>NC_079314.1:105361378-106721878 GCF_029931775.1 Euleptes europaea
TATCGACGCTAGATTTAAGACCAGTAGCACTTTGGAGACCAACAAGGTTTTTGGTATAAGCCAGGGGCGGGGAACCTTTTTTCTGCCAAGGGCCATTTGGATATTTATGACATAATTCGCGGGCCATACAAAATTATCAACTTAAAAATTAGCTGACCAAGCCCCGAGCAGGCAGCTGCCCCAGATGACACCCCCGCCCCCCGCGTGGGCAAGCAGGCAGGCATCCAACCAGTGGAGCACTCGCCCACCTGGTGGCACAGGATGGTCACCAGCTGGTTGCACCAGCTGGGCATAGCCATCCAGCCGCACGCCAGAGTTGCTCCTGCGCCGCATGGTCGGGGCCGGATTCTACAGCTGGCTCTTGCTACCTCCGCCTGCAGGGGTGAAATGAGGATACACTGGCTAAGAACTCTCCCCCCCCCCCCGTGCATTCTGGCCCTGCCTTCTTTAACCTCTCCATTGTCACCACTTCCGCCCCCAGCCCTCTTGTAGTACAGAGGGAATACATTTCTCCATGGCCCAGGTGGGAAAGGGTTCACACAGTTTCTTGGGCAGTCCTAGCAGCTCCATAGCTAATGACTCTTCTGCAAGGGGGGAAAAGGTTCCTTTTCATGGCAAAACAAACTCACATCTGCCTTGAATAGAAGCTATTCCTGTCCACGGGAGGGGGTGGATCACCAGTCTTAGATCCTTCTGAGCTAGAGATCTGCTAGGACCCACGAAGGGCCAGACCAAATGATTTTGCGGGCCTTAAACGGCCCCCGGGCCTGACGTTCCCCACCCCTGGTATAAGCTTTTGAGAGTCAACGCTCCCTTTGCCAATGCTGTTTCTCTGTACAGACCATGATTCTCCTCTCAGTTGTTCTGGTTTAAGGCTGGAACAACCTGAAGATATTAATTGGAATTAGGGTTGCCAACTGCCAGGTAGTAGCAGGAGATCTGCTAATTCAACTGATCTCCAGCCGATGGAGATCAGATCACCTGGAGAAAAATGGCCACTTTGGCAATTGAACTCTATGGCATTGAAGTCCCTCCCCTCCCCAAACCCCGCCCTCCTCAGGCTCCACCCCAAAAATCTCCCGCCAGTGGCAAAGAGGGACCTGGTAACCCTAACTGGAATTCATGTTGGGAAGGGAAGGATACTGCAACTCCCACATGTATAGTGTGCTTTTCTGATCCTCTGATCACACAACTCTTTCTTTGAAAGCACTGAAATTAATCAGAGAGCTATTTCTGATAAAGGTCTCAGAATAGGTGTTAGTAAATTATTTAAAATAGCTCCACAGTTTTTGTCACCTCCTGCGTAAAACAACACCACTTTGGCCTAGAAACGTCACGTTGGTTTGATTCAAGAGTGTTTGTTGAGAACATTAGTTCTTTGGAAAGGACTCAGACATCAGTAATAGAAAATATTTGCTAAACATTTACCACATCCTTAACCTTTGTCAACAATCATTGTAGACTTCAACTCTCAACCTTTTTATTATGTGCATGGGGTAGGAGGTTGAAATGGGTACACTTTATTGCATTGGAGGTTACTGGCCCAGGCTGCAAATATGTCACCATGATATGGGCTATTTTTATCTTCAGAAATAAAACAGAAAAATTTCTTTCATGATTCAGGTTTCTACTAGACCCTGAGAAGTGACTTTTGTAGAGTTGGCAGGTCCCTCTTTGCCACCGGTGTGAGGTTTTTGGGGCGGAGCCTGAGGAGGGGTTTGTGGAGGTGAGGGACTTCAGTGCCATGGAGTCCAATTGCCAAAGTGGCCATTTTATCCAGGTGAACTGATCTCTGTCGGATGGAGATCGGTTGTAATAGCAGGAGATCCCCAGCTACTACCTGGAGGTTGGCACTCTAGCATTTTGGCCCAAAGTATGTGGCATCTGCAAAAACAGTGTCACCTTCCAGCTGCTCTGGCCCTTTTACGTGCACTACTATAGACTGCACTTGGGGTTTGGTACGTGATTGTGAACATCCTTATACAGGAAGGACAGGCTGAGCCTGTGCTGAAGTCATCCCATCCCATTGTGGCCCCTGCGTACGACCTTCTAAGCATTAACTGAAGGGGGTGGAATCACCTTCAAAAGAGAGGGGAGGGGAGGGAATGTCAATGTGGAACACATGAAGCTGCCTTAATACGGTGATGTTCTATCAAGGTCAGTGATGTCTACTATGGTTGTCAATAGCTCTCCAGGGTCTCAGGCAGAGGTCCTTCACATTACCGACTGCTAGGGCTGCTAACAGGCCTAGAGAAAAACATCCTGTCCTTTTAATAGAGGGTTAATGTGTGAATAGGAGTCCCATGGCGCAGAGGGGTAAGCTGCAGTACTGCAGTCAAAGCTCTGCTCACTACCTGAGTTCGATCCCGACAGAAGTTGGTTTCAGGTAGCCGGCTCAAGGTTGACTCAGCCTTCCATCTTTCCGAGGTCGGTCAAATGAGTACCCAGTTTGCTGGGGGTAAAGGGAAGATGACTGGGGAAGGCACTGGCAAACCATCCCGTCAACATAGTCTGCCTAGTAAACGTCGGGATGTGATGTCACCCCATGGGTCAGGAATGACCCAGTGCTTGCACAGGGGACCTTTACCTTTACTTTTTTAATGTGTGAAAATGGACAGTTGAAGCTTTTCAAAACATGGAGATAAATAACATAACCTGATTAATAACATGTCATTAAGCATCTATTAAATGACTGGACAATTTTTTCCTCCAGGCAGTTGCCAACCCTACTTACTGTATGTGCTCTCAAGTCGCAACCAACGTATGGGGACCCCAGCAAGGGGCTTTCAAGTGAGAAGCAGAAGTTATTTGCCATTGCCTTCCTCTGCAGAGTCTTCCTTGGTGGTCTCTCATCCGAATACCAACCCTGTGTAACGTCCAGGATCTGACGGGCTATACCATGCTGCCTTCCCTCCCAACCCTACTTACTACCTGATCCCTTGTTAGTAGATATGGCAAGGATTGAACCTGGGACCTTATGCATACACCAGAAAAGTTGCTGTACCACTAAGCCATGGCCCATTCTATAAACATAGCTAATTTAGACTGTACATATATGTGACTTTATATTTTTTTAAAAGGCTTCTGTCATTAACATTTAATAGAGTAGGGAAAAGAGTGCCCTGACCTGGATATCCCAGGCTAGCCTGATCGCATCAGATCTCAGAAGCTAAGCAGGGTCAACCCTGGCTAGTATTTGGATGGGAGACCACCAAGGAATACCAGGGTCTTGATGCAGAAGCAGGCAATGGCAGAACACCTCTGAACGGTCTCTTGCCTTGACAACCCCACTAGAGGTCTCCATAAGTCAGCTGTGACTGATGGCAAAAGAGAGAGAGAAGAGAGCAGTCCCACAGCTTTCCAGCCTGAGGCTCCAGTGACAATGGTGAGCTTGTTTGTTTAACCCCATGTCTGTCCCAATTGTATAATAAACAAGGCTTTAGAGGTCTGGTTTGAGTCCAAAAGGGGAGTAAGGTTGGAGGAAGCCTACTCTCTCTGCACCTGCCACATAACCCACTCGCAACTTCTTCTCCCAGGTACTATTCTTCTATCTGGGATCATTTTTGGTTATCAGAGCCTGGCTGGAGGGAACTGGCACAGGGAAGGAGGCTGCAGGAAGTGAATCACAGGATGAGGTGCGTTAATGCCCACCTCTAGGGTTGCCAGCCTCCAGGTAGTAGCTGGAGATCTCCTGCTATTACAACTGATCTCCAGCCGATAGAGATCAGTTCACCTGGAGAAAATGGCAGCTTTGGCAATTGGACTCTATGACATTGAAGTCCCTCCCTTCCCCAAACCACACCCTCCTCAGGCTCAGCCCCCCAAAAACTAGCCTTCCTTACAGAGTTGCTTTGAAGACAAAATGTGGGGACAGAAGCATGGACACTACCCTCAGCTCCATGGAGGAAGGGCAGGATAACAATGGACAGACAGGTCTGTCTCTTGTAGTCTGACCTTTAGGCCAAGAGCTTTCCATGACAAATGCTGGAGTGTCCGACACACCCACCAAGTTTATATTCTACTATGTCTTTGGTAAAATACAGTGACATTTGGCGGAATTTGGGTCTCTAGCGTCTGATTCATTCACTATTTTTTTCAGATGCCAAACGTCTCTGCATTTCCGTGCCCGCAAAGCTTCACCTGCTGTATTTCTGCCTGTCCTGCAGTTGTAGAAGTCACAGTCGGGGGAGGGGGGAAGCTGGTTGCTCTACCCTGCAGAGTTGCATTAAGATTCAAGTCCGTACAGTTCTGCTGAACTGCAGCTGTGTGCAGCTGTTTCAGTTGCCTAATGGGTGAGCCACCTGCTGAATGCACACCCTTGGCTGGGTATGTTGTGCCAGTTTTCTTTAAATCAGCAGATGGAGCTGCCAAGTTAATAGCTGGCTCATGAGAGTGGTTCTAGAAGGTTTTAAAACACAGGGTTAAGGCTTGAGGATATGCACAGCCTCCCACAACTTTGCATCTCTTTCAAGGGGGATTTGTCCTACTCAAGATCTGAATGATAATGCAAAACCCATACAAATGCTCTGGCAACCATCAGGACACTAATTACCTTTCCTTGGATTTCTTCTGCTGAGATGGGTTAAAAATTCTGATCTCACATCGAGAGAGGCACAGAGAAGAGCAAATCCCACCAGTTGTGACTGCTTCCCTTTTCATGGTAGGGGGAGCATTTCAGGAACTTTGACCTCTTAGGGTTTGGTTCATACAGGTGTCCATAGCTGCCATGGTTGGGAATTGCTGCTCTATGTCACAGTTTAGGTTCACACTCTAGCGTGACTAAGAAATAGACCATAGTAAAATTATGAGGCGGAAAGGACAGAGATGAGCAGATCAACACAGACTCCCTTCTTATGGGTTCTCATGGAATTCTGTAGCTCAGGGTTCCTCAACAGGCTTGCCAACAATCTGGAGAAAAAGTGTCTTGCCCCTTTAACATTTCCACTCATTAAACCCACATCAAAGGGGCAGGACATTTTGTCTCCTGGTTGTTGGCAACTCTATATCCTTAAAATGTTACCATGGTACTCACCAGCACTTCCCCTGGTGCCTATTGAGCTCTTCAGAGAGTGGGCAGTCCATTGTAAGGCATTGCTTGTTATTATTATTGTTATTATTTTTCCTGGAAGTAATGTCACATTGTGTATGATGCTGGTGCCACTCCCATGTCCATACCCCCTCCCCATCTCCTGCTGGCCAATCCTTAGTCAGTGTGTGGTTTTGTTTTTGGGGCGGAGCCTGATGAGGGTGTGGTTTGGAGAGGGGAGGAACTTCAATGCCATAGAGGCCAATTGCCAAAGTGGCCATTTTTCTCCAGGTGAACTGATCGCTATCGGCTGGAGATCAGCTGTATTAGCAGGAGATCTCCTGCTACTACCTGGCAGTTGGCAAACCTAAAAAGGGTACATTGACATCCTTGGGACATTCTTTCAAGTGAGGTCCAATCCTTCACCTAATAGAGGGGAAACGTGGTTTCCATTATCCAGCACAACTTGTGATGGTGTCAGGTACTCTGTATTCCGCATCCAGTCCTAACAATACACAGGCCTTCTCCTCACCTGGCACCAGAAAACAATGGGCAGTTTACTAGCATGTTTGACATGCCACAATTCTTGCCTGAACTGAAGCTTTTGACATGAAAAGCCCACTGGGTAGTTCCAAAACACTGATTTAAGGTAGGACACCTGCAGTGCTTCCCATGCCAGCTTTTGTAGTCACATTTTCCTATTTTTTTAATGCTGTTGTTTCACCTGTTTCTGTTGGGAAATTATTTGAAGAGGGGAAACAGATTAACTTGCTCTGAAAGGGGGAGCAAAGAATTCGAGTACATGCAAACCTCTGTGTAATAAAAAAGCACACATTGCTAAAAGCTCAGTGTGGCCATAAAGGCACATTCCCCAAAATGTAGCAATGATTCCCACCCCGGAAAGTCTTCAAATCATCTTCAAATTATCTTCAATCGAGTTATCCTGATCTGATTTCTCCCATGCTCCCTTTGCCATGATAGTCATGTGTGTCACAGACATTCTTAGTTTGAAGTCTTGTAGGCAAGATATCCAAAGCTTTCTCTGGGTAGCTTAACAACCCTAGGGATGTCAACATGTTTCCAGCCCCTTCGGTACCAGCTTGTAGCAATTAGCATATCATAGTTCTTATCTCTGTGCCATGAAGAGTTTCACCTGCTGATTTCATTGATTCACTTTGCCGCTAAAGGCATACAAGCAGATGACGGGTCTGTTGGCTGCCCTAGACAACTTCTCTTCCACATTCATAATAAACTTAGGAAGGGGGAAACAACTATTTGATTAACTGGTCAGCAGATATACTAGGGGTTGTCCCTTGATCAGATGACGATTAATGCAGAAGTAACAAATGTGGCCAGACCAGACTCGTCAAAAAAACTGAACCCAAAGGCAGGATGGCCAGATGCAAAAGAAGGCTGCATTCCTCTACATTTAACGGTGATGAAGAATGGGGAATTTTGGCAGGAGGTGTATCTGGTCATGCAGGGGACAGAAAATATATTTATACCCTTCTTTCCCCTCTAACAGGGACCCAAACCAACTTCCAACATTGTTCTCCCCTCCTCCATTTTAAGCTCAGAACAACACTCCTGCGAGACAATGACTGGCCCAAGATCCCCCAGCAAATTTTTTATGGCGAAATGGGGATTCAAACTGGAGTCTTCCAGATCTTATTCTGACACTCTAATCATGGCACCCTGTTGGCTCCTGTTCTGAAACATCCTTTTGTTTGCCGCAGAAGCCTTGTGTATGTCCATGTGGTTTGCATATGGTCCTCTTTATGGAAGGGAGGAAATTAAAGAGTGGAGGCATAGGTGAGGGAGTCTGATGGAAACAGAAAAGGAATTGGTGAAAAGAAACGGGGGGGGGCAGCAATTATGACACTCAGCTAAAGAAAAAGACTGAAGAGCATTAATAATGGAGTTCCTGACATCATAAGTGTGTGTGTGTGTGTGTCTGTGTAGGGATTTGACTAACAAGAACCCATTGTTAGCAAGACTGCCAGAGAAAGATGTGCTTAGCAGCAAACAGATTAAAAGCACAGCATCAAACAACAAAACTTTTGTCCTTTCCTTCCTCTGTTTTCTTCCTTATAAGTTTTCCCCTGCACCCCTTGTCCAGGGATAAAGAACCCTGTTGCTGTGTGCTTTATTTTAGTTAAACACAATCCAAGAGCAACTTGTGTGATATCTTTTATTTAAAATGACCAAATATTAGAGTGCCAGAGCTCTGGCCCAGGATGGCTTTTTTAAAAAGGGGGAGTGGGGGGGGGGGAAGAGAAAAACAGGTGTTTCAGGCTAATATGGAAAAGCCTCTTGTCTTGAGCAGAATGTGTTGCAAACTTAATTAGATAAGGTAGCGTTGGGTGTAAGTGATTTCAAATTGCAGCAAAGCCTTCTGGGATGAAGAAGGGGGGAGGGAAATAGCCATCTCCATTCGAGAATATAAAAGCCGGGCGTTAATAAACGCTCCCCAGCACCAGGTGGAAAGCAGAGGCAAGGAGCAGAGAGAGAGATAAAAAAAATGTGTCAGCTCTTATATGAACAAAAAGGGGAGGTTAATTACAATTAAAAGCACATAAGGTGAAGGAAGAAATCTCAGCATGAACCAGAAAGGCTGATAGAAGCAGCATCCCACTCAGGCACCTGAGGCATTTGGAAATCTAGCCCAAAATGCCCACACCCATGATTCCACAAGAAATATTCACTCCTCAGACAAATACACCACAGGCGTGAATGGGCATGAGGAGTCTGTATGGCATCTGGGCGTCACTCATCCGCTGCTATGAAGAGAGGCAGAAAGCCAGTGAACCCGGTGCCTTTGCCATTTTAACACCATAACTTGGAGGTGCCATTGAAAACACACAATTGTAATCTAGGGAAAGGCTCGTTCTGTAGATTGCATGCATTTTACATGAAAGTGCGTGCCTGCTCCCTTTTTTTGCTTTGTTGCTGCTTCCTTGCAGGCACGCTGGCCCTAAGACAATAGAATTGATTGTTCAAAGATTACTCACCAGTTTATTAGTCTATCAATAAGTCATAACAGTAATAAAAAATTTGTGAGCTCTTCTCAGTTGGGTGAAGCCCCTTTGTTTTCATGAGCCTGCAGAAAAAAACTATAACTGGGTTGCTTTTACTTTTAGAGGTAATAAATAATAATGGTACTTAGCATTTATACAGTGCATTTGGTGTTCACAATGCAAATATACTTAATCCTGTTATAATCTTCACAGCATCCCTGTAAGGTGGGCTAGTATTAGCTCCATATTACAGATGGAAGACTGAGGAGGAGAGACAGTAACTTTCCTAAGGACACTCATTGATTGATTATTTACTTCATTTATATCCTGACTTTCTCCCCATTGGGGAGTCAAAGCAGCTTACATTGTTCTCCTCCTCTCCATTTATCCTCACCACAACTCTGTGAGAAAGTTTAGGCTGAGTGTGTGTGTCTGGGAAGAGTGGGGTTTGGGGAGGGGAGGGACCTCAACAGGGTATAGATTCCACCCTCCAAAAGCAGCCATTTTCTTCAGGGGAGCTGATCTTTGCCATCTGGAGATCAGTTCTAATTCCATGAGATCTCCAGGTCCCACTTACAGGTTGCAATCCTGAATGGGGGAGTGATCCTTGATCTGACCATTGGTTTACAAGGATCTCCCAGATTTCATCACTGAAATGCTAGCAGGAATAAGTCACTGCCCTTCTTGCAAAGAGGAATGAATAGCTGCTAACACTTTACTTTCCCCCCTTCTCCTGACAATCAAACAGACATTTAAGGATCTGACTTGTGTGGTATGGCAAAGTACAAATGGTAGCAGTGTAGGCTGGGGCTAGTAATGATGTTGTAAATGGTCCTTGTAGCAGGCTGGTGAAAAGAGGTAGCAAACACTTTATAAAACATCCCCAGCTTCCTCATTTTGCCCTCCTTCTATGTGGGGGAGGAAAAGGGGGGGAACTTCCCCTTTCATTCATAAATTCCTTTGTAATCAACATCCTGTTAACACATCCTGATGATCTGTGCAAGTGACAGAGGCTTGTATTTTTTCAGTGTCACACCAAGAACAACCTTGGGGCAAGAATCCTACGCATAATTACTTGAGAGTAGGTCCCATTGAATTTGTGCATGTTTCCTCAGAATGTGCATAGTTTGAAGTCTTTTAGTTTCATACAAGCTACTCACATCTAAAATGGAAAAAAAAAACATAGGTCTTCCCTGAGAATATAAGGGAAGTAAATCTGTCTTTTGGATTTGCAAATGTTGGCAGATTAGAGTCTTGATTTAGAAGAGCCATGACCCAATCAATTACAGTGGTATATAATTTCATGGTTAAAGTGGTGGGTGCCTGAAAATAAATAGGAGGCACACAGAACTCATTTTTGGACTGCAGGTACTTTCAAGCCTATTTCACACATTACTCACAGGCAAACCTGAGTTTGCCACACTTATGTTTTTTGTGTGTAATAAAGTATTTTAATAGGATTTTAAAAAACTGCTTACGAAGACTTGCACAGTGGCCCTGGAAACTCTTGAGTGAAATGAAACCTGGAGGAGGAAGATGCTTGAGACATACCAGCACTAGAAACTATTTATGGATTTGAGCTGCAGAGGACCATTCCAATAGCCTTCAAAGGCCTGCAGTGTTTATTTTATAAAATATCCACCAAGAATTTAAAAAAGGGGGAGGAATATAAGAAAATCCTGTCACACAGATTCTTTTGATGCAACTAAGGGGAAAAAACCCTACATATCATATTGCTTTCAAATAATATCTCCCTCCCACCACCCTAACAGCACACTTACTTGGCACAACTATTGGCAAATTCATATATGCCACTTAAAGTGCTTTTGAGCTCTTCTTTTGTATTTAGTATGCTGTGAAACTCAGAAAGACAGTTTAAAATATGTTTGAACCAGATTTTGAATGGATGGATGGTCATGTGGGGAGTTTGATTTACAATCCTTTTCAACCTTCCTGTGCCTTTACAATGCATGTGTGATTATGGTCTTGGACCCCTTGAACTTTAGGGGAGCCCTTTCAGAGTAAACATACTCATGATCCAGGTGTAACACTGCAATCCTGTGCAAGATTATTTAGAAAGTAAGTCCCATTAAGTCTGCCTGGAGTCTTTGTGAGGCGGGTGGACTATAAATTATATAATAAACTATAGATTATATAAGAAATAGAAAGAAAATTCCAACAACACATGCGTAGAATTAGGGTATATTCCATGGCAGTCAGGATGCAACATTTTAATTTATTTCCCCCCCCCTTCCCACACACACACCTTTCTTTCCAGCTAAAGTGGCTTACATCATTCCTAGGGTTGCCAACCTCCAAGTACTAGCTGGAGATCTCTTACTGGAGATCTCCTGCTACTACCTGGAGGTTGGCAACCCTAGCTGGCAACCTTAGGGGTTCCTCTGGTGGGTGGCTACACGGGCTTGGATCCTGCTGAATATTTCTGCTGACAGAAGGGGTGGTTGTTGTTTTTTGCTGATTCCACCCTCCTGCTGTAGAACTCTGACTCCTCTCTTACATTTTTCCTGGGGAATCCCCCCCTGGGCGCAGCATTTCAAGGGCCATTTGGGGCTGCTGAGTGAGGAGGAGGCAAGAAAGTTATGCGCCACCAACAAAAACACTTCTGTCAGCAGTTTTGTTCAGGGGGATCAGAGCCATAATTGTGCACCAGTTTTTTTTCATAATTTGTGCGCTGTGCCTGCTTAGACGTATTTGTATGTCCAGTAGGGCTCACTCCCTGTGCACACGAGAGCAGGCTGAAGACTTAACTGGTCACTGCTTTAGGGCTGGGGTAGGATAAAAAAATTTTTTTCTTAATTCAAATTGGCTATTGATTCTGATGAGTTCACAATTCATGGTGTAGCACCATGACTTCATTAGGGAAGTCTGCGTTTGTGGCCACCACTGGCTGGATACTTCTTGACCCATCTTCCTTTCTGTTTGACTGTACCTGTTCCTCTGTGATCTGGTTGATTAATCAGAGGCTCAAGGACACCCAGCAGGCTTCATGTGGAGGAGTGGGGAATCAAACCCAGTTCTCCAGATTAGAGTCCGCCACTCTTAACCACTACCCCACACTGGTTAATTAGGCACCACTAAACCATGCCTCAGTTCAGACATTATGAAAAACCATGGCTTATTTTAACTATGCCAAGCTTGGGAAACAAGGATTAAGCTCATAGATGACAATTCATATCTCGTTTTGACTCAACAGACACAATTAAATGAAACTACGTAGCATCACTGGTGAACAAACCTAGATTAAACTAGGATTAAAACAGGATGTCTGCATTCATATATCATTCAATACCAGTTAACTCTAGTTTATAACCCAGCTTCAGATCCGGGTTTGATGGACCCTAATTAACCATAGTGGCCCACATTCAGACAATCACACTGATCATAGTTTAACTATGCTCTTTAATAGATATGAGGCCACTGAATGAGATCATCTGGGTTTGGGTGTCATCAATATGCAGATAACACCCAACTCTATATGTTAATGTCCGACTCTACAGATACAGCCATTCTGGTTCTAAACTGGCTAAGGAAGAACAAGCTGAAGTTCAGTCTAGCTATTAAGAAGAAGATAAATAATCCAAATACACCTGTATAAAAATTATACTCTAATTTAGCTTTAAAACTAATTAAGAGTTTTGTTTTTGCCATTATGACTTTGCAGGGAGCCTATTCTGCCATGTTATTGCAGAACTGGTAAGTGACTGATAAGCATTTCCTTTCTTATTAATAGCCTGTTTTTATTGTCAATACATCAGTCATGGACAAAATGTTCCAATTGGCAGACATATAAAGAAGAATCAGTCAGGCTTACATGTATGCATAATCCATAATGCACCCTCAAAGTTATTAGTATTCTATTGATGCGCACAGAGCGAATCCAGATTTCATTATGCTAGGTGTAACACACAATTTCCTGATTTAAAGCATGCTGCTTTGATGAAGTATTAACATACACTGCATAGCTGCTTAATATAATGCTGAGTTGTTTAGACATATCTGAAAGAAGAACTCTTTTCAGTAGGCTAGCTATAGAACACCTAAAACAACAGACATCTCTGCTTATTCATGAAAGTCCTGTGGTTTCCTTGACTTTACTGGATTGCTCTTTTCTTATTGCAAAAGAAAAGAAAAGTTGGTTTTTATACCACACTTATATCTGCTGTAAGGAGTCTCGAAGTGGTTTACAATCGCCTTCCATCCCCGCCCCCAACAACCGGCACCATGTGAGGTAGGTGGGGCTGAGAGAGTTTGGAGACAACTGTGACTAGTCCAAGGTCACCCAGCAGGCTGCATGTGGAAGAGTGGAGAATCAAACCTGGTTCTCCAGTTTAGAGTCCCACTGCTCATGTGGAGGAGCGGGGAATCAAATCCGGTTCTCCAGATTAGAGTCCACCGCTCTTACTACACCATGAAAAGGTACTTCCCATAGATGTACATTGCACAGGGTACTGAAACTCTGTTCTCACTCCCATTCAGTGTTCTAGATACACGTGTCTGAGGTAACAATACTGTTAATACTAATTGCTCTTTAACTGTGGCCTGTTGTATCATTTAGCAATAAAGTCTGAAATATCTATTCAGTTCATCTCAGAATCTACTGTCATGGATTCTTATACTAAATATTTGATACCCTGAAATCAACCCATAACGAAGAGGACTGTCTAATAGCTAAGTAGGTTAAAAGTTTATTAACTATTCAGCACCACAATCTGTACTCAAATAATACAGACAAGAAGCTCCCAATAAAACGACGAATTAGCAAATACTTTTAAAACGCTGCATTCATATAAATTGCTTCCACTGATTCTCGTTAAGGTCTTGTGAAGCTTACCAGCTGCTAATTCCAAACGCAGCCACTTTCCTAGTGACAGTTTCTTTGATGCATTCTAACAGAAAACCCTTCTCCAGTATCGTTGCCAATAGCTGTGTTTCAGCAAGAACTGGAACCATCTCTGCCCTTTTCCGAAGTTTTCCAGATGACATTTGAAGAAATAATTGGTGGCCAGCTTCAATTTCCTCAGAGCCTCTGTGCAAATTCTGTTCTCATACTTCAGAAGGTAATCTGTGCTAGTTTGTCCAAAGAGTTCTTTGACACTCTAAAGACCTAACAGTTTATTATGGCACAAACTTCTGTGGACTGAAGCTCATTTCATCAGGCACCTGAAGCATTATTCTCAGTAGACAGACATATGTACACATGTGAACTAAGAAAAACATTGTAAACAGTGGGACTCAAAAGCAATATAACACCATTTGTCATACTGAGCCAGTGTGGTATAGTGGTTACAGCATTGGACTCAGGTTCAAATCCTCATGTTTTTAATGTGATATCTATTGGTGTACAATTGTTATGTATTTTATCTGCCCTGAGCCCACCTTGGTGGGGGAGGGTGGAATATAAATTATGATGATGATGATGATGAAATGGAGGAGCGGAGAAGGGTATGAGCTGATTTGTGTGCCCATGGAGGAGAAAGGAGAGGTATAAATGAAGTAAATAAATAAATACTGAACATCACACTACCTCCCTTCAAGAAGGCTGATTGAAAATTACATATTAACAAGTCACTTAAAGCATATTGAAGCAAGACCAATTAATATCAAACTACTAAAAAAGTAGAAATAGATCAAATATAATGTGGAGGGCATCTAACCACATGGACGGTAACCCCCTTTGATATGAAACTAAATGTCTTTTATATTACTAGTGATATTATGGTAGAGACTTTGATAAAATATCCCAAGTGATGTGCCACTATGACTGGAATGCTCATTTGGTGGGTTTCTATGAGATATCCAAATTATATCTGATCCTGAAGTTCATATAGTATACTAGATGTCTTGATGATTACACATTTTGTCCACTATAAAGGCAGTGGAGGATATTACATAATGTGTAGGATATTGCACATGTAGGGTATTGTGTAGGATATTGCATTAATTCCTTCTGTAGTTTATCACGAGTGATGATGGCACAGCTACCCATGTCCCTGTATCTACAAGCAACAGGAAGCTGCTGGCAACTATAGCTGTATATACACAAGCACTACATGTGGGAGTCATGCAGACTTAAGACTTTTGTCCAGGGTTAAATGAACCTTAAGAAGTGTAGCTATAAGCTGTTGCCTTGGAACTGCAAGGGCTCGTTGACAACATGTGAGCTGAAGTAAGCCAAAAAACAATGGAAAGCAAACTAAAGAACAGCATTGCTAAACTGCTTGTTTGCTTTTGCAACCAATTTGATGCAAAAAGGAAGAGTGCTGAAGGTCTGAAAGTGCAAAGGACTGTAGTCTCCTGTTGACTCACCCGTGTGGTCTGTCACCTTGTAAATCACAATGGCTTCCCTCAAGTCAATTATACAAGTTCCGTGGATTTTAACAAGCTAGAATTTCAGCAAGTGCATTTAGTTGTGACACACTGTTTGATACCAGAGCATCTCGAAGCATTTTTCTCCCTTCCCCTGCAATTTCAATGGCCATTTATGCATGGGAGGATTTGCCGCTTTCTAGATGCACATTTCCCCCAACCGAATTCTCAAAACTCTGCAGGGGGGCTTTTTTTGTTTGAGTTTTGAGAATTTGGATGGGGGAAATGTGCATCTAGTCTAGAGAGTGGCAAATCCAAGGCAAAACCTCCCATGCATACATGGCCAATGCTCGCTGGGTCCTTTCCCCCAACATCAGCTTTTGGTTTCACACAAAGCCGTTTCTTCTTCGCACAAGATTCGTGTTTGGTGTTGTTTTTTTGCAGACACGCGGTGCAATTGGCAGTTACAAAAAAATAAACGTGGAAACGTGCGATCGATTATAATGCGATGTCCAATTGCACGCACTTCTGGCAGCCGTCTACGAAGCTGCAGAAACATGTCACGGGATCGAAGGCAGTTATGGCTGCTGAGGAACACACTTGCGATCGTGGCATACTCGAGAGAGGGATGGAGATCTATGTTCAGCCTCGGCTTCTGGGCGATGCCCATTGGGTGAAGAGCGTTCCCACCACGGATTGCTTTAAAAAGTCACTGCAACGTTGTTGGTTTTTGAAAATTAAAGAAGCACAGTTTTCGAACCCTCATCCTAATCTCAAGGTTAAAGAAATGAATGGAGTGGAAAAATAAGAATAGAATGCAAACTGAGAACAAACCTCAGTTTGAAAGGGGGGGAAAAAAAGAACTTTGCGTCCTCCACAATCCGCAACTTATATTGGAAATAAAAAGTAGACGGGTGAAGCATGACGGGAAACTCTTTTTTTTTCTTGCTCCCCACCCCATAAGATAATGGCTCCTTCCCCCGCTGTCTTAATACGCACTCTCACAGGGCGCAGTGAAATGCCGCGAAAGGCGGGGGGGGGGAAGCTTACCAGCCCGTGAAATGAAAACTACAACTCCCATCGCTCCTTTCCCTCCGTCTCGCCCGCAATGCATCATGGGGACAGCAGGCTACGCCGGCGTTGGTCGCTTCAGAGGCAGGCGTGGAAGGAGGCGAGAACGACCTCTCCCAGATAGTTACGAAGGAAGGCGGCGGGTGTTGACGCAGGCGCGGTGGAGCGGGGACGGGGGGGGGAAAGGGGGGCGTGGTCTCCGAGGTTGTCTCTTCTCTCTTGTGTCTGCGAGTGCGAGCGTGTCGGCTTCAGTCGCCATTTGGCGCGGACAGTTCCCCTCCACCCCCCACCCTCGGGCTGGGAAAGGCGGCAGCGGGCGGCCCATCCCCCACTTCCCCTCAGCAGCGGCGGCAGCAGCAGCGGCGGCGGGGAGGGAAGGAGACGGAACAGACCGGCCCGGCCTCCTCCCCCCCCCCACCTTCTCGATTTCCTCCCTCCCCCTCCCGCCTTCGGCCCCTCGTCCCTCCCTCCCTGCCTCTCACGCCAGTCATTCCCGGAGCGTGAGGCGGCCGCCGCCTCCTCCTCAGAGCGAGGCGAGGCGGCTTGGCGTGAGGGGGGAGAGCGACGGGAAAGGGTCGGCCGGGTTTCGTCGCCGTCGAGCGCAGCAACCGCCGCCACGACGGGCCCGGACGGACTGACTGACTGACTGAGGCAAGCGGAGGGGGGAGGGGAGGGGAGAGCGCGCGCGCGGCCCCGCCGGGCCTGCCCCAGCCTCGCGGGCCCCCCTCCGCCGCGCCCCCAACCCCGCCTGCCGGGGGCCCGCCTCAGGCTCTCGTCCTCCCCGCCCGCCCGCCTCCCCCCCGTCTCTCCTCCCTTCCCCCCATCTTCGCTCCATGTCGGCCCCGCCGCCCGGCCCCTCGCCGTCACCGCAGGATGGATGCGGACGCTGACCGGGGAGCCACCCCGCCGCCGGCCCAGCCCGCTCGACTGCGGCAGCAGCGGCGGCCTCGCCACCACCTCCTGGCTGTGAGGGGCCTCCGAGGGCCTCCTCTGCAGCGCCCGCCGCAGCTCCCCTCCGCCGCGCATTGAGCGCTGCTGCCGCCGCCGCCGCCGCCGCCGGGACTCTTGCTGTCGCTTCTGCCGCTCTTCGGCACCATGTCGGGGGAGAGCAGCGGCGCGGCGGGGGCGACCACCCCTCGCTTCCTGGTCCCGCCCCCGCCCAAGAACAGCTCCAGCTCGGACAGCTCCGTGGGCGAGAAGCTGGGGGTCGCTGCAGCCGCCGCCGCCGCCGCGGGCCCGGATCCCGAAGGCCCGGAAGGCGGCGGGGCCCGCAGCGAGGAATACCTCCGACGCCGCCACACCATGGACAAGGACAGCCGCGGCGCCGCCGCCACCGAGCACCGGTTTTTCCGCCGGAGCGTCATTTGCGACTCCAATGCCACCGCTCTGGATCTGCCCAGGCTGCAGCCCGCGGCGCCTCCCCCTGCTGCAGCCGGCCGGGGCAGCATCCCGCCGGTGCTGGGCTCCCCTCCGGAGTCTGTCATCCAGGCCACATGCGCCTCCAGCACCGCCAGCCAAGTGCCCACGCTGCTTCTGCAGCAGCAACCATCTCTGCCTCCTCCTGCGGAGGGGCAATCCGGGCAGGAGCCCCTGGTAGCAAAGGACATCGCCCCACCGCTGGCTAAGGAGGAGGGCTTGGAGGCCACCCCGCTGCCCCCTACCAGCACAGCCGGAAGCACTGTTACTTCTACCCGGGATCTACAAGAGGAACGGAGTCGGCAGCAGGAGGATATTGAGGAGCTGGAGACCAAAGCTGTGGCCTTTTCCCCAGATGGTCGCTTTCTTAAGTTTGATATTGAGATTGGCAGAGGCTCCTTCAAGACTGTCTACAAGGGACTGGACACAGAAACCACAGTGGAAGTTGCTTGGTGCGAGCTGCAGGTAATAGGAAGGTGTTGGCTTGCCTTTCTTGGTTAGGGGGATGGATCACTCCCTTGCTGCCAGGTTGATAGTCCTGAGGAAAGGGCTGCAGTTTCATGTGCCATTCATGAAAGACAGTTAGCCTTGGTACCTTTTAAGTGATGTGTTAGAACAACAACATTTTATAAAGACATTGTAGGGAGCTTTGATTTGTTTAATTCATACTGCCTGACAAAGTAAAATGGAAGCTCTCAAACTGTAGACTTGGATGTAGGTTTTGATAGCTTCCTTTTTCAGGGCTTTGGGCTTCAGTTTAGATCTGCTCATTGTTGAGATGACAGAGGAAAATGGCAAGTTCCATTTTCTAAAATTCTGTTTGAAAATGGCAGAGGAAAAATATTATAGGCAGTATATACAATATGCTGTTGTACTCTATCAGAAAGTCCATTGTATAACATGGCAATGGAATTTTAAAGAAAATTAAATATACAAATATAGGTCCTACAGAAGGCAAAGAGTAATCTTGTAAGATTCCTGGCTATTGTGTAGCCTATAAAATGTAGACTTGTGTTTCATGGCAATGGGGAGTAGCCTTTTCCTTGAACCTGGGAAGGCCTTAGTTTAGCACTAGCTCAGAGTGGAGCAAAAACATTTTTGCTTGCTGCCACAGATTCAGCTACTTGAACTTGTGTGTAAAATACAGCCGTTTCCCTAGAACTTTCTTCTCTTCCCCCAACCAGCCTCACATTTAACATAGCAACCAAGTACTCTTATGCTTCGCTGTGGTAAAAATTAATGCTTGAATGGGAATCTTCTCCAAAATGTGCATTGGAGAATTGTGGCTAATTGCAACTCCCCAGTGAATATCCACTGCATATTTGGAGAAAATGTTTGCATTATGTTTCACAATGGAAAATGCTGATAAACCTGGTTTTCGGTGTTTACTGTGCAGTTGCTTTAATATCAAGACATTCATGTGCATTAAAGTCAAGTAGAAAAGCACATGGGTATTCTTTCAGGTGTTATGTATTTATACTATACTGTGGTGAGTGTGTGAAACAGATGGATACTTAAAGGGGTTCATTCAGCTGTTTAATGATTGCCTCTTCCCTATCATGTCTCTGTGTGTGTATGTGCGCAATTCAAAGAAATTGCACAGATGCCCTTGTAGTGAATGAATTATGCGATTCTTGTAGTCTTTCTTGGGCTAGTAACAGTTCCTTTTGGCTTGCTAGCTTGCATACTGCATCCAGCATCCCAGCTACAAGAAGTACACATAGGTGGATTGACAAACTATTTACAGTTGCCTGCAAGGTTAACTTGCATCCCTAAATAGTTATTCAGAGAAGGCGCCAAGTATACCTGAAGAATGGATCTGAGAAGCAAGTTGCTATATTAAAGCTGAGGTGGTAGATCTTCCAAATTTAGCAGCAAATATACAGTGTAAAAGGTAGTGAAAAACTAGAAGGTGAGATTTTTCCATTGCACCGCTTACTGGATATGTTAAGTCAGAAAATTAATAAAAGCTGTCTTTTAAGATAAAAGCTTGTTAAATATTTCAAATTATCGGTACAGATTCTTCAGTTAGGGTTAGTTTGCTTTCAGGATTAGTATGAACTCCTGATTTGCTATGTATATGTGAACAGCTAAAGAACTTGAACTGTGTGGTAGCTAAGCTTATCACAGACAGTAGTACCTTTTATGGTAGGTAAAATGCGTCCAATACAGCAGGGAGAAAGATAAAGGAGACTGTTAGTACAAGGTTCCCCTATGGTTCTGCTACCATGCACTTTGTGTTAAATTTGTGAATAGGGCCTTAGCTGAAAACTTAATGTTAGTTCAGTTACTCCATGTCAGCTGTTCGGCTAAGTCATCATCAGTAACACTGACCTATGGTAAAACATATGTAGTAGAGAAGTCCTAAGTTTCACTTAGCAGCTTACTTTTTGTGTGACTTAGGAACACACTGTGCCATCTGATATTAGGGTTTGCCTGCACTGGTAACTCGCCTAGTGCTTGCTACACTTCTGCTTTGGCCTTAATCTGTGTTAGAGCTTTTTTTAGATTGAGGAAAAATGCTCTTTGAAGCTGGAATCAAGTGTTCAGACTGACAGCTGCACTGGAACAGCAATTATGCCTGTCGATAACAGTGTAGTTGTGTGTGGGCTGGCTCGGGCACAGAACAGACTGGGGGGTTAGATGGTCAACCAGTCTTTGAATTTGTGCCAAGATGTGTGTGTCCTTGATTATGTTAAGCTAATGGTGAACTTACTTTAGTTACGAACTTGAATGTGACTTTTGAGTTGTGGATGAGGAGTGAATTTTCAAGACACCTCAAATTTGTCATCTTTAGATGCTTCGTTTTTCTTGAACCCAAAGGGTTAGATCCTACAGATGCTCTACTGTGGAAAGAGTGGCAGTCTTGCCTGATACTCCTCTTTGCTGTAGGCTGCCAACCTGCGTGGCTTTTTTTTTGTTTTTTTGCAAGGCATTCCTTTCTTGGGGCTCACAGGACTTCTGAGGGAGGGGAAATGAAATTGAAATGTCCATAGGATGCGACCTCCTAGCACTTATCCTTATTTTGAGTTTTTAATTGATGACCATTTTAATGGTCTTGTGTACATTAATTAGAACAATATATTCTTGCTCATCCTTGGTTCTCTTTATGCAATACCACCTTATATTCAAAGAAGCATAAACAAGTATTCCTGCTCATGCATATTGAAAGGGCACAAAACGACAAGAATTAGTTGATGGGCAGCGCAGTCTGGGATGGGGGGGTAGCTGTGCCGCATCTGGGTACGGCACAGCCATGGTGCAGCCAAGCCCCCTCTTAAGCAGCTTGCTGCGCTGCAGCCAGCAAGTGAACAGGGATGCTCCCCCAACCTCTGTGGAACCACTGTATACAGCATCATGGGCTGTGCCCAGGTTTTTGCTAGCATTAGTTTGCACTGGCAAATGTGGGTGTTCTTGGCCCCGAAAGGGCTCAAGGAGCTGACAAATGCCAGTCCTGCCCCTGGGAACGCCCCTCTTTGGCTCTGGTGCGAGCCCCTACACCAGAGTAGCACTGGTGTGCGCTGCTGTCACAGCTGCACTGGTGCCCATTTGTGACGCTGCCATGCTGTTCCCTGGCGCTGGAGTAAGTGCCATATATACCAGCGCCGGGGTCACGCCACCACATCCCCACCCTCTTTTGAATTGTGCTGTAAGAAATCTTTTATTAGGTATTGCCACAGTAACTGTTTAAAAATGTGATTTTGATAAGTATAGTTTTTGCAGTTCTACATAGGCATCTTCCTATTACTGCATGTTATAGCAGGCTTTTCCGTACCATTTCCAAGAAGTAGCTGGAAGTGGACAATCTCATGAAGCACCTGGTGCCAAAAAAAGTTACATAAAGTATGTTCATTGAACTAAGTACTGTGTTCTTCCAGTTCCTTAAGAGTAAAAGTTCCTTGAAATCTTTTAACAAAATGGAAATTTGAGAATAGACTAGTTTAAAGAAATTAAAATTTTAATTAACAGGAATTCAAAGTACTGTTCTGTATTTTTATGCTGTCATAAGGAGCTGGAAGAATATAGTTCTTGATGAGGTGAAAGTACTTAACTTCAATGAAAGAGCTCACAAGAGGCTATGGGACTGACTACTTGATAATGTATCTAGAACTTGGGTACCATAATGTCTGTCTACATGTTTGTACTAGGAGTTTTTCTATACAGAATGTGGTATGAATAGATGTTTTGCAACTGCTGTTTGGGAAGGCTGTGTAGGCCAGAGAGTATCCTTCACTATTCTCAATTTCAGTAGTGTGTATGGATAGCTGTCAATATTTAGAAAAATAGAGGCTTTTAGAAGCCTAATGGAAATTGCAATAGAATCCGGGTGGAGGAGGCTGAGGGAAATAGGTTCAGAATGTTGCTCAAATGGCTTTGTTTCCAGCATGTGAATAATCTTCCTAAGTTTGAATTCAGCAGTTTGTGCTGCTGGCTTTGCATGCCAAAAACTGCTACTGAGGACCTTAAGTACATTCAAATTCATGCCAATGGAAAAATGCAGGTCATTATTAGACAAAAATTATTGTCTCTGGAATTGGAGCTAATTTTTAAAATGTTTGGCAGTCCCTAGCATAAACTCTTTTTTAGAAATGTAAAGGGAAGAATTGTCCTCTCCGATATTGGAAGTGTTCAGTCTGCATAGCTGTAAATAGCAGCACATTAATCTCTCGTGAGTTTGGTAACTGGTGTTTGGAATGAGCTTTTAACTGCCTTAATAGTTCTAATAGGAAGAAGTCATTTTTTTTGCTTTCAATGCTAGATTTCTCTAGTTCAGAGGAAGTTAAATTGCAATCGGTTATTCATTCATATAAGTAAAGTATTGGGTGTGGCCTGTGAACTCTAGTTAAATCCCTCCTTTTCATTGAGTCAGTTCTGGGTAGAATACAGAAAGGTTTTATGTTGAAAGCACACCTGTGAAGTAATTAGCTATTGTACTGAAAAATCCTCAGGCATTGGAATCACTGCAGAAACTTTTGTTACTCACATGGGAGCAAACCCTTTGTACTCTCAACCAGTGTGTTTCTCATTCTGTTAGTAGAGTCTTCTGTCTACATGTGGCTTTCCTGGAAACCTCAACTACTTTGCAAGGTGACATTTGAAAGTGAATGGCATGTAGGCAATACTTAGCAGTGTTTAAGTTTTCAAGGACTTGACATTCCAAGGTTGCCCTGCCTCTTTATTCACTGCATTTTTATCCTGCACCTCCTCAAAGGAGCTCAGGGTGGCATATATTGGTCTCCACTCCTCCATTTCACCCTCACAACAACCATGTGAGGCAGGCTAGGCTACATGTGTTTGACTGGCCCACAATCACCCAGCAAGCTTCCATGACAGAGTGTGAATTCAAACCTGTGTCTCTCAGATCCTAGTCTGATACTCTACTACATCTGGGCCAGAGGCTCCACTGTGACTTTACAGCAGAATTCTCATTTGCTGCTGAGTGACTGTGAAAGCTTGATGGCAGTAAATTATGTCAGGCCTTACCAAATGTTGCCTTGGTTTCAGGAGCCAGCTTAAAAATTTAAGTGTCAGACTTGTTTTTCAGCCTAAAGTTTTCTGATTGTTGCTACTGCAAGACCTGATCCTAATCTTTTCACACAATTTTATTAAATTTATGACATGTTATAGTGTATGCATAAATACAGGGGTAACTCTTACCATCACAAGAAAAAGCTAACCCTAGCCTAACTTCTCCCCAGTTTCTCATTACTCCATGATATATTGGGAGTCAGTACAGAAGGCAACTGGTTAAGAAATGAATTCACCACCATTGAATGAAGTAAAGTGAACAAGGAAATGACAAGAACTTTATGCACATTTAGTTTTACATTGTGCAGCAAAACATTCTGATGAGCTTAGGGTTGGATGCAGCTAACTTTTTTGCTCAGTCTCTCCGCTTCCCCCTTTGATACAACACCCATTCCACATGGCTTTTGTCCATGCAGGTCCCATGATTCCCAGAGACATTTTGAGGATTGCTAATCGTTGCTAATCATGCAATAACAATCTTAGCACTTAAGGCAGTTTATTAATTATCCTCATATTGCAATTGGGGAGCTGAGTGAGTTCAATACTTAAGTGTCAACAGCTTGCAGAGCAGATGTCACTGTTGTGTCCCTGGTCCAGAGATGTGTGCTGGAACATATCTAATTTCTAAAGAATGTTTAATAAAATTAATAACAGTGGATGCCGTTGACAATGCAATATTAGGCAAGCTTGACAGTATCAAAGTTTTAATATTTTTCAGTTGATTATATCTAACAGTGATGTTGATTTGTAAAGGGCGGGGTATATAATTGCAAACACATACAAATAAAAATCAAATTATGCATTCTCCCTGACTTCATTTGTCCTGCACAGCCAAACTAAAGCTGAAATTCTTACTTAGGTATCTCCTCTCACATGGTGGAAGGAGGTACGTGTTATATTGTCTTGAAAATGTTACAAGTATTATTCCAATATAAATAATTATCTATACCGTGCTTTTTACTGCAGTGGGAACCCAGAGCAGCTTACACATTCATCCTCAACAATTACTGTGTGAAGTAGGTTAGGCTGAGAGTGGCTGGCTCAAGGTCATCCAGCAAGTTTCCATGGCAGGATGAGGAGTTTAACCTGGATCACTTAGATCCTGTTCTAAAATTTGCATCCCTGTACTACATAAAGCTTTGATTTACTGCTCGTGTATTTTAGCTTGCTTTTAATTGTTTTAATGATTTCCCCCCTAGATGTGCTTTTATTTATGTTTTTAATTTGTTAGCCTCCTTGATGGTCCTGATCAGGGCAGAAGTGGGTTATAGATTTTGTAAATATTCAATAAAATGTAATTAGAACATTATTTAACTATATCCTATAGGACAGAAAATACTATGAGTCCTATTAAAAAGCTCAATTGTAGCCTTGTCTAAAGATAGGAAATGCTATGAGCCCTATTAAAACGCTCTGCCTTGTAGCCCTGTCTAAAGTATAGGTGGAATGCTTCCTTACACTTTTGTGTAGGATGGGGGGGATACAGTCGAGGAATAAGATGGTACTGTTGCTGTCTGTACCCCTCTGTAGGATGGGGCTTGCAGCAGCAGCTGGTATGAGGAGCAGAGATTGTGCTTGGTTCATAAAAGAGAGGCGGTCTTTTAGATCAGTCGTCTTTAACCTTTCTAAGTCTGGAACTAATATTTAAACCCCAGGCAGTGGTGTGGAACCCACTGAGTTGCAAGCATGTGACAGGAAGTAATGTGACAGGAAGAGCAGGAGCCAGAATCTCTGAACTTGCCTATGCTAAAAAGAAATGTTTCCATTTCTGAGTGACATTTTCTAACTGCCTGGCTTGCCCCTCCATGTGCTTTCTATGCATATATGCTAGGAAGAGATCTTTCCAAAAGGCAACTTTTTAGGGACTCGCAACCCGGTAAATGGAATTCTATGACTCACACGAGATCATCAATCATGGGCTGATGACTACCACTTTAAGTAAAACATGTAAAATAAAAACCTTGGGTTTCTGTACCCATGTAACACAAGAGCTCTGTGCAGATATCCTATGTGCCTGAGCACTCACTCCGCAGGGAGAGAGTGTGCATGAACATGCTGTCCTTGCCTCCATGTGATTGCTGAGTGGTCTGCAATGGGTGGAAGTGCCAGGAAAATGCCCACCTGAACACCCTCTTCCCATGAAGTGTCCCATAGTTAGCATTGCCGATGACTGGGAGGGGATATATGCCTGGGCTCTTCGTCTGGCTGATTGCCTTATGCAGACCAATCAGCGATTGTGCTAAGGTGGGAGGTGGGGCCAGAGCACTTGAGCCTGCTGTCCCTCTTACGTAGACAGGATGTCTGCATAGGGCTACACTCTTACTGGGTTGGATCCAAAGTAACATTTCCAGTGGTGGAATGGAACCTTCCTTGCCCTCCCCCTTCTTACAAGCCTACTGTTGACTGTGAAATGCTGCTCCTGCAGAGTAGGGGACCCGGTGGAATGACATGAGGGGAGACGGCAGTGTGAAGGAGAAATTACTAATTGAGTTTGGATCTAACCCAGTGTATAGTAAACCTGCATACAATGGCACCTGAGCCAAGGACTGATGCTAGAATAACCATTAAAAACATCATTTAAATACTGGGAATGACAGGATGATTACCATAGTACATAAGGAACAAGACATTTTGGATTATTAACACAGTATCTAATACTTGTACGTAAATCAAGTCTGTAGTCATGATTGTAGACTAGAAAGTATGACTTGCAGTCAATTCTCTGTTTTAAATATTGCCTGTACTAGTCCTGAAAAAAGTTACCTCTCATATGTCTGAAACAGAGAATAGTTGTGAGGGTTACTCAGTCATACTGAGTCCAAATGTACATGTGTTTATCCAGCTGTGTATTCTGTGGCGAGATTCATCCCAAACTTTTAAGGAGTTGTTGTTTGGTAGGATATGGAATACCTTTGTGTTCATTTTCTGCATATGGTTGGAATGAGTCACTCTGCTGTGTCAGTTCAAGATTCCTGGAGTTACTTGGTAAGCCTTTCCTCTCAGATAAGGAAAAATAACTGGTGTTTTTAATAGGACCAGGAGTATAACTTAGTCAAAAGGTGGCTAATGCCCTGTATGATTTATATAGATATATATAGACAGATTCTAGGCAGTACTGTAAAAGAGTAGTTTCTTCCCTCTGACATTTTTAGATCATATTCAACTGGCTGTCAAAATAGTGTGGAGATGTAACAAAATTAATGTTCTTTGTCTCCTTGTAGTTCACATCCTTTACAAGCCTTTTCTTCCATTTTGTAGCTTCATTATAAAAACATTATTTATAAACTACTTTGCATAGTTTTAGAAGTTTTTCACATAATTTCTGTAACCGTTACAACTATGGGGTGAGGTAGGCTGGTGCTCACATATTACAGAAAGGGGGTCTGAGGCTGATAGGTGTTTAAGGCTTTTCCATGAGTTCTTGGCTAAGTGAAGTTTGAATCAAGAACTTAACAAGCTATGCTGGCTTCTGAACTTTAAAATAGAAGAGCTGGTGTACAAGCTTGAGTGGCGCAAGGTCAAGCTGTCTTTTGAGAAACAGTTTTCTGATAATAGACTATACATTGTTCTAATTTATTCCTATCAGTTACTATCAGGCCAGAGATACTGGATCTTGATATGGGTCCTTGGCACTTAAGCCCTTAATATTTGGGTTGTTTAAGATCGTAGATAAATAATCAGCAAGCTTACTGGGATTCCATCCTTTAGTTCTCTTTCGGCCAGTGCATGTACAGCAGCCTCATTAGCCATTTAAGCCACAGAGTTGGGTATTTTCTTGTACTTTTGGTTTTTCTACTTCAGTCAATAACCAGTTTTTTTTTTTGGGAAAGCCAAGGCAGCTGTCAAAATGGATACTAGCTACAGATCTCCTGTGTTCTTTGGTTAGAGAAAATAATCTATCTTGTTTCTGTCTGATTCTGAGCATACCATCTGGGTTGATGGAAGTGTGTATAGACTGTTTTTGCAGAATTTGGGGGTCTTTGTAGGCATATTTCACAGGACTAGAGATAGTGTATTACCTTTTTTTTTTTTTTTTTTTGCTTGATTCCTCTGGGTGACTTCTGGTGGCTGCCGTTTGACATAACTTGCTCTTTATGCTTTGCCTCTGAACTCAAAGCAGAATTAGAAACTAACAGCTGTTGGTGTCAAAGGTCTTGAGCGATGTAGGCCCCATCATAAACTTCTGTTTCTCCTTATTCCCAGTTCCTTCTCTGTACTACTGTTCTAGTTTATACAAAATAATTTATTCCTTAATCAAGATTTATTTACCGCTCTGTAAGCTTTATTCACAGTTTAACCTTTGATTGGGTACACAGAAATGTTGCGTGAACTCGTCACTCTTGCTCAGTGCATATCTGTGTGAAATGGTGAGCTTAATCCATTGGAAGCTTTATCTCCTGGTTTCTTGAATATCTGTCCAGAGTATTAGTCTTACCACCCTGGATGAAGTGCACAAAAATAAAGCTAGGTAATTAACCGTAGTAAAAGCAGCAATAGAAATAGCAGTGAAAACATTAGTAAGTAAAAGCAGCAACAAATATTTTTAAAAGGCCCAGAGCAGCAGATAAATTTCCTTATTAACAGCAGGTACCAGTAGTTTTAACCCAATCTATTTCTCCTTTTCACTCACATGTGTATGTGCAAAGAAGGTGCCAAGAAGGTAGTGGCAGGGAGGGAGTTCTACAAATGAGGTGCCTTTATCAAAAAGTCCCCGCCCCTTGCCTCCTCTCTGTAAATAAGGGCAGGTATAAGCGCCTCTGAAATAGCTGTTAACATTAAGGCATGTATAGTTCATTGCTCAACTGGTTTGGGTTTTAGGAAACAGTGTGTTTGGTTTTTTTTCTAGTTCATTATACCAGCAGTATTAAATATGCCCATTTGTTCCAACTATTTAGATTGTTTTAGCTTGAAGAAGTTTAAGATGCTGGATTTTCGCCATCATTGCTGGTGAAATCCAGCCTAGAGGATCTTTTTGGGCCAGTGTCTAGAATGATCACTGCTTCTTTGGAGGAGGGTGTGTCAAGCGGCGATTCTGAAAAAGAAACTTAAGTATAACACCAATGAATATGTTTTAGGCCTGTGACAGCTTTTTTTTTTTAGGAAAATGTATGATGGTGTCAAGGATAGGACATTTTGTAGGACTTTCATTCGTGGGGTCGCCATGGGACGGAGGCGACTTGACGCACATGATTGTGTTCTTGGATGCATCTGAAACAGTTTTCAGACTGCTTTTAGGACAGACTGCATTGGTAGCCTTTGCGGGTGAGTTGTGCAGAATATCGCCCTTCTGGGAGGCTGACAGAATATCGCCCTTCTGGTTTTGCTGGGCTCTCCAGTAGCTTCTGATGGGACTTGCCACTTTCCCGGGCCACATGAACAATAGGTTTGGGCTTGCTCTCTGTTGGCCTGATTTCCAGGCTTATATTATAAATAAGCAGTTTCTGTCCTTAACCTATGTTTGGAATTTGTTGAATGAATGAGGCTGAACAGGCTGAAACTGCTTGAGGTGGTTCTGTTTATTCTGTAAATGCAGGTTTGCAGCCTTGCTGCCTTGGTTTTTAGTGAACAGGGCATTGAAACTTGACTGTTGTAGCGCTTTGGAACACATTCTCTAATAGCAGGATATAAGCATTTGAAATAACACTTTGGTTTGGTTTCAGATTTTGTTCTGTGCTGTGTTTCTAGAGTTTGGAGTTAATCTTCCCAGGCCTCACTGCAGGAGGATCTATAGCATACAACCAATGAAAAACAATGTGAAAGTTGGTTCTGTGTGTTGAGTGAGAATAAATGCAACATATATTTGGTGTCACAGTTGTCCCAAGTACCGTATATACTCGGGTATAAGCCGACCCCCCAAATTTGAGGCCAGAAAAGGGAATTTCTTATTGACCCGCGTATAAGCTGAGGGTCAATAAGAAATTCCCTTTACCGGCAATGCTGCGCTCTAAAATGGCGGCCGCCATTTTAGAGCGCAGGGCCCCTGCCCCAGGTCGCCCTCCCGCCGGCCTCCCAGGCCCTCCCGCCCCACCCCAACCCCAGTGCCATCCAAGGGGGGAGGGGGAAGAGCCCCTGAACCCCCTACTTACCGGGAGACGCGGCGAATCGGCGGCGTGGCCTTCCTGGGCCGGCAAGAGGCCTTTCCAGGGCCCTGCCGGCCGGAGGAAGGCGCTTGGGTGCGTGGGTGGCGGCGGGGCAGCCGGCAGGGGCCTCCTGCCGGCCCAGGAAGGTCCCTGCCGGCAGAAGAAAGGCACCCAGGCGCCTGGGCGGCGGCGGAGCAGCCGGCAGGAAACTCCTGCCGGCCCCTCCAGGCCCCTGCCGGCAGGAGAAAGGCTCCCTGGCGAGGCTGCGAGCGGTAAGTTCCTCCCTCCCTCCTCCTCCCTCCTCCCCCCTCCCCCTCCCCTCTCCTACCGTATTGACCCGTGTATAAGCCGAGTTCGGCTTTTTCAGCCCTTTTTTGGGCTGAAAAACTCGGCTTATACACGAGTATATACGGTAAGCTGATCTCATGGTGGTCCACATAAGATCAGTGTGGGGGTGATGCTTTTCAAGGTATGCAAAAAGTGGGGGAAAGCAGTTATGGTATATGATAAGACTTGAATTTAGGGAAGAGAAGCTAATCAACTTGAAACAGCCTATATGAAGAAAAGCCACTAAAGTTGGAGGAATTCTGCTTAGGCTGGAGGAAGACTTTGAACTTTGCTTGGTGGAGCGATATCATGAGGGTAAGATCCACCCCAGTATCCTAATTGTTAAGCTTGTGCCTGTCCCTTACACCCTCTGTGCCTGTCCCTTTCATCCAGAGGCCAGGGTTGTTGGTTCTCCATAGAATCAGGCACCTCGCTACCGTCATAAGTGGCCCTGCACTGGCGTAAGTGCCATTTTAGATGGTAAGTGGCATCTGTGCTGGTGTAGGGTTCACGCTCGTCCCTAACAGTTTTCGTCCCCCTTCAGTATTGCTGTGTCTGTTTTCCAGCACACAGTTCATGACTCTTCCATTAACATATTTTGACCAGAATGAGCCATTGCTGGCTATATCCTTACTAAGAATTAAGGCCCACAAACAATAAACTTTATTGTATCGTAATGCATAAATGTCACTAGGCTTTTTTGATTTAAGGATTTTCACATGCTTATATAATATGCATCTGCTAATAGTTTCTATGTGTTGTTTGTAGGATTTGGATTAAATTGTTAATTCATCCAAATAATTTTATAGTGAAACATTTCAAAAATCTTTTTTTACAGTCTGTTTTTCTTTATTTGAATACAATTTTAAAGGTAGTTAGTCCCGGGGTGGCTTGTCATTGCCTTCCCCAGTCGTCTACAGTTTATCCCCAGCAAGGTGTGTACTTGTCAGATGGTTTTTCTTCATTTTACCTTTAAGTCCAACTTTGAGATGTCTTCTTCAAGTGTGTTGCATTAGGGAAGAAGTGTTGTAACTTACACATGTCACTGCTATAGGCCTGAAGATGTGTGTATTTAAAATGAAATTATATTGAGCTGACATGCTTGATTACACTTTATTTGGATCCAAATCAGTCCAGAGTAGATCCATGGCTGATTAGTGTAGGTATTAAAAGTATTTGTGCCCAGCTGGTTCTTATTCTTTACTACCCTCCCTGACTACAAAAAAACCCCTAATTTTAACAGAAGATATTCAGTCAGGTTTTGTACTTCTCTTGAAACTTCCTGTGGCATGCTTGTTTCTTAACTTTGCTTTTTGTGGTTCTAGGTTAGCAGTGAAATATGCTGTGTAGGGCTGTCTTTTAGAGGAAAAGCTTCATCCTGCTTACATATGGTGAACATTGTGTATGCTGGTTTTGAGCTTGCATAGTATTCAGTGGTTTACACTCTGGAAGTTGCTGAGGATGCATTAAGCTTAGTCTCCAACTTTGGCACTTCTTATTTGCATGTGGTTTGACTGGCATGTTGTTTGACTAGCTTCAGTGATAAAAAAGCACTAGATTTTAAAGTGTTGATACCTTTATCCAAAGCTTCTTACTGCACTAATTGCACTTGCAGGCCACTTCAAAATAAGTATGAGTCATAAGTGTGTATGTGCAATTTTTTGCACAAGTGGGAATACATTGTTCAAGTTCTGACCTGTAGATAAAATGAACTCATTGTGCAACTTCTGGAGTTAGGGCTTGGTAAGAGGAAATGCAATAGGCTTCGTCTAGCTAAAATAAGTTTTTTTGGAGACTATTTTTCCTTCAGATAACTGGAACAGGAGATGTAATAAAGGAAGCACTGCTTATACCACCAGTTACCAATCCAGAGCACCTCATGTATCCTGATCCAGGATAGTACTCAAGACTTGAATGGCTTCAAAAACTTCTGTTACTGCATCATTGCTGTCAAAAACATTTTTGTTGGCAAAAAGCCTCTAGGCAGCTAGAAACCCATAGTGGAGGTCTAGCTGCCTCAAATAGCAACTGCAGCTTGAAAATGGTTCTGTTTATTTTGGGTGAGAATTTTCACACTTAGTACACAGCGTTAATTGGTACAGAGGGGTCTCATTGGAAATGTAGGACTTTGGTTTGTTTTATGTCTCTGCTTGCATGCAAATGATGTGGACTTAAATAGACATGAGTTGTCACGAGCAGGGCACTTTGACACTGCCTTGTGTGGCATTAGGTTAACACAGAATATTTGACTCCTTGACATGTTGCTTCTCACTAGCAGAATTTTTGAACCTGCTCTTTAACAAGTTTAAAAGTGGACTGAACATTACTGTTGACTTCAGTCAAACCAAATTGTGAGATTTTTTTCTCAGACTTCTGAGATAAAGATTGAAATGATACTTGGAGACAGTGTTTTGAAGCTCTTTGTAGTAGTCCTGTGGTTACTGACTGCACTGTAACTGCTTTATCCCTATCCTTACCATTATGGCTTCAGGATTCTTTTTTTCTTTTTTAAGTAAAGGCTAAGACGAGATTGAGTGAATTCCAGAGTAAACTGATGGAACACCCAATGCACATTTTGGTGTCTGCTTTCTCCCTAGTTACACAGTACTCCTGAAATAAAATAAACAAAGCCTCTTTTATTTATTTTTGTCTTCACAAGCTGTAAAGAGCTGAAGGTGAGAAGGAATAGAAAGTGTCATTATAGATCCAGCACGAGCACTTTAAGGTAGTAGGGGAAGCCAAGCAAGGTGAAGCTGCAATATTAGTAGCATGTGACTAGTATGTGCACAGGATTTTTGAAAATAGTCTTATTTCTTTATTCTCAATTTTAAAATGCCTTTTAAAAAAGTGAAAAAAAATCCAATATGTATCAGACTAATCCATTTGGCTCACCTATTTACAGCTGTGTCATACAGTGATTTTGCGAGGTAAGTGTGAGAACCTGGGCAGCTAAAACTACTAAAATGGACAGGCCATCATCCCTGCAGATGTGCATTGTGTCATATGATAATGGAAGCTTAGTTTTCAGATGTGTAATATAGAATAAAATTCTCATCTAGAAGCATTGTTTGAAAACTCAAAGGGAAAGAGCAGCAGTATCTACAGTACTTTCAGAAGAGTTTGACAAGTTTAAATGACACAAAAATTATAAAAAGGACATTTTAACTTTTGCTTAGGTTTCACAGTGCCAATAGAAATAACCTAAGAGCTAAATTCTAAAAGAGGAACCATCATAATAAATTATAGTTCAGGAATAAAACAAATAATTAAAATCAGTAAGCAGTACTCATTGTAGCACAAGATAATTAAACCTGCCAAACCCCATAATCCCTAAAATACTTAGGGCCAAATCAGAGCACACTCCATTATCAAATCTCTCAGAGGAGAAAAGGCATAACCCCCCCCCCCCACACACACACACAATCCCATTCTGAATTGGGCACCTGAAAATTGAGTGTTTGGAAAATTGCAGACAGTGAGTTCCCAGTGCACATCTTATTCCACCCTCAGGGTTTTCTAAATGGGAAGGGTCTTTCCCAGGCATTTTAATAGCCAATAGAAACACTTAACTAACTTTGCCATTAGTATATTGTTGCTTACATGTGGTGCATTACCCTTTCTGTTTGGTCAGGGAAAAGGGAATGAGCACTTGCTTGGCTTCAAGTTTGAAGTTGTTGCATTTTCCCAGCCCTCTTGAATAATTAGAGGATAAATTTGTATTGTAGGCTGTCCTTTTATTGATTTGTCACTCTGATAAAGAATTTGCAGAAATTATTTGAGTTCTTGCTCTGAGTTGTTGTTTAAAATATTTGTTAGTTGCTTTGCTCCCTTGTGGAACTTGAGGCCGCTTACAATATAAATACAACATTATAAAAACACAATAAAAACAAGAATGATAAAAACACATTAAAGGCACAGTTTAAAAGCTCCAGTTAGGACTGCCAACAAATAAACGCTAAATCAACCAACTGCAGTCCTAAATAAAACTGGCTTCAACTGCCTCCTGAAGGTCCCCAGGTGTACCTCCCTGGGGAGGTTGTTCCATAATTGTGGACTGTCACTGAAAAGGCCCTCTCTCATTTGCCCACCAGATGAGCCTCTTTGATCGGTGGGACGGTATGTACAGCCTCAGATTTCAGATTTTTCTTAACTTTATTCATAGGTCACTTGGCCCAGCTGAGAAATCACATATCATTGTTGATGTTTAATAATTGCTTATTCTGGAAAATAAGAGAAGTTAGTCAGGGATGCCTAATCCCCCTCCATTCAGGGACAGTACAGAAATAGTTATTTTTTTTAAAATGAATTTTTGTTTAATACCAAGAAGTTTCTCATCTTGCAACTTTCAGTCAAGGTAATTACCGTATATACTCGGGTATAAGCCGATCCGAGTATAAGCCGACCCCCCAAATTAGAGGCCAGAAAAGGGAATTTCTTATTGACCCGCGTATAAGCCAAGGGGCAATAAGAAATTTCCTTTACCCACAATGCTGCGCTCTAAAATGGTGGCCGCCATTTTAGAGCGCAGGGCCCCTGCCCCAGGTCGCCCTCCCGCCGCCTCCCAGGCCTTCCCGACCCACCCCAACCCCAGTGCCATCCAAGGGGAGGAGGGGGAAAAGCCCCTGAACCCACTACTTACCTGGAGAGGCGGCGAAGCGGCGGCGGCGCGTCCTTCCTGGGCCGGCAGGAGGCCCCTCCAGGCCGCTGCCGGCCGGAGGAAGGCGCCCAGGCGCGTGGGCGGTAGCGGCGCGACGGGCAGGGGCCTCCCATGGCCCCTCCCGGCGGGGAAAATGGCGGCGGGGGCTGGGGAGGGCCGGGGCAGCCTTCCTGCGACTGCAGAGAGGCTGCCCAGGGCCCCTCCCGGCGGGAGAAAATGGCGGCGGGGGGCAGGGCAGCTTCCCTGCGGCTGCAGAGAGGCTGCCCAGGGCCCCTCCCGGCGGGAGAAAATGGCGGCGGGGGCCGGGGGGGGACAGGGCAGCTTCCCTGCGGCTGCAGAGAGGCTGCCCAGGGCCCCTCCCGGCGGGAGAAAATGGCGGCGGGGGCCGGGGGGGCAGGGCAGCTTCCCTGCGGCTGCAGAGAGGCTGCCCAGGGCCCCTCCCGGCGGGAGAAAATGGCGGCGGGGGCCGGGGGGGGGCAGGGCAGCTTCCCTGCGGCTGCAGAGAGGCTGCCCAGGGCCCCTCCCGGCAGGGGAAAATGGCGGCGGGGGCCGGGGGGGCCAGGGCAGTCTCTCTGCGGCTGCAGAGAGGCTGCCCAAGACCCCTCCCGGCGGGAGAAAATGGCGGTGGCTCGGCGGCGGTGGTAAGTTCCCACCTCCCTCCTTCCCCCTTCTACCGTATTGACCCGTGTATAAGCCGAGGCCGGCTTTTTCAGCCCTTTTTTTGGGCTGAAAAACTCGGCTTATACACGAGTATATACGGTAATCTGTTGCTCTGAGTTAGATCATTGCTTGTGAACCATCCCACCATCCTTGTGTTGCTACCTTTTGAAGAACTTTTCATTCATTAACAAAGAATATCCTTAAGTTGGGTCAAAATGTTTCTCAAAGGATAATGGAACATGTACTGCTACTTCTGTTAAATGATCAAATCTAGTGAGGTTGATATTGTAACGCAAAAACGAATTGCTTATGCATAGACAAAATTAAAGCCAAAACAATTTACCAAGAGGTAGTAGGGTGGGCACACTCTTAGCAGCCCACCTATTTGATCATGATCAAATATTTTATAAAACCAAGAATGTCTGTGTAGGTGGCAGTTCCATTATTTCATGCTGATGTCCAGTCATTAGCATAAGTGTTTGAACCCTCTGATCTACTTTTTCTTTGCTGACTGTTGCCAACATTATTTGAATTAAGAGACTGTCTTCTTGCATCTCATAAAATCAACTGGACTGCCTCATTGTGGCCTTTGTATGCAGACTTTTTCTCTGAAGTGTTAAGGGGAATTCCTAAGGGAATTCCTTGCCCTGTTTTCATTTAAGAAGACCTTTTGCTTTGGCATTCTATTGTAGTTAGTACAGGTAGAGTATCCCTTATCTGGGCATCTCATATCTAGACTGATCCAAAAACCGGACCATTTGAGCCAGCATGCAGGCAGATCCGTGCTGCCTGCTTTCATGTTTCCTCTCACCTAAAAAAAATTAAATACAGTGTACTTCATTGTAGGTGGAGACTTAAAGCCTGTTGTTGTTAGTTTGTTGTTGCTCTTAACAGCTGAAAAAAGGTATTCTGGTGAGATAGTTACACCTTTGCTTTCTGATGGTTCAACATACACAAAATCATTTAAAATATTGTTTAAAATTACATTCAGGCTATGTATATAAAGTGTATATGAAACATAAATGAATTTGGGTCCCATCCCCAAGATATACATCATTATGTATATGCATAAATTCCAAAGTATTCCAATATACGGAAAGATCTGAAATACGGACCACTCCCAGTCCCAAGCAGTCTGGATAAGGGATACTAAACCTGTAATATGTTTCTCATTGAAATCTATGGTATTACTATGATAATACTGAGAACAGTCGAAGCCAAAAGATTGGCAGCGTACAGTGTTACTTCCCAAAGGCTGTAACCGTTACTCTGATGCAAATTAGAGGCATTTGTTAGTCACAACTGCTTGATGCTGTTGTCTTTTTATTAGCAAAATGTTTGAGAAGGGAGGATTAGCATTGGAATGATGTAAATCCCTCACTGGAAGAATCCTCGGGGAGAAACTCTGCTTTTAGTTTTTTCCCTACTGTTTAATCATTATCATGGGATTTTGATTATGTAACTGCCAAACAAGCTAGAAGGCTCACTGTTAACAGATCTAGGAATCTCTCCCAGTCTTCTGAAACAGAATATGTAACTGTGACAATATTTTTAATCATGGATGAGAAGTGGGCAGGAAATCCTGCATTGATGAAAGTTCTGAAAGTTTTGAAAATGCTCCCCCTGATAAAACAGTATTCTAAAATGAAAAAGGGGCATGGTTTACACTTGAACGAAGGCTGGGCCACAAAATGAGGTACTGAATTAGCACAGACCGTGCTCTCGTTCCTGGCACTTTGGACTACCACTGAGACATCCCAGCCATTCCCTAAATATCAGGAGGAATGGCCCCCAGGCAAAAGGACATGACTTACAGGCAGTCTTGAGTTCTGGCCCCTCCCATTTTAGAAATTCATTGGGAAAGAGCCATATCACTTATAATTAATGTTAATGTATACACTGATCCAAGAAAGAAAAATGTCTTGTGTTAACAAATGTGTCTGCTAACTTCTAAGATCAAACAACTCTGTGATCAGTAAAATATAGTTGGAGAAAAGGAGAGGGAAGCCTGGAAATAGCTGTTGGCTATGTTAATTCATTTTGTGCTGCATGCACTGTTGAACATAATGTGAAATGAAAAGTGCCATAAAAAGTTAAGTGCCAGGTAACTCCACTGAAAACAACCTTTAATGGGAGAACAAGCACGGTCATAAATCTGGCTGACTAGTTCTTAGAGGCAGCTTCATGTATGTGGTAAGGAATTTTGCGAATGAATACTGAAGTGATCAGAAATGGCACTTCAGACAACTGGTAACATATCCTTCACTATTATCTAAGAAGGACGTAAAACGTTAACTGATGAATTATGTCTTGGTATCTGCTAGAAGTAAGAGTAGGAAACTTATATAATATCCTTGCATTGTTATAGTCCGTACTGAACTGAATTTGGATTTCCAAAAGGCTTTTGACAAAGCCCCCCACCAAAGACTGCTAAGCAGACTTCATAGGTTAGCGGTAATGGTGTTAAAGTTAGGAAGAAATGCTTATTTGGAATGTTTTTGCAGAGCACTGCTGTGAGTGATATAATCAGATCCAGCAAAAGTACTTTATTTGTGGTAGTGTATTCTCCAATTGTTCTGTAACGATCATTCTTCTAATCTCTAATCTTGCTGATCAGTAGTAAGCTGCACATTAATGAGTCCTCTGTATAGAATGCAGATAAAATTCTTATCAAAGGCTTTTGCAATCTCTTGAAGTAGGTCAACGTCAGCTGTAGTTCAAACTTGTTAAAAGAGTAACGTTTATTGCAAAACATCCGGGCAATGTAAGCTTGTGCAGTATTGCCCAATTCCCTATTTTGCTTTCCATTGGTAAAAAGAAGAAGAAGAGAGAACATGGTATTCTCATTAGTCATGTTTCATGTACCTTGTACCAAGTCTCCTGTGACTTCAGATGGAATGACTTGTGAAAGTGATGGAATCGGCATCAAAGGTAAAATGTACACATTGTGGGTCAAAAGACTTTCCCTCAGAAGCATAGCAGTCATGAGTCTAAAAGATAGCAATCTGGGGTGGAGGATATAAAATTCTTGGAATCCTGGCTGAATGGAGTATTTACTGTGGCAGAGACAATGGGGGTTACCGCACTTTGTATTCCCAGCAATGTATTAAGAGTTTGAAAATGTTATAAAAAACATCACTTTAAAAGGGTTTTTGGATACCACGGTTTATAAATGGTTGGAAAATGTCTTCACAGCTAAAAGGGCCAAACAAAGTGCGAACAGTAATTTTTATAACGTTTTCAAACTCTTAATACATCGCTGGGAATACAAGTGCGGTAACCCCCAATGTATTGTTAAGATTGTGAGGAATAAGCTAGGAGGTCCCTGATTCAAATCTCACTGTGGTTACAAACTCACTAGGTGGTTTAAGGCAAGCAGCTGTTCCCATACATTTAATCCCATTGTAATGATTTCCAAAACGTACACAAAACAATTTTGTACACTTCAAAGGCATATTATAATATTATTACTCATGGTATGATTTTTTTTCTATCCTAAGAAAGGTGGGAGTGGAGGGTTGCAAAGACCACAGCTCAGAGGGCCTCTAGATAATTCTCCTCTGAGGCTGCGGCGTCTTGAGCTGTGGGTTATTTTCCTCCATCTTCAGGGTAGGCAGGACTAATATTTATTAATTTTACTAACTTCCTCTCTACCCTTGGCGGGAAAATAGCCTGCAGACCTCAGTTCTGTCCTGCCTCTAGGGGTAGCAGGTCGCAAAGGAGAAAGCTCCGTGCTTCTGTACTGCAATTAGGTTCTATCCTGTCTGTGTGTCCATTAAGTTCTTTGTCTCGTGTCCTTACTCCGTCTCCGTTCCATCCTCCGTTTTACCTCCCCAGTAGCCAGCCCTCTGTGTTCTGTCCTCTGTGGTGAATTTTTTGTTTCTTTTCCCCGGAGTTTTCTCCGGAGAATTTTCAAAATGGCGGACCCCATTTTAGATAGGGAGGACGATCTCCTGTCCGAGCAGGACTATCATCGGGGGCTGGTCGCATCTGCCCCGAAGGAACTCGCTTCCCCCAACAACCGCAATTGCGGCTCATTAGGGGGAGAGCAGTAGCAGGGTTCCCCTCAGAGCGAGAGAAAGGAGGCGGCCGCGCCGAAGTCAAAAAAGCCGCGAAAAGCCGCCGCACCGCTTCTCTCCACTGAAAGACGAAAAGCTCAACTCTAAACCTGGAGCGGGGACGAGAGCCGAAAAGAAATCATCCGCCTCCTCTCCAAAAGACCACAGGACTCCTCAGGCGCCCCCCACGGTACCATCCATGGAGACCGCTTCGTCTTTCCCGACGGGAGTTGGTAACTACCCCCCCTTTCCAGCACAAGGCGGGAGGCTGTTAACGCAGGAAGAGGCTGACGGCTGGGTGAACCTGGCCCTCCAGCGTCAGTGGCAGGCTTTTCAAGCCTTTCAAATGAGGATCCCTCCTTTCCCCTGGGCAGGTCCTGTTGACCCCCCTTCCTCAGCCCGTTCTAATACCTTTGAGGTAGAAGAGGGATCTCCAGTAGTCCAGGGACCTTCTACTTCTGGCCAGTGGCCCACTAAGGCCACCTTAAAGGGGAAGGTGGGGGAAACCCTGCAGAATGAATCACAGGAGTCACTTGAATCCACCATGGATTCTGATGATGAGAAAGAGGAAGGCGAGTTCGAATCAGACGATGAGGCGCCCCCCCCGAAGAATCTCAGAACCGCCTTTTTAGTGGGGAGGATTACCAAGGACTCCTAGCTAAAGCTATTTTGGCCCTTGATCTGAATGAGGAGGAGAGTGATCCCGCTGATGTTCCTACTCCTAAGCTCAAACAAGGGGTGGCTGAGTGCTTTCCCAGAAGGCAGTCTCATAACCACCTGGTTCCCTTTCCAGAATTTTTCCTTAGAGCAGTTAATGAGGAATGGGACAACCCGGCCTCTAATAGGCAGATGCCCCCTAACGTCAAAAAATTGTACAATTTAGCCCCTCATCTATGTCTTTGCTCAAAATACCTCTGGTGGACGCTCCAGTGGTGGATATACAGACCCCGGGCCTTGTCCCTGAAGATGGGAAGGGATCACTGAGGGATCAATTAGATCGAAAATGTGAAGCCTTAACCAGAAAAGCCCATGAGGCCTCAGCACTGGCCATTGAGGCTAGTGCAACCACGTCAGTATTCGCGAGGGCTTCATACTTATGGCTAAAAAAGCTTATACAGTTGGTACCACCGGAGAACCGTAGAGTAGCAGGAGGCCTGGAAAGAGTCCTGAGCGCTGTCCGCCTCCTCTCCAAAGTACTCTTCAGTACTTTCAGGAAAGTTGGGCCTCCTCCTGTCAGGACCAGTGGGTTCATACAATCATTTCACAGGGATACCTACTGGAATTCTCGTCACAACCAAGGGACAGATTCGTTCAATCCCCCACATGCTTCAAACTAGAAAAACGGAACAGGACTCACACTGCTATTCAGCACCTCTTACAGATCAGGGCCATAGAGATTGTTCCCAAATTGGAAAGATGTCAGGGAACAGCTTAGATATTCTTCACAGTCCCCAAAAAGAATGGGGACGGGAGAGCCATCCTCAACTTGAAATTCCTAAACAGAAAGATGGTCCACAAACATTTCCGCATGGAAACCGTCAAGTCCATTGTGGAATCCCTACGCCCCAACACATTCATGACGGCGGTGGATTTGATTGAGGCATATATGCATGTGCCTATCCATCCATCACACAGGCGTTTTCTTCGCTTCGCATATGGCCATTCACACTTCCAGTTCAGGGCCCTTCCCTTTGGATTAAAGACATCTCCCAGGGTGTTCAAAAAATTCTAGTGTCAGTCATCGCGTCGCTCAGACAAGAATGCATCCAGGTACACCTGTACCTGGACGACATTCTGATCTGTGCGAAATCCCAACATCAGTCCAATTTGCACATGGCACGGGTGATCCAGGTCTTTCAGGAACACGGTTTTCTGGTCAACTACAGCAAAAGCAGTCTCACACCTTCTCAATCCCTGATCCACCTGGGGGTCAAGATAGATTCAAAACACAACTGTCTATCCCTACCCTCAAAACGCACACACAAGATTATAGGTTTAGCAACGAATGTAGCCAAATCACGAACATCCAGACTCATGAAGTTAGCCAGACTGTTAGGGCTCATGATAACATGCATTGCCATGGTGCCCTGGGCCCGCTTCCGTTCCAGACTACTTCAGTGGCAGCTCCGGCCATTTCAAAGGGACATAGCAAAGAAGAGGGACAGGATCGTTACACTTTCCCTCGAAACCAGGCAGAGTCTACGCTGGTGGTCTCTACAGACAAACCTCTCCAAACCTACTCAATACATTCACCAAGAACCAGTGCAAATATTCACGGATGACAGCCTGGAGGGGTGGGGGGCCTCGCTCAACTCACACACCACACAGGATCGCTGGTCAGAGCGGGAATCCTCCCTGCATATCAATCTGTTGGAATTGAGGGCGGTCAAGCTCGCCCTGCGGGCCTTTGGTCCACTGATCCGGGGTTTACACATCATTGTGAGAATGGACAATATTTCCACGAAGGCTCACATAAACAAGCAGAGAGGGTCCAGATCATCAACCCTCCATTGCGAGCAGATCTTCCTTTGGGCTCAAACGAACCTGAGATCCATTCGGGTAGAGCATATCAAAGGGATCCTCAATATCCAAGCAGACCAACTAAGCCGCCATTTCGTAGATGAAGGGGAATGGCCCTTGGATCAGGAAGTCTTTCGGCAAATTTCTATCAAATTTGGCAATCCCTTAGTAGATTTGTTCGCATCCGTCGAAAACTTCAAGGTGCCAAGATTCTTCTCCAGGTATCATCATCATGCTGCGGAAGGCATAGACGCCCTTCTGAGCCCTTGGCCAACGGGTCTACTGTATGCATTTCCTCCCCTGCCCATTATACCAAAAGTCCTTTGAAAGATCCAGACCGAAGGAGCCAATGTCCTCTTAGTAGCCCCTTTCTGGCCGCGACGGCCATGCTTCGTGACTGCGCCAGATGTTTTGTCAGGAACCTTGGAGAATTCCTTCTCAATGGGGGACTCTCCGTCAGGGTCATATAGTTCATGCAGACCCCCAATGGGTCTGTTTGACCGTTTGGCACTTGAGAGGAGATCTTTACTAGACGGGTTACTCCGACAAGGTAGCGGACACCATTTTAGAGGCCCGTAGACCTGCTACCAAGAGGATTTATAATACCTCTTGGAAAGCCTTTGTACGCTGGGCAAGAAGGAAAAAGGTTGACCCATTGAAACCGGGAGTGCATCAACCTCTGGAGTTTCTCCAGGAGGGGGTACATATGAAGCTTTCCGCATCCACCTTTCGTAGGCAGGTTGCAGCTATCACCACTGTCGTTCCCTTAATTGAAGGGGTTCCTCCTACTAGACACCATCACATCATTGCCTTTTTAAAAGGGGTCAAGCAAGGCCAGCCTCCGATCAGACATTGCTTCCCATCCTGGAGTCTTACTTTGGTACTCAAGGCCCTTACAAAGCCGCCATTCGAGCCACTTCGATCGGTCTCACTGAAATACCTTCGCATGAAGGTCCTTTTTCTAGTTTCCATCACATCGGCCAGAAGGGTTTCTGAGTTAAGAGCTCTTTCTATTCGTAGAGGGCTTTGCGTGTTCCATAAGGACAAGGTGGTCCTTACTCCTGACCCCACCTTTACTCCCAAAGTAAATTCTCCTTTTCACAGATTGCAAGAAATCAATCTACCATCCTTCTGTCCAAAGCCTTCATGTCCCAAGGAGCGAGCCTGGCACTCTTTAGATTTAGTATTCAAAATCGGGCTCCAAGTACAAAATAGGAGAATGAGGAATCAAAGTTATGCACTTGTTGAAAGCTCAATAAAGCACATAAGAGCAATATGCAAACAATTGTATTCAGAGAAAAAAGAACCTCACTGCAAAGGTATCCAAAGGATATAAATACTGAGCAAGGTAAGTTAATACACAATAAGAATACAAAAAATGTGTACAAGAATAAGTCAGGTATACAATAATAGACTATCCAGAATGGTAAAGTCCAAAAGAGCACGGAATAAATATCAGACGCAATGGGCTTCCGGTAAAATCCCCATTTCAGAGCTTTCCTCAAGCTTCAAGAAGTACCACGTGCCAATATCACCAAAATTGGAGAGAGACGTCTATTCTGCCAGAGGCATAGAATGGCAGAATAGACGTCTCTCTCCAATTTTGGTGATATTGGCACGTGGTACTTCTTGAAGCTTGAGGAAAGCTCTGAAATGGGGATTTTACCGGAAGCCCATTGCGTCTGATATTTATTCCGTGCTCTTTTGGACTTTACCATTCTGGATAGTCTATTATTGTATACCTGACTTATTCTTGTACACATTTTTTGTATTCTTATTGTGTATTAACTTACCTTGCTCAGTATTTATATCCTTTGGATACCTTTGCAGTGAGGTTCTTTTTTCTCTGAATACAATTGTTTGCATATTGCTCTTATGTGCTTTATTGAGCTTTCAACAAGTGCATAACTTTGATTCCTCACTCTTTAGATTTACGCAGAGCTCTGTGCATCTTTATTAAGAGGACAGAGGATATAAGAAGAACAGATTACTTGTTCATTGGAATTGCTAACCCCAACAAAGGGGAAAGAATGTCTGCCACTATAATTAGTAATACCATCAAAGCCTGTATCACCTAAACTTATAAGGCCTTGGGAGCCCCGATCCCAGAGGGTATCACCTCTCATTCGCTGCGTAGTGCCGCCACCACAGCGGCTTTCGATAAGCAGGCTCCGTTAGAGGAAATTTGCCGTGCTGCAACCTGGGCATCGACATCGACCTTCATAAAACACTACCGAATAAATACTTGGTCGTCGGCCCAAGCGGCCTTTGGTCGCAGGGTGCTGCAGCAAGTGGCGGAGGAAGGTTCATAACCCACCCATCAGGGGAGCTCTTGTAGGTCCTACAGCTCATGACGCCGCAGCCTCAGAGGAGAATGGAGCCTTGATTACTTACCGTGACGGCTCCTTCTCTTCTGAGGCAGAGGCGTCTTTCCCGACCGGGTGTGAACCTTTCCTTTCTCTCTTTTAGGGGAATTGCAGTTTACAAATTTCAGTGGTTGATCACCTTCCAGTTTGTTCCAAGAGGTTTGTCCTGGGGTAGTTTCTCTACCAAGGTCAAGCATACAAACCCTTTCGGTTCAAAAGGTGTTGTTCCATTGTTGATGTTGTCAGTGTTTTATCCTTCATGTTTTTTATAAAGCAACTGTTCACTCCTGTCGTAATAGCTAAGCAAGACTGTAACTGAGGTGTGCAGGCTATTTTCCCGCCAAGGGTAGACAGGAAGTTACTAAAATTAATAAATATTAGTCCTGCCTACCCTGAAGATGGAGGAAAATAACCCACAAGACGCCTACGCCTCAGAAGAGAAGGAGCCGTCACGGTAAGTAATCAAGGCTCCATTCAGTTCTAAAGCAGTAATGCTGTTTCTCCTGTGGTGTAGTTGAGCTATGCAATGGGGTTATTTAAACTGGGGCAGGCTGGGGATGGCTCCCATACTACATCTGTAGTCTGCTTGGCAGTTAGTAGATGCTGTACAAGCTGGTATCTGTTCTGTAGTGATAGGCTTTTTTGCCCGTGGGGTGGGGTGGGGTACAGCAGGGTCTTCCTTGCCTTGCTCTTGTAGCTGTTTTAGAACAAATTCTAATTTTGCTACAGAAGCTAAGGCTGTTCAAATGATCAGCCTTAATCATGTAAGTGCTTACTTTATGCTGAAAATCAGCCTTTTTAATTAGCTCACAGAACGTTAAGACAAATGATGAGCGCATAACCTAGATTTTCTATATGAGGAAGTTGAGGTTGAGTGCAAGCAAGGTTTCAGTTATGGAGTTTTGTTTTCATTTTTTTTAATTCACTGGCTCTAGGATGCAAAGTCTAACCATGTGCAAGCAGACTTTAGGCCACAGAAAAGACCTTTCCTGTAGCTTGGTATAACTTTTGTAATAACTGTGAACCATTCTGGGTATCCTCATAGTATCCAGTCAAACATAAATTTGTGTTAATGTTTATGTATGAATGTATGGCTTTCTCTGTGACTACACCTGCACTGTTCACCAGATTAGAGTCTGTATGGCATATTTAGAAAGCCAGCATGGTGTAGTGGTTAAGAGTGGCAGACTCTAATCTGGTGAACTGGGTTTGTTTCCTCACTCCTACACATGAAGACTGCTGGGTGACCATGGGCTAGTCACAGTTCTCTCAGCTCTACCTATGTCACAAGGTGTTTGTTGTGGGTAGGGGAAGGCAGTTGCAAGCCGCTTTAAGTTTCCTCAAAGGTAGAGAAAAAAGTGGGGTATAAAAACCAATTCTTCTTCTACATTTCTGGTTTCTGTATTGCAAAAAAAGATATTGTAGAGGTGGAAAAAGTACAGAAGAGTACAGCCGCCCTGAGCCTGACTTCAGTTGGGAAAGGGTTGGGTAAAAATCATAGAAATAGAAGAGGGAAACCAAGATAAAAGGGGTTGGGGACCGGGGGACCTTTCCTAGAAGGAAAAAAAGCTAAGGGCGGGACATGGCAGAGGTTTATAAAATTACGTACGTGTGACATGGAGAAAGTGGCTAGAGGGAGCTTATTCTTCCTCATCCATAATACTAAATTTGAGGACACCCAGTGAAGTTGATAGGAAAGAGGTTCAGGGCAGACAAACGGAAATACTTCTTTACTTGCCTTGCTTCCTTTTGTATCTTTGTTGGTGTTTTTTTTCTAGATTTAATATAAAACCTTTGAGTTCTAGTGATCTGGAGGAAAGTGGGATAGAAAAATATTACACGATATATAGAAATATATTACATAAAGAATAGGTTGCAAGACTGGACTAGTAAATCTTGTAGATGTACTGCAACTAAATAGACTGAAATCAAATTGATCTCAAGAAGTATAAATCTAAAATAATATTTATGCTATTTTGATAGGTATCACTTGTGAGAAATTAAGTTGTAAATAATGACATGAGCAGTTGAAAATTCTGGAATATTAAATTTGAAAAACAGAGTTAAAATGTAGTATTTAAAATTAGGTCCAAATTCTAAACTGCCACCAATGTTTCTTAACACCTTTGCTGTGCAGAGCTTATGCAAAAGATATTTTATTTAGTTGCTTTCTTGAACGGATCTTGGGAGATCACCATAACAGGGAGACAGCCCTCTCTGAATTATGCTGGGATTAAGCTATTCAGATCAAAATAATAAGATATTACCTCAGCTAGAAGCTGCCACACTCCTGGTTCTTTTCACAGTCCAGCAGTCTGGCAGCATATCTTTTTGGAAGCAGCGGTTGTCAAGCCACAAGCACATCCTTAATTTTAAGTTGATGTTGTTAAAATGTAGCACTGTCCTTTAAAAAACTTAGTTTTCATCTGTAAATGTGCCTTTATAAGCTACTTGGTGAAGGATGATACTTGAGGAGGGGGATCTATTCTGCAGATGCAATCTTGTTTCACAAGGGATTTAACAATTTCTGGAAGTGCACCACAAAGTCTTCTGTGTTGAAGATTCTTGGAACAAAATTTGAGTATGCAAAGAATGTTTCCCTAAATGTGTATTGTTGCAAAATCTATCTTTTGCAAAAGATCCCATGGGTTTCCCCCCCACGTTTTTTGGTTTTAAATGGTTCTATTTTCAAAGGTCCATGTAGACAATTTAGTTGGAGAGTTTATTTATGTAATTTCATTTATACCCTTACCTTTCTCTCCAGTGGGGACCCAAAGCAGCTTATATCATTCTTCCTCTTGGTTTTATCTTCACAATTACCCTGTGAGATAGGTTAGGCAGAGAATGTGGCTTCCTCAAGGTCACCCAGCAAGCTTCCGTGGCAGAGTGGCAATTTAAACCTGACTCCTTAAGGTGGCAAGGAGACATACAGTCCACTTGGGCCAGTTTGCTTTGCATGCAGAAGGTCCTCAACCTCGGGCATTGGTATCTTCAGGTAAAAGGAGTACTAGTAGCTGGGCGGGGAGTGATCGACGGAGGCCCTGAGGCCCATTGCTGTTCAGAGTAACCAATGCTGAGCTGGCTGGAACAGAGAAGTCTAAATCAATATAAGCTAGTTTTATGTGTTCAGGGCTACAATCCTGTGCACAGTTATTTGCGAATAAGCCCCATTAAACCTGGTGGAACTTCTGAGTACATTGACATTTACTCAAACTAAATATCACTGAAACCCTCCTGGTTTGAAAATAAAAACTTTTTTTTAGAAGAAATCTGTAGCAATCCTGATTTCAGTTTCTAAAAACTCCTCTTACCTGCTGGCTAGCACTAAAGTGTGGTTAAAGAGAGGTGTTTTCTGTGCCAGTACTGTGCTTCTCTCTTCCTACCTTCTTGCTGGCGGAGAAGATCTCACGGCTGCTTTAAAGCGCAAGCAGGTTCGTTTTTGCCTAGATTTCCACTGTACATTTTAAAAATACTGATCTTCCCTACAAGATTGTTGCTATATATGAAGGGCTTTAATGTTTACCTTGCAAATCAGATGGTATTTGATGATGATTCAAAGAGATAAGCATTAAGTACAAATACCACAGTGTGATGCGGTGTCAGAGTGTCAAGCTAGGATCTGGGAGACCCAGGTTCAAATCCCCACTCTACAGTGGAAGATTGCGGGGTGACCTTGGACCAGTCATATACTCTTAGCCTAACATTCCTCACAGAGTTGTTGTGAGGATAAAATGGACAGGAGAAGAATGCAGCTTTGGGTCCCCACTCAGGAGAAAGGTGGGGTATAAATGGTGTAAAGAAATAAACAAGCATGATGTTAACAAGGGTCAAAAGGTTATTTTTGAATTTGTTCAGTATTAATAGTTCTATTTACTACATACAGATTTACTGTGCATTCTGAACCAGAGGTATATAAAACTTTTACACAAAATAACGATAGGCAAATGCAAAAAAAAAAAAAAGAATTCACACAGACAAAACTAGAAGGCATGACACGGTGTTCAGTTTTTCAACATATACACTGCAACCAGACAGAGACAAAAGATACTGGAACTCTCTCCCCAGGGAGATTTGTCTGTCCCCTTCTGTTACCATTTTTTTTTCTTTTGGGGTTCCCTCAGTGATGCCTCCTTCCTAACCAATGTTTTAACTGTTTTAATGTCTCTGTATGTATTTTAACTTTGTTCTCAATTGCTTTAATTATGAGTGTTGGCTTTTTTATTTTAATGGTTTTAAAATATGGTTTTATTATGTATGTTTTAATTTGTTAGCCGCCTTGTTCACCCTTGTGAGGACAGAAAGGTGGGATATAAATTTTGTACATAATAATAGATAGAGGAAATCACCAGGAAAAGAGTTAATACCATGAAGGATGGGCAAGATGGTGTAAACGCATTCAGGTATCAGAGACAGCAAGGTACCTGTGAATATGTTGCTTTTGCTTTGGGCTTAGCGATGAAAAGTCTGTTTCTCATGACGTTTTAAGGGCACACACTGTCCTTGGTTTTGTGCCATTTTATTTTTCAATAGCTTGAATGGGAACAGTTTGGAGACTATTTCTCTGGCTTCAAAACTAACTCTGTAGGTTGTCGTGGTCTAAAAGGCTTATATAATTGAGTCACCACACCTTATAAAAATTATTACAATCATACTTTAAGAAACATTCTTCTTCCTGCATTCTTTTATCAAGAGATTTTGTGAGGCATAATATTGCAGAGTAGGATACAAAATTGTGGGTTTGGGGGGGCAGGTTACTATTAATCAGTGTTAATAACTACAACGAGCGATTCCAGAGTTATACCTGCTGTCAAACTACTCCTTCCCACCTAAAAGCACATTCTGTATCAGACAGATATGTAATTATTGGGTATTGAGAGAAAAGCACTCTGCATATTGCACAGTATGCCCTTCACCCCTTTGCAGCCTTGGCATTTGGAGGGCTCATAACCCTTGGCTCCTTCCCAAACATCTTATTTTTCCTGTGAAGAGGAGTGACTGGGCTCACAACTGACTAGATATTATGCTTCCTCAGCAATGAAGTTTTATTTCTTCTGTAATAAGAAGTACTAAAGTTTAAACCTGAATAAGTTTTATGCTTCTTCAGTCCTTTAGCCATAAGCTCAGATTTCTGGGAGGTAAAGATAGATTTGACGGTGTTTATTTGCTGGTAAGAAGACATTCTGCACACATTCAGATCCACAAATTCATTTGCAGAGCCAAGTTGCAGCAAGGAGGTGTGCAATTAATTGTTTTTAAAAAATATATCAAGCCAAGACTTGACTGTCATTTTTTTCTTCCTGATAACTGCCCTCCATGGCTCAAACCACTCCTGAGGCACATTGCTTCCACATGCCATTCTGTACCTATGGAGCCTGGTGGTTGCAGTTCTCACCACCATAGTTAGTGTATCACCCCAAAGGGCAGGGGAATTTTAAGATGTCTAGTTTTAAAAATTATGAAATAGACCAAGAATGACATGTGTTTTAAAGGGGGAAAATTATACATGATGGTTTAGCTGGAATTATAATGATCTTACATCAGTGTCTGCATGGCCAAGTCCTCTCACTGTCTGCAAAACACAAGTGTTACATAACAATGGAATGTAAGAAAATATAGATTGCAACATCCTGTGTGACCTTTGGCATGTTAATCTAATCTCTATGGTTTAATATATCAGAAATAAAATTTTCTCCAGCCAGACACAATTCATTTGCAGAATTGAAATCATAGGTGGCTTTTTAACCACGTCATAGTCACACTCCCAGGCACATGTATCTTGGCTTATGATGTGCAAACCCCATCTATTTGGCAAATATGTAAAATGGCAGCAAACATTTAGAAACTTGCAATGGACAAGGAGGCAGCTGACTCATTACTGGACAGACATCTACCATTACTTAGCTATAACTTCCTTCACCAGGCCAAAAGAGAAACAGTACTCTGAATGCTTGTTAGAATACAAGCTATTGCAAGGGATTTCAACAACATCAACTCAGAACACTTTTTACATAATCTCAGTTAAGATTCTGGTTGAAGAGATTTGTAAATGAAAAACCAAAGATAAAACTGTTCAGACTAATTGGAGTTTTAAACATGACAGCACTGTAAAAAGTTAGAACCCTGTTGAAACACCAGCAGTTTTAGCTTCTGCCAGTAGTGCATTTGATTGAGAAATTCTGCAGTAGTGGCAAGAACCAAGTGTGGTACAAACTGAAGTCAGAATCTGTGACAATACACTCAAGTCTTCCACAAAAGTACTCACAAGGTTGCCAGAGGCAAGAAAGTTTTTCCTCCTTGTGTTTGTCCTTAAAGATACAAGAATTTACTATGCTGTGGCTTTAAGAGCATTGTGGCTCTAGACCTGCAGCCAACTGTCCTTGAGTTTAGTCCCAACTATTCTGTGCATCAGAGCAACACCAACTATCCTTATGCTCCCTTTCTGCAATTAACAAAAATTAAGGCAAGAATGTGAACAGTATTATTTCATTGTTTATTTCATTTATATTCTGTCTTCTCCACAGTGGAGAGCCTACTTACCTAAACATGAGCGGTTTCCTATCTAAGAGTACGGTATCTTAATTTTACTGAAAAGTTATATTCTGGAATCTAACATTGACTGTATGTGTGGCAGACAGATTGAATGTGACCAGCAAGTAGCTTGGGTCTTCGTTGAACATGTTTTTGTCTTATATGTAATTCAGGTTATATTCAAGGAGAACCGTTCCTGTGATATTGTTTGGGAAAAGGCAGAATTAACTAACCAGAACTGTAAACTTAAAGCTGGGTCTTTGTGATTGTTGGAACATTATAGTCATAGGATAGGAAAACTGAGCAGGCAGTAGTGGTGGTGGTTATAAATATTACTTAAGGCTATATTTGAGGAAGGTGTTGCAGCTTCCTATAGTTAGCTTTGTGAATGGGAAATCAAATGCACTTGAAGGCAGAGCAGTGACTTCATCAAATATTCATATCGGAATTATAGTTAGCTTGAGACTCCATGAATGGAATGTTTAACTTGCATTTTTGCATTATGCAGGAGATTACAGTAGATTTCAAAACAATAAAATGTAAGCATTATTTACACTGAAAATATTTATGAAATGAGGTGCATTGAAACTTTCAGTACAAAAACAAAAGTAATATATAGATCATTTTGGACTCCGTTCAATAGCTTTGAGGGATCCATTTCATTGTGCTGGTATCAGTGTCATAGAAGCTACAGTTTTCTCCTAGGCAACTGCTGTATTCCTGCCACTTCCCTGAGTTTATAGCATTGTGCACAGGTGTTAAACATCTGATTATTTAGATGCTAAATGCAAACAGGCAGCAAACTGTCAAAGTGAAGTTATTAGCTCTTGTTTGTATGAGAATCCATTGTGTTAAGTGAACAAGGTAAAGCATATTTCCCGCTCTGAAGGAAGGGCATCTTGATCTTTGGATGTTTCTCACCCATTGCTAGGGGTAGGCAGGACTAAACTAACAACTTCCTGTCTCCTGGCGAGGAATACCTCCCCTTCCAGTTCTTCTCCTGCCTTCGCTGGGGTGAGAACATTGCAGCCATAGCTGCTGCCTAGGTCTAGTGAAATTAGGTTAGAATAGATTATTTTCCTTACCTTGCCGTATCCAATTGTTTTTCCTCTCTACCCTCCCTCTCGTTTGGGTACGTTTGTTAGCCGCGGGAGAAACAGCTAAGCCGTGGGAAAACGCGGCAAATAAAATGGCTGCCAGAGAAGCTGCATCGGAGGACATCGAGCTCCTTTCTGATGCAGATCAAGAATTGGCCTTAAAATTGGCTCCTGCCATTAGCCGCCCTGGCGGACTATTGGAGAGGGAGACCAGAAAGTTGCCGCCGCCATCTACTTCGGCTGGAAAATCGCTGAAGAAAAACAAGTCTAATGGCGGGGGGAAAGGCAGCAGCCGCAAGCGCCAGCTTAAGCAGAGTTTCGCTTCGACCTCTAAGGTCCCCGCCGGATCCTCTGCTGCACCTTTGGATGTGGAGCCCAGGATACCTACAGAGGGTAAAGTAACCCATCCTTCTGAGAAAGGGGGATCCCCCAAGAATCCCACGTTTGAACAGGTGCATAATATTATAGAGGGCTCCATGGAAAGACATTTTCAGAGGCTCCAATCTCTTATCCTACCCTTCCAGCAGGCTTACCCTCCTCAAAGACTCCCTCAGCCACTTCCTCAAGGGTTTTCATATAGTTGGACATCTTCCCCTGGGTCCTCAGTCATATCTGAACCCATGCAGGAGGAGCCTGGCTATAGCCAAAGCGGCCCCTCTAGGCAGTGGCCCACTAAGGCAGCTATGAAAGCAGTGCCAATTATCCAAGAGCAGAGAAATGAAACCTACCAAGAGCAGAGAAATGAAACCTACCCTGTGGATAGGGATTCTGGGGCTGACAATAAGGAGGAAGGAGAGTTCGTTTCAGATGAAGAACTCCCCATTGTTCAAGAATAGCCTCGGTTGTTCTGTTCTGATGATTTCTAGCCTCTTTTGGCCAAGGCGCCTAAATCCAGAAGTAAAGGTTCCAAGGAATAGTTCCCACAATGTGAGGCCCAGACTACTAAGGTCCCCTTACCAGAAAACTTTGAGAAAGTTATTAGAGCTGAATGGGACAAACCCCTACATAATAAACAGTTCTCTGGCAATGCCAAGAAACTATATGATATGGCCTCATATGCAATGGATATGTTGGAATTGCCTGTGGTAAATGCTCCTATCTCTGCCCTTCAATCCTCTGACTTCCTGGCAGAGGATGGAGTGGGCTTTATTAAAGATCAGTTCGATAGGAAAATGGAATTTCTTTCCAGAAAGGTGCATGAGGCAGCTGCACTGTCTATTCAGGCCAATACCACAATAGCACTGATGGCTAGGGCTTCAAATGCCTGGATAAAGAAGCTCACTCAGCTTCTACCCACTGCAGATAAAAAAAATAGCCGAGGGCCTGTCTCGAGTGCTAAAGGTGTCCTCCTTTATGGCAGATGCCTCCTTGGACACAGTGATCTTCGCTGCTAGAGGGGTCGCCTCCAGTACGGCCATTCGCAGGGCCCTATGGGTAAGGCCATGGTCGGCTGAGTACAGGTCCAAGACCATGTTAATGGGTCACCCATACAAGGGTGGAAAGTTATTTGGAGAGAGACTAGATAAGATGCTCTCCGAAATTAAGGATAAAAATAAAGCGATCCTTAAATCCCATAAAAAGGAACCCCGTCCTGGCCAATACTCTCAGTCCTTTCGATCCTACCATACCTTATCCAGGTTCAGACAGGATCAGAGACGCCCACACTGGGCTCCTCAGAGAGGGTCCTTTCGACATTTCAACAGATTCAACCGCCCCTCACAACCACAGTCCTTTAGGGCGGATTAACCTGACAACTTCTTCAAAGGAAATAAGCAGTGGCGCCAGGGATCCAATGGTGGGGGGAAGGTTACAACTTTTCCTTCCACAGTGGCGCCACTCCCAGACAGATGCCTGGGTACTACAAATAATTCATCAGGGATATCTAATAGAATTTCATCACAAGCCTCCAGATCGCTTTGTCGCATCGCCATGCTACCGCAGTGCTGTAAAACATCAGAGAACGATGAAAGCCACTTCTCACTTAATCCGGATCGGGGCCATAGAGGTAGTACCTATTCAGGAACATCTCCAGGGAGTTTACTCCATATTTTTCACAGTCCCCCAAAAGAATGGGGACTGGAGGGCTATCCTGGATCTCAAATTTCTCAATCAGTTCATCCAGGCCAAACATTTTCACATGGAGACACTGCGAACCATCATAGAGGCACTGCGTCCAAGCACCTTCATGACATCCATAGATCTCACAGAGGCTTATATGCATATCCCCATCCATCAGTCCCACCGGCGCTTTCTGAGATTCAACTATATGAACCTTCATTTTCAGTTCAAGACACTACCATTCGGGTTGACATCTGCCCCCCGTGTTTTTTCCAAAGTGATGGTGGCTATTGTGGCAATGTGAAGGAAGGAATCCAAGTACATCCCTACCTAGACGACCTACTCATATGCGCCCCCTCATATAACCTGGCACTTCAGCACACCACTCAAGTCATCCCGGCACTCGAAACGCACGGCTTTCGTATAAACAAAGCCAAAAGCTTGCTAAGCCCATCGCAGAGGATCCTACATCTGGGAGTGGTCATAAATTCCACCACCAAGTCAGTATTCCTCCCAACAGACAAGGCCCGCAAAATTGCAGCGGTGGTCAAGTCCACGGTCATGACATTGACTGATGGCTCTGACAAGGCTCTTAGGTCTCATGGTATCATGTCTGGGTCTGATTCCTTGGGCTCGCTTCCACTCCCAACCACTTCATGCAGCGCTGCATCCATTCCAGCTGTTCATCACACACAAGATAGACAAGACCCTCTCCCTCAGTCCAGTGGCCAGGACAAGCCTCTTATGGTGGACCAAAGTCGACAATCTAACAGTTGGACAACCGTATCTATATGAACAGCCAGTCCAGGTGTTTACAGATGCCAGCCTCGAGGGATGGGGAGCCACGGTGGCAGACTCCTTTGCCCAGGGCGTGTGGAGCCAGTCAGAAATATCTCTCCACATTAATCTCCTCGAACTCAGGGCAGTACACCTAGCCCTCATCAAATTCCACGACCTTGTCAGAAACAAACGTGCTCATCAGGACAGACAATGTGGTGACCAAGGCCCACCTCAACAAGCAGGGTGGGTCTCGCTCCTCTCGCCTGCACCAGGAGTCATCGACCATCATGATCTGGGCAGAAAAACACCTTTTGTCTCTGAGGGCAGAACATGTACCGGGAATCCACAACACTCAGGCAGATTGGTTAAGCTGTCAGACCCTCCAGGAAGGGGAATGGATGCTGAATACTCAAGCCTTTCAAGCCATCACCAGCTGGTTTGGAACTCCCACAGTGGATCTGTTCGCCTCAGTCCAGAATCGTCAGGTGGAAAGGTTCTTCTCCCGGTTCTACCATCCAGAATCAGAGCAAGTGGACACTCTTCTGATTCAGTGGCCTCTGGGTCTCCTATACGCCTTTCCACCACTGCCTATCCTTCCAAAAGTCATCAGGAAGATAAAGGCAGAGAGCGGAAGTCATCCTGATCGCTCCCAATTGGCCACGCCGACCGTGGTTTCTGGCACTCATGGAGCTCTCCACCAGGGCATCTTGGCAGATTCCGACATCCTCAGATCTCCTTCAACAGGGACCAATGATTCATCTGGATCCTGGATGGTTTCAATTGACCGCTTGGAGGTTGAAAGGGCAAGGTTCTTAGCCCTTGGGCTTTCCGTGGAGGTGGTGGGGACCATCCTTAAAGCCAGACGTCCTTCTGCTACAAGGATATATCAATACACCTGGAAAGCCTTCTCCAGGTGGTGTCACCGGAAGACGATCAACCCTATCTCTCCTAAGCTACCTCAGTTACTGGACTTTTTACAGAACGGTGCGCAGCAGGGCCTTAGAGCGGCAACCTTACGAAAGCAAGTGTCTGCTATTTCCTCAGTCTGTCCGGATATTGATGGGATTCCTCTCATCACACCCTCAGGTTAAGGCTTTTATTAAAGGAGTAGCTCAATCTACCCCTCCGGTGACTCACCGCTTCCCTACCTGGAGACTGAACACTGTACTTTCTGCTCTAACCAAAAGTCCCTTCAAACCTATGAGAGAAGTTTCCTTACGATTAGTAAGGATGAAGACCTTATTTTTAGTTGCCATAACCTCCGCCAGGAGGGTTTCAGAATTGGGTGCCCTCTCTATTCACAAAGACTTACGAATCTTTCACAAAGATAAAGTCGTGCTACGTACTGATCCCTCGTTCACCCCCAAAGTGGGTTCCCGGTTTCATCAGTCTCAGGAACTTCACCTCCCTTCCTTTTGTCCTAATCCTTCTACTCCCAGACAGCGGAGTTGGCACACCTTGGACCTGCGTAGAGCTATTCATATTTATATATCTAGAACTGAATCCATTAAGAGAAAGGAATTTATGTTTATCTCCATTTCTGCACCCAGCAAGGGACATCACATGTCCCGACAGTCTGTCAGCACATCCATTAGACAATGCATCAGGGAAGCCTACCTAGCCAGTGGTCTCCAAGTTCCGAATGGGATCACAGCCCATTCACTGTGAAGCCCAGCCACGTCGGCCGCATTTTTCAAACAAGCCTCGACTGAAGCGATCTGTAAAACGGCTACTTGGTCCAACGTGACTACCTTCATTAGATATTATTGAATCAATACTATGGCATCCGTCGAAGCAGCATTCGGCAGACATATTTTACAGCATGTGGTGGAAGATAATGAGGACTGACCCACCCATTAGTTCATCGCTCTTGGAGATCCCAAAGATCAAGATGCCCTTCCTTCAGAGTGGGAAAGGTACATTGTTTACTCACCGAGAAGGTTCTTTCCACTCTGAAGTAGAAGGGCATCTTGCCCACCCGGAGATGGCAACATCACCTTACAAGGGTGGACTAAAGCACACCAAGCTGGCCTACGGATTTGATCGGCCTAATAATATTGTAGCAGTACATATAGAATGGTTCTACATTTATCATTCAGTTTATTGTTGTTTGTACTCCTTGTTTGTGAGTGCCTTTCCCTGTCTCTTGAGCTTGCTGTAGAATAACTGGAAGGGGAGGTGTTCCTCGCCAGGAGACAGGAAGTTGTTAGTTTAGTTCTGCCTACCCCTAGCAATGGGCGAGAAACACCCAAAGATCAAGATGCCCTTCTACTTCAGAGCGGAAAGGGCCTTCTTGGTGAGTAAACAATGTACTCACTAACCATGCCAGACTCTTTAAAAATAAGCACTTATTTAAATACCTGCCATTCTTCTACTCTTTATTACTTGGTTGGTGTTCTGAACAAAATAAAATAAAATTCTGCAAGGTTCAGTTGCTGTGTATTCCTGAATGTCTGAGATTCTTTTAAATTTCTGTACTTCTAAAATAGCACTATACTCCTCTTACAACAATGTAATTTGAGACTGTACTGAATTTTGAATGTGTGCATTTAAAATTCTCCTGTACTTTAAAATTTATTAACTCTCCTCTCAAAGGCAGCTTAGCGCATACCCATGTATTAAGACCAGCTGGAGAGACATTGTTCTGGGTGTCACCACTACCTGCAATGATATTATCTCACAGTAGAGCTTTTTCTGTAGTGGCATCTATATTTATATACTTTCCAAGGGAGATTGACCAGGCCTGCTCCACTGGAACGTTTAGGTGGTTAGCAAAAATCATACATGTTCCACCACTTCTTTTTTTTAAATTCCAGCAGTTTTCTGTCTGCTGTTTGATTTTTGAAGTGAGTATAGTTTTTAAATGAAGTGTTCTTTATGGTATACTTTAAATAAATGGTTTAGTGTAAGCCCCTTAGAGGACTAGTAGAAAAGACTTTTAAGGGGAGTGGAAATGTTCATGGAGCAGTGGGGTATTCATGGCTACTAGTAAAACTGGATACTAGTCATGATGCATACCTATTATCTCCAGGATCAGAGGGGCATGCCTATTATATTAGGTGCTTTGGAACACAGTCAGGACAATGCTGCTGCAGTCTTCTTGTTTGTGGGCTTCCTAGAGGCACCTGGTTGACCACTGTGTGGACTTGCTGGACTTGCTGGTCCTTGGCCTGATCCAGCATGGCCTTTCTTATGTAAAAGCTGCTTATTTGTTTACTTACTTCATTTATACCCTGCCTTTCTCCCCAATGGGTACCCAAAGTGGCTTACATTGTTCTTGTCTCCTCTGTTTTATCCTTGCACCAACCCCATGAGGTAGGTTAGGCTGAGAGAGAGTGATGGGTCCAAGATCAGGCAGCAAGCTTCCATGACAGAGAGAGGACTTGGTTCTCCCAGATTCTAGTATGACACTAACCAATACACCACTCTGGCTCAACCATTTAGATATTAGTAATAGTAAGTATGTTTCATTTATAAGTATAGGTTGGGTGTCATGAGGGAACCAGGGAAATGGTCAGAGTAGATTCTTTCATACAGGGGGACTTGTATCAGCAATATAAAAATTGGGAATCCTTTGGCTTGTATAAACTTTTCCCCCCTGATCAATCTCTTTCAAGCATCCAAATTCAAGAGAAGGTATAAAACTTAAACTGGATTCTACTATATCACATTAGCCAATCTGTTTGGAAGAAAACCTCCCTTAAATCAGTTTCACCCAGGTTAAGATGGTACTTTACACCAGTAAAACTGAAATGTATCTGTAAAAATCTTTTTTCTGATGTTAGAGATGCAAACTATAGGCCTGGGATGGTGGTGTGAATAAGTCTTCCACCATCCTTTATAGGTAGATTGTCCCCTACAAGTGTATAGATTGGATAGGGGAGATACTTACTGACCTTGCACTAAGCACTAGTTTGCTCTAGTTCACTCTCTCCTGGCAATTGGGGGTTACCGCATTTGTATTCCCAGCGATGTATTAAGAGTTTGAAAATATTATAAAAAATACTGTTCGCACTTTGTATGGCCCCTTTAGCTGTGAAGACGTCTTCCAACCATTTTTTAGCCATGGTATCTAAAAACCCTTTTAAAGCGATGTTTTTTATAACATTTTCAAACGCTTAATACATCGCTGGGAATACAAAGTGTGGTAACCCCCATAAACTTCCAGATGTATGGCTTCAGGAGAGAGCGCAGGGTTTCCCTGAGACCATTGTGGGGGATTCTGGGCCTTCTTGCATTCGTTGTCTGTCCCCAAGACCAGCCCCATTATGGCTTTGGGGACAAAGGAGGGGAGCAGCAAGCTCTCTTTTTGCTCCCCAAAGCTTTCTGTATGGAGGTTGGACTGTTGCTATGGTCATCCTTTTGTCTGAGTGGTTTGCTTCTCTGCTGAACAGAGATGGTAATAATTGTCCTTAGAGTGAGCTCAGTGGAGCAGAGTCCAGGGAGAGCCATTGCAGTCCCCACACCCCATTCAAGCGGGGTTCTTCTCAGTGAACAGAAAGGCTACAGCAGCTGTAGCTTATTAGGAGCATCCTACTGTGTTTCCACTAAAGTACTTCACATGGGAAAGAAGGATTCTTAGATCAGAAATTACCATAACCTAGTGGTGCATCCAGAGTAGGATCTAGTTTGGGAGATCAGGGTTTGAATTTCTACTCCACCATGGAAGCTTCCTGGGTGACCTTGGGCCAGGCACACGCTCTCATCCTAACCTCGCAGGGCTGTGAGGAGAAAATGGAGGAGAGAAGAACTCTGACTAGCCCAAGGTCACCCAGCAGGCTTCATGTGGCAGAGTGGGGAATCGAACCTGGTTCTCCAGATTAGAGTCCACTGCTCTTAACCATTACACCACCCTGGCTCCAGATATACAGGTCTGTTCACAAATAATGACCAACAGTTAAATTGCATTTGGATGTCTTATGCATATCCCGATGCTTGTTTCTTTTTAGTAATGTACGAGTAGACGTGCACTTGGAGACACGTTTGAATATGCATCTACCTTAGGTCTGTTCCTTATTCAGTAAGAGATTGATGTTTGGAAGCAGATTGCCCTTGTGGCTCTCCTTATCTTCATAGTGGTGAGGAAGCATGGGTTGAAAAGGAAGATAAATCTTTTCTTGCCTTACCACTCAAGGGTTTATCCTTGAAAGTTGAAAAACAGTACTTTTAAATCAAAAGAATGTTCAATAGACCCTATTTTTATAGTAAAAGGGAATGTGGTTTAAACTGGTAAAATATAAACAAAGTCCTTTTTATGTGGTTTTCTGGATATGTTTGTGAATATTCTAAACAAAATATCTATGGTGGTAGCAGGATAAATGGGCTGTTCTCTATCCCCCTATGAAGTTAGTTGGCCTATGTATTGGATCTTCATTTTGAATGAAGCTGTTGCAAGTGAAGATCGTTATTACCTGGCAGCCATCTAGAAATATTGTCGAAGGCTTTCACGGTCAGAGTTCATTGGTTCTTGTAGGTTATCCGGGCTGTGTGACCATGGTCTTGGTATTTTCTTTCCTGACATTTCACCAGCAGCTGTGGCAGGCATCTTCAGAGGAGTAACACTGAAGGACAGTGTCTAACTGTCCTTCAGTGTTACTCCTCTGAAGATGCCTGCCACAGCTGATGGCGAAACGTCAGGAAAGAAAATACCAAGACCACGGTCACACAGCCCGGATAACCTAAAAGAACCATCTAGAAATAATTTGTAAAGCTATCTTCTGTGAAAGTTCGTTAAATATGATTAAGTGGTATATGACTAAGATTTTAATGTGTCTGCTTGATGCAGAAATGGGAGAATAATAATGCAAAATGGAAACTAAGACAGTTGTCTTTCTCAAAGGTGGTAACTCTTAAGCATGTTTCCCTGAAAGTATGCTTCTCATAATCAAATATTTAGTACTGGGATAAGTGAACTAGGGGTTAATGGTTCTACTGTTAAGCACAGCATCCATTATTAAAGTTGTCCTGCAATCTTTGTTGAATACCTGGCAAACACACATTTTCAAGGAAAGAGACGAGTCCTAGTTTCCTGGTTTCAAGGATTCTTTTATCTGCCATCTACGTTTAGTGCCTTTACTACAGAAGTGCAAGTTCCATGCTGCGTAGTGTTAATTTCTGTTGAATGGGCTTGTCAAAACAATCTAATGTGGGTGGAAAGGAATGAACAAAAGTAACCGCGTAGGTCTCATGCATCTGCTCCAGTTTTTCCAGTGTGGTTAAAGGGGGTATGACAGAGCCCCTGAGGTCTGCCATCAAGGCATAGTGTTATCCATTTTCTACATGATCCTTTGGGAGTTCATTACTGAAATTAATTTAAATTATCCACAGCTATTAAAGGCTGTATATAAACTTCTGTCCATTGCTGTTTGTGTTATTTTGTTGTGGACTTATCCATGATTAATCTTGCAGGGCAAATAAATTGGCTTTGAGATGTGGCAGGGCATGGCTGGAGGCTTCTTTCATGTGGTCATGCATTTCCTTAAACAGCCGGTTTGTGTTGTGTGGATTTTGCATCCACCAGTGTATGTGTGTGTGCATGTGTTCAAAATTTTGGTGTCAATTCAAGTGTATTATTTTACTTTGTCCCTAAAAGGTTGTAAAACAATGTAATCTGACACACTCCTACAGAGAGTCAGGAAGTATATAACGTCAAAAATTCCATGTTTAAATCCAAACATTAAATGAGCTTTCACATTTTTAAAAAAAGTGACTAGTTTTGCTGACTTGTCAGTATTAATGAATTTGTAATAGTGCATAAATATTGTATTTGCTCGATGAAGAAGAGCTGAGAGTTGCAGGAGATACAGGTCTTATAAATATCGTTTACAAATCCTAGCAAGCTGAGAGAGTTGTTACTCTAGATCAGTGGTTCCCAAAGTGGGCAGTACCGCCCCCTGGGGGGCAGTGGGATTACCTAGGAGGGCACTAATAGGCAAGGGGGCAGCAGAGGAGTGCTAAAAGTGGGCCCCTTCAACTGTGCTGTTGGATAGGGTAGGGGGCGCTGGAGTTGAGTCTGTGGAATCAAGGGGGCGGTGGCCCAAAAAGTTTGGGAACCACTGCTCTAGATCCTCTGTATACAACTATAACCAGTTGTATTTCAGAAGCTGAAATACAGCTTCTGTATTTCTGAAATACAGAATCAGAAGCTGATTCTGAAGGTGGTAACCCACTGCATCAGTATCTATGAATGCTTATAAAGTAGCAAAAAAGTTGCTTTAATTCTTCCAGTATGCTTATTAGTAATTCTGAGTGAAGGATGACCGTAGGGCATGTATTCTCTATGAAGTTACTGTCAAAACTGAGTTTCAGCAGTAAAATTAAATCTTCTGGAAGGCATACATAGTTTCAGTTGTTAACGGTGGTGTTTTGAGGCCCTGGATTTGCTAGGGGTTGTTGTCTCTTGGGGAATACAGCCTTAAGCTTGTTCAGTATTCCTCATGGAAATAGTCTGTATGCATCAATTTGAGACTGGAGTTGGCTTTCTGGAAAAGTTGAAAGTTTTGTTGGTGAATACAGTGGGTTTAAAGATTAGTATGGCTGAGCAATAATAGGAAAACACATTAACTGTTAACAAAAGGAGGGATTCATTCTGAGGGACAATGTCAATGGCCTGGCAATAACAAAGCAAACATTTTTAGTGGTGTGCCTTAATAGTGAAATAACACAACCTGAATTAGGGGAAACTGTGTGCCAGTGGTTTGAAGCAACACATTATTGCTTCATTCTGTGAGTATTCACATTATTCCAATTTTTAAGAATGGGACTGCTTGTTCTCTCAGGCTCCAGCGTCTTGAGCTGCGGGTTATTTCCTTCCATCTTCAGGGTAGGCAGGACTATTTTTTTCTAACTTCCTGTCTACCCTTGGCGGGAAATAGCCTGCAAAACCTCAGTTCTGTCCTGCCTCCAAAGGGTAAGCAGGTTGCAGGAAAAGCTCCGTGCTCCTGCACTAGTTTAGATTAGTGTTAGAGATATTAGCCACCGTTTTATGTCCGTAAGTCTTTTATTACCTTTGTAGTCCTTTTTCTGTCCGCCGTTCCCTCCCAGCCATCCCTGTGTATATTGTGTGTGCTTGTGTGTACCCGGAGCTTCCCCTCCGGAGATTAAAAGATGGTGGATGCCATTTTGGAAAGGGAGGACGATCTCCTCTCGGAGCAGGACTAACACAGGGGGCTGGTCCAATCCGCCCCGAGGGAACCCGCTTCTCCCAACAATCGTGATTGTGGCTCCTTAGGGAGTAAGCAGCAAGAGGGCTCCCCACAGAACGAGGGATCGGCACAGACCGCGCCAAAAACAAAAAAGGTTCGAAAAGCTGCGGCGCCGCTCTTGGCCACTAGAAAGCAAAAGCGCAGCTTCAAGATCAGAGCAGGGGCGAGAGCCGGGAAGAGACCACCCGCCTTCTCACTGCAGGCCTGCAGCGCGGCTCCGTTGACCCCACGGTACCACCCATGGGGTGGTGGTCTCTACAATCGAACCTACGCAAAGCAACGCAGTACATTCATGGGGAACCGGTACAAATTTCACATATGCCAGTCTGGGGGGGTTGGGAGCCACTTTCAACTCACACATGACTCAGGGTCGATGGTCAACGAAAGAAGCTGCTCTCCACATCAATCTCTTAGAGCTGAGAGCGGTGAAGCTCACTCTACTAGCCTTTGCCCCGCTTCTCCGAGGCTTACACGTCCTTGTGAAAATGGACAATATCGCAACCAAGGCCCATATAAACAAACAGGGAGGGTCCAGATCATCAACCCTCCACCGCGAGGCAGAGCAGATTTTCTTATGGGCCCAAACCAATCTCAAATCTATCTGGGCAGAGCACATCAAAGGGGCTCTCAATGTACAAGCGGACAGGCTAAGCCGCCAATTCGTAGACAAAGGGGAGTGGTCCTTGGATCAGGAAGTCTTCCGGCAAATTACCATCAAATTTGGCGTTCCCTTAGTAGACTTGTTCGCCTCCGCCGAAAACTTCAAAGTGCCAAGGTTCTTCTCAGGGTATCATCATCAAACCGCGGAGGGCATAGACGCCCTTCTGAGCCCATGGCTGCAGGGACTGCTATATGCCTTTCCCCCTCTGCCCATTATTCCCAAAGTCCTCCGGAAGGTCCAGACTGAACGAGCCAATGTCCTATTGGTGGCCCCATTCTGGTCACGCCAACCCTGGTTTGCGACCCTTCGCCAAATGTCATGCCAGGACCCGTGGAGAATCCCATCTCAGTGGGTCCCCTAGTCCACGCAGACCCCCAATGGTTCTGCTTGACCATGTGGCACTTGAGAGGCAATCTTTATTAGATAGGGGATACTCCGAGGATGTGGTGGGCACCATGCTAGAAGCTTGAAGCCCCGCTACCAAACGCATTTATAACGCCTCTTGGAAGGCTTTTGTTTGTTTGGCCAGAAGAAAAAAGGTTGACCCTCTTAAACCGGGAGTGCATAAATTGCTGGAGTTTCTCTAGGAGGGCATGCATCTAAAACTCTCTGCTTCCACTCTAAGGAGACAGGTTGCCGCACTTTCCACAGTAATTCCTCTGATAGAAGGGGTTCCCACCTCCAGACATCAACACATCATCGCCTTCTTAAAAGGCGTCAAGCAGACTCAGCCCCCAATCATCCACCGGTTTCCATCCTGGGATCTCACCCTAGTACTCAAGGCGTTTACAAAATCACCGTTCCAGCCTCTTCGATCGGTTTCCCTAAAATATCTTCGCATGAAGGTCCTCTTCCTGATCTCGATTACCTTGGCCAGACGTGTTTCCGAACTCAGAGCCCTGTCTATACGTAAGGGGCTTTGTGTTTACCACAAAGATAAAGTGGTCCTTACACCTGACCCCACCTTTACCCCAAAGGTCAATTCTAGTTTCCATAGATCACAAGAAATTAATCTCCCATCCTTCTGTCCCAGACCCTCCTGTCCCAAAGAACGTTCTTGGCATTCCTTAGACCTGCATAGAGAAATACACATTTTCAAAAATAGGACTGCTGACTTTAGGAAATCAGGCTACATGTTTATTGGGATTACCAACCCCAACAAGGGGGAAAGAATGTCTACCACAACAATTAGCCTTACTCTCAAACTCTGCATTTCAGAGGCCTATAAAGCCACAGGAGTTCCTGTTCCTGAAGATATCACCGCTCATTCGCTACGTGGTACGGCTACCACAGTGGCATTCGATAGGCAGGCTCCGGTAGAGGAGATCTGCCGTGCTGCTACATGGGCATCAGTCTCAACCTTTATAAAGCACTACAGAATAAATACTTGGTCCTCTGCACAGGCGGCCTTCAGTTGCAGGGTATTACAACAGGTTGCGGAAGAAGGTTCATAGCCCACCCACATGGGAGCTCTTGTAGGTCCCGCAGCTCAAGACGCCAGAGCCTCAGAGGAGAATGGAGCCTTGATTACTTACCGTGACAGCTCTTCTGAGGCGAAGGCGTCTTGCCCACCCTATACACAGTTTTATAGTATGAACTTACCGTCTTAATCAAGAGGTCTTAGTTACAGGTTTCTAGACCTCGTCTTAATCAAGAGGTCTTAGTTACAGGTTTCTAGACCTCGTTTACAGATCCCAGGGCCGCCAGTGTGCTCGCCCTATGGGAAGTTGAAATTAATCCTTTGGTTAAAATGTTCCATTGTTGATGTTGTCAGTGTTGTTTCCTTACATGTTTTTTATCATGTGAGCTTTTATTCCTGTCATAGTAGCTAGGCAAGACTGTAACTGAGGTTTTGCAGGCTATTTCCCGCCAAGGGTAGACAGGAAGTTAGAAAAAATTAGTCCTGCCTACCTTGAAGATGGAAGGAAATAACCCGCAGCTCAAGATGCCTTCGCCTCAGAAGAGAAGGAGCCTTCACAGTAAGTAATCAAGGCTCCATTTAGATTGGAAAGAGTTTGCAGAATGGTATCCTGTTTTGAAGAATCCTTGGTGACAACCTGTGTTCGTTTCCGTAATATCACATGCCTCTATTAAGCTGGAATGAGTTCTTAAAAAGCATGTAACATGATTATGTTCCTAGTTTACTGAGATTTGCTCGTTTTCCTTTGATTGCTGAAATTCTCCATATTCAGTGCTATATTAAAATCTTACACAGCTATCTCTTTGGCCTCAGCTCTTGGCCTTGATGGATACTTTCCCCTTCTGTTTAAATTAATGCTGAGATTCTCAGGAAGTTGACTTCCATAGGTACAAAAGTATTCTATATTTCTGTGTTCCTGTAGCAGCATAATATATAGACAGCCCTGGGCATTTTATCTTCTCTTTAGTTTAGGACTGTAGATATAGGCAAATGTTGCTGAGGATAGTGCTGTGTAGGTTTAATCTTTTACTACTTGGAACACATGAAGCTGCCTTATATTGAGAGTGGGACCATTGGTTTATTAAGGTCAATATTACCAGCACTTAAAAAAATAATTAATTTTATTATAGCCTGCCCTCCCCTTGCATAGCAGGACTCAAGGCAGGTAACAACAATTTAAAATACACTAAATAACTACATGGATCAAAACTAGATTAAAACAGTACAACAGATGGCACTAAAAAAGGGAGAAATATGTAGGTTCTAATAGTACTCCTGGCCTAAATACAGCTACCAGTTCAGGCACTGGGGGCAAACGCACACTGGTTAACTGGGCTGGTATGGAGTCAGCCAAAAAGACCAGATGATCTAATAGCGCATAATGGGGTGGGGGGGGCACAAGATCCAGGCTGGCCGATAGATTTTCTGTATACTGTATATACTTGACTGGCAGAGCTTTCCAGGGTGTCAGGTAGAAGTCTGTGTCTCTATTTATTGTCTGATATTCTTACTTGGAGATGCCAGGGTTTGATGTTCCACTACTGTCTCACTTGAATACAAAAAAAATCAGCAAACATTGTGTGTGTGTGTGTGTGTGTGGGGGGGAGACATGATAAGCATTTTTCTTAGACTAGGTTTTGTTTCTTCATCAAAATTTGTTTATTGCTATAGGTCAGGGGTCGGCAAACTCATTAGTCAAAAGAGCCAAATATCAACAGTACAACAATTGAGATTTCTTTTGAGAGCCAAATTTCTTAAACTTAAACTATATAGGTAGGTACACTGTTTATTAACTTAATAAACTTTAATTAAGATTTAAAACTTTAATTAAACTATAGGTACACTGAATAAAACTTGATATCATATTAATAGTGATCTTATTTATTGATAAAAATTAAATTGTAAGTCCCTGCCATTTCCCCCTCCCCGTCTGGAGTCCTCATCTGGAGGCCTGGTCTACCACCATAAAAGCCTATTGGTAGACCTGGCCTCCGGCTGAGTCCCATTGGGAGGCCAGGTCTACCCATTGGCTTTCTTGGCAGTAGACCTGGCCTCTGGAGGCCCATAGAAGCCAATTGGTAGACCTGGCCTCTGAAGGGGGACTTTTTCCCCTGCTCGGAGTCCAGGTCTACCGCCAAGAAAGCCAGTGGGTAGACATGGCCTCCCAATGGGACTCAGCCGGAGGCCAGGTCTACCAAAGGAAGCCTGCCCCGCCCAACAGCTGATAGGCGGGGGGGGGCAGGAATCGCCGAGCCGCCCGCCCAGCAATCGCGCGGCTAGAGGGGAGGGGAGGCTTTAGCCTCCCAACCATTGAGGGCAAGGGAAAGGGGGACCTGGCCATTCTCCACTGCGGGGGGGGGGGAGAGACAGCACGCCCGCTCGCCTGCTCGCTTGCTCTCTCTTTCTCTCTCTCTCTCAGGCTCGCCGGCTCCTCAGCCCGGCTGCCGGCGCAAGCGGGCGCGAGAGCAGGGGCTCCTAACCAAGTTCGGAGAGCCGCACTCAACGGGCCAAATAGCCACATGCGGCTCAGGAGCCGCAGTTTGCAGACCCCTGCTATAGATCATAGTTGTTGTAAAGCTTTGTTTAAGATTTTGGATTTATCATATGTATAGTATTGGCAAGAATTTCTTAGGAAAAGGGGGGGAAACCAACAAAGATTAGCTTCAGGCATTCCTGAAAAGCTTTTTTGAATCAACATTTTTTTTTCATTACATGAGGCCATCTATGTTTGGCTCTTGACAAGTTACCCGGCCTCGTGCTGCTTTATTGATATCAGCTCATATTTGTGGCATGTCTTATGATCCTTGGTCTTTAGTTGTAAACTTTTCTGCATTCCTTGGAAAATAGTTGTGCTGACTACCCAAAGGGAATCATGATGCTGAATGCTGAAAGGACATGTAAGGTATATTATATGTAGAAACGGTCTAGAGCAGTGGTACTAAGCTTGTGGAGAGCAACATTTCCAATTGCAGCCAACCATGAGCCACATGCCTACTGTGTCCTATTTGCCATCCCAAACGCAGCTATTAAATATATAATTATAACTTTTTAAAAGTACCAGGTTACTTCCAACCATGTAAAGTTGGCTCTGCCTGCCTTGCTTCAATCTTATGCAGCCCTTGTGTAACTGGAGTGAGGGGAATGGCTTCCCTGTTTGCCTTCTTCTGACTTCACCATGGGCTACAGTAGCTCAGGTGAGACAGTGAGATTTCCAAGTCTCCTGGAGGTGAGGAGAGCAAGCTGGTCTTGGAGAAAGGGCAATAGAAACCACCACTCACCCCACTGTGGACAGCTTGCGCTTTTCTGGGTGGCTGCTGTGGGGATGGTGGCTGTATTCCCACTTCATTGCTGCCATCTTGCTCTTCTCCTGGCAGCTGCCTGGGGGCTGGGATGAGAGTACAGATACTGGTGCTGGTGGTTGTTGGAGAGGATGGATTCTTTACTTTCATCCCTGCCTTGAGGCCTGTAGCTTATCTGTCCTCCCAGTCCTTTCTGCAGCATCTGTTTCAAGGTGGGAACCACCTGCCAACCACAAGCCGTACAGAGCAGTGGCCTTGTTCGCTTTCCTGGAACATGTGAGGCAGGGTGCCACATTGAGCAGCAATGCTTAGAAGAGCCCCAGGTGGCTCCCAACCCACTGAGTAAATATCACTGGTCCAGATTGTGTGCCATAGTTATGATTAACAGGAAGCCACCAGCATCCTTTATGACCAGGTGGATTACCATCTGTATTGCGTATGCCACTACTACATCAGGCCTTTGAACTGTTGATTAATTTTGGCAAGCTTCACAAGGACCAGCTTGACAAGCGTGCAAGAGGTCACTTGAAAGCAGGCTCATGTTAACATTGCTGTTGTCAATGTCTAAGGACTCAAGCCATTGTAAAGTTTATCTCCGGCCTGTTGTGTTAGATGTAGGAATAGAACTTAGCTTATGGAATGGCATTTAGAAAGCAACAGCCACTCTGACCATACTGCCTTTCTGTGAATAATGTGTGTGTGTGTGTGTGTGTGTGTTAAGTGCCGTCAAGTCGCTTCCAACTCATGACAACCCTATGAATGAAAGTCCTCCAAAATGTCCTATCTTTGACAGCCTTGCTCAGATCCTGCACATTGAAGGCTGTGGCTTTCTTCATTGAGTCAATCCATCTCTTGTTAGGTCTTCCTCTTTTCCTGCTGCCCTCAACTTTTCCTAGCATGACTGTCTTTTCCAGTGACGCTTGTCGTCTCATGACGTGACCAAAATATGATAGCCGCAGTTTAGTCTAGGGTCAGTTCAGGCCTGATTTGATCTATAACCCACTGATTTGTTTTTTGGCAGTCCACGGAATCCGCAACACTCTCCTCCAACACCACATTTCAAAGGAATCTATTTTCTTCCTATCAGCTCTCCTCACTGTCCAGCTTTTACACTCATACATAGTAATAGGGAATACGATGGCATGGATTAATCTAGTCTTGGAGGCCAGTGACACATCCTTACACTTCAAAATATTTTCTAGCTCCTTCATGGCTGCTCTTCCCAGTCTCAATCTCCTTCTGATTTCTTGGCTGCAGTCTCCCTTTTGGTTGAAGGCGGAGCCAAGGAATAGAAAGTCTTGAACAATTTCAATTTCCTCATTGTCAACCTTAAAGTTGTGTAATTCTCCTGTAGTCCTGCTTTGGCACTTTCTCTTTTAACTTTCAGCAGTAGTCGTTTCAAATCTTCATTATTTTCTGCCAGTAATGTAGTGTCATCGGCATATCTGTGAATAATAGCTCTTAAATTACTGGTAGGAAATGAATTGTTTGAATGTTAGAATATATGGCAACCACTTTAATCTTAGTCTAAATAGTTTCCTACAGTTGGCATTACTAAGGTAGTTTATTTTAAGGATTTCACGGCTTTTACTCATAAATCTTCTTGCAAGAGTATTGTTTCCATATTCGGAACCCATGTGCGTCATCATAAGAATCCACACACCAATCGTAGCTTCCAGCTGTGTGTACATGATGTATTTATTTCTTGCATATAGGAAAACCTTCCTGTAGGAAAAGTGTGGAGAGGGCCAGTATGATGTAGTTTTGAACACAGAGCAGGGAGACTTGGGTTTGGACCCCCATTTGTGTGATGGTTAAAACGAACCTAGCCTACCTCACAGGGTGGTTGTGGGTGGGGAAAGGTGGATAACACATCTGTGTATGCCACCCTGATCTCCTTGAGGGAAACGATTCCCCACTCCTCCACATTAGCGGTGGACACTAATCTAGTGAACTGGGTTAGTTCCCCACTCCTACACATGAAGCCAGCTGGGTGACCTTGGGCTAGTCACAACTCTGATAGAGCTTTCTCAGCCCCACCTACCTCCCAGGGTATCTGTTGTGGGGAGGGGAAGGGAAAGTGATTGTGTTTGATTCTTAAGTGGAAGAGAAAGTCAGCATATAAAAACCAACTACTACTACTACTCCTTTTTTCCTTTTTTCTTCTTCTTCTTCGCATTATTATGTTAGATATTTCCTGAAAGTGGGTAGAAAGGCAGGGTAGCAACAGTCCCGGTATTTTATAGTTTCTTAATTCTACTCGAAGAATCAGCAGCTTCAGGTTTTCTACTTACTGCTTTGCCCATAAATGAAGTTTGATTTTTCTTTACATTGTTGATATGTACCTCTCCCCTTTGCTCTTTTAGGATCGGAAACTGTCCAAATCAGAACGGCAGCGGTTTAAGGAGGAGGCTGAAATGCTGAAAGGGCTTCAGCATCCTAACATTGTACGGTTCTATGATTCCTGGGAATCAACAGTGAAGGGAAAGAAGTGTATTGTTCTGGTTACGGAGCTTATGACATCTGGCACTCTGAAAACGTGAGTAATAGTCTTGCTAAAGCCCTATGTTAGTGATGAACATGTAAGTGAAAATATTAAAAATAAGAGTATTCTGTTAACACTCGGAAATGTCTTTCACTGTTACGGAATAAATGCTTAGAAGGCCTTTAGTGAGAAGGAAGCTTGAAAGCATGGCTCTTATGTTCCCTTCTGGCGTCTTAAATTTATGAAACTCCTGAAACTGTTGCCAACACTGTACTGTGAAAGAGGAGTATAAGCGCCTTTGAGAGCTGAGTTTGGCAAGCTATGTCATGTCTCCAGTACAGCAAAATGCTTGACATTCCAGGCTGCAATTGAGCTCTGCAGCTGTAACTTGCCATCGTTATGGGCTGAACTGAGGAAAATAAAGCAGCAAGGGTGGCCTCTAGTGGTCAGTAAAGCATTGACCACTTCCCGGTAATTTGAGTCCTGATAGTTGTGTGTGTGTATAAAGTGCCTTCAAGTCGCAGCTGATTTATGGCGACCCCTTTTGGGGTTTTCATGGCAAGAGACTAACAGAGGTGGTTTGCCAGTGCCTTCCTCTGCTTAGCAACCCTGGTATTCCTTGGTGGTCTCCCATCCAAATACTAACCAGGGCTGACCCTGCTTAGCTTCTGAGATCTGACGAGATCAGGCTAGCATAGGCCATAGTTACCCTGAATATATTCATACTTTGCAGTCAAGATATTGGAGGTCCAAATAATTAAGTTCTGTTTGGAACTGGAACCCCCATAACTGTAGGCAATTTGTGTATGGAAGTGTATAGTGAGGAAGAATCTTTTAATTCTTCTAGTTATGGAATCTATAAATTATGGAAAGGGGATATAGCCAAGACCTTTCCATTTTGAGAGATCTGATGTCAAAAAATGGGTATATTTAGAAAATGCCTCTCTGTCCCATGGGGGAATAGTGGATTGTTTGCAGGGAAGCTTTTGCTCCCTCAAATGCAGCATCTGTTATATAACCCTGACTCTTGTTTTGACCTGAGAGGTCTATAGAACATGTAATTTGCCGGGCTGAAGCCAGCCCGTGAGTAATCTATTGTAGTTTGCCAGTTGCTTAAAAACTTCCCAGTTTATGCTGTTAGTATGATTGAGAAAAAGCCTGAGTTTTATTGAGCCTGGTGAGCTTAGAGGATGACAAGTCGTACAGGTCTGTACTAAAGCAATGGTTATGGAAAGCTAAGGAAGGCCATCCTCTGCCTGTGGTAGATATTCTGTGTACAAATTAATACCTCTACTTTCAAAGATATTGCTAATTAAAGCATGGGTATTCTCTAACATTTACCTTGAATACTGAAGATATGTCTGTGCATATATTTTATGGATAAAATTGGAACAGTATTTCCTTTTGTCTTTCCAAGTAATCCGGTATTGCCAAATCAAGATACATCCAGGATATGTAAACCGATGCAAAAAAAAAAAAAAAAAAAAACCCAAACAAACAAACCAAAAATCCATGCATCCATCAGAATTCCAAGCTTTCTTTTTTGCTGTCTGAACAACTGTATAGAGGTTAAATGAATGTGTGCTGGATGCCTGACCTGGGCTTCAGTTTATAATGCAAAAGTTATCTTACCAAACCAGGGAGAATGGAAAGTTGCTTGCTGTTCAATCAAGTGTAAAGGTGCCTAAAAGTCCCAGAAAATCACTAATAATTCACATCAAATGTGATTCATTGACATTCCTCTAAATGCATTTGTAATGACTTTTACTTTCTCTCTATAACAGCTGCATTATAGTTACTGTTGATTTCCCTTGATGAAGTTACTTGAAAGTTTACTTGTCTTTAGAAGCTAATTCAGTATATGCCCGTAAATCTTTCTCAGTAAAATCAGCCTTCTGTGCACTGCTTTCATATTCTTATTGCTGAGAACACTGTTCTACTTTACTGTTGCTTTCTGTGGGTGAAATGGGGGAGGGAAGGAATTGCAGAATATCAACTCTGAATGAAAAGAAGTTTTTGTTGGGTAATGAGTGACAGCTATGAAGTCATTGTAACAACCACTTAGTTACTGAAACATTAATCAGAGGAGCTCAGCCAGGATCCTTGGGTAGGGTTTAAACTTGCCTTTACCTGACTGATGATTAGACAAATTAAATGTTCCTGAGGACCATGTTCCCATGGAGTGCTTGACCTTGTCTGCCTACATCTGTACAAATTGTGAGAATGGCACAAGTACCTCCTCCTACATGGCATTTTCTGGTGTATTGTCCTGTCCCCTCCAATGTCCTTTTCTCCAGGTTATCTGAAGTGTGTGTGGCAGCTTCCAGAGGCGTTCTGTTCACGTTGAAAAAATCTGGAGAGAGAAATAAAGAAGCATTTGTCCTGTGAACGACCCGATAATTTCCCAATTATATTCCAAGAAAAACAATTTCCAAAGCATGTGATATCACTTAATAAAGTTGCTTCAGCCTGAGGATGCAATCTGTAACTTTAAAAAACCCTGTATTGACAGGCCTGTTTGCTTTCCAGGGTTTCCATGGAAGATTCAAAGGTTTCTCCCCAAGTTACCATCCATGACAGGTGTTTGGGGGGGGGGGGTCTGTGTCTAGATTGGATGTCACTATTACACGATCCTACAATGGTTGTCATGATTATTTCTTAGCAATTCCATGCATATTCTAGCCGTTGCCTATCTGCTTCATTACAGGAGCATCTCTTGATGAAATCATTTGGACAGCTGCTAGTTAAGAATGATATGCTAATCCCCGTTACTACAGTTTCTGTAGTTCAAAGGAGGGACTTTGAGATTGCGTTACTAGTGCTAATCTTCCTGTGAAAACTGCCCTATATAAAGCATTCAAGAGATGGTATTAAAGGGAAATTGGATCTCAGCTTGGAATAAGAGTTAGGAGGTGGAGGAGAATATAGAAAATAATTGTAACAGTTATAGAGGAAAGGGATTGGAAATGGAACAGTTCCTGGCTCTTATGCAATTATTTGCTTTCTTGGCTCATTTGCCACTGACACATCGTTCAATATATACTTTTTTCATGCCCAGTCTGTGAGATGCATGCTTAGAGATAGTCTGGCTAAGTTTTGGCATCTTCACTTGAATTCTTGGCTCTTAGAAGGTGCTTGTCTGTTGCCGGTTCTCTTCTCTTTTAAAGGCTTGGGCTCAAACTATTGTCTTGGCAGGACTGCTGTCTTTTCCAAAACACTATTCTTAATCTAGTTTTCACTTCTAAAGTCTTTTGTAAATGGAGCAAGCACAAGGAACGTAATTGATAAGTTTAAGCAAATTGGTTAATAATATAAATCTGAATGCTTTAGAAGGTCAGGTCAATTAATGGTTTAACATGAATAGCTGTTTTGCCTCAAGATGACACAATAGATCATCAGAGTGTATAGAAAACCCTGTGACGGCTTTGTAAAAAAAAAAAAAAAAATTCCGTTACCCACGAAAAAGAAAACCATACACTTTAAAAAATGGCTGTTAGATTTCTAAACCATATATTTGTTTATTTGAAAAGATGTACCTCATCTGAACATTCTAACCTGTTAGTTTAATGACTGATGTAACTACTTCTGGCTATGTTCCAGATTTCTGCTGTCCCACCCACCCCCCCGGTATAACTTTCTTTACTAATCAGCTTCATCCACCGCATTAAAGAACAGACTTCTAGTACTAATACTTTGCTTTGTCCAATGGCCTTTAGTTGCAGATTTCAGCCCATTGAATGTGATTGTTACTGCCTCTTCCTCGGTTTGTTACAATATATTCCTGTAATTTAATAACGTGAAATCAGAACAAACCTGAGGAGCGCATTTTTATTCTGGTTGTTCTTTTATAGATATTTAAAAAGGTTTAAAGTGATGAAAATTAAAGTTCTGCGAAGCTGGTGTCGGCAAATACTGAAGGGCTTGCAGTTCCTGCACACGCGCACACCGCCCATTATCCACCGTGACCTGAAGTGCGACAACATCTTTATCACTGGCCCTACAGGATCTGTCAAGATAGGAGACCTGGGTCTGGCAACTCTGAAGCGAGCTTCTTTTGCAAAGAGTGTGATAGGTGAGGTTATGCTTTGTTCTGGCAGCTCTTACTCAACGATTTGGGTGTCGGTAGAACTTTACACTCACATAAAGTAGAAAATCATCCCTGAAAACTTTGAAGACATTGGCCTTGTTTAAAAAATGGATGTGGGGGGGGGGGGAGCTCCTGGTATTGGGTATTTGAAAGAATCATAGGAATATAGACTTTTTACAGTTTAGCAGAACAACTTTGATAAAACCAAAGTAATTGTATTTTTTTTGCACAGTACTTGGCATCTGGGACTATGGGAAAGCTCATCAGTTTGACTAATTGATTTTTGGGGAAAGGAAATGTAAAACATAGTTTCTTACCTAAAATTCCTGGGCCGTTGCATTTAAACATGTCAAATTATATTACTATAGCAGTTTGTAATCTAGTCAGAGACTATTGAGAATTGGTTTTAACAGCTCTGTTCTGCTATCCTGTTGGTGAAGGATGCAGGCTAACAAGGGAGAATGTGGCCCTTTTTAGTCTGCACCTACCTTTTCTTTTTTTAAAGAATGCAATCAGTGGTTGCTTCTGAAGTTCTGTATCAGAAGTTCTAATACCAAGCTTTCCAAGGGTACAAATTCATATTTGCAAATATCTTGGCTTTTGCCACGGTGAAACATTTCCTGCTTTCCAGCCAGGCTAGGAACATTAAAAGCTGGTGGAAATGAAGAGTATTCACTGGGAAATGACAGACTTCCTGAACACAATCTCCTTTCCATGTGTTACGATGAACTTTCAATTGGAAAACAGCCACTCTGTAAAATTTTGAACAGTTGCATTAGTCAAATCATTTTCAAATTAAGGTTATGACAGTATTGAACATTGAACAGTGGGAGGGCGAACAGGGATTTAAAAACTGATCTGTAAATTGGCCTAAAATCTGGTTTCCTGCAGGAAATAACTCTTACTGTACACGTACGACTTCTGGTTCTAAGTGTCCCTAACCATATAGTGCACCTTCCCCTGTTATGGAAAGGTGTATTGATTTGATATTTCGGGGATAAACACATCACCGTCAAATTTGTATTTAACTCAGGATTTGTTTAATCTCGCGCTCTGTGCCTGTAACTCAATCTCTCTATATTTCTGAGTATTTTTTGCCTGTAGGATGTCCCTCACTATTGCCTGTATCTGCAGTAGGCCTATAAAATGTACTGCAGGTGAAATGGTAAGTATGTGAAAAGGGCTCTGGTGAGTGGCCTTTGCAGTACATTTTAAAAAAAAAATTTAAGACGACTTTATTCTTAGACACAGGTTTTTCATTGCAAAGCCTTGTTTAAAGTGACACTGTTCAGAATAAATGGAGTGCTACAGGTCAGAGACTAGCTGAGGACTATTACCAGTACTAATTCTTTGCAGCAGAGGGCAGACTCGGTATGCTGAAACAAGCACCATACCTCCTTTCTCTTAGGGAGGAAAGGTAAGTGAGGCTAACGAGTACTTGGTTTGCAGCCTAGCTAGTCTTTCACTTTATTTTTCTCCATTTATCTCCATCCTGATATTCGATTTGTCCAACTAAAGCTTCCTATTTGGGCTTCGATTCTGTTCCATTACATTGTATATCTAAATAGTGAAGATGTTAAACCCCCTTACTGTCAGTTCCTCACTTCTTACAAAGGCCTTGCAATGGAAGACCTATGGGGTACATTGATAAAACAGAGTGACTGAGGGCATCCTCCCTCTTCTTTTTGCCTCCACTTCTTCTTTTCTCACAGGTCTGCCCGTTCGCTTCCTTCTGCGGTGAGTAACGCCAGCAGCATCTGCTCGCTTTGAGACATTTAGAGTCTGAATCGTTCTTTTAATTTAAGGTACCCCAGAGTTCATGGCACCCGAGATGTATGAGGAGAAATACGATGAATCCGTTGATGTATATGCTTTTGGAATGTGTATGCTTGAGATGGCTACGTCTGAATATCCTTATTCTGAGTGCCAAAATGCTGCGCAGATCTACCGTCGAGTGACCAGCGTAAGTCTTCTATAACTCTCTGCTGATTTGTAGAGCTCCTGCCACAACTAACGAAGGACGGCAAGCTGGATAGCTTCACATAAAGTGAGAGGGAAATAAAAGCAAAGCGCCCACACGGGGAAAATGAGGAAGCTTTCTTTTCCTAGCTTCACCTAAGCGGGACTAAATCCTGACTACTGCTCAAAAGAAAGAAAAACATTGCTAGAAGTTTTAACTCCTTTTAGAAATCAAATAATGAATCCAATGATGTCTTGACACCATATTTACATTCAGGTAACGTTTAAATAACAAATGTATTGTGCAAAACTAAGACCCTGTTAAGGTGTGTCTGGACTGCAAAGCATTAGCTTAGTATGCTAGCCTTGGATCTGAAGAAGTATGTTACAGAATAAAGGAATTCTAGCTATATATTACTTCCCTGGACATTCAAATGTTTGTTTGAACCAGTCATTTTCAATGAACAGTTTGAGATCCGGTAAAAGATATTGAGTGGGAAAATTTTGCATACCATAACTAGCTGGTAAGTAGGTCATGGAAGACTAGTAGACTTACACATTTGTTATCACTGATTGTCCAGCCCCCAGTTTGACCATTAGTTTGCAAATTATTGTTCAGTCTATATCCCATGGGCGTGTTAATGTGGAGTAATGGAACTGCCACTGTGCAATAACTTAGCACTCTTGAGACCTCTGCTGGAGAAAGTAGTTCTCTCCCATTTGTTCATTGGGTGTTACTGGTGCAGTCAGTCTTTTCCAGTTCATATGCAACAAAATGGACTGTTCCAGAAACAAAACTAACTGTTGCATCTCTGCCTGAGTCGTTGCTCTGGGCTGGCTTTCTTCTAGTCAAGAGGCATGTTCAGAACAGTAACTCCCACACACTGAAACGAAACATTTCTGAGAATAAACACAAAGTGAGGCTCCAGTATTCAAGAATAAAGTGTTTTTCAGCTATCAGGTGTTTGGAAAAGCACGTGTCTTTATATAAACACTGTGATTCAGTCTCTGTTCACATGTTCCTTGGAAATCTCATCTGTTCTTATTAATGTGTGATATCTTTCCTTCCTACCTTCCTACCTTCCTACCTTTCCTCCCCCCCCCCCCCCCGTCAGGCCAGTGTCTTCTTGTACACGCTCAGTGCCAGTGTTTCTATCCATACCATTTATGCATCCTTGGCTTGTTTTGATTCCACCCTTCCTTTTGCTCGCATAGATGGCTTGTTGTTCTTCCTTATACAAGATTGTTAAAGCACAGACCTTCCTCTTTGCTACTATGGCGGAAGCCTCAGTGCATGCATCTCCTGCCTTGACTACTGGAACCTTCCCCTTTCTGCCCTTCTGTTGTTGTGCCTCAGGCCTTTGCCACCAAAATAATTCACCTCCCTCCTAGCTCAAACCAAGCAAAATCTCGTGTTACATTCACACTGACCTTCTAACTGTTGCTTGTTGTTACCTTAAAAGCTCTTGATGGACTTGCTACCCCTCTCCACATTTTCCCTTTTTATATCTCTGCTTGCCCTCCACCACTTGGGTTCACAGCTCCCTTAAATAACGGCACCTTTTCTCCTTTGTTCTCTATATTTTACTTGTAACTGTCTCCTGAAGTGCCTGCAAGGTGCCACTTCTCTCTTCCATTAAATTCTCCCTCAAAACCCACATTTTCCATGGAGTCTTTGGAATGTCCCTACTGAAAGTAAAGTGTATAATTGAATTGCATACTTTTCCAGTCTTACCTTTTCTGCCTCCTTCTTTCCATCCCTCTCTTGCCTCTCCTGTGCTCAATTTTAGATTGTAAGCTCCTTGTGGCAGGGACCGGTTGTTTTGTTGCAGCTCTGTAAGGCATCATGTACGTTGTTGGCACTACATAGATGATAACCATACAATATTAAAATTAGAAATCAAATATAAAACACATAGCTTCTGTTAGTGTCTGTTTATGTTCCTTTTTAACCATTGAACAATAATACTGAGCTTTTTTTGCTTTGGCTGTTCTTTGTCACCTCTTGCACTGACTTGCACTGATAAGCTTTTTCTTTTTTACTGCCCTCTTTAATTAGGGAGGAAAAACAAGTTAACCTTAATTCAGTCTGAAGTCAGTGGATAAGCTACTGTAGATCAGCAACAAAAAACGGTGCCTGGTGACTGGCATATTGGGGCAAGCAGAGAGGTTAAGCCTTTTGAACCAAAGGAATAGGCCTGCTTTGGGTTGCAACAAAAGTGGTAGGTTTAAGTTCACTAACTCAGCAATGGGTAAGGCCAAGTCAGCAAAGACCATAAATGAAGTTAAATCTTATGCATTTAAAATTCATATATAGGGACTGAAGACTTTGCAGTTTGAGGCTGAGAATGGTTGGGAAAGAGCTTAGTCCCAGGACACAGGGTTGGATCTGGGGGCAGGCCTAGGGTGCAGCTGCCCTAGGCAGCAAGCAGAGGGGGCGCCACCGAGATGCAGCTTGCCTCCCCGGCTGGAATGAGCAATGCTGTAGTGGAGAGATAGAGTTTAAAAGGCAGAAATCCCCAAGTCCGCAAATGCCCAGAGAAACATCCCGGGGCTGGAAAGGCCCTGATTGAGCATCAAGCAAAAGGTACCAATTTTCAGTGCCCAGATTGCGATTAACCCCTTTGTGCTAGCGCTGCAGCATCCTCAGCAGGGACTCGTGATTGGACCTATCAGTCAGAGCCGACAAGGCTTTCTATTGGCTCAGGGGCGGGGTTTGCATAGTGATAGTCATCAAGGAGCTCTTGGCCAGGAACACTCCTTCATCCTCCCTCTCTCTCTCCGCCTTGCTTCTTCTCTTCCTTCTTCCTGAGGAGCCATTGGACAGGAATGGACCCCTGAGTGAGGTGAGGCTTTTCTTTCCTTGCCTCAAATGAGAGGTTCCTTCTTTCCTCACAGCCAGTTGCTGCAAGGGCCAGGAGAGGAACTGTGTGTTTCCGTGGAAGACGTTTCCTTCAACAAGAGAGGGTTTCTTCCTCCCACTTTTTTTTTAGATCACAGATATTTTGTCTAATTCAATGTCTCAGCAGGGCAGGTTTTTCTAACCCTGGAAGCCCCAAATCCCTTCTGTCATAGTCGCATGTAGTTCTTCCTCCCCAACACAGTAAAGCCCAACAATGGGGCTGAGCTTCAGCCAGAGGTTTCGACTCAAGGCTGAACTGTTTTCAGCTATGAGGACCGGCAAGGCTTGGTAATACAGACTGAATTCTGATCCATATATAGAATAATAGAATCATAGAGTTGGAAGGAACCACCAGGGTCATCTAGTCCAACCCCCTGTACAATGCAGGAAATTCCAAACTACCTCTCCCTCACACCCCCAGTGACCCATACTCCATGCCCAGAAGATGGCCAAGGTGCCCTCCCTCTCATGATCTGCCTAAGGTCATAGAATCAGCATTGCTGACAGATGGCCATCTAGCCTCTTCTTAAAAACCTCCAGGGAAGGAGAGCTTACCACCTCCTGAGGAAGCCTGTTCCACTGAGGAACCGCTCTAACTGTTAGAAAATTCTTCCTAATGTCTAGATTTAATTTCAACCCGTTGGTTCTGGTCCGACCTTCTTGAGCAACAGAAAACAACTCGGCACCCTCCTCTATATGACAGCCCTTCACGTACTTGAACATGGTTATCATATCCCCTCTCAGTCTTCTCCTCTTCAGGCTAAACATACTCAGCTCCTTCAACCTTTCCTCATAGGACTTGGTCTCCAGACCCCTCACCATCTTTGTTGCCCTTCTCTGGACCCGTTCCAGCTTGTCTACATCTTTCTTAAATTGCGGTGCCCAAAACTGAACACAATACTCTAGGTGAGGTCTAACCAGCACAGAGTAAAGTGATACCATCACTTTGCGTGATCTGGACACTATACTTCTGTTGATACAGCCCAAGATTGCATTTGCCTTTTTAGGTACTGCATCACACTACTGACTCATGTTCAGTTTTTGGTCTACTTAAGACCCCAAGATCCTTTTCACACATGCTACTGCTGAGACAAGTCTCCCCCATCCTATAAGTATGCATTTGATTTTTCCTACCTAAATGCAGAACTTTACATTTATCTTTGTTGAAGTGTATTTTATTAGTTTTAGCCCAATTCTTCCAACCTGTCAAGATCATCCTGTATCCTGGCTCTGTCTTCTACCATATTTGCTCCCCAATTTAGTATCATCTGCAAATTTAATAAGCATCCTCTCTGTTCTTTCATCCAGATCATTTATAAAGATGTTGAACAGGACTGTATTTGCCTTGTTTCCAGGTTTTCAGCATCCTGGATGTACTCTTTCCCAAACCTGCTTTACTCCAATCTTTTTGGGAAAAAACTCAAACTGCATCACCATATCCTTCGGAAGGAAAGGTGACGTTTTCCTGCCCTACAAGGGTCCCAGCCACATAAGCACCATTTTCCTACCATCAGCCCTGCCCCTGCTGCCATTTTCCCACAATTTTTCCTGTTCTGCCACTTCAGGGCTTTGCGCAGGCTTTTAAATCAGTTGTTGCTACTGCACTATAATTACATTGCCACATCTCTATTTCCATTTCAAATTTTAATTCCTCTGATTTCCCAGATTTCATTTTAAAATGCTGTCTCCAGTGCCTTTCATTGCAGAAATATAAGGGGATAGGTGTAGAGAATTTTTGTCCAAATTAACTAAAAAGAAATGGCAAGGGAAAACTTCTAGATAGCTTACTGCTCAACCACTGAAAACTCCCTGCATGGAAGCTTCCATTACCAATGTGCATCCGTCTGTATTCTCAGTGGAGATGAAAACAAAGTAGAGAATCTTCACCATGTGGAAGCAGCCCTACACATTTTTCCTTCTGTCCGCCTTCTCCTTTTCTTAGAAAAGAAAGTGCAGTGGATTTATTATAGAGGTTTACCTGTAATGAGTAGTTAGCGCCTAAAATGTGAATAGTGTGGTAGAGTGGAGTGCAGTATTTCAAACTGAATACTTCTTGTATGAAGACACACATAAGCATCCCTCACTGCAAACAGAAAATGAACATGGAAGGAACAGGCTAGGTTAGAGCCTTTCTATGGTATGTTAGGCTTTTCACTTGCCAGGATTGTTTTTACATTGTATATGAAAAATGATATCTAGATCGATACTGACTGAGGATTTTCGCATCTCAGGTGACTTCGTGGGCAGAACAGGGCTTAAGGAGTGGACGACACATATTCACTTTGGACAAAGCCCTACTGCGCTTAGTAGGACTTGCTTCTGAATAAACATAGACAGGATTGGGCTGCACTGCAGCAGTCCTAAACATATTTATTGGGAAGCAAGATGTGTAGAAATCAATGGGGTGACTTCTGAGTAAGCTTGGAATCAGGCTACAGGACCCAAGTGGCCCAACACAAAGTTTTTCTAGTCTTTCATGTACATGTATTAATTACCATAGATTGGATCAGGCATAGAGGTGTGAAGACCAGAGGGGGGGGGCAAACAGCAGAATTTGGGCGGGGGTGTGACCCATTTTTCTGAGGACTTTTCCATTTTTTCTTTGGAAAATGGGGGGAATATTGGGGGGGAAATCCTCCCATTTTCTCTTTTGGAATGAAATAAATGTTTTTAAAGACAAAATCACCCCAAATGCTTTATGCAGTCTGAAGATTTTAATGGAAGGCTATCTAGAAAAATGTAAAAGTGTAATTATTCATTAACAATTCATAGAGATCAACACATTTTCTAGAACATTAGAAAATGATTTCTGTGTATACTGAACATTTTTTCAAGGACATCTTTGTTTAAATGTGACTGATTTTGTTCATTAGAAATATGACCAATTATGTGTATGATCATATACTGTTAAAGAGATCAGAGTCTTTGAGGTAGAGTTCAATTCAAAACCCAAATTTGCTGAGATTCCTTAATACTGTGACTATATAAAGATTGTTTCTAAGTATAAATAATAAACTTTATTTACTACAGATACTAGGGTACACCCAATGAGGTCAGTCGTGCTTACCATTTATGCGCGCCTGAGAGGAACTCCCAGGTTTATTGGAAAATCTCAAATTGTTTTTATAAAATAAGGATAAAAACATCCAAAAACTTAGTTGGGATATTTGTGCATGCATAGAGTGGCTAGAAGAAGAAGAGTAGGTTTTTATATGCCAACTTTCTCTACCACTTAAGGGAGACTCAAACAGGCTTACAATCACCTTCCCTTCCCCTCCTCACAACAGACACCCCGTGAGGTAGGTGGGGCTGAGAGAGCTCTAACAGAGCTGTAACTTGCCCAAGGTCACCCATCTGGCTTCGTGTGTAGGAGTGGGGAAACTAATCCAGTTCACCAGATTAGCCTCCACCACTCATGTGGAGGAGTGGGGAATCGAACCTAGTCTCCAGATCAGACCACCACTGTTAACCACTGCACCACACTGGCTAGTGTCATAGGTTGCTGAGGCACCTGGAGGAGGAGAAGTGGGAGGACAGAGTTGACAGCAAGAGAGATGGGGAAGACAATTATATATAATAATATATAATTAACATATGGAACTCACTGCCACATTATGTAGTAATGGTCATTAGTTTAGATTACCTAAGAGGTTAGGCAAATCATGGTCTATTGATGGCCATTAGTTGTGCAGTTTTCTGCTCATGGTGGTGAGGCCACGAAGGGTAGCACCCCGATCCTCCAGCCTCCGAACCTTCTCCTATATGAGCCCCATCAGCTTTTACTTTGGACAAGTGTCAAATGTGAAATTATTCATTAGTAATAGATAAGGTAATGTAAAAGTGTGATTGTTCATTAACAATTCATAGAGATCAACACAATTTATTTTATTGTTTAAAAGTTGTTGATTATATATGTATCTTATATATGTATATATAAAGAAAAAATACATATATAATATATGGGGGGCATAATTTTGTAGTCCCCCCCTTCGAAAAAAATGTAGATCCAACCCTGCCAGGACAAAACTGCCAGTAGATATTATTTAAGAGAAATCAGCTAGCGTTAGAGTGTTTACCTATGATCTGGGATTCCAAGTCTGAACTGTCCACTCTGTCGTGGAAGCATGCTGAGTGACCTTGGGGCAGTCATACACCCTTAGCTTAACCTACCTCTCAGGGTTGTTGTGAGGATAAAATGGAGGAGGGGAGACTTGTATGCCATTTTGGGGGGCCCTTTGAAAGAAGAGTGGGCTATAAATGTAACTAAGTAAATACATTAAAATGTTATTGTTCTAAATCCTGCAAGATTGTAAAAACAGGACCATAGGTATTAGCAATTTAAAAAGGTAAAGGTCCCCTGTGCAAGCACCGGGTCATTCCTGACCCATGGGGTGACGTCACATCCCGACATTTCCCAAGGCAGACTTTGTTTGCGAGGTGGTTTTGCCATTGCCTTCCCCAGTCATCTTCCCTTTACCCCCACCAAGCTGGGTACTCATTTTACCGACCTCGGAAGGATGGAAGGCTGAGTCAACCTTGAGCCGGCTACCTGAAACCGACCTCCGTCGGAATCGAACTCAGGTCATGAGCAGAGCTTGGGACTGCAGTACTGCAGCTTAACACTTTAGTTTCATGATATTCAGGCTAGTTTTTGTTGCCCTTCTAAAATCGTGCTTTTCAGCTTCATATATAAAGCTTCATGTAAAGGCATGAGAAACTGCAAAGATGTGAAAAATCAGAAACTTTGTTGCTTTGACTTGGAGAAATCAGACTTCATAGCACCACCAGGAGTAAGTATTTTTATCCTGGGTGAACGTACTGAGTAATGCAACTTCCAAGCCACTCCATAAGTATGCAGAACACCTGGGGCCAAAACTCTCAGGTATGCTGCCCTCCTGCATTTCCATACAAATGTGTTCAAAATATCAGAGTTTAATTGCTAATCTCACAGAGGTGCATTAAATCCTCAACCTTGAATGAAGTCATATTATTTAGGCTTTTACTTGTTAAAGGACATTTTGTCCTTGAGTTTCCTGGACCTTAACTGCCCACCAGATTCTGAGTCTAACACTTTTGTTTCATGACCTTTATTGTGATTCAGGTCTTACTACATTTGCTTTCAAGTGCCCTTTCAGGACTTCTTCGTATAATTCATCTTTAATTGTCTAAATGGCCTGAGACACCTTGAATGTCCAGATAAAGTAGGAGTTCATTCATAGAGTATGCATAGGAAATACAATGGATTTGGATACCTGAGTTTTGGAAGACCTGATATACATATATTGAATAACAAAAATGTAAGGCCTTATAGTTCTAGTATTCATTCATTAACCACCTCATTACTTGCTAGACCAGAGATTCATTCCATCTAATACAGAATAGATCCTAAATGCTGTAGCATGCTTGAGTGGGCTGCCTTAATATGTTTTAAAGCACTAGGCCATGTAGTTCCATTATTTAGGAGGGACAACAGTAGCATTCAAGTAAGTAGCACTGGCGACCTCAACCTTTTCGAGCCTGTGGGCACCATTGGAATTCTGACACATTGTGGTGGGCGTAGCCACAAAATGGCTGCCACAGGAGGTGGAGGCAGTCACAAAATGGCTGCCTCACCTTCAGTCACAAAGTGAAGATTCTTCTGATATGGTGGCAGCTGCTGCCAAAGCAAAATTTATAAATATCTACAAAGCCTATTAGAAGACTTGTGGGTAAAGCACCACCAAGCCCAATCCACTTTCTAAAAGCACTTGGCGGGCACCAGGAAAGGTGTTGGTGGGCACCATGGTGCCCATGGGCATCACACTGGAGGACCCCTGCAGCTCATTCCTGAGCCTTGCAGTGGCCCAAAGAGGTTTCCTGCCGCTGCAAGGCTTAAAACCTCTTTTTTTTAAAAAATCAAAAATGGGGGGCAAAGCCCCATTGAAAACAGCGATGCTGTGCCAGGAAAAACCTGGCACAGCAATGCTGTTGCTGGAGGGGCTTTGGAAAATGACTGCCATCAACTCCGCCCCCAAGAATGCCCCCCCCCCCATGCTGGCACCACATTCTTTTCTGGGATTTAGGTCCAGGAGAGACTGCGGTGTTGGAGGAGCAGCATTCAGCTCCTCAACGCCCACACACCAACAGAACTTCCCCCACTGACAGCGTAAGTGCCTCCATAAGAGGCCACTTACACTGGTGGCGGGGTTATGCCGCCTCAAGAGTACTTTCAGCCCCCACCCCCTCAGGAATGGGCTGCTTGTGTAGCATCGTTAGATGTGTTAGGATGCAAAATTCTTCAGATTATACCTGATGGGTCAAGTTCTGCAGAGAAGAAAGGAATGTTTGTTATCTCTTATGGTACATCCTTAATACAAAGTCCTATTTCAATAACCAAATGAGTGAATCTAAACATAGTTAGCAGGTTGTTTTCCTTGAGCCTGTTTTCGTTTCTTTGTTTGGTTTTAGTGACCAAGGCCATCATTTTAAGCAGCCTTGCTTGCTAGTCGGAAGTAATTCTGTATAGTTTTCAAATGTGATCCTGATTTTAAGAAAACTGAAAAGAAGAAAAAAACTGATAAATTAGCTGAAGTCTAGTCTGTCTGAAAGTTCTATTTTGTTGGAATATTTTGACTTGTGAGATGAAAATGTGACCTGCCCCTTTTGTAGAAGATTTGAGATTGTTCTTAAAAGCATGAAGCACATATAGGAAAAACACTGTGGTAGCAACATGTATGTTATTTAGATGCCTTTAAAGAGACAAAGACCACTGGGCAGTTGTGTGTGTGTGTGTGTGTGTGTGTGTGTTAAGTGCCGTCAAGTCGCTTCCGACTCATGGCGACCCTATGAATGAAAGTCCTCCAAAATGTCCTAACTTTGACAACCTTGCTCAGATCTTGCAAATTGAAGGCAGTGGCTTCCTTTATCTTGCCCAAAATTGGCATGAGTCTGTTGCAAGTTTCACTTTAAATATTTAGTATGATAGAATGATAGAAGTGTGGGAGCCAGCGTGGTGTAGTGGTTAAGAGCAGTGGTTGAGTGGTCGACTCTGATCTGGAGAACCGGGTTTGATTCCCCACTCCTCCACATGAGCGGTGGAGGCTAATCTGGTGAACTGGATTTGTTTCCCCCCTCCTACACACGAAGCCAGCTGGGTGACCTTGGGCTAGTCACAGCTCTGATAGAGCTCTCTCGGCCTCACCTACCTCACTGGGTGTCTGTTGTGGGGAAAGGAAGGTGATTGTAAGCCAGTTTGAGTCTGCCTTAAGTGGTAGAGAAAAGTTGGCATATAAAAACTATTCTAGTATGTTCATCTGTGTTGGAATTAAATAGAATCTCTACTTTATAGTCACGCAGACTGTCTCATATTCCAGTGCTATTGAACGTCCATTAAAGTTCTTCGAATTGGCGAAGCTGGATGATCTCATAACTTAGTTTTGTCACTAACTGGCAAGGAGGAAAAACTAATATATTCTCTTTGAGAAGCAGGGAAGGGATTATTTCCCCTATGCGTTTTCCTTATTTCATCCATGAAGGTTATCGTTTGATGTAAACATCTATCACAAATCAAACACACTTATCTTGCCTAAAACATGATACAGATTCAGCTGTAATCCAAGTGATAGATCCTCAGTTTGATATATGCAGTAGTGGAACTGATTAATAGACATACTTCAGCGTTATAATAGCCAAGTTGTTTTAGCACTCAATCAAAATAAACCATAAGCCTGGTAATGTAGCAGCAAAGTGGTAAAGTTTCTCATGAAGTGTACGTTTTGTATCCCGTGTATCAAGTAATATAGATTAGCATGGTTAAAGCTGTCAGAAGTGAAGTATAGGGGCTATAAATTCCAGTTTACTTAAATGGGAAAAACCCCAAATAGGAACTTCCAGTTCAATTCAGTGGCAGATCTCAAAAGGAAGTGTATTCCAGATTGTTTTGTTGGTAGCAGTTTATAAGGTGGCTCATAGTTGAAGTTCCATTATTTGGGTGTACTGTATCAATGATAAATAACACAAACATTTGGGGGGGGAAGGATTTGATTCTTTCCAAAGTAAGCATAATCATGATATTTATTTATTCATTCTGTTACTTCATTTATACCACGCCTTTCTCCCCAGTGGGGACCCAAAGTGGCTTATGTAATTTCCTGTCTTCTGTCTTATCCTCACAACAACCCTGTGAAGTAGGCTTGCAGTGTGTGGTTGGCACAAACTTCCATGGCAGAGTGAGGATTTGGGTCTGGAGTCTTTCATTAAATTCAATAACATTTTAGTCTAGATAATTCAGCTAGTGCAGTAATCGCCAACGGGGTTACTTGATGCCATGGTGCCCACTAAAATGTTGCTTAGGGTTGACTGACTTCTTCCCTAGAGCATCTCTTGCCTAAAGCCAAGGGCCAATCCTGGCTTTTCTTTATCTCATTGTAGCAGGAGATGTTTCAGAAGATTCCAGAAAACATTACCTTTGGGTCTGCAGGGTGTCCCTTTTAGGAGCTCGCGTTACAGGAGGAATGCTTGGCTAATCACCTCCAACAGTTTTGTCTCATGGGGGCCATTTTGTGATTGGTTCCACCTTTTTCTGATGGCACCATTTTCTGATGGCACCCACTATCCTTTTCTCAGAGTTCTAGAAAGCCCCTACAGGCTGACAGGAGTACACCTGTACTTGAATGGTTAACTTTTTATGATTTGGCACTTAAAATTTTGAGTTGACTAAAGAAGGTTAAGCATGCAAGCATCATGGATTAGGTAACGAATAACAGTTACAGGCATTTCATGAGTTGCATGAAGCAAATTGATTGCTTTCGGTAGTATTCCTTTGGGGCATTTCGAAGGAGGGGTTAACTTTGTTTTCCATTTGAGATATGGGTGCTTAAAAAAACCTGTTAATGGTTTGTAGCAGCTTGCGTCTAGCTCAAGCCAGTACCAAAACCATGTAGCAAAAAAGTAATGGAGATTTTCAAAAGAACCTTGTTTGTGCAACTTGACTTTCCAGTCTGGACCACAGCAATTCATTACAAAGTCTAAGAAGGCATTAAAGAAATTAGGGTAAAATTCCTTTCCGGGTTTGTATTTTAATCAGCTTCTAGTTTGGGGGAAGGCCTAAGGACCATCCAAACATTTATTTATTTGTTATATAGCCCACCTTTTTCTCTGAGACTCACAGCAGGTCACACAATATAAAATGTTATCATACAGCATATGATGTGCAGTAAACAATGCAGCAAGGCTAGGATTACAAAGTTAGAAACATGATGCAAATGAAAAAGGTAAATACAAAAAATGCAGAGAACTGAAAAAGTAGAAAACAATACAGTAAGAGCAGGATAAGACACACTAAACATAGATTACAATCCTGTTCCTTTTATAAAGACACATCCTCCTGAACCATTCCATTATGCCACAGGCTTATTCCTTTTATAAAAATTCCTTCCTGAACAATTGTGTTTTGCACAATCTGTGGAATGATAGAAGTGTGGGAGCCTTCCTGGATACCTCCTTGTATTTAGCAGGCTCGAGCAGCAGCAACTTGGTTTTTCAGCAGAGAGATGTTGATAGCTTTGATGCAGCTGTTCTTGCCTAAATACTACTTAGGGTGAGCAGATAATGGATCAGTGTGGCACGACAGTAGAATGTAATCTTTCTTGGCTAAGGACTTAGGATAGGCAAAAGGCTAAGATGTAAAAGGTGCCTATTGTCTTGAGCAGGGAGGTTTGTATGTGACAATCTCAATTATATTCCAGTACTACCTGTGGATTTGCTATAAATCTCTCTTAGAATGGACACCTATAGGGGCTTTTCATTATTTGTTGTTCCTTAAGAGTAGAGGCAGCATGGTGTAGTCGTTAAGGTGTCAGACTAGGACTTGGGAAAACCAGGTTCAAATCCCCTGGTTTTGCTGGGTCACCTTAGGCCAGTCACACACTCTCAGCCCTGTCCCTGGCTAGTATTTGGATGGGAGACCTCCAAGGAATACCAGGGTCATGAAGTGGAGACAGGCAATGGCAAACCATCTCCAAATGTCTCTTGCCTTGAAAGCCCTGCAGAGTCACCATAAGTCAGCTGTGACTTGACGGCAAAAAAAGAAAAAAGAATCAATAATCAGAAAATGGAGTGTGCCACATGTTACTATGAAACAAGCTAAGTATCTAAATTCATTACTTGTATTAATTAATTTGGCAGAATAGAGTGAAATACAGCTGTTTTGTAAGAAATTCTAAGAAGTCAAGGCATGTCACTTTCAGTTGTGTTCTCTTCAGCCTGCTGCATAATGCTGTGGTGAAATTTGGAAAGAACTATTGTGGGTGTTGCCAAAAAAGCACACAAAACCCTGATTCCAGTCAGCCTGAACTGTGAAGGGAGGGTGAGATGGGAGGAGCCTTGCCACGCTTACCTGTTGCATGGCATTTATTGCTGCTTCACAAGGGGGCTCCGGCAGCGAAAGCCGGCTTCTCAACAGAACTCTGATCTCTGCAGCCATACACAAAGGATGAAGGAAAGCAAAACTGTGAAAGAGGAAAATATGCCCCCTTCAAACCTCCATGTCTGCTTGCCTTCCGCTGTGCGTTAATTGTGGACTTTAACAGTCCTCCTAACTGGAACCTTGCTGTGTGGTCCACGTTCGTGTGTGGCTGGTCTCCTGATGGATTTTTCAAAGAGAGAGATTTGCCCCGTGTTTGTCATCATAAATTCCCACTGTTGCTGCTGTTCTCACAAGGACACTGCTGAGGTAAGAATTTCAGCTATAGTGGTTTACTTTATTTAGACCTAATTCGGTGAATAGTTGCATTGCTTTACTGAAGAATTCTTCTCCATAAATCTATTTTTTTTTTTTTTGCATTTTGCAGTCCTGGCTTTGTGCTTTAGAGTACGTGGATGTGACAGTTCGGGAACTATAATTGAACTTGTATATTTCTCTAGATTTAAAAAAACATTGTATGCACACCTGGCTGCATTAACACAATAGACAGCTGTAGAATAGAAGTAATCTCAGGGGCAACGTAATGATGTAGGAGAATGGAAGTGAAGGAGGTGTAGGTTTCTGCTGGGACTAATTGTGTCTGATGAATTGGCACTACCAGTTTGAATGCATTTGCAAGCTTCAGCTCGGTGGTGGTGGTACTTGTGTCCTCTGCATGAAACACTATGCTGTTAAAGCTGGCCAGCTCTTAAGAGAGCACAAAAACACCAGAACGCACATATTTGACAAAGGAAATAGAATATTAAGTATTAAAGGTTACCTCTGATTTTTAAAAAATCTTGTGCTTGGTTGACCAGTGAACAATCCTTCTCAGTTGTGCAGATAAACGGTGTGTTGCCTTTCGCCTTGTTGTTGACTTGCCATTCTACATAGTTGTGAAAGAATGCTTAGACTTTGGACAGCATGTGTGCTACACTGATGAACAACAGTGTGAAAGATGAAGAGAACGATTTGATTGAGAAGTGTGTTAAAACATGAACTTAGTGAGTTATATATTTTTAAAGTGACAAATAATACCAGTTTCAGAGGGTAGCCATGTTGGTGTGCAGTAGAGGAACTAGATTTGAGTCAAGTAACACATTAGAGACCAACAGAATGTTTTGACAGAGCTTTTGAGAGTCAAAGTTCCCTTCATCATGTGTCTTGTTCGTCTCTTAAGGTGCTGCTAGACTCGACAAAGATAGGACATTTTGGAGGACTTTCATTCATAGGGTCGCCATGAGTCGGAAACGACTTGACGGCACTTAACACACACACAGACTCGACAGCAGGATCTTTGGCAAAAAGTGAGCGGGGAACACAAGCTTTCAATCCAACGGATTGTCCTGTGGTAGGAAATGTTGGAATTAGTCAAGTGTAATGTTTTCTGGGCTCTTGATAAATATTCTGCTTATTTGGAAATCAGTTCCTCTTGCCAAGCTATTCCAGGAATGCTGACGACAATGGATTTTGTTTTTAACCGTTAGTGCATTTGTGAAAGATAAACTGGCAGTCCTCTAGTCATCAGTTATTTTGGGAAGCTCAGTAGTATTTGAATTATTTTGAGATAGATAAAACATCTGTATCATCTGATATACATTTTAATCACACTACTTACTGTGGAGTGCAAAAAGCAATAGTTACATTAGTTTATGTCTCTCCCCCCCAACAACTTTGTGGCATCCTAAAAATTAACAGATTTGTTGTGGAACTTGAAGCTCACTTCATTAGATGCATGAAGTGTATTCTCAGTAGGCAGGCTGATGTGATATGTCTATGTTAACATACTAAATTTTAGTTCAGCTATTTCATACTGGAGTCTCTTTGAAGTTCTGTTCAGTAATGGTGGCTGCCAAGTCCCCAGCATCTCTATACCAGTACATGTGTTTAACTGGGATGCAGTTCTGAATTCAGCTCTAGTCTATAAACGTTTTGCCACAATGATTTGAATCCTCCAGAATGTTTCTGTGGCAGAAGAATCTTCACCTTTGTAGTATGACTTTCCTCACCCATCCTGCAGCCAAAAAAGTTGTTCTTGGAGGTCCCCTTTTTCTAAGGGGGAGCAGTTTAGACGGCAGTGGAAGGGGGGAGGCAAGAAAGTCATGGTCCCTGGGCAGAAATGCTCCAATGGATTCAGCGCATTAAGGCTGATAGTTAAGATGCCCCAAGGCTTACCTTTCTAAATGGAAGTAAGGAATTAAACACAACCAAGGTACAGTTAGAAAATGTCTTATTTGAAAGTGTTCGAGCCATATTACTATTTGTTCCAAACATTTTCAGGTATACTTGAATTAATTTAATTAAATTTGGGTTTATCTGACATATTTTTAGGGGCAAAATACATTTTTCATGACAAAGATTGTTTTTTTTTGGGGGGGGGTACTCTTTGCTTGGCCTAACTCTTATGTCGCCGTTTAAAATATTGGTCTGAATTTCTTCATTTTTCTCATTTATTTCATTATATATATGTGCCCAATTTCTTCTTGGGCCAGTTTCACATCCAGATCTAGCTGCTCCTCAGCATGTAACATTTGTAATGGCCTTGAATGTAAATCTGAAAAGCATCTTAGAGAGTCAACCATTGCCTAGTTGGCTTGTTGGAGAGGAAAGTCAGTATCTTAAGATGTTCTTCTCACACTGGTATAGAATCAGTATGTTATTTTATAGTTGAATAGCCCTAAAATTTTGTGCTTATAACCCCCAACTCTTGCAATTTTACAGCTATGTAAATGTGCATAAATTAGTTTTGCATATTTCCTATTTGTCATGGTTGAACAGAACTGTCGGTGGGGAGGCTACAAAATTTGGACTTCTGTATTCAGTTTTTGGGAGGAACTGAGAGCGGTCTTGTAATAGGTAGAAGAATAAAGAGGAGAATGACATAGAGTATACTAAAAGGAGGGAGCTGAACAGGGAGTCCTTGAATTATATCTGCGGAATGGTGTTTATAAGAAGCAGTTGTGCTTATGCCGCTTCAGATTTTTCTTTATGACCGTGGGCAGTAGAAACTAGCTTTGTTTTAAAAAAGCTGAGGTTCTCTTGCTCCTGCTCAAATTATTAACTTGAGCATTAAATCATATTCTATGCTCCGTGGGAATGATTATCCATATTTGATACAGTTACAAGGCAAAATGTTTGCCCAAAGAAAATACTGAAGTAAAAATCAAAGGATGCAAATTTCATTTGTTATAACAAAATATGTCCCAATAGCATTTCTGACACAGTATGGGTCCCCTGGAAGGGAAATTGCAAACGTAGTGGCTTGAATCCTATACATTCCACTTGTGATGCTCTGTCCTCCATTGAGGGCTACATTCCTTTGGTGCTAAGTGCTTTTCTGCTCATGCATGGCTCTGGTCTTACATGAACGGGAAGCATCTAGCACTGTAGGAAAGTGTTCTGCAATGGACATCCCCTTCTGCAGTGGAGAACAATGCTAAACAAGCAGGAGGAAACTTTAGGATTTAAACCACTAGACTTGGATGTTTTCTCAAGTGTTTTTCCATAGAAAAGACTACTTGAAGTTAGTCACAGTCAGGCTGGCTTTTATTAGATAAGAACATAAGAAAAGCTATAATGGATCAGACCAAGGGCTATCAAGTCCAGCAGTCTGTTCTCACAATGTTCAAGCAGGCGCCTCTAGGAAGCCCACAAACAAGATGACTGCAGTAGCATCCTGCCTGTGTTCGACAACACCTAATATAATAGGCATGCTCCTCTGGTACTAGAGAGAATAGATTTGCATCATGACTTGTATTCATTTTGACTAGTAGCCATGGATAGCCCTCTCCTCCATGAACATGTCCACTCCCCTCTTAAAGCCTTCCAAGTTTGCAGCCATCACCACTTTTATCTGTTTTGAATCTGTCACCCTCCAGCTTCAGCAGATGAACCCATGTTCTGGTATTACAAGAGAGGGAGAAAAGCTTCTCCCTGTCCACTCTTTCCATATCGTGCATAATTTTATAGATCGCTATCATATCTCCCCTTAACCACCTTCTGTCCAAGTTAAACAGCCCTAAGCGTTTTAACCGCTATTCATAGTTGTTCTAGCTCCCTAATCATTTTGGTTGCTCTTTTCTATATCTTCTCAAGCTCTGTGATATCTATTTTTAGGTGTGGTGACCAGAACTGAGCACAGTATTCCAAGTGTGGTCTCACCATAGATTTGTACAAAGGCAGTATGATAGCAGCAGTTTTATACTCTATTTGTTGTCTATTAGATTTATATATATTAGCTTAGATTAGATTTATGTGTGTGTGTGTGTATATTCTAATGTAGCACTGCAACTAACTGCAAAGTTACTAGCCCATCTGTCCGTAAGTTCATATAGTGATAAAATAGTTGTAAAAATCTGTGTTTAACAACAGTCTCTCTCTTCCAATATTGCATATTTAAGCTAATGATGCAAGCATTGCTAGTAGACGGGAAAATGCATATTTTTTTGTGTGCATGGCATGTTGGCTCTTGTAGGAAGTTGTTGACCTAAACCTTAGACATGCTAACTAGTACATAACGAACAGTACCCATTTTTATATTTTGTCAAGGGCAAGAGTGCTCTGCTTCTGAATGTCAGCTTAGCCCTCAAGCTGCTTTGTGTTCTGGAAACACAGAATGGTACACCATGTTATTTAATGTTGCTTCTCCCTCCCCCCTCCTTTTTAATGTTTTTGGGACGTCTAGAAATAGTATGGCATGTTGCAACCATTTCATGTGATCAGATCACAAGAAGGCAATTTATAACTTAAGACTTTTCTTCCTGAATATTTTTTGCATGAATTAACTATTGTTTGAAAATGGTAATCAGCTCCCAGTGATGTAGCTAGCAATTGGGTCTTGGTGGATTATTAACTTTGCTACATATTTTAATACTTTGCAAAAATGTCAGACACTTAGTAAATTAAAAGCTTAAATCACCCACAAATGTAATTATGTAAGAACTTTTCAGATATTTATATCACACCTTTCTCCACCTGGGGACTCAAATCACCTGGGTACTCAAAACCAAGAAAAAAATAGTAAAAAGTAGTGTTCTGCCTGGGTACATGGTGTTTTTTGTGGTAATAAACACAAAAGGATCTTGGAATCAAAATCTAAGAGTTAACTAGAGTTCACTTCTTGTCACAGTTCAGGGATGAATTCTGTGATCTTTAATACCCTTTATGTGGCTTCAGTCTATTGGAGGCAAGTTTTATTTACACTGCCCCTTCCACCCAATTGAATGTTTAACTCTTCTGGGCAGTGGGGGGAAGAGTAATATTAGAAAAACAAACTTTAATTCATACCTGAAAAAGATTTACTGAACAGAAGCCCTTAGCAGCGGGCCAGTGGCCTCTGTTGATACAACATTTAAAATATGAGCTGGTTAGGGTAAATTTAAGGGTAAAAAAGTTCCCTGAAATGCTAGGGAGATAGCATGTATTATACTGCAGCTCAGGATCATAGCGGCTCTTTGACCTTTTGCATTGCTCCCCAGTTCTAACTTGGTGCTGCCCAGATCATTTAATTGCTCAAAGTGCTAACTTGGACAAGGATTTAAATCCTCTGAATACATAGTCATCTTGCAGACTGGCTGCTCAGTTTTCTCTTTCAAAATCACATGCATAGCAGCAAATTGTCTTGGGACTGAAAAGATGCAGATGTTGGATAACTGAGTAAATGGCACTGTGTCGGTATCTGCACCCTCTTCTTCCTGGTTATTAAGCATGAAAAAGGCTGCATTGAAACAAACTTTGGCTTATTTGTGATGAGAATGAGCTAGGGCAGCTCTCTGGCTGTCACGTCCCTCACTCTTGTTTAGACTCCTATTGTGTAGCCCAGAGGGAAAACTGTATCTTGTCATTTCATTTGATTAGATTGTCATTACAAGCTGCATTTAGGTGGAATGAGCGAGTCTTCAGTTTCCAGCCATGTGCAAGAAGGTGAGAGATTGTGCAAACGAGAGGAACTCTGGTTAATTACTCCACCACCCCTTCCTCAAAACCTCTGAGGTTTATTCATACCATCTAAATGCAACTGAACAATTTTATGACTTTCTCAAGCTTGTACCTTGTGTGTTAAATCTTATTTCAGCTATGTAAGAGTTTATTTTGTTCCTTCTCCTTATTTGTGAGATGTGCTGTAATTGACTGTTGTGTCTTGTGATCTCTCATGAGAAAATAATAGCAATGCAAAACTTAAACCAAAGCAAGCAATCTACCTAAGATTTAATGTGAATCCAAATTCTGGTTTTTGGATTTATAAAATTTCTAAGATAGTTAAAAATATGCATGGCCACTTTTATTTGTTATAATATACTTCTATTCTGCCCTTCCTCCTGGGAACTCAGGGTGGTCCTTCCTTCATTTTATCCTCACAGCTTCCATGTAAGGTAGGTTAGGCTGACTACTCCAGGCTCTACCCTAGCAAGTTTCATGGCAGCATGGGCTTTGAGCCTGGGCCTTCCCAATACTAATCTGACACTAACTACTATACCACACTGGTTTAGGCCTACAGCACACTTATTCTGGCCTGAAATGTTTTCCCATTCAGTCAAATCTCTTCCCATCCCAAATGTATTTTTCACCGTACCTGGCAGGTCAGAGTAATTTTAGCCCAGGGTAATATACTGCTATTTTAACTCCAGATTTTCCCTAGGGTTGATTCCGCACAAGGGTCATCCCTAGTGTTACCAGGAGATCTTCTGCTCTTACAACTGATCTCCAGCTGATAGAGATCTGTTCACCTGGACAAAATGGCCGCTTTGGCAATTGAACTCTATGGCATTGAAGTCCCGCCCCTCCCCAAACCCCACCCCTGTTAGGATCCGGCCCCAAAACCTCCTGCCAGTGGCAAAGTGGGACCTGGCAACCCTACTCAGCCCCCCCCCCCCCCCATGGTGGTCATGTTGCTGGTGGGATTGTTGCTCAATTTGTACTTGAAACGGATATCACCTGTCACAGTGTAATCAGTTTTTTATCCTTGTTAGCCATGGTCTTCCTTTCACACCCAATGTGAATTCAACCCCCCCACACACACTTTTGTCATGCAGCTTTTATGGTTCTCTACTCACTTAAATGCCCTGACCTGGATGGCCCAGGCTAGCCTGATCTTGTCAGATCTCAGAAGCTAAGCATGGTCAGCCCTGGTTAGTATTTGGATGGGAGACCACCAAGGAATACCAGGGTTGCTGTGCAGAGGAAGGCACTGGCAAACCACCTCTGTTAGTCTCTTGCCATGAAAACCCCAGAAGGGGTCGCCATAAGTCGGCTGCGACTTGAAGGCACTTTACATACACACACACACACACATACACACACGCTCACTTAAATATGGTTCATGAGTAGTACTACTCAAGAATAGGACAATACTACACTAAAAAAGCATTTGCATAGTGCTGCTCCAGCATAAGACTGAACTTTGAATCCTTTGGTAATGCTAATTGCTGGAAGGTACTTGGTGTTCCATTATGGCAGTCTACATTGAAAAGACCAGTTGGCCTCCTACTGCTTGGGAGAACAGGAAGTCTTCAAATGCTAGTTGAGAGATGTATGTAGTACCTTGCTTTGGAACCTCACCCCCATATTTTTAAAAAATCTTAATTTGGTTGGCATCAGCAGTGATATCAAGGTAGTACACTGTGAAAATGCAGAGGAAGGTGGTGAAGGGGAGGTTACCTTTCACTCAAACACAAGGCATGCCTTCCCTTCCAGATGCATGAAAAAGATTTCCCTGACAACAGCATTTTGGGAAAGATTTTTTTTAATGTTAAAAAAACTGGCATTTTTAGCAGGAAAAATGGACTTTAATGATTTGTGTGGAAATGGAGGACGACTGGGGAAACAAAAAAACAAGGCACACAAATAGAGTTTCTGAAACCGAGAAAAATCTCCATGTGGAATCAACCTAGGTAATGCTCAGAATTGGGCACTTTAATTTCTTCGAGAAAGCTGATGTCTAAGAATTATTTACTGCACTGAGATAGTGATACAAGTCAGAGGTATTGAGGGGAGACGATAATAGGTGCTGATGGCATTGGATTTCCGTTAGAGGCATCGTTAATGAAAAGAACAAACTCTGCCCCAGGCCATTTAGTTAAGACTCGGTTGGTTATTGATCTGCCTATCTTATATTTTTCTCTCTAAAAATAGCCCAGTGGAGGTTTTTAATCCAGCTTTTGGAACAATTAATAGCTGCTTCTCTAAGACCTACTTAATCAGAATTTACAGTTATGTGAAGCATAATCTAAACTGAATATTTAAGATAGCAAAACTATTGAAGGAGTTGGCTGCTGCCTCTCTTTGGTATGTTGCTATCTTTGGCTCTGTGTTGACTGTGTAGCTTGCATAAGTGATATAAGGATATATTGTTTAAAAATAACATTTAAGTGCGCTGAAATATTCCTAAAAAGCAAGCATTTGGGATTGGGAAGTTAGACACTGGAGCTAGTACTGAGATGGAGAGAGTCCTTTGATCATGACTTGGGTGAAATAAGGGCTCTCTAGAGTATTGCTGTTCAGCTAATGAGGTGTGTCCAGAACCAAGGAGGGCTGCCGAGGAGCCATCTCTTGAGGAGAAAGAAACAAAGGAAGATAGAAGAAGCACATCTTATGTTGCTGATTGGATTTAAAGATAGGTTCTCATTCTGGAAAGTTTGCAGGCCACTGTCCAGAGGGTTGTTGTCAAGCTCTTTAATTGCCTCAGACTTCAAAGGCAGAGGTAGAAGAAGAAGAAGAGTTGGTTATTATACCCCACTTTTCTCTGCCTTTAAGGACCGGCTCACAGTCACCTTCCCCTTCCTTCCCCCACAACAGACACCTTCTGCAGTAGAGAGAATTCTGAGAGAACTGTGACTAGCCCAGGGTCACCTAGCAGGCTGCATGCAGAGGAGTGGGGAAACCAACCCGGTTCACCAGATTAGAGTCCGCCGCTCATGTGGAGAAGTGGGGAATCAAACCCAGTTTTCCAGATTAGAGTCCGCCGCTCTTAACCATTACACTATGCTAATTCCTGTGTAGCTACTAATTGGACCCTTACTCCAGCTTGCCTTTTTTTTTAATTGAAAGGGCATCTGGTTCTTGATGCATCAATGTTTATTCAGTGCAGTGGTAAAAATGCAAGCAAAACATCAGTGTGGTAAAAAACACGCATGGGCTCCTCTATCAGGATTTTTCATTCATTAACCACCTAGGTATGTGCTACCTGAATTTTATCTATGATGATGGTGGAATACATGTAAAGTCCACTTGGCTGTGTAAGTTTCCCTTAACTTGGCTACTGAAAAGAACAATGTTTTTGGTGAACTGGGGTGTGAAATCGTGGTTCAGAAATGTCCAGCCTCTCTGGTGTGTGGAGAATGAAACTAATTGTTCACAGAACTTAGCAGTGTCTTGTCACCATTCTTTATAAACTTCAGATATTTTAATGTGTTTTTTTGGTTACCACATTCCCCTGTTGCTGCTTCTGTGTTTCAGGGAGTCAAGCCAGCTAGCTTTGATAAAGTTGCAATTCCTGAAGTAAAAGAGATCATTGAGGGATGCATCCGTCAAAACAAAGACGAAAGGTAAATGTTCATTCCTCTTGTACTAGGCAATTTAAATGGAGCAGTTCTGGTTTTAAAAGATGATCTTCCAGGTACTCTTAACGTGTAAGAATTGTAGCACATAATTTCTGAATGATCGTATGCATGATGCTAAATCTCAGAAAGCCAAATAGGTTTCAATCCTTAGCATTCTTTGATTTTTTTTAAAAAGACACTGAAGTCCTGTTTCCCTCATTTGAAGAGTTCAGATTTTACCCTCAAAATAAGATTAGATTAGGATGGGCACTAATCTCTCGCTTGGTAGAAAGGCCATTACCGTCTCACTTACACTTGTCCTACAAAAGGGAAAGAACATATTTCTTTCTTTTTTGGTGGTGGGGGTACAGGTGTGGAGCTTTAAATGTTTTGGCAGTGTCATGCTTCATGTTTGGAAACCAGTGGAAAATGTCTGTATTCCTTCCACTAGCTAGGTTGCATGGCCTTTACCTCACACATTATTTCCCCACCCAGTTCCTGACAACAAATTCTGCCAGAGAGATTTTGCAGCAAGAATAGTATGTTAACAATAAAACATGTAAAATGCATGATGTTTCATAAGTTGCGAACTTAGCTGCAGAACCTGTGGTGTCGAATGCTGTCTCCCAGCATTCATACTCACAAAAAAGTCATTATGCATATAAATATGTACCTGAATCTCAAGTGCAATAAGGACTCTTAAAAAACGGAGGAAATAGATGTGTGCCCTGCGCTGCTAGTTGAAACCTAATATCTTTAACCACTTTTCCCCTTTCATTTCCCCCCTCTTGTTTTGTTTAGATATGCTATCAAGGACCTTTTGAATCATGCATTCTTCCAGGAAGAAACCGGTGTGCGGGTAGAGCTGGCAGAGGAAGATGATGGAGAGAAAATTGCCATCAAGCTCTGGTTACGAATTGAAGACATTAAAAAACTTAAGGGAAAATACAAGGACAATGAAGCGATAGAATTTTCTTTTGACTTGGAGAGAGACGTCCCAGAGGACGTAGCACAGGAAATGGTAGGTAATGCACCTCAGTCTAGGGGTAGAGCTTAAACAATTTGGCCTACTTGAAGTTTGACTGCTGTTATAAGAATGAGTGCCTTAAAACAAAAATATAACTGAGATAACTGGGAGCTTTTGACTTTTTTTTACTCCCTAAAAACGGTTCCTCCTCATGCTATATGACACTGTCCTTTTGAGACGTACAGCTGGCAAGACAATGTGAGAGAATTACTATCCGGGAGAAAAAAATCCGAAAGTGGAGGACTGTCATGTTAGTTAAAATTCAGTAACTGCCATCTCTGTTTAACAAGGCTCAATACCCCCCTCCCGCCATAGTGTCTAGATCCCATAATTTTATTAATCAAAATGTAATACGATGCTTCCCAGTAGCACATCTGTTAACATGGTTTTGTGAGCTCCCACAAAAAACTTACTAAGAGATTGAGGACTTGTATCCAGGTGTCAATTCAGTGTATTACAATTGCTGTGTTTCAGGGCATATTGAGAAGCCTGCCTTGCTATAGAACATAGTTCTAAACTATATCAGACGCCTGTTCTTTGTTTCCATTGTGTAAGATACTGTCAGGCTGGGCTTTTGCTATGAGTGTAATTTAAATAAAGAGTCCTCCCATCTCCCCAGTGTAATTCTAATCTTTCCCTCCAAAAGATATTGCTAGATCTCCTTCCCGTAGTTTAATGCATGTGTGTTCCCTGCCTGCAGATCTCTTTCCAGAACTGGTTCGGTGTGTGCAAGACAGTGATAACACAGTGTAAAGGATCCTACATAAACTGCTGGATGTGGTGATCCATGCTGGGTTAAGACCACATGTAGTGTTCTGAACAAATGGTTAGTGTAGCCATCTTTAACCATGTCAGTTAATTGGGTAGGGGGCACTTTCAGTCTCCTTCAGAACAGTTGATAGTGGTTAGAGGTGATAGTGTTGGTGTCCAATAAATGCACATAGTATATGTGCTGCCCAGATGTGCTGCCCATGGAGATGTTATGATGGGGGTTATATTCTTTATGATGGATCTATAATTATTTTGTATTATGTTGCTTTGTGATTCCACCCCACTTTTCCCCATAAGACATGAATGATCTTGCATTATTTTGCTGTTGACTCATTACAACATGCCTTAGCAGGACATTCTGAAATGATGATGAACTAACTCAAGTTTCATTTACTGTGTAATTATAGAAATCTGTTCAGCTTACCTCAGCTTACCTTTCCCATCTGCTATGATCATATCAACAGTATGTGTAACACTTTCTAGGTTGAGTCTGGGTATGTCTGTGAAGGCGATCACAAGACAATGGCCAAGGCCATAAAGGACAGAGTTTCCTTAATCAAGCGGAAAAGGGAACAGCGTCAGCTGGTGAGAGAAGAGCAGGAGAAAAGAAAGCAAGAGGAAGTCCATCAGAAGCAGCAGACAGAACAGCAATTACAAGCAGGTGCTGCTCAGCAAGGGGCAAAGCCTACTGCTCCTGCCACTGGTGCCCCTGCCATTCCTGCTACTTCAACTTCAGTGTCTACTCAAGTAGAGCCTGAGGAACCAGAGGCTGATCAGCATCAACAGCTGCAATACCAACAGCCCAGCACGTCAGTGCTCTGTAAGTATCACCTGTATGTATTACCTGACTCACACTCACTGCACTTCCCTTGGGCTGGGGGAGCTGTTCCTACCGTAAGGCTGGATGAACGCTGCACAACATTGGAACTGGCCAATTTATATTCAGTGGTGCAAAATTAAATTTTCAGAGAGGGTATTTCTTCTGCAGAGACGGAAATACTTACATGAAAAAGTTAAATTTGCTTTGTCAGGGAAACATCCTAGGGTAGCGAGGAACACTTTCCCCAACCTCCCATTAGGGCAGGGATGGGGAACCTCAGGCCCGGGGGCCGTATGCAGCCCCCGAGGACATTTTTTGTGGCCCTCGGGAGCTCCGGGGCCCTGCCGCAGAGGCAGGGTGCAGGGCGGTCCTGCCCGAGGGTGTTCCTGGGGCTGCGGCTTACAGGGGCGCTGCGGCGCCCTTTGGACCTCCTCTTGCCAACTGTCAGCTTTTGGTTCGGCGAGAGAGGGGAGGGATGCCTCCCCCAAGGCTGCCCCTTACATTGTAAGCCCCTCTCGCTGCCTGTCGGCTGTTGAGCAGCGGGGGGGGGGGGGGGAAGAGGCCGGCGGCTCCCGGTGGCAGAGCATGCATGCGGGATCCGATTGGGCTTCGGGAGGGGGCGGCTTTTGTGGACTCTGGGGGGAGAGGTTATGGAGACTGGGGCCCGGTTGCCCGGGGTTCCGTGCGCCGCTGTGGGTGGGGGGCGGGGAGGCTGGGGCCTGGCCGCCCGGGGCCGGCTAGTGTGTGTGTGGGGAGGAAGGCTTTTCTCTCTTCCTCTTTTTCTGTGTCTTTCTTTGTCTTTCTTTGTCCTTTTCTTTCTTTCCCTCCATCATTTTCTTTCTTTCTCCCCCTCTCTCCATTCCTTTCTCCCTTTCTCTCTCTCCCTCCCTCCCTCCCTTTTCCTATTTCTCTGTTTTCCTTCTTCCCTTCCTCCCTTGCCGATCAACTGTGGGGTGCGCCCCCTGGTGCCTCGTTTGCTTGGGCCCACCGCTGGCTGCCCTCCCACCTGGGAGGGGGAAGCGGGGGCGCCCTGCAGGCTGTCTCTGTGTGGCCTCCCCTGGGGTTTCCAACCTCCAGGTAATGGCTGGAGACCTGGCAACCCTAGCCTCTCCCCCCCCACACCAGGAGATCTACACCTGGTATGGCCCCTGAATGATGTCATAAATGTGCAAATGGCCCGTGGCAGGAAAAAGGTTCCCCACCCCTGCATTAGGGGAAGCTGAGGGGTTTCTGACATTAGAGCCAGGGCCGGATTTAGGTTTGATGAGGCCCTAAGCTATTAAAGGTAATGGGGCCCTTTATATGTCCAGCTGTCCTTTGTCAACAACAAATTGCCGCTGTTTTTTTGTGTTGAATATATCCTATATGGTAATTTATGGACCTAATAGGCATCTAAAGCCATTTGCACATAACAAAATATGTATTTTATCGCAGTAATTGTTGAACTGAAATACAATTAAGAAGAAGTATATTAATAGTGAAATAATTATTATTTCCTTTAAAAAAAATTTGGGCCCCCAAGAGAGTGGGGCCCTAAGCTATAGCTTGTTTAGCTTATACGTAAATCTAATTTAGAGCAGAGGATAGATGGCCATCTGTCAACAATGCTGATTCTATGGCCTTAAGCAGATGATGAGAGGGAGGGCAACTTGGCCATCTTCCGGGCATGGAGTAGGGGTCACTGGGGGTGTGGGGGGGGAGGTAGTTGTGAATGTCCTGCATTGTGCCGTGGTTTGGACTAGATGACCCTGGTGGTCCATTCCAACTCCATGATTCTATATTATCAAACTTCCAGACTAACAGCTATGAAAAACTGGTGCTATATGGCTGATACAGGTAGCTTAGGAATCTTCCTTGGATTTTTTTTTTTTTTGCTTGGTTTTTTGCGGAGGCAGTTAAAGGTCTTATTTGGTATCACATGAAAAATAATAGAATATTAAATACTGTAACTAATAACAGTTCAGCTATCTGATATAAAACAGAGCATTCCAAGACGTGGACTTTCACCATAAATATCAGTCTTCTATAACAAAAACAAGCTAGAACTTTGGTAACATTATATACATTGTAGAAAAAATAATTCAGATACTGTTGAGTCTTTATCAAACAATAACCATGCCTGTCTTTCTTGTTTAAAAAAAGCTTAGAAAACAAATCTAACATTTTTTCAGTGTTTCCTGATCAGAAATATTCTCCAGAGCTTAAGGAAATCTTAGATCAAAAACAAGACTGAAACTATTTCAGTCAATGAAGCAACCACTGGTATTCCTTTAAATGCTATGAGTTCTGCTGTAGAATGAATAAAGTAGGCAATGGAATTTCCACTTATGTATTTGATCACTTTTTATAAAGTATGACACTTGTGTGGTACACATGAAGCTGCCTTATACTGAATCAGACCATCTGTCCATCAAGATTACTATTGTCTACTCAGACTGGCAGCAGCTCTCCAGCAGCTCTGGCAGAAGTCTTTCACATAACCTGGTCCTTTCAACTGGAGATGCTAGGGATTGAACCTAGAATCTTCTGCATGCCAAGCAGATGCTCCGCACCACTGAGCCATGGACCCTCTCCTTAATGTTTTGATTAAAATATTTAATCATGGTACTTAATGGTATGTTTTGATAAATTATTTTTAAAAAGGTGTTTCTGTCCAGTGTTAATCCAGATAGAGAGAATTAGAAGATTTACCACCTTTTTGATCTGTCAGCAAAAGTGTTCACCCGGTTGGCATCTGTGTATTAAGGTTGAGTGGGATGGATGCCAGTCTCCTTGGTGTAGGGAGGAATATTGGTGGCTTCCAAAAGCTGTTTCTTGCCCAGTAGCCAGATTCTAATGTGAATCTGTCAAAAGCAGCAGAAGAGTCAACTATTACTGAAAGCGATTTATTAGAGCAAACATAAAAACATATGAATGTTAGTTAGAATGGGGCCTTTCCATTTCAGAGTTCCGAGGGAGAGACATACTGTATCACACATAAACAGGGTATAAGTGAAATTGCTGTCCTAACCATGGGAGAAATATTAAATAGGTAGCTGTAGCTGGGGAAGGGTAAGAGTGGCTTCAGAATTTCCTTAATCGCGAGGGCGCTTTGCCCAGATATGAAGGCCATATTGTTTTCTGGAGAAGAGAACATGCTATCTTTGTAAGATAGCGTTATTAACACAGTGGCTCCTGGAAATCTGGAAGATACTGATGGTCTGTCATAAAGATGTAGAACTGCAGTTAAGTTATATCTCAGCCAAGGCGTGAAAGTAACCAGTAACACTGGCCAGAATTTATAAATGAGACAAATAGTAAGAAAGGTCTTCACTACCACCCTTTAGCTGAAATGAGATGCGCCTGGTTTTGTTGAATTGAAATGCTAACTTTTTTCATTAGTGTGTGGTGTGCAAATACTGAAATATGATCTCAAAGGTAGGTGCTTTTTATCTATGCATATGATTTAATTTCTGCAGAAAAGAGCTTTTCTGCTTGATCGCTTGACTTACTGATTCCTCATGTTCCAGATAGAGCTACTTTTGCCTTTAATATCAAGAAACAGTGTGTGTAGTGTTTTAGCCAGATTGCTTATATTCAATATGGTGTGTAGCATGTAGTCAGTACTCTGGTATGGTGTTTCATGTCCTTAGAATCTCCACTTTTAAAGAGAATAGGCCAGCAGCCCTATTAGCTTTTGGAGAAAAACTTCTGAAAATGTCTTGGTGTGGTCTCAAGATCTCGGAAATAAATTGGGTCAGAAATCACTAAGGCAGGGCTTCTGTTATTCTCCAGATGCACATGTTTCTTCCAAATATTTTTCTAAGTGAACATAATCTGAGTTTTGTAGTGGAGAAGTTTTGAGAGAATGGTATGAAGTAGTTAGTGCTCATATTTTTATTAGATTTATTGGAAATTGTATCCCTTTTTCACTTTAAAAGTCTTCAAAGAGGCTTATAAAAATAAGAATGCACAGCATAAAAGCCACTGTTTTGCCTGTTCTTATGGACTAATTTTCCCAGCCATTTTGGAACTTGGTCACACAGCTGTGTGGTCTAAAACTGACTCTTGTATTGCCTTTTACAGCTGATGGGACTATTGACAGTGGTCAGGGATCATCTCTTTTTACTGAATCGTGTGTGAGTAGCCAGCAGACCGCTTCCTACGGTTCCCAGCATGAACAGTCTATCCCAACAGTTCCAGCCCCAGGGTATACGGTTCCTGTCGGCCAGCCTCAGTTGCAACAGCCTGGAGGATATCAGGCATCTGCAGTGGTAAGTGTAAAACTGGAGCAGCAGAGCAAATAGTGCTGCCTCAAGCAGGTTTTCTGGAAAGGCAGCATAGAGATTTCCTAAATAATGCTGTGTAGCTCCCTGATCTGCATACCTGGATTTTTGCAGACTTTTATCTCTTAGCATAAGGTTAAAAAGTGTGTTTGGGGAAACTTCATATGGGAGGATGTTAAATGTTTCTCTTTGATAGAATGGTTCTGCAGGGAGGGAGGACATCTGTTGTATGAATTTGTTAATACGAATGGATCTTGAGGAGGTTCAATATATGTCAGTGGCAGTACTGCTCCCTCCAGTTAATTACACTGTCTAAGTAGGTGTATAACATTTTGTCTAGCTACAAGCATTGTTGAGCTGCAGGTGCAGTGAACTCTGGGAGGAAGATTCTAACTGAACGTTTGTGATAGGGCTTTAGGAATTGAGTGTTAGAAAATTTGTGTTCTATAAGAATTTAATTACAGCCAGTTAAGGTAAGGTTTCCTAACCATGTTAGAATGCTGCATGCAAAAACTGCAGTTTTAAATGATCCCACTTTTGTGTTCTAATTTATAGCTTGCATTTAATTGCTCATGGGCACAAATACCTTTCCCACTTCATGTGTTCATTTGTGTTACCCTTTATTCAGTATCTTTTTCTGGTATATTTTCAGAGCTGACTTTGGGGGGGTCTTAAAAAAAACCACACTCAACCTGTTCCCTTATTCTGTTTTACTAAAGTTGTTCCTTGTGGACAGGTGAAAATATATCTGATTCTCAAGTAACTCCCATATCTAGAGGATGCACTCTTTCTAATTTGAAAATCTGCAGGTTACTTTTTGTGGCTGTACTTTACTACCAATCCAAAATAAAAATACTTTTCCATTCTGCTCAAATGCACTTATGAAGTTTTGTGCCCTTTTAAATCCATATCAGATGAGGCCATTCAGACTGTCTTTCTTTTTTGCTTTAAAAAACAAAACATTGGCTTGCTTAATTTTAGTTCCTATGTTTCAGCTCAAAGACATGGCTTAGATCAATAAATCGTTATGCAATCTTCACATGCCTTGCTTCAAGGTTGAATAATCATGGCTAACACTAGTGGAATAAACTAACAGTTCATCAGAGCAGGCCAGTAATTAATTGAACACTTAACAGGGGCGGGGGAATCTTGTCTGTATCCTTCTGGAAGTTTTAATTCAGATTGCAGTCTCATTGAGAGGGGCAGATTGTACTCTTCAAGGTTCTAGAAAAAATACAGAGGCGAGTTGTGTTGGTGGGGAAATTACTTGGCTGCTGGAGGAACTATTAAATCCTGTGTGTGGGTGCACTTTCATAAAAGTAATTTGAACCCTAATTTCTTCAACCAGGAAAATAAACAACTAACCTATGGGGCGTAGGAAGATTGCTGCAAAGGTTTTCTCTAATATGCTCATCTCCTAGAAGACAGTCTAATCTTAAACAGCTTTTGTAATTAAATTCTTGTCTTGTTCCACAGTTTCATGTGGATGATTCTTGATATCTTGTAATCCTTGGCTGAATAAAGAACTATAGGTATCCAATCAAATTCTTGATTTTGGATAGCCAGTGCATTCCAGAAAGAAATGTATGCTGTCTTTTCAAAGATACTTAAAAACCGTTACACTAAAATTAGAAAGGAACACTTTTGTGCATACACTACATTACCTGTTCTAAGCTAGTGTGAACATCTGAGGGCTCTGACTCTTAGGGCCCTTTACATATCAAATTTCTTGGTACTGGAAACAGCTTTGGCATGTTCTAATTGAGCCAGGCACTGAGAGCAGATATCCTCTTCCTGTGCTTGGGCAGACTTTATGTAGTAGGAGAAGGCACTAGTGGAACCTGCCAGTCAAAGAAAAACCTGCAGTCCTTCCAGGTGCATATATCCTCTTTCCTGTATGTGATGTGACTCATCGTTTGTTCATATCTCTCCCTATACATTATGGTCAACATTGGGCCTTTGTCATGAATGTGTCTCCCTCGGTTCCAGCTCATTAGTCCATGTGATTTGTGTTCATTTTTTGTTGTTTGTTTGTTTTCCTTCCTTAGCCTCGACGTGGCTGTAGCATGTCAGTTGGCGCTTCCCCTCTTTCTTTCTCCCCTCTCCGCAACATCCCTCTCAGTGCTCCTTCCACTCCGCCGTCAGCATCGTCTGCACCTCTCTCTCCCTCCTACCTTCGGACTGCTCCTGAGGAAACCTTTGGTGAAAAGCTTTCCAAAGCCCTGGAGAGTGTCCTGCCCATGCACACTGCCTCTCCACGCAAGCACCGGCGTTCCAGCCTGCCTTCCCTCTTTGTCAACCCTGTATGTCACTGTATGCCTCCTGGCTCATTGAAGATAAGTCACCACTAAATACATCCTGGCTTCATTCTTGTAATTAGATAAGAGTGAAAAAGGATTGTGTTTCCTCTGTGCTGTTAGAAAGCCGATTCTTCTTCTTCCAAAAGCTGGCTGTTAGTGTCCAGATCTTTAGAGAGAGGTTCAAATGTACCGAATAGCAATTTAGCCATAGTTTGATATACTTTGATAATCAGTACTCCACTTCAGTCTCTGGTCAGCAAGTAGTAATTATTCAGATTGTACAAGTAGCTGATTGTAACCATTTATAATCATAATGCTATCTCAGTCAAATAGTCAAATCACCGGAGGACAGTTCCCTGCCATTCTGTATGGCTGTCTTCTTCTGTACTGTAGATCTCCCCTGCCAGCCTTTGTTTTTACTTCTCTGACTAATACGGGGCTAGGTCAAATATTCATGATTGTATAATACCTCCTAGATTGACCCCCCCCCCCAAGCTTTCAGGTTTGGGGCTGAATTAAAGTTTTGTTTTGCACACAGTAAATTTGGTTAAAACATTGATTCCATGAGATTAGTTGCAGTTTTTTCTATCTAATCCTGTAACTCATGTGAGAAATGCCTGCAGGTTTCAGCTTTATGCCCTCAGAAGGAGGATAATGAAAGCTTATTTGTATCATTTTGTTTGAGTTTGTAAGAGTAGAGGAGGAAGAGTGAATCACTGTTCTACAGTACAGAGAAACACCTTGTTTCCATTCACAACTTGTATACAAGACTGGTCCTCATTCTTTTTACAGAGTCATATGAGAGTTTGCTGCTGCTTTTCCAGAATATAAATTCATTCTTTGACACAGTGAACCCAAGGAATCATAGGATAAGAGCAATTGAGAGTATTTAAATATTTTATGTTGGCGTGCCATGGCTTATTTCTCTGATGCTTGTAAGTGGAGTTTGTGTGTAGAGTGGAAGACCAGAAATACATTTTGATGTGCTATACTGGGCAACCCTTAATAGCTGGTGTCCATTTCTGGTAAGTGGGATTTTTAGCCATTGTATGGAATGGCTGAGTGGCTGAAAGCTTATTCAGAAGTCTGATGAAGTTCTTTGCTCCTTTCCTAGTTTCAAAATAAATGTATTCCTCTAACAGGCCATTAATTATCATGAGTTTAATAGCAGAAATATAGTGTATATGGTGAAAAGCTTTCATTAAAGGAAGTCACTGTTCAGTACCCAACAAAACTTTTCATACTAATGGGAACAGATGGATGGAAAAGCAGCTTCTAACAAAAGCAAACGTTCCCATATGCACCTTTATCTGCCATGGATGTATTTAATGGATAATTATAACACTTCAAAACATTTTGTGTGTTGACCATGAACTAGGCGTAGCCATTCTATAAGGTTACTAAAGAGAGCTTCCTGTTGAGCTGAACATACTAATATGCTTCTATAATATGTGAATTACTTGTCTTGTTCATGTCAATACAGCCTCACTCCATGGTGCATCCGTGTGGGGGAACCCCAACATTCCCAGATTCCCAGGTATTCTTTCCAACCGTTCATGAACGGCCAGAGTCCTTCTCACCACCACCCATCTGCCCTTCGAGGGTGGCCTTTTCTCAGCGGCGCAAGAGCACTTCCATCCTTGAAGGCCAGACGTGCCACTTCCAGCCATTGCTCAAGACGGGTCAAAGTTTGCTTCTCCCTGTTGGTAGTCCAACTGCTTGGACACCAGAAGCACTAGTGACAATGAGCGCCACAGCTCACAAAGCCACAGGAGAGCGTATGCAGGCTAACCCTGTGTTTGAGGCGGCTCAAGTGTTTGGTGATTACAGGCCTGGACAGGCACCTTCTGAGGATGCTAAAAATGTGTTGACTCAAGAAGCAGTGTATTTAATGAGCATGCATTATCAGCCCCAGTTGCCTGAACACTATGATACTGTATCCCATAATTCCCATGGGTCTGAGCAACACTTGCAGCCGGCACCTGAACAAAGAAATTTGCACGGTGGCCCTCTTCAGGGTTCTACATTTGACTATCAAACAGGGCAGACTTTTCTGGCAAGACAAATTCAGAACTTGAGGCTGGATTCTGGAATGAATCCCCTGACACCAATGTCTAGTATGTCAGCCCCACTGAGTGCGGATCCCACACAAATGAGCTTTCACTCGGTATTCGTTCCACATTCTGCTCCTGCTGTGCTCACTCAAAGTGGTGATGGCAGAACAAGCTGTGTGTTTGAGTTCCATGTTCAAGCATCCGGTGCATCTCCAGGAGAAGGCACAGTCATACCCCAGCGTGTGTATAGAAATCGTCGAGGCTCCGCAGATTGTAATCAGGAGGAGTCTCCTCAAACAACTGTACAGCCCGGTCGCCTTCAGCCTGTTACAGAAGAACAGTGTAACTTCCTGGGCTCTGAGTTCATGGTGCCTAGAGGCAGTTCTGTTCTACAGATCTGGCCAGAAGTTAGCCCAGGATACTCCAGTGACTCCTCACAGTTGACTTCGTCAGACACTGGTGACTTTCTGTCTCCTCCTCCCACTGGGGCATCTGCATCATATGTTTCAGATTTGTCTCTGCCTGCTCCCCAGCTGGCTCAGAAGGTATTTCAAGATTCGCAGGTCTTCATCCATTTCCCACAGGGAACTTCATCTCAACAGGCTTTCTCGACACTGGTTTCTTCAGGACCATCTACACTCTATTCTCAGGTTATAGGAACAAATGTTTCCAAAAATGTTTAGGTTTTTAGTTTTCCTTGACATCATAGTATTAGTTTCCTTATATTCCCTATCGTCTGTCCTTTCCTTAATCTTCCCCTCTCCCACCCAAGTTATTTTAGTTTTGGAGACTAGATTGTGCGTTGCCAGAAATGTATCAGTTGTTGAAACCACACTAATCCTACCTTATTAGGAGTTCCCCTAAACATAATTAATATATCAAGTTTGCACTGATATTTGACAAAACGTTTGCCTAGGAGGCTAGTTAATATAGAAACAAATGGTACTGCTTTAACTTTGTTTAAAAACTTTCTTTTTACTTATCTGATGCTCACTTAGGATGCTCAGGTGAGTGAAATTAAGGGTTATTTCATGAAGATGTGGACTGGTTGTACTACTATCATTCTTTCAGAGGAACAATCACAGTACTTGAGTAACGATTCTTCAAAGTACTGTTTAATATATCCCTTTTTGACACATCTTCCAAGATTTATATAGGGAATTGTGGGATAGATATTTTAGGCTATATACAGATGACTGGAGATTTCAGAGCGGTACACTAGAGATGGAAGAGCCTTTATGGCCCATAATACATGCAGCTGCTTTTTCCGTTTCACTTTGGTAGAGGTCAGTGACCTGCAGCACACAGGCCAGATTGCCCTTTGACTGATGCAGTGTGCACTCCAGAGAGCTAACTGTAGAGACAAACGAGAGGAACAGCACCGGGACTTCACAACAGGTGTTCTCATACCACCTCCAAGTCTCCGAAATGCAGCCCTCTGTGGACAGCCTAAATGGCAGACTAGTTTTGCTGGTACTACAAACTCAATTGACAGTTTCCTAATATTCCATTAAAATCACTTTCAAATAAATAGTTCTGCAAGCACCTGCTTTTAGAAGCAAAGTGAATAGTTTTATGCAAAATCCCCTCATTAGAAGAATGCCCAGAAAAGAGGTTGTATAGTGTGTGTGTGTGTGTATATATATATATATATATATATATATATATATATATATATATATATATATATATATATATATATATATATATATATATATATATGTTTTTTAAAAATGTTTTATTTATATTGTAAGCCACCTTGATTCCCGCAAGGGAGAAAGGTGGCTAATCAATGTTTTAAATAAATAAACCAGGCAACTATAAAGAATAATGAGCCTGGATAAAGGTTTGATTTTTCTCAATGTTGGATTGTCAGAGTTGAAGAACAGTACAAATGAGCTTGGAGAGATTTAACAATGTAAACATTTATTTTAGATCCCTTTCTTAATCTTTTAACTTCCTCTAATCTAGCTGCTGATCATCTGCTTCTGTCTCCTAACTGTTTTTGTTGGGAAAACTAGTGACACCATTGGGCAGGTTAGGCCGCAGTTTGCAGCATCCCACTGCAAACCGAACGCGGTTGGATTAGTGGGGATGGATCAAGGGAGCTCATTGTTGACTTCTGTTTTTTTGGTATTGGATAGTGCAGTAAAAAGCAAAGCGTGTTTAGGTTGGTTATGTTTTGGGGGGGAGAAATCTTTTATCGGAAAGTTGTTGCTCCATTGCTAAAGTTGAAGGCAAAATCTGTAACAGTAAACATGAGAGTCTGGTGGAGTGAGTTAGTGTGAGGAAATTCCTGGCTCAAATCTTATTTCAGCTTTAAATGCACTAATTTGGGTTTGGCAAGCCACTTTCTGACCCTCAGCACTCAGTCCATAATATGGAGAGAATCCTCGGCTCTCTTACTGTGTGCAGATAACCAAGAGAATGTATGCAAACTGCTTTAAACACTGTAAAACACAATGGAAATAATATGCATGAGGCTAACATTTTTCTGTAAGCATAATTCCATTCTTTTGTTGGAAGTTCAATAACAGGGCCAAATCTTGCGGTATGTGTGAGATATCTTTTCCTCTGCTCAAACAGTGTTTACTAGTGGAGGTTTGGTGCCTTTTCCCTTGTTGCTCATTCGTTGGGTCCTAGTCTTTCTGATCTGTTTTTTTGGGGGAAGCCCAGTTTTTATTCTGTGTATTTTTATATTGTCTCATAGCTGAGCTCATCAAACTGGTGTATGTGTATAAGAGCACAATCAATTAAATAAGTCAGTTACAAAGCAATGAGAACAGCAGCAATAAAAATCCTTTTAAAATGAATACAGTGAAAATGCCACAGCCTGTATAAAATAATGTTAAAAGGAACTTTGGCAGCAGATTAAAAACTAAAGAATTGGATCAGAGCAGTTACAAGACAAAACAGAGTAACCAAGTCACTTAAGAGGAAGAGGAGGAGGAGATAAAATAGATGTTGAACTCCTTGAAAGTCTTATGCCTCGTGCTTGATTCCTGTCATCCAGCTACTACCTATTAACTGTGGAATGAGCCTTGAACATGAGCAGAGCAAACAAGAGTCTACTCAAAAAGCAGATCTAAATCTCTCAGTAGGGCATACCTCATATACCACTTACATTCTTTTCCGCCCCATATAATATGTTTAATTGTAGTTCTACACTTTACACTTCTGCGTTTTCAAGTTGGCTAAAGGGAAATCAGTCCTCTGCTATTTTTTTACTCTTTTTTGTCATTTGTCCAGCTGTCCAGCTATTGGATATTATTCAGCCTTGTCACTTTAGTATTACAAGATTGAGTTCTGAAGTTCCCTCTTTGTACCTATCATTTTCCATTTTATACTGAGATGAAGCGACTGTATCTCAGGATGCAGTTGGCCTTTCATTCTGATGTGAATGACACCGGGAAGGTGATCATTGCCATTCCAATCTAAATTCTTTTATATTCATTCATAATAGCTTTTTTGCCTCGCTTACTCATTCAGAATTGGAAGTTGTTAGTTTGCAGACTGTTTTGGCTTTGTATGTTGTTTTTCCTATTGAAGGTTGGAAAACTGGCGTAGTGTTTCCTGAGCTGAAATTACTAGTAGCCTAGATTTTGGTAGGAAATACATAATGGAATTTGCCTTTTCTGTTCTTACTGTATGCCAGGAGTGTTTACAATAAACTTACAGATCAGGATTTATCTCTCCATGTATTTTCACATAGCTTGTTGCAGAGCTTTAACATACTGTAGAAACATGTAACGTGTATGACAACAAATGCTTTTTTGTAAAAATGAGATTTGCTCACAAGCCTCTATAGTACTGGTGGTTTAGGGAAGCCATCCAGAGCAGTGCATTGTATTTTAACAATGTTGTACTGTCTGGAATATCTATATCAAATGCTGTTCTATATCCACTGAGAATTTATAGTAAGGAATCTCCTTTCAGGTCCTTAAGTTCCATACAGAAGTTAGTAAATGATCTGATTCAATGTATATCTACTTCTTTAGACACAGCTGCCAGGGCAGCCAGCTTCAAGTGGTTCATCAGGAGGCACGTCTTCCCAGCTTATGCATCAAGGCCAGCAGGTAAGACCAAGCCATTGTTATCTGTATAATTTTTAGACCTATGTAAGTGCTTTATTTTGGTGCTTTTTATAGCACTTCTAGTGTTTGCCAGCATGGTGTAGTGGTTAAGGTGTCGGACTAGGACCTGGGAAACCCAGATTCAGATCCCCACTTGCGCCATGGAAGCTTGCTGGGTGACCTTGGGCCAGTCACACACTCTCAGCCCTGACTCAGCTAGTATTTGGATGGGAGACCTCCAAGGAATACCAGGGTTGTGACGTGGAGGCAGGCACAGGCAAACCACCTTCAAACAGTGTCTTGTCTTGAAAACCCTACGCCGTAGGGCCTACGGGATCGCCATAAGTCAGCTGTGGCTTGATGGCAAAAATAAACGTGTTTGTCCCTATGTTTTAAATATAAGGTAGAATGGTTCGTTCATACGAAAAGAGTCTAAGTGGCTGCAGTCAGTTGACAATGTCACACAATCGGTTATTTCCAGATGCATGGATTACGCTGCATGGATTTTCTCCATGTTCCTCTTCCCCCAGCACTTTCTTTGGGCTTCCACAAAAATGATGCAGAACCCTTTGCGGATAGAAAGCGATGTTGGTCAGGAGCTGCCACCGCAATGAGCAGAAGGAATTTTGCAAAATCACCGCTGCCATCCTCTTTTGTTTGCAGAAGAGGGAGTGGGGTGATTTCTCCTCCTCCTCCACTTCAGATAGCAAACTTGTGTTGCTTTTAGTTTAATTGTGCCTCATAATTATTGGAATCCTCTTTGTGGCTGGGAGGAAGGTTCTGTTTGAAAGGGGAGCAAGTAAAAACCATGAGTGCTTTCCACTGGCTATGTTGTATCCAAACACCTATCTGCTTTTATATATACTTTGTTCCTGTTCTTGAGTGGGGCTTATCTGTTTCCAAGATGAAGGTGATAGTTGTTACATTTTTTCTGAGAGTTTTTAATGAATTTATTGTTGCTTATAATTATTTACACATAGACAAAGGAAAAAATATCCAAACAAAACAAATTCATACATGAGAATCAGAATAATCTAAACGAATCATAAAAAAACAAATGGTTAAATCTTGTACATCACCCCATGGGTCAGTAATGACCCGGTGTTTACACAGGGGACTACCTTTAAATCTTGTCACTTACTTTCTCATTCCAGAATGTGATAAAAAGTATCCAGTGTTTATCAAATGTATCCACTTTTTGAATAGTGTTCTTTCAGATTCTCTGCTAATATGTTAGTCTTGTCAATAAAACAGTACACCAGATTTTATTAAACCATTCATTTATATAGAGGGTTCTGCCTTTTTTCAGTATACTGCTAAAATCATCTTGGCAGTAGTGAACAAACGTAATAGTAGCTCAATATAAGAACACAAGAAAAGCCATGCTGGATCAGACCAAGGCTCATCAAGACCAGCAGTCTGTTCACACGGTGGCCAACCAGGTGCCTCTAGGAAGCCCACAAACAAGACAAATGCAGCAGCATTATCCTGCCTGTGTTCCACAGCACCTGATATAATAGGCATATCTTAGGGATCCAGCAGTATTACCGTAGGTTCAAGGGTATGCTAATACCTAGCATTTTACTAACAACCTAGACTGCTGTTCTCCAAAAGATCTGTATCTTGGAGCATGTCTAAAAAATATGAAATATGTCATCAAATGATTTATCCTGCAACAGATTATGCACGAGTGCTAGCCTGTAGGGAGTTGGATAACCACTGAAAAGGTGCTTTATATGTTTTTCCTTAAGACAAGTTAAAATCAACGCTTTTCCAGATACAACCTCATTCTTCCATACGAATATTAATCTACAAGTTCTTCTCCCATTTTTAATATAAATTTAAGGGTCTGTTCTCCAGGCTCATTAATAATGAATATATCTTAGCGATATAGCCCTAGGTTATTTGAGCCAGTGATCAATAATTCAGAAGTGATACATTCTTAGCCCATCATATTTCCTCATCAGTTTATTTGCCAAATATCTGGGGGGGTTTTAATTGAAAGAGCAGGGGGTTAGTCCCCTCTATTACTTTCACTTTTAAAACTTACGCTATAAATCCCAACAATGGTTTTAAGAACCTGGAGTCTCAATATATGCAGTAGGCTATACCTATCTTCCGTTGAACTTTAGGAAATAACACAATTGATATTAGCACTACCATAGAACACCTCCCTTCCCCCTAGGCAGGAATTCAGACTTATTATTTGAGAAACTTTTGAGCTGTTGTTGAAAGCAAGGTTTGATCTGCCGTGGAAGCATTTTGATGCAAAACACGTCGGGATCATCGAATAAATATTGGAAGATTCCTTGTACGCTTTTGGTTTTGCTTTGTTTACATATTGGTGTGCTAGAGGACTTGATTCTAGAAGGGTCCTGACAAGAGTTTTCCCCACTTCCCCCAAGAAACTAATCTGCTTTTTTCCTTCTGTGCAGAGTTCTCATCAGCCAGCCTCTTCCCAGCCGACTGGGCAGTATCAGGTTCAGCAGCTGTCAGTTTCTATTGGAGCTGCACCGTCCCAGCCAGTTACACAAACAGCACAAATCATGCCTATGCCTCAGGTGGCAGCCGGGACACAGGTAAACTACAACCTGCTGATCTCTAGAGAACAATTAAGTCTGGCTTCATTTATTTGGCTGCTATATTACTATATTTGGAAGAATATAGTGGGGGTAGTTTGCTTGCCTGAGGGAAATTAGCACATGACTTGCGAAGGCTTGCCTGCATTGACACTCGCCACTGCAGGTTGTTGTTTTAAATCGGTTTCCAAAAAATGGTAATTTTTTTTTTAAGGGAGTCAATCTGTAATGAGTAGCTCAGTGAACTAACTGAGAATGAGTACTCCTCAGGGTGCCTTTGCTGGTTTCTCCACAGTCTTCCTCCTTCACTCTTGACTTAAAGGCCTTTGCTGACTCCTGATTGCCCTGTTTATGTGGTGTCCTGAACTTATGAACTTTGGAATACTCAAACTGTGGAGGTCATCTTGGTCATCTAAACTCCCCCCCACCAGTTGTACCACTTGCTCTGCTTTGTTACACTAACTAGAGCCTGTTCTCTATATGCTGGCACAGCGGCTTTTCATTTTCTCTTGCCATGTGTTGGTCTCCCCAAGTGAGTAGACTGACATATGGCTAGAGGCATCAAGCGTTTCCTATTTGGAATGACTATACAAAGCAAAGCCAGACAATCAGTCTCTTTCTAGACACTGATGCCATGCTACCATTCTTACCATGTTGATCTGCCCTGACACATCCTCCTTTGGTCTGAAAAGATGCAGCAAAAAAATTGCTAATTAGACTTAGTCTTCCCAGCCACTCTGCCAGATGCCTTTCTTACTCATGCCAGTTGGCTTTAATGAAAACATTTTTCTTTGACTGATAGATTAAAAATCTGATTCTTGAAACCCTGCTTCCTAAGTCTATATATTTTTCTTTACCTTCTCAGCTTCCTGTTTCCCAGCAAATGCCGATCATCCAAGGTGAACCGCAGTTACCTGTTCCAGCTCCTACACTTCCTCAGCCTTCAGTTGCCCCAGTTATGCCCATTGGCTCTCAGTATCTCCCTATGGGGCAGCCACTACAAGCCCCCCATCTTCCGCAGTTCTCAGTCTCTCAGCTGCCCATAGCAGCACCTCACGTCTCAGTGGCTCAGCCTGGCTTCCCTTCTCTACCCATCTCTATGGCAGCTGGTGCGAACCAGCCTTTGCTCACCTTGGCCACATCTGCAGCGGCAGCTGCTATTCCTGTGGGCTCGACTGTTGTCCCTGGCCAGATCCCACCTCTCCTTCAGCCTGTGGCTCAGCTGACCAGCCAAGGTCTCCCACAGCTTCTGCAGCCGGCTGTTCAGTCCGTGGGATTGCCAGCAACTCTTGGACAATCTGAAGTACCTCTTCCAGTTACAGATGCTGTGTACCAGGTATTGTGGCAGTCAAGTAAAAATCCCTCACTACAGACTTAAGGCTTTACTAAGAGACTTTGGCAGACTTGTTTGCCGTTCTGGTGTAGGAGGAGAGTAAATAGGCCAGATTTGTTTTTTAGTGCATAAGGATAAGGGTGAATTGAAGACTGAGTTTGATTGATGGCTGGGTGGTTTGTTGGGTTTTTTTGACAGTGAAGTTTTATATTGGAAGATCAGTGCCTAGCACGTTGGTAGCTGTCAACGTGTACAGTAAATAATAGTACAATGACACATGCACACTGCACACTGAGGTGATAAATCAGATCAGCAGATCATACTTGAGTGTAAGGTGGGGCATCAAGCAAACTGATGGGAGCAAGTGGTGAGATCTCCAGGAAGGAGTGATGAGGTTTTGGAATGTTGGCCAGCTGTCAATTTCTTCTTGTCCTGGAGGCGAACGTTCAGTGGTTGCATAATGCAGATCATTTAACAAGATGTGGAGTTAGAGCGGTTCCTCAGTGGAACAGGCTTCCTCGGGAGGGGATAAGCTCTCCTTCCCTGGAGATTTTTAAGAAGAGGCTAGATGACCATCTGTCAGCAGTGCCGATTCTATGACCTTAAGCAGATCATGAGTATGGAATATGGGTCACTGGGGGTGTTTGGGGGGGAGGTAGTTTGTAATTTTCTGCATTGTGCAGGGGGTTGGACTAGATGACCCTGGTGGTCCCTTCCAACTCTATGATTCTATGTGTAGGGGCTTAGCCATCCATTTTTTATTATTTATCACCTCAGTGTGCAGTGTGCCTGTGTCATTGCAGCTTATGCTCTGTGAACCAGAGCATAGAAGATTTTGTTCACTTGTCTGTGTACTTTATGTATTCTAAAAAGATAAAGGGCAAGAATATTAGATGAGGGGGTGCCCTGTTGCTGAATGTTTGAGTGGGACCTGTTCATCTTGTAGTGTCTTTAGATTTTGTAGCACAAGGTATCCTTAATAGCTAAGTGGAGGTTCAGGACTTGTTCTCCACATGGGTCACATAAATCCACCCTCCCTTTAGCTTTATGATACACTGTTCTGCATGATGTTTGGGAGGTGAAGATGGCTCTAAGGTACACTGTTCCATTCCCCTTAAAATTAAGGTGCTTTGGGAGCTCTGAAAAGACATCTAAGAATGTCACTGGGAAAAAATCCTTTTCACCTTTCCCTTCTCTCCCCTCCCTTTCATGCTGTTTTCCCCAAGTTACCCTAAAATGCACTAACTTGGCTTCCTCATTTGTCATAGGGCTTCTCACCTCGGCTACCAGCGCAGTATACAGGAGATTCAAATATTGCTCCCTCCTCTGTGGCCTCTGCTTGCCTCCCTTCAGTACTATCCCCTCCCTTACCCACCGATGCGTTGCCTCAGCCAGGCTACCTTGCTGCAGTAGTTCAGCCTTATGTGGAACAGAATTTAGTACCTTTGGCCAGTCTAGGAGGACAGGTTCAAGTGCCACAGCCCGTTGCCTGTTTAGCTCAGCAGGCTCCCTCTGCATCCTCGCAGCCATCAGCATTAGAGGTAAATAGATTATGTGTGTGTTGCAATGTGCGTTTTGAAAAAAACAAACTTCAAGGTGTGTGTCCGCTCCCATCTTCGGAATCCTGCTGAAAAATCATCTGCTAATCGCCAAAATTAATTTCTCTTACAGCAGAATGTGATGCCAATGTGGAGACCTTGTTGCCACTGGTTATGCTGTTGGGAAGTGAGTGGGCCTCCCAGATGCAAAACACACTTGCTAGCACTTCTCTTCTGGCTAGTAATTTCAGTCTTTATATTGATGCTGTTGTTTATAGTAATTAAAAACCTCTTCTCAAACCTGTTCCCCTACAGCCCTGCTGTTGCTGGGAGAGATTTGAATGGTCCTTGCACTCTGCATTGGCTTCTCTGCACATTCTGCTAGTAAGATGTTCTGGTTGCATGGCAAGTCATAGTAGTGTCATCATCTAGGAGATAACACGGTTGACTTTCACCGGGGCAGCCTGTTCTAGATTTGCATGAGAATTGTGTCTTGGGTTAAAAAAACTGATTGAACTGATGTAGATGCTTTTAAACAGTTGATGTAGATAGAGTGCTTTGCAGCTTCTAGTTAGTAGTTGGGTGGAATGTGGTGAGGCTGGAGGAGCGCCTTAATAAGATACTTGAAGGAAAAGCTTTATGTTTGCAGAGTACATTCGGAGTGGCTCAGGCTGCACCCGCAGAGCCTCAACCACCAGTACAGCAACAGCCGCCACAGTCAGCTCCATTGGTTTCCTCAATAGACAGGTGAGTAGTGAAGTAACATGAACATATGAAGCTGCCGTATACGGAATCAGACCCTTGGTCCATCAAAGTCAGTATTGTCTACTCAGACCAGCGGCAGCTCTCCAGGGTCTCATACAGAGAAAGGTCTTTCCCATCACCTACTTGCCTGTTTTTTCTCGTGAGGGAAGTGGTGCTCAGCATGGCATAAACAGAACATGTGATGAGGGAAGGGATTTGCAGCCTAGAATTGGCATTGGGGTAGTGCACAAACACCTGGTTTCTTTAAATGAAACAAAATCCTCTGGGCCAGGCGAATTGCACCCAAGGGTACTCAAAGAACTTGCAGATGTAATTTCGGAACCTCTGTCCATTATTTTTGAAAAGTCTTGGCAAACAGGTGAGGTGCCAGACAATTAAAGGCGGGCAAATGTTGTCCCCATCTTCAAGAAGGGGAAAATGGAGGATCCGGGTAACTACCGACCCATCAGCTTGACTTCTATACCAGGAAAAGTGTTCGAACAAATCATCAAACAGTCCGTCCTTGAGCATTTAGAAAGGATGGATCTGATCACTAAGAGCCAGGATGGGTTTCTCAAGAATACGTCATGTCAGACTAATCTCATCTCCTTTTTTGAGAAAGTTACTACCTTGCTGGATCAGGGGAATGCTGTAGACATAGTTTATCTAGATTTCAGTAAGGCTTTTGATAAGGTTCCACATAGTATTCTAGTTGACAAATTGGGAAAATGTGGGTTAGATCCTATTATTGTTAGATGGATCTGCAACTGGTTGACAGATCGTACCCAAAGAGTGCTAGTTAATGGTTCCTCGTCCACTTGGAGAGAAGTGACTAGTGGAGTTCCTCAGGGATCTGTCCTGGGCCCTGTGTTGTTCAACCTCTTTATAAATGATTTGCTGAAGGAATAAAGGGGATGCTTATTAAATTTGCAGATGATACTAAATTGGGAGGAGTAGCAAATACGGTAGAAGACAAAGCCAAGATGCAGGATGATCTTGACAGGCTGGAGAAATGGGCTAGAACTAATAAAATGCACTTCAACAAAGACAAATGTAAAGTTCTGCATTTAGGTAGGAAAAATCAAATGCATAATTATAGGATGGGGGAGACTTGTTTGAGCAGTAGTATGTGTGAAAAGGATCTTGGGGTCTTAGTAGACGAAACACTGAACATGAGTCAGCAGTGTGATGCTGTAACTAAAAAGGCAAATGCAGTCTTGGGCTGCATCAACAGAAGTATAGTGTCCAGATCACGCGAAGTGATGGGTTTTTTTTTATATATATATATTTTTTATTGCATTGGAGGTCATTTTACATCTCCATACCTTTATAATTACAATTTACACTTTCCTTCTTCCAATACAAATTTCCCCCTTTCCCCCCCCTTTTCCCTCCCCCCACGGACCAATCCATAATATCATATTTTCAGCCATGAGCATAGCCTTTTTAGTTTTACTAAAGTCTCTTCATTGGCTTCTCCTCTTTTCACCCAATTAATGTATGGGTTCCACTTAGTCTTCAATTCCATTTCTTCTGTTTCTCCCAATGTCTTTCCAATCAAACTTTCACAATTTAAGGGCTATTTAATTGCTTTCTCCTCAGAGGGGGTAGAGAAGGGCTGCTAAATTCCTTCCCACATGCGCAGTTCTCGACTCGAAGTGATGGTATCACTTTACTCTGCTCTGGTTAGACCTCAACTAGAGTACTCTGTTCAGTTTTGGGCACCACAATTTCAGAAAGATGTAGACAAGCTGGAACGGGTCCAGAGAAGGGCAACAAAGATGGTGAGGGGTCTGGAGACCAAGTCCTATGAGGAAAGGTTAAAGGAGCTGGGTATGTTTAGCCTGAAGAGGAGAAGACTGAGAGGGGATATGATAACCATGTTCAAGTACTTGAAGGGCTGTCATATAGAGGAGGGTGCTGAGTTGTTTTCTGTTGCTCAAGAAGGTCGGACCAGAACCAACAGGTTGAAATTAAATCAAAAGAGTTTCCATCTAGGCATTAGGAAGAATTTTCTAACAGTTAGAGTGGTTCCTCAGTGGAACAGGCTTCCTCGGGAGGTGGTAAGCTCTCTTTCCCTGGAGGTTTTTAAGAAGAGGTTAGATGGCCATGTCAGCAATGCTGATTCTGTGACCTTAGTCAGATGATGAGAGGGAGGGCATCTTGGCCATCTTCTGGTCACTAGGGGTGTGGAGGGGGGAGGTAGTTGTGGATTTCCTGCATTGTGCAGGGGGTTGGACTTGATGGCCCTGGTGGTCCCTTCCAACTTTATGATTCTATGATCCCTTTAACTGAAGATGTCAGATATTGAACCTGGGACCTTCTGCATGCAAAGCAGATGCTCTACCACTGAGCCACAGCGATAGTTTACTCTGTTAATTTCTCCTGATTTAAGATTGTTGTTTAGTTTGCCTCTACATGTAAACCAGTGGCCCCTTTCTCAAATTACAGTTGGCAGCTTAAATTTATTTTACGTCACTTACAGTCTGCCTTTCTCACAAATGACTCAGTATTCACAAAACTTTTTTTTTTAATGATGTAACATGTAATCAGGTCATGATCTGTTGGAGCATTTTTTTGAGCTTTTCTTAGTCTTTCAAGAAGGGTGTCTCATAAATCGTATAATGCACAAGACAGAGGCTTAGTAATATTCACAAAAGTAGATAATTTTAGAAGTATGCATGTATTAACGATTTTAATTGTCTGTTGTGGTAGAGTGTTACTCTTTTACAGGCTATATACTTCAGGCACTTGACTTTCTGAGAGTAGTCCCAAGATGTGAGATAATCTCTACACTTAATTTTAGGAAATAAAAATGGCTGATTTTGGCCCCACACTGGCTTTTTTTCAGTGCACATTCAGATGTGGCTTCAGGCTTAAGTGACTGCAATGAGAGCGTTCCGACCTCTGGCGGAAGACACGAAGGGAGGACTACAAAACGGCATTATCGGAAGTCAGTACGCAGCCGCTCTCGTCATGAGAAGACCACACGTCCAAAACTGAGAATTCTCAATGTGAGTTGCCTGATTTGGCAGTTCTGTACTTAAAACAGTGTTTGCAACACACATCTATTCTCCTGCCAAATTAATATTCCTAATCTGCAGTTTTCTTCCTTAATGAGTAGATCCAAGCAACTACTTGTGTTTGGACTGTCAGCATCAAACTCCCTCTTTGAAAATAAGGAAGTGTATGTGCGTGTGTGTTAAATATGGCTGGTGTGACATATGTTTTTTGAAGACAGAATCCTGAATTTATTCACCCTTTACCCTGTTTTCAGCACCTTATACTTATGGGGAAAAGGTCTGAAATCTCATTTGGCAGATTTTGAAAGGCCTTGAAAACCAGCAGAGTTTTCTTAAATCTGTCTGGAGTATTTTCCTGTCTCTGTCCTGTTCCCAGCCCTTCTGAAGACCCTCTTTTCTCTATTTACTTTTCATATTGAAGATCAGCATTGTGTTTTCCAGGTTTCAAACAAAGGAGATCGAGTTGTGGAATGCCAGCTAGAGACGCACAATAGAAAAATGGTTACTTTCAAATTTGACTTGGATGGGGACAACCCAGAGGAAATAGCCCACATTATGGTGAGCAATTCAGATAGAGACTTTTTAATTCGCACTAATAGCAGTAAAAGCTTTGCTGGCCTGCTGCATTGAATATTTTCTCCAGTGGTTTCCTTGAGGTACACAACATGGCTTGGCCAGTTACATTGACTACGCCTCAATAGGTTGCAGTCTAGAAGTGTCAAAAGTTGCAGTATTTAGGCCAGTACTTGCATAAGCTGATAAAACATCTGGCTCAGCTTCTTCCTTTCAACCAGATATTTTTTATTTAAACCTATTTTAAACTGCTTTGTACTCACGAAGTTTGATCCCAGATGAGAAAATTGGCTAGCTGAAGAAAAGAATATGTATTATACTAGGTGGGTGTGTATGTAGTATCTCTAAATTTGGTGACACGCATACATGTATAATTTCAGGTGGATAGTCATGTTGGTCTGCAGTAGAAAAACAAGATTCAAGTCCAGTAGCACCTTAGAGACCAGCAAGATTTGACAGGATATAAGTTTTCAAGACTCAAAGCTCCCTTTTCAGATGTATGTATGTAACTAACCTTAGACAAGGTTTATAATGCTGAGAGAAGAAGAAGAGTTGGTTTTTATACCCTGATTTTCTCTACCCTTAAATAGTCTAAAACTGGCTTACAGTCATCTTCCCTTCCTCTTCCCACAACAGACACCCTGTGTGGTAGGTGAGGCTGAGAGAGTTCTGAGAGAACTGTGACTAGCCCAAGGCCAGGCAGCAGGCTTCATGTGGAGGAGTAGGGAATCGAACTCGGTTCTCCAAATTAGAGTCCACCACTCTTAACCACGCTGGTACAAGCAGTTTGAAATCTGGCTTCATGGGACTGTGTTTGGAAATGACATTACTGAGAGTATAGGTAACCTACCCTGTTCAGATTTGCCCCCCTCCCCCTTTCTGCCATCTCAAGACGAGGCAATCTCTGTAATGTGTGATAGAGAGTAAGCATATAAAGCATATGGCTTATTTATTTAAAATATTTCTGTCCTGCCTTTCCATCCGTTTAGGACCCCCAGTGAAGCAAACAGGTAAAAACATTTAAAACCACTTAAAAAAACATATTATATATGTGTTTATTATAAACATAAACAGGAAGGAGGGTCAGTAAGGGAACACCAACTGAAACAAACAAAAAAGTCTCCACCCCTTATTTAAACATAAGGATAGAGGAGGACAGGCCAGTGTCTTTGGGGTGGGGGTTCCACAGTTTTGATGCCATGACTGAGATGACCGGACATCCAAAGCAAGGCACTCAAAGGTGATCACAGAGGTGGCTACATTCATATGGTAATATATGGTCCTTAAGGTGTGCCGGTCCCATTCCATGCAGGGCTTTGAAGGTCAATATCAGTACCTTGAATTGGGCTCAGACGCATATCGAAAGTCACTGCAGATGAAACAAAGGTGGGATTTGGTCCCTACAACCCGGAACATTCTTGCCATAAAATTCTGTACCAGTTGTAGCTTCTCTAGACCAGAGGTCCCCAACCTTTTGGGGCCTGCCAGGCACCTTTGAAATTCTGATACGGGGATGTGGGCGCAGCTACAAAATGGTTGCTGCAAAATGGTTGTTGTAGGAGATGGAGCAAGCCACAAAATGGCTGCTATAGCTTACTTTCAGTCCCACAGTGAAGATCCTTGTGTTGTTGTGGGTTTGAACAGCCAATCAGAAGCCCTGTTGGGCAAAAGCCCCACCTGGTCCCACCCACTTTATAAAAACACTTGGGCACCAGAAAAGGTGTCGGCGAGCACCATGGCACTCACAGGCATCACGTTGGGGACCCCTGCTCAAGGCACTCTTCAAGGGGCGTCCCACATAGAGCACATAGCCGTAATCTAATCTAGATGTTACCTGGGAATGCATTACTGTGGCAAGATCTTTTTTTTACCCAGGAAAGGCAGCAGCTAGCTCATCAGCCAAAGTTGCTGAAAGGTGCTTCTGGCTACTGTTGCCACCTGGAGATCCAACAAGAGAACCTGGGTTCAATAGTACCCCCCCCCCAAAAAAAAAAACTCCTTTAGGGGAGTGTAACCCCATCCAAAATAGGAGACACTTCAATTCCTGGATCAGTTCTTCTACCCACCAGGTGAACCTCCGTCTAGTTAGTATTCAGCTTATTAGCCCTCATTCCTCCCCAAAGTGCTTCCAAACACTGGTTCAGGTATTCCACAGCCTCCCTGCTGGAAGTGTGAAATAAAGCTGAATATCATCCATATATCGGTGTCAGCCCAGACCAAATTTCTGGCTGACATCTCCCAGCCATTTCATGTAGCTGTTGAAAAGCGTGGGGTGTCAGGATGGAACCTTGGTGGCCAAGGTCCAAAGCATTAGTCCCCCTGTGCCATCCTCTGAAACCACTGCAGAACAGCCCCTCCCAGTCCTAACCCTGAAAGGATACCATGATTAATGGTACTGGAAGGTCCAGAAGAATCAACAGGGTCACACTCCCCCCTCCCCCAATCCATTTCCCAGCACAGATCAGCCATCACGTCCCATAGCCAGGCTTAAAATCAATGGTACCAGACAATCCACTTCCATCCAGGAGTGGTCCAGCTGCCACTCACTCAGTCACTGTGCTCGAGCATGGTACAGCTAAGACTGGATGATACATGTTCCACGTTTTCTGGACCCAGAGTAGCTTTCTTTTGAAATGGATGTTCCCACTACCTCTTCGAAGGCTGGGGTGACCATCCTCTCAAGGAGGCATTTACAGCCTCCTGCACCCAGTCAACTAGCTCCCCCTGGCAGATTTAAGCAACGAAGAGCGCCAAGTGTCATAAAAGCAGGAGGTAGTTCTCGGAGTTCTAAGAATCCCACTCCATGTGCTCATACTGAATAAACTGGACTATTCGGCTCCCTGACACCATCTGATCCTATCACTGCTAATATAGAGTCCAAAATCAGTATGAATGTGAGAGATTTTATCCACTAGGTATTGGGCAAACGTATCAAAGCGAGCCGTCAAGCAGTCCATCTCCTCTGGTGGGCCACATCCCAGTAGGCCCCTTACTATCCAGAAAAAAGTTCTGCAGGGCTACACTGTACTAATGCAACAGTGACTGAGAAGTGTGGCTTTTTCACCACCATGGCGTAGGCTTTAAAGTGAGCTCTAGCCTATATGTTGCTGGATTTATCACGGGTCTTTCTCAACTGTCACTTTGTCTTGTCTTTTCTTAGTCTACAATTGGGCTCTAAGACCTAAGGGAGGGTGTCCTAGAAATGATTGGAAATCCCCTAGAACCATCAGGAAACTATTTGAATCCAGCTGTCTCCAGGGGAGGATCATCTTAATCACCCACTCCTGCAGAGAGTCTTGGTATCCTTCTGAATGTAAAGCCCATGACAAGGGGACTGTCCTCAGTTTTTCCACCTTCAGATCATCTTCTGACCAGAACAAAATACCAGATCAGGAGTGTGACCCACACAGTGTGTGGGGCCAGTTATTACTTGAGACAAGTCCCTGGTTGTCAGAGACCATGAGCTTTGCCTGACGAGATATCCTCAGCATGAATGTTGAGTATCCCTAAGATGATTCTCCTGGGGGATTTCAATACTACCTCTGCCAGGTCAGGAAGGGAGACAGTCAGTGGGATAAGCAGCATGCCAGTGGAATATCAAATATGCCTCAGTCCCAAAACTGTGCATGCACACTCCAACTAAGAAAGTCCTGGTCAGGGCACCACACTAGTAGGACGGAATCCCAGTAGACCACAGCAATACCACCTGCCTGCCTGCCAGGCCTTTGCTGATATATCACTGAATACCCCAGGGAGGGGCACAGTTTGGACAGGGTAACCCCTCCCCGATAACATCTCAATGATGTGTCATATTTGCATATTCGTCTTGTTCCAAATGTAAGGCGAAACTGTGTTGGCTCCATAGCCAGTTTCTTTGCCCACCTAAAGCCATGGAAGGCCAACTGCCTACAACAAATCTGCAGTAGGGCTGCGTCGTTAGGTCTCAAGGTGCTTTTCCTTGGAGCTGCTGTTATCTGCCCCGGGTTAAGGGGCAAATGTGAAGGCTGCTGTACTTACTCAGTTATGTTTTCATATGCAGGTACAAAATGAGTTTATTTTAGCAACAGAGAGAGAATCGTTCATTGAACAGGTGCGTGACATCATAGAAAAAGCGGATGAAATGCTCAGTGAGGATGCCAGTGGGGAGCCAGAAGGCAATCAAAGCATGGACAGTATGCAAAGCCAGGTAAGGATTTCTTTTCTGTGGATGTACTCAGGCCTCTAAGTCTCTGGCACAAAACTTTTTCTCTGTTTGGTCACTGAGTTCAAGCCTTTCTTTTCTTTTTTGCCAGGCTGTCTTGGCAGGGAAGCCATACAACCTCAAACTGAACATCGGACCTTTTCCTCTTCTTTCTTGATATCATTTTTCCATTCTGCTGTCCAGACAATTTTTTCATTGTTCCTTATTATCCCCCCCATTCTGTCATAATGGGATGGTTCCAGTCAACTTTTCTGCTGCTGAAAGGAGGGAGGGGGAGGTGTCCCCTTTCACCCCCTGAAAAGGCTCTGGTGGGGATAATGGAACCTTCGAGACGAAAGCCGTGGGGGGTGGGGAGATGTAGTAAGGAGGAGAATTGGACAAGATTGAGTAAAAAAGCTGGCTGGCTCCAATCCCCCCCCTTGGCCTCTCCCCCTTTAATTCTTACTTGTGTGCAAACTCTCCAGATTGTATTATACTTTTCTGCCTGTTTCAACCACTTAATTTTTTTGTTTATCGGCCTCTGCTTAAGGACATAAGAAGAGCCTGCTGGATCAGACCGATGGTCCATCTATCTAATCCAGTATCCTTTTCCCACACAGTTGCCTACCAGTTGTTCTAGAGGGGCAAACTGGGCATAGAGGCTGAGGCACTCCCAGCACTGGTATTTGGAGGTTCGCTGCTTCTGGTTATGGAGGCTCCCCTCAGACACCATGGCTAGTAGTCATTGATGGGCCTCCATTAATCTGTCTAAATCCCTTTGAAAGCCATATATGATTGTGGCCATCACTGCCTCCACTGGCAGTGAATTCCATGGTTTAATTACATGTTCAGTAAAAGCCTAAGCAGGATCGACTCTGCCAAGTATTTGGATGGCAGGCCTCCAAGGAATACCAGAGGCGTGATGTGGAGGCAGGCAATGGCCAAACCTCTTCTGAATGTGTCTTGCCTTGAAACCCCCACCAGGGGTCACCATAAATCAGATGTGACTTGATGTAAAAAAAAAAAAAAAAGTATTTTGTCTGTCCTGAACCAGTTTCCCCTATAATTTCATAGCTTCTTCAGACTGTTTTAGTGTTCTTTTGGGCTCTTTTCCTCCCTGCTTCTCTACTCCCCCCTCTCTCTCCCCACCCCCTATCTTTGCTGTTCTGTGTACATCTGTTGGTTACGCTCTATATTCTGTTTTCCACCAGTACCCATTTCCAGAATGTGTTCTTCTCCTCCCAAGTACATCCTGTTTCTTCTCTTGCTGTTTTAAAAGTTTCAGCTCTGTCTCCTGTAGCCTTGACCTGATTGAAAATTTTCCTTCCTTTTTATTACAGCCCACACTTTTTTGTACAGTGGCTAGATATTTTAGCGCTTATTAAAGATTATGTTGTTTACTTCTGTGCTGTCTACATCAGATAGTGTCAAGGCAATTTGCAGTAGAAATTTCACAAATTGTCTAATAGTCAAGTGGCTTCCACATCCGTCATGAAAGCAGCAAAACCAAGCCACTTAAAAGCCAGGCATTGGTTTCTCTTTACTCAGAAAATTCTCGGAGAATTTTCTGCATAATGTAGAAAGATACGATTTTGTAAATTAACCAAAAGAAGGAAGTTCGAAAAATGGCTTGATGAGGACTGAGCACGTCTTGTAGGATCACAACTTTAAGGGCAGCTGTGAGTCAAAGGATGGAGGGGAGTAGCCTGCTCAAGACCCCGGATTTCTTACAGAAGGCAGGAAAGGGAGATTTGGGGTGGTGGGGGGTGTTTTCAAAATTGTTCTCTTCCCACCTTGTATAGTCCATAATTGCATGAAGGCTGGAAGGACATGGTATTTGGAACAGTGTGTGCACTCACATATGTTGTCCAATGTATTGGCAGCTAGACAACAAGTCAAAACTCTTTCTGATAAAGAGTGGTTGGTAAAGCCATGTCCTCACTTCCTGTGGTGCAAGGAGACTTCCTCTGGTGGTTTTCCACCAAAGGAAGGCTAGAGGGAAGGCCCTAAATTCGGTTGAGTAGAATGGTAGTACGCAGACGTTTCCATTGTGGCATTTCTCAGTGTTCATTGATGTCCGTGTTCCCTAGTACTTGGATTATACTGGAAAATTATCTATGTTGGTTGCAGAAATTGGATGGAGACTTCAAACAGCCAGATCCTGTGTCTTCCATGCCACAAAGAACAGGTAAGCTCTTCATGAATTATCCTGTAGTCTTGAATATGGTTGGCTTTATCTCCAAAATAACAGTAGTACCACATAAGAACATAAGAAAAGCCATGCTGGATCAGACCAAGCAACAATGTTAATTCAACCTTCTGGCAGACTGTGAATTCTCTAAGTAATGGCTATGTCAGAGTTCCCGCATGTATCCCGTCATTGGTCTGGATAGCTTACTTCAAGAGCTTTTTCTCCTACTCTGTGGAAAACCAAGGACTTATACCTGTAGCACCTTCTGTTTTGCTGAATTCCTGGCCAGATGTGTCTCCTAATCAACTGCTCATTGATTGCTTACGCTCAGGGAAAGCCCCAGATTTTGATCCAATCCGCTACGAACTTTTTAAAGTCAATAGTAAATGGCAGGCCGACATTCTTTCTCCTGTATTTACACAAATTAATGCATCAGGAGCCATTCCAAAATCTTGGAGGCATACTATTATCATCCAAATCTTCAAAAAGGGTCAACGCTCTGACCCAAGCTGTTATCATCCAATCAGCCTTTTGTCTTGCTTAGGCAAATTGTATTCCTCCTACTTATTAAAGAGGCTGTTGGACTGAGAGTAATGACATCCTTGGCTGGGAGCAGATTGGCTTCATGAGGGGTTGGTCTGTTATGGACCATTGCTTAGTGCTCTCTCACTTAGCCGAGAAATATTCCTCCCCCCAAAATGGCACCCTTTACGTGGGTTTTATGGATCTTAAGGGAGCTTTTGATACCATTCCGAGGGAGAGGCTGTGGTTGAAACTATCAAATTCTACTATGGATAGGAGGTTACTATGGCTCATTCAACAATTTCATACTGACCTCACAGCTCAGGTTCGCTGTGACGACCAAGGAGAACTAACTGAGCCCTTTGAACTGGCCAAGGGAGTTAGACAAGGTTGCCTCCTTGCTCCACTGCAGCAGCATTGTCCTGCCTGTGTTCCAGAGCACCTAATACAATAGGCCTGCTCCTCCTGGGTCAGTTCCAGAGTGCTTGGTCCTTAACAGCATGCTATCCTTTATTTATTTATTTATTTAAAAAGAAGAACAAGGGGAAAAAGAAGAACACCAAGGGGAAAAAACTCAAAATCCAGCAACTAAATAGAATAAAAAAGTGAAAGAAATAAAGAATATGTATATAAAGTAGACCCTGACCTGGATGGCCCAGGCTAGCCTGATCTCGTCAGATCTCAGAAGCTAAGCAGGGTCAGCCCTGGTTAGTATTTGGATGGGAGACCACCAAGAAAGTCCAGGATTGCACTGGCAAACCACCTCTGTTAGTCTCTTGCCATGAAAACCCCATAAGGAGTCGCCATAAGTCGGCTGCGACTTGACGGCACTTTACACACAGACATATAAAGTAGAGACAAAAATAACAGTGGTGGAAGATCTACACATGGTTTCTATAAAAGGTTTCAAAATATTTAAAAATAAGTCCATACACAATTATTGTCTATATGCCATGTGTTCAAATATTGATAAAGTTCTAAGGTGCTCAGTCCATTGATTTACCAAAGGTGGGCATTTATCTCTTCAATGTTGTAATATGGGATAAATAATCAAGTGCTCCTGTGACAACAAGGATATGTACTGAATTTATTATTTATTGAATTTACTGAATTTAAGTAAGTTTAATTTATTTAAATAATTAAAAAAAACTGCTATTTTTTTGTGAAGAAATTAATGTGCCCCTACTAAATTGATTACCATATCTACTATAGGAGTTTGATTTAAATGTCTAAATAAGACTCTACTGAATTAACTGTTGTGCCTAATATGACTGATCTGATTTAAATATCTAATTAAGACTGACCAATATTTAAACAAACAAACAAACAAACAAAAACTACTTACTCTTACGTTTTATAACCGTGCATGTCTGGCACTTACACAGAGTTACAAACAAGAAGGAAAATATATAGATATAATTTAATGGGGAAAAATGAAAAAAAATAGAAAAACAGATAAAGCTAGTATTTTGACCTTAAATAAAAATCTGGAAGAAGAGGAGAAAGAAGCAGCAGCAGATAGTGCAGTAGAATCTACAAGCCATCAATTTCAACAAAAAAGACCTAGTAAAGTACAGTCTAATATGGAGAAGGCGCTGGAGAAATTGGCTGCCCGACTGACGGCATTAACAACCCAATTAACAGGAACAGAACAAAGATTAGAAGCAAAAGTAGATCAAATAAACAGTAAGATGGATAAGGTAAACAAAGACCTAGAAAGGTTAACCAAAGAATGTAACTCGGTCAGAACAGATGTACAAACGGTACAGACGGAAGTGAAGACAGTTAAACAGGAATTGGTGATTGGACTCCAGGACATTAAACAAAAAATAGAGGAAAACGCTAAGGACATATTAGATAATAGAGAAGATATTAAGAAACTTAAAACAAGACAAACGAAGACAGAGCGAATACAATCTGAACACAAAGCTTGGACAGAAGAAGCGGAAAACAGACTAGCCACAACGGAAATGCAAGTAAGAGAGAATAACTTGCGTTTCCAAAAAGTGTCAGAAGTTATGCCCCAAGAAAGCCTAGGAGAAAATATGACACAGCTGCTCGCTTCTTATCTTGATATTGACGAAGAAGCTGTTGATATCAGGGAAATTTATAGAGTTAACTCCAAATACGCGACTTCAAAAAAACTTCCAAGAGAAATCTTAATAAAATTTGCGGATAAACGAATAAAAGAGGACATACTGAATAAACAAAGAGAGGACCCACTAGTATATAAAGGAAAAGAAATACAGATCTTCCCGGACCTACCATTCTCAGTAAGGAAAAAAAGGCGTGAATTTGACTCCCTACGTAAGTTACTACGTGATCGGGAGATAAGATATAGATGGGTGGGACCGTACTTCTTAAGTGTTCAACTCTCCTCGGGCAGAATCTTAATACGAACAATAGAAGAAGCTGATGATTTAGAAGAAGAAATTAAAATAAAGACTAAAGGAAAAGACAATAGAACTGGTGGATCAGGCTCACCACGAAACAAAAATAAGAATTCGGCGACAAACCAAGAAGGTCTAATGGATGAGGCGGCAGCCTTCAAGTAAAAAACAACATGACGGATGGCCTAGAAATATTATCTATCAACATAAATGGCTTGAACACACCACAAAAAAGAAATAAAATATTTCATGCGCTTTCCAAATACAAAGCAAATATAATATGTCTGCAAGAAACGCATATAAAAAGAAAATACAATTATTTACTAAATAACAAACGACTTGGCACAGTATACACATCTTCAGCGTTGGAAAAAAAGAGGGGCATAGCAATATATATTAGAAATCCTACCATCAAAGTTTTGGAAAGTATAAAGGACGCCAAAGGCAGGAAACTAACGCTTAAGTTACAACTTTCAACAGGAGAAATAAAAATATTAACCTCTATATATGCACCACTGACATCAAAGGAAAAATTTTTCACAGAGCTCTTTACAACACTTGAAGAACAATTGGAATATGAGATCATCGTCATCGGGGATATGAATGGAGTTTTGGATGCCAAATTGGACAGATCTAAAAATCAAAAAAGCGGTAAACTTCCAAAAAAGGTAAAATTAGACATGCAGCGTCTCAACCTGTTGGACATCTGGAGAACCAAAAATCCCAATACCAAAGATTATACATTCTATTCGGATAGACATAGGACCTTTTCAAGAATTGATATGTGTTGGACCTCGAACACTTTAGTGAAAAACCTAGAATACATCAGAATACTACCTCGGACTCTGTCAGATCACAATCCATTAGTAATAAAATGGCACAATCAGAAGAAGAAAATATTCAGATGGAGACTAAACGATGCGTTACTCCATAAGGAAAAAGATCTCAACACAGGCCGTGAAGAACTTAAGAAATTCTTACAGAGAAATGAAACACAAGGAATGAGTCAAGCAACAATCTGGGACTGTTCGAAGGCCTACATGAGAGGCATCTTTATTTCACTAAACTCAAAAAACAAAAAAGATCGGGGAAAACGTTTGACAGATCTTCAAACCAACCTTGCACAGTTAGAAAAAACTCATCAACGAACAAATAGCAAAAAAGCCTTGAAAGAGCTCAAAAAGACTAGACATGAAATTGACCTATTCTATACAGATGAAATGGCAAAAAAGCTAAAATTTATAAAACAGAGACACTTTGCATACGCAAACAAACCGGGCAAGTACTTGGCATCGATGAATAAAACAGAAAAACAGAAAAGAACAATACTCGCAACAAAAATAAAAGGGCAGATAACACATAAAAAAGATGAAATAACACAGTGTTTCCTAGAATATTTCGATGATTTGTATAAAAAGAAAAAACAAAACGAATCAACGGAGGAGATAAAAACCTATATTCAACAGAATCATCTGAACTATCTTTCCAAAGAAGATATAACTTGTTTAAACCAAGAAATCACTATTGAAGAAGTAAAACAAGCAATTAAGAAATTAAAGAGTGGGAAGACGCCAGGGCCAGATGGTTTTACAGCCATATATTATAAATCGTTTATGGAAGAAGTGGCCCCAACGTTAGTGAAAGTGATGAATGAAATATATAAGAAAAAGAAGGTGCCAGATTCTTGGAAAGAAGCATATATAACGCTTATTCCTAAAGGAGGAACAGATCTAACGCTACCCTCCTCATATAGGCCAATATCCTTGCTTAACACAGATTATAAAATATTCACAACAATAATTGCACAAAGATTGTTAGCTCATGTAGAAACACTGATTAATCCAGATCAGACAGGCTTTATTCCCAAACGTCAAATGGCAGACAATATTAGGTTCCTGAACAACGCGCGAGAGTTTGTAAAATACAGAAAAGAAAAAATAGCCTTTATTTTTGTGGATGCGGAAAAAGCCTTCGACAACATTTCATGGAATTTTATAAAACAGGTGGTCTACAGTATAAGCAATGACGGCAACTTATTTAATTGAATATCTAGTATATATACGGATCAGCAAGCGAAACTTTTAATAAATGGCACCCTGACTAAAGATATCATTATTGAAAAAGGAACCAGACAAGGTTGCCCTTTATCACCCTTGTTATTCAACCTAACACTAGAAGTATTGGCAAATAAAATTAGATCAAATCAGAGAATAACGGGCCTAAGTGTACAAGGAGAAGAATTTAAAATCAGAGCATATGCCGATGATGTTTTGTTAACAATTTCACAACCAAAGTCTAGCATTAAAGAACTCATGAATGACATTCAGGTCTATGGACAACTGGCGGGTTATAAACTTAATAAAACAAAAACAAAAATCTTTCTAGAACATCTAACAAAAGAAGAGGAATTAGAAGTAACAAATATCTCAGGATTCACAATATCAACTAAACCAATAAAATATCTGGGAATAACTTTTCCAAAAAAATCCCAAGATTTATATAATCACAACTATCAAACGGTCTGGAACAAAATTGAATGTGAACTCCAAACTTTGTCTAAGCTAAAAGTTTCCTGGTTGGGCAGAATATCTTTAATTAAAATGAATATACTTCCAAGACTTAATTTTTTGTTTCAAATGATCCCCATCAAAATTCAAGACAAGGTTTTAAAATCTTGGCAACGTAAAATTAACAGATTTGTCTGGGACAAAAAACATCCACGAATAAAATTTAAAATTATGACGGACGAAAAGAAAAGAGGAGGCATGTCTCTTCCAAATCTAACAATGTACCATCAAGCGGCGACCTTGGTATGGATTAAAGATTGGATCATGCAAACTAACGAAAGGACTACCAAATTAGAGTTGGCAAAATATTGTCGAAGGCTTTCACGGTCAGAGTTCATTGGTTCTTGTAGGTTATCCGGGCTGTGTAACCGTGGTCTTGGAATTTTCTTTCCTGACGTTTCGCCAGCAACTGTGGCAGGCATCTTCAGAGTAGTAACACTGAAGGACAGTGTCCTTCAGTGTTACTACTAGAGTTGGCAAGTTTGCAAGGTGGAGTACATCATCTATTATGGGGAAAGAACTGGAAGAAGAGCCTTGAAGCAATGGGAGGCCACCCAATTGTAGAAAATATGGTGGCAGTGTGGCGAAAATTGAAACCCAGATTAAGTTTTGAAAAATCACTACTGATGGCGCCCTTTAACGCTTACGGCTTAGTAACTGATAGGAAAACATATGGGAAAATACAATATCAGAGTCTGGTAAAAACAGATGGCTCCATCAAGACACTAATAGAATTACAAACTGACTATCCACAGATGTCTTGGCTGATATATCATCAATTAATTTCAAGATTTAAAGAGGACTGCTGGATTCGGGGAGTTCTAAAAGGTAAAACAGATTTTGAACAGTTGATAAGCAAGCCAACAGATCATCTTTTAGGTAAAATTTATCGGCTGCTGTTGACATATGATACGGAAGATGAACAAATAAAATCATGCCAAATCAAATAGATGGAAAATCTCAACGAGATCATAACAACGGACGAATGGGAACAGCTATTTCGTGGTAATCTCAAATTTACTCTATGTCAAGGAATTCAAGAAAATTGGCTGAAAATGTTGCACAGGTGGTACATTACGCCAAGCGATATCCAGAACATGAACAGCTCGACATCTGGCTTGTGTTGGAAGTGTGGTAAAGCTAGAGGCACTTTCTATCACTGCTGGTGGACGTGTACACTAGTCCAAAAATTCTGGAAGAAAATTCATAGGAACATAGAAACTATAGTTGGTCAGCCTATTACATACGACCCCAAACTTTTTCTCCTGAGTAAAACACCAGACGCATGCACTAAAGACCAACAGATCATACTAAAATACCTAATAACAGCGGCAAGAATAGTCCTAGCTTCACTGTGGAAAACAGAAAAAATACCTAAAATTGAACTCTGGATTGATAAAGCATATGAATTCATATCAATGGCACACCTAACAGAATTATTACAAACAGACACTCAAAATTCAAAAAAAGACAAATGGCACACCTTCTATGAATTTATTAAAACCAAAAAGCAACAATAAATTTGATAACCGTTATGAAAATAAAGTTGATGATTCAACATAACATGTTAAAAACTGATGACAATTTTAACCTTGTTAAGGGGGTAAAAATATGACTGTTTCTTTTGTTTATGTTTTTCCTTACCCTTTTTCCTTTCCTGTATTCCCATTCAATACTAGAAATTAATAAAAATATTTATTTAAAAAAATGTTGTAATATGAGTCCTTTAGCTGTATTTTGGGCACAGAGGGTCCATTTTCATTGACCATCGGTTAGCCTCCAAAAGTCAGGCAGATAGTTTAAAAGTACATAAGCATCCTCAAAAATCAGTGAGTATTCTAGCTCAAAATTGATATAATAACTTCTTCCCAGAAAAACTGAATGACTGGACATGCCCAAAGCACATGTTTAAAGAACACACCCTGTGAGGTACAACCCCAGCAGTTAGACACTTTACTTAGTCCTTTGCTAAAAAGTTGCTGTAACAAGTCTCAACTTAAGATCCATAGAGAGAGCAGGTATAAACTTTTAGGCCATATCCCATTACTTTGGCAAAACAGGGCGATCATGCTCCTTATTCCATTCATTCCTGAAACTCTGTATATCATATTTATTGATCGACATAAAATATTTATAGACAAATATTGTAGGTTTCCTTTTCTGCATCGATTCAATTACCGTATTGTCCGGCGTATAAGACGACTGGGCGTATAAGACGACCCCCAACTTTTCCAGTTAAAATATAGATTTTGGGATATACTCCTCCGCAGCCGAGGCCCGCCCCTCGTGCGCTCCCCTGCTGCCCCCCTTCACTCGCCTTTTGCACAAGGGCCGGGAGCCGGGCCGGGGGGAGGCGGCGCCTGTTCCTGGAAGAGCCCCGCCTGGGGAGTTGGTCACATTCTTGGCCGCGCTGCAAGAGCGGAGCCAGACGCACCAATGTGCAGGCGGGGAGGGAGGCGGGGAGGGAGGCAGGGGGGCCGAGGAGGAGGAGGCGCGCACAGCCCACCCCCCCGCATTCACTCAGCCCCGAACCACCCTCAGTCTGGACATGGACAGAGCGGAGGCGGCTCCCCAGGCAGATTCTCCAGTCCAGCTCGGAAGTTTCAGCACCCGCCCTATAAGACGACCCCCGGCGTATAAGACGACCCCCGACTTTTGAGAAGATTTTCCTGGGTTAAAAAGTCGTCTTATACTCCGGACAATACGGTAGGGTTTCCAGGAGCAAAGGGAACTCAGGCACTTAATGCCACAGGGCCATATTTAGATGCCAACAAATGCTGCAATTGTAAATATTGCCACACAACAGAAGTTGGCAATTCATATCTAGACCTCAGCTGAGCAAATGACAAAAACTCACCAGCCTGTTGTCCCGAGGTCAGTACAGTATTGCGTGGCTACAATTTGTTGTTATTTTTTCTCCCCTGTAATTTTTTTTGTTTTGTTTTCAGGTGTTCCTCCTAGCTCGTTGACCCAGGTTGTCCATTCTGCCGGGAGACGGTTTATTGTCAGTCCTGTTCCAGAGAGCAGGTTACGAGAACAGAAATTTTTCACTTCCATTCCATCAGAAAACGAACTTTCTGATGTTGGTGAGTTAACTGGTGTTCCCAGTGGATAGCTGCTGCTAATTCTAACAAATACAGCTTTGTGACATACGCACAATTAAACTGGGTCTGTTTAATATGCTACAGTAGCAAGAACTACAGTGTGAATCTTCCCATCTCCATCAATATGGCATAAACCTTTTACCATCTCAGTGTGGGGCACTCAACTGATTTTACATAGTACTGTATTACCACTAATAAGGCATTAGTACCCTCCGGTGCCTTTCGTACAGACACTGGGGTGTAAACTATACTACTTCAGGAAAACGAGTTTCCCAACTTCTAACCTTTTCCTGCAACCATCCACTACCTTGCATATCAATTTCTTGTTTCCAGCAATGTTTAGAAGCTGGCCAGATATTAATATTTAAATGTTAGCCGTCATGGAGACTTAGTCTTAGTAGAAAGGAAGGATAAATATTTTTTTAAGAAAAAATAAAAACGTAATCTTCTATGTGGCAGGCTTAGCTGAAAACAGTGCAGCCTTGTAAGGAGGGGGGACTTTGCAACTTCTGTTATTGCTGCTCAAGTCTAGGGAAGTGGGGGACATTCTGAAAGGATGAAAATGGGGATACAGAGCCGATGAAAAAATAATTTGCTACTCTAGTGAATATTTAACTTGGCTTCAGTAACGTTGGACAGAGAAACTTCAGTAAAGTTGGACAGAGAAAGGTGACTGCATTTCTTGCTCCCTCTCAGGTGTTGCTTCTCCATCTCACGGCCCTGGGATGAATCTCTCTCACTCTGCATCGTCACTCAGCCTGCAGCAAGCGTTCTCAGAGCTCAAGCATGGCCCAATGGTAGAAGGGCCAAGCACTGCACCCCCAGTTTTTAACCAGGCCATACCATCTTTTCCATCTCTCACTACAAGTGAGATTGGGCCACTGCCATCAGCATCAGTCACTGGTCCTTCAGTGTCGCTTCCTTCCACCACTTGTGTTTCTTTACCAGCAACTCAGTCTGTTAGCACAAAGCCAATAGAAAAGGTGGCTGCTGGGCTTCCATTGAGTAAGGACCTGTCTGGTTCAAAATCTCCACCCGCAGTGTTGCAGTCTGGGCCACAGTTAGTCAGCGGAGTGGCTTCCAGTATCAGCGCACCTTCTTTTTCATCAGCAGCATCCCAGGTAGCTCCTGCCGTTGGAGAAGTTGTCCCTAGTGTTAGTACTCCTGCTTCTCTAATGTTGCCACAAGCTGGAACGACAGGGCCCACCATTGCTATATCAGGAGCCCCGACACAGTCTGTGACGTGCCAGCAGGTCGGTACTCTGTTTCCGGCAGCGTCCCAAACATCCGCCCCTGCGTCTTTGGCACAGAGCATGGTTTCTCAGTCCTCACAGCTGAGTACTAGCAGCTGTGTCCCTAGCCTAGCCGAAATGGTGGCGGTCAGTGTCCTGCACCCGAAATCAGAGAGTGAGCAGTTATCAGACAAGCCGCAGCCGGACAGTGCAGGTGGGACGGCCTTGCCGGTTTCTGCACCTTTATCTTCTGCCCTAGCATCAAGTCTGTCTGGATCTGTGTCCCAGTCTGCTGGGATACAGCCACTCCCCATCCCACTGGTAGTTACCTCAGCTATCCTAGCCCCAGTAGCAGGGGCAGTCTCTACCCCAGTATTACCCCAAGTTCCTTTACCCGGCATCCAGCTGCAGGCACAGCCGGTAGCTAATGTGCCTGTAGTGCAGCCGACTTTAATACACAGTCAGCCTCAGCCAGCTCCGTTGCCCAATCAACCTCATACGCACTGTCTGGAAGCAGACGCCGACTCTCAGCCCAAAGCGCCTGGCATAGACGACATTAAAACCCTGGAAGAAAAGCTGCGGTCACTCTTCAGTGAACATGGCGCTGCCGGAGCGGCACACCCATCAGTGCCCCTGGACACATCATTGGCAGTGGAGACGATGGTCATGCCTGGCTTGCCGACAACCGCCGTCGCACCCACGAAACCTGTGGCTCCTATCGTGAGCGCTAGCGTACCACCAGCCACCTTGACACTTGGCCCAACAGGTTTGCCTGTCATGACGCCTGTTGCCACACCTGTTCAGGCAGGTACCCCAGTCAGCTGTATCCCAGCGGCGTCAGTCACAGGACCAGGAACAACGAAACCAGGGACTCCTCCTTCAAAGCCTCCTCTTAGCAGAGTGCCGGTAAGGATTCAGTGTTATGAATGTATGTTAAAATATATGGGGGGAGGATGCTCTCTGAACAGTGTTTATGCATGACTTCCTTGGTCGTGTATAGTCATTGTTGATAGTTCAGCTCTTCCTTCTCTGTTTGTGTGTGCCTCTTAAGAGGCTTCATAGTGTCGTGGTTAGGAGTGGCGGATTCTAATCTGGTGAACCGGGTTGGTTTCCCCACTCCACATGAAGCCAGCTGGATGACCTTGGGCTAGTCACAGCTCTCTTAGAGCTCTCTCAGCCCCACCTACCTCACAGGGTGTCTGTTGGGAGGAGAAGGGAAGGCGATTGTAAGCCGGTTTGAGTCTTCCTTAAGTGATAGAGAAAGTCAGCATATAAAAACCAACTCTTAAGTAGTACTGCTTTCCACATCATATATTCGTGCTGTATGTAAAAGAAGAGAAATAATATATAACATGTTTCTTTAATATATGAAATAGCATTTATGTCTTGACTGTGCTTCTCAGATTTTTTTTTCTTGGAAAAGAATGGGGGAAACTAAAGCATTTTTTCATGTATGGTGTGTGGCCACTAAGGCAAAAGCCTAAGGGGAAAGGTGATAATACTGGCTGCATCTTGCAGGACTTCAGACCAATCATATTTGAGAGATTTCTGTAAGATGTAACAGGTAGCATGAACACATTCTCAAACAGTTGTTCCCCAGGTGATTAGAGATAGGGGATAGGGCCAGTCTTGGCTCAGCAAGCGCATATGACAAGAGCGTCATGATTCATACTGGTAAAAAGCACACCATGGCCTAGAATATTGCTTTGGAGCTAATGGAGTTTTAGACCAAACCAGTTGCTTGCAGCTTTGTTATGCCTCAGTGGGCCATTTTTTGACTTCCCTGCTGCTCCTTTAGCAAAGATCATAATATTAGTGTTTCTGAAAGCATGAGATGGAGAAGGGTAGTCATGTTATTTGACATGAGCAAAGCCCCAGCAGAGCATGGTTTAAGGGAATGAGCTTTATCTGTACCAATTACCTTTCCTTTTTCCTTTTATCCCTTAGAAGCTCCTTGATCCATTGATCTTGAGCAGCATATATCTAGTGTTTGAGGGATATAAGGACTGAAACAAATCTCGCCACTGACAATGTAGCCTTGGGATCCCTATCGCTTAGTAGAAAAGGCATTATGTCAGACAGGTAAAGGCTGGAAGAACTTGACACCTCATGGACCTAAAGGGCCAATTTTGCAACACAAGAAGGCTTACATTTGCAATGTGTGTGTACCAGTCACGTTATAAACATGGATTATGCCAGGTTGTTTTTTAAAAAAAGAACTACAATAGTTCTGGCTAGAAGAAGTAGGTTATATTAAAAATATAGGCAAATATTGGAACGTATGTGAAAATAGATAGTGGTGAGCTTCAGTTCCTTCCTGTTTACTCATTAAGTACCATACAGAGGCAAGATTCCAGGCTCAGTTAGATGTCTTGGGGCAGCAGGAGGTATTCAAAGAGGTCCTGTGCTTTATTTTTTTGAAACTTGTTTTTATTATTATTTAATAATAGAAACAGAGCAAAAAATATAGAAAGTTCAAAATAGAAAACATAACACACCTAAAAAGATACAGATTAATAACATACAAGTGTCAAATATTGATAACCTAACCAAATTTGCTACAAAATATACTTTTAACCTGAAATATTACAGCTACTTTCATTCATTCATTGACTCTAAACTACCCTTGCATAACTTAACATCACTCTCTGTACATTTCTAGATAGTTTTAAAAAAAATATCTTCTGTATTCTTTCTTTCTACATTTAACTCTAATCCTATATGTTAATTAATTCTAAATATTAAACATTGTATAAAACATATGCTTCTCTTGTGTGTATATTCACAAAAGTCAAAGCCGGGATATGTTCCTGGGATGGCTGCATTTTTTCTCTCTCTCGGCTTGGCTGCCACAAGCTAAGCTTCTGCTGCTGAAGAAAGCATGCGTAACTCTGCATGCGTTGGCTTTATTGTTTGGTTGCAGCCACAGTGAGGCTTCTTGTTTGGAAGGATAGTTACTCTCTGTAGACCATATCCACTTTCAAGGCTGAGTTCAACGGTGTTTGGCGTTTCAGCAATAAAGGTGACAACAAATGCTCTTGTAGAAAAACAGTAGGTTTCTGAGCGTGAATACCATAACAGATATAATGTGAAAAAAATCACACTATTTCTGTAAAAGTTCTCTCTGCTATAAGCATGGTAGTTTGAGGTTTCTGCATTAGTTTAAAATGATTAATTTTTGTAGAGAAAGCAGCTATCAGGAGCTTTTAAAAAATCAAATTGGGGCTGCTTCATGCACTTCTTTTCTGTCCTGTTAAGTGAGTTAGGAAGCTGCTATGTGGAGCAACACACTAACCTTAAATGGGGGTTTTCTGACTAAGAAAGAAGTGATGTGTGAAATGACTCTTTAGTGTTGGTAATATGTCAGAACAAGTGTTGCATTAATCCTGGGAAAGCCCTTAGTCTGGTTTGCTTTGTTTTAGATTGCCTTTAAATCTGGAGTGAGTTGGATCTTCCTCCAGTAGCACTACAGCTTCACTTTGGGTTTGCAGAAGTTGCCGGGATCCCAGTAGGAACTATACCAATCTTCATAGCAAGGCATCAATGAAAAACTGAAATAATTTGAGGAACTTTTGTGCGCACTTTTACTTCTTTAAAAGTTAAACGGTGTTCTTTGTTATTGAACCTGCCTTGGGGAAAGTTCTTATGATCTATGTTGATGACATATGATCCTTCTGTTCTGTGACTGAACTTGAGTTTCATGTTCATTATCCATAGGCTCCAGTAGGTTCTGAACTTCCAGCTGGCACTCCACCCAGTGAGCAGCTGCCACCTTTTCCGGGACCTTCACTAACTCAGGTGCTATATGGCTATCTGCTTCTCTTTTTTCCCCCTTTTCAAAAAGCATGTTGAAATTAAACTCTATTGCATGATGTTTCTTTCTATACCTTTTTTTTTTTTTACTGAGCAACCTTTTCTTGTATAATCTCGGTAACAAATAGGTTTCTTATTTAGGTGCTATTTTGAGGATGCTGTGCCCCAAAGTTCAAATCTGCCAGAGCAATACTGACAGCACAAGTTTAAGGCTGCCGTGGGTGGGTGAGCACTTACAGCCCAATCCTAAGGGGAAGGTGTAGTTGGGGCGGGCCTAGGGATGCGCAGTCGTGCCGCCTCCTGAGTCAAGCCCCATAAAACTGCTTCATTGACTTTGATGAGGCTACGCCTCCCTTTTTGAAGATGCAAGTTTGTGCCTGCAAAAGGAGGCTTTCCCAGGGCGAAAGAGCTCAGAGAGCTGACTAAAGTCAGTCCTGCCCCTGGGAACATTTCCTTTGGCACCTGCTATAGCCCTTGTGCTGGGGAAATGCTGCCATGGCGGCTGCACTGGTGCCCATGTGTGGCACTGCTATGCAGCTCTCCAGCACTGGCATAAGTGGCGCTGCGCCATGGTGTGTTAGTGCACTAACATCACTGCAGGGGTCATGCCGGCTCCAGACCTCTTTTGCCCACCCCCCTTCAGGATTGGGCTGCCCGTTCTCTTAAAGTTGTTCAGATATTATTAACTTTGCAAAATATCTGTCTTCAGCATCTATTCAGTGCACGGGGTCCTTTCCCTGCTTGGACTGCCAGCTGCATGGTGCTTGCATTTGAGGGAGAAACTGGAAGTGGTGTAGTCCATGTGCCTTAGAATAATACTGCTAGTCTTAAAACAAAGTCCACGTTGTGACTTCCATCTGTGAATTGTCCGATGTAAGAAACATCTCAAGGAGTGGAGGTGAATGGAAGTGCAGCTTGAGGGAATAAAGGGGGATGTTCCAGCAATATGGACTGTAAAGTTTCAAACTCAGTATTTCCTGTACAGGCTGAGATTATGTTTGGTAGCAGTCATAAGCACAAGATAGGGATGATGCAAAACTCATTAAAACATGGATCTTAGCAATATAAAAAGGTAAATTTTAAGCATGTGCCAAATGTGTGAAAGTTACCGTATATACTCGCGTATAAGCCGAGTTTTTCAGCCCAAAAAAAGGGCTGAAAAAGCCGAACTCGGTTTATACGCGGGTCAATACAGTAGAGGGGGGAGGGAGGAGGGAGGGGGGAACTTACCAGCCCCGCCGCCGCCTTTCCCCGGCCGGGAGCGGCCTCCAAAGGCCCCCTGCGGCCGCAGGGAGGCTGCGCCGCCGCCCCCGCCACCTTTTCCCGGCCGGGAGCGGCCTCCAAAGGCCTCCTGTGGCCGCAGGGAGGCTGCGCCGCCGCCCCCGCCGGGCCCGCACCACTTCCCACCGCCAGGAGCGGCCTGGGGGGGCCTCCTGCAGCTGCAGGAAGGCCACCCCCACCAGATCCGCCGCTTCCCGCTGGCAGGAGCCCAGAAGGTAAGCCTGCGGGGGGGAGGGGTTATAAGCAGACCCTCGGCTTATACGCGGGTGCCTAATTTTTCCCCATTTTGGGGGAGAAATTAGGCACCTCGGCTTATACGCGGGTCAGCTTATACACGCGTATATACGGTAAGTCAAAATGTAAACATGCTAAATAAAACTCAGAATGCATTTTAACATCTGAGAATTGCTGATTATACCAAAGCCCATCTAGTCAAGAATTTTGATTCCAACAACCTGATGCTTCTAGAAGCTTACAGGTCAATCTGTATGTAACAGCATCTTCAGAGGCCACTGAGCAATATTAAATGGATTCTGCGTTATAGATGCTATGGCAGAATTTTCTGTTTAGTAACTATCCGTTTGACCCCATCATGTCTAGATCTTGTACTCCCATTCCCAAGTATATTGGTACAAATTCATTTTGTTTGGCCTTTTTAACAGGAATAATTACTTCCAAGTTTTGACTCCAAGACTCCTTCTAAAAACTAGGAAATGCTTAACCTGAAGTATAACACTCAGTGAACAAAAAGCTAAAATGTTAACACTGGTATGGCCCCAGTGTGTGAGATCAGGCTATTGATTCTTCCTTTGGATTGTGAATGAAGACAGTGTAAGCTCCTGAAAAATAATTCTAAATTTTTTATTTATTTATTATTTCAATTTAATACCCTGCTCTCCCTGGCCAAGACCAGGCTCAGAGCTGCTCACAAGGGAATAGTATCCCATTTAGTCAATAAAACTGTTAAAAACTGCAGGAGCCAGGTTTCCTTGTACCGCTGCCGTTTCCTTGGGGTGGGGCTTGTGTGGGGGGGTGGTCCCCAGCGGGTTGTGCTCTTGCTTTATTTAGGGTAAACAGAATAGCCTCTGTAAATGGCAGTCATTAAAATATCTATAAATATCTATAAAAAGTGTTTTGAATTTCCTGAGTTAACTGGTGAACCGAATTTGACACTTGTAATAAAAAAAGGAAATGTTTGAACCCTTTAAAAACAACAACATTAAAATTGTCCTATAAAATTATGGATACCAAATAACCTAAAATTACTTAAGGCGCTTCTAAGTGTAGAGTAAATTACAACTAGGCGAGCAGATGGAGCTCAAAACTGCGGCTGTGAGGGTAGGGGAGGCCAGCAATCATATATAGGAAAGCATAGCTGGCCTCAACCATAAGCCTGGCAGAATAGCTGTTTTACAGGTCCTGCAGTGCCCTGGTCTCGCTAGAGAAGCTATTCCTCCAAGCGGGGGCCAGGGCTGAAAAATATGCAGTGCACCGTAAATATAATGTGTACATACACAATTGTTGTATCACACATTTTAAACTACCATTGGTGTTGCTTGGGGTGTTGCTCCATAATGCGTTTTTGTCTTGATTGTTGGTGATATATAAGAAGTCAAGTTTAGAGTGCCAACTAGTCCATGCTGGCTCATTGAGAATCATTATCTCTTTGAGCATCAGTGTTATCATACTATAATCATGACTTGGTATGTGAGGAGAAAGCACTGAAAAATAAATTATACAGATTAAAGGAAGGAAGAGGTTCAAGTCCCCCCTCACACGAAGCTCACTGGGTAATCTTGAGCTAGTTACACTCAGCCTAACCTATCTGTATGTCATGTGAACACATATAAACACACGAAGCGGCCTTATACTGAATTGGTCCATCAAAGTCAGTATTAGCTACTCAGACTGGCAGCAGCTCTCTAGGGTCTCAGGTAGAGGTCTTTCATATCACCTACTGCCTGGTCTTTTTAACTGGAGATGCTGGGGATTGAACCTGTGATCTTCCACATCCAAAGCAGATGCTATACTACTGAGCCATGGCCCCTGCTTGAGGTAGAAGTAGGATAAACTAGAAGAGAGGGGAAAACTATGTAAACTTGGCTCAGCAAGCTCATTGGTAGGAAGGATGGGATAAAAATGTGATTATGTGTGATATAATTGTGTAGCTTCATTTCTGCATGCATTTTCCATTTATATCACTAGTACTACTTTATAACAGTGCTTCAAGTGCTGCATGGGCCATAAGATGAGACACAGTTGGGTAAAGGCAGCAAGATCCAAATTTTCTAGATGCTGCATTCAGTGCCCGATGACCGCCTCTTCACCTCCACTGCAAATCAATGGGTGTGGGAAAATGTACACCATTCTTTTCAATAACTAAAATTCACGGCTGAGTGTCTGTCAAAGGAGACACTCTCACATGTGATTTGAGGGTAGTCCTCCATGAGGCATGGAATGTTGCATTCGTTCATGGGGTGGCTAGCTGGAGATAGGATAGGCTAGCATGTAGCATTCTGGAGGGGGCAGATTTGTGGTGTGCGCATGGGTGGAAATTTCCAGATTATTCACCCAACTTGTAGTGCATAATTGAAGTAGAGACACATTATTACAGTCAGATTCTTTAGTTTTCATCTCATTCGGCACTTGAACTAAAAAGGTTGCCTCCCCTTATATAAATGTTGCCTTTGCTGGAGACTGATGACCAAATGGCCATCAATCCATATCTATCAGACAATACCCAGATTTGCTTTTGTAAATGGTATTGTGGTCATGATGAGTTGCTTGGACAGTGTTGAAGAAAGTTGCCATGGTGTTTGAGTGTTTAAGGAATTGTTGTTTAACCTCTTCCAATCTTATCAAACAGGATAGCTTCATAGATCAGTAGTTTAAAAGTATCTGTTCTGTATAACCACTCATAGTAATGAATGTAGATTGAACTAAAAACTATTTACGTCTCAGTCTTGACTTGCTTTAATTTTCAGAAGATAATGTCTTGGATCCAGTAGAAGATTTCTGTGGGTGGAATGGGCAGGGGTTACTGATTTCTCCCCATGCATTTTCTGGAGGTCCCTTTTCCCCAAGGAACAGTAGTGGGGGGAGTATTTTGGGACCCAAGGGGTGGGGGTCCAGTTCTGCATATGACAATCCCTCCTGTCTGAAGACCCCTCCAGTGGATCCAAGCATGATCTTTTCTGTCCATTTCTTTAACTATCTACTCTTTTCTCCATGTTGTTAAATCTGGAACCCATGCTTTCCTATTTCACAGCTGGAATATGGAGAACAGTTTTCTTGAAACTTTTACTGTATCTTAACCCATGTGTGTATTGGACTGTACAGTTTCATTTTCTCAATCCATTTAATACTAAAATAGGGTATTGGCTACGAAAGTTCTCATAAAGTGCCATGTACAGAGCTATTCTGAAGGAGTCTTTATGAAGGCCAAGTTACTGTGGGCTGCTCCGGTTTTAAGAACACACAATTGCAGACTCTGGACTCCTTCAATTTTTTTTAAATGAAAAAAATCCATAAATTTACCTGAGAAGTTCTAAAACATGATGCATACTTACATTACTAGGGTAGTGTCACTTGGATCCAAGGATATGGCTAGAGTAAATATCCATAATGGAAGAAAAGCAGGATATAGGGATAAAACGGCCTGTGTCCTACTGCTTCACCTGGCAAAGGCTGAAGCCTTCCTCTAACAAGTGACTGTTCCGCTAATGGAGGAAGGCTACAGGCTACAGGTTTAAAAAGCCATTTAGTACCTTGGTATTCTGTTTTGTATCATTGGATTCTAATGTCATTGCAGATTGTTTTTAAGATGTCAGGTCTTCAACGTGGTTTATGAAAATCCATAAAGATTACAGCTAATTAGTAATATTGTCCCCACTTCCTCACTTCTGATGGGCATATGTTGCCATATCCTCTTCCCCAGTCAGCATGGTCTTCCTAACACTTCTGCTGTGGGCAAATATGAACACACGTATAGTTGCCAAGCAGGCCATTGTTGTTGGTCTCTGTGATGGTGGGGTGGGGGGAAGGCAGGTGCTATTTCAGTATAGGAAAACTAAGAAGCAGCAACTAACTGTTTCTTCTTGTTATAGTCCCAGCAACCTCTGGAAGACTTGGATGCTCAGTTGAGAAGAGCTCTGAGTCCAGAGACTGTCCCTACAACATCAGCTACTACCTGTGTAAGTTTTTTCTAGGGCAGTTATTGAAAGCTTCCATGTTCGCCCTCAAGCGTTGTCTTCAGTTCATGCTCTTGAACTCATCTGGTATGATCCAAATGATCTGCCATATGCATAAGCGAAGGCGAATACATCTTTGGCTGTGTATACAAGCTTTCTATCCAGATTATGCCGCCATGCCTAGTTTAGGCAAATTATTTTCCTGAATTTTGGAAAGGGTCTGCAAGTGATAAAAAGAACTAAAACTAATTTTTTTAATTTGTAGCCTCTGCCATCTGTGGCTTCTACAACTGTTACTGGAGCGGCTAGTGCAGTAGAACAGCCTACAAATACCGGTAAGATCTTTAAAAAGTTGCTGAAAAGGAAAACTTGCAGTTTGCTATTACTGAAACTGGTGGCTGTGTTTTAAACAAGAAACCTATCTAATCTCACAAGTGCTTGCCTTTGGTTTTGGAATTCGTTTAACCCTGGTTGCTTAAGAACAGCTGAGATGTTCTGTGGGACTGCTGCCTTTGCTTTCAGTACAAAGAAGTACAACTTCTTAATGTCTCAATTTGTGCTGTGATCAGAGATGCAGGACATCTGTCAGTTTTCTAGGCGCCATGTTATTGTCAAAGTGTTTTCTCATTTACTGCTGTCTAATATCCCATAGTGCAGCAGTGAATTAATGAACTTATTTTCAGGCTTCCTGTGTACTCCTAACAATATTTATAGAATCCTGTCAAGCTGAAAAGTTTGTTAACAGTCCTGAATGAACAGATTGTAGCTTTGATCAAATAGAGGCTTAAAATAGTGAACTAGATACCGCATTCTTTTGTGTAGCGTATTGGTGATTAAAATTGTTAAAGGATGTACTTTCTTAGATATATTTACAGGGAGAAGTTTGATCCGAGTCCTGGAATATTTTTCACAATATAGTGAGATAAGAAGAAAAGTAACCTTCTCTTATCACTTGCTTGGTTTCAGATTCTCAGGATGCAGAGAGTTGTGCCACTACTACGGCCTCAGGGGTTGCAGTGCTTAAGATGGGTCGCTTTCAGGTATTAGCAAAGTGTTTGCCTTGCCCTCGTTGTCTGCCTAGTTGCTCATGTTTTATAGATGGGAGGTCTGAAGTGGGGCAAACATCATGCTTAGTTGTCAAACTAAGCTGTCAAACTTGGATATCCTTCTAGGTGTCCCAGATGTAACACTCTAGCCTGGGAACAATACTGATATTATTAAAGATCCAGCATTTGCCGTTTTCATTTTTATGGTATTTAGTGATAACTCAAATTTTTGCCATCAACTGATATAGTGTGATAGTCAGTTCCAGAGTTATCCCAGAGTTATTCCAGAGTTCCAGGGTGCAGAGGGGCAAGCTGCAGTACTGCAGTCAAAGCTCTGATCACGACCTGAGTTCAATCCTTACAGAAGTCAGTTTCAGGTAGCCGGCTCAAGGTTGACTCAGCCTTCCATCCTTCCGAGGTCGATAAAATGAGTACCCAGCTAGGGGTAAAGTGAAGACAACTGGGGAAGGCAATGACCACTCCGTAAACAGAGTCTACCTAGTAAACGTCATGATGTGATGTCACCTCATGGATCAGTAATGACCCGGCTCTTGCACAGGGGATTACTTTTACCTTAATAGTCAGTTGGCTACTTCTCCAGGTTATGTTTGAGTGAACAGTGGTGGGAAAATGCTCTAAGATGTGCAGAATGCTTACCTCATGTCTTTGTCCTATCTAGGTGTCAGTGGCTGTGGATGATCAGAAAGATGGCGGAAGTAAGCCCAAGCACTTTGATACAATCACCTCAGATTCCTTATCTTTGTCTAGCAGTAGCCCAGAGAGTACTCTGGTGAAGTCAGACCCCAGTGGAACAGCTGAGGCCGTGGCAGCTACCTCAGATGGTGTGGACGGTGTTTTTCCACAAGCTTCCACCATGCCACTGCAGCCAACCAAGGTTGGGCGTTTCCAGGTGACCACAACAACTAACCAAGTGGGTCGTTTTTCTGTGTCAAGAACCCAAGATGAGGTGACCTGTGTGAAGAGGGATGTCCCTGGAACAGTCCCTTTGTCTGCAGAGTCGGGTCAAGTTTCTTCTCCGCTCACAACTCCCAAATCTGAGTTTGTGGGAAGAAGATTTTCCCTGCAGCTGAATGGACCGTCGTCTGAGCTGGAGGCTGCCTTCCTGAGAGGGGCAGCTAAAGAAATGTATGAAGGCTCAGGCAGTCCAGACTCTCTCCATCCGCATGGGTCCAAGCTCAGTCTTCCAGCCCAGAGCCTTAGCAACTCATTTAACTCTTCCTATATGAGCAGCGATAATGAGTCAGACATAGAAGATGAAGACTTGAAGTGTGAGCTGCGTCGATTGCGTGAGAAGTAAGTGGAGTTTTTCTTCTGATTCTGTGACCTTAGGCAGATGATGAGAGGGAAGGCCATCTTCTGGTCACTGGGGGTGTGCGGGGGAGGTAGTTGTGAGTTTCCTGCATTGGGCAGGGGGCTGGAATACTGTAGATGACTCCCTTCCAACTCTGATTCTTTCAGACTTTTTTATGGGAAGACACTGGGAGGTATCTTTGCTTGGTTGGAAGACTTTTTCCCATGTGACAATCTGCCTTTGGGTATTACAGTATTAATTACTTGTCATTGGTAGGGTGTCTAGAAGACACATTGATCTACAAAATCTATTCATGTTTTCCTGGTGAAATTAGCACATGCTCATGCTCCTTGCATTGCAGGTAAAATACCTTAAAGAACTGTGGCTTATTAATTAATTTCCTGCTCAAGGTGGCTTACAGTTAGAGCAACATGATATAAAAATAGGCCGTTAAAACATTTTAAATCTTGCTGGAGGCTATGGTGGTGAATTCATGGCAGAGGCATGCCACAGTCTGGGGACTTCACCCACTCATAACCCAGTCTTGGCAACTTCATTAAAACGATGAGTGAACCTTCCAGTTACCAATGTGTGTTAAGGTGTAGGTAAAAGTAGTCCCCTGAGCAAGCACCAGGTCATTACTGACCCATGGGGTGACATCACATCACGACTGTGGCTAGGCAGACTTTGTTTACGGAGTGGCCATTGCCTTTCCCAGTTGTCTACACTTTACCCTCAGCAAGCTGGGTCCTCATTTTACCGACCTCGGAAGGATGGAAGGCTGAGTCAATCTTGAGCCGGCTACCTGAAACCGACTTCTGTCGGGACTGAACTCAGGACGTGATCAGAACTTTGTCTGCAGTACTGCATCTTACCACTCTGCACCACAGGGCTCTACTGCATTGTGTGAAGGTGAACTACAGTGGCGGAGTTGCTCTACGTCTAGCTTTAATACCATAATACCTAAAGGCAGATTGTCTTTAATTTGAATTCACGTTGCAGCTACCCAAGGTTCGAGTGATCTGGTGATGTGGGAAGGGAGCGTAATGGAAATGGTGTGACGTTGTGTTTCGTTTCTCTTCTCTAGGCACCTTAAAGAGATCCAAGAGCTTCAGAGTCGCCAGAAGCTGGAGATTGAACTGCTTTATACAAAATTAGGGAAGGTGCCTCCATCCGTCATCATCCCTCCGGCTGCTCCTCTGTCAGGAAGACGACGAAGGCCTACCAAAGGAAAAAGCAGCAAATCCAGCCGCAGCAGTTCCCAGGGTAACAAGAGCCCTCAGATTTTGGGTATGGCACCATAAATAATACAGTCAATACGGCTGCACAACTCGGTTTGCTCAGTGGTGCCTCTTGAGACTTGTCGGATAGGCTGGTTTGCAGCCCAACTTGACTTGCCTCAGTTGAAATTCTACAGTCTTCTTCTGCTTTGGTATCTGAGGCTGCCTGGCCCCATCAGGCTACCACTGAAGAGTACTCAGTGCACTATGGCATACTCTCATTTATAAGTTTCTCAGAACACTTCAGCTGTTATCCCTTACCAGTCTGACTGTGAGCATTGTATTTTAGATGTATTTATTTAAGATATTTTTATGGTGCCTCTTCAGAGTCCTTCTTGAGGCTGTTTACAGTTAAAACAATGTTAACAATATAAAAACAAGCCTATTGGATAGCTTTATTGCGCCTCGCAGACATTGCATTTTCGAGCAAGTCTATTGGAGCCATTTTTCCAACAGCAGGTTCTCACTTTGTGTCTGTCACATTTTGGTAATTCTTGCAATCTTTTAAACTTTTTCATTATTATTACAGTACATTTTAAAGACATAATGCTATTGCATACTTAATAGACTACAGTATAGTGTAAACATAACTTTTATTTGCACTGGGAAACCAAAAAAATCTGTGTAACTCGCTTTATTACGAAGTTTGCGGTGGTCTGGAACCAAACCTGCAATATCTCCGAGGTATGCTTGTAGTTCTCTGACAAGTTCAGGAATTCTATGAAAGCTTTTCCTTTTTGACCTGTGCTTTTTTCACCCCTGATGTTCCTCTACTCATCTTTTACTCCTTGCTGGTTTGCAGCCAAAGCTTCCCTGTATGTCCTGGCAGAGCATGATGGGAAACATAGAACACCATGAGAATCTCCTTTGGGATAGGGCAGCCAGGTACCCACCATGCTGCCCTAACTGTTTCCTTCTTTTTTTCTTCCACAGGCAATCTGTCTGCTCAGAGTGCACCTTCAGTCTTGCCCCCACAACAGACCTTACACCCTCCTGGCAGTGCCCCAGAGACAGGACAGAATCATCGGTCACAGCCCCTTAAGCCGTCGCCTTCTAGTGAGAACCTCTACTCTGCCTTTACCAGTGATGGTGCCATTTCCATACCAAGCCTTTCTGCGCCGGGCCAAGGTAAGCATCCTGGATCAGTGACATGGAGGCAGACTTCGGGTGGAGGGGAGAGGGTGAATACTCTGTTGCGTTTGGGATTATCGTTTTCAAAGGATGAACTTCGTGGGCATGGCACGTTAATAGCAAGTGAAAGTAAGGATATAACCACAAAGGCTCCCACTTTTTGCACCTTCTGATTAAAGAGATAAATGGTGGGTATGCAGAAGCTTACGTTGACTTAGTGGCAATTGTGTTGATGTCAAAAAGTTTCAGAAGACAGGATTAAGAATATGCTCGTCTTGGATGAATTGGGGACTTGTCCATCTTGCTTTATATATATGTATTGAGAACTTAGTGTAGTCCCTGGAACATTTGGATGTGAGTTTTAATATCTCTTTGAAATTGTACATTTGAATGCTTTATTTTCTTAGGATTAACTTCCCTATGTTCTTTTCCTCCCCACTGAAAATATCTTGGATGAGTAAATTTTGAAATGGCTGAAGTTGCCATGTGTGAATGTAAGTCCAAGGGGAAGGGTAAAGAAGGGATACACAGAGAAAAGAACAATGTCAAAAACTCGTGCTCCTGCCCCCCTCCAAATCTTCTTTTCTAGAGAAGGGAAAATGTGCTGATTTCTCTCTCTGACTGTATGAGCCCTACTAACCTGTGCCTCGTGTATCCTTGAAGTTGTATTACATAAGTGTGAACCTTTGCTATGATTAAGATTGCTTGTGGCATGCGACCCTGTTGAATTAACAGTTGAAGGCTAGATCCGTTCCAGTGTAAAGAACAAACGTGATGTTTGGAAAGGGGGGTGGGAGGAGCATCTTGGTTCCTTTCTTGCCTCTCCTCTATTGACCTGAGGCTTTTTCTCGTGTCTTGCTTAGTGCATTTCACCACTCCGGCCTAGAGTTTCTAACACCTTGTAGTTGTGTTCTGTCTCTTTTCTCCTTGTTCTTCCCTCCTTTTTTTGTTTTTATCACAGGCTGTGTGAAGTTTAACTGTGCATCTGAGCGGGTGACATTCAAGCCTGGTGGCAGGAGGACCCGATTTCTGAGTACGCCCTGCTTGGCTCTTTGTGTGTAACACCTTTACTCCTTCCTCGTCTTTTTGTTTTCTGCTACTTGGATCTGTTGCCACATGCCGTCCATTCACATCTGCCTTCTTGTATTTCTCCAACCCCAGGGCTTGGCTGAGTCGCTCTTAGTATACCTTTCAGAAAACATTCCTTTTCTAAAACTTCTATATTTTCTCTCCACGGTCTATCATGATAGCAGTGAACATTGTGCTTGAAATCGTTCAAGTAGCCAAAGATGCATTCTTGTGACTCATTTGGATAGATTGCCCTATGGGGAGGTCAAAAGAAACCTTGAGAAATGAGCTGCCAGAGGTCATGAATATCAGGCTTGCAAAGGCTTGGTCTTTTTCTAGCAGTTAATCTGAAGGCTGTGTTGCATATAATACAGTCAGTTCACACAATGAAGGGCATGTCCATTGGCTTATAGCCTATTTGGGCTGGCAGGTTGGGTTGTTGTGTCCCCCCCCCCCATGCAGGTTCACCTGCAATTCAGCAAGTTACCACAAAGCACTTAGGCTAAAGGCTGTGTGTGTTACAGGGCTTGCGCCCATGTTGGAGTGCTCAAGACAATTTCTTGTTCTTTTCCATTGTTGTACTTCAGTCCAGGATGGGAGAAATCCAGATAGATGTGTGGCCAGCTACTTATTTTCTAAGGATAAGTTTTTGGGGGGAGTGGTGCTTAAGTGTAACTGTTGTTCTTTGAATGGTCATCTGTGCATTCACACTGATGGACTTTGGGCTTTTGTGTCTGTGCATAGCTTTAGTTCTAGAGGTTGCTTTTAGGCATGAAAATGCTCTCCACTCAGGGGTAGGGGTTGCATCTTCTAGCTGAATTCTTGCTAAAAGATAAAGCCACAGTAAGATAAAAGTACTGGTTGCAGGGAAAAGGGTGGGTTGTGTGAATGCATGGATGACCACTTGAACATTAGTTATAGAAAAGCAACCTCTTTTTTCTTATTTGTGGTGTCCCTGCATTACACCGGTGGGAAAATACTACCAAAAGTGCATTATGGTAATCTAACCCAGATATGGTCAGAGCATAGATCACTGTGGCCAAATCCCTCTTTTTGATTATTGGCTTGGCTCATCAGCTGAAGCTGTGAGAAGGTGCCACATGCCACAACGGAGACTTGAGCCTCTAACTATAAGCTGGGATTCAGCAGCATTTCCAAGCTCCTTCAGGCTGATTCCCCAACCCTCAAGCTGCATCGTTACTGATAAACAGCACCTTAGTCTTGTCTGGACTTAGGTTTTTGTCCTTTCCTTGGACCCAGGTAGTGCAGGAAGAAGCCTGGGTGTTTCCTGAATGGGCCAGTTCTGAGTTGTTGGTGTTAAAAGGGGAAGTGTGGAAGCCAGTGGGAAATTGAAAGCCATGTGGAGAGTGTCTTCTAGGTCATAGCGTCAGGAAAGATATATTTATAATCCCTTAACTGGGATTAAGATTCTTGCAGCTGACATGTCTCCTTTGCTAATTCTACCAGCATCATCCCATCTTCAGTAATTTAATTTAAAAAACCCACCTTTCCTCCAGGAAGCTCAGAGCAGCCTAAATGGTTCTTTCTTCCTCCATTTTATCCTCACAACAACTCCATGAGATAGACTAGGGCAAGAGAGAATTACTGGCCCTTGGGCAACTGCTGAGCTTTGCAGCTGAGTGGGGCTATCTTTTTGGGCCTGTGGGCACCTTTGGCACTATGACACAGGGTGGTGGGCGCAGCCACGAAATGGCCGTTGCAGGAGGTGGAGCCACACACGCAGAGAGGAAGCCCTAGTGCAGGGGAGGAGGGGGGGTAATTTAAAACCAATACACCAGGAAAGAGGCATGAGTGGGAGAATGAAACCAACACTGGTGTCAGCTGCCGCTGAAACGCTATTTTCCAGCTTCGGATGGGAAAGAGCGGGATACAAGTTCAAATAAATAAATAAATCAGCCAATCAGTAGTCCCATCTGGCCCCACCCACTTTCTAAAAGCACTTGGAGGGCACCAGGAAAAGGTGTCAGTAGGCACCATGTTGGAAGCCCCTGCCTAACTGTTAACACCAGCCTGGATCTCAGGTGTCTTGGTCTGCAGACTGTTCTGATAAGCCGTGTTGGCTTTTCAGCACTGTCCAACTCTTGCTTCTGAAGTAGTGATGCTTCAAGAACAGTAACACATCCTATCATTAATTAAATAGATTAACTGTACAGTTGGTCTCTGAGAGTAGCTTTTGGAAAGGCTGGCCTTCCAGCTTCCGCTGTCAACTTGAGTGAGCTAGACAGGGCCTTGAAACATGCTAAGGTTGAATAGGTGGACTTTCATGTCTAACTTCCTGCATTTGCATTAGTTGCGTGGTTAAGCAGGCAGAACACTCTTTCCTGGGTGTGGTAATAAATGGCTGCTGTTTCTCTCGTGCTTCCAGTTAGTGAGGATATGCTAATTAAGAGCATCTTAATGTAGTGCACCAAGCAGCAGCTCAGCCTGGCCGGGGATTTTTTCTGTCTGTCCCGCCCATGACCAAAGCAGCAGTTTCCAAGACAGCCTCCTACAAGGACAGCTGCAAAGGGAGTAGTGAGATGATCCAGTTTGGTTTCTAGGACGTTGAACTATCACCTTTAAGAGTTCACTTAGCGGCACTTGTTAGACTTCATTGGACTTGCTTTTTGGTTATATGAGGCAACTTTAAAACTCCTTACCAAAAACATGGAATTCTTATTCTAGGCTTCTTAAAAGCAAAAGTTCTGGTACAGTTAGCTTAAGGTAACATGGCTCTATAAGTAGTGCAAACAGAATATACTGGGAGGTGTTAAACAGTAATAAATGATAAATCTGGGAGAACAAATGTTTCTTTACTCTGTTGCTGTTGTCCTGGAAGAAAGCTAATAGCAAAGATGTGGCTAATTCACTTAGTGCATTACACACTGTTCTAAATTTGAAGCAATTGGGATTGGTTTTTATGCATCGTTTTTGAGACTGCAAGCTCTTTTCATGAATTACTCCTGACAAGGAGACATAGGAAATGATGACTGGGGTCTGTAGACACAGTTTCAACTGCTCCCTCAGTTTATTGCAGCTATCCTGTAAACATGGACAATTCTAGTGAAAGCACGGCTTGATGCTGAGTTTGTTTACGGGTTTCTTGTTTCTGTGGGGGAAGACCCTTGTTATGCATTAGGAAGCTGGCCTCAATAACAGATGGATTTCTCTGTATAGCTGGAGAAAAAGTAGAGGTTCAACAAGTGTGTTCCTATCTGGTGGCACTGATATTCCAGGAGATAATAAACTGGCTTGTAAAGGCTCATCTCGCAGCCAGCGAAATGTGCAACTAGCAGCCCTAATAGCCCAGACTAACCTGCTCTCGTCAGAGCTTGGAAGCTAAGCTGGGTCGATCAGAGCCAGTACTGGTTGGGGCTGCTGTGCAAAGGAAGGCAATGGCAAACCACCCCTGTTCATCTCTTCCCTTGAAAACTTCATGAGGTTGAACCTCACAGGGTTGCCATGAGTTGGCTGTGACCTGATAGCACACTTAATGGTGCATTGGGTTTTCAGTTTGGGCTTGGCTTGACTTCCAAGTCTTAATTGGACTGAGTTTTTGTTTTCCCCAAGCAGGAATAGAACCTCAGCTCTTCAAAAGTCTACCCTAAGTGAGTCAGAGACCTAATGATGGGTTAGGTGACCAAGCCACAATCCCAATAAATCCAAGAAATAGAGGGATATGTAACAAAATATGGATATTAATTTACTTCCTTCAATCGGATGCCACCACTGTTTTCTTTCTTTCTTTCTTTCTTTCTTTCTTTCTTTCTTTCTTTCTTTCTTTCTTTCTTTCTTTCTTTCTTTCTTTCTTTCTTTCTTTCTTTCTTTCTTTCTCTCTCTCCTTCCTTCCTTCCTCTCTTTCTCTGTGTGTGTGTGTGTGTGTGTTTGTTTGTCTGAACCATTTATGCCGCTCTTCCAATTGATCAGGGTTCCCAAGGCAAGGAACATAAAAAGCATTAAAACATTCAAACAATTGAAATACATTTGAAATTATGAAATAATTCCGTAAAAACACATAAACAGAACCAGGAAGGAGGCCCAGTAACCATTATTGGAGGTATGTCAAACAAAATTCATCACCTGCTGATGAGAGACACGGATAGTAGGAGACAGGCTAATCTCCCTGGGGAGGGAGTTCTCAAATTTTGGTGCCACAACCGAGAAGGCCTTTTCACAGGTTGCCACCCATCCAGACTCAGATAAAGGAGCTTCTGAAAGAGTCACCTCACCAAGGGATAGTGCACTGTTCTGTCCTCCCTGCTTTCTTACCAGGCTTTTGTGCTGTTTGCTTGACACTAAATGTTTTTCACTGTTCTCTTTAACAAATTGCTTTCTCTTTGTGCTTCAGGGAAGATGGTGAAAAAAGTCTGCCCTTGCAACCAGCTCTGTAGTAATTATTGCATTTTGGTTATTTCTGAACTCTGATTGCCAAGCTGCTGTTTTGAGTTTTTCTTCTGATCCCTGAAGCTTAACCTCCCCAAATCTGTCTTGAGCACAGCATCTGTCTCTGTTATCTCTTCCAATGTGTGTTACTGCACTAACATAGGCACTTAGGCCTGAGCACCACAAGATTGCTGAGGGTTGCTAGAAAGGCTTGTTGCAGCTATCAGCCTAGCCTCTCTGGGGCCCCTTGCTGATGAGTACTGATCTTTGAATGTTTAAGTGCAGCGCCTTGGGCTGGGAATGAAAAATCTCCCTTTGGACGATTGGCTTGTAATGAGCATTCTGAAGGGGGCTTGGCTACTCAGCACTGTAGAGAGTTGTAGGCAGTGCTTCCAAGTTTTGAAAGGGGGAAGACAAGCACACAGATGCCCCCCAGTGTATCTGCAACATGGGAAAAGGAGCCATCACTGGCAAGATTATCAATGGCATGTACGGATGGTAACCTACCTCCGAAACAAATTGGTGGAATTAAAATGGAGAGTTGTATGATGGGGCCGTAGCCTAAGAGATAAACCCCCTGCTTTTGTTCTGTGGTATAAAGAAGAAGAAGAAAAAATAAGAATCTAAATGTTTGCTGTGACTGAGCAAGATTAGAGGGATGTTGTTTTTCCGTGGCCACTGATCTAGGCAATTGTCAGACTCTTCTTGATGGCTTAGCAGTTCTCATTCTTACCAGGCCAGAGCCCCAGGGGAGGAGGTGGCTTTCCAATATAGCTCGTACTCAAAAGTTTTTTTTTTTAATTATCTAAGCATTAAAATATTGTCTCACTCTGGGACTCCTTCACTAATACAGAGCATTAATTTCTCCCGCATTTGCCACTTATGGACTTTGAAGATTGCTCAGAGATGCCAACAGTATTTGGGCGATTTTATTGATCTTTTCTGGGTTTTATAAATACCCATCAAGAATGGAGTTTCTGGCCATCAGAAGGAGGCTGAAGGCTACATGCTGGTCCTTGCATGGAATTTTAAACTTTAGAGTGCACTGATTCCTCCCCCCCCCCCCGATCTTGCATCAAGGGGGTTTGTTTTCTTAGTGGTGTTTTTTTGGTCACTGGTGCCTGTGTCTGTACTGGTTATTCTCCTGCCTGCTCTTTATGAGGTGTATGTGCATGTGTGTGTGTTTCAATCCTCCTTGTATCACTTGCTTGAGATTTGTTACATTACAGAGAAGAATTTCCTTTGCATGTTACACGTTTATGATCTTATCACTATTGACTCCTCCTTACCTGAGCAAAAGACTCCCTTCCTTCCCCTTCCTTGCATTTCTGCATGTGGCAGATTAACACTTGTCTATTTCTTAGCATTGAGCGGATAGGTGGGGCTTTCTACCACCTGAATGAGTGCTGTTTTTGCTTGTTCACATTTCATAGTGCAGTAGCACCTTGCTCAGTTGCTGTAACAGAGGGGCAAATTAGATGCAACATGGAATATCCATGGTAAGGTTTGCCCACATTTTAGCTCAATAGCTGCGCCGAATGGCTGCTTTGAAGATTGGGGAAGGGGTCAGGGGGTGGGTGCTCTTTCCTCCATGCTGTTTTCTTAGTCTAGATCCCGCCCCCCAATCCATAGCTAATAGCAGCTTTTGAGGGAGGGGGGAGGGAGAGTTACACGCCTGTTCCCCAGTCTTCAAAGCAGATGATGGGCCACTGATAAGTTTGAAACCAACAACACTACAGGAGGTCCTGGTCTTGGATCTCTGCACTGCATCTGGTTTACCCCTAGGAAAGTCTCATTTGGCCTGGATTCAGGGAGGCCAGTTTTCTCTCTCACAAGCGGGCCTCCAAAATTCTGTTGCTGGTAAATATGACTTCATTCCTAATGACAAGGTCACACTCTTAAGCAGCAGGAATGGATTATCAGAATTTATGGATTTAATCTTGTGCAAAGGAGGCCTTAATTCATTCTTGTCAGGGTTCCCCCCCCTTTTTTGTTGGAAGCTTTAATTATAATACATTTTCTTTATCAGTTTTAGAAGCGAGTTATCTGACCTTACTGTGTTATCTCCTGCTAGTCTAATGAGCGTTCAGCCTTGGATCAAATACTCTCCTCTTGTGTTGGATGGGAAGAACTTCCACAGCACTGGGGATTCATTCCTGATCAGTACAATACTTGGACTGCACAATACTTAAACTGGAGCCAGCGTGGTGTAGTGGTGGTTTGGAGCGGTGAACTCTGATCTGGAGAACCGGGTTTGATTCCTCACTCCTCCACATGAGCGGCGGAGGCTAATCTGGTGAACTGGGTTGGTTCCCCCACATGAAGCCAGCTGGGAGACCTTGGGCTAGTCACACACTCTCAGCCTCACCTACCTCACAGGGTGTCTGTTGTGGGGAGGGGAAGGGAAGGTAATTGTAAGTCGGTTTGAGTCTCCCTTAAGTGGTAGAGAAAGTCAGCATATAAAAACCAACTCTTCTTCCTCTGCACTTCAGGCTTTCTCAGACAAGGCTACCTGTGTCATCTTGGGCAACACGTTTGCCTCAGCACATATAACACTCTCAGCATTGTGAAACACACTGAGTTTACTGCTTCTTGAATAAGTTATGAGCAAGCCAGAGGCTGTTCCCCCCCCCCCCCACATACACACACACACTATTCTACTACACGTTTGTCACTGGAATGGCCATCGATAGAAATTTAGATGCTGTGGTCTTGGTGGATGGTAAACCTGCAGGTCCTTGATGCATCCTCACTGGAGGATCGCTGCCAGTAACACAGATATCTTTCCCCAGTCTTGAGCCCCTGGGGCTTCATATTCTTCCTCTGCAGACTGAAGCAGCAGTCCATGCTGAGAGTACATCCTCCTGCTCTGTTGAGTGGGCAGAGTTGGCAGAGGCATTAATCCAATATAATAAGTGCTTGTTAACTTGATGCAGAGCAAACTATTCATCATGTCATTAATACCAAAAGCTAATTCACTCCCAAGTGGAAAATGGCAACTTTACTGAGCGCCCGCTGCCCTGGAAAATAACACACACAATTGCATAATTAACCTAATAAGAGAGAGCCTGCTAGCTGAGTCCTTCCTCTCCATTAAGTCTTAGTGTTGAATTTCAGAATTCATGTGCATGGCTTTTTAAATATCTTGCTCTCTCCTGTTTTCCATCTTCGCTTTAGTTTTGGTGTCCTTTAGAAAAATATCATCCAGTCAGACTTTAAATGACAGCGCTTGCTTTGTCATTCCAGGGACCAGCAGTACTAATACAGTTGGAGGGACAGTGAACAGCCAGGCGCCTCAATCTCAGCCTCCTGCCTCTAGCCGGAAAGGGACCTTTACAGATGACCTGCACAAGCTAGTGGACAACTGGGCGCGTGATGCCATGAACCTCTCTGGCAAGAAAAGCAGCAAGGGTCACAATAATTATGAGGTAAGTTCTTGTCCTGTGTTAATGTTGCAGATGCACCAGTGAATCTTTGGTTATCGTGTTTATCCACATAGTGAGGCACACACAGTCACACAAGCTTGTGCAGCAGAAGGATCTGCCACAGTTAAGGGAGAAGGCTCACGAAGGAATGCCAAGGTACAGAGCAGACTCGGAAGAGAATATTTTTTCTAGCAGCTCTCGAATAACTTCTTTTTGGGGACTGGGTTTTGTTTTAGGGCCCGGGAATGGCGAGGAAATTCTCTGCACCAAGCCAGCTCTGCATCTCGATGACATCCTCTCTTGGTGCTACACCCATCTCTGCAGCATCAGCTACCTCCCTAGGTCACTTCACAAAGGCCATGTGCCCCCCTCAGCCGTACGGTTACCCAGCAGTGCCCTTTGTAGCTCCCTGGAGCGGGACAGGTGGCCCAGCACAGCAGCCTTTAGGCCAATTCCAGCCTGTTGGAGCTGCCTCATTGCAAAGCTTCAACATCAGCAACTTGCAGAAATCTATCAGCAACCCCCCAGGCTCTAATCTGCGGACCACTTAATGAGACCCAGACACACTGCTGGGTAGAACTTGGGGGGGGGAGACGGGGGCCCTGAACCAACTACTAGGCTGCAATGAACTGGCTATTTAGTGCCCAAAGGGGAACGACTTCCCCCCCCTCTAACCATTGCTCTTTGCTCTCAGTAAGAAAAGCCCCCCATTCTGAAGATGGGGAGAAGGGTGATCAGGATCTTCCATGATGGGACATGGCTTCCTCTTGTTCTTGTATGTGGCAAAGTATGTAACGATGGAAGTCACCAAGCGAACCGGTGGCCTCTTGTAAAACTCGTTGGGTTTCAGAGGCTGAATCCACAGTGGGTTAAGAGGAGAGGAGTTGACGTTTGTTCTAGCATGAATCTTTAGTATGCCGTTTGTCTTGCTCTGAGGAATCAAGCTTAGGGAAAAGCTGTCCATGTTTCCATCTTGTCTCTCCCTCCCCTCAAACCATCACACCGGAGTTCCTGAGATGACGGGGCACGGAGGTGGACTTTGCAGAACAGCCCGTGCTTTGAGATAGGTCATTACTGCTTTAAAGTAAAAGATATTAACAGCTTTGACTGCAGCATTAGAGCAATTTAAAATTGTTTAGAAGATAAAATTTTTAAAAGTTCCCTGCGGACATGTACTTACCATCAGTTTTGATGTGGAAACACTGTGATATATAAATGTTGTTGGACAACAGTAGTTTAAAATGAGTGGAGTATAGAGGGTTAAACAAGTTAAAAAGGAAAAAAAATGGGGAAAAAGCTAGCTATATCCTGATACTTATTGGAGACACTTTAACTTTTTTCCTTTGTATTTTCATTGTATTAGATAAATGTGAATGTATAATTGTATAAATTAATGTACTTGAATACTTGTCTGGTTCTCCCAGTATGCTTGCTGGATATTTTAGTGCCTTGGACTTTTATTGCTTCTGCAGTTAGCATTGCCATCCCAGCAGACTTTAGACAGGCAGAGGGAAATGGGGGTTATCTGGACATAGTCACTGGAATACCAAAGGGTTAACACATTGGATGTTTATACTGTAATAGTGTCTAGAGTAGGTGTTGGATGGGGAGCAACTGCAGCTGTATGTTGGGAAAGTAAAAGTTACGAGTGAAGGGGGAGCATATGGCGTTGACGACAGCAGCAATGAGAGCTTAATGTGGGAATGCTGAAAGGAACGGATATGGGTCAGCTCCTACGAGTGGTTTGACTTTTAAGCTTGATGTAGTAAAGGTTTTGCAGGCAAGGGGAATAAGGGTGATGTAAAGTAGGTGGAGCTATAACTCTGGGAAGGGAGAGCGTCTGCTGGGACCCCCCCCCCTTTAATTCAGTCCACAAAGGCCAGAAGCAGAACTTCCTGGTGCAACATCCATTGCCAGTGATGGATACACTTGAAACAGCCAGCATAAAAAAAATTGCTCTGTCTTTATAATTTTGTTCCATGTCTAAAAGACTTAAAACTGGTACCAGGACTATAACTAACTGTGTTGCCTTCTAGTAGATGTACTGTATCTCCTACTTTCCACTCGCCACCGCCTTTCTAACTTAAAATACTGGTTCCCTATTCAAACAAAATATTGCAACCGACTAGTATTACTCTCTGTTGCTGCAGCAGGCTGCCAAGGGTCGGAGTAGTTCAGCTTTGTACTTGGGAGCAGCTTTGCTGCTGGTCTGGAAGTCTACTGAGGAGGTTTAAGTTCCTGAAGTTCCTTTGAGGTTGCGGGGGGGGGGGGTGTTCTTTCTGTACTTAGTTCACTCTTCCCTCATACACATGCACAAGTTTTTTTCTTTTCTTTCACTTCATGTTGAAGTTTACAGTTGTTTTGCCAGAAAGAAGGGTAGGGCTGGGGCACATGGGCTGGATAGCAAAAGAATGAAGTCCAGGGGGCTAAGTTTCAACTTTTCAGACTTGAGGAGGAAAAAGGGTTTTGTGAGCGGGGAAGAGAATGGGGCTTTCTGCAGAGAAATTGAACTGAAAAGCTTTGTGAAGACACAAAATGAGGTTGATGTGCAGAAAGAACAAAGGAGTAATAAGGAGAGATGCCACTTCACAGTAGAGGAACTGGTCCACTGAGTGTTGCACAAGGGTGGTATTTTGGTTGAAGATGCTTGAGGTCGGGTTTTCACTTAGTTATGCAAGAGCTGGTTTTATTTACCATTGATTACCCTCCTGTGGATGAAATAACTGAGGTCTAGAGGAATAAAACTAATGCTACTGAACTGTTAAATTATTTTGTGTTAATATTACACTTTTGAGTACCTTTTCCCACGAGATCTGTTTCTGAATTACAGATGTTCTCTTTACATTATTTAACAATGTACACTGTAAAAAAAAAAAAGAAATAAAATGAATTCAAACCTTGGGCTTCCCTGGCCGTAGTTAATGGTATGTTTTGCACTAAATCCAGGCATTGCGCTTCCTGTATGATTGCGCTTTGTGCTGCAGTTTGTTACCTTCTTTGTAGATATTTAATGAAATCATTCAAATAAACCAAACCTGCTTTTGTTGAGCTGTGTTTTTTTTCCCCCATTCTCGGTCGGCTTTTTCTTCCTTCTGTTCCCAGATGTTTATCTTCCAGTGAGCTCATTGTAACAGCGACCATAAGGTGGAAGTGGCCTGGACATCAGCTAGTCATCACAGCGCTGCTCGTTACTTCGGATCTTAGTGCTGATGATTGTTGGACACACTATCCAACCAGAGCAAATCACTTACGATCACTAAAAAAAAAGTGTGCCAAGGAAAGCTGAATTCTTTGACCTTTATAAATTAAGATATATTTGTGTAACGCTAGTTTGGGAGAGATGCTGAAAGCCATGCCTCTGATTGCACCACACCTCATTCAGTCACACGTCAGGCAGGTGTTCCTATTTACTTCCAAACGGAAAAAAAACGAAAGCCAAGATTCCCAGCAAGTTGTATATTTCTTTCTGAACCTTTGCATACACAGCCCTGTTACTGTTGTAAGTAAAAAACTGGACACCCATATTTCCAAAGATGTTTGATTCTATTGCTTGTATTATGAAAAGAGGCTATAGTCTCCTACTAAACATTTCTTTGCTGATATAGATGTAGTCTTGGCATTGGGTGTTGGACACACTAAAAGGTAAAGGTAGTCCCCTGTGCAAGCACCAGGTCATTCCTCACCCATGGGGTGACGTCACATCTCAACGTTTACGGGGTGGTTTGCTATTGCCTTCCCCAGTTGTCTACGCTTTACCCCCAGCAAGATGGGTACTCATTTTACCAACCTCGGAAGGATGGAAGGCTGAGTCAACCTTGAGCTGGCTATCTGAAACTGACTCCCATCGGGATCGAACTCAGGTCGTGAGCAGAGCTTTGGACTGCAGCTTACCACTCTGCGCCATGGGGCTCATATTGGACACTCTAAGGTAGTTCAAAAGGGTTTGCTTGCAGGCTTGCCTAAGATATTTTTCCAGAACGCTTGCTTAAATGTGATACACAGTGAAACATCATTTCTGTTGCTGCCCAAGTTGCTTTGAGAGTGGTAAGGTTCACTTAGCTTTACATTCAAGGCTGTGATTAGGGCCATGGGGAAGCATGCGAATGGTAATGAAACCAAACAAGTTATATTGAAAGAGGAGAGACAGTGTAAAGATCTGGACATGGGTGGGGTGAGTGTGACAATCAGAGCATTATGCCCCTCTTGGCCTTCTGCATGGTAGGACTCCATAACAGGGTCATCACACTTTAGAATAACTCACCACTACCACCAAAAGGAGTTTCTCAACTGTGTGTGTGTGTGGGGGGGGTTGTTACTACTCTTATCAGAACTCAATATATACCTGATATTGAAGCTTTAAAGCCACACTGTTGAAGGCTAGGCTATCCTTTGTATACTTGAAATAGAACCATACTATAGACAATACCCTTCCTAAGGTTTCACTTATTAGTCAACTAAAGGGCTGTTTGATTATTACAGATTAAAACTGGCTAAAATACATAGTGCTTGATCCAAAAGAAAAGGGTGGAAGGAGAACGCGTGTACCCATAGGAGTTATAATGCTTTAGAAGAGTGTGATGATAAAGCCAGCTTTGTATATTTTGAATACTGGAAAAGATAAGTGCAGTCTACCATACCCCTCACCAAAATGGAGCATATTGCTGCGATTGGGAAATAGTTAAAGCGGTCTTGAAATAATGCTCTAAATAAGGTGCAGGCCCATGAGGCATATTGATGGGGCATGCAAGTTTGACACCCCTTCCTCCTTCCATTATTGTCCAAACTCTCAGGTAAATTGTAAATTAACCAAAGCACCTACCCAGTGATTAAAATGTGCTCCACAAGTGACAAGTCATTTAACTGCATACATGTGGAGTCCCCTGGGTCAGAAGATACTTCAGCCTTATCTATAGGGAATCAGGTTTTCTGCCTTTTGTCACCTGTGAGGGAACAGCTAGTTTGCCATTTTAGTGATGATTCTCCATGGATAGGTTTGCACAGCTAGACAACCTCTACACGATCTTTTGACCATTTCATAGGATTGTATGGTAAACCAGAGTTTCAGGGATATTGCTTGCTGTGACTGCGGTTATACTTTGGTAATAGAACAATGGTTCACATGTTCAGAGAATGTAAATTATTTTGGAACACTCTGCACTCTTTCAGCAGATGCATAATCCATAGGACCAAATACAATTTTGCTTTTGGTGATGATTGGGAAGGCTCATACACGGGACTTGTACAGACTATTCTGAATTATATTCCAGCAGCTAGACAACACCTAAAGAGAGGTCAGACATTTAAAATAAGTACTCAAATGTGTTTCCAGCTTGAGATGTTAACAATGGATTTACATGTATCATCTATGCAGGTAATTACATATATCATGGTGCATACCTCTGTTTAAATATATTTTGATACTGTTTAGCCTTTGGCTTCAGTTTTACAAAGCACATAACTGAGGTGTCCCTAATATCCATTCACAAATGAAAAGGTTTGGCTTGGCCTACAAAATTTTTTTTTAAATAGTCCATCATTCAGATTCTCTGGCAGGAAGGAGGGGAGAAGCCATTTCTGTTTTATAAAATAAACTTGTATTGAGAGAAGGGTCATCCCTGACACAATCATCTCCCACATGAAGGTTTCAAATTTAGCAGTACCCTGTAAGACTCTTCCTATGCGACTTTGAAGTTTTTAATTGAAACTAAGTACACAAACATTTTAATGTTCAGAATATTTAAGCCAGGTCATAGGTAATGTCCAATTTGACACTTTAGCCATCTATGTGCACAAAATGTAATACAGCCTCCCTTAAGCACCCCACTTATGTTTAGTTTCTAAGCTCATCTAGTCGCTTTATGGCCCCTGATGAAATTTCCCTTAGAGAGACAGTGTTTAGACTACACGTAAGGTGTCAGCTTCTTTTCTATAGTATTACAGTTGCTACTAATAAAAACTATATAATTAGGAGACCTTAGGATAGGGGAGAAAACCAGCATGGTTAAGGTATTTGGACTAGGATCTGGGAAACCTAGGTTCAAATCCCCACTCATGCCATGGAAGCTTGCTGGGTGACCCTGGGCCAGTCACACACACTCAGCCCTAACCCTGGCTAGTATTTGGATGGGAGACCCAAGGAATACCAGGGTCATGACGTGGAGGCAGGCAATGGCAAACCGCCTCCAAATGTCTTGCCTTGAAAACCCTATAGGGCCTTCCTAAGTGAACTGTGACTTGATGGCAAAAGAAGGATAAGGGGGCCTGTTGCCTTATAAGCAATGAGGGGTTAACTTCCAGCTTATGGAATGAGACTTTCACTACCCTAACAGAGCAAAGAACCTCCAGGAACAAGACTGGGTTTTATTGTGAGAGTCTGCAGTAGAAGGAAATAAGCCGAAACCTCCCCACCCTAGCCAGTTGGGAGAATGTCAGCAGTGTAAAGTTACTACAGCCCATCAAGGCCATATCTTTTCCAAAGAAAGGGGTAAAAGAATTATCCTTGTCTGTTCGGAATCTTCTTGGAACAGTAGGTCTGTCTCAGAGGTGAAGGATTTATTGCTTACAAAGGACCAAACAAAATATGACACTGAGTAAACCCTGAAAAGATCTTCACAGCATTTTAAAAGGAAATAATTCAGGGCTCCAAATTTAGATCAGTCAAGGTACAAAACAGAAGTTGAACATTTAGCTCCCACTGCAGTTTCACAAATCAAAACCAGCTGTGAAGGGTTAATATCCCAGGGGGCAGGGTAAGGTACGTTTTGGTTAACTAAGGGATAATACCCACCCTGTAGCCCTGATCTATGGCAGTGTACTATATGACATTTGTTTCTCTTTAGAAATTCTGGGAAGATCTGATTTCCCACATCCACGTTGGCTTTAAGTTAGCACCTATAGATATAATCATGCCACCTAATGCTATAGCACCATTTTTCTTAATTTCAAATATTCAAGAGCACAAGAGAAAGCTATATGGCCAAAAATTAAGTAGATCTCCAGGTTGCACATGGTTTAAGGAGATTTCTAGGTCTGAAAATGCCAAAGGTTAATTGACTTGAAAAAACTTTTTATTAATTAAGGCTTTCACTGTGTTATTTTAGTAGCTTGACATCCTAGAGAGGCAAATGATTAAAACAATTTTATTCCACAGAAAGTTAGTTTTAGAAATATAGCTGTAAAATGTGCCTTTCAATTACCTGATATGAAGTTACCTCTAAGCATTTTTACAGAGCAAATAACTAACTTAAAACAAGCCTACCCTGTTCTTTAAACAACTAAGCATCTTATAGCTCAAGGCTCATACTAGTTAAAAAGGTGGCCTTCAATTAAATTAAGGTATAATATAAAAAATAGTATTGTATTTGAATCTAAGTTTATGTCAAACCAGGATGAAATATTAGGGTTGTGGTCCGAAGACAGTACAGGAATAACATGATTTTAAACCTTCAATCTAATATTGCAAACACTGTATACACTGTTTTCTTTCTGTACGAGCTGTTTGAATGTCCATCTAGTAAAGGAATATTCTGCATTCTGAAATAGTAGCTAAACCAAACAACATCCTTGAAGTAATCGCAACAGTGTTTTGAAAAACACTGGCAAATAAAGCAAAGTCAAGTATATTTCATCTGGTGCTAAGAGGGCTCTAATCTTCTCTTCTTCATACCTTGACTCCTTCTTCCTGCTAAAAGGAAACAAATCATTGATGGTTTTTTCCTTATACAACAGGGCCTGTTTGTATAACTTTCTTCACTCAAGTGGAACTAGCAATTATTTTTTCTTTGGGATAGCATCTAATCCTGGCTCATACCTGAACTTTACAATTTTTTTATTTAAACCTTTTATTAGCCACCTTTGTCTCTTGTGGAACTCAAGGCGGCTTACCACATAAATAAAACATTATAAAAACACAACAAAACAATTATAAAGCCATAAAAATGAGTTTAAAAACTCCAAATAGGACTGCCAATAATAAAACCTAATTACATGCAAACCACACATACTTTGAAGCAAATCATATTTAATTCAGCAGAACTAACTTCCAAGGAATTGAACTCCTGAGTGTAGATTTAATCTTATTATAGCAGAAACAATGAAGACGCCCTTTCTTCTCTTTTTACTCCACAGGCTTCAGGCACAGCTTAGGGAGCTGAGGCCAGTGGAACTGGCATCTTGACACTGAAACCATATGCAAGTTACTCCTGTCTAAGCCCACTGATTTTAACGCTGCATAGGATCCCACTGTGAGCATGCAAAGGCCAAAACATGCCATGATGCCAAGACTTGCTCTGCCTCGCCTGTTCACTGAAAAAGGGAGACTATATCCTACATAGCGGTATGCCTTGTGCCCCCCTCCTAAACAGTTACACTCCGGAGTTTCTGCACTAGAAATCTTCCCCTTCTTTCACATAACCTACCTGGTGAATAAGGTTTGGGACTAATGGATGCCTGGCCAGGTTCAGGTTTTGCATATAATCTTTTATGGCTTATTCTTTGAGGTGTTCTGTTGTGAGTCGTCATCTGATGCTGGCCTGGATGCTGGACTGGCATAGGTGCTGCGTTGTGATTGGTAACGCTGGGGTCAGTGGCCTCCAAGGGCAAGTCCCAGAGCCCAGGGTCATCTGAAACAAGTCAAGCATTAACAGGAAAGGAAAAGCCAACTACCGTATATACTCGGGTATAAGCCGACCCGAGTATAAGCCGACCCCCCAATTTGAGGCCAGAAAAGGGAATTTTTTATTGACCCGCGTATAAGCCAAAGGTCAATAAGAAATTCCCTTTACCGGTAATGCTGCGCTCTAACATGGCAGCCGCCATTTTAGAGCGCAGGGATTATCTCGCCCCTGCCCCGGGTCGCCCTCCCGCCGGCCTCCCAGGCCCTCCAGACCCACCCCGGCCCCAGTGCCATCCAAGGGGGGGGAGGGGGAAGAGCCCCTGAACCCCCTACTCACCGGGAGAGGCGGCGAATCGGCGCTCTAAAATGGCGGCCACCATTTTAGAGCAGGAGGAAGAGGCCCGGAGGAGGCCCGGATCAGCTGTAGAGTGGGAGGACCAGCCCGGGTGAGGTGGGGGGTGGGGGGGAAGAAACCGCCGCTGCCGCCGCACAGCAGAAGGCGCGGTGCGGTGGGGGTGGGCGGGGGGGAATCAGCTGGCCGGCGGGAGCGCTCTGGGGGGTGGGGGGAATCAGCTGGCCGGCGGGAGCGCGCTGGGGGGGGAATCAGCTGGCCGGCAGGAGCGCGCTGGGGGTGGGGGGAAATCAGCTGGGCGGCGGGAGCGCGCTGGGGGGGTGGGGGGAATCAGCTGGGCGGCGGGAGCGCGCTGGGGGGGTGGGGGGAATCAGCTGGGCGGCAGGAGCGCGCTTCAGGCGGCTCCAAAGGAGAAACCGCCCAATTACCGTATTGACCCGTGTATAAGCCGAGTTGGGATTTTTCAGCCTTTTGGGGGGGCTGAAAAACTCGGCTTATACATGAGTATATACGGTACCAATCACTCCCATCTACATCTGGCAACTAAATGAGTTAAACTGTAACAGGAGCAGCTATAAGTGCAGCAGACTAGATGCCCGTTGCCAAAGGATTAGGAATGCAAAGGTGGGTCACTAAGCTCTTACTACCCCACCATTTTCCCCATGCAAATACAGCCTCCCCTCACTGCTTTTTCCACTCATTCAGGTATACTTTCTGAGATCCCAATTCACTACAAAAGCAGTTCTGTAGGCAGGAGCACCTGGGGAAAGGACTGTTTGTGCCTGCCTGTACTGTGCTGGCTGTCTTAGTCGTCACTTCACAGAAACTTGCCACTGGCCAGTATACAGCAATTCTGTACTCACCTACAAGGAACTCCTCTTCCAAAGTGGGTTCCAGATGGGCTGCAGTACTGTGCTTTGTAGGAGAAACATTATGAGCTTTTGAAGACAAACAAGAGGTTGGTTAGTGCTACTAGTGGAGAGGGCAAACTGATGACGTCATGTGTGCATACACTGTCTGCCCTTCAAGGATGGAAAGAAGGGGGTGATGGTTGTTTGAACTTTATTGACAGAGATATTACAAGGCAAAAAATGAATCCCTGCAGACACCCTAGAGGAGGCTGTCTAAAAAAGAGTAGTCCCCAAATCTGTATAACCTTCATTAATGAGTTTTATAAGTGCTGCAACTTATTTAAGATGGTCATGTTGGTTAAAGCACTACTCTGTTTTCAAAAATATATAAAAACATTTAGGTCTGTTAACTGATTAGGCATCTGGCTTTTGGCAGATTTTACTGATGAAAAAACTAATCAACTGATTAAATTTGTACATTACAAAACCCTAAATGAAGGGGCCTTTTATTCCAAACGAAGGAAACAAAAGCTACCATTCATTGTTAAAGAACATATGTATATGTTCTGCCCTAGTACAGAAACAAGCAAAAACAGCCTCAAGAAAAACTCGAGTCCTTAATTTCCAGCTCCACCAATTACCTCAGGTGTCATCTATATAAGATTTATTGTTAGTGTTGTTTTAGATTGTCTAGACTGTTTTAACTTGTATTTATATGTATATTTACCTGTTGTTAGCTGCCCTGAGCCCAGTTCGTCAGGGATGGGAAGGGCATAAATAAAATTTATTATTGTTATTATTATTATTACTGATCAGCTACAGCTGACTGTTGATTTGCTGATTATCATTAGTCATTTATCTGCTGATTAAACGGATTTCAATTTGCTGCCCTAACCTAATTCCAGATCATATATTCACTCATAAACCTTGCTTTTCTTCACAATCAGAACCTATTGTGATAAATTATACTGTTTTGCATTTTATAGTTGTATAATTGGTCATTTTGTGCAACAACAGATGATTCATTCTGCTAGTCAGAGCAGCAGAAGGAGATTTGGGTTAAGTTCTTGTATTGATGCTTTTATTAAAAACAAACAAACCAAGAAGGACATTCAATACACACTTGTTTAGTGTCCTTCTTTCAGTTGCCTGCCACGTTCTTAGCCTACTTGTTCCAAGTTTTTCATGCTGTAGCAGATACAGAATCTAGCTAGTATGTTACCTTGGTTGCTAGCCTGACCAGCTGGAACATTTGATTTGATCTGCTCTTTCTTCTGCATCTGCTGTCTAAACTGCTGCTGCAGTTGCTTCTGCCGTAATTTCCGCTGGTATGTGGCATCACCCGCCGAGGGCAGTGAAACTCTGCTGTGAGAAAACACAGATCAATTGATGTTATCACTGTATTGCCTTCCTCCTGGAGACCCTGGAGAGCCACCGCCAGTGTGAGTAGAGAATACTGACCTGGACGGACCAAGGGTCTGGCTCAGTATAAGGCAGCTTCATATGTTAGCCCTGACCTAGATGGTGCAGGTTAGCCTAATCTCATCAGATCTCAGAAGCTAAGCAGGGTTGGCCCTGGTGAGTATTTGGATGGGTGACTTCCAAGCAACACCAGAGTCATGACGCAGAGGCAGGCAATGGCAAACCACCTCCAAACGTCTCTTTCCTTGAAAACCCTACAGGGTCGCCGTAAGTCAGCTGTGAGTTGATGGCACTTTGCACACACACATCACAACTGAACCCTTGAAAAAAAACTCCACTCTTTAAAATCAGCACACACGAACAAGTACCTGGTTTTTAGGATCATGAAAATACATACATAATTGTGAATAGGCAAAACCTCAGAACCTAGGAGTATGATTGCTGAAACACCTCCCTAGCTTTCTGTGGCTAACAGATATTTTACACATTAATAAATGCAACTGATTAATTTATTCAGATATGAGACTGACTCAGATTTTTAATTTTGCACAGCAGAATATACAGAGTTTGATCATTAAAGATAGAAGCTTGTGAGGCTGGTGTCAGGATACTATATATTAGGGAATATAGTCGAAGCAGAATCACAGTTTTTCTAATGTTTAGAAGATGGTACAGACATGTGTTCTTCCTGGGGTGTGGACTTTATCCTCACTGTTTACTGACAATAATGCTGGAAGGACTCCATGTATGCTCCACAGACTGTACCCTCAGCTAAGCAGCAAAGTAAAACAGGAGCTCAGTGGCAGCTTGAAGACCACAGAATAAATTTTGGTGGTCTCCGAGGTGCCCCAGGTTCCTATTTTATTTTGCTTTTACAGATTAGCATAGCTACCCATCTGAAACTATCCTCAACTAAGCACTTTCTGCTATTACTGTCTGGCCAGTCACAACAGTATAGAGGACATAGTAGGCTCAAATTCATAAACAACCCTTTGCTGAACCACAATTCAGAGTGACTCAAACAGCCATGACAGCATATTTGAACTGTGACTATGGTCCATATCTGTGAGTTTAAAACACTTAGAACTGCTGCTCTGTATAGAAAATATGAAATAAAATCTGATCTGGGGGGCGGGGTATCCAACCTGTTTTCCGGATCTTGTTCAGAAGTGCTCAGTAAAAGTTCTGATTGGTCAGATTTGCCGGAAGTAGTAGTGGCAAACTGCTGCTGGTCTTCGTGCTCCTTCTGTAAACAGCTACTGTATCTGGCCTTCTCCACAGCGGGCTCAAAGTCTTGTCTTTTAGCATTGCCCAAATCTAAATCCGGGGGCATCTAGTGAAAGGAATGAAACAAAAAGACATTCAGTACTTAGGGAAACTTAAGAATGTAATAGAAGCATTTCACAGACTCCTGATCTGTCAAGCTGCCCAGGAGACAAATTGCTTTCCTGGCAGCCTTTGCCCATTTCATCCAGCATGCCTTTTTTGGCCCTGCACTGTGAATCGGGCTCATGTGATTATTTGACTAATGTAAGAGTGATTTCAGTAATGCTTCGTAACCAATGCCTCCTTTGTTGAAATTCGCTTTATAGATCATCTTTGGTTTCTTGTGTTTTTCAATGACAAGGACATTTTTAAAAAAAATAATAAAGAGCCTAACTATTCCCTTTAACACTGAAAGAAGAAACCCACAGATTCACATGTTAAGTGTAATTCAGAAATCAGTTAAGGTGATAATTTGAGCTAATCTTCAGTTTTCTCCCCAAGGCCCATGAGCATATGCTGCCCCTCTTTGATGAAAGGCCAGTTAGAGAGGCAAACACCATAGGATGCTGTCAACAAGGAATACTGTTAAGATTCTGGGCTGGAGTGACCAGAATGATGAGGCTTAACTGATCATTAATTTGGAAAGAGGGAGGAGGAGAATTATTAGTTACAATCTGAGCAATTGTGCAGTGTCCTTGGAAGTCCCATCTAACATACCTGACGGGGAAGCTTATTCACTGATCGCAAGTAGTCTTTGTCCAGGATGCAGTTCCCAAGCGCATTACCAAAGCACCTGGTAAAGAAGAGATTTTTATTATCTTTTAGCTTGTGGTTCCTTGTTTACATAGCCCTCCTGGAACAGCCATGTATGCAAAATTACTGCATATTACTACTTACTTCAGTGCCCTTTTCAGTCCATCTGTAACTGCCTCTTTCCTTGCTTTTTCCAGAGACAAGGCCTTAGATTTCAAGCCTTCACTTACTCCATAGCCAACATCTTCGTGATATGACCCGTCCTGAAATTTGAACAGAATGTTCAGTACCAGGCTCTTGGGCTACAGGTGTCGTTCTATCTTCTCTATGCTTGCTTTCCAGAAAAATAAGCCTAATGCAGTATGTGTAGTTTTCTAGTAGTCCACAGGCGCTCAGGTGCAAATCTACAGTAATATAGCCCAATCCAGTTTTCAGGGTAAAATCAAGCCTGAACCTGGAAACTAGCCAAACTGCTAGTGCAGAAGGAACTTGGAAGGATAAATGCAATGTTATTTACAAAGCAGTACATTGTCAGAAATTATACATTATAAGCTATACAAACAAGGATTTTTCTTACTACATAATTTTTTGTTTTATTTTAATAAGAAAGTTAAGTGATCCTTGTGTCAAGCAATAGCATGACCAACTACAAAACGTGGGGTATTTTGACTAACAGGAAGTAACATCTCAAGTCATATTGTAAAGTATATTTAATTGATTATAAATTCCTGTAATCTTTAAAGTGCCCCTATTTACCTTAAGTTGGACTTTTACAAAGGCGCAGACGCCCACATAGAACTTGCCGTTATTTAGATCAACAAAATCTGTGCAAGAGAACAAGAAAAGGTTACAGTGGTGATTAAAGAACAAGGTTAGCAGGGTTTTTGGCACAAAAAGTTGCATCAGAAACCTCTGGCACAATTTAATCGTGATCCAATCTTCAAATGACAAGGAATAGAGGGTTTTTTCTTTTGTTTTTAAGAGAAAAGGACATTTACAGTGCAATCCTATGAAGAGTTACTCCAGACTAAGCCCATTGAAATGAATGGGCTTAGGCTGGAGTAACTCTCTTTAGGATTGCACTGTTACAGTATTAGTTGGTTTTCAGAAGTAGCTTAGTTTTTGTACGCAAGTTTCCTGAATAGTTTTTGCTGTAAGCTGATGATATTTATAATGTTTTGCAAGCACAACCACAATATGCAATGTGGAATATATAGTATTTGAATAGAAAACAATGATAGGCTGTCACAATAGCAGCAGCTGGCTCTGAAAAGAACTTCGGTGGAAGTGAAGAAGAATCTGTGGTCTGTTCAAAGAGAAAAATATTAGAATACTATGCACAAGAAATTCTCCAGGAAAATTCCAGGGACACTCCCAAGCACTGATTTGTCTCCTAAACTATGCACTTTGAGGGTCTGCAAAATGTTATCAAGGCAATGCAAGCCAGGAACTGGAGCATGCCTCTGAATCTTGTATGGTGGTGGCTCATGCTTCTGACAGCATAAAATTCGATTAATACCCTTAGCAGTTCTCACCAAAGTGCCCAAAGTTGTTGACATATTTCAATATTAGCTTAAATTCTAATAGACATTATACAAAAGGAAAAAGACAAAGGGAAGAACAAAATAAGCAAATTCAGATATCACCTCTTATACAACGCTACATAGTGTCTACAATTGCAGTAGCAGTTCTGGGAGGGAAGGAACCAAATGGCAGTTGGTTCCAGTCAAGCAGATCACAGGTATTGCAAAGCCTCTAAAGGAAACCTGAAGTATTGTGGTTTCAACAAGGTACCCATCAGCCTGGGTATATAGCATTTTTACTCTTTTTTTAAAGGCCAGCAGCTTAATTAATAAAGTTCTGTGACTTAAGGCAGAGCTTGACAAATCCCAGGCATCAGGTTACCCTAGTGCCTAGAAATTTCATTATGGCATCTAGTATTTTCAACAGTTATTTTATTGTATGACCACTTGTCAACTCTCAGTGGAAATCTAAAGTATAATTTCACATCAGAGTGTTTTGTTGTGTGACATAAAAAGTATTGTTTATTTATACGGACACCTAACTTTCCACCAATCAGTGGTGGTGGATGAACTGAATTCTTAACCAGTTGCTTTCTATACTGGCTCCATTATTCTCCTAAATAGGTGGATCTTTTTAAAGTAATACTGGAATTATGAGAATTTGGGAAGAAGATAGGTTGGGGTTAGAGGTTATCTTTTTGATCATGGCGATTTCAACCACGGTTACCCCTATATCATATATCTAATCCTGAACAATGGCTCCAGAATACAGATCAAAAAGTCATCATTATGAGGCCATAAACATACCTGTCCCAACACCCTTATCAGCAGGTAGGTGACAGTGGTGGTGGCAAGAGGCTTTAAGTAGGAAGTTTAAAGGCTGCACTTTCTGCTTCAACCTTCCCTCTCTCTCTGACACCCAGCTGATTGTGGGGATATGACCAGAAGAAGGGTTAGGGAAGAAGGAGCTGACTGAGAAGTGGAAGACAGGGAAGGGAAAAATTGTAGAACCAAGACAGGTGGGATTTTGTTGGTCTCCTACTTGTTTATGTGTATGTTACCAATTTTTTGCCATAGCTTTAATTCAAGAAACCTGAAGAGATCAGGATTAGATTTTCCGATAGGAATAATTAGAAAATATAGTCATTCAGATACAAAACCTGAAGACTGAAAAAATGAGTCTGGCTCTTAAAATTTTTGGGCTGGCTCCCACAGTCAAAGAAAATTTGTCCGGGCCTGACTTAAAGTCATAACTACGTTAGAAATGAAATACCACTTTTCATAACAGCACATACCCATTCACACAACCGTTGTAACTAATTGTGTCTGGTTTTATGACTGACTGAGGTAGGCTTTGACAAAAAATTACATGGGTAGGATCAAGACATTCAGCAACTTTTTTAGTTGGATTTCACAGAATACTACCAACGTATATTAAGAAAGCTTAAGGTCTTGTCTAAACAGTGAGTTTTTCAACAGGTCTAGGAAAGTAAGGAGGAATAACAGCACAGAGAGAAAATAGAAACATCAGTGATATCAACCAAGGAACTGCAAAATATTAGTGCACTTCAGCAAACGCGATCTCTTCACAGGGAACTGTATTGCAAGAAATCAGGCTACAAAAAAGGCAAAGTCAGCAATAAAAGGTGGGTCTTTGGAAGGATCAGTTATGCACAGGCAGAAGATGACTCACTATGCTAGTATTCAGCAGATGGACTGTTCTTTAGTCATTGCAGTTCTGGCCCCAACAGAATTACCACACTGATGAGTTAGCTTGTACCAGGAATGCAAATACAACCTCAATGCACCGTCATCTGGCAAGGTCATCCTTACTGCAGTGCCTTCAAAGCCCTCTCGCACAGTCTCCAAACTGTCATGGTGGGGTATAAGCTTCAAAAAGCCATTTGTGAAGACCTCAGTCAGTCCACATAAGGTCCCCATGGTGCAGAGTGGTAAGCTGCAGTACTGCAGTCCAAGCTCTGCTCACGACCTGAGTTCAATCCCGACGGAAGTCGGTTTCAGGTAGTCAGCTCAAGGTTGACTCAGCCTTCCATCCTTCCAAGGTTGGTAAAATGAGTGTAGACTGGGGAAGGCAATGGCAAACCACCCTCGTAAACATAAGTCTGCCTAGAAAACATCGGGATGTGAGGTCACCCCATGGGTCAGGAATGACCTGGTGCTTGCACAGGGGACTACCTTTACCTTTTTACCAGTCAGCCCACATCTTGGGAATTGTAAATTCACAAACGTAGTGTTTAGTATTTCATTTCATTAGCATGAGCAATCATATTTTATCCCTTCTTCAAGAACCCTTAGCATGAGACTGTTACAACACAAGTTCTGACCAGGTGCTCACCAACATTCTGCTGAGTGACTGAATGAGCCCAGCCATTGTATCCAAACATCTCATTGGCCAGACTGACAACTCTATGTCCCTCAATGTAGCAAACCTGAAAGCAGAAAGATATGAACTATTATTTTGTATAGTCACTCAAATGCAATGGATTTCAAAAATTTAGTTCTGATGTATCTTATTATTTTCATGAACAATCTTAGCTTCTACATATAATCTTGCAACACAGCTTCAAAGTTAGGCTCATCATAACAAGAGAAAAATGGAATATAGCATATACATACAAGATATCAGAGCCCATTAGTTACCAAGTATTTTCTACATTTTCAGTATTAACTGGGTAACAAAATCAATTTAATATACAGCTCTCAAACTGAGAGAATGTCACATAATGAACTGATAATAAATCATTAGGAAGAGAATGCCTGTACTATCGGGATTCAGAGGAGTGGTATTGTGAAGCATCAGGTGTGTGGGGGGAGTAGGTATGTGTCTTGTCATTACATGTGATGTTATTGGCATTGGAGTATACAGGAGATTACATATCTCCAAAAAACATTCCTCCACTGTGCTTGCTTTTTTTAGGTCCCTGGTATGCAGAAGAGATGACGGAAGGTAATGGGCTACAAGTTCCCGCGCTCCCAAAGTTGGCAGCCATCAAATGTCATAGCCACAGCTGCCTAGCCTTCCCCATAGACGCCTTCTTGACTTTGAATTGAAGGCCTGACAGTAACCTTCAGGGGTCTGTATTTGGCCTTGGAGATGTCAAATGTGGATCTCTCTGCTTTAGATGATGTAGTTCCTAAGTAAGGGCAGAAGAAACATTCTTCCCAAAGGAGTCAAAGAAATTAGTCAACTATTCACAGTAGAATATCCATAGTGAAAATCATTCACTTGCCATCAGAGAAAAGAAATCTATGAACATTTATACCTTCTGTCCTCCACCAGCTTGTCGGCTGCTGATGTATTCTGGGCCCAATCTCTGCCGCAGGGCAGCCTGGATGGCCTGGTACTCATCTGCTGTATACCGACACTTAAAAAAAAAAGTTAAAAGATGGGCAGATCTGGATATGGTACAAATTTTTATCTGTCCTGGCTTTCCCCCCATTTCAAGATTTGGTACAATCAGACTTTTTTCCTCTAATTGCAATCTTTTAATCCAATCTTATTCCTAATTACCTAACCGGAAAAGGAAGGACTTCAGCATACCTCACAAGATAGCTATCTCCCTTATGAGGCACCACAAATTGTTCCAATGACAGATAGCATATACAGCTATAATTTTAAAAAAGCACAAATTCACAAGTATAATTAAAATAAATTAAAAGCTTGCCTCAACAGGCAGTATTTACTTCTGTTCTAGACCCAGGTTGCAAAAAAATGGGGGAAATGTTAGGCAATGCAGTAGACATGTGGCATACTTTAAATAATCCAAAGGAAAGTCTTAGATAACTTGAATGGGTTTCCAGTGCACAGGGCCAATAGGAAGTTGTACTAGTTGAGAACAAAACAATGTTGGGGGACAAAACAATGCATTAATTTGGTAGTGTCAGTGATTCAGATAGAGCTTGTGCCTACATTCTGTGCTCCTCCTAGGAGAGGAATCCATTGTGCTGAAAAACAGGTCTGGTAAACACTATACACCTTTTCTACTGTTGAAAGAAGCTACACATGCCAGGAGGGGGAGAACAAACTCTGCAGCAATCACCTATTGAATTAAAGAGAGAGGAGTTTTGCACTGCTTTTAACAGATGCTTTATCTCATTAAAAGACAGCCACTAAAAATGCCTCTTTGTATGTCTCCAAAGTCCTTTTTTGTTACATAGCAGATGCCCTGCTGGATCAGACCAGTGATCTACTCCAACATCCTGTTTCCCACAGTGGTGAACCAACTGGCCCTCAGGGCAATGTCTCCTGTTGAGCCTAGCACTAGTATCCAGAGGTTAGTACCTCTAGATATGAGGATGCCTTTTAGTCATTGTGGCTAGCAGTATTGATGGAACTATCCTCCTTTAATGTGTCTGTAAGAGGATACATTTAGAGATGGTGATGGAAAAAGTGTAGGACAGTGGCACCAGCAAACAGAAGGCAATAAAACAGTAAACATCCAAAATGGTGAAAAACAATCTTTATAAAAGGATTCCAACCTAGTTTTGAGCTTCTATACTTCGTAAGAATATTTTAATGCAAAAATTGGCCTACTATCTGGGAATGTAACTTCTGAAAATGAACAAATAAATAAAAATAAAAGGAGTACATTTCATGCTTGTAAAATATCAGAACCCTTTCAAAATTTTGTCTTGCATAATTGTACAAGATGGAGTTGCTGTCAGTATCCATCAGATGCAAAAACTGAACTGGGAAGATTTGTAGCAGCTTACAAGAAGGAGACATTTTCCCAGAGGGTTCTGTAAGCCTGTGTTAAGAAAGGATGAGAAAAGTGTAGACTAGCCACTTCCTAACACACATTATTCTCAAAAAATAAAGACAAGAATGCCACCAGAGGAAGTATAAAGAGAAAAAAAATAGTGATTATATTTACTACACTAATTACATTTGTCTGCTGAATTAATCTGTCAAAAGAATGTCATTTTACCACGCAACATCCCAAGGGTATACACGGGCAGCCCATTCCTGAAGGGGGGTGGATGCGTGGTGGCCGGGAGTGGTGCAGCCGTGGCGCCTCTACAGAGGCTTCCCAGCTGCCACAGAGAAAATAAAACAATGTAAAATGGGGAAAATGCCCCCATAGAAAACAGCAAGGCTATGCCTCCAAAAAAGGTAGTGTAGCAATGCTGCAACTCGAGGCGTTCCGGGGAGAAAGGGGTTAGGATGCTGCCTAAAGGCAGCGCCACCCCCTACACACCAGCAAGGGCTCCCACTTCTGGGATTTTGCTCCCAGCGTGGTTGTGCCGGTGGCAGAGCCTCGCATAGCGGCGTGGCTCACCGGCACCGGTGTGAATGCCCCTGTATCAGTGTAAGTGCCCCTTATCCTGAGATAAATGGGCACTGAAGTTGGCATGGAGTTACAGCGGTTCCTATGTCGAGTCACCCCCCCCCCACCACCACCTTCAGGATTGCACTCTTAGTTTGCCTAAGATCTGTTCGTTTCCAGCAACGAAGCTAAGGAAGGAAGCAGTTTTAGTTTCACTAGCACCAAGGATATGCATATTAATTTGAGCAAGGCTAGTGCCTTATACCTAGCTTTGTACAATCAAATCAGTTAAGTCCATGGATAAGCAAAAATCAACATTTGAACAGAAATCAAGATGAAGAAGACCTTTTGCCCAGTAATAATGAACAACTCTCAAGAGTTCAAGTAAAGCTATTATTGCTGAGGGAAGGCAGAAAGAGATATTAATCCTCAGGAAACAGAAAGAGGAATGAAGGAAGCCCTCTGAAGATGAACGGAACCTTTTTTACCAGCTATGGTGTAAAAGCACAGCCCCAATAGATTTCTCAGAAAAGAGCAGAAATTCTCAAACACAGTTGGAAGTGATGATATACAGACCTGTCCAAAACTCATACTGGAGCTGGCAGTGGTGCTGCTACTTGCATCTTTTGTCAAATCTCTTCCGGACATTTCTAAGAAGCGAAAGAAAACAGAACACCACTATACTGAAGCAAAAGGAAGCAGTTATCCACATACCGTATATACTCGGGTATAAGCCGACCCGAGTATAAGCTGACCCCCCAAATTTGAGGCCAGAAAAGGGAATTTCTTATTGACCTGCGTATAAGCCTAGGGTCAATAAGAAATTCCCTTTACCGGCAATGCTGCGCTCTAAAATGGCGGCCGCCATTTTAGAGCGCAGGGATTATCTCGCCTCTGCCCCAGGTCGCCCTCCCACCGGCCTCCCAGGCCCTCCCGACCCACCCCAACCCACCCCGACCCCAGTGCCATCCAAGGGGGGGAGGGGGAAGAGCCCCTGAACCCCCTACTCACCGGGAGAGGAGGCGAATCGGCGGCGGCGGCGCGGCCTTCCTGCGCCTGCAGCAGGCCCCCCCAGGCCGCTGCCAACCGGAGGAAGCCGTGCGGGTGCGGCAGCGGCGCGGCCTCCTGCCGGCCGCAGGAAGTGGCCCGGGCGCGGCGGGGGCGGTGGCGCGGCCTGGAGGGGCCTCTTGCCGGCCCGGGAAGGCTCCTGCCGGCCGCAGGAAGGCTCCTGCCGGCAGGAGGAAGCGGCCTGGGTGTGGTGGGGGCAGCGGCGCGGCCTGGAGGGGACTCTTGCCGGCCCGGGAAGGCTCCTGCCGGCCGCAGGAAGGCTCCTGCCGGCCGGAGGAAGCGGCCCGGGTGTGGCGGGGGCGGCGGGGCGGCCTGGAGGGGCCTCCTGCCGGCCCGGGAAGGCTCCTGCCGGCCGGGGAAAGGTGCGCGGGCCCGGCGGCGATGACGGCGGTAAGTTCCCTCCTCCCCCCTCTCCCGTATTGACCCGCGTATAAGCCGAGGCCGGCTTTTTCAGCCCTTTTTTTGGGCTGAAAAACTCGGCTTATACGCGAGTATATACGGTAATATTTAAGACGTAATGTACCTCTTGGTCTTTAGTCAGTAGGGAAGTCCACCAAGTGTCTGGTATGCCAGACAATTTTGCCATCACCACAATAGTGTCCCCGAGTACAGTGTTTTGTTTTTCTCTATATAAATACTACATATAAACTACTTATTTATATGGGGGAAAGTAAGAGGGTACACTTGGGGACACCACTGAAATGCAGGCTAAACATACTTCCTATTTTTATCCTACAGTACGCCCAGAGCCTGCGATGAAGGGCAGGTTTACCCTCTCTCAGCTATGTTCCTAACTGCATATCTTGGTTATACTAAAGCACGATGGAACATAGAGAACTGATGGATACATTTTCTCTCTTTTTAAATTGCCCCCCAGAAAAAAGCAAAAAAGAAAAAAAATGGATAAAAAAAATACTAAATACAAAAAACAGAAAATCAGCTGAATAAGACAAATAACTGAGATTATTAATACTCATAAAATTGATCTCACATGCTTAAAATGATATGGTGGTTCATGTTCAGATCACAACCAGGTTAGATTACTGTAATGCACTCTATGTGGGGCTGCCATTGAAAACATTAAAATCTCCTTAATATATCAAGGACGTAGCCTCTCCCAGAAAATGACACTTTCCTTTTTACAGACCTGGAGAGGAGAAGGAAAGCCTGACCTTGCTTACAGACAAACCCCCCCCCCCCAAAGCAATTACTCACCAATAACAACAGACTACCCAACAGAAATACAAACTTTAAGACAAGCCCCAGCAAGAACTCTGATGCCAACTCTGTCCTTATATTTATTTCAGCAACAGTATCATAGGGCCCCAGTTTCATCAGCTATACAATCAAGGATTCATTCAATTGCACATCTTTTATCATGATGTATCCCATAATAATCTAGGTAAGCTGGACAGTGAAAAGCCAGATGTTAAAGACTGAGAAATCAGCGGGGAATATTTCATCCTCCCTGAACATTCACTTTAACAACACTCCTTTTTGCTTTAGCGCTAGGCTTATGATGCAAAGAAGTGCACAGGAATGGAAATTTCAGCTACGCCAAGAGCAGGATTGGATCTTGAATGAACATCTTCCCAGAAGGCATAAAGATCTATAAAGGTCTTTATGCCATTTCTGAATCAGTCAGCATGCCACAAAGAACTCCTGACAGATGACAATGACTAGGAATAGTGATGGCATATATCATGTGGAGAGAGTGAGAATGAGATGTGTGCACTATCTGAAAGGCTATTTTGGCATGAGAGAGATCACATAGCATAACCATATGACCAAGAAAAATTCTCTATGAGTTACTACTATGAGTCTTGCTTTCCAAAGGAGCCCACAAGCTGACATCACCTTACAGTTAAAATTCTCCTTCTACACTTAATGCACAATTGCATGTTTAAGACCTGCCTGAAGTCTAATTTGTCTGTGAAGGTAGATGAGAGACTTAACATTAATGGTATCTGAGGGAATGTAAAGAAAATTTCATACACTGAAGTAAATTAAATAGCACGTTTTTAGATCCACTGCAAAAATAGTTACACAAATAACCATTGATTTTCTTGTCACTTATCAAGGCTTATCTGAACAAAAGGGAAAACAAAGTTTCTGGAGGCTGCCTGCGTACTAAAAAATCGGGAGGAATGTCTTTTTAAGTAGTAAGGGCATGTTATCACCTAAACCTGTCTTTGAGACACTCCTGTTTTATTTTATTTTGTTTACATTTTACAAAATTTATAGCCCACCTTTCTGTCCTCAAAAGAGCTATCAAGGAAGCCAACAAAAATTAAAACATAACCAATAAAAAACAATCAATTAAAATCTTTAAAACCATTATATCACAAAAAACCTGCACATTAAAACTATTAAATTAAAACCAGACCTAAAATACATTAAAAACAATTAAAATATTGGGCAGGATAGCGGGATAATTGAGGGAATGCCAAATGAAACAAAACACCTCTTCACCTGATGGCGAAGATGACAACAGGACAGACAAGTCTCCATGGGGAGAGAGCTCCAGAGTTTTGGTGCCATGACTGATAAAGCTCTCACCCAGGTTGCCACCTGCCTAATCTCAGAAGATGGGGGCACCTGAAGCAGAGGCTCAGAAGATGACTGTATTGGCCCAGTAGATACATAATGAACTTAAAGTCTGTTAGTCCCAAACATGTAGGGGCTTTAAAGATCTGCACCAACACCTTGAATTGTATCCCAAAACAGGCCAGGAGCCAGTATGGATGGGTCAAGACTGGAATGATATGGTACCTAAAACACACTCCAGTCAACATCCAGGCTGCAGCATTCTGCACCAACTGATGTTTCTGAACACTTCAAGGGCAGCCCCATGTAGAGAGTACTGCAGTAGTCTAATCTAGATGTAACCAGGGTATGCACCACAGTTAAGGCCACCAGACCTCCTACTACAGGGGGAGGCCTCCCACTGGCAGCCTTTGTATCCACCGCCACTCCAAGTGGCAGAGGGAGAAAAAAAATTAAATCACATCAGCATTGCATGTGCCATGACATCGCTTCTGCGGATAAACCAGGAGTAACGTTGGGAAGCATTAGGAATCGCTGGGGAACTACTGTGGTTATACCATAGAGTTGCTGCTGATTCCTAGAGCTACCTGATGTTGCTTCCAGGTTTTCCTAGGAAGTGACATTGTGGTGCATATGTTACTGCATTCCCCCCACGTCCCTGCCCTTAAGCTCCTGCCAGTTGGCAGGCACAGCCAGGCACCCCTTACCACAATGGACATCTTAAATCCCTACACTACAAATTGGACTACTGAACTGAACTTGTAATATGTTAGTAATGGCTGAAAAATAGCCGATTTTTAACATAATTTCACAGATTACCAGTATCACCAGTATTTATCTGAGTGAGCACTGTATTTTTATTTAATTCTAGCAGGAGTCAGAATTTGTTGAAATGTCAGACTCTGTAATATGTACATTTTATTCCCATGTGCCACATGGAGGTCTTTTTCCTATTGCCTCTTGCATTTGTCACTCCAAGGTTGCACACCTTGTGAACTGAGTGGGACATTCATTAAACGACACAATTGGATTAGGGTTGTAGAACTAACCAGAAGTCTAAAAACAGAAGTGAAGCAAACCATAAGTATTAACATGACACATTAAATGTTGAAAAATTCCATAGTAGGATCCTAGCTTCAGCAAGCTATACACACTAGTATAGACTAGTCCCTAATAATTTTTCCAGGTAACTTCGTGAACCATCGCCTGCCTCTGCGTAGTGACCCTAGACCCGTGTTGGCGAACCTATGGCACGGGTGCCACTTCCGGCACTCGTAGCCCTCTCTGCCGGCACGCGCGGTTCCTCCAAGCCGCTGGCCTTTCCGGCTCTGCCCTGCCCCGGATGGGGGAGGCTGTAGCCCAGGGGTGGGGAACCTCCGACATCATTGGCGGTGGTCCCCGGACTCTCCCACAGAAGCTGCCGCCATTGCCGCCACTGGAGCGTGCGTGGCAGGCCAGGTGGGTGGGAGAGCGGGGAACAGAAGCCGAGCGCCCACACTCGGCATGGCCGGCGGCTTCTCCGGCGCCCTCTGGGCCTGTGCGGGTGGAGGGGCGTGGCTGGCCGGTGGGTGCGAAGGAGGCGTCCTCTGCCCTACCCTGCTCGCCTCTCACTAGCCTGCCGCTGCCGCCACGCCCCACCGAGTGGCAAATCCAAGGCAAAACCTCCCATGCATAAATGGCCTCTTTCTTTTTCTGTCTCCCTCTGTCCTTTTCTTTCCCTACTTTTCTTTCTCTCCCTTGCTCCATTTCCTTCTCCCTTTCTCTCTCTTTTTCTTTCTTTCTCTCCCTCCCTCCCTTCCCTTTCCTTCTCCCTTCCCTTTTTTCCTTCCTTCCTTCTTTCCCTCCAGCGGCTTCTCCGGCGCCCTCTGGGTCTGTGCAGGTGGAGGGGCGTGCAGTCCTATTCCACCTTTGAAGTGCCCACAAGCCATCCTCCAAACACCTTTCCATTTGTCTTGATATGTAGAGAGAAAACACTAAGGAACTAGTTGCCAATCTCCAGGTACTAGCTGGAGATCTCCTCCTATTACAAGTGATCTCCAACCAATAGAGATCAGTTCCCCTGGAAAAAATTGCCACTTTGGCAATTGGACTCTATGGCACTGAAGTCCTTCCCCAAACCCCGCCCTCCTCAGGCGCAAAAACCTCCCACTCATGGCAAAGAGGAACTTGGCAACCCTAGCCTCTCCCTCTGGGCCCCCTCTGGGGGTGGTATTCAGGTTAAATTGCCGCATTGGCACTCGGCGATAAATAAGTGGGTTTTTGGTTGCAGTTTGGGCACTCGGTCTCTAAAAGGTTCGCCATCACTGCCCTAGACTTTCTTGGCGGTTTCTCATCCGAGTACTAACCAGGGCCCACCCTGCTTAGCTTCTGAGATCTGACGCTTTAGGGCTAGTCTTTAAGATGTCATTGGACTTTGGTTTTATTTTGCCTTAACAGACAAGCACAACTTTCCCAACTGCAGAAAAGCCCCGCTAGGTTCCCTCTACATTCTACTGAGGATAGTCCTATCACTTAATCCGGTACTGATGGAGGCTGGGTGAGGGAGCGAAATGATGGGATCGAGCCGGTTATCACGCAAGCTCATCTACCCAGGTGGCGCGCACGGCAGTTATATTTCAAACCAGCTCGTGCGCAAATTTAACGGCTCTCCTCCCTATGCTTACCTGCGCGCGCTCAGCGAACCAACTATTCTTTCCCCCTAGCCACTCAAACCTACGGCAAGCGAACGAAGGCAAACTTCCCGCTCGCTCTAAGCGCGCTTGCGCCAAGCCTTCTATTGGGAGGGGGCTACGTAGCGCGCCCACGCAAACAACGGAGGGAGCCGGGGACATCTACGTACGAGGGGGAGTTCTCGGAGAAGGCGTGACTACGGCAAGTGATGCAGGGAATGAGCGTTATCATTGGCCAAGTGGGAACCCCGCCACCGGTGCGACGCGATTGGCTCTGGAGGGTCGGAGAGGGGCGGGGCATCAAGCTCTACGCCGCTGAGCGGGGGGCGGGGAAGAGGGGCGTTCGCGCGAGGCAAGACCGTTTGGCATGTTGTATGCAGTACGAGCGAATCGATCCGTTGGTCGACGGCCGACGTTTAAAGGCGAAGGTGGGTCGTTGGGCAGACTGCGTGCGGCGCGCGCACCCGCCGGCAAAGGAGGGGGGGGGAAAAGAGAGAGAGGGTGGCGCTCGGCGCGGTTCGCGCTGAAGGGGGCGGGTCTTGGCGGTCTCGCGCCGCCGTGGGGGGGGGGGCCGCGGGCTTGAGCAGCTGAGGAGGAGCCGCTGCCACCGGGGCGTGAGGAGAGAGTAGCGGGCGAGTAAGCCGAGTCTGCTCGGTGCCGCCTCAGCTGACAGGAGGTAGGTCAGCTCCGGGGACACCCCCCCTTCCCCTCAGTCGTTTTGCGTGGGGATGAAGCCAGCCCAGGCCGAGGGTCTCCGTGTGCCTGGCGAGTGCCGGGAACTGGGTGGGGCCCAGCCTGCGGGAGGGGCGCGGGGGTTCTGGCCGGGCCGTCCCCTGACCCGGGGCCTATCGGCTGCCCTGCCCGCCTGGGCAGCGCGGAAAAGGGCCTGCCCTGCCCGTAGGAGCCCGGCTGCCAGATTCCAGGACAGGCGTACTGGCGACGGTTCCTCCCTCCTTCTTGTTCTTTGGCACTGCCCGCGAAGGAGCTTCTCTTGCCCATCCAGCTCCGAAAGAGTCTGGGTTTTCGCTGTTTCTCCGCCAGCCAGTCCCCAAGGGTCGGTTAAATGCAACCCACCTGCCCCCTTCTCTTCCCGCAAGGGGCTGGTGCTTTACGGCTTCCTTTAACCCAGGGGTGGGGAACCTTTTTTTCTGCCAAGGGCCATTAGGATATTTATGACATTATTCGCGGGCCATACAAAATCATCAACTTAAAAATTAGCCTGCTATATTTGGTCAAGCATTTAGCCAAGAGGCACGACCGGAGACGGCTCCGAGTGTCTGCCACATAGAGCGACTTGCTTTTGAGCTCTGCCGTCCCCAGCTGGGCCCAAGGGATTCAGGCAGGGCAGCATCCTTCTGAGCTAGAGATAAGCCAGGACCCATGGAGGGCCAGACCAAATGATTTCGCGGACCTTATACGGCCCCCGGGCCTGACGTTCCCCACCCCTGCTTTAACCGCTCAGACATCATCTGCCTCTTTATTAGTAGAAAAGGGCAAGAGTCCAGTAGCACCTTAAAGACTAACAAAAATATTTTCTCCACACCCATCTCTCCCCTGGACATCACACTCTTCTGCATACCACACCTAATCCCATCACGCCTGCTATTCACATTTACATACTGTTAACATTTACATACTAATGCTTGTCTGAATTCACTCTCCTCTGCTTAAAGACGGATGGATTCGCATTCTAGCTGTATCTGAAGAAGTGAGCTGTGGCTCACAAAATCTCATACCCTGCCAGAAAATATTTTTGTTAGTCTTTAAGGTGCTACGGGACTCTTACCCTACCAGAAAATATTTTTAGAAAAGGGCATGAGCTTTCGTGAGCCACAGCTCACTTCTTCAGATACAGCTAGAATGTGAATGCATCTGTCTTTAAGCAGAAGACAGTGAATTCAGACAAGCATTAGTATGTAAATGTTAACAGTATGTAAATGTGAATAGCAGGCGTGATGGGATTAGGTGTGGTATGCAGAAGAGTCAGGGATGTCCAGGGGAGAGATGGGTGTGGAGAAATCAGCATTGGTAATGAGCCATGAATGCAAGGTCTTTATTCAGCCCAGGTAAATGCATTGACTTTAGTTTGAATATCAAACTAGTCTGTCTGCAGACAGACTAACATGGCTACCCACTGTGAATGCCTCTTTATTGTTTCTCAGAATGGATTCTGTAGGTATCAGCGGTCCCTTTGCAGCTCCCATCTCCCTGGTGCTGCAGCCCCCCTTTAAAGCATCCTGGTAACCAGCGTTATTAGTCTTTGATAGTTACTTGAGAAATCTCGACTGGCAGAAAGGTTCCCTTCTGCTCACCATCCTTGAGTTAATGCTGTCAACAACTGTCAACCTTGGTGTTGATGCGATTATCTTGTCCGTGGCTGACAAATCAGATGGTGTAATAAATTGCTTACCTTCCATTCCTAAGTGGATTGATCGTTTCAACTGTGCCAAGAATGTCATCCATACAGTCTCTTGAAGAGTTTGTGGCCCGTGTTTCTAGGTGCAGGGTTCAAAAAGATGTCTCTTATGAACATGAAGTTATCCTTTAATGCAACATAAGAGGTAGCCTACATGATCAAACCAGTGGTCCATCCAGGTCAGCTTCCTGTTTCACACAGTAGCCAAGCCAGTTGCCCTGGAGGGCCAAGAAGCGAGACATAGGGGCCAAGACTTTATCTTTTTTTTTTTGCATCTTAGCATAAATGTGTGCTTATGTGGTCATCTGTGTAACTGCTTGTCCTGTGAAAAGAATTTTAAGTTGTGAGTTATCTTCCATAATTCTGCTTTATCCTTAACTTTGATTATGAAATTTCACCTGGTTCTAGTAATTATGTCAGATGGGATGGGTTTCATGCTGTGGAAGTAGCTGATGGAGGTGGAATTTGCTTAGGAGAGGGTAAGGGATGACCAGTCACTGGCATCTCCAGTTAAAATATATACTGGAAAGCATCCCTGCCTGAGGTCACGGCCAGCAGTGTAGACAGTGCCTGGTTACTGGCTAATGCCCTGACTCACTAAAAGGCAGACATTTTAGACAATGTTTACTGTTAGTTGGAGTAAAATATAGTGGCTCTGTTTTAGCTCAAATAGCTGCAATAATCTTCTGCTGTAATGAGAGAAGTTTAGTATGCGAGAATTTTCCACCCTATGGTATGATATAAAATACTTTTTGATCCAATAGCTCACCATGATTGAAAAGACCATGATGCCCAAAAGCCTCTAAAGGTGCACAAATTGACATAATTTTTCAATCTATATTTTCCTGTCCGTAGCTTTCTTCAAATCCAAAAGGTGTTTTGTAAATCTTTCTAAATTTACAACAGAGTATGGATGGCTCATTGTAAGAGCTTTGAAGAGGCATAGAGTGTGTGGTATGCACAGCTTTGTGTGTGAGAGACTGTATGGTAGGTATGTTTTGCTTCTGTGGAGGGCCTCTGACCTTTGATGTGGGCTTTTGGGAGAGTCAGAGAGCTGAAAAGTCTGTCTGCTTACATAGTACTCCTTTTCCTGCCCTTTGGACCCCTTCCATTATGTCAGAGCATGTGAAAGATGGTAGATGAAAACTACAATCTTAGGTACACTGTGTCACATATGTCACAGTGTGTATATCTATGGGGCGGTAATACCTGAAACTAATGCATGAACATGTTCTTGGACTATATGATTAGTGTAAGGGGAATAAATGAAGATGTAAGAAGATGTCTATGGTTGGATATCAGCATATGAGTCTACAAAGCAAAGGGTTCTCATTACGACTTCAGCAGACTGATATTTTGATAGTGAGCACAGTAGTATTAAGGTACATTTATTATTGTTTTATGGTGAAGTAGGTCTGACTTGGAGATGGTGGCACTGGATGGCAACTCAGTAATCTCTGTGGATGTGCAGGGATTGCTGTGTTCAAATCTAATACTGTTGCTGACAAATAGAGGCACATCAGCTAGTTCTGTCCCTTGATGGATGCTGCCTGACGTCTATGTTCTCATGAGGAGTGTTCTTTTTAGCCTCTCTGTGCTGCCTGAAATGAGGGAGTGAGTAATGGGGGGAAAGGTGTATGTAAGAAGGATGAGTTGGGTTTCTGCACCGTTCTCTTGGGCTGCAATTTTAGTTGTAATGATTGGAAGTGATTGAAATTAAGTCTTTGGTCCCTTTAATGTGCATCCTCAGAAGTATGAGAGCTGTTTCATGGAGAGTGATCTCACAGTGAGTTGGGAGCAGGAATGAACTGGAAAGTGAAAATGGCCCTGTAGCAAGCCAAATTTAGTAGCCATTGTGGTACTGCAAGCCAGCCGAGCAGAGGCCACTGAACACAGCATCACCCAAAATGAGTGTTAGCTCTCCCATTGCTTCCTCCTGAAAACTGGCAAAAGAGCAGAAAAGATGGTTGGTGAGCTGATACCAGTTACCATTGCCAATGAAGAGTCTGAGCTGAATGGCCCCTGAGGCTCCCCCAGAGTTGCTGGAACTTGACTCTGCTTGCTCTTGGCCACCAGTGGCCTTCTAAAGCAGTGGCCCATTGGGAAATTCCCCTGTAAGTTAAATGGCTGGTTCACCCCTGGTTGGGAAAGGCTTACTGTAACTGCATGTACTTTCAGATGAATGTGTGCTAAGCAGTTGGCTTGTGTCAGTTGTTTTCTGTTTGGGGTGGATGATTGTCAGGTATTGAAATTACTGAAAAACCATTCGATGGGATGAAGAGGTTTTTGTTGCTAGTTGAAATCTGCAAAAATAATTGCTGACAAGGCTGTATTTGCTGCACTATACTGGCCTGCTTCAAGTAAGAAAATTATTTGTTCATAGTTATGAGGCTCATTTTTTATCTAGCTGTGAAGTTGTATGCAACCGTGCTTTTGTTTTTTAAAGAGAAACTACCTTCAAGAAAAACAGGAATTTTGATAGAAACATTTAAATTTTTTAATATAGTGCCAATACAGTACCAATTGTATATTATTATCAGAATCAATTTGCTTTTGGTAGCAGAAGAGGAGGCAGTTGTAAGAGGTCAATTGTGCTGTTTACAAAGTAGTGAAAATTTTCAGTGTAACTTAATTTCATTGCTAATTTTACCGGTGCAAAACTGCAGGAACCAGTCCAGTTTAAAACCCTATATGGTGATGAGACTTGGCTGACTCTTTAGCAGGAGATCAATTGCAGATCTGGCAGCCTTGTGCAGGAGGACTGTTCATAAGCGGCTCTGCTCATTCTTGGAATTTCTCCCTTGGGATCCTGCTCATTGTATAGTTGTGGCATTTAGGTGGGATCGTGTAGGATGGTACTAATGACTAGGGGCTGAACATGTTTCAAAAGTAGTATAAAACCTTTGGGCAGGCTTTTGGTGGGTGCAAGTTAAACAAGTAATGGAAGAATAAGTGTTTTTAAATAATCAGAAGATGGTGTAGTAGTGCTTCTTTGAATAAGATACTAGTGTTTTGTACTAGTTTCCTGATTAATTTTAGCTGTTGTAAGAGTGATTTTCAGTTGTACTGTCCAATAACATCTGGTATACCTGCCCACAGATATTGACATAATCTCATATTTTAACTTCATATCAGACCAGCTGACATAGCCATTGGTGAATCTCATCCAAAATGTATGTATGTTTGTAGGATTAGGATTATACTGTTTTATGCGGTTTATGTCTTCTAGGAATTGGTAACGTACATAAAATGATACTCTTTCTTCCTTATTTTTGTTATGCTTTGGTTGTTGCTTTGCAGGGATATGCTTTTAGGCATGTTCATCCATTACACAACGGAGTCTTGACTTCTCCACCCACAGCAATTCATTTTTTAAATAGTGAGTAAGAAGCAGGAATGCCTCTGGAAAGGAGATTCAAGTGACAACTCGAATTTGAATACGCCTTGGCTGATTCTGTTTTAAGATTAAGCTGGCAGTGGTATAATTAAGCTAGTACTTTCACATTACATCCTGAGAACAAACAAATACAGTTCCAGAGAGTTAGGAAAGACCGTGTCAGTTAATTAACTGTATTACGTTAGGGCAATACAGTTTTTATAGTTGAATCATATTCCCATCTTATCCTAAGGAAACAAAAGCAGAGCTGCATATACTGTATTTAAGGGGGCCACACAGTGTTTCCTAATGTCCAAACAAATTTGGGCTTAGGTGATAAAGCAATCCCTAACATGGGACTTGTGCATGTGATGGTGTTCTCCGGTGTTTCCTAATGTCTGTTTACTGCATTAAATCCTGACACTTTATAACTTCCTTATTGCATTTCAAATTCACTTGTTCTTTGTTCCCCCACCCCATTAGCACACCTTTTTTACTCTTCCTCTTATCACTTTTCAAATTCCTTTCTTCCCCTTTTTCTGTGGACCATCCATCCTTAACTCCTATCTCACCCCACCGCTCTACCTGGATTTGAGATGTGCTAAATTGGGTGTAATTTTTGTTTTATACCGCAGCCATCTAAACTATCAAAGTGTTATCTTTTAAATGTTAACAGGCTCACCATCTTTTTAGCCCACATACATATTCTTACGTGTTACCAGGTCTATTACTAATTTGTTAAGAAAAATTAATGTGTTAATGTTCTTTGTGATTAACAGTATGGCCAGCACAGGAACAGGCAGTGCACAGGGAATGCTTTGCCAGTTTTCAAAGCCTTGGAAAATATTTAATATTTACAGCGATATGTAAATAGTAAAAAATCCTTTTCATGTAAATGTAACAGATTATTTTCCTGCAGAAAGGAAGGGAGGGGTGAAGCTGTAAATTCAGGGTGTGTTTTCTTAAGTTTACACACACACACACACACACTATATATATATATATAGTGTGTCTTCATATAGCAGTCTTCATAATTTAAAATACTATGTGTGTGTGTGTGTGTGTGTATATATATATATATATATAGTAAATTATGAAGACTGCTATGTTTTTCTATATGCTTTTTTGTTTTTACTGTTAATTTTATAGAATAAATATAATTTAAAATAAAAAAAGAAAGGAAGGGAGGAATCCTCACTAAGAGAAATAAACATGAACAGCCAGAAGAAGATTAAGGCAGAGGAGAAGTCTTCCACTCCTCCAGTCTTAGCTGCATAAACCCACCTTCCTAACACTAGCCACATCCAGAATACCTGCATATATATACATAGACACCGTTGAAGCGGGTCGTGCCTTTGAGTGACTATACTCTTAGAATGGACCTCTTCCTGAGAAGTGATATGTTATCTTATTCAGATAGTCACTTACTAAGCAGGACTCGACTTTACCTACTTTTAAAAAGCAAGTCTTTTTATTGTTGTACTTCTAGTAAATATGTGTAAATGCAAGTTACAAAGTTTTTACATTCAGTTATAATGTATGCAGTAACAATATATTCAGTTACAATGTATGCAGTAAAGCAAGCAAGTCTTACATACTATTCAGTTTTAAAATTTAACCCTTAAAATTATAACCGTTAAATAAGTTTAAACTAAATCAAAGTATCTGATTCACAATATTTAGAATAAAATATTTTAGAGCCAGACATACCAACACTATTTTTGAGACCCTCTGAGAGGGATCTGAAAATTTAGCCTTTCTGTGCCTGTATTTATACTGGTTCAAACCCCTCAATAATGCTGATCTTGAGAAAAATTGTACTGCTTAGTAGTCCTCCTTTCCATGACCAAATATGGACTTCCTTTCCTTTAGTCTATTTTACTAAACTATAAACAATTAGTTTTGAGCTTTGTGATAACTTTATATTCTTAATTTTAACATCATTCTCATTTTTAGCATAATACGCTTTCATTATATTCATTTATGAATCAATAGTATAATGTTTACATGTTTAAATCATAAAACACAATATTGCTTATATTGCATTATGTCATCATTAGTCAACATTGAATAGTCTTGTAGTGTGGAGAGCATCTTTATTTTTGATGCCATTGGAAAGGCTGGAAGACAGAACATGTTGTTCTTTAGCTGAAAAAATATGAAAAGGGCTACCAGGGTTTCTGCTCTTTTCCATTGAAATGGCTGGGGACGGTCAGGAAAAAATAGGAAAAGCTCAGCAAGTCAGTCAGCTCTGACCAGTATTTGCCAGTATTTTTCAGAAACATGAGTCTCTGGTTTAATATTTCCAGGCTTTTTTTCCTTTTTAAAAGTAACTAAAACTTCAGCTATATAGTTTGCAGTTTAGTTTGTGTAGTTTTAGTTGTTTGTATGTGTAGTTTTAGTTTTATAGTGCATATTTCTTCATATGTACAACACAATATCATAGTTCATGTGCTATAAGATGTTAGAAACTGTGACACCGTAATCAAACTACAATGCTATTGACTCCACAGTATTTTCTTCCACTGGATTTCCTTATCAAAGAGTTCCAGATGATTACTAACCACCACCACCCCGGCAAAGTTTATTTCAATTGGGGAAATATTAATCTTGGCAAATTGCTGCATCAGCTGAAAGTACAGTTATGATGTCCATTTTACTGTAGACAAGGGCATTTGGGACAGAAGTAGGGATCAAGGGATGTTCTCTGATTCCCAAGCTGGGGCTGCAGAGTTATTGCAAGGGGTCTGCGAATCTGTGTGCAAAAACTGCGCAATGAGCATTGTCGCTTTGATCCTTTTGTCACTATGTACTGTTCTCAATCAATGGATGCCGGTAGTACAACTGCTATCATGTGAGGGGTCCACAAGTTTTTTTTATGTTAAAAAGGGTCCTCATATGTGAAAAGGTTAGGAAGCAGTGATTTAAATAATTCTTTATGGATTGGACCCAGAAGGTTTCTGGACAAGATCAGCCATCCTCAGTGTGGGGCCTGTCCTATGGCCTTCTGCAAGGATAGGTTTTATCTCCCATTCTGTTTAATCTTTAGTAAAACCCTGGGAGAGCCCATTTATGGGTTCAGAGTTGGATGCCATCAAGATGCTGAAGACACCCAGCTGTATATTTGTCTGGACTCGCAGATGCTGTTGGAGCTGTTCTAAGCCTGATTGCTATGGTTAATATTTATAAAGGAAATAGGGTTGTAATAAATGAAACTAGGCAGAAGGGTGTTTTCATATAGGAAACAGGGTTGTAGTTTATGACACTGTTGGCCGTATGTGTTAGGTAAGATTACAGCTTATTGCATCGCTCGCTTTATGTATTATCCTGTGCATACTGCATTGAGCTGAGATTTTTCTTATCTAGTTTCTGCATCTGGTATGGTATGTCTCCCACTGTTTTCTTTATTCCATTGTTCTGATTGTGTTATCCACAAGAAAGGTAGACTATAAGTACAGTAAATAAAATAAATTTCATTCCCCTCCGAATGTTTCAATGAATTGAAAGCTTACTTTAAAAATATGTATGGAGCAGGGCTATGCTGCTCCTTAATAGCATGTGTTTTGTGGTGGATCTCATTATCTTTAAAGTGCCCTAAGTCCTGAGAAGGCTTGGAGATTCCTGCCTAGTATGATGAATATAATTTTGAGAAGGTGGTGATTTAATGTCACCTAATATTAAAGATACTTCTCTGTAAGCCTTATGAGTCATTGTTATTCATAAATATGAAGGGTGGGGATGGGCCAAGGTTGGAACAGTTCCAGAGGTCACCTAATGAGCTCATGGCTGAAATGAAATTTGAAATGGGAACTTGCGAGCTCATGTTCTTAGGCACCGCATTCCAGCAGCTTTCATTTAGAGATATAATTTGGACTGTTCTTGAGAGGTTTGATCAGACCTTGAAAAACATGCTTCTACTTACCTGGCATAACCTGTGAAAGAAGAGGAGGGGGCATTTTAGTAAAATCTGAAGGAAACCTCTTGCTGCTTGAGAGTACAGATGTTGTTGCACTACTGTAAGTGAAAATTGAAGTAGTATGATATAGAAATCCCCCCAAACACACAGTTGTAACCGAAGGCTTTCACGGTCAGAGTTCATTGGTTCTTGTAGGTTATCCGGGCTGTGTAACCGTGGTCTTGGAATTTTCTTTCCTGACGTTTCGCCAGCAACTGTGGCAGGCATCTTCAGAGTAGTAACACTGAAGGACAGTGTCTCTCAGTGTCAAGGGTGTAGGAAGAGTAATATATAGTCAGAAAGGGGTTGGGTTTGAGCTGAGTATTGTCCTGCAAAAGTATTGTCCTGTAAGTATCAAGATAATGTGCTAATGAGGGTATGGTATGTTAATATGGAACCATTGTATCCTGAAGTGATCTGTTAATGTGTGTAATCCAAAGATAATCTGTATGGCTATTGTTGAATGTTGTCTTTGTCTGGAGGTTTTTCAGGGCAGGAAGCCAAGCCTTATTCATTCTTAAACTCTCCTCTTTTCTGTTAAAGTTGTGCTGATGTTTATGAATTTCAATGGCTTCTCTGTGCAATCTGACAAAATAGTTGGTAGAATTGTCCAGTCTTTCAGTGTCTTGGAATAAGACCCTGTGTCCTGTTTGTGTCAGTCCATGTTCAGCCACTGCTGATTTCTCAGGTTGGCCAAGTCTGCAGTATCTTTCATGTTCTTTTATCCTTGTTTGTATGCTGCGTTTTGTGGTCCCGATATAAACTTCTCCACAGCTGCAAGGTATACGATATACTCCTGCAGAGGTGAGGGGGTCTCTTTTGTCTTTTGCTGATCGTAGCATTTGTTGTATTTTCTTGGTGGGTTTAAACACTGTTTGTAGGTTATGTTTTTTCAAAAGTTTCTCCATCCTATCAGTGACTCCTTTAATAAATGGCAAGAATACCTTTCCTATGGGAGACTGTTTTTCTTGAGTTTTCTGATTTTTGTTTGGTTTAATGGCCCTTCTCACACAGATCGCTACTTACACAAAAACTCCAACCACCACCCCCGACAGAAAAGAGGAATAATCAAAACATTAATGGACCGTGCAAGACGGATCTGTGAACCACAGTTTCTCAAGGAAGAAACTAATCATCTAAATCACGCACTGCTAGCAAACGGCTACTCCAAGAATGAAATCAGAAGGGCCATTAAACCAAACAAAAATCAGAAAACTCAAGAAAAACAGTCTCCCATAGGAAAGGTATTCTTGCCATTTATTAAAGGAGTCACTGATAGGATGGAGAAACTTTTGAAAAAACATAACCTACAAACAGTGTTTAAACCCACCAAGAAAATACAACAAATGCTACGATCAGCAAAAGACAAAAGAGACCCCCTCACCTCTGCAGGAGTATATCGTATACCTTGCAGCTGTGGAGAAGTTTATATCGGGACCACAAAACGCAGCATACAAACAAGGATAAAAGAACATGAAAGATACTGCAGACTTGGCCAACCTGAGAAATCAGCAGTGGCTGAACATGGACTGACACAAACAGGACACAGGGTCTTATTCCAAGACACTGAAAGACTGGACAATTCTACCAACTATTTTGTCAGATTGCACAGAGAAGCCATTGAAATTCATAAACATCAGCACAACTTTAACAGAAAAGAGGAGAGTTTAAGAATGAATAAGGCTTGGCTTCCTGCCCTGAAAAACCTCCAGACAAAGACAACATTCAACAATAGCCATACAGATTAGCTTTGGATTACACACATTAACAGATCACTTCAGGATACAATGGTTCCATATTAACATACCATACCCTCATTAGCACATTATCTTGATACTTACAGGACAATACTTTTGCAGGACAATACTCAGCTCAAACCCAACCCCTTTCTGACTATATATTACTCTTCCTACACCCTTGACACTGAGAGACACTGTCCTTCAGTGTTACTACTCTGAAGATGCCTGCCACAGTTGCTGGCGAAACGTCAGGAAAGAAAATTCCAAGACCACGGTTACACAGCCCGGATAACCTACAAGAACCAACACAGTTGTAACCCTTCCTAGTTTTAGAGTAAGATGTGCTCATTGTATCATTTCATGATGTACTGTGGCTGAATCTGTAGATACAAATACTATCACATGGTTTCACCAGTTTTTGAAGAAAGGAGGGCACCAAAGGAGAAAATGCAAAAGGAAGAAAACCACAAAGTATGGAGAATAAAGTATTTATCATACACCGTTGTGTTTTGGAAAAAACTTATACACCAGGAAAACTTTAAAAACAAACATGAAAGAAACATTACATGCCTATAATGGCTTTAAAAAGGTAAAGGTAAAGGTCCCCTGTGCAAGCACCGGGTCATTCCTGACCCATGGGGAGACGTCACATCCCGACGTTTTCTGGGCAGACTTTGTTTGCGGGGTGGTTTGCCAGTGCCTTCCCCAGTCATCTTCCCTTTACCCCCAGCAAGCTAGGTACTCATTTGACCGACCTTGGAAGGATGGAAGGCTGAGTCAACCTTGAGCCGGCTACCTGAAACCGACTTCCGTCGGGATCGAACTCAGGTCGTGAGCAGAGCTTTTGACTGCAGTACTGCAGCTTAACACTCTGCGCCACGGCTGCTACATGGCTTTACGCATGAAGTATTTAAAACATTTTTAAAATGAGAAAAGACATAATATTTGGAAGAACCCTAAACATTCATTTCATTTTGACAATTGACAGCTAATTCACTCAAACTATATTTTCATTAAAAGCCTCTTGAAGAGAGTTGGCCAATATTACGTAGGGTCCCTTTGAAGATGTCTCAGAAGCTCCAGTTGGTACAAAACGTGGCAGCAAAGCTCCTCTTTGGGGTCAGCTGCTCAGAACACACAAATCCAGTTCTGCTGCATCAACTGCGCTGGCTACTGATTGCCTTTATTTTATTACCTTTAAAGCAAACCCTTCCCATGCTAGGGCACTAATGGCACTAACATTTCCCCTGTGCCAGTTGTTCTTCAGAAACCTCCTTAAGGTTGCCTCGCTTAGGACTGTCTATACCGCTGGACAAGATCACAGGTCTTTTTCATTGTGGGTCTGGTCCTTTGGAACTACCTGCCAGAGTAGATGAGGAGGGCCTTTCACTTGCTACATTTAGGAAAGCCTGTAAGGCAGTTTTATTCCAGAAAGTATTTGGTGGAGGGTGGATTTTTACAGCAGATTTGGCTGTGAGTTTGCTGATTGTGTGTTTTAAATCTGAATGCTTTTAAGTCTGTTTAATTTGGTTAATTGGTTTAATCTGGTTATTTATGTATTTGCAACTTGGTTGCTGCATTGCTCCCTGCCTTGAGATCAGGTAGGACAGAAATGTTTTAAATAAATATTAAGTAAGTGCACACTCTACATGCTCCTTTCGTCTTGCTGTTACTGAAACAGAGGGTTTGTGTATAGACTTTGCAAGGAGGCAGAGGTGCCTAGAATGAAGAACTAGGAGCAAGATCTTTAAAAGGCTAAAAAATTAACTCTGTAATAATTTTGTGGCAGAGTAAGAAATATTTAGGATATGTTGACCAAAATGGCATGGAGAAAACAATAAAAAAAAGGGAAAAAAATCTCCAAAAAAGGGTTTGGTGGCGTACCTTGTGCAAGATGCTAGCAAGTAAGAATAGCAGCATAGAAGTTCTCAATAGTTGTAGCCCCTGTTAGCCAGTTCTTACTGTGTCTAATTTAATATGTTTATAAAATATGAATGAAAAGTTTAAAACCTGAGAGAGACCCCATCAGATCTGGAGGCAGGGCTAATTTCCAGCTTTCTGTCTCCAGGCAGTAGCCCCCAAGTGTATGACTTGCAGTGGTGTCCTAGTAGAAAAGAGCAAGAGTCCAGTAGCACCTTAAAGACTAACAAAAATATTTTCTGGCAGGGTATGAGCTTTCGTGAGTCACAGCTCACTTCTTCAGATACAGCTAGAATGTGAATCCATCTGTCTTTAAGTAGAGAAGAGTGAATTCAGACAAGCATTAGTATGTAAATGTTAACAGTATGTAAATGTGAATAGCAGGCGTGATGGGATTAGGTGTGGTATGCAGAAGAGTCTGTGATGTCCAGGGGAGAGATGGGTGTGGAGAAATCAGCATTGGTAATGAGCCATGAATGCAAGGTCTTTATTCAGCCCAGGTAAATGCATTGTCTTTAGTTTGAATATCAACTGTAATTCAGCCGTTTCTCTTTCCAATCTCCCTTTGAAGTTCCTTTGTAAGAGAACTGCTACTCTTAAATCTGCAACAGAATGTCCTGGAAGGTTGAAATGTTCTCCCACTGGTGTTTGAATATTGTGGTTTCTGATGTCAGACTTATGTCCATTTTGTCTAAGAGACTGACCTGTTTGTCCAATGTAGATTGTGGAAGGGCATTGCTGGCATGTGATGGCATAAATCACATTAGAAGATGAGCAGGAGTATGAACCTGAGATAGTATGGCTGACATGGTGGGTCCAGAGATGATGTTCCTAGAATCTATATGAGGGCAAATTGGCACCTTGGTTTGTTGCAGGCCTTGGTGCCAGAGTCCATGTTCCTGTTAAGTAGTTTATCATCATGGGTGAGAAGTTGCCTTAGGTTAGCCAGCTGTCTGTAAGCAAGAAAGGGACACACACACCCCAGTCCTAAGCAGAGTTTTAGTCTTCTGAGTCCATTAAAGTCAATAGTCGAGTATAACTTTGTTTAGGATTCCTCTGTTGGTAAGAGTGGTGCGTTGATGTGAACCAAGATGTAGGAGTTCTAGTAGTATCTGTACGTGCAGTATTGGAGATGCACTTACCCATCCTGCATCTCATTACACATCATTAGATAACAGGTGTGCCTTTGCCAGTGTAATGGTTTCAGATGTTTTATTTAGATTAAACATAGAGTGCAGGGCTTTATCATAGACTGAAAAGACAATCAATTCTGGCTTTTACTTCATCTTTTATTCCTTGTCCTTTGAAGTATACTTATACAGTTTTGATGGTAAAGGTATAAGTGTATCTTAGATTTTCTTATCTGACTAGTATTCCTGATTCATTAGGGCAGCCTCCTGGATTTCATCCCAATGAGATATTATGCATATGTTTGTGGAGGGCTTGAACTGTTTCCCCAGTTCTTCAGTCAATGAAATATATATTCCTGAAAGGTGTTACATGATTCTGAAATAACCTTGTATTCACTTGTGTAGTTTATACATTTGGGCATCTTAAAAATGTCATTTGAGCGCACCAGATGGTAGGGCACCTGCTGCTTTTTCTGCTACTCATGTCAGGGTATGACTCACTTTCATTTTTGTATTTGACTTAAAAATAAAATTTGTGAAGAAGGTAGCCAGGTCCGCTTTTGCTTGGAGGGTCTAGTTGTCCTTTAAAAGTGTATTTGAGTAGAAGACAATGTAGCTCCAGAACCTCCTACCTTCGTTTCCCCACTATTGCTGCTCCCCCCCCCCAAGTCACCTATCTAAGGTAGGTGACTGGTGTAACATTGGGGAAGAAGAACCAGCCTCTAGATGGGATCTCTTGTAAGGGCCTGGCAATCTTATTCATGAAGGATGTGAATACCTTGGGCAAGCATATGTTAGATTAACAAAGAACAAATTACTTTTAAACTGGACATTCCCATTTGTATGTGTAATCTCAGTCACTGGTGTAGGCTTTTTCTGCTCCTACTAATAAAGTTATTTAATGACCTGTTAGCAATCTTGGGAAGTCCTAACTTTATAACACTAAGTGCATAATTTTATGTTAACACTATTAATTTTTTATGATATCGTTGATAATTCACTCAGCTCCATTCCCATCTCCCCAGACACCAAATATTCTGGTTTTATAGTGAGCCCCATCTATATCCTTAATATTGCTGACACTTCGATCCTATGAATGCAATTCCTCTGGCACAGAGGCATCAAACTCAAATGGGCTGAAGGGCCAAACCCTTCATTCATCTATTTCCAGATGCCATGCTCCTGTGTCTTCAGTAAAAAACCACTGATTTTGCCCATTTTAAAAATCTCTTCACCATCCGATCCCATGTGCCACCATTCAACATATTTCCACCTGAAATCTTTTCATGAATTCCATAGCTGTCTTTAACTGGCAGAGAATCCCCAGGTAGCACCAAAGCCCCTTGTATTCTTAACTCCATGCGCTACTGCTTGCCATCTAGAACCCTCTGATGTGCCAGAATGGATGCCCACGCATCCTGCGAGCCTCAATATCTGTCACCTAGGCTGCTTCTACTGCCCACAGGCAACTACTTTGCTCTTTCCCCAAACACTGTCAAACTGAAAATGCTGCCCTTTCCAGAGTCACTCTAAATAAGATATAGAGAAGCTGAGGCTCGGATTTGTAATCATTAGTAGGTTTGTCCTTTTGTCCTACTAAATACATTGCTTCCTTTCCCTGAATATGGTGATACAGGTACTATGGCTCTCATTGGAAAAGCCAGTGGACCTGGTCAAACTAGATCCTTGTTAACCGCCATGCTCTCTTCAATCTAATACCACTAAGTCATGGAGATCCAAAATGCTGGTGTCTATCTCAGGTTCATACTCCTGCTCATCTTCTAATGTGATTTATGCCATCACATGCCAGCAATGCCCTTCCACAATCTACATTGGACAAACAGGTCAGTCTCTTAGACAAAGATTAAATGGACATAAGTCTGACATCAGAAACCACAATATTCAAACACCAGTGGGAGAACATTTCAACCTTCCAGGACATTCTGTTGCAGATTTAAGAGTAGCAGTTCTCTTACAAAGGAATTTCAAAGGGAGATTGGAAAGAGAAACGGCTGAATTACAGTTGATATTCAAACTAAAGACAATGCATTTACCTGGGCTGAATAAAGACCTTGCATTCATGGCTCATTACCAATGCTGATTTCTCCACACCCATCTCTCCCCTGGACATCACAGACTCTTCTGCATACCACACCTAATCCCATCACGCCTGCTATTCACATTTACATACTGTTAACATTTACATACTAATGCTTGTCTGAATTCACTCTTCTCTACTTAAAGACAGATGGATTCACATTCTAGCTGTATCTGAAGAAGTGAGCTGTGACTCACGAAAGCTCATACCCTGCCAGAAAATATTTTTGTTAGTCTTTAAGGTGCTACTGGACTCTTGCTCTTTTCTACTACTGCAGACAGACTAACACGGCTACCCACTGTGAATTTACTAACTCAGGTTTGTTTCTTTCCCAGTAACTGCATTCTTAACTATGGCATCTTTCTGGTTAAGAATCTCAGTTATTGGAAGAGAAACAAATCTCTGCTTGTTAAGGCATTCTTGTCCTTATGTTGCAGCTTGTTGAAGGTAGTTGAAAGGTATCTGGCTCCACATGGGAAGGAGTTGGTTTCTATATGCTGACTTTCTCTACCACTTAGGGAAGAATCAAACTTGCTTACAATCACCTTCCCTTTCCCTCCCCACAACAGACACCCTGTGAGGTAGGTGGGGCTGAGAGAGCTCTAAGAGAGCTGTGATTAGCCCAGCTGGCTTCATGTGTAGGAGTTGGAAAACAAACCCAGTTCACCAGATTAGTGTCCGCCGCTCATGTGGAGGAGTGGGGAATCAAACCCGGTTCTCCAAATTAGAGTCCATTGCTCGAAACCACCGCTCTTAACCACTATACCATGCTGTAGAAGATTGGAAGATTTACAAATAGCCTCTCTTAGGGTTCATCTACAGATTACAAAGTTTTTGTGGGAGCAGCATGTTGATTTCGTATTATATGTGTGATGGTAATTCTGTGCCTCCCAGATTCATGCTGGCTCCTTGTTTCCTTCTCCCTGCATGCTGAAAGTCCTTGTGTTCCTCAGTGTACGTGAGGACTTCGTAATGTCCAGATGGACAGTCAAGTTCAGATGTCATGAATAAGTAACTGTTGAAGCATAAAGAAGCATTGTTCTGTTGACATGAACTGTCAAAGTTACTTCACTAGTACAGCTAAAACCTTTTTAGCATTCTTTCATCTGCTTATATGGCTAGTGGCTTTCCTAGGCTATGACTCAAACAAGCAGACTTAGAAATAATTTTCTTTGACCATGGGGCTCCCAGCTAAGGGTGTTTAAACTCTTGTAGAGAGATGAAACAAGGTGGATTGATTTAAGTTGAGACAGGTTTGAAATGCATGTATTTCGTGAACAAGCATAGATGCTAACTGGTTGCTATACCAATTAAGGCATATTAATTTGAGACCTTTATTAATTTAGGAGAGTAATCCAAGACCCTTGGTTATGCAGACCACATGTCTTTTGAATTCCACAACTGTATCCTGCTTAGAGATTAGACAAACTTGAGTTTGTGCTCTGTATCCTTGAAAGAATGAACTGATCCTAATATGCAAAACAGTTACTTTTTTGTCCAGGCACAGTAATGAGCATACTCAATATTACTTTAAATTGTTTCAAATTTCAAATTGTATTTTAGCAAAATTTTCTGTTTTTGTCCAGCTGTGTCTGGATTGAAATCACTGGACAGTCAAAGCTACTATATTTAGTTGTATATGTGTTTGGGAAGTGGGATGCAGAGCTGGTTTCTTTCAAGTATATGGTTTTCCTCTGAAATATGCCACACTGTGATCAGCAGGATTTATTTCCCGTTAAATGTGCATAAGATTACAGGCTAAATGAATTATTTAGCATGTTATTTCTCTAGTGCTTTTAAAAGGCAATATTTCCTTAAAGCTAGGAGTGACAAGTGCACATGATGTGGGCAGGTTTTTTTACTAGTGCACTACTACTTATGACTAGAAATCATAGCAATGATTCAGAGGAAAGGAAATGGGTAGAGTGGCAGCTAGCTGTTCATTTGTTACAATTCACCCTGCTCTGTCTAGGATGAGCTTGGAGCGATTTACACGTGAGTTCAAGGTAGTCTCTCAGCCAGCCAATCTGACTACTCCCCTCCAGCAGAAAAACTACATCATGTGCTCAGATAAGGTGGGGTGGAAGGGTCACATACTAATGCAATTTACTGTTCTGCTTCTTGTCCTAGGCAAGTAGGTGAGTGGTAAATTTGCTGGTAGATACTTCCCAGCTTAATTTCTTTAGAGTTTTGCTGAAAAGGTTTTGCCAAAAGCAAAGTAAAACAAACAGTACATGTAGTGATTGTAAGAATATGTATATATGTTAGATTTGAGTCCTGTAGCACCTTAAAGACCAACAAGAGTTTCAGGGTATAAGCTTTTGAGAGTCAAAGATCCCTTCGTCAGACACGAGTAGAAATGGAGATCTCTGAATTTAGGAGCTTTGACTCTCAAAAGCTTATATCCTGAAGCTCTTGTTGATCTCTAAGATGCTACAGGACTCAAATCTAACTGTTCTACTGCAGACCAACACAGCTACCTTCTGAAACTATGTATAAATGATTATACTACTTTTAGAAATGTTTACCTGCAATTTACTTAGCCATGAAAACCCTGTTAAAAAACTGTGCAGAATAGCTGTCTACATGAATAAATTAGCAGACTGCCAAGTTTGGGGTTGTGACTTTTCACTTAAACACTGAAACCAATATATGCAGTATGACTCCTCCCCCCCCCCCCGCAAAAAATGGGACAGTTGACAATTTGAATATATTGAGCTATATGGGCCATATTGTTACATAAAGAATGTCAGTGGACATATGGGCACAGACTGAAATTTCGTAAGGAGGGATAATATGGTGTCCGTGCTATCATGAGAGTTACCTGTTCTGACTGCTGGGAAAGGCAAGGATACAGGGGTGTCCAGTTTGGAGGTTGCAGGTGGTTAGATTCTACTGTCTGAATGTGTAGAGTGCTTCCTTTCTTCCATTGTATTTTTTTGTGTTTATAGTAGGAAAAAGTTTTGTTTTCTCAATCTGATATAAAGGGTTATCTGTACCTTTTGTCACTTTGGCATCTGTTTCAGAAACTGCTTATACGTCTCAAGCAGTAACCAAAAATGTGTGTTCGAGAGGAAGGAAAGGGTATTGTAAGCCACATTGAGACTCCTTAAAGGTGGAGAAAATCATGGTATAAAAACCAACTCCTCCTATGTTATTGTTGCACCTGAATATGATCTTCACCTTTTATGCTTTTTGGAAATTTTATTGGGTGCACAGAGAATATGTCAATGACAAGGAGTGAAGCAGAAGCTTTAAAAAGTAAGAAGTTGACTGGTTCTTGTAGGTTATCCGGGCTGTGTAACCGTGGTCTTGGAATTTTCTTTCCTGACGTTTCGCCAGCAACTGTGGCAGGCATCTTCAGAGTAGTAACACTGAAGGACAGTGTCTCTCAGTGTCAAGGATGTAGAAAGAGTAATATATAGTCAGAAAGGGGTTGGGTTTGAGCTGAGTATTGTCCTGCAAAAGTATTGTCCTGTAAGTATCAAGATAATGTGCTAATGAGGGTATGGTATGTTAATATGGAACCATTGTATCCTGAAGTGATCTGTTAATGTGTGTAATCCAAAACTAATCTGTATGGCTATTGTTGAATGTTGTCTTTGTCTGGAGGTTTTTCAGGGCAGGAAGCCAAGCCTTATTCATTCTTAAACTCTCCTCTTTTCTTGGTTCTTGTAGGTTATCCGGGCTGTGTAACCGTGGTCTTGGAATTTTCTTTCCTGACGTTTCGCCAGCAACTGTGGCAGGCATCTTCAGAGTAGTAACACTGAAGGACACTGTCCTTCAGTGTTACTACTCTGAAGATGCCTGCCACAGTTGCTGGCGAAACGTCAGGAAAGAAAATTCCAAGACCACGGTTACACAGCCCGGATAACCTACAAGAACCAATGAACTCTGACCGTGAAAGCCTTCGACAATATCTCCTCTTTTCTGTTAAAGTTGTGCTGATGTTTGTGAATTTCAATGGCTTCTCTGTGCAATCTGACAAAATAGTTGGTAGAATTGTCCAGTCTTTCAGTGTCTTGGAATAAGACCCTGTGTTCTACCAACTATTTTGTCAGATTGCACAGAGAAGCCATTGAAATTCACAAACATCAGCACAACTTTAACAGAAAAGAGGAGAGTTTAAGAATGAATAAGGCTTGGCTTCCTGCCCTGAAAAACCTCCAGACAAAGACAACATTCAACAATAGCCATACAGATTAGTTTTGGATTACACACATTAACAGATCACTTCAGGATACAATGGTTCCATATTAACATACCATACCCTCATTAGCACATTATCTTGATACTTACAGGACAATACTTTTGCAGGACAATACTCAGCTCAAACCCAACCCCTTTCTGACTATATATTACTCTTTCTACATCCTTGACACTGAGAGACACTGTCCTTCAGTGTTACTACTCTGAAGATGCCTGCCACAGTTGCTGGCGAAACGTCAGGAAAGAAAATTCCAAGACCACGGTTACACAGCCCGGATAACCTACAAGAACCAATGAACTCTGACCGTGAAAGCCTTCGACAATAAGAAGTTGACATTTAAAACAGCATAGAGTAACATGTAGAATATTAACAAGAGCGCTGACATGATCATAGAAAAGAAGTCATCACACTTCAAGGACTGGAGAGATATTTTACATTTGCATGTTTGAATCCTTAGAATCTCACAAAGTTATAAAGGGGGATAACAGGAAATGGGATTTGTTAAGCAGTGGTAATCTAATATCTGTATTTCTGTTACAGATTATGAAGACTGACACTATGAAGCTTTGACTTCAGAAACAGACAGTTGACATACCATAAATATTGATTGGCCTTAAGTTGACTAGCAACCGTAGTCAAGAAACCTCACAGGAACTCTTTCTTCCCTGATTAGCTTGTATCACAAAATCAATCATGTATGGAAGCGCTCGGTCAGTTGGTAAAATTGAGCCAAGCAACCAGAGTCCTGGGCGTTCACCAAGACTGCCACGATCACCACGGCTGGGCCATCGTCGAACCAACAGTACCGGAGGCAGCTCTGGAAGTAGTACTGGGGGTGGCAGTGGCAAAACGCTTTCTATGGAAAATATCCAGTCCTTAAATGCTGCCTATGCCACTTCAGGCCCTATGTACCTAAGTGACCATGAGAATGTGGGTGCAGACACGCCGAAAAGTACCATGACTCTTGGCCGATCTGGGGGGCGTCTGCCTTATGGTGTAAGGATGACTGCTATGGGCAGCAGTCCCAACATTGCCAGCAGTGGGGTTGCCAGTGATACTATTGCATTTGGAGAGCATCACCTTCCTCCTGTGAGCATGGCGTCCACAGTGCCTCATTCACTGCGGCAGGCTCGGGACAATACTATAATGGACCTGCAGACACAGCTCAAAGAAGTGTTGCGGGAAAATGATCTGCTGCGCAAGGATGTAGAGGTGAAAGAAAGCAAACTTAGTTCCTCCATGAATAGTATCAAGACATTCTGGAGTCCTGAGCTAAAGAAGGAAAGAGCCCTGAGGAAAGATGAAGCATCCAAGATAACAATTTGGAAGGAACAGTATCGAGTTGTGCAAGAAGAAAGCCAGGTTAGTAAGTTAAGAATTTCAGGGCTGTGAACATGTGATCTGCGAGGGGAAGATAATATAGGTCATTTATGCATTCTCGCTTTAACCTCCTTTATTCCCTGTTTCAGCCAGGATCAAATTTTTCAGTATGCATGCTATCTGATTCCTTGGAAGCTCAACCTGTTTCGATGCAAAACAAACCTGGCTTTTCCCATTCCTCTTCTGGCCCGAATTAAACCATTGATCCTGGCTCAATCCGGAGTCATAGAGCGTGCATACTGCATTAGGGGGAAACAGAAGATCATGAAGCAGTGTTTAAAGAGGCGGGAATTCAAGTGCTTCCTGCTGCCTCGGAGCTCTTTTTGAGCAAAAGAAAGGCTCTTTAAAAACGAAGCTTGGATTTCTCCCCCCTTCTTTCAGATTGCTCTGTTTTTTGTTTTTTGTTCTTAAAATGCTTTATTATGCAGCAGTTGGGTTTGGAGGGAAGGAAATCTCTCACGGTAAGCCATTTACAGAGCAGCATTTAAAGGGGTGGGACTTGATTTGAGCTTGGGAGACTGCTTTTCTGTATTCATGGTTCAATTAGCACACAGTTTCCTCCCTGATCATTCAAGCCAATGCATACAGTTTCCCCCAACCCTGGTTACTTTAATGTGCGATGAACCCAGGTCCAAGCAGGGAGATCCAGTCCATGCATAAAAGACCATAGTTGCTTTAATGGGTGGCTTTTTGGAAGCTTTCACTGGTGGCACTGGGTTGTGTCTTTTAATTGAGATTCGTTATTCTGTTGATCCTTAGTTGGTATCTAGTAGTTTAAGATGGTGTTATATAATATGAAAATATGCAATATTTTTTGCCTGAGCAGCCATGTCTGTTACACAAAGCACATAGATGATAATTAAGTAGGGAAAATATTTCACCAGGCCACTCTTCCCAATGCTATTCCCAGAGCTGTTAGAGCCAGTGTTCATTTCATATATTGATAACTTTATAAGGAAGTCACCCAGAAGAGTTTTGACATCATAGCTTAGGAATTGTTGGATGTGTTGGATCTTGGCAGAACTCATACACATAATCTGCAAACGTTGCTGAAATTTGGCTGCCAAATACTTTTTAAAAAGATCTAAACACATTAATGGCTAGTAAGTCTATCAAAAGTCGTTAGCCATGCTAGCTAAAAACAGAGCTTCCATATTCAGAAGTAGAGGTGTGAAGGCCTGGGGAGTGGGGAATTCAGGGGGAAAATACCAAGTTTTAGTTTGACTTGTTGAGTATATTTTGACAGATTCATGCATTAATGAATGTGTGGATGTGTTTTGCTTAAAATAATATTTGGAAAAGTTGAAGCTATCATTATCTTGCCCAGTTTCTCTCTCGGTGTTTCTTTTGTGTACTGCAGAAAGAGATGCGAGCAAATGGCACTTAAGAAAGGTAGCAGATAGGGTTGCCAGGTCCCTCTTTGCCACTTGTGGGAGGTTTTTGGGGCAGAGCCTAAGGAGGGCAGGGTTTGGGGAGGGGAGGGATTTCAATGCCATGGAGTCCAATTGCCAAAGCGGCCATTTTCTCCAGGTGAACTGATCTCTGTCGGCTGGAGATCAGTTGTAATAGCAGGGGATCTCCAGCTAGTACCTGGAGGTTGGCAACTTAGTAGCAGATTACAGGAACACACTATTTTAAATGTAATCAGCTAAAAAAAACTTGGGTCAGATTGGTACCAGAACGGAATTTTGGTAGCGAAAGCACCGTGTTTGTTCAAAGATAATTTGGGGAGGTTTTTCTTTAAGAGCTAATATTCCAGTGTAACTGAACTAAGCAAGTAGTGTTTGTATTTTAGGAAAATACAAATACTATAAAGGCATCTTGTACATAAGCATGTGGCTGCTTTTCAGATCACCTGAGTGGTTTCTTACATATTTAGAGAAGGGGGCTTATTGGCCTCTCTATCCTGTTTCCATCATTCCTTGCACCCATTCTAATTTTTCACTTAAGTTAACTGTCAGGGTTTTAGTCTCGAAGCCCACTATAATTACAACTATAATGGTAGGATTGTAGAACTTTGGTTCGAGAGAAAAAAGAGGGGTACTACTTAAAAGCAAATTTGAGCATGCCATGAGATTTAGAAACTAGGAATGCTAATTAGTATATTATTGTCAGTTTGCCCTTCATTAAACTGTCTTATGCCATCTATATCCATTGGAGTTGGCCACTTCTGGCCTTCATAAGAAAGATCAGGTTAATGAGGTTTACGCTAATTAAACAGATAGGCTTTAGACAGTTTTTTCATATGGATTTTTTTGAAATGTGAGTAAGCACCTGGACCTCCAGGTGAAGGATGTGCTAATGTGAAGATGCAGCCTATAAAGTTTCCACCATAAATACAAGAAATAACTGAACAATTCATTTCATTTTTTAGATCCAAATTTCAAAGCTTTAGCTGGAATTTGTGGTCCTGTGGGTTAATTATGTTTTTCCAATTCAGATTCACATTATCTAAAATCAGTTAAGGTTAATAGAGAGTCTCTAAAAAGATGTATGGCCACACTGGTTGATAGCATGTTGTTACCTGATGGATCAAGAATCACGAAAATTTAAACCATACTTAAACAGTTTACCTTTTTCTAAGTGTTTGGCAAGAGCCCTCTATAAATACCATGCACAGAGCTATCAGTTTTTACCTTTGTATAGGACACCATATGCTTGGTTGTATTAAGGAAGGGAATAAAGGTTAGAACAAAATTTCATTTAAAGATTTTTTTAACGGGCTATGGTCCAAACCAACACTTTGTTACTACTATCCCCAGATATTGTTCATCTGTAGCTTTTAATGTCTCACTTTTTAATGCAGAAAATGCTATAAAGAGAGACTAGACGCTTCTGAATCTTACAAGCAAATAATTTCAGTAATGTCAGTTTTCAGAATGTGTAACAACTTAAGAAAGAAGTGTTAGGTTCATAGCTGCTTTATTTAAGTACTGTATATACTCGGGTATAAGCTGACCCGAGTATAAGCCGAGGTGCCTAATTTCACCCCAAAAATGGGGGAAAATTAGGCACCCACGTATAAGCCGAGGGGGAAATGCACCCCCTCCGCCCCCGCAGGCTTACCTGACCGGGCTCCAGGTGCGCAGGCAGGCGGTGGCGGCGGCCCCCTCCCTGCGCGCAGGAGGCCCCGCAGGGTCAGCTGGCAAGTGGGAGGACCGGCCCGGGTGAGGTGGGGAGGGGAAGAAACCGCTGCTGCCCGGCAGAAGGCAGGGTGGGGGTGGGGTGAAGAAACCGCCGCTGCCGCGCAAAAGGCGTGATCGGGTGGGGGGAAGAAGCCGCCGCCGCGCAGAAGGCATGATCGGGTGGGGTGGGGGGAGAAAGCGGGACAGTCCGCCCATCAGCTGGCCGGCGGGAGCGCGCTGGGAGAGGGCCCGGCAGGCCAATTACCGTATTGACCCGAGTATAAGCCGAGGTGAGTTTTTTAAGCCAAAAATCATGGCAAAAAAACTCGGCTTATACTCAAGTATATACGGTAACTTTGGCACAAACATCAATTTCAGCTTCTGACTAAGTAGGTGCACTGACAATATAGAATGGGATCAAGATAATGCATTTGCACTTTATTTTCACATTCTTTCTTGCTAGCAGAAGTGCTTTCTGTTAGTCCAGGTACATCTTTAGAACATCTGCCTTTTGAGTAGACATTCCCAGTAAAGTAGGACAGACACATTGGCTTTCTTTCTTTTTTTTTTATAATAATTTTATTGGTTTTTATAATACAAATTTTCCATGATAGTAAACAACAATAAAAGCAATATAAAATTCAAAATCAAAATTCTAACTCTATGTTGTTATAATTTCTTGAATTCATAACAAAAAAAACAAATTAGAGGAAAATTTATGACTTCCCCATCACCTCTCTCCGCCTCTTAATAAAATATTCATCCCATCGTAATTGGTCTGATCTTAACTGTTATAAATTCATTTAACTTTCATAGAACATTTTCTATTAATCTAAATGATTATAACTCTTACTATTAATTGTATCTTCTAGATCAGATTAATAAGTATTCTTCCATTTTCCCCAGTTTTAATTCATATTCACAGTATTTCATCCAATCCTCCCATTCCCCTAAGAATCAAACTTTGTCTTTTTCATTTAAAATGGCTGTAAGTTTTGCCATTTCCACCAATTCGAACATTTTCCCAATCCAGTCTTTTTTCTCGGGAATTTCTGCCCCCTTCCATTTTGCTGCATAAAGCAGTCTCGCAGCTGTTGTAGCATAAATCAAAAAAGTTCTTTGTATTAACAAGTCGTCAGGTATCATACTTAATAGCATCATTTCTGGTATTTTGGGTATATTTTTTTGTACTATTAGTCTCAGTTCATTGTATATCATATCCCAAAAGTCTTTAGCTTTATCACAAGTCCACCACATATGGTGAAAGGAACCAATTTCCTTATTGCATTTCCAACATTTGGGGGATGTCACTTTATATATCTTTGCCATCTTCTTAGGTGTTAAATGCCATCTATACATCATTTTATAAATATTTTCTCGAATTGATTGTGCATTTATTCCTTTCAAGTCTTTTGACCAAAGTCTTTCCCATTTGTTTAAAGGAATATCATGTCCAATATTTTGAGCCCAATCAATCATAGTTGGTTTAATTGTCTCCTGCTCACAATATAATGTTAAGAGTAGATTGTACATTTTAGAGATCAATTTCAGATTGTTCTCTAGTAACATCTTGTGGAAAGGGGACTTTTCTTTAGAAAATCCATTTTTCATATCTTGTACAAAAACTGATTTAATCTGACAATATTGCAACCATTGTAAATCCTCTTTGAGAAATTGAAATTCCTTTAATGAACATTTTTCCCCCTCCCAATTAATTAATTCCTGGTAAATTATGAATTTGTCCGGTCTAAGTGGTCGAAGTGTTAGCATTTCTTGCGGTGAAATCCACATCGGAGTTGTTGGTTCCAAAATATGTTTGTATTTCATCCAGATGCGCAGTAGAGAGGACCTGATTATATGATTCCTAAATGATGCTTGTATCTTAATTTTATCATACCATAAATAGCCATGCCATCCACTAATATTATTAAAGCCTTCAAGCTCCAATAAACGTGTATTTGATAAGGTTATCCAGTCTTTTAGCCATGTTAAGGCTACCGCTTCAGCGTAAAGTTGAAAGTTTGGTAGTGCTAAGCCTCCTCTAACTTTAAGGTCCACCAGATATCTATAAGCAATCCTCGGTTTTTTCCCTTGCCAGATGAAATTTAAAATGTCTTTCCTCCAAGTATCAAAGTATTTAACATGTGATATTATAGGCAAGTTTTGGAATAAGAAGAGCATCCTTGGTAACACATTCATTTGAATTGTTGAAATACGTCCCAATAGTGACAACTTTTTATTTGACCAAATAATCATATCAGTTTTTATTTTACCCCATAATTTAAGATAGTTGTTGGTTAACAATTCTTTGCTCTTCGCTGAGATCCAGATTCCCAAGTATTTAACTTTATTGGCCTTCTCCCAACCTGTAAACGTACTGAATTCCTGTTGTTCTATTTCTGATAAATTTTTGAATATTGTCTTTGTTTTTTCTTGATTGACTTTAAATCCCGATATTTCCCCAAAGTCGTCCAGAGTCTCTTGTAGTAACTTCATTGATTGTGTTGGGTTTTCCAGAATTAACAGGTCATCCGCGAATGCTCTCAATTTAAATTCATGTTTTTTAATTTTTAAACCATGAATGTCCTCCATACTCCTTAGTTTACAACATAGTGTTTCCAACACCAACAAAAATAATAACGGAGACAAAGGACAGCCTTGTCTAGTTCCTTTCTTAATTTGACAATTTTCCGACATTGATTCATTCACCAAAATTTTCGCATGTTGGGATGTATAAATGGCTGATATACCTTTCAAAAAACGGTCTCCAAAATTTAATTTTACCAATGTTTTTTCCATAAAGTCCCATGAGACCATATCAAAGGCTTTTTCCGCATCCAAAAATACAAAGGCGGCTGATCGTTGTATATTCTGGTCATAATATTCTAATGAGTCCAATAAGATTCTTATATTATCTTTAATTTGCCTTCCTGGAACAAAGCCCGCCTGATCTTCATGTATAAGGTCTTTGATGAATTTTCTTATCCTATTCGATAAGATCGAGGCATAAATCTTATAGTCCACATTTAACAACGAAATAGGTCTATAATTTGATGTTCTTTCTGGGTCTCTTCCTTCCTTGGGTATCAACGATATGTATGCATGCGACCAAGTTTCTGGGGCTACTCCCTTATCCAAAATTGTATTGCAAAGTGATACAAAGAAGTCTGCTAAGTTGTCCCTAAATGTTCTATAAAATAAAGCAGTTATTCCATCTGGTCCAGGTGTCTTATCCATCTTTTGTTTCATTATTGCTTCTTGTATTTCTTCCCTTGTGATTGGAGCATCTATCCATTCTCGTTGGTCTGTTGAGAGGATATTCATCTGTATTGAACTTAAACTTATCTATTTTCTGTTTTGAAATATTTTCTTTCTGATACAGCTTAGTGTAAAATGAAACAAATTCTTTTTGTATATCTGTAGTTGAATGAACTGGTCCTTTAGCAGTTTGAATTTTTGTTATAATCTTCTTCTGAAATGAGTCTTTCAGTTGTGTTGCTAAAAATTTCCCAGGTTTATTAGCATGTTCAAAATATTTTTGTTTGGCAAATTTTAAGTTTTTGTTCATTTCCTCCATTATGACCAAATTTAATTGATGTTTAGATACAGAAATCTTCATTTGTATTTCATTTTTCTCTTCTTCTTGTAACGCCATAACAAGTTCTTGTTCCAAATTTTGTAAATCCCAAAGTATATTATTGGTAAATTGTAGTTGAGTTTTCCTCCACGCTGCATGTTTCTGTATCATAAATCCTCTTAGAACTGCTTTAAACGCATCCCACACTATATTCAACGTAGTTTCTCCATTAAGATTGACTTCAAAAAAATCTTTAATCAGATCATATAATTCTTTTTGAATCTTATTTTCCTTTAGAAGTTTATCATTCAATCGCCATCTAAATGCTTGTTTATTGTTCCACTCAAATGTAACCGGATTGTGATCAGAGAAAGTTCTTGGTAAAATATGTATTTTACGTAGTTGCGTAAAAATTGATTTACTAGACCAAATCATGTCTATTCTGGAGTGTGAGTCATGTCTCGCTGAATAAAAGGTATATTCTTTGGCTGTAGTATTCATTGTTCTCCAGATGTCTTGTAATTCCAATTCTGTAGCCATGGTGAAGAAAGTTTTAGGTAAACATCCTTCATTTTTGTCTTTTGCTTTTGATTTTTTATCCAAAATTGGGAGAATAACGCCATTTAAGTCACCCATCAATAAAATCTGGTCATTAGCATACTGAGAGATCAGTTCATGCAATTGTCCATAAAATTTTGTTTTTCCTTCATTGGGAGCATATATTCCTACTACAATCGTCTTTTGCCCCAATATTTTGGTTTTTATAATTACAATTCTCCCTTCGTTGTCTTTATATAGTAGTTCAGGACTAAGGCTAGAATGAGCATATATTACTGCTCCCTTAGTTTTTGTTTCGGCCGATGCCACAAATGCTTGTCCAAGCATTTGCCTATCCAAATATTTTTTGTGTTTTTTTGCTATATGAGTCTCTTGTAAACAAATTAGGGAGTATTTATACTTCTGTAGATATTTAAAAATTCTAGCCCTTTTAGTTTTTTCATTCAAACCATTCACATTCCAAGAAATTACTTTTGCCATGGTACAATGATTATTGAAGCAAAATATGCAGTCTATAATTTAGTTCCTCCTGCTGCTCCCTGTGGTTCTTCTTCTTCTTCTTGTTCTTCTTCCTCTTCCTTTTGATCCCCAGTTAATCCTTTAAGATCTGATTTATATTTTCTCAGAAATTTTCCCACATCTGCTGTAGATGTAATTGTCATTTTCATTTCTTTGTAGGTAAAAGCCAAGCCTTGTGGCATAATCCAGCGATATTTGATACCATTAGCTTTCAAAACAGACACAAATTCTTTGTAATTATTCCTCTGTGAGAGTAAATGTCTTGGTATGTCCTTTAATAAAATTAGAGGAATGTCTCCTGCTGACACCGGGTTGTCATAATGCATCTTCATGATCTTATCCTTAATCCTAGTGTCATAGAACACTATCATCAAGTCTCTTGGCTTAGATCTTTTCATTCTAGCAGGTAATGGTATTCTGTATACTCTGTTAATAGCTTGGTTCAATTCTTGTTGATCCATCTGAAACAGGTAAGCCAGATTTGGGATTACAGTTTCTTTGTTGTCTCCCATCATATCTGGAAGGTTGCGCAGACGAAGGTTGGTCTCTCTCACTCTCATCTCCATCATTGCTATTTGATCTTTTACAGTTATCTGATTTAATTGTATTGTTTCAATCTGTTTTTCTTGGCTTACTAATTTTTTCTTTGTATCCTTATGCTCTTCCATCACTTTCTTTATTGATAAGTCCATTGTTTGCATATCTGACTGCATAATGCTCATTTGGGTTTTTACTTCTTTAAGATCTCCTGTTATCACACCCAATTTGTGATCAATAGCTTGAGATGCTTGACCTAGGTTTGTCATCATAGAAGTTAACTGTGCCATCTGTGTAGACATCTGTGTAGACATCTGTTCAAGCTGCTTATTTGTTGCCTCTGTTTGTTTGGCTAGCATATCTTGTAATTTCTTATCCATGGCTAAGACTTGTACTGAGTCCTTGAGTTTAGTATAGGCAGGGCTATGCAATGAGCCAGAACGGGGTCGAGTTCCAGACATTTACATTGGAATAAGACTGGTAAAAATCATGTCTTCAGACAGGGCCCTCCAGGTGGTAGTTAATAGAAGGTAGTTCAATGATCAGCTTGATAATTTTTTCGGGTTGAAAAGAGCTAAATTTGGCTTTAAAACAGCTTAATAAAGTTTTGAAATACCAGCGAGTTTTATTGGACGCTCTAGGTCGGGTCTACCAGGAAGTATTCCGGAAGTTGTATTTGCCGTGGACCTTCTACCGCCTCATCTCGATGGTTGTTTCCTTTAGGAACTATTTCTGTGTAACTCAAGTGCGACGCGTATCCGGTCCTCCAGCTTGCTTCCTGTTGTTGTGACTCAGATGATAGAGAGGGTGGTATAGAGGAGCTTCCGGTCTGATGAATCCCTTGCTGCTAACGTGGCAGGAAACTCTTTTTCACCAGAAAATCAGGAAGAAATTCACCCTCCCCTTCCCTCGAAGTTGCTTCTCATTGGTGGAAATTTTAGTCCATCATCTAAGCGTCCTTCCAACTCTTTGTTTTGATTTAAGCTGATCTGTCTGATAAGGCTCCTGCCGCTAATCCTGATGGAATTTACGAATCAAACTTTCCCGATTGAGATAAGGGAGGAGCAGGGGCACTGGGAATATCTTCATCTACCCCCCAGTTATACGGTGATGCCAGTAAAAAACGAAGGGTTCTTTGTACTCACTTGGGCATCGAGAGGTGAGGTTCTTTTCTTAAAATAGTCCTTGTGTTGGTGTTAAGGTGGTGGAGGGTAGAGCCTTGTGCCAAAGCTGCGTTTTGGCGATTCCTTTCCCTAATTGCCCTCGCAGGACCGGCGTCCAGAGCTCTGGGGGACTTATAAAAGCTCCCTCAGAGTCTTTGGGAGGTCAAACTGCGTTTGCGGGCTGCAGGGAATTCCTGCTGTCCGACCCACTTGCAAGGGTCGGATTGGGGTGCATATATCACCCCTAAATTAGCGCAAACTTGGATTTCTCTCAGGACAGCCTGAGAGAACGTCGTACTCATCCCAGCACACCACCGGAAGTCGACACATTGGCTTTCTTGTGCTCCACTCACGTAGAGGGAACATTCATCCATCTCAGTATTTCAAGCAGTGTACTTCCTTGTACTGTTAACAGCCACAAAGACCAGTCAATATTGGTAGATCTTTACAATAGTTAAATAGTTAGTAGTACAAGTAACAGTACTGCTTGTTGTTGTTGTTGTTGTGCTTTCTTGAAATGGGGGAAGATTTTCCTCATATGCAGCCCATTAAAAATATGTCCTGGAGAGTCTTCTGACCCCAAGAAAATCTTATTGGCCCTTCTTCCTGATATAAACTGATCTAAATATATTCAGATAAAGGGTCCACACATTTTAGTGTATGAGCCAGCCTGTCATGGGCTGCTCTGGTGTAGCATGTGAAGATTAGTCCTCATCGGAAGAGGAGGAGGGAGAGGAGTTCAGCCTGCCCTAAGCTCCCCCAGCAGGCCCTTTTTTTGAGACTGGAGTCTCAGGGCCTTTCTGAAGAGACCCAGAGTCAGGAGGGCCCTCAGACTTGGAGATCCCAGCATGGGTTTTGTCAAGAAATACTAGAGGATGGGGGTGACAGCCCAATGGAAAGTATCTTGGTGAGGATAAGTGAAGGAAGGACGAACAGTGTTGTGGTTGGAGTCTGCTACAGACCTCCTGACCAGGGTGAGGAGTTGGATGCTGCCCTCTTTGAGCAGCTTGACATGGGGTCCAAACAACAAGACCTGGTAGTTATGGGTGACTTCAACTTCCCTGATGTGTGCTGGTAGACAGACTCTGCAAAGTGACAATAGTCAAGTAAGCTCCTCACCTGCCTGGCTGACAACTTCCTTCATCAAATGGCGGAGGTAGCTACAAGGTGCTCAGCCATACTCGACTTAATATTGACCAGCAGGCAAGAGATGGTAGATGAGGTGAAGATGGTGAGGACCTTAGGGGAAAGTGACTGTGTCCTCCTAGAATTCCTTTTGCTGTTGCATGGTGATTTGAGGAAGTCAGCATGGATTTGTCTCCAACAACTCCTGCCAAACCAACCTTGTTTCCTTCTTTGATTGAGTGACAAGCTTACTTGATCAAGGGAATGCAGTTGATGTTGTTTACCTAGATTTCAGTAAGGCTTTTGACAGGGTTCACCATGATGCTCTGATGGGTAAACTAGAAGAAGACTGTAGACTGGACCATAGGATAGTTAGGTGGCTAGGGAACTGGTTGAAGGACCACACTCAGAGTAGTTGTCAACGGCATTTCATCTGATTGGGGTACCACACGGTTTGGTTCTGGGCCTGGTACTTTTTAGTATTTTTATAAATGCTCTGGATGAGGGTGTGGAGGGACTATTCATTAAATTTGCAGATGACACCCAATTGAGAGGAGCAGCGAACACACCAGAAGATAGAAATAGCATTCAATGAGATCTGAACACACTGGAAAAGTGGACGGATGTGAACAAGATGCAATTCAATAAGGATAAGTGCTGAGCTCTACATCTGGATAACAAAAATGAGGGACATGCATACTGGATGGGGGACACACTTCTGGGTAGCTGTGTGAGTGAACAAGATCTTGGGGTACGAGTGGACAGTAAGATAAATATTAGCAGCCAGTGTGATGCAGCAACAAAAAAAGCAAATGCAATCTTGGGATGCATCAACAGAGGCATAACATCCAAATCGCAAGATGTCATAGTTTCACTGTACACAGTATTGGTGAGGCCACACCTGGAGTATTGTGTGCAGTTCTGGAGGCCCCACTTCAAAAAGGATGTGGACAGAATGGAGGAGGTGCAGAGGAGAGAGACGAGGATGATCAGAGGCCTGGAGACCAAGCCCTATGAGGAAAGGCTGAGGGAGTTGGGAATGGTCAGTCTGGAGAAGAGGATGAGGGGGGGGGGGTATGATTGCTCTCTTTGAGTATTTGAAGGGCTGTTACTTAGAGGAGGGCAGGGAGCTGTTCTTGTTGGCAGCAGAGGATAGGACTTGCAATAATGGGTTTAAATTGCAGGCGGAAAGGTACCAGTTGGATAAGAAAAGATGTTTTACAGTAAGAGTTGTTCGACAGTGGAATCAGCTACCCAGGGAGGTGGTGAGCTGCACCTCACTGACAGTCTTTAAGCAGAGGCTGGACAAACACTTGTCAGGGGTGCTCTAGGCTGATCCTGCATTAAGCAGGGGGTTGGACTAGATGGCCTGTATGGCCTTTTCCAACTCTATGATTCTGTGTCCATGACCAGACCCACCACGGTCTCCTGAAGCACCGCAGAAATAGAGGAGGCAAAGGGTTAGGGCTGAGGCATGGGCAAGGCACAGGTGTGCACCTGGCAGCCCACAGCCTCCCCTCTGCTACAGAAATGTTGGAAGAGGCCGATAAGTCACCATGGGGTCTGGGACCCAGTACTCCTCATGAGTAGAGGAGCTTTTAAGGAAGAGCCTAATATGGGAACAAGCAGCACCTGTAGGGAAACTCCCTATATAAGGCTCCAGAGAGTCTGCAGCCAGTGTGGGATCAATTTGTCTGCAGTCTTACTGAGTACCCCACCACTTCCCTAACCTGCTTTGTATCCATTCTTAGTACTGCTTTTGATTCTGCCTTTGGAATATGTAACCTGATGCTGGTATGCCTTCTGATTTTGTCTTGGATTGTGTTATTGGATCCTGGACTGTGACGTTTGGACTGTAACCCAAGAACCGTTGCTGTCAGACCCGGTGGTTCCTGGGATGTGTCTCCCACTTGGTAGCCAGGACACAGCCATTATTTGTGGTTGATTCTAGCAATTCCCTCCATCATCACATGTCTGAGATCTGATGCAGCTATCTACAAAAGCCTTAAATGAACCTCCCCCCACCCCCGCTGCCCAGTTCCGTGACTTTCTTTCTCATGGCATTTGACAGGGCAATGACTTGCTTCTCTTTCTACGGCATTTAGAGAAGGAATGTGAGTTATCCTTACCGCCTTCCCCATTACCCAGTACCTGTGGAGATGGTGGAGTTCTTTAGAAGCTTACTCATATTTCCCGAAAGAGAAAATCAATATCATCAGGCAAGCTTTCCCAGAAGATAAACTAGCCTGCAATTACCGGTTTTCCCCCAAGATTATTTGTCTGTGGCAGATTTTGTGTTCTCATCCAGTTTGCTAGCATACGTTAGAGGATACTTTGAATGTGACTTAAAATTATTGGTAATGGTTTTTCTACTGTAAAAATGACTGTCCTGCTTGAAATTTCAGCGTTAAGTTAGTTACCTTACTGTGAAAAGATATAGAACATCTGGAAATTTTGAAGCCATGGGGGTAAAAACCCTTTTTAGGAGGTAAAAACTGAAAATATATGCAATAGCACTTCCCTATCAAACTTACATCCATTTGCTGCTTTAATATTATAAAATGCATCGTATATAATACATAAAATTGTATTCACATTTTATATGATTTAGCTATAAAAATGCCTTAGTTTTCTACAGGCAAAACTGCAGATATACCAAGTTGCAAACCGCTGCATGTCAAGAGACTAGGCCACTTCATAGTCTCTTGTTCAAACACAAAACTTTGGTTCACGCATGAGGCCTGCAGAGCACGGAAAATTCCTGTTCTCTGAGCTCTAAAGCCAAGCTGCCAGTGAGTCAGAGGGAGGATGGGAGGCAAATTAACATGCAGGGTGCCTCACCAGCCTTAAATGTCTCAAGGCTACCCTTATTGGGCTTACACATTCCATCTCATTAATGCAAGGATTTGTGGGAGCTTGTTAATAGGATCTGATGTAGCTGCAGAACACTGGATACTAATTGGTAGTCTCACCTAATTGGTTATATCACCTGGTCAGTAACACCAATGTTCAGTTGGGTTGCAGCATTGGGCCTACATCTGATTGGCTAGTCTAAATCATGTCAGCGCAGTCTGTGAGGCATAAAGCAGAGGTTCTTCATTATAGTTTAGCATGGTCTTTGGCTCTTTGCTTGGTTACAATTTTCCTTGGGACGCTTTAATTGGGATGGGCCATGGCAGCCAGACACCTGTTGATTTTGGGCTTTGAAACTATTTTAGGCTTTGCCTTAAGTACCCTCTGGATTAGAGAACCATTGTTTGTAAGTATATAGGATTAGCTATCTAACTTTGTTGTTTTATTCTCACTGTTCTTTGCTCTTTGTTGTATTGCAGCCTGTTGCTAGCAGGATGAACTTGCAAGTTGTATTGGTAATAACTGAGCTCAAAGGCTTTCCCATGTGGAAGGCAGAGGGCATCTTAATCTTGGGTTATTCCCACCAGTTGCTCAGTGAGACAGGACTAATTTTTTTTTGTCAATTCCTGTCTTCCACATGGAAAAACCTTTGAGCTCAGTTTGTTTCCTACCTAGATAGGGAGCGCAGCTGACAAAGAGCTCTCCATAGCAGCTACCTCTTTTTCTTTCACTATCTGTGTAATCTGACCCCCTGCTGCAGTTTGGTGAGAGTTTCATCACCTCTCAGCTCTTCTAAGCCTTTATCTCAATTCATCTCAATTAGCCACTTTCACGCCTTTCCCCTCCTGCACCTCCTTCCTCTCCCCCATGGCAAACTTCAAGCCTCAGGAGGAACACAACAGGGAGAGATTCCTCTCTGAAGAAGACACAGACCCAATGCTGTTGTCCTCCATGCCAAGAGGGGTGGGTTCAGACATCAAACACAGCAGAGAGGAGGAAGACAGACAGGGGATAACATCGCTGCCAAAACAAAAGAGCTAAGCAGCACTACACAAAAAAGGCCTTCTTGGGAACTCGGGCCTCAATGGCCACCAGTTTGGCCCTGAGTGGCTACAATGGTGAGCCTGTCTCTCCAGGTGACATTCCCCCAAACCAGATGCCTATGAAGGAGATACAATGTACAGCCACCCTCTTCCTCCCCTGAGGCTGTGGGTGGGCAGCCATCTTGTTCTATGGGTATAATGGAGGTAGTTAGGAGGGCCTTAAGTTACAGCAAATCCATGCCTGCTCTTTTCCCTCTTCACCCTGAGGGTCCCACCACTCTGCCTCAAGGTCCCCTCCCACATGTCTCCACGGCAAGGGACAAGCCACTTCATGCAGTAAAGTCCCACTAGGCTAGGCCATGGCATTGACCATCAGAGCAGCAGCCATGGCAGCCCTGATCTCTAGGGCCTCAATTGTTTGGGCCCGGAAAGGCTATCACCTTCTTAGCAGTGTAGAAATTTAATAAGTGACCACAAATTAAGCTTACACATTCATACATTTTTAATGAGTTTTAGTACACAGAAACTTATGATTTTGTTAATCTTCAAGGTTCCCAAGAATGCTTTGTTTTTATTACTATGTTGTAAAATGATTGCCTTTCTGGAAATTGCTTCAGTCTGTCCAACTCAAGTTCAAGTTTTTGTTGTTTGTCCTTTCTACTTCTGGTTCCCCTGTGCCATTATGAGTTTTGGGGGCAGGAATCCTTTCTTAGTGTTTCCTTATTTCATGTTGTCATCCACGCTAATCCTCTTGGATAGAGGTGCTCTGCAAAATTGCAAAAAAACAAATCCACATGCCAAGTCTCTCAAGCTTTTGTGATTAGTTTTCAAATTACAACTATCTGATTACACTTTGTTCTTAGTGGGAAGACATGTTTTGTGGCTTATCACTGATATATATATTTAACAAGTTCCCTGGTGTGTCTTCATCTGGCATCAGCAGACAGTCTTGGCATATGCTAGGATATGTCCATATGCTAGGATATTGATGATCTCTGTCCCTTTGATTTTATCCACAATGTTGTTACCTAACTGTTAACACCGTGATTAACCTTTAAATATCCCACGAATAATGTAATTTTAAGTAAACTACAAGCAAATTAAAGTTGTTTGGGAAATATATGAATTTAAAAGTATTTTAATTCATATATTTCCCAAACAACTTTAACATGCTTTTTCTTGACTATTTTAAATCTGTTATTTTAAAATGTAAGCGCTTCCATTTCATTGTTTACACAGTTAATGGAAACAGAATTAGGCTATTAACTATAGAGAGTTGGTACATATGGGATTAGACTATAGTAATCTTGGCTACATTTGGTTTCCATTTTTGTATGAAGATGGAAGAGTAAAAACAGTTAGGCAGCCAAACACTTAATCCTTTAAAATGAGCTTAACTGGCACAATCCCACAATCCGAGCTGCTTAAGGAATGCCTTGGTAAAATAAAATGCCCAATGAAAGAACCTGGCTTTTTTCTGGAGTGATATGGTAGTTTCTTTTGTTTGACGTGTTCCTTGAAATGTGCTAGATAAGTAGTTCCAAAATGTGTGTAAGTGGACCTACTAGTCGATCCCATATGATGACTGGGACATAGTTCTCTCCTTTTCTGGTTTTGTGCATCAGCATTTCATATTCGTCACATCCTAGTTTCCTGTTTAGCTCCCCTCCACTACCTTGGATCCATAAGTGTGGGTGTATCAGATAAACGTGGGAGGAGGTAATTGTCAAGAGAGCCTGTAAACATGGTTTGTGGATAGAATATTCATAAGACCACTCTTGGCTGGCTAGAGATCAGCAAGAGGAGTGGATATGTAAGGTGTGGTTTCTTAGACAGGAAAGAGTCCAAAAGGGGAAAGTTGAAGGCAGAAAAATAACTGCATTTGGGGAATCAACAGAAAAGTTAGATTGCTCTTGAAGTTGGTTGATTACAGGTCTGAGAACATTAGGGAAGGCATTAATTAACTCACTAATAGAATAAGCTTCTCTTGGCAAGCTGACAACCGCCAAGATGGGCACAGGTCCAATTGGACACTGGTCAGTCTTTTGGCCCGAGCACATATCATCAGGTTTGGTGGGTGCTTGTGGCAGGAACACATACAAATAAATAGATGAAGAAGTGAGCTGTGGCTCTCGAAAGCTCATACCCTACCAGAAAATATTTTTGTTAGTCTTTAAGGTGCTACTGGACTCTTGCCCTTTTCTACTACTGCAGACAGACTAACACGGCTATCCACTGTGAAATAAATAGTGGTGCATCTATTCATTAGCTGTCGTTAAAGCTAAAGAGAAGCTATGTAACTTCATCACAATTGCAGGAGCCTCTTGTTCCCTGGGTTCTGGGTTCTGCTTTGCAACCCCTTTACTTATGCTTTGAGATATCTAAGGCAAATGGGCAGATTTTTGGAAGCTTTAGGTAACCGTACTGTGTGTGTGTTAATTTCCCCCCTCAATGTATTCTGTTTTATCTTCTGGCTGTATTGTCTTGATAGCATGCGATTCTTATCCTCAGTGAACTGGTAAATAGGTCTTTGGTCTTCCCTGGCTGTTATCAGTGTTGGTATTTTGGAGTGGTAAATGTCTATTTGTACAAGGTACAAAGGTTAGCCAGCATTTATGTAAAAATAATGGACATTGTAAGGCAAGTCTGTACAATGTTTTAGCCAAAAGTCATGGTCTAGTACACAGCTGTAGTTTTTCCTTTATGGGGATAATATTGTAGTCCATGTACATTGAATACACACATATGGAAAGAAAGCATCAAAATAATTTCTGTCCCTTTCAGTAAAATCTAAAACCTTATTTCATTTCCCCATATCTGCTGTAGGAGAATGAGTTGATTTTGAAAATGAGACATGTCAGTACTGAGTGACAAGCTTCCTGATGACAGAGTGGCAGCTTTGCAGTTGTAACTTGGGAGAATGTGGACTCTGTCGGTACAGAGAGATTGATTTTGGTGGTGGAAGTAGCAGTGGGGTTTTGCAACTACTTGGTACCATTAATTTTCAGTTAGTGCTAAAACCTTGCTACAGTTGAAATTGATGAAGGTTGGCAAGAAGGAAAATGGATCTGGTTGTATCTCAGGTTATTTTGAAGTGTGAGTAGAAACATACTCATAAATATGCACAAATCAGCTTAACGCCAAAATGGTGAATATTGAAAAGTACTTTAAAAGGAATAACAACAAGCAAGGACCTTGAAGAAAATTCATGGGGGGTGAGGGATTGTCCTTAGAGGAAATATGTTATCCAAGGCCAAATCCCCCCAGCCAGGATTCTTTAAGATTTTAGGAGACAGTCTTCCCTTGCAGTTTAAGGATGCTTGGAGTATGTGACATTTGGTTTTGAGGGCACAGGACATGCACCCTTTCAGCCCAGTGCTTTTGCTCCTTCTAGTTTCAACTTAAAGGGAAACAAATGAAAGATCACTTGCTTCCCTTCAACCTAACTCTTAGTAGCAGCCATTTGTGGGTTGCTTTTGGTTGTCGGAAAAATTAAGGAGGAGGAGAAGCCGAAATGCTTATAAAACAGAGCTGACTCCAGTTGCTATAGCAAAATAATTTTGATGTGTAAGTGTATAAAAATGTGTACACTCACACCACAGTGGGCTTCTGGGTAAAATCCCCTTTCATGCAAACTGGTCATCATGTAATTACAGTATTGGCGCAAATTTAAGACCACAGGTATAATAGGTTAAAGTGCAAAAACACTTAAGACTATGTTGCTGCCAACATTCTCTGGTAGCCCTCTGTCAGTTTTGATGGTTTGTGGGGTTGTTCCTCAGTATTTTTCATACAGATGTGAAGACTTTCTCCTGTACTGTCCCTTCCAGTGGTACTTTAAGTACATCTACATAACACATACTCAACTAATATAGAAAGTTACATGATGGAGGCCCATGAGGAACTGGGGTGGAGGCAGGGACAACAATTTGGAAATCCCATGCCACCTGCCCCTGAGTATTATGCAAACACTTTGAGGAGGTTAATCTCCCCCCACCCACCTTCCAACTGACTCTCATCATTCAGTGCTGGCTGGCGTATATTTGGTTCTCATCAGGCTACAGGGGAATGGCTGTGGGAGGTATGAGTTTCTTTTGAATAACTTGGATAAGTCTTATTTTTCTAGGGAGTCCCCTGAATTATGAAAACCCCTACCTGGACAGTGGGTGGCTTAGTTTTGCTTCTTGTTTGATTGGCACGAGGGTCAACCACTCTGCTATTATTTACAGAGGCGGTGCTGCCCACTGCAATCTAAAAATGTGATATTTGGGTCATTATTGCAAATGATATATTAGCTGTTCATTGGTAAAGCTAGATGACAGTGTCACAGACTTACCCATTCTTGGAGGTACAATAGTCAAGACTAGGGGCACCCAGCTGTTAACTGAAGGCCTGATTACCTGAGCATACTATAAGCCTTTGATCCACCATAGTATATTAATCTAGAACATATGTTCCAACAGAAAATAATTGGATCCTTAGGCAACAGTGTTTTTCTATTTTATTTTATCAGAGCTAGGAATGGCAGAAAAATGTATAAGCATGGTTAAAAGCATAAAATCCCTCTATTCCCAAAATTTAATCCCCACCCCACCCAATCTGAGGGAAAAAATCAGCATAGCCTTGAATCATATGTTGTGGGGCAAGTCTCTTAGTTCCAGATAGAAGTCTCAAACAGCGCAAAGTTTAGCCTCTCAACTCAGTGTTGAAGAAATGCAAAACAAATTGGTTCTGATAAGTAGGCCTTGATCCTCGTGCAGACATAAAAGTCTGGGTATCCGATATTCTTTTCACTGAAATGATCACAGAGCTGGATTTGTGCTGGTGGAGTCCTGTCCATCACAGAATAACATGTAATGTTAGGCTAATTAAAAGGCCAACTAGTCAGATTGCTTGCTGCTGCTTTGAGTGCTGGAGCTGTGTTAGACTAAGGACGGATTTACATAATGGACTTTTTCCAGCGTAAATTATATTTCACCTAATGGGAATGGCTCGGCACTGTATAAACGTAAGTCAAAGCCTTGCATATTCTTTCAGTTGACATTGGGTCAATAAGGATCTGTTAGTGTCCATTTTCTTTTCTTTCTAGCACCAAAACTAGGAAATTCTAATGTTAACCAGAATGTGGACAGATTGCAAGATGGAAGAAGGCTATGGGAAGCAAAGGGACAAACATGTTCCCTTTGTTGTAAGCAGAAGTGGTGAAAATAAGAATGGGTCCTAGAGATTGTATTCAAACGCTTGTTAAGGTTTGCCACATCAGGGAAGTATTCATTCATTGGAAACTAGCAAATAACCTTTCTTCTTCTGTGCTCTGGCTGGAATCCTTGCTGATAACCTTACTGAGTTAAGACTTGAGCCAACTTCAGTGGCCCCAAGTGCCCTGATATCCATTTATTTATGGGGTATATCTCTGTCCCATTTTAAATCCAAAAACTGGGTTGTCTGGCTAGCTAACAAATCAGAATCACAAATGTCAATGAAAGTTAGGTGCAAAGTGATCTGGGAGGGCAGTTCTTATTGAGCTGGATCCAGGCATTATGGAGAAATCCCTGGTTAGATCTTCTTTCTGATGGTCTTAGCAATAGGAGTTGGAAGCTGGCGGGAGAGCTGGATCCAGCATGGTATAGGGATGCTGGCTGCTTTCTGCTCTCCCATCATCATTCTGCCTTTTTCCACCATCACCCCACCTTGGATTTCTGGAGTATCTCCAGTGGAAGCAAATAACAGGTCTTGGAAGTACATAAACAGACATAAACAATAGTGCAGCTCTGTATTTAATAATAATGAGGGACAGCATGGTATAGTGGTTAAAGTGTCAGACTAGGATCTGGGAGATCCGGGTTTGAATCTCCAGAAGCGTGCTAGGTGACTTTGGGCATATCACATACACTCAGCCTAATCTACCTCACAGGTTGGCTGTGAGGATAAAATGAAGGAGAGGAGAATAATATAAGCTGCTTTGGGTCCCCCACTGGGGAGAAAGGAGAGGTAGAAATGAACACATCCCTTCACCATGCCACAGTTTCCTGTGGTATCCTTGTTTGAACAAATTTTAGTGTAGAGAGCAATATTAATTGTAACACAAAAGAATAATACAGTGTGGCTCAGGGAGTCAGAAGTGGCCAGGTCTCAGTGGCATGCATTATTTTGCCCTCTTGTCAACTAGCCTTGCCCTCAGTATGTATCATGGTTGCATCGTGACACACTGAATAAAGCTAAAGCCGGGCCTGGTGGGATAGTTGCTTAGCCACGCTCATAATGATCCCAGCCTTTGGAATGCCTACTTTAACTTGAAGAGGATTCGGAGGTGGATCAGTCCAGTATAGCGGTTAGGGTTAGAACTGAGGAAACCAGGGTCCAATCCCCACTTTGCAGTTCACTGTGAACTTGGGCCAATCACACACTCTGACTGTTCCAACCTCACAGGATTGTTGAGGATAAAATGGTGGCGAGGGGGGGGGGAGAGAGCCAAGGAATGCAGGGTGGCATACATGGAGGAAGAGTTAGTATAAAAATGCAATATAAGTGGAGATACTTTCTACTTACAAGAAATAAGTGCTTTATCCTGCTTCAGGCACCTTAAATTTTAATCATTGCCAATAGCAGAACTTTTCTTCCTAATTTTCCAAAATGCCCAAGTTATTCATTTTTGGATGTACTCTGGTGGTGCCTCCTGCATATGCACCCACACGTGCACCCTTAAACCAAATGGATCTATTCATATGGTCTAATAGAGTTGCAAATGTACTGGTTCCAAGTATCTATGGATAGAATTTTAATCCCTTTGCTTTTCTGCTGCCTTTAAGATAATTCAGCATAAGAAGTCTTTTAAATGCAAGTTGGTTTGTGGAATTGCCAGTTACATTAAATCCTATTAAAATCATAGCTTGGTTTCTAAACTGGGCTTTAAGCACTATAAAAATAGCCCTCACATTTCCATACAAGTAAAATTCCTGACATCCCCGAGCAGTTATAAAGCGAACATACACTCGCTGTGCATGTGGAAGGGGGAGGAGGAGCACCCTACCCAGCCCCTGAGGGGAGGCTCCGGATGGGGCACGCAGCCTCAGCCTCTCACCGCAAGGAGAGTGCAGGGCTTCCCCTCTGGCCCTTCTTGAGCCTGTCACAAATGCCCCTCCATGATGGGTTGGGACTTGATGACGGAGATGCATCAGCCGGATGAAGAGTTTGATAGACAGTCCAGAAATTAAGAATGGTGAAGATTTGCTTTCTCGGACGTGAGAATGAGAGATAGAAGTAACATAGTCCAGACTCCTTCTCGGCTGCCCTTCCCCCCTTTTATCCCTTCTCCGGCCGAGCCCCCTGGCTCTTCCCAAACTCCACCCCTGTCACCCAGGCGCTGGCCCTTACCCCCTTATTCTCCTACTGAGGCTCCAGCGTCTTGATTTGTGGGTTATTTCCTTCCATCATCGGGTAGGCAGGACCAATTCTTTTGACTTCCTGTCTCCCCCTGGTGGGAAATAGCCTGCAAAACCTCAGTTCCGTCCTGCCTCAGAAGGGTACGCAGGTCGTAAGCACAGCTCTGTGCTTGCTCAGCTTAAGTTAGCCTTTCAGGTTTTCTACCGTAGCTCCTTATCGATTTGTGTTTTTTGTCTGTTTGTTTGTAATATCCTACTGTTTGGGTGTTCCCTCCCTCCCTCATTGCCGTCCCTCGTTTCCCTTGTGAGATTGAGTGAATAGGAGCCCCGGTGTTAATCCCGGAGATTCCTATGGCAAACGCCTCAGAGGAGAGGGAGGATGGCCTCCTCTCAGTCTCGGACTACCAGCTGGTCCAGCCTACTCCGAAGAAGTCCGAGACGCCCACTCCCAATGCCCACAATGTTGGTGCCTTAGGGGGTAGGGATTTGGAAGGCTCAGCGCCAGTGGTGGATTTGCAGTCCCCTGGCCTTGCGCCTGAGGACGGCATGGATCCCTGAGGGATCAATTGGATCGAAAGGCTGAGTCTTTAAGCAGAAGGGCCCACGAAAACGCAGCATTAGCTATACAGGCCAATGCTACTACATCAATATTTGCAAGAGCCTCCTTCCTTTGGGTAAAGAAGCTCATCCAGTTGATTCCTTCAGAACATCATAGAATAGTGGGAGGATTAGAAAGGGTCCAGGACGCCATCACCCTAATAGCTGATGCCTCTCTGGACTCCATGTCCTTTACAGCACGATCCATGGCATCGGTAACCTCCATAAGAAGGGCACTGTAGCTCAGAGCCTGGCCAGCGGAATTTAAGGCAAAAACAAACTTAATGGCCTACCCCATTCAGGAAGGGCGCCTGTTTAGAGAGAAATTAGATAAAATATTAGTGGAGATGAAGGATAAAAAGCAAGCCTTGCCTAAACAATTTAAAAAGGAACCACGAGTCCCTGGTTTCCAATCCTTTCGTGCCCCACGAGCAACAAACAGGTATCGATCTGACTTCAGAAGGGGATTGTGGAACGCTTCACGACCCTTCCGTAGGGGGGGCAAGTTTACCAGACCTCAGAACCAACCGCCCCGGTCGGACAGAGGTGACAAATTCCCAAAGAATAATCCCCAGTGACTCCCATCTGTCTCCAGTGGGGGCAGATTTTCTTTTCTTCAGGGCCAGGAGGACCACCTCACAACCAGACCACTGGGTCTCTCAGATCATATCCAGGGGTTACCTCCTGGAATTCACATCTCTACCAAGGGATCACTTCTTAAGATCTCCCATGCCACACAGGACAGAGAAACATTCCAGAACATTAAAGGCCATTCAACATCTATTGTCTATTAGGGCCATAGAACAGGTCCCTGCCTTCGAAAGGGGCCTCCATATTTTTTACAGTCCCCAAAAAGAACGGGAACTGGCGAGCCATCCTTAACTTACAATATCTAAACAGGCGGATGGCTCGAAAGCACTTTGTATGGAAACGGTGAAATCAGTAGTGGATTCACTGCTCCCAGGCACCTTTATGATGGCAGTGGACCTGACAGAGGCGTACCTACACATACCTATACACCCTTCACACAGACGCTTCCTCAGGTTCACCTATGGACAAGACCATTTTCAATTTCGGGCCCTCCCCTTTGGGTTGACATCCAAGACCCTAGTGACAATCATTGCCACTCTCAGACAGGAGGGCGTCCAGGTACACCCGTACCTGGGCGATATCCTGATCTGTGTTCAATCAGAACACCAGTCCATACATCACACAGCAAGGGTGGTTCACGTTCTTCAGGAACATGGATTCTTAATCAATTTTCAAAAGAGCTCTCTCATACCCTCTCAGTCAATGTTACACCTGGGGGTCAGAATAGATTCCTCTCTCAATGCCCTATCACTGCCCCAGGAACGCATTCAGAAACTAATCAATGTCTTTTCATCCTTAGCCAGAACAAGGAAAGCCGGGGTCATGTCCCTAGCGAAGTTGCTGGGATTAATGATGGCCTGTATAGCGGTCGTTCCCTGGGCCAGATTCCACTCCAGGCCTCTGCAGTGGCTGATTTGACCGTACCAGAGGGACATCGCAAAGAAGAGGAACAGATCCATTTCCCTATCCTCAGAGACTCGGAGGAGTCTTCGATGATGGACTGATCGAAGGAACCTGGTCAGGCACACCTATATACACGGGGAGCCCACACAAGTGATCACAGACACCAGTCTGGAGGGTTGGGGAGCCACCTTGGCCACCAACTCTACCTAGGGACGATGGTCCACAGAGGAGACATCGTTACATATCAATGTACTGGAACTGAGGGCGGTACGGCTTGCCCTCCGAGCCTTCACCCCACTCCTCAGGGGGTTGCATGTCCTGATAAGAACGGACAATATAGTAACCAAGGCTTACATAAAGGGGGGGGGTCCCGATCCTCTGCTCTGCATCGGGAAGCGGTGCAGATTTTTACCTGGGCCCAGTCAAACCTTCAGTTGATTCAGCCAGAACATATCAAGGGAGCTCTGAATGTGCAGGCGGACCATCTAAGCCGCCAGTTTGCAGATGAAGGAGAATGGTACTTAGACCATGCGGCCTTCTCTCAGATTACAACCGTCTTCGGAGCTCCCTTAGTAGACTTGTTCGCCTCCGCAGAAAATTGCAGAGTAAAAAGGGTTTTCTCGAGGTTTTACCACCCGGCAGCAGAGGGCATAGACGCCCTTCTGAGTCCTTGGCCCCGGGGATTTCTGTACGCTTTCCCCCCCGCTGTCCATTCTTCCCAAGGTTCTAAGAAAGAATGGGCTGAAGTCATCTTGGTGGCCCCCTGCTGGCCACACTGGCCTTGGTTCGCGGCTCTTCGTCAGATGTCATGCCAGGAACCTTGGGCTATTCCAACCCATTGGGGAACATTGCGCCAGGGCCACCGGTGCATTCAGATCCTCACTGGTTCTCCTTGACCGCTTGGCGCTTGAACGGTAATCTCGCCTAGTTAGGGGCTACTCAAAGGAGGTAGTGATCACCATCTTAGTGGCTTGCAGACCCTCCACTTGACTCATATACAATGCATCGTGGAAAGCATTTGTCCGATGGGCCAGATGGAAGAAGGTAGACCCACTCCGTCCGGGCATTCAGAGGGTACTGATTTTTTCTTTACAGGAAGGCCTACAGCTTAAACTCTTAGCCTCAACCTTAAGGAGACAGATAGCAGCGATGGCCACAGTTATTCCAGAACTGGATAGGGTACCTATTTCCAGGCACCAGCACGTCATCTCCTTTTTTAAAGGGTGTCTCTCAGACTCAACCACCGGTTATACACGGTTTTCCCTCATGGAACCTCAATTTGGTCCTTAGAGCCCTCACAAAGGCTTCCTTCGAGCCCATATGTACCATAGACATGAAGTTCCTTCAGATGACGGTCTTTTTCCAGATTGCAATCACGTCTGCGCGACGGGTTTCCGAAATCAGAGCTCTGTCCATTCGTGAAGGTTTATGTACCTTCTATAAGGACAAAGTGGTTCTGATACCAGACCCTACCTTTTGTGAGAGATCCCCCTCTCTGAGTTTGCTTCTCCAAATCAGTTGCTCAGACGTTGATACAGAAACAATCGATTTATTGAAGCCTTCAGGAGATGAGACAGGCACAGGTAGAAAGTTGCAAGTGAGGGGCTATACGGGTTTACAGAATATATTGACTCCAGGGCACTGGGGCACTGGGGTTCACACTTATTGTTATGGGAAGTTACAAGCTTGGCATAATACAAAACATCAGACAGATCCCAGGAAGTCTGGGCGGCTATCACACTTCCAAGGCCGCATCGGCCTGAGGGAGTACTGGCAGGAAGAACAGCGGGGGGGGGGAAGATACATGGGCCATCAGGCCTGGCGCCTGAGACCAGAAGGTGTGAACTGCTTTTACGAGTTCACTGATAACCCAGCAGGTGATGGAAAGCAGAGACACAAAGACAGAGACCCTCACATTCTGCCCCCCTTAAGGCCCCCCCCCGGGGTCCCCGAGAGGACGAGGCTTATCGGGATAAGCAAGGTGGAATTCCCGGACTAAGCGAGGAGCCGCCATGTGGGGTGCGGCCACCCATTCGTCATGAGCGGAGCCAAGGTTTTTCCAGCGAACAAAGTAAAACAGTTTCCCTTTCTTCCATTTGGAGTCTAAAACCTTGGATATTTCCAAATGGGTGTCCCCTCCTACTACGGTAGGAATCTCGTGTGCGGGAGGGGGGTGGAACTGGGGGGCTGCCACATAGGGTTTGAGGAGGCTTATATGAAAGACTGGATGGACTCCTTTCAGAGTTTTTGGGAGGTCCAGTTCCACAGTAACCTCGTTGATTACTCTGGTAATGGGGAAAGGTCCCACATAACGGTCGCTCAGTTTTTTGCAGGGGCGAAGAGAGCGGAGGTTTTTGGTGGACAGATAGACTTGCTCCCCCACCTTGAGTTCCCACCCCGGAGACCGGTGTTTGTCTGCTTGTTCCTTGTACTTGCTTTTTGCCCTTTCCAGATTTTTGAGCAACCATGGCCAGGTGGATTTAACCACCTGAATCCACTCCTGAAGGTCAGGGGTAGACTGGAGCTCTGGCGAGACGGGGGCAGAACCGAAAGGGCCGAAATCCGTCCCGTATATAACTTGGAAGGGACTAAAGCCGGTAGAGGAATGAGGCGCATTGTTATACGCATATTCGGCAAATGGCAGCAGGTCGACCCAGTCGTCCTGGTGGAAATTTACATAGCAACGCAAATAACATTCTACCACCGCATTTACTCGTTCTGTTTGACCATCCGTTTGGGGGTGATAGGCGGAAGAAAGGCCCTGCTCTTCCACTCCCATTAACTTTAGGAAGGCCCGCCAGAATTTGGCAACAAACTGGACCCCCCGGTCGGAGAGGACCTTCCTCGGGATCGAGTGTAGCCTGAGGACGTGTGTGATGAACAGTTTAGCTAAGCCCTGGGCTGAAGGAAGGCCTGCACATGGAACGAAGTGAACCTGTTTGGAAAAGAGGTCTGTGATAACCCAAAGAACCGTTTTTCCCCGACTCGGAGGTAGGTCGGTGATAAAATCCATGGCGATGACTTCCCAGGGACGGGAGGGGCTCTCAAGCGGTTTGAGAAGCCCTGGGGGTTTTCCCATCCGTTTCTTGGCTGTGGCGCAGGTGGGGCAGCTGCGCACATACAACTCTACATCAGATCTCATACCGGGCCACCAGAATTGTCTTCGAACCAGGTGAAGCGTTTTTATGAAACCAAAATGACCCGCTAGCCTGGCACCATGTACAAGTCCCAATACTTCCTTGCGAAGAGAGGAGGGGACGTACAGTTTCCCCCCTTGCACCCACCAAGTGTTGGTACGTTCCAGACCAGTGGGGAGGAGATGATGCTCCTCCTCCTGCAAGGAGGCGTCCCGGAGTCGCTGTTGGAAGGCTTCCGGGATGCCTTTGAGTGTAGGGGGGGTCTCCGGTGGTCGGGCTTGGGACCGGGTGGTGACGGCTAAGCTAGGAACTTCCCCTCGCTGCTCGGGAGTGAACAGGGAGTCGACTGGGCGATCGAAATCGTTGCGATACTGGGGAAGTCGTGACAAAGCGTCGGCTAGGGCATTTTCTTTGCCAGGGACATGTCTGAGAGTGAACCGGAACTTAGCGAAAAATTGGGCCCACCGAACCTGTTTGGCATTGAGTTTTCTAGCCCCCTTGAGGGCCTCAAGATTCTTGTGATCGGTACACACTTCGAATGGCAGTTCGGCCCCTTCCAAGAAGTGTCGCCATATGGTAAGGGCATGTTTGACCGCTGCTGCCTCCTTCTCCCAAATGGCCCAGTTGATTTCAGACTGGGAAAACTTCTTGGAGAAGTAGGCGCATGGTCTCAACCGTCCCCCCTCATCCCTCTGCAATAGGGCCCCGCCCATGGCTACATCCGAGGCATCCACTTGCACCACAAAAGGCTTGGTGCAATCTGGGTGAGCCAAAACGGGTTCGGATGAAAAAAGTAGCTTCAAACGTTCAAAAGCTAGCTGGCACTGGGGGGACCATTGCAAACGGGCTGAGGGAAGCGCGGCGCTAGCCCCCTTGTCCTTGGTACGCAACAGGGCAGTGAGGGGAAGCGCAACTTGGGCAAAGTTAGGAATGAAGTTCCGGTAAAAATTGGCAAACCCCAAAAACTGCTGAAGTTGGCGGCGGGTAGTGGGGGGTTCCCAGTCCCGCACTGCCTGGACCTTGGCGGGGTCCATTTCCAACCCTTGGTGGGAGATCACATACCCCAGAAATGTAATGGAGGGTTGGTGGAATTCACATTTGGACACCTTAGCATACAGTTTGTGCTCCCGCAGCCGCTGGAGCACCTCTCGCACTAGGCGCACATGGTCTTCCATGGTTTCAGAGTAAATAAGGATGTCATCGAGAAATACCACCACCCCCCGAAACAGCAAATCATGCAAAACCTCATTAATTAATTGCATAAAGACACTCGGAGCCCCCGAAAGTCCGAACGGCATGACTAGGTACTCAAACATCCCAAAACAACTGGAAAAGGCCGTTTTGGGTTCGTCTCCTTCTTTGATGCGAATGCGGTGGTAGGCTTCTACCAAGTCCAGTTTGGTGAAGATTCGGCCCTCCTTTAATTGTGCTAGAAGGTCAGGAATAAGAGGGAGGGGGTAAGCATTAGACTGGGTGACTGCGTTCAGTCTGCGAAAGTCAATACACAGTCTTAAATCTCCCGTCTTTTTCTTTACAAAGAAAGCTGGGGCTGAATAAGGAGCCTTGGAGGGGCGTATGAAACCCCTCGCCAGATTGACATCCAGATAGTCTCGCAACACTGTCTTTTCACTAGGGCTCATGGGGTAAACCTTTCCCTTAGACAGTTTGCCTTCCCCTACAATCTCGATGGCACAGTCCGTTTCTCTGTGGGGAGGCAGTTCGTCGCACTCTCTAACATCAAAAACATCAGTAAATTGCGAGTACTCAGAGGGTAATTGAGGAGAGACTGGGGCGGGGGACCCTACCAGTGCGGCGGCTGGAGTCCTGAGTACCCGTTCCTTGTCATGCAACCCACAGGGGTTTTCGGGGAAGGAAAGCACCCGTTTAACCCAATCAATGGAGGGATTGTGCCCCCTTAACCAGTTCATCCCTAACACCACAGGGGTTACAATAGGGGCGATAGTGAAATACAACCGTTCCCAATGTTCCCCCACGGACATAATCACGGCTGCAGTTCTGTGGGTCACCGGGCCCCGTTTAAAGTCACTCCCGTCCATTTGGGAAAAACGGAGGGGTCCCGGAAGCCGCTTGCGCCGGACACCCAACTTCTTGGCAGTTTCCTCATTTATCATGGTGCGGGCACACCCCGAGTCGACCAACGCGGGGACCTCTAACGGGGGACCCCCTTTGGGTAGGGACAGATGGACACGCACAAATACATTGTCCTCTTGGGCGCTTACCATCGGTGGAGCTCCTTGCACAACGATAGGGACGGTCTGCTGCGGAGCCCCCTCTACAGCAGACCGACGGCGTTTTTTGCCGGCTGTTCCCACTCTTCCTCCTCGCTGGAAGAGGGGGACGGGGTAGTGGCCTCCGGGGAGCCGTCCGAATCAAAGACGGTATTTGTAATCCGGGACCCCGATGGGACCGTAGAGTCGGATGCCCCATCCTGGGGACGTGCGTGGAGAGCGGAGGGTGCGCCGGAGCGCCGGCTCAGTGGTCCACTTCTGCGGCGAGGCTGGCTGTCGGCGGTCGGTTTCGTCGGCTCGGCCTGGGTTTGGCGGGGAGGGGTCGGACGGCCTGAGCGAGAGGGGCATTGCGATGCAAAGTGACCCTTTCCCCCGCAGATCAGGCAGACGCCGGCCTCGAACCGCTTGCGGCGTTCCGCGGCCGAGAGGACCCCGCCACCCCCTTGCCGGAGTTCCCGGCCACGGTCACCCCGGGGCCTGGGGTCTCGCCCAATCCGTTGCTTGGACAAGTTCAGGAGTTGTTTGCGATTCTCGATGTCAGCAGCATGGCGAACCCAACCTTCCACATCCGGGGGGTTCCCTTGCATGAAGGCCCAATGTTGGAGGTCTGGGTTGAGACCCTCCCTGAAACATTGTACCAAGGTAGCCTCACTCCAGTCCAGAATTCGGCTAGCCAGTGACTGGAACTCACTTGCATACTGCGCCACCGACTTAGTCCCTTGGCGCAGTTGCATCAGGGAGGCTTTAGCCCGCTCACCTAGAGTCGGGTCCTCAAAACGGTTTCGGAGTGCTACCATGAACTCGTCCAGGGTTCGCAGCACCGGCGAGCGGAGTTCATACTGCAACACCATCCAGGCAGCCGCCTCCCCTTGCAGTAAGGAAGCCACGTACTGCACCCGGGACTCCTCAGAAACGAAGGTTCGGCCTTGTTCCCGCATAAAAATGTCTACTTGGACCATAAAAAAGGTCAACTGGTCTCCCGACCCGTCATACGTGACTTTCAGGTCCCGACGGGCCGGGGGGGCAGGGGTTGCGGGCGGAACTACTGGCGCCCCGTCTGGGGGAGCACCGGCTGGAGGTTGCAATTTCAGCGCATCTAGGGTCGTGGCCATCTCACCCATTACGCGTTGCATGATCTCCATCTGCTCCTGCATAGCCCGGCGGTCTTCCTGCCACTGTTTTCGTTCTTCCTCCATGAGGGCCTCTTTGCGGGCCGGGTCCCCTTCGAGTCCCGTGCTGGGGAAGGCCAACCGGCGATCCTTCGCCGCAGTCCGCGAGAGCGACCAGCCCTTGGGAGAGTCCAGCCAATAAGTGAGCCCCCGGGGACGTCCGTCCCGATCTTGGTCGGGGGCGCGACCCTTCGGTTTCTTTGGCTTGGCTCCCTCCTCTTTAGGGTCCGGCTTCTCCGGCTCGTCCGGTTCCTTGGGGGCATCGGGGTTAGGGGTGGTGTCCTCGTCGGCTGACATTCTGTCCAAAGCGGTACAGCTGCAGTCCGAGAGGCAAGGACTTGCAACTTAATGTGAGAGATCCCCCTCTCTGAGTTTGCTTCTCCAAATCAGTTGCTCAGACGTTGATACAGAAACAATCGATTTATTGAAGCCTTCAGGAGATGAGACAGGCACAGGTAGAAAGTTGCAAGTGAGGGGCTATACGGGTTTACAGAATATATTGACTCCAGGGCACTGGGGCACTGGGGTTCACACTTATTGTTATGGGAAGTTACAAGCTTGGCATAATACAAAACATCAGACAGATCCCAGGAAGTCTGGGCGGCTATCACACTTCCAAGGCCGCATCGGCCTGAGGGAGTACTGGCAGGAAGAACAGCGGGGGGGGGGAAGATACATGGGCCATCAGGCCTGGCGCCTGAGACCAGAAGGTGTGAACTGCTTTTACGAGTTCACTGATAACCCAGCAGGTGATGGAAAGCAGAGACACAAAGACAGAGACCCTCACACCTTTACTCGAAAGATAAGTTCTCCCTTTCACAGGTCGCAGGAAATCAACCTACCTTCCTTTTGTCCTAAGCCATCAGGATCAAAGGAACAGGCCTGGCTTACCTTAGATTTACGTAGGGCTCTACATATATACATAGACAGAACCGCTGACATCTGTCAGACTGATTATATGTTTATTGGTATCAGCAATCCCAGTAAGGGCAAAAGGATGTCGGCAGCATCTATTAGTCATACCCTTAGACTCTGCATCATACAGGCATATAAGGCCTAGGGAGTTATAGCACCACAGGGAATAACTGCTCACTCCCTGCGCAGCGCGGCCTCATCAGCGGCCTTCGATAGACAGGCCCCGGTTGAATAAATTTGCAAAGCCGCTACCGGGGCATCTATTTCTACCTTCGTTAAACATTATAGGGTTAACACGTGGGCATCGGCTCAAGAGGCCTTTGGCCGTAGAGTTCTTCAGCACGTGGTGGAATAGGGTGCTCTACCCACCCAGTTGGGAGCACTTGGAGGTCCCACAAATCAAGACGCTGGAGCCTCAGTAGGAGAATGGAGCATTGTTTACTCACCGTGAATGCTCCTTCTCTCCTGAGGCGAAGGCGTCTTGCCCACCCGGCACAGGTTAGAATTCTTAGTTAAGGCGGAAACGTTAAGGTCAAGGTTCTGGAAAATTTTTCGAGTTAGGTTCCTGAGATGACCGTTTTCAACCAGTTCAGTCCTCCTTGGTCTTATTACTGTGGTTGTCGTCGTCAATTATGTTTACATGTTTTTTATCAAGGAGCTTCATTCCTGTTGATAGCTAGGCAAGACTGTAACTGAGGTTTTGCAGGCTATTTCCCACCAGGGGGAGACAGGAAGTCAAAAGAATTGGTCCTGCCTACCCGATGATGGAAGGAAATAACCCACAAATCAAGACGCCTTCGCCTCAGGAGAGAAGGAGCATTCACGGTGAGTAAACAATGCTCCAATCTCCCTGTTCCCTCGGGGCCGTGGTCTGGCCCTTCCTTCTACTGGAGGTTTACTCAGCCGTAACTTGCTGGTCATCCCTCTCTTCCCTCTCTGCCCCGCCACCTGGTGCCTTACCTCCCAGGTGCAGGCTCTCTACAGGCTTCCTTCCCTGGCTGGCTGCCTGTATGTTGGTGGGGCTGCTGGCTGGGAGAAGGTGGGGCCGGCGATTGCCCTGTGCCATGAGGCAGGGAGATGAGGGAGTGTGGGGTTGGATTGAGGCCTTCGTCCGGTACCTTCCCCCAGGTAAGTGACCACTGTTGGGCCCTCATCAGCCCTTTCCCCCCTTCCCCTTTGGTGGGGTTGTGCCAGCGGGGGTTGGGCCTCTTTGGAGGCTGTGTTCTGGCCTGCCTGCCTGGCTCCCCCCCCCGGGTTGTCCTTTCACCCACTGATCAGCAAGCCCAGGCCTTGCCATGTCGTTGCCAGCCCCGTTGGGGCCTCACGGGCATTTCCGTGGCTTCGTCCCCATCCCCTCTGCTCCCACCCTCCCTCCTGGGGCCGGTTTCCACCCGGCTCGAACTTCAGAGATCAGGCAGGGAAGGGAGCCACCAGCACACCGCCCAGTATTCCCCCTAAGTCCGGGGCCGTACAGCGACTGCGGGGGAGGCTGCCTCATCCAGCCTCAGACAATTATTATATTATTATTGTGCTCTGGACTCAGAACAGTTGCACGTTGCCAAGGCCCTGACATTGCCCCTTTTGTTAGGTTTTGTGTGTGAACCAAAAACTTAATATCAACAAGGAGTACCTTTAGACAGACATACCATTGTCTCCAGTATTGATGCAGCAGATTCTGTTTCTTGAAAAGGTTGGTTTTAGAGCTAATCTACAAGTTCTATTTCGTTTAGAAAGTTGACCTTTGTTCAGTGGCCTTTTTTTTTTTTGCATCAAGTCACAGCTGATTTATAGTGATTCCATAGGGTTTTCAAGGCAAGAGAAGATCAGAGGTGGTTTGCCATTGCCTTCTTCTGTGTCTCAACCCTAGTATTCCTTGGAGGTCTCCCAACCAAATACTTGCCAGGGCCAATCTGACAAGATCAGGCTTCTGAGATCTGACGAGATCAGGCTAGCCTGGGGCTATCCCGGTCAGGGCTCAGTGGCTCTAGATCTTTGTAAAATGGGTGCTGAATTCAGGCCTTATCTTTTCCTTTGCACCTCAAATACTATCCCTCCAATTTTGATGCACGTACTCAAGAAATTACAGTCCTTGCTATGCTGATACTTATCTGTATTGCAGTATAATTTATTACTCCAATCATTATGGTCATAATGAAAGCTAAAAAAATAACACCACCGTAAAAGTATTTTTAAAACTTTATAAATCATTTCTAGTGTTCAGGAAATTGGAGTCTGAACACATTTCACACAAGTGTATAGGGAAACTATGTAAATTAATACGTTGTTATATTTTCACCACTCACCAAATTAGCCTCAAACCATTTCTTTAACTTCTGAGCCGCCACCACAATCTGGCTTCTTTGTCACAAATTTGTCATGATTATTCAATAAACCAAATTTCTGTTGAGTCTCTTATAAATAGTAGCAATCCAAGTTTGCAGATTTAATTTATTCCTTGCTAACACTTTAAATGAAAGAAGTGTTAGTAGCAGCTGGTACCATCTCTTTCATCACCGTAAGTATTTCATCATCATTTCTTCACCTATAATTACGTTCTGTGGTATTAACAGTGCCATAGTGCCTGTCCTATTGCTCATCAGTGCCACATGCCTTCAGCTTGTGAGCTAGGTGTAGCTCAGTTTCCACCAAATGTGTTGTTTGTGTTGTGGTTAACTGTTTGTAGAAGTGCCACAATGCAGCATGCAGAAAGAATAGCAGAATCATCTGGGATACCAGAAGGTGCCTCTGTACCTATCCACCCAGCGATATTTGTATGTGGCATGTGCAAATTGTGTGTAAGGTATCCTGTAATTTATTAGGGTTTAAATTAATATCTATCTATCTGTCGTGAAAATAATGCTACAATTTCCTTCATGGTGGGTGGGGGTGGGCTTTTTGCTTATGGAAGGAGCTTAAAATTAGGCTTTTATCTTGTGATGCAGCCCTGATGTGAGACTGTTGCCAAACGGGAAGTTTTAAAATGTATAATTCTACCTGCTGGTCAGCATTAAATATGTAGGAAAGGCTTTATTTGCCTTCCTGCTTTATACATTGTAATTCACCAAAGTCTTGAGACATAATTGCAGAAGCTGGAATGGAAAAGGATAGGCAAGAGTCAATGTGAGGGAACAAGATGAGTGGCAAATAAAAGAAGCCAGACATAAAATGCAAGCCGCCAGTAGCTTGACATGTAAGATGAAATCAGTAGACAAAACTGAATGAGGACCAAAAACCAGGATCAGAGCCAGGTATCTAACTCATGCAATTAATTATGACTGTACATGGCTAAAGGGCTTGGGTTCCAGGATGAAAACTGCACTAGAGCAAAGTGTGTGGTTTGAACAGTTGAAACAGAGAGGCTGAAAGGTAAACCTAGGTGGCAGGTGTAAACCTAGGTGTCAAGCCGCAGTAGGTAGAAGATGTTCTAGAAGCTTAAGAGCAGGTTGGTGTACCCCCTAGACATCTCTGTACGATAATTCATTGTGCCTGTTATGTCATCTTTGTAGAGTATGTTACTACCTTCACAATATCATACTGTAACATAGTGTAGGCAAGCACTGTCTGAAAACTGGCCGGAGGCCAACTGGAAACCTGTAGTCCCCTAACACTATGCCATCATATGCCAGCAATGCCCTTCTACCCTGCGACAAAGACTAAATAGACGTACGTCTGACATCAGTGGGGGGGGATGGGATTTTAACCTTCCAGAACATTCACTTGCTGATTTAAGAGTAGCAGTTTTCTTACAAATTAATTTCAAAGGGAGATGAGAGAGACTGCTGAACTACAACTAATAATGAATCTCAAGACTATGCATTCTCCTGGATTGAATAGAGATCTGGGATTCCTTTCTCATAACCAATGCTGATTTCTCCATGCTTGCTACCCCTCTGCATAGCAAACCTAATCCAGTCATGCCAGCTAATGTCATTTACTTGCTGTTGACATTTACCATATATACTCGCGTATAAGCCGAGTTTTTCAGCCCAAAAAAAGGGCTTAGAAAACCCATCTCGGCTTATACACGGGTCGGTAGGTGGAGGGAGGGGGGAACTTACCACTGCCGCCGCGGCCATCGCTGCCTGCCCGTGCGCCTTCTCTGCAGGCCAGGAGCGGCCCGCGGGGCCTCCTGGGCGCAGGGAGGGGGCTGCCGCCGCCGTTGCCACCTGCCCTCACGCCTTCTCTGTTCCCCCACCCCGGGTGCCTTCAGGGGGCTTCCGTGAAGGCGCGCGGGGCGGGCGGGCTCTTTAAACAGATCTGTGCCTGCCAGCTGGCAGGCGCAGATCTGTTTCCCCCCCACCCTGGGCACCTTCAGGGGGCTTCCCTGAAGGCACGCGGGGCAGAGATCTGTTCCCCCCCACGCGCCTTCAGGCGGCCCCGCGGGCCGGCGGCGTTGGCGGCCCGGTAAGGTAAGCCTGCGGGGGTGGGGAAGGGCCTCCTTTCCCACCCTCGGCTTATACGCGGGTGCCTAATTTTTCCCCATTTTTGAGGTGAAATTAGGCACCTCGGCTTATACTCGGGTCGGCTTATACCCGAGTATATATGGTACATGCTATTTCCATTGGGTGTCCTAATTCACTCTTCTCTACTTAAGGATAGATGGATTCTCATTCTAGCTGTATCTGAAGAGGTGAGCTGTGACTCACAAAAGCTCATACCCTGCCAGAAATTTTGTTAGTCTTTAAGGTGCTACTGAACTCTTGCTTGTTTCATCCCCTAATACTAATCTACCCCAGCATTCCATCAAACAATTTGCCAACATGCCATTGGAAACGGTGTTGTCTGACTCTGGCTAGTTGAATGCAGCAGCGGGAAGAGAGAAGATCTTGATACTGAAGACCAGCAAACCAGTTCCCACCCCTCTTCCTTCCATGGAAGGAGTTTGGGAAGAGAAGGAGAGCAAAACAGGAGGAGGCTAGAAAGGGTCACCGAGGAAAACTTACCTGCCAGGCAGCCCCGCCCCATCTACAGACTTCCTCTCCTGCTTGTCTTAACCCACATATAATGGCCTGAATAAAAAGCTTTTATCTTCTGTATTGTTCTGCCACCCATGAGATCTCTAATTATGAGCCTTCTACTCGTACTCCCCCCCCTTTTGAAATCTGCTTCTAGTGCAATTGTTTCATGGATTTCTGCCACACTAGCCTATGTCTGAAAGGGAGGAGGCGTAGTCCAGCTGTGGATTTTGCCCTGAAGTGTAGAGGCTGAGCTGGTGACAGTCCAAGGGGGCCTTTATGGAAGCTTGGGGGCTGACTCTGTCCCTCCTAGAGTTCTTGCCAGTGCCAGTTGTGGCCACAACTGCCCCCTCCATGTAGGGGCTCGTTTACAGTTCACTTGTTGGTCTGCTGTCTCCAGCAGTGTCCATGTGTGAGGTCCAACTCCATGCGGACTGTCAAACCTTAAGTCTAAACTGACAGTAATCTAAGTATATTCAAAAAAATTAAAATACATCTGGTGAAGAGTAGTTGACTTGTGGAGTTCACAGACACATTTTGTAGAGATTTAAAGCTGCTGGTGGCTTTAAAAGCAGATCAGACAAATTTGTTAATAGGGGTTCATTCTTTTGTATGTGATGTTTTGATGTGCTACCCAGCAGAATAAAGTGCCCCCCCCCAATATATCTTAACAGTGATTAGTTTAGGAATGTTCTTATTGTGGAGGGGTTGTACTACATAGTTGGCTGTTAGCAAATTGTACTTGACCACCAGGCCCAGCTGCAGTTTGTGGATTGTACCCTATGGCAATTATTTTGGTTTTATTAGTGATGTCATTTAATAGGTACAAAGAGATAATCCTGGATATAGACTTTAATGTTGTTACATGTTATGTGGTCTTAGCAGTTCTGTTGTTAGATTTTCTGAAAGCTGTCTTGAGTTACAGAGAAAGGAGATGAAATGCTTAAACAAATGTGCTTAAGTGGTGGAATGCATTTTCCACACCTCCCACTGTGGGAAAAAGATGAATGTAAAGTATAATCTGTATACAATTCCTTAAAGAATCTTTCAGCATTTGTACATCTAATCGAATTAATTGGTGAGAGAACACAGGATTGCTTTCAGGGCTCCCCTTGCCCCTAATGTTGGGAATTCTTTCCCTATCCTCCACGCAAAGTCAGCAGTACTAGGAAGCAGGTAGAAACTTGCATCACAGCTTAGAAGGGTGTTGGAATTGAGCTGCTAAGCAGTCGTTCTGAAATCAAAATACCTTCTAACATCCTGTTGGTCTAATCACTGTTAGTGGTGATTAGAATTTATGCTGTAACATTAATAAGCTTAACTGAATCCTGTTTTAGTCTCCTGGTTTTCTTCACATTGACATTTTGGTGCAAACTCAGTACAATGTGTCTTGTTTCCTTAGCATAGAGCCTCTGGTTGCCATATATAAAATGTAGTATTATACTTTTTAACATATTGAAGGCTTTTACTGGCAACATAAATATGCTGCATATTGACCAGTATGGGAAGTGTGTAACCATACACAAAACAATGGGGACCTGCCTCTCATTTTCTAAAGTTTGAGGGGTAATTGGTTTGCTGAGCAAAAATGTTGAGTCCTTTTAAAAGTTATATATTCCTTTTGGCTTGCTCCCAAAATGTTGTTCAGCCCACCTCTTACATGTTAGTGAATCCACTTATTTGGGTTTTATTTCCAGCATATGCAGATGACAATTCAGGCTCTTCAAGATGAGCTGAGGATCCAGAGGGACCTGAACCAGCTTTTCCAGCAAGACAGCAGCAGTAGACCTAATGAGCCTTTTGTAGCAGAGCTTACAGAGGAAAACTTCCAGCGGCTTCACGCAGAGCATGAGCGACAAGCTAAGGAACTCTTCTTGTTACGCAAAACTTTGGAAGAAATGGAGCTGCGCATTGAAACTCAAAAGCAAACCTTAAATGCTCGTGATGAGTCTATCAAAAAGTTATTGGAGATGCTGCAGAGCAAAGGTCTGTCCGCAAAAGCCACAGAGGAGGATCATGAGAGGACCAGACGGTTGGCAGAGGCAGAGATGCATGTGCACCACCTGGAAACCTTACTGGAACAGAAGGAAAAGGAGAACAGCTTACTAAGAGAGGTGAGTAGCGATCCTTGTTTGAAAGTGCTTTCTCTCCACCATTGAGTTCTATTAGCTTTTTTCTTTCACTGTCTAAAATTAGTTGCAGTTCACCTTTATCGCTCAGTTAATCCAGCTTTTCTCATATAATTAGCTATTCGTTTACATTCTTCTTTTGTCATAGGATATATGGCTTAAAAAGAGCCAGCAAGGTGTAGTGTTTAAGGTGTCAGAATAGGACGTGGGAAACCCAGGTACAAATCCCCACTCACACCGTGGATGCTTGCTGGGTAACTCTCAGTCCTGACCCTGGCCAGTATTTGGATGGGAGGCCTCCAAAGAATACCAGAGTCATGATGTGGAAGTGGGCAATGGGAAACCACCTCAGAAGGTCTCTTGCCTTGAAAACCTATGGGGTCGCCATAAGTCAGCTGTGACTTGATGGCAAAAAAAAGTGGTTTAAAACTGTTGGATGCTACTTAAATCCTGTGTATTGGACACATCGTTACTATAAACTTGTAATAATAACCTTAGAGATTATTCACAAAACTAAATTTGTTCAATCTTACCTTAATTTTTCCTTGTCTATTTGCAGACAAGTAAACCTAAACAGGAGTCTTGTGGCACCTTAAAGAGTAGCAAAATTTTATTCTTGCATACACTTCTTGGGATTAAAGAAATGGGCTCTAGTCCACAAAAACGTATCCTGGAATAAAATGTTGTTATTCTTTAAAGTGCCACAATAATCCTGTGTATTTTTTCTGCAACCGATTAACATGGATTTTCTTCTGATAAAATGGTTCCTGTTTCTTCCTTTAATCTGTAAAATGTACAATACACACTGATGGCTTTGTATAGGTCAAGAAAATAAGCCTACATCTAGAAATTGGCATTGTTTCACTATAGGTCTGCTTACTGTAAATAACTCATTCTGATCACAGCGAGTTCAGTTCAAGGTGTTCTGTTTATGTTTTATGACATAGGAGTCTGTGCATAGGAAACATAGGTGTCTTTGACAGCAGTTACAAAGTACTTGCACAACAGGAATTGATACATGTGTAGGCACCCTGTGTGTATAAAGTGCTGTCAAGTCGCAGCCAACTTATGGCAACCCCTTTTTGGGGTTTTCATGGCAAGAGACTAACAGAGGTGGTTTGCCAGTGCCTTCCTCTGCACAGCAATCCTGGTATTCCTTGGTGGTCTCCTATCCAAATACTAACCAGGGCTGACCCTGCTTAGCTTCTGAGATCTGATGAGATCGGGCTAGCCTGGGCCATCCAGGTCAGGCTGTAGGCACCCTACCTACTGAAATTTGAACATGACATATTTTACCTTAACTTGGGACATGACGTCTTTCTCATAACAATGATATGAACTGATGGAACAGTATATTAGGGTATCATACGTGAAACTCTCCTATGTTTGGAGAGCAGAGATTTATAGTAGACACAGGACTGCATTTCTGAAAATAAGATGACATGTAGAGGAACATGTGCTTTAACAGTTCTTGGAATGGGGATCAGAATAGCCAGAAACTACTTTGTTTGCAGAATTGCAAGATGTATTTTCTTTTTATATATAAAAAAACCCCAAACACTTTCTTGAATCAATAGAAGATATTGCTGTACATTAGTCTAGGTATATGGATGTATTTTGAAAACAGTAAATGAACATCTACCTGTATTTAGAAGTACAAGGGAAAATCTTGGCAGCAGTAATCTGTGCTTGCTCTGCAGTTTCCATGGAAACAGTCAGTTTGCTATGAAAGGGTATTTCATGAAATCATTTTCTGCCTTGGATTCATAGCCTAAAACATATTATTTAAAATGAAATAACCGTTGCCTTTTGTAATGTCGCATTCTCCATCACCAGTTTCGGGTTAACAGTTCAAAAACTGATGGTAAAAAGTAGCCGAATAACCCTGCAGACAGTATGCAATAAACACGTATCATACTGCCTATATGCTTGGTGCAACTTGGCTCCCAGAAAATAAGATGTGGAGGGGTGGGGACAACAGACTGACGAAGGAATCTTAATGTATTCAGATGAAGCTGAAGGTTAGGCAGACAATAGTCAACAACTAGTTCTTGGCTAAAGAGACTAAAAATAGTTGAACAAGGGGTATTTTTAGTCATAATGTTTTATATATTTCCTGCTCAAGTGTACAAAGCTCATAGCAGCATATAAAACCAATACAATGTTCCATGTTAATTTGCCTCTCTGGCACTCTAAATGAAATGTACGGAGAGGACCACTTTAGAGGTGGAGAATACCAGTACCTTGAACTGTTGAGCAAGAAGCAGCCTGTCAAGAGTAGAATCATAGAGTTGGAAGGGACCACCAGGGTCATCTAGTCCAACCCCTGCACAATGCAGGAATTTCACAACTACCTCCCCCACACACCCCCAGCAATCCCTACTCCATGCCCAGAAGATAGCCAAGATGCCCTCCCTCTCATGAACTGCCTAAGGTCATAGAATCAGCATTGCTGACAGATGGCCATCTTCTGCTAATTTGCCTCTGCTTAAAAACCTCCAGGGAAGGAGCACTTACCACCTCCCGAGGAAGCCTGTTCCACACTGTCACTGTTAGAAAATTCTTCCTAATCTCTAGATAGAAACTCTTTTGATTTAATTTCAACCCGTTGGTTCTGGTCCGACCTTCTGGGGCAACAGAAAACAACTTGGCACCATCCTTGGCACCATCCTCCTTCAAGTGCTTGAAGATGGTTATCATATCCCCTCTCAGTCTTCTCCTCTTCCGGCTAAACATACCCAGCTCAAAATATTGTCGAAGGCTTTCATGGTCAGAGTTCATTGGTTCTTGTGGGTTATCCGGGCTGTGTAACCGTGGTCTTGGTATTTTCTTTCCTGATGTTTCGCCAGCAGCTGTGGCAGGCATCTTCAGAGGAGTAACACTGAAGGACAGTGTCTCTCAGTGTCAAGTGTGTAGGAAGAGTAATATACGAGTAATACGAAAAGCAAAGCCCCCTGCTAGCAATATAACACGCAAGGAGAGAAACACCATCAAGACCCTCAGTGCAGATCCAGAAATCATTATTCTACCAGCTGACAAAGGCAATGCCACAGTGATCATGAAAACAGAAGAATACAAAAAGAAGATTGGGGAACTTCTGGACCCTGCCACATACAAAAAACTAAAACGAGATCCAACTTGCAAAATTACCAGGAAAACTAGCATACTGATCAAGAATTCCACTCTTCATCCGGACACACACAGAAAACTATGCAAGACAGAAGCACAACCACCACAATTATATGGACTACCTAAAATTCATAAGGATTCCGTCCCACTCCGACCCATCGTGAGCGCCATCGGTTCCCCAACATATGAATTAGCTAGATATTTGACCACCCTCCTACAGGACCACATTGGAAAAACCACTTCTTACATCAAAGATTCAACTCATTTCATCAACAAAATCAGTCCGTTGAGACTCAATCCACAGGATATATTAGTCAGTTTTGATATTGTATCCCTCTTTACCAAGGTTCCAGTAAAAGACACAATCTCATTGATTAACCAGATTTTTCCAGAAGATATAACAGCCTTATTTCACCATTGTTTGACAACAAGTTATTTCCTATGGGATAAAGCATTTTATGAACAGATTGATGGAGTAGCTATGGGAAGTCCACTCAGTCCAGTAATAGCAAAGTTTTACATGGAATATTTTGAAAAGACAGTATTAGAATCGGCACCTTACAAACCTACAGTCTGGTTCAAGTTCGTAGATGATACATTTACTATTTGGAGCCATGGTGAAGAAAAATTAATGGACTTTCTAAACCATCTTAATAATATCCATCCAAACATTTAGTTTACCATGGAAAAGGAAATTGAGGGTAAACTCCAATTTCTTGATACCCTTGTCATCCGTAAAACAAACTTTCAGTTAGGTCACAAGGTCTACCGGAAACCAACTCACACAGATTGCTACTTACACAAAAACTCCAACCACCACCCCCGACAGAAAAGAGGAATAATCAAAACACTAATGGACCGTGCAAGACGGATCTGATAACCACAGTTTCTCAAGGAAGAAACTAATCATCTAAATCACGCACTGCTAGCAAACGGCTATTCCAGAAATGAAATCAGAAGGGCCATTAAACCAAACAAAAATCAGAAAACCCAGGAAAAACAGTCTCCCATAGGAAAGGTATTCTTGCCATTTATTAAAGGAGTCACTGATAGGATGGAGAAACTTTTGGGGGAAAAAACATAACCTACAAACAGTGTTTAAACCCACCAAGAAAATACAACAGATGCTACGATCAGCAAAAGACAAAAGAGACCCCCTCACCTCTGCAGGAGTATATCGTATACCTTGCAGCTGTGGACAAGTTTACATCGGGACCACACAACGCATCATACAAACAAGGATAAAAGAAAATGAAAGATACTGCAGACTTGGCCAACCTGACAAATCAGCAGTGGCTGAACATGGACTGACACAAACAGGACACAGGGTCTTATTCCAAGACACTGAAAGACTGGACAATTCTACCAACTATTTTGTCAGATTGCACAGAGAAGCCTTTGAAATTCATAAACATCAGCACAACTTTAACAGAAAAGAAGAGAGTTTAAGAATGAATAAGGCTTGGCTTCCTGCCCTAAAAACCTCCAGACGAACAAAGACTACAGTCCACACACATTAACAGATCACTTCAGGATACAATGGTTCCATATTAACATACCATGCCCTCATTAGCACATTATCTTGATACTTACAGGACAATGGTTAGCACATTACCTTTGATACTTTTTGCAGGACAATGATTCAGCTCAACCCAACCCCTTTCTGACTATATATTACTCTTCCTACACACTTGACACTGAGAGACACTGTCCTTCAGTGTTACTCCTCTGAAGATGCCTGCCACAGCTGCTGGCAAAACGTCAGGAAATAAAATACCAAGACAACGGTTACACAGCCCGGATAACCCACAAGAACCAATACCCAGCTCCTTCAACCTTTCCTCATAAGACTTGGTCTCCAGGCCCCTCACCATCTTTGTTGCCCTCCTCTGGACATGTTCCAGCTTGTCTACATCTTTCTTAAATTGTGGTGCCCAAAACTGAACACAATACTGTAGGTGAGATCTAACCAGAGTAAAGCGATACCATCACTTCACGTATCCAATGAATGCGTTTCTGTGCCTCTGCATCTGTCAACAGATATTGCTCAGCAAAAGCTTCTAAGGACTTTTTCAAGGCTAGTTTAAGCACTTTTGAACACTGCTGCTTCTGGATTGGTGGAAAATTATTATAACGGCTGCTGGCAGCGAGCAAGATTAGTCAATTCCTGTGTACGTTTCTTAAATTTTACAGAGTTCTTTTCAGAATAAGAGCTTAAAGTACAGAGGGAGTGGTCATGGAAGGGGGAAAAAACACTTCCTTAACAGTTGACAAACCATTTTTGGCCACCTTTTTTTCCTTCATGCCAAGAAAGAACCGAAAGGTCATAAAATCTCTCAATTTCTGCCTGTACTGGGGTGTCCTGTGAGGTATATTATCATGCTTATATTCTGAAAGTAAAAGCATAAATAGGCTTACATGCTTATGCTTGGATTTCCTCTCCTTCTTTCACTCCCTGGTCTCTACCTCGATTCGTGGTTGATTGTTCTTGGCATGCTTTATAGAGGGAGCTGCTGATGGGTATCAGTGCTTACAGTGAAAATTGAAAATGACTTATTTAAGGTATGCTAAAAACTGATTTCACACATGTCACTTTGATTTTCTTTCACCTGCTGTTAGAAAAATGCACATATGAAAGACAGAAATGCGGTTTTAAATGTGTCAGGAATGAGCGGAGGGGGTGGGAAAAAGAACACTGCGAGTTCAGCAAAAGGAAAAAGTAGCACAGCAGAATTTGCCCTGCTTCCCTGATTCTATCTGTGCCTTCTAAGAATAATCCCATACACCTCCCCCCACTGCATGTATTCTCTCAGTATATTTAACGCAAGTAAAGAGGCACCTAATTTTCGTCTGCAACTGTGATCATGTAGCTGCAGATCTCTGTATCTTTCCCCATATCCCCAATTCCTAAACACTTAAGATCTTTTATTTGTTTAAAGGAGGCTGTGTATGCTCCAGTACTGATGCACATAATAATAATTTAATTGCACAAAAACTGACAAGGAATCATAGAGGAAAAACAGGCAAGAACGTTATATATATTGCTTGTATACTAGCAATACCTTGTGAAACCAGGGGTAGGGGAAAGAGAAGGCAAGTAATGTAAAAAGGTAGCATTGCATATAGTATTGTGGGATTGTGTCTACAAATAGTTGCAAGGTTTTAGGTCCCAGTATCCAAGACAGACAAGTGGTGGGTGGAGTGGATATGTCTTCTCCCACACATACTGTAGGAGCAAATGGTGACATTTAAATGGGGTAGAGCATAACTTGTGAATGGTGGTAATGCACATTATTACTTGGAAATCTTCTGCTTCAGTTAAACGGCTTTAAAATGTACATGCAATTTCGACCTGAATTGTTCAGGACTTTAGGGCAAGATCAAGACATTGAATTATAAGGATGCAGGAAGCCAGCTAAGATTAAAAGCACCAGGCAGTTCCCTGCTCTTGTCATTATTTTATCATTGGGAAATGGTTAAGTGCTGCACTTGAACAGGGTCATGGGTAGTGGTGGCAAAACTTGTCCTATCACTGAAGAAGAAAAGTTTTTATATGCCGACTTTCTCTACCACTTGAGGAAGAATCAAACCGGCTTACGATCACCTTCCCTCCCCCATTACAGACCCCCTGTGAGGTAGGTGGGGCTGAGAGAGCTCTAAGAAAGTTGTGGCTAGCCCAAGGTCACCCAAGTGGCTTCATGTATAGGAGTGGGGAAACCAACCCGGTTCACCATATATAAAATAAATGGCAGGGGTGAGTTTACCCCCCACCCTGCACTTAACACCAATCCTACGTGAAATTCAAATTATTTTTGGTCTACGTTCCTGTTTCGAATGTTTAGAAGAAGAGGGCATCCTTTATTGTCCCTTCCCTTCCTGATAATATCTTATGCTACTTACTTGGTTTTTGTATACCATCTGTCTGTCTGAGTTATTGTACCAGATTGTACCATCTTGACATGTCATCTTATGCCTTGCCTCTTAAAAGGCTTTTAGCAACCTACCAATGTTTAAAATACCTGAATATGGGAAGAGTATTTTTCCCTAAATTGTACCTATATGGAATATAATTCCTATGCTACCCTTTGGTTATCTGACCAGGCTGTCAAGGAAATCTAAACATAGTGGACCCAGATTTTAACAGTTTGTATCCGTAAGCTCTCTTTCAGTCAGGCAAAAGAGCAGATGAGAAGAGCTCTTTTGATTTTTCAGTGGTTTGTCCAGAGTATAAGAGCCAGACTAAATGTGACAGCAGCCACAGGTCCATCCAGTGGCTGCTGACACCGTTTTAGAAGTTTTTTTTAATGGTCACGAGGTCTTGCTCCGGATCAGGCGTGCAGCGTGGTGGCCCCAGGAGCTCTTTCCCCCCTCCCCACCTTTTCAAGTGCCAAAACAGCCATGGGGGACTGTTTCTACACCTGGAAAGGCGTAGGATGGGGGAAGAGGTCCTGGGGCCTCTAAAACAGCGTCAGTGGCCATGGGATGGACCTGTGGCTGCTGTCAAGTTTAGTTTGGCTCTTAACAGTGTACCTGTTCAGAGTCCACAATAATTTTATTATGATGTTTATTTTCCACTTTTCTTCCCAGTAGGGACACAAACTAACTTCCAAAAATGCAAAAGCACAAACAAACAAAACAATATAAGAAGCTTCATCTTGGGCCAGTCCTGGATGCACTCGGCTGGCTCATGCAAGACCACAGGTTGGAAGCCTCAGGCCAAGTGCCAAGTCAAGGTCCAGGTGTTCTTCAGCCTGTGCTAAAGGCTCTCACCTCTGGTCATGCCTGAGCTTTATTCCTGTAACAGGAAAGGAAAACAAAATTTCAGTTAGATCTTACAGAGTGGGCAGAGAGATTCCTTGTCAGTATTCTACCTTTAAGTCTTTACTATATAGCGATGATACTTTTTCCGTGGTCAAGCCTTAGGAAAAGGTTTGTTGCGGAACTTTATTTGAAGAACTTGACTTGGAAATGTCCTTCAGAAAGATCCCTGTTATGTAACTCAGGAGCAGTATTAGATTTTATTCGATGTATTTATTCCTTCAGATTCTTTTGGGTGCTGTTTTTACCACAGTTAATCTTCATTTTTAATTAACAGCTTCAATTATAGTTCAGTTTATTCAATTCAAAGTCTTATCAAATTCCAGGATTTGTATCCAGATTTACTTTGTTCTGCAAGGGATGTAGAATCCCCTGAGTTAGCCGCAAGTTTCTCAGACTTGTAAAGTTAAGTATGTTGCTATTTTAAGCACAATTAAGCCATGCCTAAATGTATGGAAAGAAACATTGTTGTTTTTATCAGTAAGATCAATAATAAAAGCACATCTTTGTCCATAGAAGAACAGAAAGCCTTTAGGGAGGTAATAAAGTTAGAGTTTATCATATTGGAGGAAGCCAGTCTAATTGAGATTCAAATCCCAAATTGGTCTTCTGATGTGAAGATCTCTGACTGCGCTAAAATGCTTCTGCAGTTTGCTGATTTTGGCCCTGCTGCTATTGTGACATGTTTTTGCTATTCTTTTCTATTGTCTTTTCTCTTTGATATTTGGTTATGATGTTTGCTGAACTTATTTGTTGGTATTAATATTTGCTGGTTTTGTTGTGTTACATTTCTTGTTAGCTGAAAGGCCAGAATACAAATATCAAATAGAAGCATACAAATGAGCTGGAAATGCTGCAGGGCATAAGTCTACAAAATAAGACCCACTACAGAGAACACATTTATTTTGGGAGGGTGACAGCCTTACTGCCAACAGTAGAGGTACCACACTATATGGCCTCTGAACTTACAAACTCTCAATTGTTCCACGATTTCCCCAGGTCTCCCAAGAAAATTCAAGCCATATCAGAACTAGCAGAAGAAAGCTTAGTCAGCTCAATCTTCGAACAAATGTCAAAACAATGCATTTGCATTTATTTATTTATATCCCGCTTTTCTCCCCGGGTGGGACTCAAAGCAACTTTTAGAACATCGTTCTCCCCTCCTTCCCTTTCCCACAACAACCCTGTGAGGTAGGCCAAGCTGAGAGTTTGTGACAGGCCCAAGGTCATCCAGTGAGCTTCCATTGTCAAAGTGGGTATTTGAACCTGGATCACCAAGGATGCTAGCCTGCCACTCTATCCAGTACACCACACTGGCTCTCAGGGCACAGTAGCTTGTCACTGTGGTGCAGCATCACACACAATGATACACGGTGCTTAGAGAAAAATGCCATTGGCACTATCCCAGGTCTTACCTGACTTCTGTTATGTTCCTTTTAGATATGACGATGTTGGCTACATGTCTTTTAGCAACATAAGTATGGTTTAGATAGTAGCCCAGTATTGACTGGGTGGAGGGCTGCATCTCACAGCAGTTTGGCAGAAAGGGCCAAGGGTTGCGGTATTAGGAGATTAATAACATTTGCCCAGTCTTGAACTACTAGGTAGAACACACAGTACACATGAAGTCTGGGCTTCCCCCACTCACTTGGATGGATGAGGCAGTTTCCCTCATGCTTCTCTTCTTGGATTTGTTTCTCCCTGCACTGTGAAGCAAATGATAAATAGGGCAACTTGGAGCATGTTGAAGACCCACAAGGATCACAGGATCAGATCAACAGGAATTCATCTGTGCATCTTACCTGGGAAATAAAAAGAATCCAAGGCCTCATGTATATAAGCAGAGCATAACTTTGGAACCCATGTATGCAAGCTTTTGTGTCGTTATTTCCAAGGGGAGGTGAATCTCTCCATATAATCTCTCCAACTCGATATAAATTTGTACAATAGGTGGTAGCATGGTGTAGTGGTTAGAGTGGGAGATCCAAGATCAGATTCCCTCCTCTGCCATGTAAGCTTGCGGGGTGACCTTGGGTTAGTCACACACTCTCAGCCTAAGCTGTGTGTGTCACAGGTGGTTGTGGGGATAAAATGAAGGAGGGAAAGATGTACGGTGCTTTGGGTGCCCATTGGGAAGAAAGCCAGGTTTATAAAAGAAGTAAAATATGTGCAGACTCTTTCTTTTCTGCATCCCTGAGTCTACCTGCTTGGGGGTGAAATCTTTTAGGATAGATCATAGAAAGGGTCAGGCCACAAAGGTCAGAATGAAATTCTTTGGATGTGAGAAATTATAGAACCTTCATCTGTAACTCTTGTTGGTGCAGAAATTCCTATTTGTGAATCAGTTCTGTCTGTGCAACAGATGTTCTTCATAATTGTTAGCCTCTCATGTCTGATTGCCACTATTACCAGACTGATACCAGTAGCAGTGAGGTGGGAATGTTAGCCATTCACATCCTGGAGAAAGTAAAGGGATATGTTTAGGGATCCTTCTTCTATGCCCTGCCCATAGTTTTTCATGGGAGCAGGTTTAATCCCTCCTACGGTGGTATTGCTAATCATAGTCACTTTCCCTGTGGAACTCAGTGGAGGTCATGGAGAGCTGAACTTGCTCTAATCTTCATATTCTTTATCTAGGTTACATTTCTTGGTGATGCTTGGGTATAACAATCCCAGGAAACTGATTTTTTAAAAGCTTCTCTCTCTTAGGCTAAAATTTGAGTGTGCTTACCTGGAAGCAAGCAGTAAAACACAGTCCATACTTGTTCTCAGTGATTTATTGCTTAAGAAATTGAGCCTTAGACCTGACTCTCAGTCCCAGGTCCCAGTTGTCTGTGAGCAGGCTGTGATAACCTGGGTGGTTATTCTCAAATGCAAAGAGCCTTAATAACACTTCCATATAGAGCCAATGTGGTTAAGACTGGGATCTAGGAGACCCAGGTTTGAATCCCTAGGCTGCCATGGTAGTTTGTAGGCTCTCTCTACCTTCAGCCTAATGTACCTCACAGTGTTGTTTTGAGGATAAAATGGGAGAGGAGAATGATGCAAACTGCTTTGGGTCCCTGTTGGGAAGAAAGGCTAAGTATAAACAAAGTAAATCTAGAAGTAAACTAGGAGTAAACTAGATTTTACCTTTCAAGGTACAAACTTCATTCTCTAAAACAATAAAACCCTATATTTATTCATTCCAGGTAGAAATCTGATTACCTATTCCTTCATAACCACAGAAATCCAAGCACTTGCTTCCATGCCCATTGCTTACTGCTCTGATGAACTTGCCAGTCTAGTGAGTATTTTACCATCCCTGCAGTCTCTAGAGAGAGCTGTCGTCATCTGTAACTAGGTGGTTGCTGTTCTGGGCGTGTAGGAGTGTTACTGGCACAGATGCTTTATCAGCTTGTTAAGCACACACCAGATTGTTGCTGTTATGTATTAATCCTCTTTTTAAAAGGTATTTTTATCTTTCCACCGGAAAATAAAAAGTTTGAAGAAGCCATATAAGGGTTTTTTTTATTTGAAAGGTATTTCAGTTTGAGTCCTGTCGAGAGGATTTTGTTTGTTTTTTAATTATGCAGAAGACTGAGGTCCAGTGCTTCACTTGTGGGAGGTGGGGGTGGGAATGAGCTGGTATTCCATTTAGTGAACTGTAGCTGTCTTTTTGCTGGATGTGAAAGGCCACCTTCGGTGCAGCAGAGAGGTGCTAGCGAACTTTCTGTTCGGCCTTTTTGCTGAATTTATTGGGTTGAAGTTAGTCATTTTGCTAAACTTTTTTTCCCTTTCTCGTACAGGAGATGCATCGTCGCTTTGAAAATGCTCCTGACTCAGCCAAGACTAAAGCTTTGCAGACGGTTATAGAGATGAAGGTAAGATCTTTTAACGTGGCAGAATGAACAGTCAGCTAAAACAAAATGTAGTATTTAGGAAAGCAGATTGCATTGTTATAGAGGTAATATAAGTTATAGTTGCCGTTCCCTACTAAAAGAGGGAAACAAAATTAAGGCTTGTAGATCACTGAACGTCACACAATAAATAGGGAAATATTTTCATAATCACAAGAGGAAGGTTGAAAGCTCCTTTTATGAAATTCAAAAACTTTGTCATACCTTAAGAGATGATATTTATCTTTGAGCTTGTTTGGAGGTTCTAGCAGGGGAGCACAGCTATCGTATACCCTTGGCCAAAGAACGATACACTCCTTCTATCTGGGATGGTCATCCTCTTCCACCGAGCATGTGGCTTCGGGAGGGATGCACATGGAGCAGTGAGGGAGGTAGGGGTCACCCGCCTAGCCAGCCAGATCAACCAAATCAATCCTGGCGATTAGTGGGGTGACAGATGTCTCAGCCAGATCACCCTCTGTGGGGATGTTCAAATTGAGACTTTGGAACATAAGCTTTTGTTCTGTTCCTTTTTGGAAGGATTTGAGGAAGAAATTTTTAGGGTAGTTTATATTTCATAAATCATATCTTTCTTCGCAGAGGCTAATTCATATGTTACTATTGGATAGTGATGAAAGGATTATGTTGTTAGTTGCAAAAATGTTGTCGGCTGTAATTAAGTATAAAAGGGGGTAGTAAAGGGTTGTTTCAGTATGATGCTGCTTGTGGCTAGTTGGCCATTAAAGCAATATCATTTAAGTAAGTAAGTGGAATCATAGAGTTGGAAGGGGCTCTACAGGCCATCTAGTCCAACCCCCTGCTCAATGCACGATCAGCCTAGAGCATCCCTGACAAGTGTTTGTTCAGTTGCTGCTTGAAGACTGCCAGAGAGGGGGAGCTCACCACCTCCCTAGAGTGCACTGTTGAACAACTCTTACTGTAAAAAAAAATTCTGTAATATCCAGCTGGTGTTCGCTACTGCTCCTCCCAATTTGGTGTCACCTGCAAATTTAATAAGTAGTCCCTCCACCCCTTCATCTTGATCATTTATAAAAATATTGAAAAGCACTGGGCCCAGAACCAATCCCTGTGGCACCCTGCTGGACACCTCCCTCCATTCAGATGAAATGCCATTCACAACTACTCTTTTGAGTGCGGTTCTCCAACCAGTTCCCTATCCACCTAACTATCCTAGAGTCCAGTCCTCAATCCTCTAGTTTACCCATCAGAATATCATGAGGAACCCGGTCAAAGGCTTTACTGAAATCCAGGTAAACAACATCAATGGCCTTCACTCGATTCAGTATTTATCTTTGAACTGCAAACCCCCAAACCATTACACAGACAGTTTTTGATAATTCCCTTGGTTTAAAAATCGCTTTTTCATGCAGCATTGTTTTGTGATTATTTGGATAGTATCCAGTAGTTACAAAAGGTGATTTTCATCCCACCGAGATAAACAATTGTACTTTTATGCTGCTTTATACAGATTTTTTTTCTTTGACATCAGTTAGGCCTGAAGAGCACTGGTAGGCTTTAGTAATACTGCAGTAAAGAAGATTTAGTGAAATTGGCCATGGCAACTGCAAAAAATTAATGGAAAGTATAGTGAAGTCTGGTTGAACAGGCACTACGTTTTTCTTTTGGAAAGCGATATAAGCAGATGCACAAGATCATTTCAAAAATTAATATTAATCAGTAGTTGTTTACCTCAAGCATTTTAAAGTTTTAAAGGCAACAGTATAGGCCCAGACAACTTATGTAGCAGAGCCCTGAACTGTAGTATAAAATGCTTGTTACTTAGCCTTCTTCAGCAATTGTCTTCAGATGCTTTATCTCTTATACATGAAAGTATATTTTCCAACTTTTTATCTCAAGACCTTACATCTTAGGGACTCAGGGACTGGATCATTGGATATTACTGTAATAGCTCCTATCTGGACTGGAAAACCCAGCAGCTGGATTACTACAACAGTACAGGGGTCGCTGACTGTCAGTTGGTTTCTGTAGGAATTCAGGAGTTTTAATATTACATTAATCATTTTTCAGTACATCTGACATGGAGTACCCAGTGTGCTACTGTTGGAATGAGTGGGAAGCAGTTTTCTGTTTAAAAGTGTTACATTCTATTGGGTCCATATTCATAATGTGGTCCTTTTTCTCTGACTTCAAAATATTAGATATGGTGCCCAAATGGAAGCACTATTTAATCTTTATTAAGATTTCACTGTAGGTAGCTATTTAGCCAGTACTTGGCTACCTAACTATGTATAGCACAGTGCCCCTGAGAACAGTGTTACATAGGGCCATTTGTAAACTACCACATCTCAAAACCTGTTGCTTTAGCATGAGAAAGTGAACATATTGCTACTTATCTCTGAAGGACTCTAAGATCTCCTCCATGGAACGTGGACTCAGAGACCTGGAGGAAGAGATCCAGATGTTGAAATCGAACGGAGCACTCAGCACAGAAGAACGTGAGGAAGAAATGAAACAAATGGAAGTATATCGTAGCCATTCCAAATTCATGAAAAACAAGGTAATGAGTAAACAGTGTTTGTCAAACAGTTAGAATCCACTTTACCTTTTGGTTGATGGTAATCGCAAATGTGGCTGCCCGCGATTCATGGAGTGAGAACCACTGCATTAGAGTTAGAAACCAAAATGGGAAAAAACCCTTACCGAAAGCTGCAGATATGTGTCAGTCCTTAACTACTGTTGGTAATTCAAAATCTGCACATTCATATCCTGTTTCAGTGAATGTTGAATTACCTCTGCATAATTAAATAGCCTTTATAAAGTAATGTAGCATCCTTTATCCTTCCCCTTTATTCTGGGAATTGTTTCTCATGTTTTGGCCAACATTTGAGGAACGCTTCTCTGCAGAAGCTCTGATTCAAAAATACTATGCACTTTCAAAACAAAAGATACTTAGTTATATTATTCTAGGGCCCATTAATGCCGTATCTTTAAATTCAAAATGTGTTTTGATAATTATATAGCAGTATTAGATGAATGGTTTCTGTGTGAAATAAACTGAAATGCAGTAATTACATGAGAGAAGAACTGAAACCTAGGTTTCTCACTTGGTAAGTTACAGGTATGTGATAATGTCCAGGCACAGGGGATGGCTGCCTCAGGGGGAAATGGCACTGATATGCCCCTGCAGACCCAAAGGTTGCCCCTCATGCTTTTCCTGAGGGTCTTCTGTCCCTCAGGATAAACCTTTCTGTGAGTTCAGGAGGGGAAGATGGGAAAGTTTTATTCTGGTGAAAGTGCCTTCTGTGAAAGGAAAACCTTTGGATTCAACCTCTTATTACTGAAGTAAAGTTATTCTTTTATGAGATTTTAGAACGATATGATTCAACCTCTTATTACTGAACTGAAGTTATTCTTTTATGAGGTTTTAGAACGATATAAGGTTGGATTCAAAGATTGTTGAGTTTCGCTTACACAGTGAATCTTTCTCACTTCTCTCTCTAGGAGAGGAGGCCATCTTAAGAGTGGGTGTTTCCTCTTCCTCTTGTTTCGGGAGGCAGGACCTAAAACTTTAACTGCCTATCCCTGGAGGGAACGCCTCTTCCTTGAGCTATTCTTAAATCCTTATTTCTAATTTCTATTCTATTCTATTCTAACCTATATTAAAAAAAAAAAACCTTTATGCCTCAGCTGACGCCGCCTTTGGCAGGCGGGTTCTTCAGAGTGTTCTCCATGACGTGTGATCCCGCCCGGGCAGGGACAGCTCTTTTAAGCCCCACTCTTAAGATGGCCTCCTCTCCCAGAGCGAGAAAGAGCCTTGGTTACTCACCGTGAGGGCTTCTTCTGCTCTGGGATACGGAGGCCATCTTGCCCGCCCAGACGTCTAAGTAAATTCAGGAGGACGCTACGCAAATTGGCTCAAATAAAAATTGGTTGGCTCAATTGAAATGATTTAACTCAGATCTCAGGTTAGATTTACGTACAGTTTTATTAACATGGTTATAGTTGCAGTTACAACTAAAGCATTACTACTATATCTTTCTACTGTTCTTTACTTATGTTCTATGTTTAACGGTTAAGCTCCTTGCTCGGAACATTTTTTGACTGAAAAGGGCGGGGGCGTTCCCTCCAGGGATAGGCAGTTAAAGTTTTAGGTCCTGCCTCCCAGAACAAGAGGAAGAGGAAACACCCACTCTTAAGATGGCCTCCGTATCCCAGAGCAGAAGAAGCCTTCACGGTGAGTAACCAAGGCTCTTTCTCCCTGTCTTCTGTGGCTTGTGGGATCCTTGGAAGCAGCATGGAGTACAGTACAGGAAGGTGCAATTCATGGGAAAATCTGTGGAAAATCCAGAGCCCCCACCCCCGCCCTTGGGCAAGTGGAAGTGCTTCTGTTCATGCAAGCGTTATGTGGGCTGTAGCCCTCATTTACTTTATAGAAGCCTATCAGTCCTTCCACCCTGATACATATACAAGTGTTGAATTTGTTGGTTCTTTACATTGCCACTGTGTTGCCCAAGGAAGATGGATAGGAAAACATTTAATATCAATGTAAAAAAATAATAATGTCGTGGCAGGTAGAGCAACTGAAGGAAGAGCTAAATGCCAAAGAGTCTCAAGGGGAGGAGCTGAAAAAGAGAGTGGCTGGTCTTCAGACTGAGGTCTCTGCCGTAAGATTGATTTCTGTGTGCAGTGGCTGCTCACTTGGGTTCTGCTGGCTCGGTCGCTTTCTGGGCAGTTTACACTTTGCTTACCTTGCATTCTGTGATTATGAAGAACACTGAGACTAACTGGTGTACTCTGCTCTGTTTCTGTCCTTTGTTTACATCTGGTTAGTCTATATAACATCACACCCTATAACCCACTATGAACATTCAGTTCTGGTTATTTATTTTAAGAGATCTTGTTCTATATGAAAACGGGTTCTCTTTCCAAGTTCTTAAAAAAAATAGTCATTTTTTAGCAATGCATGTACTGAGCTCTTGAACAGAAGGGCCCATATAAAAACTGAACAACTTTCTGGTTGCATGCCTATGATTCTCTCTTGTTAGGGACAATGTAATTTTCATCATGTGCAAGGCCAGGAGCAGAGTTGTAGACCTTGTGCTTTTCCCCTTTCCTGTGTGGCCTTGATCCAGAAAATTAATGTGATGCTTTGGGCATTTTATGGCTTTGACTTACTGTGGTCAGCATATTTAGTTACAATTTCTGGGAGAAAAACAATTTAATTCTTGACGCTGTCTCTGAGGCTGAAAGGGGAAGCTGTTTTTCTACATGAAAACTGAGTTGTAATCTTACTGTAACTGCTTTACTGCTTTCTGATGGAATATTTGTTGTATCTGAACGGTGTGATTTGAAGACTTCGGAAACCGTTTCATTTTTACAATATGCTACCCTGGTGCACAGATGTGACTGGCTCCAATTTTTCCGAGTAATATTGGGAGTTAATAGTGCATACTGCTGAGCACTGCAAAAGAGTTAAATGAGACCAACCCTGCCTGTGGGTTCGTAGCTAATGTAGAAAATGCGGGGGGTTTAAAAGAATAAAAGGAAGGGCGAGCTGGAAGAAAAAAAACTTGGGAAGGGAGTTTTTAAATAGATTTGCCAACAGGCCTGTAGAAAGAATGCCCTGTTCCTTTGTAAAGGGTTTTTATTTGCCACCATGCCATGAAAAGCTTCAGCTGCCTATCTCCATACATTAAGCCTCTGAGAGCCAGCGTGGTGTAGTGGTTAAGAGCGGTGGTTTGGAGTGGTGGACTCTGATCAGGAGAACCGGGTTTGATTCCCCACTCCTCCACATGAGTGGCGGAGGCAAATCTGGCGAACTGGATTTGTTTCCCCCCTCCTACACATGAAGCAAGCTGGGTGACCTTGGGCAAGTCACACTCTCTCAGCCCCACCCACCTCAGGGGAGGGGAGGGGAAGGGAAGGTGATTGTAAGCCGGTTTGATTCTCCCTTAAGCGGCACAGAAAGTTGGCATATAAAAACCAACTTCTCCTCCTCCTTCTCTTTCTCCTTCTTCTCTTTCTCCTCCTCCTCCTTCTTCTTAACATTTTTCTCCATGCTTGTCGGCAATTTTGTCCACAGGTAGAAGTGGATGGGCGGCTATTACCTCCTGTCAATATTTGTGGTTGCCCCTGTGGTTGCCTCTTTTCTCTTCCCAGCCCTTACACGCAGTCGTCTTTGGCATGCACTGAAAACTTGGAAAAGGTCAGCCTTTCCTGTTCATCAATAATGGCTGGCTGCCAAGACCAGTTAAAATCTGTGGACCCCTGAAAAATGCTGTGACAAAAAAAATCTTATAAATGCAAGCACAGTAGACTGCAGCAGTCAGAGGCAGATAATGTGGGATTTTCTCATCTTCGCTGGTAGGGAATAGAAAGCGAATGAGCACCCATTCTTCTGATATGGTCACATTGACTTCTCAGGGTCAATATGATTGCTAGTTAGTTTGTACTCAGGGGAATGTATTACAGCTGCCATTGTTTGCACATCTCTCTCTCTCTCTCTCTCTCTCTCTCTCTCTCTCTCTCTCTCTCTCTCTCTCAATTTTTAGAATGATTTTTATATCTACAAAATTGTTTTGTGAATATACTTGCACAAAGCATACATTCAGTAAGCTTTTACTTCCTTTTTTCTGATTTCTTGATTTGGTTCGACTCCATTTAAATATTTTAATTGTATTCTGCATTGGTATTCAATGATCCCTCTGACAGTTATGTATATTCTCTGTGATGATGCCTTAAAGTGCATTTGGTAACTAGATTTCTGTTTGATTCCTCTATTAGATTGGTCAAGTGAAACAGGAGCTCTCACGTAAAGACACTGAACTGCTGGCCTTACAAACAAAGTTGGAAACGCTCACAAACCAGTTTTCTGATAGCAAACAACACATCGATGTGCTCAAAGAGTCCCTCACAGCTAAAGAGCAGAGAGCTGCTATTCTGCAAACAGAGGTGAATGAGACATCTTTGAAGTATTGCTCTTTATTAATTATATCTGGCTTTTCTAGTTGGGGATGGAGTGCACAAATGTAGCAGTGCTGAAGAGTTCTTGACTATGGTAGTATTCCATGTGATTTCACATTTCCCCTGTCTAGCCCCTCCCCCCCAGACTTAAGTGCAAGTAGTTCATAAGGACAAAAGAAGAAGGGTCCATGCGATCCAGCATCCTGCTTCCAAAAGTAGTTGGCATACTTGTCTGCCTAGTGTATATTTAAAGTATTCAACTAAGGCATGCATATGAATACATAAAACGGCCTGTGTCAAAGAGCTCCAACCAGTCTCCACCAGTTGGAGGCTGCTTTGGTTTGGTCAAAAGTTTCCCAAAACGTTAAACTCCAGGCTTTCACCCCAAGTTTAACGGTAGCTGCCACCAACCCTGGGGTCCAAAGGGTGAGCCTCCAGGCAAGGAGTCCAGGGTACCTCCAGCCAAGCTTGCAAGGTAAAAGCCTGCCAGGGAAAGATTACACTCCAAAAAATGTCTTAGGTTTTTGGTAGGTGGTTTTTACACTCAAACAAGGCACTTAGAATTAGGCTTGGAATCCCAAAATCAAAAGACACAAGCCATTTAAAGGCTAACGGTTTATTTATAAGATTCAAGCTGGTTTACAGGAAAGAAAAAGTCATGAAATGTTAAGCAAGAAAATAATAAACTAGCATAGCTAACTAGTACATTCAAAAGCCTTTTTGATTCAGAAGGATTGGCAAAGGTTTCTTGCATCAGGTTTATAGTTACCAACTTCCAAAGATGCTTCCAGCATTCAAGAGTTCCACAAATTGTCCAAAGTTTCTCCAAGCAGATCAAGTTGACCAGAGGTTCCCCGTAGGGCCAAAATCAAATGGGTTGTGATGCAGCCAGCACAGCCTTCCTGCTGCGCACCCCAAAGCGTGCATCGTTTGTTTAGGGTTGGTCTGTCCTTATATTCGTTTTCTCAAAAGGATGAGCTCATAGAAACCAATCGAGAAAACGAAAGCACTTAGCTGGTAATTAATCGCTTGGTCAGAAATCCTGACTCCTTAAGTGATGTGTTCAGGTGAGGAAGCTTACAGCACCTGAACATTGTCATGATGGCCGACCAATTAATTACTAGGGCAAGGCACGGCCTTGCATTCCAGAAAGGGGAGAGAAGGCTTTAACAAGCACCAGCTGGGGCCCACCTCACTCCCTCCACAGAAGCAGTTTTCAAAGTGTAACTATTTTACTGCTCCAATCCTAACCGCACAAAACTCATAGGCCTCCCAGGCTTGAACCAAGGAAATAACACACTCCAAGAATTTGAGGGACCTCAACTTCTTGACAGCCTGATTCCAAAAGAAAACATTGGTGTCTCTAGCTCAGTGTTGTCAGCTCTCTCTGGCAGCAGTTCTCCAGGTGAAGAGAAGTCATGCCCAACATCTGTTTATATATATAAGATTCTTTAACTGAAATGCCAAGGATCAAACCTGGGGCCTTCTGAATGCAAAACGTGTGCTCAGCCATGGAGGCACAGCCTCTCCTTGCAATCCTTGCAATAATAATTTCTCATTTGCTTGCTTCCCAAACATGAAGGTTTCACACATAGGTGGTGGTCGGTAGCCATTTGTAAGACTTGAATTGTCTGTGAAGTTGTCTAATACTATTAAAAGGTATATAAGCTGGTGGCTATCCATCACATCCTGTGGTAATGAGTTCCATAAGTTAACTGTGTTCTGTGCAATGCTGTTCATCGGTTTCATTGGTTAGTCTCATATTGGTTATTCTTGTAGTACTATATGACACTGTGTGTGTGTGTGTGTGGGAATCTTCCTAGCTCCATACCATTCCTAACTGTATAATTCTTCATCAGAGAAGGAGGATGTTCAGTATTTGGGGGTTCTCCTCCTATTTACTCCAGCATGCAAGAGGTACTTATTCAAGGTTAGACACATTATTTTCCACTAGAGCTGCAGCCGCAGTTGTAAGCCCTAGTGTAATCACTGGGGTGGGGCTCAGGATTCCCAAGTCCAACATCTGCCATACCTTTTGCTGGAGAAATTACTGGAAAAAGTCTGCTCCAGAGGTATTAGTGGAAACTAGAGATAGCTTTGTTATGTCCCCTGTTATGTCCCCTGCTTCTAAAAAGTATGGCTTTCGTACAGGGCTCACACAGACAGTTCTTCTGCACTAGTTCCTTTTTTTCCTACCAAAGTTAACATCCAAGTAGGGGAATCTTCTGGTATAACCAGAAATTCCTCTCCATTTTTGCTGTCTTATCAGTGAGCCTCAGTGAGCCATATTGGGTATATCAGGTTACCTGTTTTGGAGTTCATAAATGTATAAGTAGGATGAAGAGGGGAAATAAGCTGTCCATGTGTTTTCTCTCTGGTTGTATGCTGTTAGATTACTTCCTTAACAAAGCTGTTAAATGAATAACGGGATAGAAGTTTGATATTTGTTAATATACACTTCTATTTGAAAAGAAAAGTCTAAGATTCTGATGGCTTTTGCTGTTTGCATGTATTGGAGCTTTATTATGCTTACATGAAAAGAAAAGAAAAGGCTTTTGCTGTTAGTGTCTGCATGTATTGGAGCTTTATTATGCTTACAGCTTAGATGTGCATTCTAACAGGCCTCATGTTCTGAAAAATGGCAAAAATAGAGTTTAAGCGCAATAACTAGTTTTTCAGCCCCCACTTTATACATGGCAATGTGTGTCTCGTTGTGTTTTAAAACTGCAGGTAACTTTGTAGACTAAACATAAATAGTGGTTTTGTGTGAAAGCAAGATTTTATTGCTTTGATTATGATGAAATAGTATATGATAGCCATTAGGGGGCGCCAGTGTATCAGTTGTTAGAAAGTCATTGTCTACAATCATTTAGAATAACGTTGCCTTTGGCAAACATTTAAGCTGGAGGAAAGTATAGTGAAATAGTGGCAAACATTTCATAATATTTATCAAACAAACATTTTATTTGTGAGCATTTTCTTCTTTGTGCCCTGGAAGTATGTCAATGACTTCCTATCTAGCATTAAAATATTGTTCCGTTGATGTACACAGTTTCGATGAGAACTCTTCCAGATTATATTACTCCCTAGAAGCTGGACTTTGAATTTTGCTTGTGTCATAGCTTACAATGAAATAATGTTAATATTCTCTTTTTGTGGCATTAGTTTTCCTTTCAGTATTGGTTACATAACCCTTTAATATTTGATTTTCTCTTCATCCAGAATATTTGTATTCCTCTTCTCTAGCATGTTTTCAAAGCAGTTGATAACAAAAGAGAAAATTACTGTGATAAATAACAATGAAAATCTATAGGTACACAGTAAAAAAAATCAGTGAGTTGGTGTATATTTGAATATTCCTTTGTACATTAAAAAATTAGCCATAATTGTGACTAATACTGGCATTTTTGTTAAATGAATAATTTTATGGAAATTGGGGCATGAATGTTGGAAGTCATGGGAGAGAGTACTTTTCTAGAGGAAACTGCTATACTAACAGAAACTCCACTTTGTTAATTGGAATTCCTCACCGAAAACCACACTTTGAGCCCTTAAAAAATTATGTTTCTATAGCTGGAAAGACTTGAAGAATTGCTTGCCCTGGCACCTCCAAATGAAGACATGACACACCAAGCGTGGGTTAAACTAGTTTATTTAACTGTATTTAACTTACATAAGTAGCTGATCTACATCATTGCTTGTTTCAATAAGCTGACGATTTTGAGGGCGGGCTGTTCTCGGCATCCGCATAGGACTGCCTTTTGGACAGATTCACCCAGGCTCCAAACTCACTTGGCATTTTCGCTGGCCTTGCTTGTCTCTGCCTGCATATCCCTATGTGGAAAGAGGTGCCCAGCTTCATTTCTCTCCCCTGACTTGCCTCAAGGCTACTGCCAGGTACAAAAGATGCCGTTCAGCCCTAAGGGCACTCCTTCACAGCGCACCCAGCCATAAGGCATGTGATGGCTTGTTACAGTCATGCCCTCCATCATGCAGATGTTTGCTGATTAACCCTACCTGATGTCATGAGTCAGCCTGCAGAGACCTCCTCTGACGAAGGGGAATTAGAAGCCAGAACAGAGGGACATCCTCAGGTAGAAGTCCCACAGGAACAACCACAGGGACTACAGCCTGCCAGAATAGAGGATCAGCCAAAGTCAGGAGATGACTCACCATGCCTGCAGCCTGCCAGCTCAAGGACTCCAGTTGGACCTGACACTTTGCAACATGCAGTGTCTCCAGAGGCCTCGCCAAGGCCACTGGAGTAGAGAAGAAAACAGATCCGTCTGGCAATGCAGCAGAGACAGCAAAGTGCTAGACTGAAGGCTTTACAGAGGAACCTCCTCAGTAGCAGTGATGAGGAAGAGCAGGGCTGAAGCACCACCTAAGCACTCAGCCTAATCAGCATCAGCTGGCTCTGCTACAGCAGCAGGGGAAGGGATTTAAGCCATCAGTTAGGCTTGGCTGTTGTGCAAACAACTTGTCACCAACCTCCTTGTGTACCAGCCTTGTTTCCCTGCTATCCTGACTTCTTGGACTGGCTCTGACTAACGCCTTGGACTTCCCTTGCCGGTATAGAGATCTTGGACTTTGCCTGAACTTGGATGACCTTGGACTGTTCCCCAGACTACTCTTCCAGCTTCCAGCCCTCGCTCCTTGCCTGCACCACGACACCTGTCCAAAGCAATCTGTCCTGTTCCTGCCAACTAGTTGTGGCCTAATCAGTTATAACAACCAGGCCTAATTAATGAGAACAAACCCATCCCACAAAATCAGCATAGAGCAGGTGAAAACAAGGCTCCTGGCACAGCCAGTTTCTACCCCACCCCCCAATTCCTGCTTGGCCCTACACAGCAATCAGCTAATTTGTGCTACCTCGGAGAGTGGGTGGGTCAGTCTCGCGAAAAGGCTGACGGTGAGAGGGAGCAACAGGGCAAATGGCCAGCCTTCCTCACCTGATCTGCTTTCCCCACAGCCAGTGGACCTCGCACTTCATTTGGATCAAGTTGGGGGCCAGGGCAAATCAACCCACAGCATAATTTGCTTCCATCAATTGAAATTAAATTGTGCTGCTCCGTTGCATCGCTATCGTTATTTCTTTGCAAGAGTATGAAGTTACAAAAATAAGATAATTTAAACAACAAAAGTAGGCCAGAAGACACAGTGCTGGAATTTTACTGCTTTTAAATGTGGAGATAGTTTGAAGATGCCTTGTGCAAGCCTGATTTGTCTGTCTCTGTGTAAAGCATCTGAATTCAATGGCTGGCATAGAATATCATCTTCAGTAGTTGGACTGAATTGCCAGAGTGTTTGTCATAAGGGCACCTAGGTTGGGAAGATATTGAGGTCAATCTGAATATGTAAAGGAACCTTTATAAATAGTTCCAAAAACTTATATTTTTGTACATAAAGTAAACTCTCAACATTTATTTTGGAATAAAATGCCTCATCCATGCAGTTTTATTACTGTCCCACTGAGCCTTTTTTGCTTGGAGCAGCATTGGCCAGTATGTGGCTGATTCAGTCTCTTGAAACATTCTGGGGTGTGTTTTGTGTGATGCCCGAGTTGCATGGCCTTCCCTCTGTCAACCCACCGCCAAATGAGGATATTTGTATGCAATGAGAACGGATTCCAGGACCCAACAGGCTTATTATTTACATTGGCAGCATTTAAGGGCTTTTTGGCTCTGTGCACGTAGAAATGTGTATGTACTTAACACAGTTTTCATATGTGCCAGATTTGATCCTCTACACACCTTGTTCAGAAATTCTTTTAGATACTTTCCATGGTTTGGATTTGAATGAAACTGTTGAATTGAAGCCCAGAATGCACAGGCTTTGAAATAATCAAAGAAGCTGAAAAAAACCACAGTCTCAGTTTCACCTACTCTCGTCTAAATCCGAACTGTTCAGTTGTTGGCTGAGTTGCAGTGATGTCACATAAGCCTGGAGATTGGGACTGCCAGATATCTGAATTTAGTTTATTGCACTGAGTACTTACTGAAAGCAGAGCAAGAGAGTTTCAAGGGGCAGGAAGGAAGGGATGTGAAGTAGAACAGTAATGGGTGAGGAAACGGAACCTGGCTGCTAGCCACAAACCAGCAAGAGGGGTGAGAGAGCTCCTCAGAAGTCACCAGGGAAGGTTGCCTCTTAACCACTGCTGGATGACACTAATTATTCTTTACCAGGCATATAGCCATAAGGCACTGGTGACTAAAAGAATCAGGAAAGGGAAGGAAGCTTTTAAGACAAAATGGCAGCCACTATATGATTATTACTCTCGTGCTCCAAACGTTTCTGTTCTTTAGTGGGTAAATATGAAGAATGTTAAATTAGTATTCGGTATTAGTAACCTGTAATTTTAGTCTAATTGATGATGAAATCGGCATGTAATACACTGAAGCTTGGACACAGTTATGGATACATCTTTTTTGACTTCCCTTCCCCCCACCTTCTTTTCTCTTTTCTGTACAAAAAAAAAAAAGGGGGAAGGGAAGGAAGCCTAGACTAGAACAGCTCTGGCTACAGTCTGCAGAGAATTCTGGTGCGGCTCCTTTAGAAGTTAATATTTTAGCCCATGCTACTGCTTTGTAATAAAACGTGAAACATCAAAGGAAGAGAGCTAGCTTTGGATTAAAATAATTTTCTGATCACACCAGTCAAAACCAGGGTGGCTGTTCTTGTAATAGTTTCTAAGTACTGAGAAAGTCATGCAGGGCCTTTGAGGCTGGCATTGCCCGCTTGCCATTGACCTTGGGTCTTGGGCATTCTGTTCATAAAATGAGTTGATATGAATCATAGAATTGGAAGGGATCGCCAGGGTCATCTATTCCAACCCCCTGCACAAAGCAGGAAATTCACAACTACCTCCCCCACACACACGCCCAGTGGCCTCTACTCCATGCCCAGAAGATGACCAAGATGCCCTCCCTCTCATGATCTGCCTAAGGTCATAGAATCAGCGTTGCTGACAGATGGCCATCTAACGCCTTCTTAAAAACCTCCAGGGAAGGAGAGCTCACTACCTCCCGAGGAAGCCTGTTCCACTGAGGAACCGCTCTGTTTGAAAAATTTTCCTAATGTCTGGACGGAAACTCTTTTGATTTAATAAATAATAATGAATAAACAAGGGCATAATTTCCAGCAGCCGTGTCAGGGTTAATGTGCCATACCAGATATTAATACACTTGCTAACACACATATTCTATGGTCTTTTCAAGATGAGACCTCACACAGTAGCAAGCCAAAGGTTCAAGCCAATATACCCTAAACTGGAAACCGATATTGAAATTCCAAAGGATACCAGCCAGAGAGTAATTGATTATGCTGCAGTTGCACATATACTTATTTGCACACTTGAATGCTTTGGTTGAGGTGTCTTTCAACTGGGATGCAAATTTAAAATGCCATTTTCAGGGAGAATAGCTATTTCTGGAATGTTTTATAATTAGCATCCTTTGCTGGATGTTCTCTGGTATAATGTGCATGGGAGTCTCAGACCAGAGGCTTTTGCAGCACGTTGCTCAGAGCCTCCCTCACTGTGCCACTGGCACAGCTTGAAGGTAAAGGAGATGCTGGTGTGATCGCTACTGCTCTGCAGCGCTTGTTTACTAGTGGCCGGAGGGTGTGCTACAAATTTCAGGCCCTGCAGGATCAAGTGACTAGTCTGCCCTCTGCCTTCCTGACCTTATATAACTGCTGCCTCTAGTCTGGCTCCCTAAGTCTGAGCAACCTGAGCAATTTTAGCAAATATAGGTTGCCTGTGTGACCTGCTTGAACCTTCAGAGCTGTCCGTGATATTAACATTTTGCAGTGCATGTAGATTCCCCAGGGGAAATAATTAAGAACGGTTTTAAAGAAACGTGACTATTATTGTACACTCCTGTGATGTCAAATTCTTTATAGATAGTCCCACTTGACAGGTTTTTTTTCTTTTTCTTAAGGAATGTAGGAAATATTATACCCTTGTCTCTGGAAGCATCTGGCCACCTGGAAGTCCTTAAAAGTGGCAGCATGCTCCAACTTTGTTTTGTTTGCTTAGGTGCCCCTTAAGCTTGGCTCCCAGGCCAGCCTTCCCATTGCCTGAGACTTCATTAGAGAAGGTGGCAGGAAAGCATATGTGCTCTTCGTTATTGAAAAGGGCCTTATTCCCTATTTTGACTGACTATTAAACTGTGTAAGTTGCCTCGCCTGGCTGGTCGCCGCACCGAGGGCTGTGGTAGCGGCCGGGGTTGATGGCTGTGGGGCCTCCTCGGCCTCAGACCATTCCGAGGGGGACTCTCCTTCCTCCCTCTTGGCCCCGTCCCCTCCACTGTTGGGGTGCGCACCGCCGGTTGCAGGAGAACAGGAGAGTCCAAGGCGGCCTTTGGAGGCCCTGACTCGGGACAAACTAGAACCTAAAAAGGGGGATGAGAGTTTTCATTGATTTTTTTCTTCTTCCATATCCTGTTCCCTGGGTTCCATCAGCCCCCTTAAAATGATAGATTGCAGCGGGATGTTGGGAATTTCACTTTTGCGTGCTGCACTCATGCTAAATAAGATCCATGCCTATGAGGATTCATTCTTAATTTTTCTTAAGAAACAGGCTTCATTTCTGTGCTCTGTCTTAATGTGGCTAACAGGAGAAATGTATCATTAAAGGCCAGGCCTAGAGCAAAGCTCCTTAAACTGTGGGTCACTACCCCATATGGGGTTGCGTAATTGAATGTGGGGGTCTTGAAAAATTTGGCAACAGTAAAAGGTTTCTAAACCTGTTTCATATACCCAGGGTCGGGTAAAAATTTCTCTGGTAGAAAGAGGTCACGAGTGGAAAAAGTTTTAAGAAGCCCTGGGGCCAGCTGTAGTTTATTCATTGTCTGACACAACAGCTTTCTCCATTTGGAATTGTCCAAGTTTTCTTTCACTGTCTGACATGTTGAGCTTGACCAGAGGGAGAAAAAGGTTCAGAATGCATCCAGCTTACTCACCGTGACTGATGGCCTTGTAATGAAATGGCTAATAGGAACCAAATCTGATACTGTCAAATAGGATTAACAGCCAAGTTAACTAGCTTGAGCTGTTTCTGAAAGATCAGCCAATAAAGGTCAGTGGGTTTCTTTCGGTGTCTTGAATAGCCTGGTGTTGTCACTTGTACGCCACAATAGGTTTTTAGAGTGTGCTGTTCTCTTTGGTGGCCACCTTCTCTTAACTGAGTTTGTATTCATGCTGTCCTTATTTCTTCCACCATTTTCCTTTGGCTTTATAAATGTGCAGTTGGAATAGGGATGTGGTAAGTCTGACTGAATCTGCTAGGATCCTTGCTAACGCTGCATTTTTTAAAAAAAAATTAAATCTTGTGCTGTTATCTCTGCTGCCAACCTGAACATAAAGCCCTGTATGAAGAATTAGGTGCTAGAGGTGGCATTTTGGGCTTTCCTACTCATTGACTTTAAAAAAGCTATCCTGTCAGGTATAGTTAGACAGTAGCCTCCAATTTTGTTTTTTACCATCACACTGGACCTAATACAGTAACCAAAATTGCCTACAGTTATCCCTTGTTATCTTAACTTATCCTTCTTAATTTTGTCACCTCTACCATAGTTAAAATACAACTTGTCAATTCCTCAGGGTAGGTATTATTCCCCTCCTCCCCCAGGTTGTAAAGAGCTGTATTCTATGATGGGATTAATGTAGATGTGAGATAATTATGTGATATCATCTGAGAATTATGTGATCATCTGAGAATTGTAGGTTATCAGGTTTTTTTTGATGAATTCTCTTAATGTACTTGCAAGGTGATTCCAGTGTTCACATTAACTGACCCAAAGTCTTGGGTTTAAAGATTGGTTCCTTTTTACCCATACATTAAATTAGCACACATGTATCATAAGAACCTAGCGCAGGCTGAGCCTTGTCATATCAGAAGACCATTTCGGCTGAGCACAATCGATTGGATCAGGAGCATACAAAGAACAGTCCTTTCCCTCTTCTCACACCTGCTACTCCACCTTGTGCCTGGGACTTAATCATGTGCTAGTTTGTCATGACACCAACTTAGCAGACTGGAGCTTGTTTACTGTCCACACACCAGGAATCTGAATTAGAATTTAGCTGTTCCTTACCTTGGTGGGGTGGGGATGGCGGCAAACCGCAGTTTGCCAAGGCATCTCTGTTTAGACAACACAGCAGATTGGGGCATCACCAAACCATGAAGCTTTTGATTAAGCTTCGCATTCTAGAGAAGGCAGCAGGAGCAAGCACTGTTCATACTCAGTTTCAGTGGGGAGGGGCCGTGGCTCTGTGGTAGAGCATCTGCTTGGCATGCAGAAGGTCCCAGGTTCAATCCCCGGCATTTCCAGTTAAAGGGACTAGGCAGGTAGGTGATGTGAAAGACCTCTACCTGAGACCCTAGAGAGCCGCTGCCAGTCTGAGTAGACAATACTGACTTTGATGGTCCAAGGGTCTGATTCAGTAGAAGGCAGCTTCATGTGTTCATGTGTTCTGAATACAGCCATTGTGCCAACTGTGCTGTCTTATCAAAGGTGAGTAAATTCTTGTTTCTTACATCTGGACTCAGGTGGATGCTCTGCGGTTACGTCTGGAAGAAAAGGAGACGATGCTTAATAAAAAGACTAAGCAGATTCAGGAGATGGCCGAGGAAAAAGGAACTCAAGCTGGAGAGATTCATGACCTCAAGGATATGCTAGATGTGAAGGAACGCAAAGTGAACGTTCTTCAGAAAAAGGTAGGTTTTCAATGTACAGCAAAAAAAAAATGTGTGCACCGACTCTTTAATTCCTGCCAGAAAGTAGTAATATGACCATGAAAAGAGGGTTACACCAGTCACCAAGACAAAAAAGAGCAAAAGAAAAGAAAAAAGGATGGTGCAGTGGGATAAGTCAGTATTGTGTTATTAATATATTCCCCCCTTATGTTTGGATGGGAGGCCTCCACCAAGGAATACCATGGTCATGACGGAGAGGTAGGCAAATGCAAGCTACCTCCGAACTTCTCTTGCCTTGAAAACCCTACCAGGGGTCGCCATAAGTCAGCTGTGACTTGATGGCAAAAAAAAAGAGGTTCAAAAGAACAGAATAAAGCTAACCTGAAAGTAAGCTGATCTCCAAAGCTTTCCCCACAGCAGCTAAAGCCTCACAGAAAAGAAGGCAGAGTGCAATAACATTTTATCTGTGTAAGGCAGTGGTAATGTAATGACTACAGGAGAATTACACAACTTTAAGGTTGACAATGAGGAAATTGAAATTGTTCAAGAATTTTTGTTCCTTGGCTCCACCATCAACCAAAAGGGAGACTGCAGCCAAGAAATCAGAAGGAGATTGAGACTGGGAAGGAAGCCATGCAGGAGCTAGAAAATATTTTGAAGTGTAAGGATGTGTCACTGGCCACCAAGACTAGATTAATTCATGCCATCGTATTCCCTATTACTATGTATGGGTGTGAAAGCTGGACAGTGAAGAAACCTGATAGGAAGAAAATAGATTCCTTCGAAATGTGGTGTTGGAGGAGAGTGTTACTGATTCCGTGGACTGCCAAAAAAACAAATCAGTGGGTTATAGATCTAATTAAGCCTGAACTGACCCTAGAAGCTAAAATGACTAAACTGAGGCTGTCGTATTTTGGTCACGTCATGAGACGACAAGAGTCACTGGAAAAGACAGTCATGCTAGGAAAAGTTGAGGGCAGCAGGAAAAGAGGAAGACCCAACAAGAGATGGATGGACTCAATAAAGGAAGCCACAGCCTTCAGTTTGCAAGATCTGAGCAAGGCTATCAAGGTTAGGACATTTTGGAGGACTTTCATTCATAGGGTCACCATGAGTCGGAAGTGACTTGACGGCACTTAACACACACAAGGCAGTGGTACTCAGTGGCTTGTGGAGAGCCACATGCATGATTGCCTTCAAACAAAAAAGCCACACGACTACTGCGTGCCCTGTGCACCCCCACACCATATGCATACAATAATATAACTATTAATATGAAATATGTAAAGGTCACCTTTATAATAACCAGAGTACCTCTGAGTGTGTAAGGTTGTCTCCAGGGTGGTGTAGTGGTTAAGAGCAGTAGTTCGGAGCAGTGGACTCTAATCTGGAGAACTGGGTCTGATTCCCCACTCCTCCATATGAGCAGCAAATGCTAATCTGGTGAACCAGGTTGGTTTCCCCACTCCTACACATGAAGCTAGCGGGGTGACCTTGGGCTTGTTGCAGCTCTCTTAGAGCTCTCTGAGCCCCACCTACCTCACAGGATGTCTGTTGTGGGGAGGGGAAGGGAAGGAGATTGTAAGCCAGTTTGATTCTCCCTAAGTGGTAGACAAAGTCAGCATATAAAAACCAACTCTTCTCCTCCTCGCCGCCGCTGCTGAACCTGTGAGCCCTTCCCTCGCTATCTTCTTGCTCTCTTCCTGGCACAAGCCTTGCTGTTCAGCTGAGAGCAAGATGGCCCAGGCTACTCTGCCTCATGCCAGGGAGACGGTGGGAAAAGCTGCTAGGGAAGTAGAGGGTGATCAGGCTTCCTACTGCAAAAGCCTGCTGTGAGCCAGCCAGCAGCATTGTGAAGCTTTACTCCCATCCCTGGCTGAAGGCCCTCCGTCAGGGAGGCTCTCCGCTTACCTGCCCTCCAATCCCTCCGGTGGTTCCTGTTTTAAGGAGAATCAAACTGGCTTATTATCTCCTTCCCATCCTCTCCTCACAACAGACACCTTGTGAGGTAGGTGGGGCTGAGAGAGTTCAGAGAGAACTGTGACTAGCCCAAGGTCATCCAGCAGGCTTCATGTGGAGGAGTGGGGAATCAAACCCTGTTCTCCAGATCAGAGTCCACCACTCTTAACCACTACACCACGCTGGCTCTCATGTTTCCTCAGGCTGGGAGAAGGCACTGCTCAGTGCCATATTTTGTAGCCCTTTTTTCAGTTTCGGTTTGTGTCTCTCTGATTATACTCCATACTAGTGAGACTGGACTAGTAGTAATTTTTAAGCTTGGACCAACAGGTTATTTTGAGTCATGCCATTCATACCAGCCGAACTTATTCATTCTTTTCCTAGCATTTTGCTCTGAGTGGTCTTTCAATATTCGTAGCTCAGTCGGAAGTATAGCATGAGCTCTTAAAGGTTGTTAAAGTACGGTTGACAGCTTTCCCCCACATCTCCTGTTTTCTCAGCTTAATTTCTTGCATAATAGGAATTAAATAGGACAATAGTAGCTGGCTGGACATTCCTTGCATAAAATTAGCATAAAGACCGTCCTCAGCATTTTCCCCAGAGGTTTCATGTTACAGCAAATTTTTAAACTTTGTAATAAATCACTGACTTGGAAAATGTAATTGAATGTTTGAATTAAAGCCTCCTTGAGAACCTGTGTTAAAATTGTACAGCCTCCTGCTTGACTGACTTGCTGCTGCAGATGCCAACATTAATCCCATTCTGTGTAGCTCCTAATACTATTTATAGAAATTCTTTTTTTTTCTTGGCATTGTCTATAATGTGAGACATCAACAGATTAAAGATGTACTGTTTGATCTTTCACATGTTTAACTGGAAGTAAGCTTCACTAAGTTAAGTAGCACTTCACAGCAAGCATATATGTGTAGGATTGGGCTACGAGTTGGATAATCTATTGTTTTAATTGATTAATAGTGGCACGTTGGTTTTAACCAGCAGCCTTATGTAGTATATTGTGCTCTGTGAAAAATCAGTTCTCAACATGCTCTTACAGTTAACAGTGTTAAATGTGATGTTTTTCTTTGGGTCCGTGTGTGTGTTGTAACTATAGCAAATGAACTCTTGAAGCATAGATGCTGAGATTTGGAAGAATGTGAATAACTGGTGTAGGAGTAATTTAAGAAAATATGGAAAGATGGACTGGAGACCTGGGAACATCAGAGGGGTTTAAAAGTGTCCAAGAAAAGAGGAAGACTGAGCTGCAGAGGCATGGCTGATTGGCTGCCTAGTGACAAAGAGGGTTCTGTGCAGTTTTTAGAAATGCATTGCAAACCTTTGTTTCATGTAGGTCTGACTTTCTTGGTCTTTCTTTAAGATTGAAAATCTTCAGGAACAGTTAAGAGACAAGGAGAAACAGATGAGCAGTTTAAAAGAGAGAGTAAAATCCTTGCAGGCTGATACCACCAACACTGACACTGCCTTGACCACACTGGAGGAAGCACTTGCTGAGAAGGTGAGTATGATGGAAAGAATAACCGTGTGTAAACCCACATTTCCCCCAACATGCAAACTGTCTCTCATTTGTGAACTTTTGCTGTTCTTTGGTCTAGCAGTTGTAAGTAGAGAGAACCTCCACTTAGTGCTAGTAGCTTAGCTTAAGCAGGTACTAAAGGATAAATCATGTTTCTGGTTAGAGTGCTATCTTGATATATTCATAGCATGCACGCCTCCCGTTCTGCTGAAATTCATGCAAATGTGGGTTTTTTTAGATACTGCTTTGGAAGGAATTTTATTTACTCACAGAGATTGAAGCCTAGCCTTCCCAGCCTACTTTACTAGGTTGCTAGGGTAAATGGCAGAGTTTGTGAACTTTCCAGGACTGTTCAGGTTGCTGTTCGAAACAGAATCCAGAGCTAGATAGAACCTTATTTCACTTCATTGTGCATTCATTTTCAAATGAGTGTGGTCCTTGCTTATTTACCAAAAAAGCATATTCACCTCGATTCTGCCCTGGCAACAGCAATGCCATTGAAATAAGATTAGAAATGTTAAAATTGTGGTAATAACTTATGAAAGCAAAAATCCGCTTAACCACCAAAGCAGGGCAAAGGTTGCCTGGCTCCTCAAAGATGGCACAAGGCAAACATCAGTTCAGAGCAAGTTCCATAAATGTGGTACAGCTACAGAAAGGCCCTCTTTTCCAGTAGACTCGGCCTTCACGAGAAGGCAGAGGCACCCAAGGAGGGGCCTCTAATGTCTGTTTCTTGGGCAGATGAGTTCTTATGGAGGTAGGCAGGGCTTCAAATATCCAGCTCCCAGGTGATTTTAATTTAAATCAGCACTGCAGTTTGGGGAGGGGCTGTGGCTCAGTGGTAGAGCATCTGCTTGGCATGCAGAAAGTCCCAGGTTCAGTCCCCGGCATCTCCAGCTAAAGGGACTAGGCAAGTAGGTGATGTGAAAGACCTCTGCCTGAGACCCTGGAGAGCCACAGCCGCCGGTCTGAGTAGACAACACTGACTTTGATGGTCCAAGGGTCTGATTCAGTAGAAGGCAGCTTCATGTGTTCATGTGTCCCGAAACAGTCAGAGAAAGGCTTTGAGTGCCGTACAGAGATGTTCCCTGTCTGTGGTGAATCATTCTTAACAACCTGGCTTTGTTCTGTATCTGTTGGTAGTTTCTAAAAAAATTTTTTTTTCAAAAGCAGTCCCATGTATAACACCTTTACAGCAGGGATGGGGAACCTCAGGCCATACGGCCCCCGAGGACATTTTCTGCGGCCCTCAGGAGCTCTGGGGCCGGGGGTGTGGGGGAGGGGAGGCATGGAGGTTGGGGCCTGGTCGCTTGGGACCGGCGTGCACAGGTGTGTGTGTGGGGGGAAGGCTTTTCTTTATTTTCTTTTTCTGTCACTCTGCTTTCTCTCCCTCTTTTTCTGTCTCTTTGTCTGTCTCCCTCCATCCTTTTCTTTCTTTCTCCCCCTCCCTCCATTTCTTTCTCCCTTTCTCTCTCTTTTCCCCTCCCTCCCTTTTCCTCTTTCTCTGTTTTCTTTCCTTCCTCCCTTCCTTCCCTGTGGATTGGCTGCCTCCTGGCGCCTCATTTGCTCAGGCCTACCACTGGCTGCCCTCCCGCCTGGGAATGGGGGAAGACGAGGGAGCAGGGGCGCCCTCCAGGCCTTCTCTGTTTGGTCTTCCCTGGGGTTGCCAACCTCAAGGTGGTGGCTGGAGACCTGGAAACCGTAGTCTCTCTCCCCCCCCCCCTGGAGATCTACACCTGGTTATGGCCCCAGAATAATGTTGTAAATGCGCAAATGGCCCTTAGCAGGAAAAAGGTTCCCCACCCCTGCTTTACAGGAACCTTGCTTGTATGTTAAGCCATGAGTAACTATGACGAGATCATTCCTTATTCAGAATAGAATCAGCTGGTGCAGCAACCAAGGTTGGTTAAATAAGCTACAAGCTACAGGTGCCACCTGGGTGCAGAATCTAACAGTACTCCCAACCTGATCTTTAAGGGGGATCTCAGCCCCCATTACCATTGCTGGATAACCATCTCCGTGGTCTGTCAAGTTACTAAGTACTGCCATCTTCTCTGGAGTCAGTTTATTAGCTTCTGTCTTCCCATTTACAGCTCTGGGCTGTAAAGAATGGGGCACAAGACTAGTGCATGGTTTTGTAGTGGAGTGGGGGAGAGTTGAATAGTTAACTTCTCAGAGTTAAGCATCTGTTCAATCTGCTTAGGGGTAGAGATTTTATTGGAAAACAAATAAGTAGAGAGATTTCATTGACAAGTGCTCTGTTTTGTCAGGAGCGGACTATTGAGCGCCTGAAGGAGCAGCGTGACAGAGACGAGAGAGAGAAACAGGAGGAGATTGACAACAATAAGAAAGATATTAAGGACCTGAAGGAGAAAGTCAGCACGCTGCAAGGAGATCTGACGGAGAAAGAGGTTGGTCTCCTGGATAACAAATAAGTGTAAAAACGTGAATTTATAATGTTACATCATTAAAGCTAAAGGTAATATTTTTCTTGGGTGTTTTAAGTTTTATACCCTGACAATTGAAATGTGCAGCACTGATACCTTAAGCAAATGTCTCCAATAGTCAATCAGAAGCCTTTCTGGGCAAAAGCCCAACTTGGCCCTGCCTACCTCCTAAAAACACTTGGTAGGCACCAGAAACAGTATTGGTGGGCACCACGTTGAGGGACCCCTAACATTAATGGAGGGAAATGTATGTATATGGGAAATGCATTAATAAGATTTGATTGGTTATAAAGCAGCACCTTGGAGTAAGTTAAATGACCCTGCATGTAACTGAGCTAGCAGAGGTGTACATTTTCTCAACTCATCTCTAGTTAATGAGTTTAGTAGACATAATCAAGCTAAAATACTTCAATATTTAAAAGGGTTTTCCCTCCCCAAATACAACCTGGTGGCTGCTAAAGTGTCCTTTAAAAGTGGTCACTATCACCAACTCTGAATTTGGTGTAAGATAGCTTGACAGATGAGCTGCTACCATGAGCTGCATAACCATCAAGTTCTTGAAGGGCTGTCGTATAGAGGATGGTGCCGAGTTGTTTTCTGTTGTCCCAGAAGGTTGGACCAGAACCAACGGGTTGAAATTAAATCAAAAGAGTTTCCATCTAGACATTAGGAAGGATTTTCTAACAGAGCAGTTCCTCAGTGGAACAGACTTCCTTGGGAGGTGGTAAGTGCTCCCTCCCTGGAGGTTTTAAGCAGAGGCTAGATGGCCATCTGTTAGCAATGCTGATTCTATGACCTTAGGCAGATCATGAGAGGGAGGGCATCTTGGCCGTCTTCTGGGCATGGAGTAGGGATTACTGGGGCGGTGTGGGGGAAGTAGTTGTGAATTTCCTGCATTGTGCAGAGGGTTGGATGACCATGGTGGTCCCTTCCAACTCTATGATTCTATTATTCCCTTGATTTGGATTTAATGAACGAGGTTGGAGTGTTCCCTATTCTTGACCTGTTCTTTTCCTGCAATAGAATAAACTGTGGGTTGCTATCCTGTTTTGCATGGATGCAGTGGCACTCTGTCATTTGTCATGAATCTGGAACTATATAATTATTTGTCCTCGCATAAGGAATTGGGGGTGGGGAGTGCAATTCCACACTCATTCATGTAACACCAGCCACAGTTTGTCTTGATCCAGAAGGAAATCGAAATAAAATGGATAGATGTGGTAACAACAGAATTCTGGAGCCGGAGCCAAACTGTGTAGCTCTGTGCATACTCATTTACACATTTGCAGATATGTTCGTTTCGTTGATAGGCTTCCTTGCTGGATTTGAAGGAGCATGCCTCATCTCTAGCATCATCAGGATTGAAGAAAGACTCTCGGTTGAAGTCGCTTGAAATTGCCTTGGAACAGAAAAAGGAGGAATGTTTGAAACTGGAATCTCAGCTGAAAAAGGTAAACACTGTGAACTCTTGTCATTTAAAAATGGAATTTGGAGATCTATTTGTAAGTGTTACCATTCTTTTAATTACTACCTTCCACCCTGTGCATATCCTCATTTAGGAAATAAATTATTTCTTTGGGATTGCTATTCCAAGTGAGCATGTAAGGATGTTTGCGTCAGTGATTAGAAGCAGCCAATAGAAGAAACACTGAGGGACTCACAATGGCATCCAAAGCATCCTTCTAAGCCCATAGGATGGCCCAGTTAGACATTCTCTTTCAACACCTTTGAGCATAGTTTGAAAGGGTGTGCAAGCATTTTTCATGTAGATTCATGTAGTCTGAGTGAGATTACAGCTCATGGGAAAAGATGTGCCTCTTCACATAATAACTGAAAGTATGAAAGAAAATATGAAAGTGGCCAGCCAGTTCCTGTGGAGGACCAACAAGAGGGCACAGATGCCGAAGCCTTCCCCTGATCTTGCCTCCTGGCACTGGGATTCAGAGGTTGACTGCCTCTGAACATGGAGGTTCCCTTTCATCACCATGGCTAGTAGCCAGTCCTCCTTGAAACTATCTAATCCCCTTTTAAAGCTCTGTGCCTGTAGCCATCTCTACATTCTCTTACAAACATCTTTAAACGTATTCCACTCACTCTAAAAGAGAACTTTAAGATTGTTCCCCTTAATTTCTGATTCTTCCATTTAGAAAAAAGCATGGGCCTGAGGCGAACATTTTAAAAAATCACTTATATTTCCAGTTGTCAGGGCCTTCTAGGAACTTAATTACCTTATAACTCTTGAAATCTGGCATGAGTGTACGTTGCTGTCAGTACAGAGGTGGAGCAGCTTAGCATGCCTGCTCAATGTACCCATGGGAGAAAACCTCAGTTGTGTTGCATTTTAGTCATTACATTATACCTACATTTCATTCATTAAGCCAACTTTTTCTGTAGGAAAAGGTAGCATTTTGAAATAGTCCTCAGTGGTGGTCTTTTCCATCACACTGTTCACAAAGCTAATTTTCCAAGTTCTATATACAATAAATTTAAATATTCAATCAGACCATCAGATTATGTCTGTTATCATCTGGACCTCAACCCAGTCATGTTGTCAAGCTGTGTTCCATACTGTTACAGGGCTGGTACTTTTGAAACAGACAGACATGGGAAATCCTAAATATTTTTAAAATTGTTAATAAAATTATGACATTAATCTGTTGAAGGCATTCATTTTCTGAACAGCTCTGTAGCCACTATTTGAAACATAGAATCATAGAGTTGGAAGGGACCACCAGGGCCATCTAGTCCAACCCCCTGCACAAAGTAGGAAATCCACAACTACTCACCCCTCACCCCCAGTGACCCCTATTCCATGCCCAGAAGATGGCCAAGATGCTCTCCCTCTCATGATCTGCCTAAGGTCATAGAATCAGCATTGCAGACAGATGACCATCTAGCCTCTGCTTTAAAACCTCCAGGGAAGGAGAGCCCACCACCACCTGAGGAAGCCTGTTCCACTGAGGAACCACTCTGTTAGAAAATTCTTCCTAATGTCTAGACTTGGTGTGTAACTGGTGAAATTTATGTTCCCTACCCAAAAGGCAATTGAAACAGCTGAGGAGGGAGGCGTAAAACAGTAGAAGTTTCTGAGATTGACTTTTTTCTAAGGTGGTTTGTTTGTTACATTTCTGTCTCTCTCTCTTGCGTTGTTCTCTTTCCCAATTCTTCCCTTCTTTTCCTGTCTTTCTCCTTAGCATCCTGAAGTCTTATTGAGTCACCCATCCAAGCCAGTAAGTGCCATGACAAACGGGAAGGTCATTGCCAGCCCCATTTGGTTGTCTGTTATGCATGTATATACACTTGTGTCTTTGTATTCCTCGGCCAACACACAGTATATTGGTGAGCTCTTTTGTGGGGATGCTATGTAGCGGGCAGAGGGTGGGTAGAATAGGTACAGAATTTTAGAGCAGTCCTGTTTATTAAACAGTCTAGGGTAATGCTTCTCTTTAGCAGCTTCTCTCCAGTTTCCCCCCCCCCATGTAGATCACCCAGAGTAGTTCTTCCAACCCTGTTCCTTTCCTTAGTTACTTTTCTATTCTGCAGCTTTTAAATCATCTTGGTTATCCATGAAGAAATGTGAGGATGTGTTAGAATATTTTGGTTAATTAGGAAGCTACTGAAAAATACTTCTTGAACTAAAGTGATGTTCTTTTGGTATAATCTTTCATTCAAAAAAGATTGGAGATAGAGGAGAAATTTAGTTGCCATTCACTTGAAAGACAGTGGAAGAGACTTGCTAGAGAAATGGGGAGATGGTGTAGTATATGAGACTGTTTAAAAGTGCATGCCAAGAGAGATTGAGTTTGGGATAGAGGATAGATGTTGAGTTAGCATAGGAGTTGAGGACTGAGTAGTTAGTAAACTAATTATATTGTGTCTTTGGGAGAGTCTCCATATTTTCCTCTTTATCCTGTGTAAGACTGGGCATTTGATTTAAAAAAAGGCCAATTGACCACCCAAATATTGATGTGACTCTTGTCTAAATCATAAATTATCATTGTGCAGCAATGAACTTCATTAAAAAAGAAAAGTAGCAATTAATACTTTTGAAACACTGAGGGTGTCTTATAAGAGTATTCTTCAACCAGGACCCTCAGATGGGTCATGGAATCCTGGCCAATGACTTCTTATACAGCTACCTTTTGGGGGGGCTGGTTTTTGGAAGAACCTGCTGCTAATGTGCATATGTAAAGAGCTATGGCACTATGCCTCCTTCCTCTTTTTTGTGCACACACTGAGAGGTATGGCAGAACAAAAAAAAGCAAAATCGTTTAGCAGTGGCTGAGGTGGATGGGAGAAGGCGTGGGCGGGTGATTTCTGAACCAGCCTGTGCTGGCTTGATCCTCCCTATCATATACTTCCTGGTTTGTGTCTTATGTTTCCTTTCCCTGATCCTCTTGGACTTCTGCCCTGGATTCTAAGCCTTGAAACTGGTGAAGACATAATTCCTCTTCCTGTTCCATAACTATGATGCCATAGATTTTCTGTCTAGGGATACACATTTGTCACATTCACATTTGACACTCTTAATGATACTCGTAAAATGTCTTATGCACATACTTAATGCACATTTTAATGTGCATAAGAATGTAATGTGTGAATATCTTGGATTATTTAATGTTTGGATTAGCAGACTGCTAGAATTTGCCACCTCTCGACTTCAACACAAAGAATGGGAACACCTTCAAACTGAATCTTTATGATGCTTGACACTGAAAAGTTTTAGGGTTCGGTCCCTTTGTACTGTGTGCATAGGCACCACCTCTTAATATATAATTTATTTGTAGTAATTAGGGATGTACAGTCAGATATTTCTGGTCCAAACATATATCCAAAAATACCTTATTGGTATTTTGTGAGTATATTTCGGTACTGGCAGTTGTCTCATAGCCCTCCATTGTCTGTGGACATGGGCAAAGGGGATAAAAGCGGGCCTGGTTGTTGCTTGGCCTCATTTCAGGGCAAGATTTTTTTGTAGTGGTATGCTGCTGCTCTGGTCTGTGCCTTGGGTTAATTTTGCTGCCTGGTGCTACCTGCCTGCGAAGGCCTTATTATTTAAAACATTATTTCAAGTTTTTCCTGTGTTTTTTGTTTGTGTCTTGATAGTTGTAATTGATGGGGAGACATTGATTTCTTTCTGGTTGTTTTTAAAAATAATTTTCTTTGGCTTTGTTTTGTGCTGCTTTTAAAAGGCTTGTGCGGTTTTGTTGATTTGTCTTGTTTTAGAATTTTTAAATGCCTTTCACTTTATTTTTTGTGCTGGACGGGGGGGGTCCTAAGTGGGATTGTCTGGTTTGACATCAGCTGTTGTGATTGTTGGTTCTGTTTGCATTTGGAGGCTTTTGGCCATTGGATGCTCGTGTGCATTTGGCTATAGGCTGCTTTGCCTTGGAGAAAGCATGGAATTCCCCCTCCCCAATAGAAAACAATGGAAACAAGTAGGATAACTTGTACAGGGGGCTGTAGAATTGGACCACTTGATCCGATTTGTTTGAAACTTGGGGAGTCTTTAGTGGACAAGATGCAGTAGATTTCCTGCAGTTTTGGTGACATTTGATCGAAAAACAGCCATTTCAGCTACCCCAGAAAGAATTCCTCCCATAGAGAATAACAGACCACCAACCTTTTGGAATTCTGGGGCGGAGGTAACCTGAATCAGAATGCCAAAATAGTATGGGAAGATCCAAATACTCAAGAATACCCATATGGAACCCATTCCCCAAATCTGAAAAATACTTGTTTTTCCAGTGCACATCCCTAATAGTAATTGTAATACAAATTATTTGAAGTTGTTTCTATGTCACGTCTGTTGAAAAACTGATCATATCACAGTAGGGTGAAGTGTTCCGAAAAATAGTGTTATTTCCCCTGATCAGGTTTCTTCAACAAGTGACAGGCAGTTTATTATTCAGATTATATCTTTGTACCTTATTTTAAGCCAAGGGGATGAAAAGCAATGGGGTTTTTTTTAAGTGTAATTAAATAAAACTTCATTAGTGTTTTTAAACAACCTGTATTTCATTTAGATATAATGTTAAACAAAACATATAAGTCTGTATCACAATCTCTTAAAACTGACTCCATGAGCCTCTGATGAGCCTGGTCAAAAATCTTACTTTGAGTGTCAAGCATTATAACCATAACACAATAGATTATTCATTTATTAATGTGCAAATTAGGAATAGTTAGACTGCCAACAAATAGCATGGGCACTTTACTTTTCAAGTCATAGAGAAATTTTGTTTCTACCCAGTAAGTACTGCCCCTTGTTTTTGGACAATTCCAGGGCTTAATCATCTGGCCACTGTGATCAGATGTGTTAAATTACGGTAATGCACTTTATGTGCCTTTGAAAACTATCTGGAAACTTCAGTTCTTCTCAAACATAGAGGCCAGGCTATTGTCGCAGCCTCAATACAGGGGTCATATCACTCCTGTGCTGATAGACTTGCTTTGGCTGCCCATCTGTTTCTGGGCATAATACAGAGTGCTGCTTCTTACCTTTAAGACCCTAAGTGTCTTGGGGCCAAGATACCTGAAGGACTGCCTCCTCCCATATTGCTGCTTGTATCAATTAAGATCCTGTCCCAAAGTAGTTCTCCTGCATGCTCCCGCCTCTAAACACGAGGTGGGGGCAACCTCACCTTTGGAATGCCCTCCCGCTTGAGGCTTAGTTGGTGCTTACTTGTCCTTTAGGCACTTGGTCAAAGCATTTTAGCCAGGCTACTAACGAAGGGATTCGGTCTTTTAAAGCTGTTTTTACAGTCTACTTTTAGCCTGATGAATAGATATTATTTTAGGCTTCTGAACGTTGCTTTAAACAGTTTTTATGCCCCTTGACTTGTTTTTATGGCTTGTTTTAATAGTGATAGTTCTTATGTTGACTTGTATGACTTCATTGCATTGGGTTTGCTTTGTGAGCTGTCTCAAGCATGTCTCTAAAGAGGTGGCATCTAAATTCCTTTTGTATATTAGATTCTGGGCTCCAGTTCCTTTCCTAGTTTCAAAACACAGATATTTTTAAATTTATTTCAGCACTTATACCTCGCTTTTCTCCCACACATGGGGATTCAAAGCAGCCTATAAAACACAAAACCACAGTTCAAATAAAGACATAAACTGTGATGCCCCAGCATCCTGGGCTGGTTTCACTAGTCGCTCAGGGCCACAGGTCACAAGCCACCTGCTGAGGGCCAAGGATCATGACTCCTTACCCTTTAATTCACAACTCTGGCCATGCCTAGGCTAAATACCTACAAGAGAGGAGGAATAGAAGCTCAGCCCAGGTCTGATGCAGCTGGCAAAGATGTTCCTAACCTCCATCTCCTGGTAGAAAGTAACCAATGCAATTTCTTATGATTGTGTTTAATAAACAGCAAGCATTCTGATTTTGCCAGGTTTCTGAATTGCTTATCCATTTTGCTTGGCGGCAGCACCCCCTCCTGACAGTTCATGGCATGAAGTCAGTGAAATATGTGAACTGTTAACACCTACAAGCCCATGGAAAATGCTTCCGTGTGTGGAAGGATGTGAGATTTCTGAGGCACCTGCTCATGGAGACTCAGGAAGGGCCTTGAGTAGCAATGGGGGCTGCTGCTGTAAGGGAGAGCCAAACAGCCTCTGTGGGAGCAGAATACTGACTGTGGCACTTTAGATCCCACCAGCAGCATGGTGCAGGGAAAGCACAGTGAGAGAGTTTAACATTCTACGCTCCTACTGTGATCAGTCCTTAGGAACTGAAGAAAAAGTATTGGTGATTAACATTGGTGTAGAGGAAAGTACATAATTTTTGGAATAGCTAATATCATAGAGTTATGATTGTAGAAGGCTACATTTTAGTCCAGTAGCCCCTTTTGAGCCCAACAAGATTTTTGGAGTATAAGCTTTCAAGAGTCAAAGCTTCCTTTGTCAGATTGTGGAAGGTAAGGATAGTCTAATCTTAATTGGCCTGTTCCTGTAATAAGTAATTTACAGTTTCTCAAGCGTTCTTCTTGCTTTTGAGAATGAGTTGCATACTTTAGAGAGCACCGCTTTGGCGCAGAACGTTTTCTGTTATGAATACGAAGGGTAATGCTTGGGATACTGTTTTTTGCAGGCTCACGAAGCAACAGTGGAAGCCAGGGCCAGTCCAGAGATGAGTGACCGATTTCAGCAGTTAGAGAGAGAAGTGGCACAGTATCGGGAAGAATCCACTAAGGCACAAGCAGAGGTGGATCGTCTGCTGGAAATCCTGAAGGAGATGGAAAATGAGAAAAATGATAAAGATAAGAAGATAGCAGAACTGGAAAGGTAAGAGGAGTATATTATCTTAAGGAGACCTCACACTAGCAAGTGCAGGTGTGAGTTATCCAGCTTCTTATTTTTAAGAACTCTAGAGTATGTGAGGTTGATGTTAAGAGTTTCACAATACTTTGCAGCTTTCTGGCTGTTCAGAAAAGTAAACTGATGGAGTCAATGTAAATAGCTGAAACCAAAATATGCTGAAATCTTGTGCAGGTGGAAGAAAAAATGCTGAACATTGTTGATTTAAACTTAGCAAAAAAGTAGTTAAAGCTGCATGTACATTAACTCAGAAAATCCAGTCTTGTTCCCTGCAATATATTTGACAAAGATTATGTGGAGCAGGCTAGCCTGATCTTGTCAGATCTCAGAAGTTAAGCAGGGCCAGCCCTGGTCAGTATTTGGATGGGAGACCACCAAGGAATACCAGGGTCACTACGCAGAGACAGGCAATGGGAAACCACCTCTGAACGTTTCTTGCCTTGAAAGCCTACAGGGTTGCTGTAAGTCATCTGTGACTAGATGGCGCAAAAAAAAAGTTGAGTACCTTTCATCTGCGTTTTGATGTAAGGACTAATTATCCTTTATGAGAAGACAACATGCCCAGACCAAATCAGACATGACGTTACAGGTTTGAAACAATTTCAGGCTCTTGGAGTTACTTTTTGTTAACGTGGCTTCAAAAAACCCTTTTTTCTGCTAAAAAAAGAATTGGGCAATGTATTGCAGTTCTACTAGGTGTGGATGTGGTCATCCAAAACCTAGCAGCTGATCACAGGGGGAAGTCATGGAAGCTTTGAGTGGAAAGTAGGAAGGAAACACCAGCCATTTGTTGGTCATTGATCTCCTGAGATGTGGTTCTAAACTCTTGGCATCTTAGAGCAGCAGTAAATAAATAGCGTTAAAAGGTGTATTGTGGAGGTTCTTTACTTGGCTGTTTCTCTTGGTAGTGCACTAATTTTTCTTTTTGACCAGAATGGATTTCCTTAACATTATTTCGTATGGTTTCAACTGCATTGTGTCAGATGCCAGGAAAATCACATAGATTGAGACCACCACCTGAGTAGAATTTTCCTTGGTGGATTTGTTAATCCTGGAAATGAGATGCCTGCACTTGCCCCACATCTGTACCATTTGTTCACTTGGCTTAATATTTTAAAACTGAGCTAAATTCAGAATGTGTAAATTGGTATGGGCAACATTTATGTAAACTGCTGGTAAAGGTACTATCCACAGCCCAGGGAGGAAATCTTAAAAGTAATTTATTGTACAAATGTTCCATACATCTGCATATACTTAGACCTTCTCATGGTCCTCTTCTGTGTTGCATTAGAATCTACTCAAATGTGCCAAGGCAACTTTCTCAACTCATTAAGAAAAACATGGACACACTAATCATAACAAACTCTTTGAACTACATCACTTGCTAAGGTTTTCTTCTTGAACTAAGCTCTGAAAGTTAATTTTTATTCTTCTCGTTTTCCCCTGTGTTTTCCAATAAAAGACTGTTTTTTCTCCCCTGGTGACGAGTTGATGTCCATAAGGAAAAATGTTCCTATATCTCTGCCTTTCAGAATGCCTACTGGGGTGATTGAAATATAGACTTCCTAAAAAAATTTCCTGAACTTGATTTGTAGGCTAATACCCCAGACCTAATTCTGCACATCACATCTCTGTGTTCATTGCTCAAGGCTCTCCAGAATGTTTCTTTAGCATCAAATTGAACACATTGTAGCAGAACCACCACATCTTTCCTTCTTAATGCTGGCCACTGATTAAATGCCATTTCCCCCCATTTGAGATATTCTGAATTCTCCTTGCCCTTCTCTTATGTTACCCAAATCTCCTTCTGCACCTTCCTTTTAAAATTTTTTAAAGGTGCATCTTTTTGTTACTGTGTATACAAAAAAAACCCCCTGTTTTCTTTAGAGTACAGTATAACCTCCATGGTTATGTGTAAATGGATTTTTGTTTCTGGATGTAACCCGCAATCATACAGGATGAATGCTGGGTGAAGTTGATAACACACTAGTTACTATTGGAGAATCCAGTATCATTTCACATTGGTAAGAAAAGTATATTGTGTTGTTTGAGATGTTCCTTTGCTGTTCTAGCCTTCTGATCTGAAGTGATAATAAGAAAAATCGTTGCCTTCTGTTCTTCATGATTCTGAAACAGGCTTACGTATTAGTTGCACAGGAGGCAATTTTCCATGATTCTGAAATGCCATCAGTTTGCTGAGGCACACTGTATTTTTTTGCTCACTTTTGCTACATTTATCAGAATGGATTATTGGTAAACGTAGCTGTAGGGCTGAAGCCTGTTCCTTTACTGTAGGTTGCCACTTCCTGTTCGGGAAGAAGAAAGGAAATGAGCTGCGGGAGCATAGTTTTCTAGGAGTTTTCCATAGCCAGGTCCCGGGGCGGGGGGGGGAATGAGATCAGTGGCAAAAATGATTGGCCATAAGTGCAGAGTAGGCAGAGTAAAGCACACAGCAGACTCAACAGGGTCTAGTTCATAGCCCCTTTGGAAGAAGTGAAAACTCTTCAGTAGGTTCAATTTTACAAGCTACCTTATTCATAGAATCATAGAGTTGGAAGGGACCACAGCTGCTTCGTCAGCTGCTTTGTTTTCATGCAGTTCTGCTCACATGTTAAATGTTGGCTGCCCGCTCCCTATTACTAACTACTTATATTGTCACCCCATGATCATCTGATGGTTTCATTCAATCTTTTTCTTCTGTGTTTTTCCCTCTCTTTCTCCCACTTCTCTCTGTCATTTCTGGTTTTTCTCGGATTGTTTTGTGTGTTTGGTTTCTTTGACCATGCCTTTTCTCAGAAGGCACGCTGCTTCACACAGACTGCCCTCCCCTTACCAGGTGTCTGTCCCTGCACCGCAGCCTGTAGGGGGGTTTGTGTGGGACTTTTTAGGAAAGTGAGTTTATGACCAGGCTGTTGTTACTTGCTGGTGGAATGCTGCTTCCCGCTAACTGGCTGCACTTTCTGCTGGGGTTTGCTGTAGTCAGTGTGTGTGTGTTTGCTTCTGCTGGGGTTTGCTGTAGTCAGTGTGTGTGTGTTTGCCCGTGCATTAGTGTGTTAACAGCGTATCTGAGCATTGCCATACTGGTTAGAAAAATAGATTTGCTGCGTTTCTTTTAAAACGCCTTCCTTTCTTCCATTGTTGCATTCCTATGAACTCAGTTTAAAAAAAATCAGATATTTTAACTTCTGCATTTTTTGGCACTTTTCAGTGCCTTGTATGTGACTTCAAATATAAATAAAATCTTTTAAAAAAACTAGAACAAGATAACTGAGCACTAACGCACAGACCAATAATAGTTTAATCAGTGGTGAGGGATAAAGAAGAAGAGCAAGAAGAGTTGGTTTTTATATGCCGACTTTTTTTACCCCTTAAGGCAGAATCAAACCGGCTTTTACAATCACCTTTCCTTCCCCTCCCCACAACGACCACCCTGTGAGGTAGGTGGGGCTGAGAGTGTGTGATTAGCCCAAGGTCACCCAGCTGGCTTCATGTGTAGGAGTGGGGAAACAAATCCAGCTCACCAGATTAGCCTCCACTGCTCATGTGGAGGAGTGGGGAATCAAACCTGGTTCCCCAGATCAGACTCCACCACTCCAAACCAATGCTCTTAACCACTACACCATGCTGGGATTAGACGTATGAAGGCACGGGGGGCGGGGGAGTTCATGGGAATTTTTTTTTCTTTTTTCAAAGACTGTCTTCTGTTTTTCCAACAAAAACAGTTTTGGGGAGCACTGAAAAATAAGTGAAATGCTTTTTGGGACAAGGTTCTACTTGCTCCAAATGTATAGCATGAAAAAGTCTGAGGACTCTGTTAAGTTTTCCAGTGATAATATGGGAGCTCTGGGGAAAATAAGTATCAACTCCCCCCGCCCTTAAATTGAGTGAAATGTTTTTAAGCAAAGTTTTACTCAAAAGGTGTGTGAAAATTTGTAAATAAAACAATTTACAGCATTAGGTGAGAGCCAGCATGGTCTAGTGGTTAAGAGTGGCGAACTCTAATCTGGAGAACCGGGCTCGATTCCCCAATCCTCCACATGAAGCCTGCAAGGTGACCTTGGGCCAGTCACATTTTTCTCAGAACTCTCTCAGACCACTCTTCAGGTTACAGGGTCATCATAAGTCAGCTGTGACTTGATGGCACACACATACACACACAGCATTAGATAATTGCTATTTATGTTATAGACATATAAAGCATATTTTTGAATGTGGACAATTTTTGCAACCATATGCTATAAAGTAATGATAATACATTATTTAAAAGTAATTTTTTCAATGTTAAACTTGATATGCAACAGAATTTTTCTAGCCTCAATTTTTATTTTTTTGTACCTTACAAATGGCAAAAATTAATATATATGTGTCCAGGTAGAATAGGGAGCAGCAGTTTGCAGCTCTCTCAAGTATCTTAGCAATTTTTCTTATAGACATTTATATTTAAGATCCATAACTATGCCAAACAGTAGTATTTAATATGCTACTTAACTTATGAATTACATCTTAAGCTAAGGCAATAATATAAGCTTAGGTTTGATAGGAAAGTAAATATCTCAGTTTTCCTCAAAATTTCAGTTTCCCCCCAAAATACCATGCTTTTTTCAGTTAATTCAAAATGTCTGAAAATTGTACATCTTAAATCTCTGTGTGTGATCCATTCCTTCAGGTTACCTATCACACATCTTCCCTCAAAGAAAGGGTGGGGGAGAGGAGCAGCTATGGATAACTATTCCCCTGAATGGCTCATTGTCGTATCCACACAAATTGTCAGTACATTTATAGATAAGTCAAATAGAAGGTAAATGCTACAAGCTGTGGAGTTCACCCCCCCCACACACACACTGTTTCTGGGGATTGGTATAGCCCCAGGTGATATTGGGTGGCACAGCAGGCTATGGAGGAGAGAGGCAAGGTCAAAAAGTTCTGTTCCACGAGCACTACTCTGATCATACTAAATAGGATTCAAGCCATTAGTTACTAGTCTTCAACTTAGTTCCTAGCCATTAGTTCCTAGTCTTCAACTTTTTAAAGGCAAAATATTATGTAAAAAGGGCCCACCGGGCCCACCTGGGAAGCTTCCATGTGCACATTTTATCCCAAAGCCCACCTCAGAATACAGGGGATCTTCCAGATTGGCATAAATACAGCATGATAAGCCTGAAAAAAAATTAGGGATGTCTCTGCAATGCAGTTAGAAGTACATATGTGTTTAGTTTGGCTATAATATTAGTGTAATTTTAATGCCTTTATTTTTAATGCTGTCAAATCGAAAATAACCTCAAATATTACTGCCCTTGCTTTACTAGATGTGAACCTTCTAGCAGTTTAGGAGTTGCTTGTTATATACCACACTGCTGATTGTTAATAGTGTTAATTGGCTGGATACTATCTTGGGGGAGGAGATTTGAACTATTTGATATTTTAAAGCAATAAGGTTTTACTGCCTATTTTTCTGAGCATGTTCGGCTACATTATCCAACTAAAAATTTAAAAGTTATTAGCTCCTATCTACTCCTTCAGCCTGTTCTTGTCTCTGTATCAGAATTCCAAACTCTCTGTGCTACAGTTGCCAACTGATCTGAAGAAAAGGGGTTCTGTTCCCTTAACAGTGGTTTAACGTGTAGAAAGGGCAGCTGATTTTTTTTTCCATAGCATGTTAAAGGAACTTTTCTCATGGCCAGTTGGCAGTGCTTCTCTGCCCCCTAACAAATTGAATCCCCATTCTCACCACCAAGAGGTGGTGGTAGAGGACTGTATCCCAGCGTAGTGGCACATTGGCTCTTATTTTGATAACAGTCCATGACAGCAAGAAAGTAATAAAAAAAAGCCTGCCCATGCAGATTGAAATGCTTCAAAAAGCAATATCTGGCATGAAAATACAGTAAGGTCTTTTTGCCTTCATTTAAAGGAAAAGACTGATGTTCCATTTCCTTTACACTACACATTGGTAACATTGCAAAATGTAACTATTCTCCGGGCAAAACCAGGACAACTCTATCCAGGATGGGTGGAGAGTTGGCACATTCTATGTCTGTACCAGTAAATAGGTGGAAAGCTAAGAAATTTTATTTTAATTTAATTGTGTATTTCACAGAGATCCTTTTTCATGCTAAACATGAGGATTTCTAGGGTTGAGACCATTTCTGAGCTTGTGGAGATATAGAAATAGCACTCCTAAACAAGTGAAATTAAAAAGAACTTGTATGAGAACAGTTTACTATTTTGAGCAATACGCTAATAGAAATATTCCTTTACACTGGAAATAGTGAAATGATCTGAGATTTTTTAGCTTTGGTCACGTTATTTAGAAATATCTTAGTACGACTATGGTACAGTTTTTACTCCCTATTTAAAATTCTGTGTCTGAGCTTACATACTTTGGAGACTTGGAAGAGGGACTGCTACTGGATGTTGTAAGGAATGTGGGTTGCATGGGTGCTTGGGATGAAATGGTTGCTTGCTATAATGGTTACATTATTTTGTAACTTGAGGTATCTCATTCTATATTATCCTGCTTGCTTTGGGGGGTGGGATTGCTTGCACCTTTGTATTTAAGTCAATTTCACTGATTTAGGGTAAAAAAATGTTATATAGGTAAATGTGGTCACAAAAATGTATCTCTAGTGCCCTGCCATTTTAAGCATGTTTTAAATGCATAAAGCAGTCCACCACAGAATTTTTGGCTAGCTTTTATTAAATTACCATGCCATAAGCTTTCCATGCTTGCTTAATTCTTCCTTACCAGCTGTTAAATCAGTGTAAGAACTTATATTGGTAGCATTTCTTTGCAGTATGACATTTTAAGTAAACTAAGGCACATCATATTAGATATTTCCAGTTCTTGTTCAGCAATCTCTCTCTAACGGTTAGAAGTAACCTGCTTTAATGTACTTTCCTGTATTGTGTTTTTCCTTGTGACCAGTGAAATTTCTAGTAAGCTATATAGTAGCCCAAAATGAATAGTTCATCTTCGTTCTTCTGTGCAGTCCCACATTGAGGACTGCGCTCGTGCAGGCCTGCCTTGGACTGTTTCCCCCCCCCCCAGCTTTTAACCCTTTGAGGGTGCTATTTATTTAGAGACATTTAAAATAGCAAAGCAAAAAGGTTTTAAAGTATCTAAAGATAAGTTTCATTCTTAACCTTCACAACAGAAGCTTGATTTTCCAGCTGAGTTTACTGACATCGTAGTATGCCCAGTAAGCGTCTCAGATCTATCATCTTTTCTAATTACATCTGTTTAAAACAGCAGACTAGGGAACTGTGTATTTAATCTTGCAAAACTCCTTTCAAAATGAGGCACATTTACATTAGGGTATGGTTCTTAAACACGAGGCACACCAACTGTATCTAAAACAACTAAAAGGTTTCGATTTTACTATTTACTTTGCAGTTGTGCAAGTGGCTAACAGTTACGTATGGTAGAAAGAGTTTTTGAGTAAGAGAACAAAGGATAACTCAATATGCGTATCCTCCATAAAATCAATGTTCTATTGATCTAGTGATACTTTTTTGAATACATCTGATAGATACCTTAAAGTATGCTCAACTGAGGCTGCACTACGTTGCCTCAACTGGCTCATGAACATTTTAAATGCTCATGTGAGTGACTTACTAGCAACAACAAGCAGAACATTAGAAGAGAGACTTTAACAAGACTGCAGATTAGCATCATTGATCATAAGTCTGGCTACTATGGTTTTGTGTCTGAGAAAAGGATCCAAAGCTTTTTTGCAACCAGACAAAAAGGAGAGGATAATGTTCTAAATAGGTACCATGCTTTGAGTTTTGTCTGTGGATTGCCTATTTATCAGTGAAATTGACCGTGGACTTGGATGTCTCTGATAGCAGGGTATTGGAATTGACACCAAAAAGACAATAATGAACTCATGAGGCCTGTTACTGCACACTCATCTCCAACGGGTAGTTTTTAGCTGGTCTGCTTCTCAGTGTTGTTGGAGAGAGCTGTCTAGAAGTAGCATGTTCATTATTGTGCTTTAGATTGCACCTCATGACGCAGATGAGTATATCTGATTTAGGACAACAATTTGACAAAAAACGTAAGAATAGTTCATAATTATGCAATCCCATTACAAGCAATAACAAAGGAAGGTTTGCATTGTATACATTCACCTGATGTTGGCTTTGTCATTAAGATATACATTTAAGATACTCCACTGGGATAAAACTTTAAACTTGAGAGAGGCCTGAACAGAGTTGTCAGGATTCCCAGAACTGCCTCCTTGCTGACTCATGTGTCATAAAAGTGATCCTCAGACAGTAAATGGTGCTTTCTAAAATTTCTGAAGTTAAGTTACGTTGCATTTTTCCCCCCTTGGGATAATAACAACCAAAAGAACGTTCTAGAGCAATCCTGTTAGGTAGAATGGTGTAATCTAATTAGGTGGTTCTTTGTATTGATGAGAAGCCTACCACACTGATGGGTTTTGACTGAGGGAGCCTTGCCTTTCTTTTTCCATCTTGCCTTGTTATCTAGTGCTATGCTGCTTCTTTGTCCCTTTTCTTGAAGTGTTAACTTTGGAGTGTATCCTCATTAACGCTTTCTCTAACTTTCTCTTTCACATTTCGTACCATGGATTTTGCTGTTTGCTTCAGCCTCACCTCAAGGTCAGTATGTTAATTTCAGGATTTTATGAAACTGATGGGTCTAACATTGAGCTGTTGGTATGCTAAAATCCAATTTTGTTCTATAGAGCATGGGATGAGAAATTTTGATTATTTTATTAAAACCTTGAAACCACCTACCCTGGTTGTACTTTTCTTGGCAAAATGCACAGAAAAATGGCTCTAGAACTTCTTCCTGTTTGGACATTATCCCCTGTACAGTAATGAACAATGTTTTCAAAGCTTAGCTGGTTATGAGGTACAGTTTGTTTTCTGGAAATAACAACAGCCACCCAGAAATGTATGCATTTTGGCACTGGAGTTATTTTTACTCAGCCCATGTAACATATTGAGGTAAAAAAAATACCCTATGGGTTCATTAAGAAAACCCTATTACAGAGAACCATTCTAAGTGCTCTGCAGAGATACAGCCTTTCACGACAGCCTGAAGATCCTTCCTAACAAACTGGAGAATATTTACCTCACCACAGAGAGATGTATTCAAGGGGGAAAAGTATCAAAGTATCAAAAATATTAGAAATTAATCATTTTAGATGTTTTTAAATGTTTTGTTTTAAAATTAATAGAAGTTTGAAAGTTTGTTAGTTATCTAAAGTCTTAGGTTCAAACCATAGTTTTTGTTGTTCCAAATTTTAAACAAATAGTAAAGGAACCATACTGGTATAAGTTAGTCAGTATACAAAGGGGAAGGGGAATATACACACACACAAATTCTACCTCATGTCAAAGTGTGTTTTCGAGCTCTGGATGTTGTAGTACTAGGAACCATTGATTTCTGCCCCCACAAACAATTGTGTGGGAGTTTTTGTCCCCCAAGATTCATTTGAATTTGTCTTGGGATAGAAATATACCTCATATATAATATGTAAGGTGTTTTTTTACAATGTTAGAAGAATAGTAGGGCCACTGTGCTAATGGAAGCGCTTTGAAATATATTTTATGGCAAAATACTAGTATTACTAGGAGTAGGACAAGCAGCCTAGTGAAATGTGTCCTTTCTCACTCCTTCCAGCCCTGAACTGGGTACCATTCTTGTAGCCTGAGACTCACTTCATTCAAGCCATGATGTCTGGCAGTGAGGAAAGGATCATTTAAGGACTTGGGGACTTGCCCCTTACTTATTTCATATCAACAGCTGCTATAGACAAAATCAGTAGTTCTCAAACTTTTTGAACTGGAACACTCTTAAAATGTTACCTTATGGGTCCTCTACCACATGACCTTAGGCCAGGACTCAGCTAGGGCCCAAATGCAACAGAAGGTTTCAGGAGGCAATGAGTATAAACTGTGATCAGTGCCATTGTGCTAAACAGAGCTAAGTAGATCCCTTTCCCCCCCTTATCAGCCAATTCCATTTTCGCCCTATTGGCGCGGTGGAAAAGCTGGAAACAGCCAATCATGACCCTCAGAATCCTCGGAGGGAGATGGGGAAGGGAGCTGGTAGAAGAAAAAGAAAATTTAATGGCCATTCTCTTCAGATAGGGTCTAGGCATTCTGATAGGCATGATAGAAGTAGCTCGCTCTATCCTTAAGTAGAGAAGAGTGAATGAGATACCCAAAGCAATAGCATGTAAGGGGAGTAGGCATGGAGAAATCAGCATTGGTAATGCCTGATGTTCAAGCTGGTTTCAGAAAAGGAAGAGGCACTAGAGATCATATTTCAAATATACGCTGGTTACTAGAGCATACGAGAGAATTTCAGAAGAAAATCAGCTTGTGTTTCATAGATTACAGCAAAGCTTTTGACTGTGTGGATCATGAAAAGCTATGGCTGGTTTTAAAGGAAATGGGTGTGCCACTACATCTGATCGTTTTGATGCGCAACCTGTACTCTGGACAAGAGGCCACAGTTAGAACAGAATATGGAGAAACAGAATGGTTTACAATTGGCAAAGGTGTCAGACAAGGATGTATTTTATCTCCCTATCTCTTCAATCTATATGCAGAACATATCATTAGGAAAGCTGGATTAGATTTAGATGAAGGTGGAGTGAAAATTGGAGGGAGGAACATTATTAATTTGAGATATGCTGATGACACTACATTATTGGTAGAAAATAGTGAAGATTTGAAACGACTACTGCTGAAAGTTAAAAGAGAAAGTGCCAAAGCAGAACTACAGCTGAACATCAAGAAAACAAAAGTAATGACTACAGGAGAATTACACAACTTTAAGGTTGACAATGAGGAAATTGAAATTGTTCAAGACTTTCTATTCCTTGGCTCCAACCTTGGCCATCAACCAAAAGGGAGACTGCAGCCAAGAAATCAGAAGGCGATTGAGACTGGGAAGGGCAGCCATGAAGGAGCTAGAAAATATTTTGAAGTGTAAGGATGTGTCACTGGCCACCAAGACTAGATTAATTAATGCCATCGTATTCCCTATTACTATGTATGGGTGTGAAAGCTGGACAGTGAAGAAACCTGATAGGAAGAAAATAGATTCCTTCGAAATGTGGTGTTGGAGGAGAGTGTTACGGATTCCGTGGACTGCCAAAAAAACAAATCAGTGGGTTATAGATCAAATCAAGCCTGAACTGACCCTAGAAGCTAAAATGACTAAACTGAGGCTGTCGTATTTTGGTCACGTCATGAGACGACAAGAGTCACTGGAAAAGACAGTCATGCTAGGAAAAGTGGAGGGCAGCAGGAAAAGAGGAAGACCCAACAAGAGATGGATTGACTCAATAAAGGAAGCCACAGCCTTCAGTTTGCAAGATCTGAGCAAGGCTCTCAAAGATAGGACATTTTGGAGGACTTTCATTCATAGGGTCGCCATGAGTCGGAAGCTACTTGACGGCACTTAACACACACAATGAGACAGGAATCCCAGATCTCTATTCAATCCAGGAGAATGCATAGTCTTGAGCTTCATTATTAGTTGTAATTCAGTAGTCTCTCTTTCTAATCTCCCTTTGAAATCCCTTTGTAAGGGAACTGCTACTCTTAAATCAGCAACTGAATGTGTTGTTTAAGTTTGTCTGATGTGGCAGAGTGGCATGGGTGATATGCCTCTAAAATTCACAAAGGGATACGCTGCCAGCTAGAGGACAGTGGTACATTATATTTGAACTTTCCCCACTAAAATAGAGAAGGCGTCAAGGTTGCACTCAGACACACACCAATAAATAAAGAAGACATAACAGAACACACACAAATCCATACCAACTAAACAAAATGTCAAACAATCTATACCACTTCTGGCCGGGAGCAAGATCAGTTCCTGCAGCCTGGCAGCGCCTCAGGCCACAACTTGGCAACTAGCAGTCTAGTCCCAGAGGCAATGGGTGTAGGCGATACTCATCACGTCCTGCACCATTGGTGGCTGGATGTGAGCCAAGTCCCCTGGGAATCAATAGTCTCTGGGCAAAGAAGGGGAGGAAGAGAGAATGTCAGCTCTGCCTTTACTTTGCCCACCAAAGAAAGGGAGGAGGAAAGAATGTCAGCTTTGCCTTCATTTTTTTCCACCAAAGGACGGGGGGCAGAACTTCCTGTCCAATTCGCAAGTTTGAATCTTGAGCACCATCTGTGAGAGGCGCAACCCACTCTTTGGTCATAGCCCACTGTCTGAGAACCACTGGCCTAAGTTATATGTGTTGGCAGCTTGCACACAGGCAATTTAAGCATTTGTTTGCTTTCCATCCTCACCTGCAATTAAATGTTTTAGCTGATTTGGGTCAATTTGAGTTTGTACCCGTGAAGTGAAGGATCCCAAGGAGTGCTAACATTATGGATGGATAAGTGAATTTATAGTGTTGTATGCTGCGCATGAGAGTCCAGGAGCGTTTGTTGTGCTTCCTAATCCAGTTTGAGTTTTCAGTTCTTGATATATTAATGTTTTCTGACCTGCTCTGTTTAGGGTGTCAGGATTTGCCGTGGTGGTTTGCAAACAATTTTGATCCATTTGAATGGGAGAAATGTCTATGTGTTCATAAGTAAGGATCATTTGGAAACAAAACCCCTCTTTTGAATACTTGTGTGGTTGCAACAGCAGAAAGCTGCTGTGAGGGAAGGCACATATGTCAAGGCTAGTTTTAGAACTGAGCGCTATTCTAAAGAGTGTGATTTTATATAATTCTAAAGATTTTAATTTTATATTTGATCCATTTGAATGGGAGAAATGTCTGCGTGTTCATATATCAAACTGCACAGATTCCCAGAGACTGGGGTTTGGCCATTATCATTCCAATTTACAAAAAAGGGATGGTCAGATCCATCAAATTATCACCCTATAAGCCTTCTTAGTGTGGTGAGCAAACTTTATGCTAGACACCTGTCCTGAAAGCTCTGGGACTGGCTCGATAGAGAGGAGATTCTAGCAGAAGAACAAGCTGGATTTAGAAGAGGCCGTTCCATAATAGGCCAATGCCTGATTCTATGCCACTTGGTGGAGAAATACACTGATAGATCGCGGGGGGGCCTTTATGCAGCCTTCGTTGATTACAAGATGGCATTTGATAGCATCTCGCGTAACAGACTCTGGAAAAAATTAGAATCTTCTACTATAGATCGGAGACTGCTTGTCCTCATACGCACACTTCATGAAAATAATCATTTGGCAGTGAGATGTAACATCCATGGCCATTTATCACACAAGATACCAGTTAAAAGAGGAGTGAAGCAAGGATGTATTTTAGCTCCACTGCTCTTTAACTTTTATGTAAACTCTATGGTACGATGCCTATCTAACCCTAATTTCCACCCACCCATCATGGCAAACAGACCAATCTCCACACTCTTGTATGCGGATGACACAGTAATCTTAGCGCATACAGAGGTAGGACTTAGAAGAGCCCTTAGAGCTTTGGCGTTTTACTGCAAAGAGGAGCACTTATTAATTAATTTTACTAAGACCAAAATCATGGTCTTCTCTCACAAGACCAGAAAACATAAGTGGCAGATAGACGGCCATGAGATCAACCAAGTCAAGATGTTTAGATACCTTGGCATAACATTTCAAGCCTCTGGCTCATGGTCAGCTCAGCTGTCCCAAGTGTCTGAGACATCCCAGAGGACTGCCATGGCAACTTTGAGATTCTCCCTTACTAAAGGGGGTGCCCATATACCTTCTGCCATGAAAGTCTTCCAGGGGAAAGTGATCCCTCAACTCACGTTTGGGTCGCAGATATGCCTCTATAACAGTTTTCACAAATTAGAAGTAGTCCAGTCAAAATTTCTCAGATCCTTATTCGGTGTCCCTCAATGTATTTCAAATGCACTGATTAGACTGGAAGCCGGGATGGTACCATTAGAAACACGAGCCTGGTACCATGCCATTTCTTATTGGTTAAAGATTAAATTGTCCTCATCTGGTTTAACTCCCCTAATCTTTGCAGATAATTTCTCCTCAAGATGGATTAATCTAATCGAGGATAAACTCCAACATTTAGGTTTATCAAGTACAACTCTTCTAAATCTTGGCTATCAAGGAGCAAAAGCAATAGTCAAACAGAGGCTTTGGGACATTGCCCTTCAAGATGACAGATCAAGGGCTTACTCGGTCCCAGTAGTGGAGAACCGTAAAAAAATTTTGGCCCCTCCAAATTATCTCAATACCTTAGAACACCCTAAACACCGGAGAGCCTTCACCTTAGCACGTTTTAATGCCCTTCCATCTGCTCTTCTTGACGGGAGGTATGCCAGCCTCCCTTACGAATTCCGCCTCTGTCCATGCCAATCTGGAATGGTGGAAACTGTTGAACATGTGCTATTACACTGCCCAATTTATCAAGACATACGCAAAATGCTCATTGATCCAATTTTGTCTAGCTTCCCAGATAGAGACAGAGTTCGCTATACCACTCTATTATTAGAAGATTCTGTTAAAGATATTACCTATCAGGTTGCGAGATTCTGTGCTAGGGCATGTGCAATAAGGCAGAAGAAGCTGCTAAAATGATTTTTATGTTAAATAGACTATTTTACTAAATATCAGACATTCTGTTTTAATTATTATGATATCTCTTTTTGTATAAACTGGTCTTTGACCGTAATAAATAAATGATGATGATGATGATGAATGGGAGAAATGTCTGCGTGTTCATAAGTAATGGGAGAAATTTCTACGTGTTCTTAAGTAAGGATCATTTGGGAACAAAACCCCTCTTTTGAATACTTGTGTGGTTGTAACAGCAGAAAGCTGCTGTGAGGGGAGGCACATATGTCAAGGCTAGTTTTAGAACTGAGCGCTATTCTAAAGATTGTGATTTTATATAATTCTAAAGATTGTAATTTTATATGGATGCTTTAGTTTTTATTTAGAATTTTATGGTATGTTGTTGCCCAAAACATCACTTGGGAAATCTTACCATAGTTGCACAAGTTTCTTCTTTTTTTGTAAGTTGCAAAAATAATTGAAGGAAGTTATTAAAATTCCAAAAATATTTGTATAAGCGGTCTTACAACAAAAGACTGTGTTGAGCTATTGATCAGCATTCCCACTGGTAATAACTCCACTTACCCATATACAGAGGAGGATAAACTTGGGAAGCAAGAATAACAGTAACACTACCTGATTTCATCGCCTGTAGTGGGAGAAAAATTAGAAACACATTGTTACAGTAATTCATATCCTGTGTGTGCCATAGAACCCCAGAAAATTCAACTTGTGGCTTTGTTAATGCCATATGGAGGAAGATGGTGAAACATGGGAGACAGGGCTGGCAAATCCCAGTGTTCTGCTGGCCAGGTATGTTTCCAGTCAGGTCAGAAATACTCTAGAGTAAAAGACTATAAAGGATAAGATTGTGTGTTGTTGTTTTTAAAAAAAATCCAAAATAGTACTTTAATTTTAGATTAGGTAAAAAGCTAGCAGGAAAGAGATCTTATCACATTTCACCAGTTCGACATGCACAATGCCAAACATATGTTCGCCCTGAAGGCATGTGCCAGAAGCCTGCAACGAAATGGCATAATTGCCAGAGAGTTTTGTACAGAAGGAAATCGTGTCAAGGCTCTAATTTAAAAAGTCATCTCTGTTCTCTGGGGGGGAAACTGTTTTTTTTCTTCCTAAATACAAATAGTTACCATTCTGCCCTAAAATACAAATAACAGAACTCGAATAAATTTATTTCTGAAGCACATGAGCTACCTGGATTTATTAATAGTCAATTTGCAATAATTCACTCATTAACTATGCAATCCAATAAAGAGTTGCTCAAGCCCATTGATTGCAACAGGCTTAGATTGGCGTAACTCTGCGTAGGATTCCGCTATAAATCTCTAATAGGCAAGACAATGGTGAATTTATACAGTAATACTGATTTGCAACTAATGTGCTTGCCTGTTTTATTAAGTTTTGAAGGTTATTGTTGATATTCTAAGTTAGCCATTCTTTTCTACAAATCCTTCCCCTCTTGTCACATGACAAGAAACTCCATTTGAGGCTGTCCGCTTCCATCTGCCATATTTCCTGTTCCTCTGGTGCCTAGAAATTTGAGCACAAATTTCTGCAAGACTGAAGGGGGATATTTCTCCTGATTCCCCCTTCCCGCTGCAGCCCTTCATGCGATATTCCATGCTGCTCCTGGAGGTCCCCCAAGTCTTGGTGAAAGAAGGGGGCAAAGATCTTTTCCAAATGATCCATTTTGCTTATGATAATCTGGATCCAGCATGTTGGTAAAATGTAAGCTACCATATCCAAGGTGGCACTCCACATTACAAGGCAAACACTTCGTAGAATAGAGAAGGAGCATTCATAGTAGAAAATTATTGAGCAGGAGTTGTACTTAACTCTCTCTCTACCTAATTATTTTTTTCTGCACATGCTCCTCCCCAGGCAATTTTCCTCTAATTTGCAGTCACTTTGCATGTATTTGTTTGTATACTGGTTTTCTCCCCAGATGGGTCTCAACTAACCAGGGTTTAGGCTTGAAAAAAGAGTAGGAAGGATATTTGCTATGGAGGATATTTGCTGAGGTGAACCTGTGGATTTAAGGAGGGTTGTGCAGCCCCTCCCCTTGCAACTATCTCTCTGCCCTTGTGTTCACATTATATTGGCATCTGTAGCTTTGGTGAACATGTTTGTTGAGGTAATATAGTATTCCCTTAGTTGATAGTACACACATGAAAACAATGTCAAATTTGAGGGTTCTTTTATATCTGTATTAAATGTCAATTAGTTGATCTCCCTTTACTCCACATGAAGATGAAAATCATTTTGTGGCGGTGGTGTTCTTAACAGGAAGAAAACCATAGCTAATCTGAACTGTTCAGTTTTCAAACCTGAACTCCTGCTGCAAAATAATGAAGTGTTAACGTGGAATATTATATATGAGCCCTCTAGATCTATCTTTACTTTGAAAGATTTGTGTGAACCAAGCTGACCTTGTCCTGTGGGTAAATGAAATAGCAAGAAAAAGCAGCCTTTTAAATAATATAAATGGTGCTCCCTCTTTCCCAAGGCGAAGATTCAGAGGATGCTTACAAATAGGCAAAAGTAAAAAAATTATAGGCATTTGAATTCCAAAGAGATGCTGTTACTTCTGTTCCCCTGTTTGTACCTATAAGCTGAAATTCCTTGAGATATTTGTAGAGTCCTAACACACGTACACAAAGCTAATCTCTCCTTGGAAGGATGGCTCTTCTCAATGCATTTGGAAGAGTCTTGTTAGGAGGGTGCTGCTTTTTCAAGACAAATTGACGAAGCAAAGTGTATTCATTTACCATGTTTATGTAAACCTTTTAAACGGCAATATATCTTTAGGTTGGCATATCCCAGAGTAAACAAATTATCTCGCATGACATCATTGGACTGGTAATTGAGGTTATTACTCAAACGTCTGAGAGCACTGAAGACTTCGATTTCATCTGTGTATATCTGATTTTTCAAGAGGAATATTTCTGGATAGTTATTTTATATCAATGAATGATTTATGTGCATCTGTTAATGATGAAGTGGACTGCTTTCTTCCATAGAAAAAACGTCACATGGTTACAGTTGCCTCAAACTGATTTTGGGGCTTTGTCCATAGTCCTGAAAGAGACTGATATCTAAAGCACCCGGGTTTTAATTTTGTAGCAGCTTTGGGTGCAGACTTTTGCTCTCATCATGATTGTGTTTCCTTGTAACCAAACATGGAACACATTAACCACTGAAGTGGCACTGATAAGAGTCAGTAGTTTGGCACAGTATGATTCGAGAGGTCAGTTGTACAAAGCTTTGGATTTCAAAGCAAGCTTGGCATTTGGTTTTGTTGGGCATTTTTGCACGATTGTCTCTTTAATTGTGGGGGCAGGGTTGTAAAAAGAAACCTGCAGAGCAAGCCTGCGAAAAAATATGCATTAAAAATAGGGGAGAAATAATTAAATAGAGCCATTCTTTGGGAGGACTAGATGTTGATGTCTGTTACCTTGGGTACCTCTTCATGAGTCCTTTGTGGTGGTGGTGGTGGTGGGTTGTTTTTAGGAGATTGCCTTGCATTCCTGGAAGATGAGACCTTACCAAATGGTAAATGTTGCTCTGCCCTTGAGTAGGCTTTTAAAGGATATCTAGCACTAGCAATTAAAGACCACTTTAAATTATTGCCAGGTGTCCTTTAGTAATCTAAAATGCTCTGGTCAATGCATTCCTGCAGAACTTGTGTGATTGGACCTAAAATAAATATTACAGGCAGTTCATGAATAAATGCAAGTTTAATATTGTGTAAGACAGTGTTTCCCAACTTATGGGTTGGGACCCAAAATTGGGACACTAGCCAGCCTTCCATAATGGCCACTCCTGTCCTTTGCATTCTTCTCTTTCTCTCTTCTTCCTCCTTGGCAACTTCTCATATTCGTACTTCCCCCAACCTAGGGTTGCCAACAAGTTGGGAAGCAAAACATAGTATTTGACTATAGATGATAAGTAGAATAAAATCTCTATAGGAAAATCACCATGTGTTAAGTGGCTCCTAGAACGGACTTCAGTGCTTAATTTGAGGCAAGCCTTTGATCTGCAGTTTGGACATTATATCCTGCCCCTTTGATCTGTATCTTCCATGTGATACAGTAGTTGTGACTTTTTCTTCACTGCATGTGCATGTTGATTGATAAAGAATCAGGCAAAAAATGTCTTGATAGTTATTACAGCGAGTTTCTTAGAATCTTTGGGTGAATTAGGGGTGACAGAAAAGGGTGGCCAAACATGAAAGGTAACATCTACCTGCAAAGACTGTGTACTTTGGAGTGCCACTTGCATGGGGTTCATAGTAGGGGCAGCTGTGCCCTTTGTGCAGTGTTTGCTGGATTCTCAAAAACATCTGGTTGGCCACAGTAGAGAATTGAATGCTAGGCTAGAATGGCACCAAGGGCATAGTTCACCTAGGGCACCCCTTGGGTCAGCCCTGGATGAGTCACCATACCAAGTACATTTGGGCTTGTGGGTCACCATACCAAAAAGGCTGAGAACCACTGGTGTTAGATACTGTTATTTTCTAATGTTTGCAAAATACTGATCTTGGACAATAGCACCTATCTTGAAATGATGAAACTATAAGAACTAGATAAGAGTTGCAAGAATTAATCTGCTTCTAGATCTGACCTTCACCTTTAAATTCTCCCCAGAACTATTTCGTGGGTTAGGTACAAAGGTGACTTCTCCGATCCACCCCTCTCAATTTTCAATTCTGCTTCCCTTTCGCTTCCTCTGTATTTATCTGTACACGGAATTTGTTTTTAAAACCTGGGTTTCCTGGTTTCAGGAAATAAAATCCACCCGCCCCTCTCTGAAAATCCATTTGGGGCTTCTTGCTGGCACTCATACAACAGGCTGGTTATATTTCCATGACTTTTGTAGCAACAAGCACTGTTTTTGTTGGCATTGGTTACCTTGTCATATAAATGCCATGGAAAAGTGAAGAGCTATGGCAGGACCTATGGCAAAAGCTCACAGAGTTCCTAATCAACTGTTTTAACTTGCTAGTATTAACTTCAAAAGTTCTGGTTTTGGTCTTGTAAAAAGTTCTTACTTCTTTGTCTTGGGCAGAACTATAAAGACTGATGAAAAAATAGCTTGCTGTTTGAATAACATTGCTAGGTAGAGTAGTATTTTTTATTTATATACACCTTTAAAATCCCTGTTTTATTGCTGTGATAAAAAGCATCAGATACCTTTGAAAACATAACATTTTCTTCTCAAAATGTATAGGGATAATTGGTGCAAGCTTGCAAAGCACACTTCAGTCCTGATAGTAACTTGTGTAGGATCGCAAAGGGAAATTTCCTTAATCCAGGGGAGAAGCTTTTTGTTTTACAGAATTTCTGCAGAGGTTGCTCAATTTTCCCTCACCATAGAGCTACTTCGCAGTAGAAGTGGGTACACATTGTTGTATGCAGCAGCTTGTGTCATAGTCATCGCCCATTGAACCTGGGACCTTTTGCATGCCAAGCAGATGCTCTACCACTGAGCCACAGCCCCTTCCCTTCGATCTCCCTGGCTAGTAGGCATTGATGAAGATGTCTAATCCGCTTTTAAAGCTTTCTGTGCTCATGGCCAATGCTATATCCACTGGCTATGAATTCCACTGTTCATTACTTGTTGCGTAAAGATTTCCATTTGTCTGTCTTGAAACTATTTCCCAGCAACTTCCTTGGGTGCCTCCTGGATTCTAGTATTATGGGAGATAGAGGAAATAGCTCTATCTACTGAAGTATGAGTTCTGTACTAGATTGATACTGAAAATAAATGTGGATGGATAGGAATTTCCTAACTAAATGGAAAAATCTTGCCTTAAACTGGAAGAAGAGTGTGATATAAACCTTCCAGTTTTCATGACTCTTTTACACTTCCAGTTTTCTTCCATAGATGGCACACTTGCAAAGAGAAAGTCTACTTAAATCAAGACCTCTTCACTTAACTGTCAGCAGAACATATGGGACACAGACAGGTTCTTAATCTCTTCTGGGTCATCTCTTGAAGCAAACAAGGCCAAAAGAATAGCCAAAGAATAGCCAAATGCACACAGCTAAAGAATGAGCATTCCTCTAACAGTTTTAAAGCCTTGCTTATCCTAGAACAACAGCTCTTTTAATTCTATGTTTCAGACTACTGTTCTGGTTTACTTGTCCTTAGCTGTATGAAGGTTCTGTGTATCGTATAATGGCCACCAAATCCTTTCAAATGGTCAGCTCTACAGTATCCTTTATGAGACTTTATGACCATCAATATACACTACAATTCTAACTGTGGGTGCATCAAAATGGATACAAAAACATGATACTGGGTGGGCTTTTTAAGATCCTTTTCAATTTCTTTAAGAATTCTTAGGTGCATGCTATCCAGATCCAGTGACTCGTTACTGTCTTGTCAGGTACCCTTAGAACTTCATCTCATAATCTCTGTTTCCCTTCGTTCTTTAGGCATGTCCATCAACTGTTTGTGAGAGGGAACCCTTAGAAAGTAGTGTATTCAAGTTGTACATCATTCAGGGAGACCATGGAACCTGGAATAACGCAATACTAACTCTACTTGTTCCCTGACTGGGATAGCCCAGGCTAGCCCAATCTTGGAAGCTACGCAGGGCTGGCTTTGGTCAGTATTTGGATGGGAGACCACCAAGGAATACCAGGGTCACAACACAAAAACCACCTCTGAACATCTCGTGCCCTTGAAAACCTCACAGAAGTCGCCATAAGTCAGCCGTGACTTGACAGCAAAAAAAAAAAAAATCTACATGTGTTTTATGTACTCAAAAGGGCTGAAGAATCAAAGCTGTTGGTCTCTGAGTTATTGGAACAAAAGTCTGGACTGCTGCTCTCTGGTTGGAACAGTCAAAGGTTGGGTACCAAGCTCCATGTAACAATTTATAAAGGCAAAGACAATACATGAGCTATCAGTACAAGAGAATTTTCAGCTCTAAACAAGAATGCGATTGTGTTCAGTTATCGAAATAGTACTGTGTATAGATTCTTAGTAACAAAAATAGGATGGCAGAAACTATTTGTGTATGCTAGAATTGAAGCAGCTCAGGCTTTCATAGTAATTCTGGTCCTGCTAATAAATACAAACGGAATATTCTGGAGAATCAGTTGTTTGAGAACATGCTAAAAACCAATATTGCGTGTGAAAATGTTCTAAAAATTCAGTTTTTCCAGTTCAGGTTTCCCCAGCGTTTGAGCACTTGTTTTCTCTTTTATTCAGGCAAATTAAAGATCAGAATAAAAAGGTAGCGAATCTGAAGCACAAAGAACAAGTGGAGAAAAAAAAGAGTGCACAGATGTTGGAAGAAGCTCGGCGGCGGGAGGACAATCTTAACGACAGCTCTCAGCAGCTGCAGGTAACATGGGATCACATGTCTGATATGAGGTCATCTTTAACGTGAGCTCTTTCTGCTTCGCTTGCTTCCTTACTTACAGTCTCGCTCTTAATAAAAGAATTGCTTTGTACTTCAAGGAGAAGTTTTACCCCTACAGCATTCTGGAAGGGTGTGACACAGCTTGATTCCTGTTACGGTAAGTAGGCAAACCAGGCTTCATCTGAGGCGTAAGTTGCTAAAATGGCTTTATCAACTGGTCATTAACTTTGAGGTGGTTATGGAGCTGGTGCTTTTAAAAAATGTCTTAATTGTTTTGACTCTGTTGGATTCAGTTTTGTTCAGCAAACAAAATCTAAGCAACACACATCCATTAGTAACTATTTCTGGAATTCCAGAACTAATGTTTTGGTTATTTGAACTAGGAGCATTTCCCATTTTTCAGTTTCAAGCCTCTTCATATTTCCTTCTATCCACAAAGCCACTGACGCTGTTCCACACTGCCATCTGTAATACCAGTGTCTCCGTACACAGAATATTCAGCAACAGGAAAAGGCATATGGTGTGATGGTGCTGCACTAAACTGACTTATAATAGAAGCTATGTTTCCCCCACAATGCACACAGAATTTCCCTTTACCCCAGAGTATACAGTAGACAAAAAAACAAAAACAATATGTGTAATACCTTTTATTAAAGGTAAAGTTCCCCTGTGCAAGCACCATGTCATTCCTGACCCATGGGGTGGCGTCACATCCTGACTTTGTTTACGGTGTGGTTTGCCATTGCCTTCCCCAGTCATCTTCCCTTTACCCCCAGCAAGCTGGGTACTCATTTTACCGACCTCGGAAGGATGGAAGGCTGAGTCAACCTTGAGCCGGCTACCTGAAACTGACTTCTGTCAGGATCGAACTCAGGTCGTGAGCAGAACTTGGACTGCAGTACTGCAGCTTACCACTCTGCGCCACGGGACTCCTACCTTTTTATTGTGTGTGTAAAGTGCCTTCAAGTCACAGACGACTTATGGCTACCCCTTTTGGGGTTTTCATGGCAAGAGACTAACAGAGGTGGTTTGCCAGTGCCTTCCTCTGCACAGCAGCCCTAATATTCCTTGGTGGTCTCCCATCCAAATACTAACCATAACCAGCCAAATTGCAGAAAACATTGTGCAGGCTTTTGAGCTCACCAGAACTTGTCATCATACTTGTTGTTAAAAATTTTAAGAAAGATAGAAGACTGGGCAGTAGATTTTTCAAGCCATGATGTTACGACATGATCTTGCAAACATCCTCAAGCCCTGAGGCAAACATCTTGCCAAGGTCAGGCCTTTCACTGATTTAATTATCAGTTGGAAAACCTATGCCTTCTTCAGTTGCACTGTGCAATAGCTGGGTTGCCTGCCGACATCTTTCCTGGTACCTGCCGAGAGAGAGTTTTTGGAAACTGGGTGGAGCCAGGTGGGGCTTTTGCCCAGCAACGCTTCTGATTAGCCATTGGAGGTTGAATTGGCTATGCAGATTTTTTGAAACTTTGCTTTGGCAGCAGCTGCCACCACAACACAAGGATCGTCACTGTGTGATTGAAGGTAAGCTGTGCAGTAATTTTGTGACTGGCGCCACCTCCTGCAGCAGCAAGTTTGTGGCAGCACCCCTCATGCTCTGTCAGAATTCCCAAGGTGCTCGCAGGCTCAAAGAGGTTTGGGAGCCCTGCCATGAGGGAATTGCGAGCCAGATGGGAAGTACAATAGGCGAATCCTTTCGGCTCTTCTCAGGTTTGCCATTCTGCCTTGCAGTGTGCACTGAAAGGGTTGGATTCTACATTCCTAATACTTGGTCACATCAATGGTCGAGAGGTCAGTATAGTATAGAATCTTCTAATTTTGGAGGAATCTAAAAGGTCCTGATTTTTTGACTAGTTTCAGTTTCTTCTGTCAGTATGTTTGAAAACATCTTCCAAGTAGATAATGTAGTGCTTGGGTTTCTCGACTAGGGAGTGCGTAGATTTATATAATATTTTAAAATAAATGTGTAGTTAAATTTGATATTCAGGTTGTTCAACTTTCACTGTACAGACCATGCCAAATAAGCTTGGTAACTTATCTTCGTAATACAAAGTTTGGGGCATGTTTTCCTCTTCTTCATACATACTCCCCCCGCCCCAACCATGCTCAGTCTCCTTTCCACATGACTAAGTAAAATGCATCTGAATGAGTAAAAAAGGATAAATTGTGTCCCATATTTTAGACCCTTATGACTTAAGTGACACATAGGCCATGAAGTCTGAACAAAAAGCAACGGGCACTTGAATTGGCAATATATTTTTATTTCAAGTTGTCTGTAATGTGTGAACTGCATAACTATTGCCTGTTTTCAGTTTTCATTCCACAGTCTCACATTGTTGAGTACTTGTGAATGAAAAAGAGAGGAGCTGTAGAGAAACATCACGTGCTGCAGCCAAGAACTACGTAATGGAAAATCATATTTTATCAGACTGTAAACACCATGTGTGAAACCTCTGTCATGTGTATGGCATGTAATGATTCCCTTTCAGTCTCAACATCCAGTTTTTCAGTAACTCAAGGTGCATTTGTAAAAAAAATCTTTTCCCAGCTTGAGTGTATTCTGTGGTTTCTGTGTAATGCTGCTAGGGACATTCTGAGATCATTTTAATTCATTCAAGTCAAAGTTGATTCTACATGTAGTTGCTTACAACCAGGTGTTGCCTGTGAGCAATAGCCTCAGAATGCCACTGGACAGAAGAAAAGGCAGATACATCTGGTCTGTGTATACAATTGACAATCTAGCAACTGTGCCCATGCCATAGTATGCAAGCAGATTACGCTTGCTGGGTCAGGGAAATCATGTTGGGAAAGCATATACAGCATCTGTTTAGCTATCAGGCATTGGTATGCAAATTTCCCCCCAAGTTTCTTGGCATGCTTGTTTATCAGTCTGCCTATAGCTGTTCACACTATGAAACTCTGCATAGTTTTAAATGTTAGCCTTCAGTTTGTTCATTTTGCAATTAATAAAAGCTAAAATGTTTAGCAGACACAACACATCATTTCCCTGTACTATAGTTTCTTGGCAGAGACTTCATTCAGATGCCTCAAACCATGTTTTTTGTAGTTTTATTCAGCAAACTTTGGTTAGTCCAGCAGAAGTAAGAAACAAATTGAGAGTAGGATCTGGGAGACCCAGATTTGAATCCTCATTCTGCCACGGACACTTGCTGGGTAACCTTGGATTGGTCACACTCTGAATTAACTTATGGGGCTGTTGTGAAGGAGGGAAGAATGATACTGTAATCTGCTTTGGGTCCCCACTGGGGAGAACACTGAGGCACAAATATCTAAATAAATAAATTCTGGCTAGTGTGTAAACCCTGGTTTGTATGCTTCTTGTGTCCTCTCTGCTAGCTGGTAGTGAGGCCATCTTTCCTTATAATGCTGCCTCTGTGTTTGTCCATCACAGTGTCATATGGCATCTAGATTCATGAACCACACTTAGTACAGTGACACATTCTAGTTTGAAATCGTGACTTGGTGCCAATCAACAAACTCTGCATTATTTTTTTTAAACCATCTACACTCAGAGATTACAACTGGCTGGAGTTTACTCAGACCATAGTTTACCATGAAGTCTGAATTTTTCTCGTCTTATTAGAACATATTTAAAGGACTAAAAAATAGTCACCCCCAAAAAAACATTTACACCCTCTTCTTTCATATTGAACCAAGGCACTTTATCCAACACGAGTGCTTTTCCTTTACTTTGCTGAAGGGAAACTGATATTCTGTATACAGCCATTACTGGGCTTGGGGTTAGTACACAGAAGCACCAATTTCAGATAATTTTGGCTTTTATGGTTTCGGCTGGAATTAATAATTCATTATATAGTGCTTAAAAATATGATCCCTGTTTTCTTAAACTGGCCATCTGCAATCCAGCCAAATAAACAAGTTTCCAAATCCTTACTCCACTGTCTGTAATAGGCATGTGGTTTTTTTTTCCTGAGTCAAGTAACAAAGTGTTCGTTTGTACAGGGAGTTTCTGATGATGGAAACTTGACATTTGGAAAACACAGTAAGAGAATTTGAGGGAAGAATGAAACAATAATGAAAATTATAACATCTCAATTCAGCTGAACTAGAAAAATGGATTTGAATTATGGTCCTTTTTGCTTTGTCTAGAACAGATTTGCATACATTTGAGATTAACAGGGTAAGCAATCAGCAGGAGTCATTTTCTGTTTTCTTCCCCACATAATTTATTCTTTTAATTAATATAACATTGCAGTTTGAAATAGTTTGGCTCATACTAGAGCTGCTTGTGATTTGTCTGGAAAATTAGTTTCTCCTAGTAATCTCTAGTGCAAGGATCCCCAACATGGTGCCATGGGCATCATAGTGCCTGTCAACACTTTCTTCTGGTGCCCACCAAGTGCTTTTAGAAAGTGGATAGGGCTAGGTGGGGCATTTAACCAGCAAGGCTGCTGATTGTTTTTTCAGATCAATAAGCATCCTCTTAAACAGTGCTTCTCTCTGAAATATTTAAGAGTTACTATTAGAGTTATATATAACCTCACTTTCTGGCATTTTGTGATTGGCTCCACCTCCTGTGGCAACCATTTTGTGATTGTACCCACTACCCTGGGTCAGAATTCCAAAGGTGCCCACAGGCTCAAAAAGGTTGGGGACCCCTGCTCTAGTGATACAACTCACTATTTCCTTCAATATTCCTTTAATATTCAAATACCATATAAACTCATATAAGCTCAATATTTTAAACCTTTTTTACGTTAAAAAAGGGTTGTCTTCAACTTGCATATGAATGTATGCAAAATTGCCCCCATTCCATACTGGCAGGCTCTGCCCAGTGGGGGCCACCACTCCCACACCTCAACTGACTGGGGCTCATCCTGCCTTCCTCTCTGCTGCCCTTGCAGAGTGGCAAAAGACCATGGCCCAGTCAGCTGGGCGTGCACTCTTCCTCTGAGCTTTCTGGCTGGGTTGGGGTGGAGGCTGCAAGCAGCCTGTTCCACTGAGTTGTCAGGTGATTGCTGCTGTCTGGCCAGAGGGGGTGGGGGAGCAATGCTAGAGGCCATGGTTGCTGCGGCAATTCACAGCCTCTGTGAGCTTGGAGTGGGGCAGGAAAGAGAGATACTGGTGGGAGGAGGACTCCTTTTGCTGGCTGGCTAGCCTTTTCTTTTGGAAGTCCTCTTAAATTCATCTGCTTTTATGTTTAGGTTTCTTCTTTTTTTAATGGCGTGATTTTACATTAAGCGTTCTTACTATTCAAATGCACTCCAGTATTTACCAGAAAGGAATCTGATGTAAAAAAGGCAGAACCGTTTCTCAGGATTAGTCAAATAAGATATTCTGTATTACTAACAACATGCTTCCCAATATAATAAGTCTAACTGGAGCAGGTTTCTGTTTGCCTTAAGGTGGCTAATGCAGTACAACTTGTGACATGGTCACTTGCTTCATGGATTAAGTGGGATGGTTCACTGCAGAACCAAAGTGAGATGAATTCCCTGGCTTTGCACAGAAGGCATCTTTGGAGAGAAAAGCATCAAATTTATAACTAAAAAGTGTGGCTATGAGTCTGATTTATTAATAACTGTCACTGTACGAGCATATTTTGCTGATAACACATGACCCCCGTGTCAATTTCCAAAAGATTTATTGAACAGCATTTCAAGCAGTAGTGTACTCAATACTTATTACATTCATATACAGACCTGTCTTTTAAAATTGTTTATATTCATGACATTTGTAATACATAATTGTAGCATAAATATGCATATAAAAGAATCAAATATTCACAATGTATTCTACTATTTTCCATACATTGAATCATAGGCTGCTTATATAAGCTGCTTATCACAGGTGAAAAATGCATACATAAATCCATTGTGCATTCGTGCTTCCTTTTCTATATAGCTCAAATCAGTTTTAACCAGACAGATATTCTAATGCAGAACTGGAGACAGAAGATTCTGACCATGGCAGTCTGCATTCTGACAGAACATAGACAACCTAATGAGTATTTTCCATGTCTGGAGCAATTAGAATTTTACACTGTAATTTTCCAGGACTGTCTGTCTCAGGCAGACTGGACAGGGTAATTCTAACTAAGCACCTCTGGGACCATTAAAAGGGTTTAATCAACAGTGCGTCAGAAGATGTAGGAAGTAAGCACAATCTTCTTGATACTAAAATGATCATTGTTGGGAACAACAGCCCGTGATCTTTATGGGGGCATTACCCTGAGTAATTGGACACTTTTCCTGTGTTAAGGCTTCATTACTTGCTGCTCTTGTCTGTTCTAATATATACTAATGGCAAGTTTTTCTACTCCTCTTACCTGTACACAAAGGACCTGCGCTCTTTTGTCAGTTAAGTACTTCTCTGTAGTGAAAGAATGGATTGGAACTTGGACAGAATCATTAATAGTTTACTATAGTATCATGCTGCATCAAGATGGATATCATAGATGTCATGATCATTTTACATCTTTATCAGTTAACAGAATTAAGGGTGCCAAATTGAACCTCTTTCAGAATTTCTTACTACCCATGTCTCAGTTCCTCAGAATCTGAATGGTTCATCATTTGAGAGGATTTTCAGAGGAAACAATTGTGATGTTTCCTTAATTCTTAGTGCTTATCAGTTACTATGTGAAATACTAGTTTAGAACTTCAGAGAAGCCTACCATATCTGATATTTTAAGATCTGATTACTATTTATGGGGGACCACAGTCAGTACTTAAAGTAGTAGCCAGACTGGAGAGATCTTGACAAAACATATATAACATTGTTCTATCGCTTATTTGGAGTTAGAACTAAGTTTAAGGCTCTCCATAGATGGTGATTTTATTATCATGAGCAAGGAATGGCGACCATTTCATTCTTGTATCCCAGTTACTCTTTCAGAAGCAGGAAATGTTCACATTCTTGTATGAATAGATTTCACAGTCTTCAGATTAGTACAGCTCTTAACTTTTGAGGTCCTTATTTCAAATTTTAAACAAGCATCTAAAGGTAAACATTCTGTTCTCTTATGACCTGGCTTGAATATGTAAGTGAGCCTTCACCTTGCTTATGACCCTAGCCATAAAAAGCTGAATGTTGCAAATGCTATTTTTTTTTATCCTCTGGCCTTTTGTTCTTTTCATCAGGCTTTCAGATATATTCTTTTCCATGTTGTTAACTTAATATGAAGATACGCCAAAATAGGTTGAGAGATCGTCATGTTACTCTCCATTTTGTTTAAGGGAGCATTTTTCTCTGAGGGAATTCCTAACTGCTAGCTGCACTCCTTCCTTGGGTATACTTTACCTATCAAGGTGTGAGCATAATGAGAAGGATTTCCAAATATTTGCTGCTCTGTCGCATCAACTGTCTACTAACCTGCTCTGGAGCTGCATGTTGTTAGTTATGCTAACCGATCTCCAGAAAGCCCCCACAGATCTGCTCCCACTGATCTCTTGCTTTGCTAACTCTCTTCTTTGCTGTGACATTCACCTTCTCCTGCTCTTCTTTCACTAATACATCTTCACTCTTCCTTTGTGTGATGTGGGATTTCATCACTGGAGAATGACTTGCAGTTGGCATAGTTCTGGGTGGATTTGCTCTAGCACTTTAAATCCGAGCGACTTCATCTGGTCTCCCATCATTTTCCAGGACAATCTACATAAGAAAGATGATCGGATTGAGGAACTGGAAGAAGCACTGAGAGAGAGTGTGCAAATAACAGCAGAGCGGGAAATGGTACTGGCACAAGAAGAATCAGCCAGGTCACATGCTGAAAAACAGGTCTGCACACTTACAGTCACTGGTGTTGGTATTTATTTTTTGGTATACTAATGTAATGTGGAGAGCATCACCTTAAGCATTTGATCCAAGTACTAATTTTAGGTCTCTTCTGAATGTGAAAATGGGTCCTCCTAGATGGTGTCCTCTAGTTCTCCTGAAAGAAATGTTCCTGATTGAGACTACCTAGCAAACTGTGTGACTAAGCACTGCCCAAGATGTTTTATAAATCCTTCCTTAGCCTATTAAAGTTTTTTTTAAATAATTCTGACTGAACAATTCACACCTGCTTCACCTCTTCAATTGTCTTTTCCATTGAAACAGCAGCAACATGAGATGTACCTGTTGGATTTCCTGTTCTTTTCATTCCAACAAATTCAGCACTTTTCAGACATCTGTAATAGACTTTTAAAAGAAACTGTGTGTACTCTGAATCCCCAGTTAATTGATTGTTGATGAACAAGATGAAATCTAATTCATTTTTTTCCTTTTACAAATTAGTGGCGGTTGGGGCAGGGATTTTTATGGCAGTATTCTCAGTGGGAAATTAACCCTTGATAGTCACCCGAAGCTTTCTGAAGGCAAGCATGTTCAACATTAGATATACAGATAGTAGTGCAACTTGCATATTTTGGAAAGGATGTTATATTCTCAAGCTGCCCGTAGAAGATGAAAATTGTATGTATTTATTTCATTTAAATAATTATTCCACACTTTTCTCCCCAATGGGAGCCCAAAGGGGCTTGCAACATCCATCTTGTCTCCTCTGTTTTATCCTCACACGACAACTATGTGAGGTAGCTTAGGTTAAGAGAGTATGATCAGCCCAGGGTCACCCAGCAAGCTCCATGGTAGAGTGGGGATTTAAACCTGGGTCTCCCAGATTCTAGTCTGGCACTCTAATTATTACACCATGCTGTCTTTTTAATGCACTTGTATGTATATTCAGAGTTGAATTAATATGCCATTGGTTTATCAAATATAGCTTTAAAATGGCAGTGGACCAGCTTCCTCAGTGACTCAGCAACCCTTCGATAACTCTGTGGCTTCTCTTGCAATACTTTGTATAGTGTGATAGTTTTGCAATAAGCTATTGTGCCTAATGGAGGGATTTTCTCAGTTATTCCTATTTTTCACTTCTAGAAAAATGAGGAGTCTCAAGTAGGGCTGTTGAAAAAAAACATTCAGTAAAATTCGGATTCGGCAAAATTCGGCCCGTTTTTATTTTGGAAAGGCCGAAGGCCGAACTCCCCCACTTCGGGTCCGTGCAATTTGGCAGGAGATCCGGAGTTCGGGGAAAAATTCGGCTGAATAAAGCCATTAAAAATACAATTGTGCCTTTCTGCGGCTCCGGGGGGGGGCATTTTTTTGGGGTAGAGGTCCGAAACTTTCAGCGTAGCTTCAGAGGACCCTTCTTGCAAGAACCCCCAAGTTTTGTAAAGATTGGGTCAGGGGGGGCTGAGATATGGGCTCCAAAAGGGGTCCCCCCCTTAATGTGCATCTCTGACAATGGGGGTTTGCAATTAGCAGAGCTTGCCGCCCATGCCAAAGCTCCCAGCCCCGACAAACCGCTGAGCTGCGGGGAGCAAGGGCGGGGCAGGTGCGAAGAAGTTTGCAAACCATGCAAAGCAACACGTTTGCAACCATGCAAACCATGCAAAGCAACACGTGACGCCTGGGAGTTTGCAAACCATGGAAAGGGACAGAGGCATGCTAAAGGAGCAGGAGGGGGTGGAATTTCCCCATTTGCATCGGACTCGGGACCAAGCAAATGCATTCTTTAAGTCACAATTTGAAAACCAGTTTTGAGCAAGCATCAAAATAGACCTAGCCGATCTTATGAATGAGGGAAAACCTAAGGACACACAACTGAAGCCACCCCCTCAAACCAGGGAGAGAGAGACTCGGGGCACACACACCCCAGGCAGAACGGGCGAAAGCCCCCTTTGGCTTCCCCCCCACCCACAGAAACTGCTCCCTCCCCACACACACAGACTCTGCTTTCGGGGCCCATATCTCTGCCCCCCCCGACCCAATCTTTACAAAACTTGGGGGTTCTTGCAAGAAGGGTCCTCTGAAGCTATGCTGAAAGTTTGGGGGCTCTACCTCCAAAAATGTGCCCCCCTGCAGCCACGGAATGGCTCGAATGTGCACATGCAAGGGGGATCTCTCTCTCACACAAACAGATACTCTCTCTCCTCCCGGCCGCGCAGCAGCTGGGCTCATGCACTCAATCGCGACTGATTGTCCAGAAGAAGACCCAGCTTGGCCACCTATTGGCCACGGGAGAATGCTACTTACTAACTGACGGTTATGCTGCTGCACCAAACCCCGAATTTGCCGAATTTATTCGCCGAACACCCCGAACTCGCTGAATTCGGCTCCCCATTTTCCCGCCTTTTTGAGTTCAGTTCCATCCGAACTAAAAACCGCCGAATCAGGGGAAATTCGGCTGTTTTTCGGTTCGGGACAAACCGAATCGACAGCCCTAGTCTCAAAGTAAACAAGGTGGTCTTAATTTGTTTTGTGAGGAGTTCTCCATTAAAATTAAGAGTGAAAACATTAAAATGAAGGTGATTGAGTTCTGTGTTGTAAGAATAGAAAAGTCACTTAGTGTGTTAAAATTGTTACATTAGTCCTAGACTTATGTTGTTTTGTGCTTGTTGTAAATGTACAAATTTTTAAGTTGACCAATCTGCTTTTAATTGCATGCTTTCCCCTTTCTTCTATTTGCCTTGTGCTTTCCGCCATTCTTCTTCCCATTGCCTGTTGAAGCTGCTAAAGGAAAGAATGCATGAGGTCAATCATTTAGGCTGTAAATGGCTCAAGGTACGAGGAAGTCTCATTTGTGTTTGTCTCTCTCTCCCCCCCCCCAAATCTTTCCTTCTGTAACATTCTGTAGACTAACCCTCTAAGGCCCTGTTCTGTCGCCTTCCCTTTTTCTTGTGGTCATGGTGATCTGAATTGTCAGTGGGTAACTTGTTGCAGATTCCAAACCCATGCAAATATTAACTCTCTGCCATTTCTCCACTCTAAGCCATCAAAGGCCATCTGAAATTAGTCTTACACCACTTAAGGCAGTTCAGCCCTGTCTCACCAATTGGATAGCAAATAGAAAAAAGTGTGTTTAGTCAGTCTTGGAGCTTGCCTTGGAAATATAGGTATAGAAACAGAGTTAGAAGGGACCACCATGGTCATCTAGTCCAACCCCCTGCACAATGCAGGAAATTCACAACTACCCCCACAACCCTAGTGACCCTCTACTCCATTCCCAGAAGATGGAAGGAAACCCTCCAGGATCCCTGGCCAATCTGGCCTGGAGGAAAATTGCTTCCTGACCCCAAAGTGGCGATCAGCACTACCCTGGGCATGCAAGAAAGGGCCATGAGAGCCAAACACTGATGCAAACCTTCCTCCCCTCCCCTCTCATGATCTGCCTAAGGTCATAGAATCAGCATTGCTGACAGATGGCCATCTAGCCTCTGCTTAAAAACCTCCAGGGAAGGAAAGCCCACCACCTCCCGAGGAAGCCACTGAGGAACCGCTCTAACTGTTAGAAAGTTCTTCCTAATGTTTAGCCAGAAACTCTTTTGATCAGTTCTGGTCCAACCTTCTGGGGCAACAGAAAACAACTCAGCATCACCCTCTATATGAAAGCTATTCAAGTACTTGAAGATGGTTATCATATCACTTCTCAATCAAATCCTGTCCAGGCTAAACATACCCAGCTCCTTCAACCTTTCCTTGAAAAGGTTGTGTGGAGCCACCTGTGTGGAGTAATACTCAGGTACCATAATCCTTCAAAAAGTAAGTGTGTTCTTAGCTGTCTGCCTCACTGATAAAAATTTGGTCTTGCCAATTAATCAGTTAGGCCTTTAAGTCATAATCCCTGAGGAAGTGAGACAGTGGAGGCAGATCCCTCTCCTTCTCTCCATAAGTCTGCAGAAAGATAAGACTGTGCCAGTCCCAGAAGCTTCCCCTGTATCCACAAACTGCTCTGAATGTGGGTGGGGGAGAGCCCCTTCTCTCCTTAAGAATTCCAGATAAACAGAGCATGCACATCGCCTCAGAATAATAATATGTGAACTGAGGCACAGGTACAAAACTGTCCTTATTCAAAAGAATCAATAAAATACTTAGAATAAGAAAAATGAGTCTGGTAAGTTGTATTCTGTACGCTGTTTGGCTGGCTTGTTGGAGCAGGGGTTGTCTTTTAGAATACTGTTGCTTTGACACACGTTTTCCGTTAGGGTGCCTACAAATTAGAAGTCTTGTTCCTAGAACTAGTGCAAATTAACAGCTGGAAGTATTGTGAAGTTTTCCAGTGGGCTTTTAGTTGACTAGTTAGCCTAACTTGTGGGCAAGGTTATCTACTGCTTGTTTGGCTGCCATCTTTTACACAGAGTAGTGATTATAACTTGGATAAACATGTCAGCGTTAAGAGTAAAATAAGCTGTTGCTTTAGCCACAGGGCAACTTTATCCAACTAGTGATCCAGAAGCAAGAAAAGATTGAAAACAGCTCTTACTAGTTACAGTATTTGGTGCCAATATATAGTACTATGTAAAAGCCAGACGTTCGGTTGCTTAGTTCTTCATTTTCCCATGGCCTGGTTCAAATATCTGGTGGATTAGAGACCACAGAGCAGTTCCTTTTCCTTCTCAGGAACACTTCTCCCATGCCAGCAAGGTTCTGTTTGTTATTTTCATGGCTTCCTTCACTTTCCAGCTCTTTTAACAAGCTGCAGCTGCTAGTCTTCCTCTTCAGGTCTGGCAACTTAGTCAGACTTGAAAAATGGCTTCCTATTTGCATCCAAGGAAGGAATTTGGCTCTTTCATAGTTTACACAGGAGCAAGGGGTATACAAGTTGTTATACTGTCCCACTATGGAGGTTGCACTGATAGCATACTTCCCTGCACACAAGTCAATACTATGTTGGCAAGTTTCTCGTTTAAGCAGGAAAGATTTAATTTTTACTGCATTAGATATTTTGTATTTTTTCTTTGTGCACTCTGCACTGCACCAAAAAGGCAACCATAATTTGTGTATCAAACAAATCATCCCACCCCGGCCCATTTCTGGCAGACAAATGAAACCAATAAAATTCATGTTCTTTATAAGTGTCCTCTTTATCTTGGTAAAGAGCCTTCCAATAATCAGACCTTCAGGTCTTCTAGGTAATGTTTCCTGTTTCTCTAATGGCCTGTTTGTGTCCGCCTAGTTTTTATTGCGATCCTTTATCCATTAGTTCCCATGGAGTGAACAGGCATTTTTTACTTGCATAGTGTATCTATCTGACGAGTCTAGTTGTAGACTCTTTAGATGGGTTCAGATGTCCCTTACCAAGCTGGTCCTGCTGTTGTCAAGCACATGGGAAGTTAAAAAAACCCTGAGGTTAATAACGTGTTTAATTTCAGAAAGCTCTTTTTGTCTCTGAGGTCCAGATGTCAAGTTACAGCTACCATGTGATTACCATAGGGCCTTGCAGCAGTACAACCGCTGTAAGTTCCCCTGAGAACTCAATGTATAAGTGCTGCAGGGGCCCATGTCAACTTGGGGCTGTAGTGTGGGTGGAAGGAAGGCTCTTACCCTCCCTCCATTTCCACGACCTGAAATAATAATGCCCTGGGGGCATTATTTGTCCTGTTTGAGGGACTGCACATGCACTGAATGTTTCCACATGCGTTTCCCCAACTAGTCAAATAATGTCCCCAGAACCATTTTGAGTTGGGAAAACAGCACAGGAAAAAGCCCTTCCTCTCCCCACACCACTGTCCTGATCTGAATCAGGACATTTCAGTGCTTTTAAATTGAGTTTGAATGAGAAACTTACAGGTGATCATATGGTATATGTAATTTGTAGTTTGGCCTTTAGTGATTCATCTTGATATATTGTGATATGCTCCTAGCCAAATGGCCAAGAAGGGGTGTGTGTGTTTTTGTGTGGAAGAATTTCAACCTCAGTGGCCAATCTTCACGCCTAGCATCAGCAGTGGAGCACTACATAGCTATAAATGTTGGGGTGGGATGGTTACTCCCATGCTAAATGTTTCCCCTTTATTTCCATAATGCTTTTGACAGTTAAGTGTACTGAAGTTTAGCTCTGGATTATTCTTTAATGTTGCTTGAGCACCTTGCCCAAGAATGGAATGTTGAGCACCAGGCAGTAGTTATTTAGGTCATTTGGATCTATGGATGCCCACTTCAGGAGGGGTCTCTTAATTGCCTGTTTCATGGCCGTTGGAGCTACATCCTCCTGCGGAGAGACATTTATAACCCCCCAGACTCGATCAATGAACCTAGTCCAGCACAGTACTGTTAGCCACGAGGGGTAAGGGTTGATTTGAGCCTCAATGCAGTGGGCCACACACTTCTAAGTAGTTTGTCCACTTTATTAGGGTTCACCAACTGAAATTCATCCATACAATTAGGACTGTACTACACTCCAGTTGCGTCCTGAGATTGAACCAGACCTGTGGCATTTAAATTGCAGCTGATATGAGCAATTATAAACTCAAAATGCACTGCAAGGGAGTCACAGCCGACCTATGTATTTTCTGGGTCAGCACCCTCCAAGGCCTGTAATTAGAGTCCCTTCGTGACCCAGAAAAGCTCTGCTGCATAGTGTGACAGAGAAGTAATCTCACTTTGCTGCCATCACTGCCACACAGCAGGCACAATGACATGCTCTCGCTTGGGTTTGGTCATATTCACAAACTTTTTCTCCACTTGCTCTCTGACAGTCTGCCCGACCATATCCTACCAAGTCCCTCAGTAAAGCAAGGGCATTGTGCTCAGAAGTATTTGGAACATATGGTTGGAAAGAAGTCGAAGAAGAGTAGGTTTTTATATGCCGATTTTCTCTACCACTTAAGGGAGGCTCAAACCGGCTTACAATCACCTTCCTTTCCCCTCCCCGCACAGACACCCTGTGAGGTAGGTGGGGCTGAGACAGCTCTAACAGAGCTGTAACTTGCCCAAGGTCACCCAGCTGGTTTTGTGTGTAGCAGTGGGGAAACAAGTCCAGTTCACCAGATTAGCCTCCGCCGCTCATGTGGAGGAGTGGGGAATCAAACCCGTTTCTCCAGATCAGACTCCACTGCTCCAAAACACCGCTCTTAAGCACTATACCATGCTGGCTCTCCACAGGCCACTCGATTAGAATATAGCCCTCCAGGAGTGACTAGAAGGAGACAGAAGTCTCTATGTTAATCCGGTAGCAAGGATATGTCCTTTGTGGCTCTTCACGGCCACAAAGATGGGCTTGCGAACAATGCCTTATGAAATCTCAATAGTGTTCAGAGTGAGTGCTTCAGTGCCATGAAGCGCTGTACCTTTCCTCGTGGCCAAAGCCTGGTTGGCCACTGTGTGAACAGACTGCTGGACTTGATGGATCTTGGTCTGATCCAGCATGGTCATTCTTATGTTGTTATTGTTCAGCAGAGTATATCTAGTTTTACAGTGAATATTGAGCAGCTCCATTTTTTCTTAGTTTAAGCTATCTCTAGCTGGCCTTGCCAGCCATAATATATCACACATACAAGCATTTATATTTACAAGTATTCATTGTCAAAATCAGAATGCTATTAGCAGCTCTTTTATTAGGAAAGCAAGTGTTTTATTTAAAAATGCATTAAAAGAAGACAGGAGACCAGTATTTAGCAACCCAAAGATCATTCTTCATCAGCTACCCAACCCTGTGCGGTCTTTCAGTCTAAGGTTTCAGAATAGCTGGGTGGATACTCTTTAGAACAGAGTGAAAGCTGTTGAAAAATGTATTGGCTGGAAGTAGTTGAGAAATGTATTGGCTGTAATATCTGACAGCATCTAAAACATATTAACACTTTCTTAGAAAAACAGGATTTGCAGTGAAATTATAATTCATTTTTCGTTAATCTGTGTAAAGGTTTTTATTAGCTTGTGATTTTAAGTAAACCATCTGGCCATACTTGGCACTTCACACAATGTCTTTTTCCACTGTAATGTGTAACTTGGACAATTAGACTGAATACTTGAGCCCAACCTTAGCATGTACATTTTGCATCCAAACTAGTCTCAAAACTTGGGCCCATTTGTTTCTCTGTGATAGGCACAAACACCGGGTCCCTTGCCATGCTCCCATACTCCTCCCCCTCCCCCCGCACAAGCATAGCAAAAAAAAAAGAAAAAAGGCTGTGTTCATTCCTATCACAAACAAACTGTGTTTGGCATTTGAATGCAACCTTTCCATTCTTGGGAAACACTGTTCAGGAAAAAAAAACACTTCAGTAATTTATGAAACCCCCAAAATATCCATTCTGTAACTAAGTAGACTGATATTGTAACTAAGTAGACTGGTACATTCATTTTGAGGTGCTGTGGCTCAGTGGTAGAGCATCTGTTTGGCATGCAGAAGGTCCCAGGTTCAATCCTCGGCATCTCCAATTAAAGGGACTAGGCAGGTAGGTGATGTGAAAGACCCCTTCCTGAGACCCTGGAGAGCCGCTTCTGGTCTGAGTAGACAATACTGACTTTGATGGACCAAGGGTCTGATTCAGTATAAGGCACCTTCATGTGTTCATAGCTCCTGAGTATAATTGATTTTTAAAGTATCTTCTGCTTCTGAGAACCAAGAGCTTGAGTGGTGACACTTAGGGTGGATATGTCAAGATTCTTCATATAAATGATTGAATAATAGCTTACTAATATTAGGCTCAGAGGAATTTGGTTCATATTGAAGGAGGGCCATAGGTAGAGACTAGGGTTGCCAGGTTGTCTCTTGCCACCAGCAGGGGATGGCAGGGTAGGGTTGCCAGATCCAGGTTGGGAAACTCCTGGAGATCTGGGGATGGAGCATGGGTAGGACAGGGACCTCAGTGGGGTACAATGCCATAGAGCCCACCTTCAAAGTATCCATTTTCTCCAGGGAAACTGATCTCTATAATCTGGGATGAGCTGTAATTCCAGGGGATCCCCAGGTGCCACCTGGAGATTGGCATCCCTAGTAGAAACATACTAAGATGATGTCTCATGAATTAGACAAGTCTTGTTTAAGTCATCTGATAAATAGAAGTATCGAGGAGTGGGCAAGTATTTTTCTCTGTTTCAATAAGACACATATTAAATGGCTTGATTGTCTCGAACTTAATACCTATATTTATGAGCTTTGAAGAAGCCCAGTGGATCATATAGTTGAATCCACTCTGAGTCAGGATATCTACTGCTCCTGCCTGATCTTGGAAAATCCTGCCAGATCAGAGAATCAACAGTCACCCTAGGTAGATTTCTTTGCTAAAATGCTCTTATAGGCAGAAGTAATCTGGTTTTCCTATGCTGGGCTTCCATATAGTGTTACAATTTCTTCTTGTTCAATTCTCAGCATGTTCCTCCCCCTTTTTCATATTTGTTCAAATTTTTACAGACTGCTGTATGCTCAGTGTCTTCTCTAGAGAAAACATACTGGTCCCTAAGCATTTCTCATGAGATTTCCATCTTAAATCTCTTTTATAATCCTGGCAGTACTGAATCCCATCCCAACTTGTCAACATCTTTCTTTAGTTAATCTGTAGTACTTCAGATAAATAAATTCCAGCTTCCTGGAAACTTGCATGCTGTGCTCCTGTTAATACAACTAAAGGGGCATTTGTCTCAGAACATAAAGTTTTGGACTTGTGTTCATTTTCTTATATCCTGTGACCCCTAAATCTTCAGCCATATGTCTGCTGTTGATCCAGTTGTTTTTCCCTATGTTTGGGCATTTAAATATTTTCCCCCAGTAAATAATACTTTGTCTCAGTCTACATTCATTTTAGGACTATCTCTATTTTCAGTTTGAGATAATTTTAAGTCTCTGCAACTTCTCTGTATTTTGTATCATCTGAATTTGAAAAATGTACTTTCCACTCCTCCATACAAGATATGGATAAGGCATTGAACCAAGAAAGCTGCTCCTGCTATGTTCCACTAAATTGCATACCAATCTTTATAGTTCTTTGTAGCCCACTTATCTCAAGCTTTCCTTCAAGGATCTTGTGTGGGACTGATTCAGAAGCCTTCCTGATGTCAAATATTCTTCCTATTTCAACTAGTTACTTTTATCAAAGAAAAAAACCAGGTTTGCTTGATATGATTCTTCTTGGTAAACTCACGTGGGCAGCGATTAGTTTGTAACTTCTCTAAGCATTTAAAGCAAACAATAAAACAAGTTTTTAAAGTCATCTTAAGACCTAATGGTACTCTACCAGCTTTGTAATTCCTGGGTTGTCATCCTCTTAAATCAGACAAGCTTCTCCAGTCTGCTAAGATTATACCAGTTCTTCCTGCATTGTCATTTATGCACCACCTATGCCCAGCTGTTCCCTTCAAGATCCATAGATAAATGAACGCTGTCAGTCCCCCATGGTGAGATAATTCATATTGTTCAAGCATGCTTGGACATGCTCCTAGGTTGTTCTGAGTTGTGTTTTCCCACTTCTTATGATTAGTTTTCCTGGATAACGATCATATCACAGTGAAACTGAAACAAGCTTAGGTATAGTTGAGCTTAAAAAAATATCAGTGGAACTGTGTGATGTCCCACACAGATGTTTTGTTATTTAATAGGCTTAGAAGAAGAGTTGGTTTTTATATGCCGACTTTCTCTACCACTTAAGGGAGAATCAAACTGGCTTACAATCACCTTCCCCTCCCCATAAAAGACACCCTGTGAGGTAGGTGGGGCGGAGAGAGTGTGACTAGCCCAAGGTCACTCAGCTGGCTTCGTGTGTAGGAATGGGGAAACCAACACGGTTTGCCAGATTAGCCTCCGCTGCTCGTGTGGAGGAGTGGGGAATCAAACCCAGTTCTCCAGATCAGACTCCACCTCTCTAAACCACCGCTCTTAACCACTACACCATGCTAGCTCTCTGAAACCTGTGCTTCTAATATCTTTTGCTAGTTGCAGGATTTTATTTTCCTTGCTTTTTTATTTTCCTTGAGTTTGGGGTTTGGGGTTATATCCTGTCACTGTGCTCAGCTGAGCCTTTTCCTCCAGCGTAAGAGGCTTTTCCTCCAGAGCATAGAACCCACTGTTACCTTAAACACTTGGAACTCTTTACCTTGACAGCAAACAAGTGGGAGGAGTCTTACCACCTGATGAGTTCCAAGGGTGTCGGCACGGTGTTCACTGCTGTAGTATTGGTCCAGTTTTCCCAAAGCTGGTCCACTTCCAGTAGTATTTTCTAACCAGTTCATCCTTCCCTAGGGGAACGGGGATAGCAGAATAATTCTGGACTTAAATGGTTGAACAATAGTTTAAGACACAATTTACCATGGAAATATTGAAGTAGTTGCAGTAGCATTCCTGAATACCAGTTGGCCTCAACCCAGTAAACTGACAGGGAAACGTGATCTGGGACATGCAGATAAAGGAAGGGGTGAAATAGCACACAAAACTGCCTTATACTGAGTCAGACTAATGTACCAAGGTCAATAATGTCTATTCTGACTGGCAGCAGCTCTCCGGAGTTTTTAAACTGGAGATGTCAAGGACTGAACCTGGGCAAAGCAGATGCTCTACCGCTCAGCCACAGCCTCTCAGTCAACCGGAGTTTAGGTCAATCCCCTGATTGTTAAGCATGTAAGTAGCATAGACTGTTGCATAGTAAAACATGACATAATTCTTCCCATGTTCCTGGACTATTAAAATTGTGGAATGCATGGAGGTCATGGATAGATCATGGCCAATGAGAAGCATGATGGCTTATTCAGCAGATAGCAAGCTGAAAAAGTACCTCCACTGTGGTATATTTATGACCACACTGAATGTCAGCAGGTTCTTCTCCGGGTTCTTAAATCAAAGAACAAAAGTAGTAGATGCACAGGCTCTTATACATGTTTCCTGTTACTTCCAACAGAACAAAGTAACCCCGTGAGCCACAGCCTTCAGATTAAGTACTGATTAATCTTAGGGTGTTTCATTAATTGAGGCTGAAGTTGCTGGTCCAGATAGGGCACCTACAGCAGGGCAGCTATAGGCCAGATCCCAATAAATGCTAGTAAGTATACTAACCATAGTGCTAGTATATATCTGTCACTTTCAAGGTTCCTGTAACAGTACATTACTGATATTTAATTGGATTTACTTAACATTCCAGTTTAATCTGCCTCCTGTTTTTTTCCAAAAAGCGGTGAAATTTAAATGTGTGTTATGATTTTATCTCTGAAGTCTCCATGTTCAATAATCAGTAACAATGCTTTGCTGTTCCCAGTAGGAGCAAATAGGAGTACAGTGTGACTAGAAATACAGATATCTAATGCACATTACCTGTTCCATGATGCTCACTGGGCCAGGCGCTATCTCTCAGCTTAGCATACACCTCGCAAGGTGGCTGTGAGAATAAAATAGGAAAAGGAGTACTGTGCTTGCTTCCCTGAACTCCGTGAAAGAAGACTGGAATAAAAATACAGAACCTACCAATGACTTTTGCGTTGATCAAATAATCATCTAAAAGCTACTGTTTTAGCTGTCTGTGCAAATTAAACAAGTTGCAATTAAGAAGTTCTCAAAACACACTCTAAAGGGACTTAATTTTACTGTCTCATGATATTCTCATACTCTCCCAAAATTACAGTTGATCTCCAGGTGACAGAGATCAGTTCCCTGAAAAAATGTCTGCTTTGGAGGGTGGACTCTATGGCATTGTACCCTGCTGAAGCCCCTCCCCTCCCCAAACCATGCCCTCCCCAGGCTCCACCCCTGAAATCTCCAGGTATTTCCCAATCCAGATCTGGCAACCCTATTAACTGTAATGTTGCTGAAATGTTGGCCTTGAATGTTTCAGCATCTGGTTTCATCCACTGTTAAATTTGTAATGCTTATTTGACTGTAAATTCTTAGGTAGATTATTTATCATTTGCTACCAGTGAAGCCTAAGGTATAAGGTAAGACACTACGCTAAGCTACCATATATGTACTAAAGGTATGTTTGAGATCTGCTTTTAATTCATAAAAAACAGTAATGGATATTGATATGAACACATGGGGTAAGATCAGAATTCAAAGAGGTACTAAATATATGGGGAATTTGATCATTTGCATTAGTCTTGTCCCAGTTTTCCTTTTTTTTTTATCACTGAGGTAGAAGCAGCTCGGTGGCTGTGGTGCATGGCAAACTTTTTTTTTTTAATGTGTTCTCTTCCCTTTCTCTTTTATCCCCTTAGGTAGAAGAGCTGATGATGGCTATGGAGAAAGTGAAACAAGAACTGGAATCAATGAAATCAAAGCTCTCCTGTACCCAACAGTCTCTGGCTGAGAAAGAAACGCACTTGACCAACTTGCGGGCTGAGAGGAGGAAACATTTGGAGGAGGTCCTAGAGATGAAGTATGTCTGTTTTTCTTAATTCGTTTAGATAACAGTTACCTAGGCCTTATTATTCTCTATTTGAGTCATTATTGAAAGTGTAACTTTCCCCACCAATACCATTGTTTTTCTCCAGATTTTAAAGACCATTGTTGAATATTGTATTGTGTAGGCCAAGAGCTCAGGATCAGAGGATATTCTTGTAGGAATCTGATTTCCCCACTACAACCACTTTGTACCTTCATGTACACAAACTGTTATTACTAATATTGGTATTGCATTGTTTTCCTGAGATTTTCAAATTCATATACAGAGACCGTATTTGCATTTAAGAGCACAGATGCCAGTTCAGAGGAGGCATGGATCAGTTAGGTGGAAAGGATAGTGTTGCAGCTGCAGAAAGAAGAATTTCAGGTTCTGATTTACTTCCCCATTGGAAGTAAATCAATTAGCAACCTTCAGAGAGAGAGAGGGAGAGAGTTATCTGTTTAGCGCTGCATTGGCTAGTCCTGCCAACAGATCATTAGAAGCACTTTTAGCTGTTTAGCTATCCCTGAAGAGAAGGAACATTTTTATTGGCAGGGATAACAATGATTTTGGTTTTGTGAGCCATTATTTATATTCAGCTTTCCTGTTAACATCATTGCTTTTTTGAGGAGGAGAGGGGGGAAAGAGAAATTATGAGAGAGAAAAAAGCTTATATATGTTGGAAAGACATTTTTGAGTCTTAGAGATGGGAGTCTGGACTGGTTCAGGCTTCCAAGTTTTTATATTCAGCAACCTAATACCTGGCAATGGGTTACTGAGAGTCTGCTTTCTTTTACAAAACAAAACAAAAAAATCCACACTTTTTTTTTTAAATCAAAAAAATATTGAGCTATAAATTTGCCTGCCTTGAGAGGTGGTTTGTTGGGGGAGGGGAAGAATAACTCTTAAAGCAGGAGTCCAAAGTTTTTTGAGATATATCTTTATAATCCATGCTCTGGCAATGCATTTTCCTGCCAAACTGCTCTGCCAAACCTTCTCATTAAAATGCATACAGATATGCAGTCTGCTTTGTATATCCTGGAATGTTTTTGAACTTGGATCTCTGGAGCATGTAATAAAATCACGACTCTTCAGTGAAAACGTGTTGTTAACTAATTAGTTAGTTTTGGAGAATAGTTATAAATCTGAAACTCAAGACTTGCCAAGGCGTAAACCCAAAAATGTTTGGGAAATGTTTCTGTTTGGGCTGGCTTTTAGTGGCCAGAACTAATGTGAACTGAACATCTATTTTTTAGATGTCTGTGCGGATTGTTACCCTTCTGTAGTGGAGCAAATCCTTTGCCCCCATGAATCCGAACAGACATAGATATAGATCACTTGGTATTTACTAAATCTACACTTGTGAGAACCATTCCCTTTAAACTATATTAAGATAGTTGTGATGGACAGATCCCGTTCCTCCACTCTGTGTGCAGCCAATGAGGGCTGGTGGAATGTTGATGGGAGGCTGACAGCAGTTAGTGGAGTGAAGACAGGGAGTGGAGAGATTGAATCTAGGAGTGAATGAAGTTGAGTTGTAAGCTGACTGGGAAAAAAATATGGTTTATAATTGTGGGTATTGGAAGGATGGGGATCAAGAGTTCAAGAACTGAGAAAAATATATCCTGGTACATAGATTGCTCCAATGAAGGTGTTTTTTTTTTTTTGTTCATCCCTGTTGACTGAGAATGAATTGTCTCAGTGAAGAAATCTATGCACACTCAAAATTGGCCAGGCCTTAGCCTGTGTGATGGCAGCTTGAAAGGGGAAGCTGAATTTAGTTCCCACCCCCTCAGGCTTGGAGAATTACCTGTGTGAGGGGCGGTTGATGGGGGAACTAGGCTGTCTTGTCTGGGGTTGTCTCGGAGGAAGAGAGTGGAGACCTGGTGTTTAAAAGGGTCAGGGCTTTTGTTAGATCCACAGTTCAACCCCTACCATACCCATTTATAGGATCAGACAGTAGATGGTGTGAATGGCCTCTTCCTTAGACCCTGTGGAGCCATTGCTGAGTCCTCAGCTTGGTAGATAGTCTGATGGTCTGACTCAGGATAAGGCGGCTTCATGTACCCACATGATAGAGTTCGGTCATCTGTTTGTATTGTAGCCTGAGTTAGCTGTACTGTAAATTTGAATCTATATGGTATTTTGTGGTAAGTGTACAAAAGGGAAATGTGATCTCTGATAAAGTGCATCTAACTTAGACAACCCTTTTCATCTGCCGGGACAGAAAGTTATTGCTCTACAATAAGTTTTCCTTTGGCTATTAAAATGTGCATATTTAACCCAGGATCATTTGTTTTTACATTCAACCTTGTCTTTAAAGGGGGGGGGACTTTTTTTGTACTAAGCAGTCTTCAAATACCAAACCCTGAGTCCTGTGGCTCACAGTTACATTACACTTTATGATAAAAATCTCTGTATCTCATTATGTCCTGAACTCCATGGTCCCTGAGAATAGCCCTACAGAGTGAATGCACTGTACTATCTAAATGAGCCATGACAGGCCTGGGAGCAAGACCAACTGCTGAAAAATGCACCAGGTGGTGTTAAAGGGGTTTGTTTCACTCCGTAATTGCTCAGGCTGTTAATGCTGAAGGAGGAGCTGGGAGAGGAGGTTCTTTCAGCCATTCACTTCCTGAGGATTTAGCTACACTATGTGCTTGTTTCCAGGGGGAGAGGGCTTCTCCTCCTCCCACGACCCTCCCTCCCCCTTTCTTTCTGGATCTGTTTTCTGTGAGGGCTGTATACGAACAGTTGGGACAGTGCTGCCGAACTTGGTTCTCGTTTTTAAGACAACACTGGAAAAAGCTGGCACGCCAGTCCCAGTCACAGGTTGTTGAGAATAAAACCTCTCTTATAATGCTTTAATCTAGTTAAAAACTATAAATATTTAAAGTGGGTTGGAGGACCCTAGTCAGGAAACATTTTAACTAGAACAGATGTCTGCATTCCAGTCAGGTTTACAGAACTTCGGGGTCATTTTTCCTCTCATATTATTAGATTATAAAATGCTTATAGAAATGTGCTTGAAAAATCCCATCTGCTTGAAGACATTTATTTTTTCATGTATAGTGCTGGGTTGCTGGGTTTGGTACTGCTGCTGGCAGTTCGAAGAGTGCACGCTGGGTGGGCACGTCTCCCTCTGTTTAATCCAGCCTTTGTATGCAAAGACGTTTTGGAACACATGCAGTTTTTCTGGGAGACAAACTGCATTTTCATCTTTTGTTAAATAAAATGACAGTAACAGAATTTACTTTTGCCTTGTCTTGTTAGTCGTTCAGCTTTTTTCTGCATATTTACTTTAGCAGCTGGGCCATAAGCTATTCTTCCCTTTGATTTTTCCTCATGCTTAAGACTCCCATATTCAACTGAACTGGTTGGAGGATCAGAGGGAGTTAAATAAACGAGGTGGGGTCTTCAGACACTGGAACACAATGGTACAGCCTAGGTGAGAATCTGGGAATCTGTAGCTTGAGGACACTTGGGGCAAGCTGAAGAAGGAACTGAGCTATTGCCTCACAGTTTCCCTTTTGTGTACAGTTAGCAACCACAGGTCAAGCATTCACAACTCCTTTTAGGATACACAGACAAAGGGGTCAAATTTCATATCTTCACGGCAAAGGTGAGTATGGTCTTAGGAGGCTCGACAGTGGCAGAATCTCTCTCAAGACAGGCAGGGCTCACTCATAAACAGATTAGGCACATACCTAGGGTCTCAAAAATTGAGGACTCAATGTCTGAAGCAAAAAGAAAAGTCCTGTTCAAAGCAATTAAGCATATGGAAACTGCATAGTGGGAGAGCCAAGGTTCACACCTAATGATACAAACTGAGGTACTTGGAACCACAGCAGATAGCCTATTATACAGCATGAATTATGGTGAATTCTTTGCATTTTTGTATTCATTTACAACCCTCAACTGTGACATCATTCTGTATTTTTAGAGTGAGTTCTTTGGCAGTTTTCAGTATAGGGTGAACATTGGTGTGGCCTACATATTTCATGCAGAGGAGACCCATTTTTAACAACTTTGTTTCTTTATTTACCTGAAACAGAATAGTAAAAATGGGTATATTCTTTTGGGAAAAACCTTTTCAAACTGTAACACCATGAAGGAGAGCTAAGAGCTGCAGCATATACTGTTTCAGAGAACTCTCTTTCAATCCTCATCAACTAGGCATGAGATCCTTTGGGATTTGTATAGGCTTCAGCTAGCAACTTGAGAGGGGGAGAGGTAAAACCAGAAATCCAACTATGAGGAGTCTAATACTATACAAATCATTTAACCTCTCAAAAATGTTAACAAAATTAAAAATAAATGCCAAGTGTCTGTCAGTCATCCCAGTGTCTTTGTGTAATTGGTTGGAATACTGAAAGTGGAAGCAGGCATCCTCCTTAGTGAGCAGTTTGATACCATAGTGCCTGCTTGCTTTTATTTATACCCCTGTAAGTAAATGGGCTGAAAGTCAATGTTGCGTAGTCATCCTAGGTGTCGGACTAGGACCTGACAAACCCAGGTTCAAATCCCCACTCAAGCCATGGAATCTTGCTAGGTGACCTTGGGCCAGTCACACACTCAACGACCTGACCCTGGCTAGTATTTGGATGGGAGACTTCCAAGGAATACCAGGGTCATGATGTGGAGGCAGGCAATGGCAAACCACCTCCAAACGTCTCTGGCCTTGAAAACCCTACGGGGGTCACCATAGTCAGCTGTGACTTGATGGCAAAAAAAGTAAATGGGCTAGAGGTTTATCTTTTTAAAAAGAAAACTGGAAGGGTCTTGGAAATGTCCCTGAGAGAGCCGACCTTGCAGGCCCTCCTATGATCCTGATTTGGGGTCTTTGGGAATTAACTGTTTTAAAAGTTTGATTCGACACATTTTACATCATTATGTATAACCATGTTGCAGGATTGCTTCATAAATTTTAGGGGTTGTTTTTTCAAACTCCACTTTCCCAACAAATGGCTGTTTCTGGCAAGTAAACTGCCCCAACTCTTGGACTAGCATTTCCCTAGTACAACTTCTGTCTGTCTAGCAACTGGGTTGCTGTCCCTATATACCTAATAATACAAGCTAGCATTTGTATAGTGCTGTTAAATATACATTATTGGTACAGTTCTTACAGTGAAGGTAGGTTGGTGTTACTGCCATTTTGCAAATAAGGAGCTGAGACTGGGGGGGAAATGGCTTGCCTAAGGCCAACTCATGGATTCATATGAGCAGATTCGTGATTCATTGATCAGTTTTGTAGCCAGCATGCTACAGTGACTCTCCATAGGCAGGTTCCCAAGATGAGGTTAACTAGGGAAGAGACTGTTCCCCATCCCCTCATGAAGCCATACCGTTCATAAAAGTCAATTGAGCATTGGATCTCTTCACATCAATTGCAGTCACCTTTCCCTTTTCCCTCCTTTTCCAGGCTGCCAGACTGCCAAATACAATCCAGTTCATTCAAGGGAAAAGAACTGCAAATCATTCTGAATTAGTTAGTGAACATTGCTGAAAGCAAGGTTTTTTTTTTTGCAAGCTAAGTTCAACACAACACTTCCACAGATCTCATCCACAGATGCCTCCAGTCGCTACTGATGTAGAGTGACTAGTTGGTCCCTTTAATTTGATACTTTGAGCTCTTCATGGACCTTGCTCAGCTTCACGAATCCATACATGTTTTGCTTTCTGTCTAAATAAAGAGCATTGATAGTTCCTCAGGGTGTCATTTCCCTCCTTTAAAAATGTTCATAGTAAACACTGGTACGAATAAATCATGTTAGAGTGCTGCATATTTCATTAAATATGTGCACACTGTAAAATAGAAGTTTGAAGTAAAAACACTATACTGTCTTACCAACTCTGTGTTGTAGACTTAATGTAGTGTGAGCAATACTGCCTTTGAGCTGTTATAAATCCTATTCAGAAGATAATAACTTATTTAAAAATACAAAAAAGGAAATCCCAGTGGTTGTTTAAACTCATAGCGTTGCTCTGTGGTATATAGTCATCATTATTTATAAAGGAATAACATAGCTTTTGGCTTAGACAAAAATGAGGAACTTCAGAGTGAGCTGGAAATTCTTTTATGAGTTCTGCAATGGCACTAGGAAACATAGCTGTGTTCCTTGGTTTTCCATTGGATTATTAAGGACCTGTCCTTGCAGTTGATAATAGGAGGCACGCATGGAACTGGAAAGATTAGCCTAGGTGGCTTGCTAAAACTCCATGGGTACACTTTGCATGAAAACATAATTTGAATAGCAAAAGTATGACAAGGTATACGGTCCAAATAATTTACAAGAAAAAGATTAAACGTAAGGCTTTAAGTGTTTCTGTTTGAGTTCCGTTTAAATTTTAATGAATTGAATCAAATTAAAAGTTTAGAATATTTTTCATTGTTTGGATATATATGCAATGTTTTTCATAAACTATCTTGCTGTGGAGATTGTAGAGACTCTAATGGGGACCCAGCCTTTTGTGTATGGTTTTAAATAGCAATTTCACCAAGTACTGTGCTGTATTTGTTAAAGTGCAAAAAGATACATGGGGCCTTGTGAAGCTTGAAATATCAAGAGGGAAATATCCTGTGACAGGTTTCAGTCCTGTGGTTTGTTGCAGCTGCCTTTTCAGAGACCCCCAAACTTGACTTCTGACTCTTACAGTAGCGCCGTTTCAGCTGTACAACCAAAGTAGAATGCAGAAGAACTGTTTTGACCTTGCAACGCTCTTGATTCTGGCAGTGAGAGCTACTGTGTGATTCTGGGCTGTACAGAGATAGTCGGGCAGTTGTTTAGCAAAGTATTTATTTTTTTAATATTTATTCAAAGTTAAAATGTGACATGATATTTGATCGGGGGTGGGGGAGACTGAGGTTGATAATACCCTAATAAATAACAAGCTAAACTAGAAATCAGTGATTTGAACGAATCCCACCCCATTGAAGGGGTAAGTCAGAATTTGGGTAAAATTTAAGTATGCCAGCTCAGCTAGTTTATTAATTGGTCTGAGTTGCTTCTGAAAAAGGGAATATCAACTACCGGTACCTTAAAAATCATGACATGGCTGCTATATAAAATAATTTAAAATATACTATACCAACAGCCTGATTTTCTGAAAGGCAGAGCAACTTAAAAAGTAAAGGCCACAAATATAGCAGTTTGTTTAGCAAAGTAATTTGTAAATTATGTTGGCCATACTTGTCAAAGTATGTGCAGTTTTATGGTATTTTCATCCTGTTCCTGAACTTGTTCTGAGAGGTTCCATGAAGTGAAATGCTAGTTACACAATCAATAAAGACGTTATTTGCCTTATTCCCAGTAGGGATGCTAGCCTCCTGGTGGGACCTAGGAAGCCCCAGGAATTACATTTTATCTCCAGACTACGGAGATCAGTTCCCCTGAAGAAAATGGATGCTTTGGAGGGTGGACTCTATGGCATTGTACCGCACTGAGCTCCTTGTCCTTCCCAGGTTCCACCCCCAAATCTCCAGGAGTTTCCCAACCTGGATCTGGCAACCCTACCCCACTTACTGCCAGTTGCCAAGGGGGCCCCAGCAACCCTAATTCCTGGGATAATATGCTTCACAAATTTTAAAAGTGTCGAGAGTGTTTTGGATTTCCAGTTTATGAATGGCTGTCAATGGACTGCATTTCTGTCTGGTGGCTTTTCTCTAAAGGTGCTATATAGTATCTCATATATTTTTCTCTTGTGTTGCCATTGAATTGATATACCACAGAATTCTGTTTTATGTTTTTGCAATCTTGTAGAATACTTTGTGAGGTTTTAGGGCCTTGGCTTTTGCGGGGGGGGGGGGCATCATACATGTAAATTTAGCATGCCAGACACTTTCTGGTCACATGGAGACTTTGATAATCTCCATACTCGCATTGACTAGTCCAAAGAGCACAGTCTGAAACAGTAGCTGTGATGTAGGCAGTGGAGAGTGGGGTGTTGTAGTTAACAGTGTGTCATACAAGGACTGGGGAGCTGCAAGGTCAAATCTCCACTCATTTGTGATGCTCTCTGGGTGGTCAGGGGCTGGTCACACACTCTAGCTATTCTGCCTCACAGGGCTCTTCTGGGAATAAAACTGAACAAGGGAGAGCCACATATGCTGCCTTAAGGTCCTTGGAGGAAGGCTAAGATTAAAAAAAATGATTTCAAATTCTTCCCTCCTCTTTTTTTGGTTTAGTACCACAGAATTAAACAAAGCATAGGGTAAACTGTCATCTTAACAAAGCTTATTAAGCTACATATATAATAATAAAAGGCCTTAAGGCTGAATGTACACAAACGGTACTTGTTGCATGGTGAAAGAATCCTGGTTTAAAAATAACTCTGGTTACATATGACATATAAATGCAGGGGCACAACTTAGCCTGAATTTCTCCCTGTGCCCCAAATCAGAATTCTAAACCTGGATTAATTCCTGGTTAAGAATCCCATGGTGCAGCTGCATTCTTACATCGCAGATTATGTTCTGTGCAGGAAGGTAGGAGGAAAAGCAAAGTGCATATACAAGCCTGACAACAAGCAGGGTTGTATCTGAATGCAGCCTTTGCTTGAAGACCAACATCCCTATCTAGGTAATGGCATCCTGACTGTGGAATTTAAAAAAAAAACATCAAGGCAAGCAATAAACATTTCTCCAGGAGCAGAAAAGCAACCTGGGCCATTGGATGGCCATTGGATGACAAAGGAGTAAAAGGGTTGATTAAAGAAGATAAGGACCATGTCCGCACTTCGCGTTTGCATCTCCGATTTCTACGGGGTTTCCTTGCATGTTCGCACTTCATCTCTTCCGAAGGATTCTGGAGACGTCTCCAGAGCACAATTTCTCCATGTTAAGAGCATTCGCTTATACGGCGAATTAATAGAAATTAAACGTTTTCCTCACCCGGAGCCTGATGTGCGAACATAAAATCTGTCTTCAATCCACTTCTTGCTGCCAGCCCACCATCCACTCCCCCAGCCTAACTGCCGACGCTAGACCAATCGCCGTCCTTGTTCCCCCCACTCCCCCCGCCTCACTGCCCAAGCTGGACCAATCGCCGCCCTTGTTTCAAGCACCGAGTGGGCATGCGCGGCAGGCTACCACCTCAGCCAATCACAGTGCTCCTTTGAGCTGGCGCGTGAATGCTGCCACGAGGGGAAAACATATGGATTTTATCTAATACAGCGGAGGAAGGCATCGCGGTGAGAACAGAAATTTTAAGTCGTGTTGGATGCTTGAGTACTGGACACGTTTAAATTGTGAGGTAAATTGCTAGTGCATTCACGGGCCTAGAGATGGCAGAGAAACTGAATGGATTTTTCATCTGTTTTCACTGTAGAAAATGTGGGGCACGAACCAGAGCTACTGTTTTCAGAGAGTGTATCTGAAGAACTGAGTCAAAATGAAGTGATGAGAGATGAAGGCCTAGCACTTCTGGGCAAATAAAATAGTAATGTCTCCAGGTCGAGATGGCATACACCTAAAGATTATTAAGAAACTCAGATATGAAATTATTAATCTTATAATCTAATCAGTATATGTAATTTGCCACTAAAATTGTCCTCTGTACTAGAGAACTAGAAAGCAGCAAATGTTACGCCAGTTTTTAGAAAGGGATCCAGTGAGTATTCAGGCAATTACAGGCCAGTTAGTCTAAAATATGTTCTGGGCAAAATAACAGAAACCTTTATGAAGCGTACAATTATTAAGCATATAGTGTGGGAAAGCGTGCTGAAAGAAAAGCAGCATCGTTTCTCCAAAAGGAAATCTTTGAGAAGGTTAACAAGCATGTGGGTAAGAGTGATCTGGTAGACATTATATACTTGCACTTCTAAAAGATTTGTGACAAGACTTCTGGCTAAATTTAGCTGTCATGGGATAAGTCAAATGCTGTTATGGATCAAAAACCAGTTAAACAGGAAGAAGAGAGTATGAATAAATGGACAGTTCTCAAAATGGAGGGATGTAAGCAGTAGGATCCCATAAGGATCAGTATAAGATCCGTTACTCAATTTGTTCATAAATGATCTTGAATTGGGGTGAGAAGTATAATGGCCAAGTTTGTGGATGATACCAAATTAGTCAGGTTGGTGAAAATCAAGGCAGTTTGTGAAGAGCTACTGGAGGATTTTCTCGAAATTGTTTGAGTGAGCAATAACATGGTAAATGAAGTTCTGTGTAAGATGATGCACCTTGGACCAAAAAAAAAATCCTAACTTCAAATATATGCTGATGGGGTTTGAACTGGTGGAGACTGAGAGGGAAAGATCCAGGGGTGATAGTGGATACCTTGATGAAAATGTTGACTCAGTGTGTGGCAGCAGTGAAAAAGGGTAATTCCATGCTGCGGATTATCAGGAAAGGGACTGAAAAGAAAAGAGCCAATATTGTAACGTGTCTGGGTATATCTATAGTGCAGCCTCCTTTGGAATACTATGTGAAGTTCTGGTTGCCGTATCTTAAACATGTTGCAGAGCTGAAACAGGTTCAGACAAGTATGTTGTAAACCACGTTTGAGAAGAAAAGGGGGGTAGAAATGAAATACGGAAGAGGGCAACAAAATGTTTAAAGGGGTTAGAGGAAAGGATAAGAGTTTGAGAGTTTTCAGTTTAGAAAAAAGAAATGGGGGGCTGATAAAATTATGCATGGGGTGAAGAATATGGATAGAAAGAACTTTCCCTGGCGGGAACTGAGAAAAAAAGAGATTTTGTGATTTTATTGCATAGAGAGCACTTTTCTTCCCATAATACTAGAATGTGACCACCCAATGAAGTTGATGGGCAATAGATTTGGGATGGACAAAATGCCGTTCTTTTTCACAGAATGAGTAATGAAATGTTGGGATTAAATGTTGGAATTGCTAGCATGAATAGCTTTACAAGAAGATTAGACATATTCATGGAGGATAGTTCCATCAGTGGCTACTGGTATTGATGACTACAGTAAACTTCCAAAACCCAGTTCTAGCAGGCAGCATCAGGAGAGTCTTGGCTTCTGTGCTGTTGGCTGGCCTTCCAGGGCAACTGGTTGGCGACTGTGAAACGGGATGATTTCATTCTTTTCTCCAAATGTGTTCAGAACGGTATAAGTCGAGTCTTCCTCTAGAATTTTAAAATTAAGTGGCCAGTAAAAGGTATCAAAATTCCTACTATGTGTGTTGGTATCCTGAAGATAGGTATCTAAATATGAATGTCTTCAAAGCACTTACTAGCTAAAAACCTTTTCGTAAGAGTCATCAGCCCACCTTGCCTTTTCACAGGTAGTCATAAATATTACCATTCATTTGGCTGAGTTATAGTTGGGTTGAGACAGGACTTTTTAAAAAATGAATTGAAATTGAAGGTTGTAGAAGGAAGAGGCTTTAGCCATTGGCATGATCACTTTGGGAACAACAGACACTGATTTTTGGGATCTAGCCTTTAAAAATGTAGAGCTGGTTTGGACTGTAATTTCATAGCCTTGATGTCAAATGAGATGTGAAATAAACTGGCAGAATCTGTAGTTCCCAAATGTAATTCTTAGCCCCAGGGTGGATTTGGTTTAAATCAAATAGATTTAAATCACCAGTCAGTAAGACTAGATTTAAATCATGGTTTTCTACATAGACTCGCTCTTGCTGGTATAGTCTTATTATTTACAACCAGATGGTTTCATTTTTAGAATAAGAACTTTTCTGATTAGTTTTACAATTATATAAAATTAATTATTTGACTATACTATTAGAAATACATAGTTCACCTCACAATAATTTCATAATTATCACTTTCCAGTTTAATTCAGGCCGCCAGACCTTGCATTTCATTGTTGCAGTATTTGCATTTTTCATGCATCCCTGCCTTACCCATAAGTAGAGGAACTGCATTAAAATATTCCCAAACTGGGTCTCATTAAAGCCCGCTGCCATTATGGATAGTGTTACCAACCTCCAGATACTAGCTGGCAACTAGTTGGCAACCCTACCCAGGTAAGGAATACTAGCTGTGGGCAGGTATCACACAGGGACCACCTGCAGTGGAGGAAAGTACTGAGTGGAAAGGTGCTACTCTTCTCCTTTAGGCATGCTCAGTCTCAACTGCTTCTCCGAGGGGAGAGGCTTTTTGTGCAGGGGAAAGGTGCAAAGCCCATTAACGAGATGCACGGCGGCCACAAAGAAGTCACAAAGTAATTATGATGCTCCTGCGAATACTCTTTAAATGTGCACAGACACTGTACATGGAAAAATCAGGCTGCTGACAAACATGTACAATCGTCTACACTACAGGCATGGATTGTTTCATTGTTCAGGTTATCAGCCAGCTGTATAGTGATCTTGCAGATCAAGTACATTTTACTGCATTTTATGAACAAACTGGGAGCTACAGAATGCCACCCTCATTTTGCAAGCCTCCCCCCCAGAGACAGCTATAATTTTAACAGTGGCTAAAATAAAAGCTTAGTGGTGATGCACCCTGTCAACTTCAAAGTAAACCGAGCTGCTTATCACAATGAATCGCTCCACCCTAGAGCATTTTGTTTTCTACAGCAGAAGAAAACCTTTATTCTTTAACTCCAGCACAAAATAATATCAGGCATGTAGGAAGTCATCTGTTTCTTAAAACCTTAGTGCAATAATGGACAACTTAATTAGCATGAAAGCCTACAGCTGACCAAATAATTATAAAGTTGAATAAAAGTTGTGTGAGCAGAAGAAATTAATCCTGGCTGGTGCACATACTCATGGGTTAAGATCTTTATATATACACACACTATTCATGGTATAACATTCTTTATTTACTTCTTTTATAGTCTGCCTTTCTCACAAAGACTCAAAGTGGATTACAAAAATTAAAAACTAGCAATAAAACAATAGAGAACTCTGTAGAAAGTTTTCAGTCAATAAAACGACAGCACCTCCCTTTACAAAAATGCCCCCCTTAACAATTCTCCTTTTGTACATTCCACAGAGTGATAGTCATGTGGAAGCCTTTTTGATCTCAGCAGGCAGGCCATTCCACCACGTGGGGGCCACAACAGAGCATACTTGTGTGTGGGTAGCTGTTGATCTTACCCGCTTGCAGGGCAGCACCTTCAAAAGGCCTTGCTCAAATGAGCAAAGTTGTTGCAGCAAAACATACTGGGAGAGGCAGTGCTACAAGTATGTGGACCTCAAGTTAATAACTAGCGTCTTGAGTTGAAACTGCAAAACAATACACTTACTCTGCCTAGCTCCTGACAGTAATTGAGTTCATCTGTAACAGCTGAAGTTTGCAAATTGTCTTCAAGGGCAGTATTGTATAGAGTACATTACAGTAGTCTAGCATCAAGGCTACTGTGGCATGGATCAACAGTGCCAGACTGGGTGAATTAAATGAAGAGCAAAGAATGCATTTTTCCACAAATGATTTAATTTGCTTTTCTGGCAATAATGCTGGGTCAAGTACAACCTGAAATCTAAACCAAGCCAGCAATGATCAGCTGAACCCCAATAAAGGCAGGAAGCACAATACCTTCTAAGACCTCAGCCTTACTGACCAGCATCACCTCCCTCTTGCCAGGATTCAGTTTCAAGTTGTTCACCCTTAGCCACTTGACCACACTGGCTTAGGACAGCTACAACGATGTCAGGCGGGCAGAATGTATTGTCAGCATATTAATGATGTGGTGGAAAGTGCCATCAAGTCACAGCTGATTTTTGGCAACCCCGTAGGGTTTTCAAGGCAAGAGATGTTCAGAAGTGCTTTGCCATTGCCTGCCTGCACTTGGGCTGAGACAGTTCTGTGAGAGAACTGTGACTGGCCCAAGGTCACCCAGCAGGCTTCATGTGGAGGAGTAGGGAATCGAACCCGGTTCTCCAGATTAGAGTCTGCTGTTCTTAACCACTACACCACACTGGCTGTCATATTAATGATACCCAACTCCAAAACCTTGGATGATTTCTCCCTGAGAATCAAGAGGCATGCAATGCAGTATTTTGCAGTATAGAATTTCAGGAGAGAACAGAGAACCATTCTATTATCTATTCCCATGAATTAGAAAAGACAGAGGATTATCCTTTAGAAGCTATTTGTCATAATTTGTATGCTGCACACCCCATTTTAAAGCTCTCCCGGAGGTTGCCCTCCCTTCCACTGCTGACAGCTTGATCCTAAGTTAGTTTGCTTCAAGGGAACTTGTACCCTGAAAGCAGGGGAAATAATTCCATATCCTTTGCCCTTTCTTAAGCAAAAATTACAATTGTGCTTTTGTAGCACAAAACATTAAATACATATTTATTGGGATTAGGAAAAATTACCCTCTTCAAAATTTAACCAGTAACGATAGATTTACAGTAGGCTCTGTCTGTGAGTTTTTCCTAACACAAATATTTGTTCAAGAGTAACCCTTTCATGGTTAAGTACAGCTTTTTCAGAAAATTGGATGATTGGAGAAGGAACATGAAGGAGTGGCCTGTTGCTAGAAATACCCTGGGCATTTAATTGACCCATCTGAATGTTATTTAAAATATTAACACAGGAAATGTCACAGTGCCATTTAAAACAAGGGTTGCTGCCAAAATTAATCTTTAGTGGAATTCTGGTCAAATACTATAGGCTCCTCTATTTGAAATATTGTGCCAAAATTTCTGGCAGTGTTACCAAAATCCCAAGCACTTTAATTGAATCTGTTATGTGTTAATCCAGAAACTTTTCAGTGTTTGCATACTACAGCTAGAGATTTAAAATTTCTGGAAATTTTGAAGCCACAGAACAAAGTATTTTGCACATTTTTAAAAAAATCCATATTTTTTTCTGTGTTCCTAAAAAAAAAATCATTAGAAAAATGGGTGGGGGGTAGTTCTTAGCATTTCATGCTATACATTCTGAATAAAATTGTGACTTCTAAAATATTTTTTCTTTAAAATGAACTATATGCTTTTGGAGTTTTTGTCCCCCAATGCTCCTCAAAGTCTCCCAATTTTTCCACTGGAAAATTTGAAAAAAATTCCTCATGAAATTACTCCCCCCCCCCCAAAAAAATTCGCCCAGTTATTTGGGTCTTCAGATCTGTAACAACAGCAAAGAGCATTCTGACATCTGTATTCTTCTTGCACTTTAAGGCTATCGTGGCAAATGCCTGCTATATACCATATTATATATTTTATGTCAAATCACATCTCACACTAGAAGGGCTGAGTGGATGCACCAGTCCCATAATAGCAGCTTGAGTATATGTTTATCATTACCTGAGGTCCAAGAAAAATGAAAAACCATGGGAGCATAGTAGAGAGCACTGGATAAATCAACTCCGGCAAGGCTTTTCCTACAAAAGAACACTGAATGGGAACTGAAACAGCAGATTTTCTATAGATTCTAGTCTGCCCTCATCGCAGTGCTACCCTATGCAGAGTTCCCGTCTAAATCTGTGGAAATCAAAGAGCTCATCTACAGTAATTTAGGATTGTCAGGCGACTGTCTACTAGGAGAAATTATAAGTTAATTTTTATAATTTTATTTTATTTGTTATTTATAATCTGCCTGTCTCACTAGGACTCAAAGCGGATTACACAAATGAGTCATACAATCAATGGATGGGACATTTAGTAAACAATGCAATAAGATTACGGTTGTCAAACCAACCAGAAGTCTAAAAACCGAACTGAAGCAAAGCATAAGTAATAACATGACACATTAAATGATGCAAAATTCCATAGTAGGATCCTAGTTTCAGCAAGCTATACACTGCAGTATAGACCACAGTGTCTAATGACTTTTTCAAGTAGCTTTATGAATCATTTATACAATGCACCTCTGTTGCCTTCATAAAAAAGCCCTCTTGAGTAATTAAGTTTTGCATAGTTTGCAGAAAGCCATGAGAGTGGGAGCCTTGCTGACCTCAGGCAGGCCGTTCCACAAGGTGGGGGCCACAACAGAGGAGGCATGTGTACACTCTTGTTTTGTAAGGTACCAGTTCTGCCCAGCAAGATGTTAATAATGCAGGAAGGAAAGACAAAGGGAACTTCAGGAGCAAACATACCAGAAGATTAGTATTCTGTTGCTGTCTGGTGACCAAAATACCTGAATGTGGTCATCAGAAATATTGGAACGGAGTAGAATCAATTTTATTCAGAGAAAGCAGAGTAACAACAGATTTTCTGGCACATGACTGCGGGCCTTAGTTATAACTAGATGGAATTGGCAGACAGGAATCGGGTTGATGACTCTATTAGTAGCATATCACTTTAAAAAAATTGTGCGGTTGCCAGCTTGTTGGCAAAGAGTTTCTGTCTGTTCTTAATTTCCCTTTTGCTTAATCCAGTCCTTGAATTTGAGACTCTGCTCTCTGCTCATCTACTCTGCTCTCCTGAGCTCTCCTGAGCTCAGCAATAGGGATGCTGCGAGTTTCTCAGCAAACCTCTTATGTAGTCATACTTACCCTGTTTGACACTCACAATGAGACTGCGTTGATCAGGGGTGTGTTCGGATTGCATCAAGCAACTTGAACAGCTGCTGAAAAAGTTTGCAGACGCCTGTTGGTCAGAAGCCTCCTCCCAGGTCATTGGGTAATCAGCTGGGAGCCCAGTTCTGATCCATACACACAGAGACACTGCAAAATAGATATGCAGTGAAGTTGCAGGAAGAGGAGAAAGAGCTTGTTTCTGTTCTCTCTAGGCTGCATGCGGACATTAGCAGACTCTACTCTCTGCTCATCTACTCTGCTCTCCTGAGCTCTTAACCTCATTCTGGCAGTGATAAAATAACTAGTTCCTTTTGTAAGCATGCACAGGAGTTGTATATGATCACACACACACCTGGCAAAAAAAGAGCAAAGTTTGTTTCAATTGGTAGTTTGCTATTCTGCGCTTTTCCTCACAAATTGTTTCATAATTTACCAAGCGTCTCAGCAATAGGGATGCTGCGAGTTTCTCAGCATTTTTGTGTGTGTCACAAGTTGAGAGTTAAAGGAGGAGAGGAGGGAAATCAGTTGGTCCTCTGATCCCCCCTCCCCCAAAAAAAGCCATGTAAAATTAGCTGCATCTCAGTATGTTTGGGTGGCAACAAAGCTCTGGAATGAGAGATCAGAAGAAGTTGGAAATTGGTGCCTTACTCCCACCCACCCCACCCCCAAAATGTTGCTGAGCACAGAAGAAAATTTCCCAGAAGCTGACTCCCAGCTGATCCCTCATCAGCTGGGAGTTGGCTTCTGTTGGCTGCAAGTAGCTTGTTCCTGCAAATAAACATGAACAAGCTGCAACCAGCCCTTCAGTTAACTGGCTCCCTGATCACTGCAGGCAAACAAGCAGAACTAACATCTTTGAGAATCCTGCTAAGCTGTATAATAGTATGCAGGTGCTGTATAATAGTCACCTGCTGGGTGCTTCCCTTTTTATTAGAGGATCCTTCCTAGTTTACTTTCTAAACTTACAGTGCCCTCCTAAGCAGATTTATACCCTTCTAAGATCCCTGGAGACTTAGGAGGGCTCTTGAATGCTCTTTTGATATTCTGGCTGTTATTAATATCACTACTTGGTTGGGTTTCTTGTTCTACTCTTGATGTAACTATAAAAGAGGGCTTTTTAATTTCCCTGATTCTTTTTTCTTCTGCTGGCAGTGTATATGCCGTTTGTTGGATCCCCCTCTGTTTTGAGTTATGTGATTTGATTGGACTGATCAAAATAGGCACTTGGGTGTAGCAAGTTAGAGCATCCATCTGTTCTGGATTTTCTGTTGCTTGAGAAGACAGAAAAGCCAGGAATTAGTGAGTGGCTTAGTCTTTTCTCACCATTGGCAGCTGACAGAAATGCTGATGAGGTGATAATGAACTAAAAACTCTGCCCCTTTTGGCTGAGCGGGAAGGGAACCCAGACAGTGGGCTGGTCCTCTCTGAGCCTTGCCAAGATTTCATAGAGCAAAAGTTAGTGGATATGCTTTACTGGATACATGTCAGAAATGTAAGTTATCACCATTAGGTTCTTGAGGGGAATATATATATACACACATACACACACCCAAACACTCTGTGTTGTGCACTGTGTGGGCCTCCATCAGCTGAAGTTACCAGGCAGTCTAGTTAGGCAGAGGCAATGGGGTAAATAATGTATATCTGTTTTTGAAAGGGAGATGTAAAATGTTGTTTAAATACCAAATACTTTTCAGAGTATGGTACTTGTATTTAATGCCATCCAGATTTCTGGAAGTATTTGCAAGCCGTGTGTAATTTTAACATCCAATTTTGCAAACTTTAGTAGGCTGCACTTCAGTGAGAAATGACAAGCAATTATTTTTTGCCAATGGTATACTAGTTGATATTTGTTGGGGGCGGGGGACTGACTAATGTTACCGAGTATACATCCCTCAGAGCTGTTCAGCTTGTATGATTTGTGTAGCCTAATGCCCCAGTACTTTAGGTGTTAGTTTCTCTTAAGAGGTCCTCTGTGTGTAAAAGTTGTGTCCTGTATTATTAATGGTTATTCCACTTTGCCTTCAAAATAATCCCCTGAATTAAGTTGATAATGACTTGTCAGTGACTGTCAAGGCTTGCCTGAGCAGGGATTTGAACCAGTTAGCCATCACTCTACCAAGTTCTCATATCATGCGGTATAATGTCTCAAAACCATATGTTGGGAGGACATTTGAGTTTATGCCTTGCTGATAAGTGTTCCAGAGGAATTTAGTTGGCTACTGTTGAAAGCAAAATGGTGGACTCCATTGACTTTTGCTTCAGTTTAACAGGTCTCCTATATTTCTTATCATTCCTTCTGTCAGTACTATTTCACAGTTTCCTTTCTACTTAGTAGCCTAGTGGTGCTGTCTGGCACAGTGTTTTGATCCCTAATATTTTTTGTTTTGGCAGTATATACCTGCCAAGTATCAACTGTGGTTTGGGACATTTCAGCTTTGTTTTCCCCGTCTCCTGCCATTGGATACAATGTTTAATGTGCTGCTTTGCCTTCCTGTTAATGTCAAGATGAGCAGTATCTTCAGAGATATGTGACGTACTAAGAATTCATGCCTTCATTTGCGTGGTTGTGGAGGGCCACTTTTATTGCACCATGATTGCCTGGCCCCCTTCCTGAGGGATATTGTTGAGAGATTGCTAAACAGTATGTGTAGGTGGCTTCTCAGATGGCAAAGGGGTGGGATACAAAAGCAGCAATTTGTAAGTGGGAACCTGGAGCTGTCATCCAAAGAAGGCTGCTTTGATCTCCTAATGAAGTCTTGGCCCCGACATGGACTTAGACCAACGTACTTATTCCTCTGCCCTTCAGAACAAGGTACACAACAAGCCTGTGAGACCTGACTTGGGAAAATAAGAAAAACTACATGTTTAAGAAGAATTAAGGGGAAACAGATGACTCTTAATTAAAAGTATTTGTCAGCACTCCAAGAGTTTATTTCGGAGAATATTGCCAAGCTTTCAGAGCCCCTTCATATTTCCCTTCCTGTGACATATTTCAAGGAAACCAAAGTGTGCTGTTTTTAAACTTGATTATAGGTTAGAGAATGCCAAGTAATTATCTGCCCAGAAATCGCTTTTCTTTCTTTTCTTTTCTTTTTTTTTATAACTGTGCGTGAGAGGAAAGTTTGGTTAGAGCTGCTGGCATAATTAACCATTTCAGTCTGGTGAAGCTTCTATTCAAGAAATGTTGGATTTCATCTTCAGTAGACTGCCCATAAACGGTACAACATTGTGTGTCAGGGCATGTTTCATTTTATATAAGAGCATGTATAGTTTTACTCTTTCAGACTGCCTTCTAGGAGTTTATTGAAGCTGATGCTGTTATGACAGGTTGCTTAGTATTGCACTTCACTGTGAGTTGGCCCAGATCTCCAGTTGCATGTGTGTGAAATTGTATTTATTGAGTAATTTATTTGGATTTGTAACATGCCCTTTCGGTTCAGTGGGCAGCAAGCTAAAAATATTCAATTGACAACTGAACTGCTACAAAAAAGGGCCATCACCAAAATATAATCTCATACATGGTTCCAACCATTAAAATTAGTTTACATTTTAAAAAATGTACCAGTCTCCCAGGAAAGAAAGTATAGATCAGTACTTCAGGGAAACCTGTGGGAGAAGAATCTCATCAACTGAGAATTCATGTTTCCTTATTGAAGTATGGAAATAATGTGCTAAGAGGCCGTTTATGTAAGATCATACGAGACTGTTTCAGATACTCCCTTGCCTACATTTATTTCAAATAAGGTCACCCTTCATTGTTTATAGAACTTGCATTCTGGGAAGAAGAAGAAATCTAACACCTGTGTGTTAAGTGCCATCAAGTCGCTTCTGACTTATGGCAACCCTATGAATTAATGACTTTCAAAATATCCTATAGTTAAGACCCTTGCTCATGTCTTGCAAACCGAGGGCCGGGGCTTCCTTGATTGAGTCAATCCATCTCATGTTGGGTTTTCCTCTTTTCCTGTTGCCCTCACCTTTTCCTAGTATTATTGTCTTTCCCAGTGACTCGTGTCTTCTCATGATGTGACCAAAGTACATAGCCTCAGTTTAGTCACTTCAACTTCTAGGGAGAATTCAGGCTTGGTTTGATCTAGAATTCACTTTTTGACGGTCCATGGTATCTCTAAAACTCTCCTCCAACACCACTTTTCAGATTCAACTTTCTTCCTGTTAGCTTTCTTCGTTGTCCAACTTTCACACCCATACATAGTAATGGAGAAAACTATAGCATGAATTAACTTGATCATAGTCTCCAGGGACACATCCTCACACTTACGAATTATTTTTAGCTCCTTCATGGCTGCCTCTCCCAGTCTTAATCTTCTTCTGATTTCTTGGTTGCAATCTCCCTTTTGGTTGATGATGGAGCCAAGGAGTAGAAAATCTTGATCGGAGATTAACTTGGTCAGTGCAAGCTGCTCATGTTAAAAGATTGGCTATAGTGGCAACAAATATTATGTGTCATTTCTTTTATTCATCTGGGGCTCAGTATCCAGCCTCCATTAAAGTGTTCAAAGCCAAGGTGGTTGTGCAAAGTTTATATGGGGCTGGTATCTGGATTGACAAAGTCCTTTGACTTTCTGGATTGACAAAGTCCAGGTGAGTCCTTTGATTCAATTCTTCTTAAATTCCTACATTCCATCTCTGGAATTCCAAATTGTGTAGCAGGGGTGGCCTTCCAAGTGGAGATGGGACAATAATCTTTTGAAACTCAGGCTTGGTTGAAGGCCTTTTCTCTTAAAGTTAAAATTATTCACTCCAACGCCCAAGAGGGCTGCCTCGGATTGTTCAGGGAGGATTCTTATGTTTCCCATGGGGATAAACTTGCAGAGCAATGACTTCAGCTCAATCTTTCTGTGGACTCCCTACAATTAGTCAACAGACAGGAAGGTATGAGCACAATTAAGAAACCTTTATTTAGGTACAATTACAACAGTACGATCTGTAGGGCATGACATGTTTGTTCTACCCAGTTTATTGATATTCTTCCATCTGGCCAGCTTCCCGACTACTGTTCATATTTGACTGTTCCTCAGTATAAGCATTCCTTTATGTTGGTGTGCCTTACCATCTAGAGTTTTGCAAGGGAGGTATTTTAAGATACAGTACTGATAGAGTATGTGATTGTGGTGCAGGTGTAGACACTGTATCACATGACTTTTCAGTGCAACTATTTTACTGAGGCTAGAAAATTTTAAATTTTTCCTTTGCTCCAAAATATAGATCAAGCGGAGACATTATCTCTTTTATTAGGATATAATAGTAAACCTATCACTCTTTCAGTTTGAAATTTTATGCCCTTGTGATTTTCGCAGTTGTTCAGGTGTGGCCTAGTTTTTTTATATTTTAGTAATCTGCTTAAAACTAATAAGTTGAAGCAGTATGAGGTAGAGACAGAAAATCTTGAACAATTTCAATTTCTTCATCATCAGCCTTAAAATTGTGTAATTCCCCAATAGTCATTACTTTTGTCTTCTTGATGTTCAGATGTTTGGCACTTTCTGCTTTAACGTTTGTCAGGAGTTGTTTCCAATCTTCACTATTTACTGCCAGTAATGTGGTGCCATCTGTGTATCTCAAATTGTTATTGTTCCTTCCACCAATTTTCACTCCACTTTCATCTAAATCTAACTCAGCTTTCCTTATCATATGTTCTGCATATAGTTTGAAGAGACAGGAAGATAAAATACATCCTTGTCTGACACCTTTGCCAATTGGAAACCATCCTGTTTCTCCATATTCTGTCCTAAGTGTAGCCTCTTGCCCAGAGTACAGGTTACACATTAAAAAAATCAGATGTTGTGGCACACTTATTTCTTTTAAAATCAACTGTGGCTTTTCATGATCCACACAGGCAAAAGCTTTGCTGTAATGTATAAAACACAAGCTGATTTTCTTCTGAAATTCTATATTAAGCTACAGTACCCAACGTAAATTTGCAATACCATCTCTAGTGCCACTTCCTTTTCTGAATCCAGCTTGAACATCTGGCATTTTGGGTTCCATATATGGTAACAGTCTTTGTTGTAAGATTTTGAACATCACTTTTCTCACATGAGAAATTAATATGATGGTCCAATAGTTCCTGCAGTCTTTGACGTCTCTTTTTTTTTGGAACTGGGATGTAAATTGAGCATTGTTTGGCCCTAATGAAAGATGTAGTGGTCAAGGTGTCATACTAGGAACTGGGCAACCCAGGTTCGAATCCCCACTCATGCCATGGAAACTTGCTGGGTGACCTTGGGTTAGTCACACACTCTCAGCCTCAACCCTGGAAAGTATTTGGATGGGAGACCTCCAAGGAATACCATGGGTGTGACATGGGGGCAGGCAGTGGCAAACCACCTCTGAACAGCTCTTTCCACCACCACCAATGAAAGGTATTAACATGAATTTTGTTTCTTGTTCTGGATACTGGGAATGTCAGTATGGCTGTACACAACTTCTAACCATAGTCTGAAGTTATGAAAACAGGAGAGCGCTGTGCATTCCTTTGCACCCTCTTCATCTTGTCCTCTCACTGTAAATTCCATCTCCTTTTTCTTGTTTGTAGACCTAACTCTAATTTCTAGTGATGAACTTTTTTGCAGAGTTTTAAAGGTATTTCTGAAATGGTATTTTCAGTATTGAGAACCTTTTCTACCTACAACATTAAATGCTTCATATTGTACAGTTTGTGTTTCCAGTTATGTCAAAGGGGTAACTACCTTTTTTAGTCCTGAATAACGTTCATACTTTTGAATACTTTTTTATGGATACAGAACAAGCACTTTTGTCAACTTTGAGAGCTGAGTTCTAACTTTTCTGCAAGTGATGTATAAACTAGTTATTAGCTTCTTTCTTATGGAGTTGTGTGGTCGATGGAGTTTACAGATCTGAGCATGCCAGACTCTCTTGATGAGATAGATAAGCTTTCTGCTGGAGAAGGAGTAGTAAAATTGCATGTTCTGCTCCATAATCTCTGTAAATCTCTCTCAAACTCATATCTAGTTGCCAGTGTGGCTATCAGTTTGGAAAAATGTAAATATAAAATCTTTAAGGTAGACGTTTTAGTTAGGGGGTTGTGCCACTGATATTTGTAATGTTCAGTGTTTATCTTCCTGTAGCTACTGAAGTTATGAAAATGTGTTTATAGGTGGAAATCATATTTGGCATGACTATTATATGACCTATGAAGTTGTAGGAAAGAGCAAGAAATACAATGTTGTCATTCATTAGTGTTAATTTCTAATGATTTTTTAAGACTTTTACTACAAAAGGCTTTTCTAAACTTTGTTCTGTACTTACTAAACTAACTGGTTTTTGTGTTTGCATTACACAGTAGGCTGCTGAAATAACTATATGCCAGGTTTCATCATTTTCAGGTTCGTTTGTCCTTTGTGTTTACTAAGCAGTGTCTTGCTAACAGTGTTGTTTTGTGTTAGAACCACCAAAACCACAGTGCCACTCTTTTGAGTAATCACTTTTAAAAAGTTTATAAATCAAAACATGCAGTATAATGGCTATTAATACCATATGGTTGATAGCATGTCCAAATGTGAGGATGGGCAGGGGAAGTATAACAAATGTTGTACAGTTGTTTGGTTATGATTATGGGTATGCCAAATAAAATATGATGATGGTTTTATGAGAAGAGTTAATAATGCAAAATCAGATCAAGAACACTGCCCCCACCCACACAAATTTGTGATGAAAATTAATTGAAGCTGATATATTTACTTTTGGGAGCAAGGCTGAATTGAAAAGTCTGCTGAGACACTGAGAAACTTCCTAATGAATGCCACAGCTGGTCTTGTATAAGTTGATTCCTTGTGCTCTATAATTTAATCCATGAACTCCATCTCTGAAAAATGACTGCTACGCCACATGAATACACTCAGTATCTCATTCAACAGATCTGGTTGACAAAGAAAATAAAAGTTGAAGTATCGTACATGTAATTCTACAAAAATCAGATTGATAAATATAATACAAGCTGGAACAAACACCCATTCCTAACGGGTGTGAATACATGGCATCCGTGGGCAGCATAGCCGCTGCAGTCCTGTGAGGTTTCCCAACCCGAATAAAGGTAAATAAATTAAATTTTAAATAAAAAATATAAACATAGCTAATGAAGCTTGTGCACTGGTGGAATGCACCTTAACTGGAAAGGGACAGTCCACCTTGGACAGAGAATAAGCCAGTCAAATAGCCTAGACCACCCAATGAGAAAGAGTCTAGGACAGTAGAGACAGTTTGTTCCCTTTTAGGACCTGAGAAGTACATAAACACATTTTCTGCTTTGTGTAAGTCTTTGGTGCACTTTAACTAAAATAGTAACACTCTCCTCACATTAACTAAAATAGTAACACTCTCCTCACATCTAATATGTGCAGTGTCTGTTGCTTCTGGCCAGTGGGAGAGTGAAAGAAGATGGAGAGGACAATGGCTTGTGACATACGGAAACTAGACAACACCTTAAGAAAGTCTAAGCTCATGTCCAGTACAACTTTATCCCCACGGAACCTCATAAAAGGGGCTGAACAATGTAGCGCTTTAACTCCCCCACTCTGAATGCAGAAGTGATGGCCAGAAGAAACGCCATCATGTAGAATAAAAAAGACAGCTCACATGTAACCACTGGCTCAAATGGATGATACATTAACCGTCATACAACTAGGGATAGACTTCACTGGGAAACCAGGAGGGGAACTGCAGGGTACATATTAAATAAACCTTTCAGAAATTTTTTAGACCTATGTGACGAAAAAACCAAATAACCATCAGTGTTGAGCATCAGTAAGTCTTTGTAAAATTCATGTTATTGAATTGATCACAACATCTTGTAAGAGGTTTGATTTTTGTCAACTCTGGTGGCTTAATTAGATTTGATCAGGTTTTGATATGTTTGGCAACGTATTTCAAAATGCATTTAAACATTAATGGACATGAAGAGCAACAGTTTTCGTTCAGGTATTCAGTATTAGCAAAATTAAGAATTCTTAAGAATGCTACATTCAGTTTTAGTAATTTAAATTTATTTTTTCTTTTTCAATGTTAATATTTGCCTGTTCTATAGCTATAATTTACCACACATTTTAATTGAGTCATAGTGAGTTGGCAAAAGCAAATCTTGTTGTATCCCATATATATCTGTAATATTTCTGTGACAGGTATTTTAATTTTGTTTGTGAGTCCAGCAGAGAGTGAGAGGGTTTCACAGGGGACCTGAGCTAAATACAGCCACCTGCTATGATTTCTTTATTGGTCTGAGGCAGCAACCAGAAACAGGAAATAAGGCTCAGTACAGGGCAAAGCAGAAGGTTACTGTTTAAAAGAGTAGTGCATGGCTTAGATGTGGGGGAACAGGGAAGGGGCTTACATCAAAAAGAATAAGAATTAGTTTTACATGCTTATTTAGTCTTTTAGGGAAAGGGCGGGGTAAAAATCAAATAAATAAATAAATGGTATCTCTCTCTCCCCCTGCCCCGCACAGCAGTAGCTATATTTTTATTTGAACCATGGTTCAATTTTAGCAACACTTGACTCTTTGCACTACACCTGCTGAATATAGGCAAAGTGATATTTAGCCCAGTTACTTGTGTTGTATGAAAAAAGTGGGAGGCTTGACAGAGCTCAATATGCATATCAGTTGCTCATTCTCATTTGCACAATTCAGAAGTAAGTAGACCAGGCATAAAGGGTGCACAAGGGTGCAGGCATAAAAGGTGCACAAGAAAGTAGCTTGTATGTAAGATACATATAATAACTCGATGGAAGACTTAACTGAATAAACTTTAGCAGGAAAGTATACAGCTGTGCCAGGGGGGAAGTTGTATGTGGCTCTTATGGCTCTCAAGGGTGCATTTGATTCAGTCAGTAGGACAAAGCTGTGGGAGAAACTGGAGGGCTCATCACTTGATAAAAGACTACTCTGGTTAATCAAGATATTATACACTAATACTACAGTGCAGGTGTGCTGTGGTGATGAGGGGTAACTCAGACAGTTTCAGTTTTGATGGTGGGGGTTAGGCAAGGTTGTCTGCTTGCTCCCCTCCTTTTTAATCTGTATTTAAGTGCTCTGATGTTGAACCTCTCGTCGCTGGAGCTTCATGCCCTCAGATTAGCATCGAAAGAATCACCATTGCTGCTTTATGGTGATGATTCTGTTCTTATTTCTCGTACTAAGATGGGTCTGAAGACACTTCTGAGGCGTTTCTCAAATTACTGTTTAGAAGAAGAGTAAACTACAGTAAATCTAAAATACTGATTCTCCCCCCACCCCCAAATAGCAACCTTTCTGTTGTCAAACATCACCTTACTGAGCTTGATTATGACAGCACGGTAATTCATGCTTGTAGAGCTTGTTCAATCCAATTCTTTGGTATTTTCCACCTTGGTCCTTGCCTTTCTATATGATATTTAACAGTTTCTCATTATGTTAGGGCAGTTCGATCTAGCTCATTTTAACACTAATCCCTCTGAAGTATTGCATGGGGGGGGGGGCGTTTCCGTAATATTCCATATTGAGATTGTCTTTGTCATTGAGGCCAGGGTAAAATTGATACGTTATGTCATAAAATAATGTAATGCTCCTTTTTTTTACTGTTTTTAAGAATCACTGGATTTTACCTGTTTTATCATATTTACAATTTAATAATTTTTAAAGGGATGTTATTCCCTAACTGATGGAAGACGGTGATCCAAATATAACCTTACTAGTTGCTAAATTCCTATCTACCATATTTTCCTTTAGAAACTAATTTAGCACTCTTCTAGTCATTGCTCTGGAAAGGAAAGGATATTCCTGTTATATTTTATGCCCTGACCTGGATGGCCCAGGTTAGCCAATCTCATCAGAACTCAGAAGCTGAGCAGGGTTGGCCCTGGTTAGTACTTTGACGGGAGACCACCAAGGAAGTCTAGGGTTGCTATGCAGAGGCAGGCAATAGCAAACCACCTCTGAATGTCTCTTGCCTTGAAAACTCCATGGGGTTGCCATGAGTCCGCTTGATAGGGAAAAAATATATCCTGTAGAGTCTGGGACTGAGATATACAATGTAATTAACACTGGGGATCAGCTAACTGAATGTTGTTTGTTGAATATTAGCTGTGGCTTGTAATAGCCTGGAATAAGAAATTTTAGGGTATTAGACTCCATGTGATGTTGTTTGTTAAAATAAAATCTGAAGATAAACATGTCAATTTCAGCCCCAATCAATCAAAATAGGGTTAACTGCCAAGAATAGCTGAAGTCCTATTCTGTGACACTTGCTCCCTCCTTACACTCAGTCCCTTTATTCAAAGCCCTAATCTTCCTTCATGGCTTGTTACATTCTCAGATGTCAAAGACGTCATTGGCTGGCTCTTTAAAATGTTGTGGATTATCAAATTTTGTTGCTTGAATAGAGGCTATGGCCAATGTGCATTTACCAGCAGCAGAAGGATTTGAAGCTGTTTCTCCACATTATTAGGAAGTAATAATGAGAACACAGCTTAAGCATTCAAGGAGCCCACAGTGTTGTAACTGTGGGTAAGATTGGGGAAAATGTTAACTGCAGGAACTTTCCCTTACCGTTGAACGAAAATGTGGTGGGAAAGTCTTCCTTGCCATGCTACAAGGAATTACCTCATTCTGAGAGTTTTATGCTTTGGGAGAAGCAAGATCAGTAACTCCACTTGGTACATTTTGTTGATCAGCTCGTGCTTCCTGAACCGCTTTACATTTCCCATGTCAGGAACCCAGACATTATTTGTAACAATTCCTTCCTGTTGGCTTGCTTCGTTCTCCTAGAAAGGGCAAGAATTCTCTCTAAAGTATAGAGTCAGAGTCTCTCTGGGGTGCTTTAACTAAATGAAAGCTCAGTGTCTACAGGCCATCAGTCTTATTCTGTCCCTCATTCACCACTCCCATCATCCGCCCACCTTCAAACTAATCAGCCTAGCACCAGGCGCTTTGAAATGTTTACTGAGAAAACAGTTCTGTTTTGACAGACAGCAATTACAGCACCTGGGCTTAAGGCAGACTTTGGAGCTCTTTTGGGGATCCCTTATGAATAGTCACCATGAGGCCAATTCAGATTTGTGCAAACAGGCTTTGAGGCAGTAGTTGCACTTGGACCCTCATTCTGTTGAACCCTGTGTACTTGTGTGCTCCCCTATCTCCAAACATACTGGCTTAGCTGCCACCACCACCCCAGAATTGTCATTCTCACAAAATAAAGTGATCAGTCTTACGGCTATTTCATGTTTGCTTGGGGAAGCAACTCTTAGCTTCCCCTGCATCAAGGAACCTCTTCCATATAAATTCCAATTTACCTTGTTTTGATGTGTGTGACTTGTTGGGCTGAAATCTGTGTGAGATCTGAAATGAGATGCTAGTATTTTAATAAACTTGTTGCTTTATCAGTCTTTAAAAAGATACAGTATCTGCTCACCACATATTCCTTTTGACAAAGACAGGTAGAATGGCAGCCTATTGGTCACTATATATGAATGGAACATCCCTGTCCGTAAGCGGCATGCCTATGAATAGTGGATACTAAGGACAAGATAAGGAGAAGCTTTGTTCCTTTCATGCACTCTCATGGCACTTCAGAGGTATCTGGTTGTCCACTGTTAAAAGCAGTGTACTGGACTAGCTGGACATCAGGGCTGTTCATATAAGAGAGGTTGGGCTCACAAACTCACCCAGAGATAATCTGACCCATACAGGTGGTCTTGAAAATTTGGTTCTTGCCATGAAAACCCTCTTAGCTTTTCTGCCTTTATTGCTTTCCTTCAAGTGCTGCAACATGTGGGAAGCTTGGATTTGAAAAATCTACATTTTCCTGTTGATTTATAGAATATGCCATAAAGCATGCACATTTTCTGGATAACCTAGATGAGCTTATCATTATTGCCCAATTAGGGCAGAATTCTGAATATACCATACTCAGACAGGATCTGCCCTTGCTTTTCTGGCTCTATTGACACATTACCCCATGCCCTTTTGGAATGCCGCTTTTACGAGGAACTTCGATCGCACTATATTTCCCCCCTTTTAATATACAAATCCAATGCCTCTGTGACTGACATAATGCCTTTTTTACTAAGCGACAGGGACCCCAAGGCTACATTGTCAGTGGCAAGATTTGTTTCAGTCCTTATATCCCTCCAACACTAGATATATGCTGCTCAAGATCAATTGATCAAGGAGCTTCTAAGGGATAAAAGGAAAGGAAAGGATTATTGCCCAATGAACTTTATTCTTACTTTCAAAAACTCCCTGCTCTATTTTTGAGTAGGTTTTCTCAAAGATTTTCCATAGTGTTATGTCTAGGACAGAAAATGTGAATGGCTGACTTCTCTATGAAAAGGTGTCTGTTCTTGTCAAGCTGTTATTACTTTTCTCCCCTCAGCATGACCTGTGAATTGAGCATGCACGGGCCTGTCTCTGTATCTTCAGGAGGGAGAATGGCTTTCATCTATCTTTAAGAATACCGGTAACTTTCTTTTTGCAATGTGATGCAAAAAGAAAGTTCTTCTCTCTGAGGAGTGTGCAACGGTGCTGGATCCACATGAAAGCTGTTAGCTTAAATTCCTTGGGTAGACTTTGTTGTAAACTTTGACTGCTGTGCTACAGAAAGGGTAAAGATTTTGTAGAATGCCACTGATCTTTGATAGTGGGAGAGAGACCTTAGACCACTTAGCCTTTAACTGTAGCATTATTTTCCATGATTTGGAGGTCCTTGTTGACCACAATGGAGTACTTAAATATAAGAGTATATGAGGTCCCCTGTTGGGTCAGACCAGTGGTCAGTCTGCTCCAGCATCCTATTTCATACAATGAGCAATCATTTAATTTTGGGAGGCCAGTAAATGTGACAGAGGCCAAGGTCTCCATCTGATATTTCCTCCTAGCACTGGTACTCAGAGGTTTCATTATCACAACTAGTAATCGTCATTAGTGGACCTATTTTCCATGAATCTGTCTAGTCTCCTTTTAAAGCCGTCCATGTTAGTGGCCATCATTACATCCACTGGCAATGAATCCCACGATTTAATTATTTAGTGAAAAGTAAGAACATAAGAAAAGCCCTGCTGGATCAGATCAAGTCCAGCAGTCTGTTCACACAGTGGCCATCCAGGTGCCTCTAGAAAGCCCCCAAACAAGTGCCTTTTTTGGACTGTCTTATTGCCTGTTAACTTCGTTGGACGGCCCCAAGTTCTAGTATTTATTTTATTTAGTGCATTTTTATCCCACTTTCTTCCCAGTAGGGACCCAGAGCAGCTGACAAGATATGCAGTATGACTTAAACAAAGTTAAATACTTGCAGGAGGAGAGAGATTAATATTTAGGTGGACCTTAATAGTTAGAAGCCATCTTCCCAACATCCCCCCCCCCCCGTATTACAAGGGAGAGAGAGGAAAATCTCTGTACACACTACAACCCCTAGATCTTTCCTTTTCAGTTACTGCCAGTTCAGGCCCATCAGCATATATTTAAAATGAAGATTTATTGCTGCAGTGTGCATCAACTTGCACATTGGTACATTGAATTTCATTTGCTATATTGTTCCATTTACGGTTTACCCAGTTCGGTGACAACCTCCTGAGCCTTTGTTTTGACTTTCATCATTCTGAATATTATGGCATTATCTGCAGACTTGGCTGCTACAATGCTCATTTCAATTCTAGGTCATTTATAAACAACTTAAATACCACCTGTCCCAATACTGTCCTATGTGGAACCCCACTGCTAACTACCCTCGTTGCATGAACTAATCCTACTCTCGACTTCTCGTTTAACCAATTTTTAATCTTTAAGAGGACCTTTCATCATATCCCATGACTGCTAAAATTACTTAGGAATCTTTGGTGAGGGACCTTGTCACAAGTTTTTTGGAAGTCTTAAGTATCAGTATATCTAATTCTCAACATTGCCAAATCAATGGATGTTTAAATCCAGAGATAGGAGTCATGAATAGACAATACTGATCTTTCCACAAACCTGAGAAATTCCCTAGATCTGCAGAAAAATCGGAAACCTAAAAATAAATTGAGGAGTTAAGCCCCCCCCCCACCAAATAATAGAAGCTGTGCCTGTAGCTTTAAGAAATGAATACCCTCAGTGGCTATTGCTAGGCAAACACAACTGCATTGCCAGCCTTCAGTCCTAGTAAAAGGTATGGGGAAGGGGGCAGGGCCCTTTTCAGGACCATTTAGCCTTTCAGGGAGGACTCATCAGGGCAGGCCTGGCAGCAGCCACCAGGTGACTTGCTCCCACCTGGCTTGCATGACTTACTTAGGCCTGGCTGCTTGCTGCTGTTCAACAGCAGCTACCCCACAAAAGCCACTTGGTGTAGTGGTTAGAGTTTCAACCAAGGATATGGGAGACCTAGTTTCAAATCCCAACTGTGTCATGGTACTCGTTGGGTAACTGTGGGCCAGTCACTCTCAGCGTAGCTTACTTCAGAGGGTTTTTGTGAGCATAAAATGGAGGAGAGGGAAAAAATGGAAACTGCTGTGGGTTCCAATTGGGGAAAAAAGCAGGGTGTAAATGAAGTAAAATAAAAATAACTTCAACGCCATCTTGCACAAGGACTGTTGCACACATGGAACACTTTCTCTATGATCCAATCCAACAGTTGTTAATACAGCTTCATATTTTTACTTTAAATTGGGCCATAGTTCAAAAAATGAGATGTTTTTGGCAATGATTTAATTGGGATCTGCTAGATCCCAGTATCTGATTAAAGTGGTTTTTGCAAGCATAAGTGTTAAACTACCAAATGTATACTTACATGGAGCTTCTGGTCAGTATCTGTGTCTTGCTATGGCTGTGAATTCCAAATAATAAGAACTTAAGAACATAAGAAAGGCCCTGCTGGATCAGACCAAGGCCCATCAAGTCCAGCAGTCTGTTCACACAGTGGCCAACCAGGTGCCTCTAGGAAGTCGAGTGCAGCAGCACCATCCTGCCTGTGTTCCACTGCACCCAAAATAATAGGCATGCTCCTCTGATACTAGAGAGAATAGGTATGCAGCATGACTAATATCCATTCTAACTGCCATGAATACCCCTCTCCTCCATGAATATGTCCACTCCCCTCTTAAAGCCCTCCAAGCTGGCAGCCATCACCACATCCTGGGGCAGGGAGTTCCACAATTTAACTAAGCGTTGTGTGAAAAAATACTTCCGTTTATCTGTTTTGAATCTCTCACCCTCCAGCTTTAGCAGATGACCCCGTGTTTTAGCATTATGGGAGAGGGAGAAAAACCTCTCCCTGTCCACTCTCTCCAAACCATGCATAATTTTATAGACCTCTATCATGTCTCCCCTCAGTCACCTTCTTTCCAAGCTAAACAGCCCTAAGCGTCTTAACCGCTCCCCATAGGACAGTTGCTCTAGTCCCCTAATCATTTTGGTTGCTCTTTTCTGCACCTTCTCAAGCTCTGTAATATCCTTTTTTAGGTGTGGTGACCAGAACTGTACACAGTATTCCAAGTGTGGTCTCACCATAGATTGTACAAGGGCAGTATGCTATCAGCAGTTTTATTCTCCATTCCTCGTCTAATTATAGCCAGCATGGAATTTGCCTTTTTTACAGCAGCCGCACACTGGGTTGACATCTTCATTGAGCTATCCACTACCACCCCAAGATCCCTTTCTTGGTCTGTCGTTGCCAGCACAGATCCCATCAGTGTATATGTGAAGTTGGGATTTTTTGCCCCAATATGCATCACTTTACACTTACTCACATTGAATCTCATTTTCCATTTTAATGCCCATTCTTCCAGTACGCAGAGATCCTTCTGGAGCTCTTCACAGTCCGATTTTGTTTTAACCACCCTAAATAATTTGGTGTCATCTGCAAACTTGGTCTTCTTAATTTTAGGAACAATCTATCACTTATAAGAAAAAAGTATGTCTCTTGTGTACGAAAGAATTGTCTTGTGCAGTTGTCCCAAGCGTGAGTTACTGTTAAAATATTTTCTGGTATGGGTTTCTATATGACAATTTTAATTTTAAAATATCAAATTCATTCCAGCCATATTAACTATTTATGAAGCAGATTCTCTTACCTTTTTTATGTTGGTTAGTAACTCATCAGTTAGTTAGTAGCCTCAGTCTTACCTCTAAGTGGAGATCCTGAGCAAACATTCCAGTTTTCCTTATTTGGCTGGGAAAACAATTAGGGGGGAAATGCATCTAGAGATTGGGGGAAAGGAAGGAGGAAGTGTAGAATGTGCTGGTAAATTTAGCATCTAGAGACGTCCGTAATTTTACTTGTGTAGCCAGTACTTAGCTTGAAATTTAGTAGTTCTGGGGTAAGTACAGGCTAGCAGCAAGAAGCAAGGGTGAGGCTGAGACCTATTGTTTCTCAAAGTAGTTGCAGGGCTGTCCAGGTATCCTGATTTAAAAGCTGCTCCTCGAGACAGGAAATTGTATCTTGTTCTGAGGTTTACTGAAATAAAGTACATAGTCCCGAGGGATAGCACTTCTGGATCCATGAATCACTTTATGAGCAGGCTGCTCTGACCTCGGCCAAGTGATTTATTCATGTCATTCTGCAGCAGGAATGGGAGAAATGTAACCAGCACATAGTGTTTTGCCCCTTAGATGAGCCTTTCATTAAGAGGCAGACACATCCTCAAAGCCAGATCCAAGATGTCTTTGCAGTGGGGTTTGGCATTTGTGAAGAGGGGAATCCCTCACATTTCCTGCTTGTAACTGTGGGATTTGTCAACCTCTGAATTACTTGTTTGGAAAACCAAAGATGACTGTTACCTCTGAGAGTTCCAAGTGCAGAACTTCCAGTTTGTGCTAAGGTTGGAACTACCATCATTAAAATAATTTCTTTGAAAGAACCTAAACAATAACATATAGATTGAATATCACCTTTATTGAAAGCTGTATTATAGTTATTATTTTGATTAAAATATATACCTCTTCCAATGTGTAAATCTAGCATGTGTTCATGTGTTGTTCATCACTTGATACAGTCCCTACTTGATGACAACAATATTAAATGATTACTTGCATATGTGAAACAGACAGAGGTTTAATATCACTAACCATCACCGCAGGCACGCTGCTCGTCAATGGATGTGGTTCATGAACTGCTGATATATCAAGGGACATGTAAACATGTGTGAAACAGCCCTCAGTCTTAGATAAATCAACAATAATAGTTAAAATGTAGTGATTATGTAGTCAATAAGGAAATAAGATATGAACAATAGTTATGAGGTATAGATAGCACCGGAAAAGATGAGAAAACCTATTATGCTGACATCTCAGCCTAGATTTCTTGTTCGATCCAATACAACATCAAGCCATTTGCTTAAAAGTTTTGATATCCAATTTCTGTTCTGCAGGGTTAAGTCAAGTGATCAGTATTGCCTAAATCGATGCATAGAATATTAAGCTGTATACTGCTGCCTGCCAAGTGCAGATAAATTTTAAAACAAAAAACCCCAGGTTTATCTAGCACATGATATGCTGCATGCCCCTTAAAGTCTTCATATTGTGCAAGCTGAATGTAGATCATTGAAATAAGTGGTACATACGATTTGTCTGATAGGATTGCAATCCGTGTTTAACCTTTGTTGTATCAGAAAGAACTATGTTTTTTCTTCTTCTGAGTTTGTCAGGATCATATATACCACAAGACTGGCATCCTTCTCAGGGTGCAAAGTGCTTTATAATTCATATTGGATTATGTGTGTAAAGTGCCATCAAGTTGCAGCTGACCTATGGTGACCCCAGTAATGGGCTTTCAAAGCAAGTGAGAAGCAGAGGTGGTTTGCCATTGCCTTCCTCTGCAGAATCTTCCTTGGTGGTCTCCCTTCTCAGTACTGACCCTACTTAGTTTCCAAGATGTGATGAGATCGGGCTGTACCATGCTGCCTTCACTCCCTCATATTGGATTACATACTGGTTAATGTGGACTATAAAGTATAAATAAAAATAGGCAAACATGTAAGAAATGGAAGAAGCCAATGTGGTGTAGTGGTTAAGAGCGACAGACCCTAATCTGAAGAACTGGGTTTGATTCCCCAGGTTCCTCCGCATGAAGCCTGCTGGGTGACCTTGGGCCAGTCACAGTTCTCTCAGAACTCTCTCAGCTCACACGGAGGCAGGAAATGACAAACCACCTCCAAACATCTCTTGTCTTGAAAACCCTACAGGGTTGCCGTAAGTCAGCTGTGACTTTACAGCACTTTCCACCATCACCTTGGTTCTGTTTTAGCAAGAGGATTGCATTAGCATTTGTGACAATTTGCAAGCTCCAATCTGGGAAATATGAGCAATCATCAGACATTTAAAATACCTTAGGAAAACAAATGTAATACGTTTGTCCAATTTTATGTATTTCGTTTACAGTGTTTCTGCAGAGTTGGTGAGAGGAGTATTTGGTCATTCAACTACATCATTCTGTATTATGGAGAAATGTTTTGTTACATAGTGTATCAGTTTGTGGTCTTCAGAGGAGAAATGCAATTTGAAGTCCCTTCAGGATGACACCTGAATGGAGGGCTACTTTTATCTTTAATATAGCCTTTTGATAACCTAACCTATGGATGTGGATGATTTGCTGCTTAATAGTCTGTTGTCTTTTCCCTTCTGTTTTGTAGTTATCAGAAAGTGTGGATACAGGATTTCTTAAAATGTTTGTAAACTAAACGCAGGAAATGGGCTGCTGTGTTCTAGAAACAATGTGATTTTGGTAGCTGGTCCAGAGAACATGCATCTTTTATAGGAAAAACAGACAAATATGTAATTGTGTCAAGCCATATGTCAATCTATACTTACAGAGGAATTCTAAGGGGGTGGAGCCGCGTAGGAGCCATGTGACCCCTACGCCGGAGCCTGTGCAAAGTGACACGGAAGCTGGTGTTGGGAACGGATGTTGGTGTAGGGCAACTTATGCTGACCCCAGGGAACAACGCCACAGTGCGGGATGCCAGCACTGCCACTTTCCTGGAAGCGATGGCCCGCACCGGCATCAGGAGGATGTTCCTGGGGCATTCCCAGAGGCGGAGCCGACATCCCTTTGGACTTGGGAACACCCCTTCATGCTGCAGTGGAGTTGTGCCAGCAAAATAGCTGGCATAGCCCTGTGAAGCTCCATGGAGGAGTTTCATGGGTATTGTATTTGGGGGCAATTTATTTCTGACTTTATCAGCTGGGAAGCCTCTCAGGAGGCAGTGCGGCTGCGCCTTTCCCGGCCAGCACCTAACTACCTCCCCTTAGGATTGTGCTGTTAGAGGGCTAGTTATCCAAACTGGGGCCCCAGAGATCTATCAGGAGGCAGATCAAAGGCCTGAGTTCAAGACCAAAGTATATAGTAAGTAGACAGCGCTGCTCTGTTGGGCAAACAGTTTCCAAAAGGCCAGGTTTCTAGTATTAATACCAGGCCTGGTTAATTCAGGGACTTGTAGTCATAGTTACTGGTGTTGCATATCCCTGTTCCTTCTGATCTGAAAGGTCTCTATGGTCTGAGCTCACTCATTCTAAAGTACTTACTACACTAGGTAGTGTAGTACTACACTAGGTTCCTTGTTCAAGCCTCTGGAATTTTTTCTTTCTTTTTTTACAAAATTTATACCCCACCATTCCTGCCCTCATAAGGTAGCTAACAAATTAAAACATGCATAATGAAAGCACATCTTTAAAACCAACACATTTATTGAAGCTGTCCATACCTATACTTTTAAGTAGTTAATTGTGTCATCTGGAATTTGAGTTGATTCAAAGTTATAATCTCTTAGCTGTAAAGTCATAAATAAATACGAAGGTGTTACTTGTTGGAGGGAACATCTGGGAAACATGGCAAAAACTTTATTCTTTTTTATTTGTCTTCAGTTAATTTTGCTATTTTTAACCCCCTTCAGAGGAGTAGGCATTTTCTGCACTTCAAATAGTTGTACTCTCACACATATAAGAATATAAGAGAGGCCATGCTGGATCAGACCAAGGTCCATCAAGTTCAGCAGTCTGTTCACGCAGTGGCCAACCAGGAGCCTCTTGGAAGCCTACAAATAAAATGTCTGCAGCAGCATTATCCTGCCTGTGTTCCAAAGCATCTAATATATTCGGCATGTTCCTCCGATCTTGGAGATTCGGCATGTTCCTCCGATCATGACTAGATCCATTTTTACTAGTATCCATGAATAGCCCTCTCCTCCATGAACATGTCTACTCCCCTCTTAAAGCCTTCCAAGTTGGCAGCCATCACCACATCCTGGGGTGGGGAGTTCCACAATTTAACTGTGCGTTGTATGAAGAAATACTTCTTTTTGTTTGTTTCGTGAGATTGTATATTAATATTTCCGAAGTGTATGTCAGGGTGTAAAAGTCACCAGAGTGCTTAAGTGATATTGCTATTGCATGAGTAAAGTAAGATGATGCTTTGTGCTTCTCTTCATCCTAAATTTGTGTCAGCTCTTCTGCATACAGTAGTCATTGAAGGGCAGTGTCCATTGGAAAGCTGAGAGTCAAAGGGGTTCACTTGAGTTTATAAAGATCTGTATTACAAGCCCATTTTATTGGAACTTCAGCAGCATCTGATACAGCATCAGATACAAAGTCTCTAAACTTACGAATGTGGCAAGGTACACTCAAATGTTAGTACAAATGCAAGTAAACCATTCGTACTTTCTTTTTCAGACAAGAAGCCCTTCTAGCTGCCATTAGTGAAAAAGATGCCAACATTGCTTTGCTGGAGCTCTCTTCCTCTAAGAAAAAAACCCAAGATGAAGTGGCTGCCCTAAAACGAGAGAAAGACCGCTTGGTGCAACAGCTAAAGCAACAGGTATAAGAGAATTACACTTCAATCCTAAGCGTAGTCATAGCTTTCCATTCCTGTTGACTTCAGTGGATGTAGAAGAGGTGAAACTCTGCTTAGGATTATACTGTTAAGCATGCAGCTGCTAGACTTGATTGTTACCTGGTTGGTACGTTGTTATATGAGAGAGCCAGTTCTGCAAAACTGCAATTTACTTAGGGTAAATGAGCACTCCTGCCATCACACCTCCTCACACACCACACCGTCATGCCCCAAACTGATAGTCATAGTGCTGTGGAGTGCTTCTATGTATGGACGTGGCACGTACATGTACTTGGTCAAAAAGAGGGCACCAAAACGGTGCTCTGCCAGGGTTACATATATGTCCTGTAAATTATTATTTGTAAGGTTGGTAATTCTGCCATATGAAGTTGACGTACTGGTTAAGCTATATTGTGTGCTTAGTTGGAAGTGTTGTAGTACAGAAGATTGTTTCACATTAATTTGATTTAGCAATAATGTTGTATACATAGAACAATACCTAAAAACATTGCTGCTTACCGTATATACTCATGTATAAGCCGACCCGCGTATAAGCCGAGGTGCCTAATTTTACCCCAAAAATGGGGAAAAATTAGGCACCCGTGTATAAGCCGAGGGTCGGCTTACACAATGCCCCTGCCCCAGGTCGCCTTCCCACCCGGCCTCCCGGGCCCTCCAGACCCACCCCGACCCCAGTGCCACCCCCTCCCGGGCCCTCCACACCCACCCTGACCCCAGCGCCACCCTAGGGGGGAGGGAGAAGAGCCCCTGAACCCCTTACTCACCGGGAGGACGAGGCCTGCTGATCAGCTGGAGGTGGCAGCAGGGAAGGCACGCAGGCCGGAGGCGGCAGCGGGGCACTGCCTGAGCGCAGGCAGGCCCTGTAGGCCTCAAAAAAGGCGCGGGGGGGGGGGGCGGCGGGGCCTGCCTGCACTCAGGCAGGCCCTGCAGGCCTCCCCCAGGCCACAGAGAAGGCGGGGGGGGCGGCGGGGCCTGCCTGCACTCAGGCAGGCCCTGCAGGCCTCTCCCAGGCCGCAGAGAAGGCGCGGGGGGGGCGGCGAGGGGGGGGCGGCGGGGCCTGCCTGCACTCAGGCAGGCCCTGCAGGCCTCTCCCAGGCCGCAGAGAAGGCGCGGGGGGGCGGCGGGGGGGGCGGAGGGGCCTGCCTGCACTCAGGCAGGCCCTGCAGGCCTCTCCCAGGCCGCAGAGAAGGCGTGCGGGATGGCTGCGGCAGCGGCGGTAAGTTCCCCCTCCCTCTATCCCTCCTCCCCTCTCCCTCTATCCCTCCTCCCCCCTCCCCCATCCCCTCGTCTACCGTATTGACCTGCGTATAAGCCGAGTTGGCTTTTTTCAGCCCTTTTTTTGGGCTGAAAAACTCGGCTTATACGCGAGTATATACGGTAGTTTCTGTAGAGGTTGTAATCATTTCATTGGGAAGGCGCTACGTTAAGATAAGACATTTGTGCAGCTGTGCCTGTACTGGCAGGCAACTGAGCTCACCTCCAGAAAAATCTGTCATTCGGTATCTTCAATTGGTTTGATTTTTCTTAAGGAAAATGTTAACTGTTCACCATAAACACACGGTCTTGCAAAAATAAAACGTTATTCACTTGTAGAAGGAAAAGCTTTTTAATACATCCTATTTCTACAAGTCATTGATATCTTCAGGAAAGAGGCTGCCTCGTTCCCAGTGTTTGGGATATCTTACACTTCTGAGCCAGATGGTCTTTTCCTTCTTTCTCCAGGTAATATAAACACTGGAGAACTGCTAGAAGGAAACTTTCTGTTCAGAGAACTGTAGAAGTCACTTGAACCACTCTAGATGAATTTCAGCTAAGTGGTGGTAGTGCCAGGTTTCTTTTTCTAAGTCATTTGTACGCCAGATTGTTAATAACAGCTGCCATCTTTGGGCAGCGATTTTGGGCCTGTAGCCATTGCCGCCACTGCCGTTTTCTTCACTAACTGCCGTTATGACTAAATTATTCTGTTGCCAAAGGCAGCAAATTGGAACCAAAGACCCTTTCTACCAAAGATTTCTTCTGAAGCATTGGTCCTCTGGTAGCAGTGGTTTTTCACTTAACGTTTAATATTGAAATAAATGTTTAAAGTTAGCTCAATTAAGTTATTTTTCCGATAGTTAAAAACCAACATTAAAGCTGGTCAGAAATCTAACGTTTACAATTTTCAGAATATTCAGCTTTACTGGAAGGATCGTAAATACTGTCACTTTGCACCAGTGGCCATACACCAACAAAGCCTTTAGATCCAAACTTTAATGTAAAATACATATTCTCATTTCATCACACTGATCAAATGTGATTTGGCATTTGACGTCCTTCTCAACATTATAAAGAAGGGAAAGATTTATAGCATTATGAGAATCTGTGATCCTGCAGGTCCCAGCTTGGTGGAGGAATAGAAACAAAGGCCTTATTGGTAGTTTTGCTGTCACAAGCTTCTTGGATTTTCATCCCTGGAGACTGTGGGGTTTGTAACTGCCACTAAAGAAGTGCTGTTTATAAACAGATGCCCCCAGAAGCCTCCCTTTATAAAGGCCTCTGAGTCCCTGTCAGGTGATCAACCTGTCCAGCCTAGCAAAAAAGAAAGTAGCTTTGTTGTTTCTTGAGAACAGCTAGTGTGGTCTCCATTGTGGAAGGAGGCAGGGAGGGGAAAAGGGGAAACAGAGGCACACAGAGACTCAGGTGGAATAAAACAGGCCACAGCCTGATTGATTACAACAGGAGCATTAGCGCGGCGATCCAGGCATTGTGGATCACCTGTGAACCAGTGGAATCCCTTCTCTCTCTGATTCGTCTTGGATCTCTTCTGGCTCAGATGCACTACAGGTCACTGGATGGAGACATCCCTGTAACCTGAGGTCATGCCAGGAATCTGGGACCAGCTTGCTGGACCTGAAGGCCCCAATAAAAGCCAGTGTAATGGCAGTCCAGAATAAAGCGGTCTCAAATTCGGACCAGCAGACCCAAGGGTGATGCTGAAGAAGCCTGACCAGAACATTCAGGGTGATGGGTCTTCAGGCATTGAGTGTAGTGGGGGAGATCCTCCTCCATCCCTCAATGGCCCGGCAAGCAGTGACTGTGTGGCAGGAGTCAGCAAAGCCATAGGCCTTACTATAGAAAGAAATTGCTGCCAAGTGGGTAGCTAAGGTCCTTGGAGCCAGGCCCTTCTCCCTCAAAGAGGCAAGATACTGGACAACCGTGGCTTCGGAGGTGTGCCAAAGCTGCTGCTGCTGATAGCTGTGGAGAAAACGAGGAAGGCCGTTGTTTACAACCAGTTCTTCATGGATTTGTGCAGTCCTCCATGTGCAAACTACAAAGTCTTCTACAACTAGTTAGGTAGGCATTCTTGGTCCCCTGTCCCTTATCTGGAATGTCATGATTTTATGTGCATGCTTCAGGGGGCATAACTGTTATTGACCCATTTAGTTCCCTTCTGACTACCATTACAGCAATAGCAGAAGGCCCCTCTGTTCAACTTTACTGTTAAAAAATATTCAATACTGTTTTCAAAATGCTACATAAGTATTACTTCTGTAGCATTTTGAAAACAGGATTGAATATTTTGAGTATATTGAGTATACCAAAAAGAATAAAAGAAAAAAACTAATAGAATAGAATATATGGGAGTACACTCCCATAAATGTTGGACATGTGGTAGGCTACTTATATATACAGTGTGAGTGTCCCATTATTCAGGAATTTGGAAGAAAACTCTAGGAGAAATTATATATTGACTTTTAATATGCCCCCAAACCTTTAAATATTTGTGTAGATCTTATTCAGGATTTGGTAGTAAAAAGAAAAAGAGGCATGGTTTGAGACGTTGGCTTTCTTACACCTGTAAAAATGTTGATAGCAAAAAAATGGACATCTGATTAAAGTTTGAATATTAAATGATGGATTACTAAAGTACGGACGATAGCTAAAGTATCTAGGTTAAGTGAAATATTAGATCTCAAAGATGAAATGCCAGTGTTTATGGTATGTTGGAAACTTTTTAAAAGGCAGTATTTATGATAACACTGGAAACCTTTTTGTGAAGTTCTGGCAGCAAAAGTTCATTTTAAATCTAAATATTATGCTTTGTATTGAACACCTGTGTGTTTTTGTTATCCTTCAACTTTTCATCTCTGTATTCTGAGATCTCTAGTGTTATATGTATGCTAATCGCATGGGCAAACATTAAAAAAAACTTTGCCTTCAGTCATGTTTCTGTGGTGCAGTAGTTAACTTTCAAGAAGTGTCCTGGCAGTGGTAGTAAGGTCTTGAATTTGGATGGCAGTCTGTGAACAATGTGTGTCTTGCCTTAGGAAGGTACTGACTTCGTTCCCAGTACAATTCTGAGATTTCTTTTAAAAGTCAGGAAACTACATTGCTCAAATGCAGTGCAGTGAAATTCAGTGAGCTATAGTGAAATACGTAGTTAAGTGAAAAGCCAAATGAGATTTTCTCAATAAACCTCCAGATTCATGATAACAGTGGGTTAGATCATTTTGACATTTCAGTGAAGAAGCATGAAAGTAAGTAGTGGCATAACCCACGTAATATCAAATTTTCAAGAAACAGTGCTATAACTGCTATCCCCAGTAATCAGGTAAAAAGCATTATGCCATGTTTTTGTTTTTGCTGCAACTGACTAACACAGTTACTGCTCTGGAATTAAGCTGATCAAAACTTCAGGTTTTCTTGTTTGAACCTCTGAAAAGGGGTTCTCTTTTCTACTGTCTGCTTCTTCAACCTGCAGAATCTTCCGTTGATGCTTACTGCATCTGTTCATCCTTCTTTTTGCATGTTTCACAAGAATAGGGCTATGCTTCTGTCTCAGTCTTTATATTATTCCCAAGATTCATACACATCTAAATGAAGAGCCCCAAGCCTAAACTCCCTCAGGAAAAGAAATGTTATCAGCTAGGTGTTCAAAGTGCTTTCAAAGCAGATCTGGGGCTGGGGCTCAGTGTTAGAGCATCTGCTTGACATGCAGACAGTCCCAGGTTCAATTCCTGGCACCTCCAGTTAAATGAGTCTGGTAGACCTGAGACCCTGAAGAGCTGCTGCCAGTCAGAGTAGACAATACTGACCCTGGTCTAATTCAGTATAAGGCAGTTTCTTGCGATCTCCGCTAAGCCAGTATGTGTTTTGTCAGATGGAATAAATGCTTTGCTCATGCCTCAAATAAATCAACTATGATATTACTTGCACTGGTGTGGGATGTCTTTGCTAAAAGATATCTGATTGTAAATGGAAGTGACTAATATCTTCCAATAAACCTGATAACCAAAAGCACAAATTCAGTGTTCAGAGCTGGTATATCTTTAGCTAATTAGTGCTGGAGGCTAGCTATCATCACCCTGCCCTTCTTGTGAACTGCTTTGAATATGCAGCTGAGCGCGTCTGAAAGACAAAATGCTAGGCTAGATGGACCATTGCCCTGATCCCCTACGCTGTGACTTTTTTCCTGATAAGCTTTGATTTATGAATCCCTTTATGGTCCCAGTAACAAACATTAACTCTCTGTAAAGTGCATTTTGTTTTGATTATGGAAGGTATGCTTCCACTTGTTACTTCAAACGTCATTCTCTCAAGACCCAGTAATCAAAACACTGGTGCCAGTGTAACGTTGCACGGAGGTTAGAGGGGAGGGAAAGTGTCTGCAGGATTCACTCAATCAGGTCAGATTGTTCAAAGTACTCGTCACATTATCAATTATCGTTGTGAGAAAGAAATTACTCAATAAAGTGATTAATCTCAGTTTTTAGGGTGTCACACATCAAAATTGTTTTAAATACTTCATTGAGTAAGCTACATTGATCAACCCGGGAGGAATACATATTTAGCAGGATTCTGTGATGATTCTCTTCATCCAGGATCTCAATTTTAATTCCTCACACAGTATTATTTTCCCACCCACTCAAATAGCGAATTGGTTACAGTTAAAGAGAGGGAACGAGTTTTGCCAAAAACATTCTGTTTCTTTAATTTTGGTGTATATGTGTGTGCTTAAACTTGGATGAGGAGAGGCTTTTCAGAAAGAGGATATGGTATTAGTGTTGTTTTAATTTAAAGTTCCTGGGCTGGTTGCTACAGGAATGAGCGACTACAGAGATGAATTTGTAACAAAGCACTTAGCGTTAACCAGGCCATTCCAGTAAATTGAGCTGCCTGTTCCAGATTGGTTGTCAGTGTTCATGCTGTATTTCCTGTATCATTGCAAGGATGAGCTGCGAGTGTCACCATATATTGTGGCCCCAGTTTAACTGCCCTCAAGATATTTAGCCTTCTCAATTGGTTGATGGCGAAATAGTGGTTGAGAGGCCCCTTTGTGGAGGTGGGGGGAGGCAAGACTGCTTCAGCAAAACAGTACTGACGGCTGTCTAACAAAGTCCAGATGTGCTAGTGAGTGTAAGCAAGTACACTTGGATTATAAGGCATAGTTCTGCTATACATGTGGAGAGGCACCCATTCTGGAATTAGTGTAAATTCAGATAACTTGTTTGAATGCAATTTATCTACCAGAAAGGTCATGCAACATATTTCTCAAATTCTAATAAGTAATTATCAGAGTATATTATCCTGTTCTGCAGTTTAGGGTTATCCGTGGAAGCTACAGTGGAATTGACTGTCTTGTCATGTCTTTTTGTTTTAGGTGTCAAAGGTTCCTCATCATAAGCTTTTTAGGTGACTCTTAGCTCTACCTGTATGTTTGTCAACATTCAAAGAATCATTTTGTTAAAAGACTGCCATATTACCAGTGTAAAAGAGCCCTCCTGAATAGTTCAGACTTGCATAGTTTGTGGAAAGCCAGGAGAGTGCTTCCTGGCCACCAGACAGAAGGCAAGTCCCATTAACCACATAGTCTGACAGCAGGGGTTCTCAGGTCACAATTCAAAAGTCACAGTCCAGAATCCAATAACACAACCAAAGGGAAAGTCAAAAGGCAGTCTATGGTCTCACTCCAGGGTCATGTTACTATTCCAAAAGGCAATCAACAGCAAGGCAATGTAACAAGAATGGCTACAAAACAGGTTCAGCATCTGGTAGTCAGCAAGACTGCAGACAAGTTGATCCCACATTGGCTCTCTGCGGCCTTATATAGGGAGTTACCCTCCAGGCGCCTCTGATTCCCATGTTATGCTTTCCCCCCTAAGCTGAGTCATCTGCTCTGCTCATGAGGAGCACTGGATCCCAGACCCTGTGGTGACTTATCAGTCTCCTCTACCACTTCCTTAGCAGAGGGAAGGCCATGGTCTGCCAGGCGCACAATCCTTTGCCTCTTCTGTTCCTGCGGTGTTTTGGCAGGTTTGGTCACAGCTGGGTCCATGCTGGCTCAGGGGGCAATATCAGTGCTGGCTTAGGGACCCTTTGAGGAGGCCCTGAAACCCCAGCCTCACAGGAAGGGTCTGCCAAGGTGGGGCTTAGGAGTGTTGTCCTCCTCTTCCTCCAATGAGGACTCATCCTCCCATACTACACCAGGAAAGTCTGTGACAGAGTATGAGCCTTCATGACATCATCAGGCAGGCTATTCCATAAAGTGGAGGCCACAGCAGAGAATGCACATGTGTGGGCAGTTGTTGATTTTGCCCATTTGTACAGAGGTGCTTGCACAAGACCCTGTTCAGATGACTAAAGCTATCATGGGAGATCTGCTGCAGTTGTCTTGATTGTGGACTTCCTAGAGGCACCTGGTTGGCCACTGTGTGAACAGACTGCTGGACTTGATGGACCTTGGTCTGATCCAGCATGGCCTTTCTTATGTTCTTATCTTCTTGTAGAACCAGTAGGAAATTTAGGCAAAAGAAAAGCTAAGTATAACATGAATATTCAATCCAAATGTTTAGTCTGTTGTTGCCTTGTATGGGTATGGCTTTAAAAATCCTTGCTTTGGCACACATTTAAAAGTTTTCTTCCATAATTAAGTGAATGTCATTCACCAAGGGTTGGGGCTGTGAGTGCTTCTACCCATCACTCATTCTTGTGGCTAAGGAAATAAGGTCATCATCAGCACACAGTTCTCACTGGCAGACCTCCAGCAAATGAAATATGCAGGGTATTTTGTGTGTATTTTTATCATATTCCATTTGGCAGAGTGGCAAATTAATTCCATAATAAATATCTATGGTGGTTTGCCCGTTCCAAAAGATTGTGCGAGATGATTTAAGGAAGTACAGAAAGTAGGGCAGAAATGGGATTAGAAATAAATGGAATAGGCAGGGTAAATTCTGATTCTTAAACAATTAATAGCAGCTACATTTATTCCCTTCCTTATACTCTCCCACCATCCAGCTTATTAATGTAGGGAGGACTTCTCTCCCTGTGTTCTCCACATCAGCTGTTTTGTTTTGCTACCATTAGCCTTGGGGGAGGGGTGTACTCTCTAAGGTGAAAGTTATCAAAGGGTGAGATAAGTCTACATAGTGCAGTGAATGCTATGCCTGTCGTCTGATAGGTTGGTGTAAAAGTGTTTCTTCAAGTGTTGTGAAGTTGCTTTAATGGCTCTTTTTGTATTTTTAATTGTATGATTTAGATGTTCTGCCTCATGTATTTGATATAATATGGAGATGTGGTCTGGGGCTTCAGTGCTAAAATAAAGAGGGTGGACACTTGAGACAGGAGTTCACTTAGTGGTGATGCTTCAGTTATAGTAAAAATGTCTTCCCTTCAGTTTGCTTGGCACCTTCGTCTTTTGAGCTTTAGGCACTAGGTGAAAATATTTCCCCCTGGGTCTTTTGTTGACTTGACTGTGATTGGGCATTGTCTGTATGTTTTTTTCACCTTGCCTTGTCTCTGAGTGGTTCAACTATTTTATATTCTCGCCTTACTCTGCTTATTACTATATTACGGTACCTCATCTTCTCCATTCCTCCTTGGATTTATGCATTGATGTTTTATTCATAATTATACAGTGTTAATCATTTATTTTGGAAGCACGCTAACAGCTTACCAAGTATACATAATTTCGGTAAGTTAATTCTGGGAATCCATAGATCTTGCGTGCATAACCTTGGCACAACTTTCAGTGAATTCAAGTGAACCTAAAATTATTTACCATTCTCTGTCTGAGTATATTATCATCAATGGAGAAAAGGGTCCAGAATGGACCACTTAGAGCAGCTGAAAGTCAGTTAAAGGGAAAAAAAGTGAAAGAAAAGAAATCACTCTGCTCACGCACCTGAGAACTTATTGAATATCAGAAGAGAAGGTTTTGGGGGTTCAGGCAGGATTTCTGAATTGTTACTCCTTCCCAAGATTCCTCGTTAGGTCCCTGCTCTTACTATGGAGCTGTGAACCATGAAGTCCTTGGGGTCAAGGTTGTATTATGTATCTTTAATGCAACCCAATATTTCTCAGTGTCTGTCCGTTATCTGCTGCTTGGGGATATCGGGACTCAATTACTCTATAGGATCATTGAGAAAATGTACATGGAACATTTAAAAGACTTCAAAATGCTGCATAATATTATGGTTATGACAGTTTTCATCCTCTTAATTTCACTGTGTGTTCTTCTAACCATGATGAAGTGAATGAGAACAAGCAAGCTGAAATTGAATCCAGACAGAGGTGACTGTGGGGAAAGCTGATATTGTAGGTTGATCTCCCTGTTGGATGAGGTGAAATTATATTTGCTTAACAAATCAAGTGAAAAAATTAGGGCTGGTCCTGGACCCATTATTTTTTCATGTGCCACATGGCACAGTTGTGTACATCCTGCCTTTCACCCCAGTGGGGACCCCAAAGCAGCTTACATCATTCTCCTCTCCTCTGTTTTATCCTCACAACAACCCTGTGAGGTAGGTTAGGCTGAGTGTGTGTGACTGGCACAAGGTCACCCAGCAAGCTTTCATGACACAAGTCGGGATTCGAACCTGAATTTCCCAGATCTAGTCTGGCACTTTAACCGCTGCACCACGCTGGCTCTCTGGCTATGCTATCTGTGGATTGGGAAAAGCTAGCTATATTTTGGTCATGTTTTAATTGTTATGATTTTAATATGACTGTATTTTAAGGAACTAGTTGGTTGCCTCAAATAGGTGGAAAGGCAAAATATACATGTTATATTAAGCACATTAGAGTCTTTTCCTCCTCACCTCAATCTTTTACAAAACCTTGCTCCTTTACCTTTCATTACAGTAACAGGGTACTAAACTTCTGTAACTGTTGTTAAGTCGTGGGTTGGGGGGGGGGAAATTACACGAGCATTATTTAAACTTTGTATAGAAGCTATAAATGTCCAGAGGGACTTTACAAATCTGTGTTGTCCTTTTTCATATCCCAGGAGGAAGCAGGTTAGGTTTCAATGAGTTGTGCTGGACTGTCATTAGAAGAATCCATTGCCTGGGAGACATGGGGAAAGCTGGATTCAGCTCAGCTCTTTTCTACCATCTGTTCTGTCTTCTCATTATTTCCAGATGCCTAAACTTCTGCTTCAGAATCCTGATATAATTTTCCCCCTTCCTCTTACAATAATCAAACCTGATTTGTCCTTCCCATTGTAGGTCTTTTGTTTTTTATGATACTGTGGGGAGTTTATAAATGTATAGCTTTCCTGATCCTTCTCAAAACCTTCATTTGCCAGTAAATCAGCCAAGCCTTCCAGCTTCTTTATGTTACCTTCTTCATCCCAAATCTTCCTGTGCTTTTGTACGTGATTTCCAGTGATACATCAGCAGATGTTGACGTTAGAATGATTCCATCATTAGGGATGAGAGCAATAAACAAGACTGAATAAGGAGTTCAGGTTTCTTGCTGAGAGAAGCTCCTCCACACACTCTGTACAGTAGAGAATTCTTCTAAAATTATTCTAAGGGTGCTTTTTCTTTGCTCAGTGGCTAACTGATGTAGTGAGTTTTGTGTAGTATCATTATATTTTAAACGCCAGTTTCTTGGGTATTACTACTGGCATGCTCTAAGATCAGACCAAGACAAATGTACGGATGGTAGCACTCCACAGACCTAGACTGGTACATTTCTCTATAGCTGTCAGTTCTATGGGACACAATACAGTGCAATCCGTGATACAGTTTGCACAGGGAAGCAAAACCTGTAGTTCCCTCAGGCACTTGTGGCAGGGGCTCCAGTGTATAATGCATTTTTATTATATGTATATTGCCTTTGAGAGCCAGCGTGGTGTAGTGGTTAAGAGTGGCGGACTCTAATCTGGAGAACCGGGTTTGATTCCCCACTCCCACACATGAAGCCTGCTGGGTGACCTTGGGCCAGTCACAGTTCTGTCAGAACACTCTCATCCTATGTGGAGGCAGGCAATGGCAAACCACCTCCGAACATCTCTTGCCATGAAAACCCTACGGCATGGCTGTAAGTCAGCTGTGACTTGACGGCACTTTCCACCACCTCGCTGCCTTTCTCTCTATTGAAAAGCATTTTACAAAAATGGTAAAAACTGGATTACAGTAATTAAAATACTAATTGAAGCAGGTATGAAATGCCCCCCAAAAAACACAAAGTAAAACTAGTACTACAGTGGCATTGAGGTCAATATACAGAGAAAAGAAAGGGCGGGGGGGAGTGGTCTACCAGAGGTTTGCGCACAAGAGAGCTAGTATCTAGTGGGCATATCTCAAGATGGAGTTTCACAAATAGTACAGTCACAAAGGAAGCCCTCTCTCTGCCAGCCCTTCTCCTGGTAAAAATGTCCATTGATCATCTCAGTGGCCAGGCAGATTTGAATGGGTGAGAGAAGGTGTTATTTCAGGGGGCCCAATCCCAGACCATTTGGGGGCGTTAAAGATCTCTGGTTTCCAGTTTATTTTCAGGCACAACTCTAAACAGTTAGTGTTTGAGTACAGATTAAATAAATTCAGCTTTACAGCTGTCATTTGGACTGGCTGAGGTTTCCCAAGGCAGTCTCATGTGCAACACATTACAGTAATCTAGTTGAAAGCTGTGGCAAGATAATCCTAATGATACATATTTTCACGGAGGGTCCTAAGTATGTGCAATTCCCAACATTCTTTCTCTTTGTCGTATACTAGTACTGTTGGAAATTGGGGAAGTCAGGAAATTGGGGAAGAGGTAAGCAATGTGCTTGAGACATATTGCATCCTCCATCACCACCATCACCTTTCCTGAGGTTAGCTTTTGAGTTAGGGTTGAGAATGGAACGGATGGACAGGGCACTTCCACTGCCTTTTTCCAAAGACACCCTCCCCCAAAGTTTGTGAAATTACATGAGCAGTTACATAATAAAGAATAAATAACAGAAAGGCATAAGACTTAACTACCGTAGCTCATCTAAATTACTTTTGGGATAATGTAAAATGGAAGAGCTACTTCTCTTTTTTTGTGCGTGTCCAAATGTGTGACGGTTGGTGGTTATCTGAACTGTCATGCAGATTTGACATAAGAAAGCAGCCTTCGCGATCCCCCCAAAAGTGTTGTATAGTAACCTTTTTATCATATATCACTGACAGGGATGACTGACAGGAATTCTCTGTGCCTCTGTATACTAATTGTGGTGACCATGAGAATGGACAGGAAGTATGTCTGCCAGTGGACCAGACATGTGGATAGTGTCGAAGGATAGGTATTTTTCTCTGGTTCTCCCCGAGGAATTGTGTGGAAAGATAGGAATTTTCTTCCTGCTTATAACTTATTTGTGAGAGAGGCTGGCTGTTTGTTCCTGCTGTTGATGCCAGGTTAGCAGTATTATGAAAACGCCTGACACTAATTTGAGAGTGCATCCAAACATTCAGAGTTTGACAGTGATGGAGCCACTGTGGAATCATGCACACTGCACATTTATTTGTACAGTTTTATCACCAGCATCAAGCTCAGGGGGAAAAACTGGTTGTGGAACTCAAGCAGGATGCTGCTACAGTCATCTTGTTTGTGGGCTTCCTAGAAGCACCTGGTTGGCCACTGTGTGAACAGACTGCTGGACTTGATGCAGTCTGATGCAGCATGGCTTTTCTTATGTTCTTGTGATATTTGGAGAAGAAGCTAGCTGTGCATTATACTGATTAGCTGGGGGGTGGAACTTTTGATGTCACAACCTCGTTTTTTCTAGAGTAGTCCTTCAACTTGTTAAAGGATTAGTGTACTTGTTTTTTAAAAATGCATACGGGCACCCAATAGGAATTAAACATGAAACAGTGCTTTTAAAATAGGGGACCATCTATCTAAAGCATGTCCAAGATCCATGGTCCAGTGCTCTATTTTGTATTATGTATGTTTGTCATAAGTATTGCAAAGGTAATGGGGAAGCCCTTGCATAGTCATATGTTTCTGTATATGCCTCAGTGTAGGACATTCTATCCAGCAACTAAACTTAACTGTGCTTCTCCAGCAGTTATTGTAAAAATGCTTGGCTATGCTTAAGCGTGGAAGTAGGACAAGGCGGTACTTTTTGTTGAGCCAACTTTGATTATTAATCTACCAGAGCTTAATAGCAGGCACACATAGTTTTGTTTCTTTAAATAATGTTGCTATCAGCAGTGTTTACATGATGCAGACAGAGGCATATTCATGTATACGCACAAGATCTCTTCCTGCGCTCTTGCAGACAGCCTGTGTTAAGCTGACATTGAGCAGTCCCCATCACTTTAGAATCCAGGAATTTGTATCTATTGGTAAGGGGTTGTTTTTTTCCTTTGTAGGAACAGTTCCTGGAATTGGAGTGGAGGGGAGTGTTTCTTTTCTGTTTAAGTAGGACTCTTTGAAGCTGCCTGCAAAGTGCTAGGTTGTATAGAAGTACAATTGTTGGTTTTTTTAAAAAATTGAATGTTCATCAGCATTGTGAACTGCCATTTCAGTTAATTCCCAAACCACTAAAAGTATTCCTTGCTGATTAAAAGGAAAAGCTTCATTAACTTACATGAGGATTGCTGTACAAAGGTTTGTTACTATTGTTTTGCAAGCAGTTCCTTGGTATTACAGTGTTCTTTTATTCGACTTTTAATACTTTGCTTGCCAGTCAGAACTAGGCATTGTCTTTCTTTGTTAGAGGAGTGATGATATAAGACTGTTGTGTTTCCTGCAACTGGGATAGCTTTTTATATTATCCCTAAACAACTGTTGTTTTATCCAGTGGTGTTAGTTATCATTTTAAAAAGAAACGTCTCCCCTCCACTTTAAAGTTGCAGATATAGCCAGTATCCAACCACACATTTGGAAGTCACGAGGGCTTTTAACCTGTTGGAAGAGAATGGTACTGAGCCCCTGGAATTTAGTTCCTAAGAGTCCTGCAGAAGGGGCAAAATGAGGGTCTGCCATGAGAGAGGAATCAGCCAAAATCGCCACCACCACCTTCCAAAAAGAGGTGTCGTTAAGGCTTCGAAATGTGTGTTTTGATTCAGGCATGTAACTATGTAAATTTAACTTTCAGAGGAGCAAAACTTGAAATGTCCCTCTTGGTAATTGCTACAACTGTAGATTGGTCAGTACAATTCCTGTAGGTGAAGGATAAGCCTTTCCCTAAACTGAGCTGGTGCAACATGACCTGCCAAGCCAAGCATAGCCCATCAACCATGTATTGTGTTCCTGTTAGGTGTCCATGGTCTCCCCCACCTTTTTTTTTTTTACACATCTGCAGGAAACCGCAAACGTAAAAAGCTTATCAAGCCTTTCGGCCACCATGTTTAGATGATGGGTTGTGTTTGGTTTGGTGAATCCTAAGTCGTGCAGGCCTGCTGGTTTGCTATCCAGTAGGTGTGACTGTGCTGAAATTGAAACATTTGAGTCACAAATTTTCCCATTAGCACAGATTATATCCCTCAAGTGATTATTAAATTATAACAGTAAATGTTGTCCTTCTCCAACATTTTTATTTATATTGGATATTAACATAGTGTAGCAATACCAATGGCTAGTAAAGATTTTCCATATTTTTATATATTCAGCCTATCACTGAAGTATGTGTGACAGCTGAACTACATCTTGTAACTTCTACCTGAGATTTGAGCTGTACTTCTCAGCTTTCCTTCAGTTGGCAAAATAACCCTTGCTTTGGCTCCAAATTGACTATTTTCATTACAGCAATTTACTTATTGCTGGAAAATCCAGATGAGGAAATTGAAATTATAGACAACTTTACTGACACATCATTAATTTTAGTGCTGTTTAGATCCTCTTGCCATGTGTCTTATTGAATCCCTTACTTCAGCAGTTTCTGACACTTCCCTAAAAAGACCAGAAAAGGTACTTGGGTCATAAAAACGTCAAAAACTTGATATTGTGTGTCTGTGTATAAAAAAGTAGAAAAATCAATGAAGATAGACTCTGCTTAAAAGCTATAAGATCTGCTGCTATCCTCAAATTACATCCAATGTGGTGTCACTATGGTCATAACACATGTTGTGGTCCCAGTAACTGAAAGTCTAAAACATAAGCTATAATGTTAGGCCTGTGTTTCGAAAAAAAGGGGAACATGCACATGTTTGCTAATATTTTTAATACCTTCAGTAGTTGGTCTAAAGTAGACTTTGAAAATCTGGGTCCTCATTTACCCCAGTAGGCCAATCCTGATCAGTTAGGCACAATACACAGAAAAGTATAGGAAATAACATTATCAAATATTAACATAAGAATATTGTCGAAGGCTTTCACGGTCAGAGTTCATTGGTTCTTGTACGTTATCCGGGCTGTGTAACCGTGGTCTTAGAATTTTCTTTCCTGACGTTTCGCCAGCAACTGTGGCAGGCATCTTCAGAGTAGTAACACTGAACATCTTCAGAGTAGAGAGACACTGTCCTTCAGTGTTACTACTCTGAAGATGCCTGCCACAGTTGCTGGCGAAACGTCAGGAAAGAAAATTCCAAGACCACGGTTACACAGCCCGGATAACGTACAAGAACCAATTAACATAAGAATAAATAAATAAAAACAAATAATGCAAGAATAGTGAGGAAATGACCAAACTGCTTATGCATGTCAGATAAAGCAACTAGGAATCATAGATGAATTAAATCACCAAGCAAATAAAAGAGAGACAGAAAAAGTATAAAGACAGGTACATGGGCAATAAAAAGAAATCATATAGACAAATAGCAAATAGTTTTATAACAATATTGTAGACAAATCCTAACCTCCTCATTACATCCTGCTCATGAAACTACCAGTCAACAAATTCAGTGGCTTTTGGATTCAGGAGTCGAGATGAGATGGAGAAGGGACAAAAGCATAGTTAAAGCGGGATAAGAATAGCAGAGGGGCTGTTGTTAAAGAAGAGGGATGGGGAAGACTGGGTGCAAGGTGGAAGGAAGTATGAGGAAGAAAGTCAGACCACATTCTCCCACTCTGGTCTTGTATACCCTTTTTCATTGATCAGAGAGACCTAACCCAAACTGATTCTTACTAAGTGGTAAATTTGTTTGCTTATCCAATTATTAAAATGTATTATCCAATTATTTTCTTTTGATGGTCAGCATGACTGGTATCTTCCAAGAAACCCTCTTACTTGCGGGTCACATTTCCATCAAAGGAACCTTCGTAATTTGTCACCGAGCACCAGCGCACACAAGGTCATTCAGTTCAATATAAAACCCATTTGCCTTTTTGCACTGTTCTTCAGTTTTATTGTATCGTTAATTATACAGCAAAGATATGCTGTGCCTGTCTTCTCATTAGTCAAACTGCTGAGTTATAACATTTAATAGCCTCCACCACATTTCAGAAGTCTTGAGGTCACCTGGTTAGCCTTCTTCCACTTAAGCAAGATTCTTCTTGTCTGTTGTGGTTCTACCTGTAACACGAAATACCCAAGATTCCTCAGGATAATGAGGCTGGACTTGTTTGGAATTCAGGAACCAGGTTTGGGTACCAAGTTTCTGTGTACTGCAGTGGTTCTCAGCCTCTGAATACTGGATCAGTAACCTGAAAGAACTGCCTATCACATTTTGGTAATGTTAAAATCATTCAGGTATTCTCCTACATTTGAAGATTTCAAAACAAATTGGTTTAAAGATCATCATGATTTTGTGTACTTCTCACTCTGATCTCTGGATCCAATAAAGCTTTGGCCATCGAAATGTGGAAATATTTCAAGACAGGCAAGATTGGCCAAATATTGGACATGAAGGTTACTTATGGTTGAATCCAAACTGAATGAAAACTATCCAAACCAGTGACTTGGATCCATCACTAAATGTACCATACTCTATAAGGTATATGAGACATAATTGCGCTGTTCCCGTGCCATATTTAGTGGAGGATCTTGGATACATTTCTAAACTACTAGTATCAGAATTGCTGTGATGATCTTAGCTTTATAGCAGAATAGTACCGTGCAGTAGTAGTGCTATTAGTATGAAAACAGCAGCAATCTAAAAAGTCATACACTCAAGGAGAGGCCATGCATCAAAGGTCGGACATCTCCTTTGTATGCAGAAGGTCCCAGGTCCAATCCCTAGCATCTCCTGCTAGAAGAGGTAGTAGGTGATGTGAAAGACCCTGGAGAGATTCTTCCAGTCAGAACTCAGAACAGCCAATACTGACCTTGTTAGACGAATGGTCTGACTTTGGTATAAGGCAATTTCATATGTCATTCATCCCCATTGTAATTAGTCTTGAAGACAAACTGTAAACTTGATGTCCTGTCCTCCTTCCCCCAGGTTAATAGAGGCATAGGTGTCAGGGAGGCAGCAGTTTTGTTCCCCTTAAGCCTTTTATGACTTGATAATGTTGGGTAGAGAAGGAACATGGACCAAAATCCTAGTGTTGATATGCATTTTTTCTGTCACAAGCATCTCCCACAGGGGCAGATTTACCAGCTGGGGTAAGAAACGTGCAGTGCATGGATTCTTTGGAATATATTATGAAATACCATGACCACGGTTACACATCCCGGATAACCTGTGTGTGTAAAGTGCCGTCAAGTCGCAGCCGACTTATGGCGACCCCTTTTTGGGGGTTTTCATGGCAAGGGACTAACAGAGGTGGTTTGCCAGTGCCTTCCTCTGCATCAACCCTGGACTTCCTTGGTGGTCTCCCATCCAAATACTAACCAGGGCTGACCCTGCTTAGCTTCTGAGATCTGACGAGATCAGGCTAGCCTGGGCCATCCAGGTCAAGGTCCCGGATAACCTACAAGAACCAATATTATGAAAGTGTTTCCCTATCCCATGCTTTGCTGGAATCCTTGCCATATACTTCACATACAGTCATATTTCAAACTGGTAGTGAACATTAATATTACATATGTAAATCTTCCCATTTACTTTCACCCAGCTCCATGAAATGCTCCAAATTGCTTGAATGAAAAGAATTAAAGGCCCTAGCTTTTATCCTGCTTTGCCTTAGCATTCAACATCAGATGTGTGTGCAGAATTGTATTTGTACTGTAAACTGGTTATATGGGCATATATTTAAAGAAGCCGTAGCCTAGTACTGACCCCTGCCCATTTTTTTAAATATAGCTTACTGCAGCGCCCATGATTTGATTGAAAGTGCTGCTTCTTCACCCTGCCCCCACCCCAATTTGAAATGTTCACCATGGTAAATTATGAATGTCTCTTCTCGCTAAATGTGGCTAAATGTATATCTTTCCTAAATTAAGCCAAATGCTTTATTCTATAATTAACACAATAGAATCACTAAGAAGTAGAAGTAACATCCATAATCATGCAGTTGTTAATCGGGTAAATTGTATCCTCCCATTTTCACATGGCTCCTGTTTTTATGCACCATGGTAGTTTTTGTTTTCTGTTTTAATATGGCTATTGGACAGTACCTATATATTAGACTGAGCATTAGTTACTAAAATGTGAACGCTGCTCAAGGTGATTGCTATGAGGATTGCTTTGGAGTCTAGTTGTGTATACAGCAAATATGTTGACTGAAGGGAACTCCATACATTTAATTAGTGGAGGTTTCCAGTAAAGTAGTTCTCACATTCCTTTATAGTGTTCTGAAATCATCGTAGGGTTTTATAAACACTGATAACCAGACTAATTTCCCACATTACCACCCCAGTCATTTATTTTGCAAAAGCATGAAATAGCACATTCCCAGTTTTAAAGTACGGTCATCACATTTGGACTTCTTCTCAGCTGCATCAGGTTTTTTTTGTAAAGAACTTCTCATTGCTAACCCTTTTAGATATATGAAGTGTGTGATCTTGGGCATTGTACTACCACATCTAAGAGTTCTGGTCAAAAGGTAGGTCAGGTGTTTTTCCTTTATTTACAGGGCCTGTAAACAAGGGGTGAGAATGCTTACCACAGTACTGTATCTTTATTTCACGTTGGGAAGCCTGTGATGCAACAAGCTGTAATTCAAGATCAAAAGAACACATAACTACTTAAGATAAGTATGTTAGACTCCAGGAGCCTTCATAATAGACATAAGAGTTATAATATCCACCACCTGAAACTGATCCACCAGTTATTATTCTTGCCTTTCTTCAACACATTTATTCTTTAATACTGAGTTCTCTTTTTTTATATAGGCAGATCTAGATGCTCACCTTAAAACTGGGTAGTAATTACCCTTTACATTGAACCCTTATACAACAACTGTAGTTGGAAATTGATAGTGGACCCCAGGGACACTCCACACATAACAGTTTTTCCACATAGGAAAAAAATATCGGCACCATCCTTTATGAAGAACTGATTATCTTGCTGATCTTGTTTTTTTTTCTTTTCAAAAAGGCTTTTTAACATTAACTTTTGATTGTATTGAAATGACTTTCTTGGGTGTGTGGTTGGGCACAGCAGATGAACAAGATGATCGCCAAGTTGTGGGACACAGCAAAGCATTTTCCAGACATAGGCAAACGTTATTGCAAGAGCCTTAATAGATTTCAGTGCGGTACTTCAGAAGGGAAAAAATTGAGACCTAATTTGGACAGATTATGTGATAAAGGATGGACTGTACAAGGTGTTGATGATGTCAGAAAAATCACACAAGAATTGGCTGCTGTGAGCCTGCTCCAAATGTCTGTGTTCTCATGGCAGATTCATGCATATGACTAATTTACCACACCTACCTTCAGCCTGTGCAGGGGGAATATAAGCCTAAATGAATTGATTTAAACTCCCAAGGTGATCATTTGAATTGGCCCTAAATCACACTATTTCACAAGAATCCAGAGAAACTATATGGGGACATTACCCAAAGTGCAACTGTCTTATCTTCATCTTTGCAGAAGTTAACAGTGTGTTTTATATAGCATTATTGGACCCTCTCTTTATAATGTTTACTCAAGTTGATCCAGGAATCATTTCCATAACAATTACTTTTTGTGTTTTCCTTCTACCAAAATTAATTGCTCAGGGTATATTTACAACGAAATAACGTTCTGACTAGGATTTTGAAAACAGTGGGAGCTAGTGATGACTGGAACATTTGAAAATGAGCCCCTATGTATTTTCCTCCTGGGATTAAAGAGTTACTTTGTCTTGGAGGATTCTTTAAGCGTGTTTGTGTATTCAGTGAAATACTCAATGCTGACTAAAAAATGAAGTGAGAGCAACCTGGAGAACATTATTATTTAATTTGCCAAATGGCTGAGTTGCCATAACTATTTTTCACAAGTACATGCCTCACGTTGGGACTTTGCGAACTGTATACTCAAACGTTAATAGAGCTTGTTTAGGGTGATTAGCCAAGCCAGAAACTGCAGTGTTCAGATTACACAAAAATGAGATAATATAGCTGAGATCATTGTTTCCAAAAGTCTTTATAGTGTGATGGGGAGACAGGGAGTGGAGGAGCTGGTTTGAATATCCCATCTTCATTCAGATCTTTGGTCGAGAGAATGATTTGAAAAGACCTCTGTGGCTGAAGTTAGCCATGTTTGGGCTCCGTGGCTACTTTGATAGTCAGGAGATAACGCTATAACCAGGACTATGATCAATCAAAGAACGTTTTGTGTTTTAGTTATCTGTCTCTTAACTCATTTGTGCAATGGTTACATTTATTACATTTGCTTGTTACCAAAGTGTCACTTGCCTTTTTTTGAGACATCGAAGGAAGTGTAAGCTTAGTTTAATAAGTGAACGCTTAACACTGTTAGAGGGAAAACTTAAAAGAAATTCCTTTTGATTCCATGGGACACTAGCATACTGCAGCTGCCACAGCCTTTTTCAAAGTGTGCCCTTAGCTTGCAGAAGTTAAAATCAACAAATCTGTTGATTTGCTATAAGCTTATAGCCATGGTTATAAATTATCCGAGGGAGAATCAGAAATGTTCTTATAAAAATGTTCATAGAATTGAATGAAATGTTCATACAGTTGAATAAGCTATGGAGGACTTTACAGTCACCTTTTTTCCCTAGTATCTTAGTTCATGTAGCCCGTATCAGAGTTTTGCTTTAGAGACCATAACCTTCTAGTTCATTGGTTCTTGTAGGTTATCCAGGCTGTGTGACCGTGGTCGTGGCATTTTCTTTCCTGACGTTTCGCCAGCAGCTGTGGCAGGCATCTTCAGAGGATTAACAATGAAGGATTGTTACTCCTCTGAAGATGCCTGACACAGCTGCTGGCGAAATGTCAGGAAAAAAAATGCCACGACCACGGTCACACAGCCCGGATAACCTACAAGAACCAATGAACTCTGACCGTGAAAGCCTTCAACAATACTTCTAGTTCATGATGATGGTAGTTTAATGTGACTTTAACCATGCACAAGAAATTTGAAATAAGCTTCATGATTGCTTCTGGGTTTGCATTTGTAATGCAGCTGATGGTGTATGAAGAAAACTGTAGAAAACATGTATTAGGAACAATATTTTAGAGATAAATATTTTAATGTGGATGGCAGAGGTTTAAGCAAGGTTCAAAGGCCTCCTCTTGGATGCATACACAGATAAATTGCAAAAAAGCTATGCAATATAAGCCTATTCATTATTATGGTTTTGTTTTTAACCTCATAATTACTATAGCAGTGTTGTCATCAACAGGATAGAGGCACCCTTGAACTAATGGATTTGATATTGTCTCACTGACAAGTCATGTCAGACTGACCTCATCTCATTTTTGAGAAAGTTACTACCTTCCTGGATCAAGAGAATGCTGTGGACATAGTTTATCTTGATTTCAGTAAGGCTTTTGATAAGGTTCCCCATAATTTTCTTGTTGACAAATTGGAAAAATGTGATTTAGATCCTATTAGATGGTCTTGACAGGCTGGGAAACTGGGCTAAAGCTAATAAAATGAATTTCAACAGAAATAAATGTAAAGTTCTGCATCTAGGTAGAAAAAAATCAAATGCATAATTATAGGATGGGGGAAGCTTGTCTTGGCAGTAGGATGTGTGAAAAGGATCTAGGGGTCTTAGTAGACTATACACTGAACATGAGTCAGCAGTGTGATGTGTTGGCTAAAAAGGCAAATACAATTTTGGGCTTTAACAAAAGAGGTATAGTGATGGTATCACTTTACTCTGCTCCAGTTAGACCTCACCTAGAGTATTGCGTTCAGTTTTGGGCACCAGGGAAATACCAATCATCACTTTGGGGTCAGGAAGCAATTTTCCTCCAGGCCAGATTGGCCAGGGATCCTGGTGGATTATTTTTAGGCTGGGCATCTTCTGGGCATGGAGTGGGGGCACTGGGGGTGTGGGGAGGAGGTAGTTGTTAATTTCCTTCATTGTACAGGGGGTTGGACTAGATGGCCCTGGTGGTCCCTTCCAACTCTATGATTCTATGATTATGAGCTGGCCAGAGATATAGGTGATTGTGGGGTGGGTGGGCGGTTCAATGTGGTATGAAAGAGCACTGCTAAATAGCTCCCTTGAATTGCTTTCTATAATCGAAATAGTGCTTTGCATTGCTTGCCCCTTGCAATCATTTTCAGTTGTGCATGAGCAGTGAAAAACCTTTCTGGAAGGTAGTTCGATTTTGCACTGAAAGTTTGAACTTACTGATGCATATTTTTTTCAGCCAGCCATGGAGTTCTCAACCTCAATCACTCAAGGCAGCATGGATATAACTGTGTTACTCATTTCTTTCCCATGGGATTTAGTGGTTAGACCACATGCTCTGTGTGTGAGAGTGTGTGTGTGTGAGAGAGAGAATGATGGGAAGAGAATAATGGTGTAAGAATTCTTATTTAGGGAATCTAAGGATATATGCATTTAATATAATATTTAATATAATTTAATGTAAGGATATAGTCTTCTAAGAATGTAGTGCATTTTCCCTTTTCCCTCTGCAGTCCTTAATGTGAATAGAATTCTTATGTCTTTATTCATACCCACCCTTCTCCTGAATGGAGACCTAAAGCAGGTTACAACATTCTCCTCCATTTTATCCTCACAGCAACCCTGTGAGGTAAGTTAGTCTGAGTATGTGTAACTGGTCCAAGGTCATCAAGCAAACCTCTATGGCAGAGTTGTGTAGTGGTTAGAGTCTGGCACTCTAACCACTACACAACATTGGCTTTTGAGTTGTATATTCACTTTACCCACTCACGTGTTGAACCACTGAATTCTTTTGTAGTATGGAAAAACTTTAAACAGTTTTGGTCAGAGAAGCTGTTTTAAGATAATTTTGGGCTGCATCCATTGTCCCAGTTCAGCACTGGTCCCTTTTGTTTGTTTGTATCACATATTAGGTACATAAATAAACCCAGATGTCTGTACCAGTCACTCCAAACCCACCTATCTCTACCAAGTTTATATATATTGATTAATGTAGCTATCAATATATATAATCTTCAGCAGGCCAAATCTGTGGATACGTAAAGCTGGAGTTTGGAGCCATGAAGAGACAAGATAGATCTTTCTACAAACCTGAAAAAGGCTTAGGCTTACAGGGGGAAAAACTGAAATCTAAAAAAATAAATTAAAAAATGACAGAAGCAGCGCCTGTAACTTTAAGAAACAAATGCCCTCAGTGGCTGTTGCTAGGTAACCACTACTTTACTGCCTGCCCTCAAGCCTTCGTTTCTGTCAGTAAAAGGCAAGGGGCAGGGCTCTTTCATGAGCTGTCTGGGCCTTTCAGTGAGGACTCACCAGGGCAGTGCCCGACCCCACTCACACATAAAAGCCAGTGTAATGCAGTGCTTAGAGTTTCAGACAAGGATCTGGGAGAGCGCACTCTACTGTGGAGTCTCACTGGTCGCCCTTGAGCCAATTACACATTCTCAGCCTAACTTACCTCACAGGGTTGTTGTGAGGATACAATGGAGGAGAGGAGAAGGATGTTAGCTGCTTTTGGTTCCCATTATGCAGAAAGGCAGGATATAAATTAAATAATATAGCTGGAGGTGGGAGATCAAAAGGTGTGTGGGTGGGAAGGAGAGAAGGAAGCAGGGAAAAGATGCAGGTACGGGGGTTGCCAGGAGGAGAGAAAGAAGAAGAGTTGGTTTTTATATGCCGACTTTCTCTACCACTTAAGAGAGACTCAAACCGGCTTACAGTCACCTTCCCTTCCCCTCCCCACAACAGGCACCCTGGGAAGTAGGTGGGGCTAGGAGAGCTCTAACAGAGCTGTAACTTGCCCAAGGTCACCCAGCTGGCTTTGTGTGTAGGAGTGGGGAAACAAATCCAGTTCACCAGATTAGCCTCTGCCGCTCACGTGGAGGAGTGGGGAATCAAACTCAGATCAGAGTCCACCACTCCAAACCACCGCTCTTAACCACTACACCACGCTGGCTCTCCATGCTGGCTGGAAAGAGGAAATAGTGTGGGGAAGGGGATTCAGGGGAATGTGAAGTGGCCCCCTCAAGTCCTTATGGATTCCTTACCACAAAACTGGGCCCAGCCCAGTGGCTGGCACTACACAACTAAGCCATATAGTCTGGCAGGGGAAGGGAAGGAGGAAAAGCTGAAGACAGTGGGGCAGATAAAAGTAGATTGGCTTTTGGGTGGGAAGAAGAGAGGGAAGCAAGAAAAGGGGAAGGGCTATGGAGGCTTTCAGAGAAAGAAAAGAGGAAATAGTTGAGGAGGGGGAAATGAGACACCCCCTGAAACTCCCTGCAAGTCCCCCACTTATAATAAGTATAATTTTGTGCAGTATAATCACATTTTCATAGTTTGATTTTTTTCCCAATCTTTTGCCTTTAGCAGGTGTTTCCTGTGACTTGTCCATATGGAATCTGTTTCTGAAGTCAGTTTAAATCTGAATTAAATATTGTGTGGTGCTTACTAAGCTATATATAGCAGGAAATGTAAATTGATATTCTTTTTATTTTTCTATAGACACAAAATCGCATGAAATTGATGGCAGATAACTATGATGATGACCACCTCAAATCGTCATCTCATTCCAACCAAACTAATCATAAACCCTCCCCAGATCAGGTAAGATCTATCACTTTAAAGTGGTCTATGCTTATTATTTTTGGTTAACCCTAATGTTTGTAGTATCTTGGAACAAAAACAGCTCTTCCTAACTGGAATTAGAAGAGTGAGCTTGCTGTGTTTATCACATAGATTTATTTAATCTTGTATAAATAGTAAAATCATTTGATTTTACTATTTAAGAAGTATTGTTCTGGAATAGATTGTATGTCCTATCTTTTTTGCAGTGATTTCACGTGAAAAGTATGCCACACTGCTTATCTTCCTGGAAACCTACACTCACTGATTAAATCTACAGCCTTGTTGCTTGGCTGTAAGGGAGAAATTGTCTTGATTCCCCATGAGGAAACCACAGCCTGTGCACTAAAGGACAGCACACTGTTCCCACACAAGCTCAATGAGGCCTGACTTAAAAGGGAATAAATTTATAATTTCTAATATACAGTCTGCCTTCACTGACTAGACTGGAATGTGCTTCAGAGCTATCAAAGGGCTCTGCAAACCCTGTAGGTAGCACAAGAGCCAACTAATAAGAAAGATTTTGCCAATCTATCAATATTTGCCAACTTAGCTAAAATATTAGTAAATATTGTTTGGTTCCTGCCTGGCTGATGAAAGGAAACAGCCTGAAACACTACCGTATGTTGGATTTGGAGGGAGTATATCCTAATCCATTTACGTTATGAGTCCATGTGTGCAGAAGACCCGGAAAATGCTTGAAATTATCCTATGATACAAAAAGCATTGCTTCAGCTACTTTCAAAGATGATATTGAGAGAAAAAGATGAGGGATCATGGTGGGTGAGTGTGCTGGAAAGACAAAGTGCTACAGTAAAAAGTGAAATAATGACCACTTGTAAATTTTCTCTCCCCAGCACTTCCTATCATGCTGGGTTTTAAAATTAAAAATGAGCCAATCAGTAGACTGAGACTTCCAAGCAGTTCTTTGGAGATGTCAGCAATATTTGTCATGGTGGAGCAACAGCATTGATGTTGTAGATTAAAGCAGCGCTTTTCAGTTCTCAATTTCCTGGAGAATAGAATGATGTTTGTTTTGCACATTGAAAAGGAGCAAGAGCATTTACGTAATGTAAGTGATATATGACTCAAAGAAAAACAGATCCTATGAGAATGAGGTTTCAGTTAACAGTAGAAAAGCTTGGACATAGTGGTAGATTGAATCTGCTTTCAGCATATTTAAACTATGAGAAATTGATAGTTCAAGGCACCCAGGGATGAATATAGTGATTTCAAGATATTTGAAAGCATCAACATAGTCAATGCAAGGAATTAGAAGCTTCTTTTTTCTACCACTAGAGCGCTATTCTTGTGTGTGGTTTAAATACTAACTAACTCTTTATTTCATTCCCATGCTGCTCTGGGGCTTTTCCCCCTTGTCTTCTCTCAACCAATAGGATGAGGAGGAGGGTATTTGGGCATAGCCAATCAGCTGCTCTTAGTTCAGCCATTTTGTTCAGAACGGTGAGAATCGGCTTTCTTTTCCAGTAGAAAAGTTTCCCATGGTCACTCTTGCATCTTGCTTCTGTGTGATTCATGAGGTTTGGGTGTCTTTCCTTTCCTTTTCAATGTGGCCTTTGCATGTAGATGTTTTTCCTAATTGTCCGTTGTACATTTTTATTTTATTTTTTAATCTCTGTTGAAACTTGTTACTGTTCTGTGTGGCATTGTGGGGATAAGCTCCCAGAGCATGTGATTGAATTTATATGCTAAGCAACAGCATGATTCAAGTTGGATCAGGAAATGTGTTCCCTGTAATTGAGCAGTACAGTTTAACCATAGTTACAAATACTTGCAGTCGGAAAACTCTTGCAACAAAGCTGTACACTCTAAATATTTCATTTAAAAAGCAGATGAGTAACGAGTGACCCAAGAGGTCATTTCCCCATTGTTTAAGTTACAAGATTTGAGCACAATGATCTGTGCTGTTGAGATTGCTGCAGGATTGTCAGGTGACCCCCAGTTTAACTTTAAACGGTTAATGAAACAAAAGGGGATTTGGAGAAGATTAATAGTAACTTGATGGCAGAAATAACTCCAACTTCTCTGCACGCATTCTGCCTAATTGCCTTGTTAAATATATATTGTTAAATTGTTCAGATCCTTCATTCCAAGTCCAATTATTTGGCAAGCCCAATCCATCTGTGACAGGGTCAAACTTTTAATTTCACAACCTGAAGGTTGAATTGGAAATTCCTCTTTGAAAAAAAAAAGTGATTTATTCATGCTCACTGGTGATCTCATGCCCCTTTGGAGTTGCTTCTCTGCCATGTCTATGTGTTTGTATATGGTGTTAAGCTGTTCAAGATGATTAAGAAAAAATGAAAGTATTTGCAGAAGAATGCCAACAAGGGTAAGATGAGGTAAGTTGATGGGAAAATGAGGAATTAACTCAAAGTAGAAGCTGTTCAGGCTAGTTTTCATCATAAAATGAAAATGGTGCGGCAGATATTGCTGAGAGGGGGTTACAAATGAATTCACCATGCACCGAGAAGACGGGGGTGGGGAATGCATGCTTGTTCTAGTCTCTAAATATGACTTGTCATTCTGTCAGCAGAGTGTGAATGGATTGTTCTTGTTTGTTACTGGACCTGATTATTGTTATTCTGTCCTGTTACTATGGAAAACCAAACTGCCACAACAGATAAATAGGTGACGACATCCCTGGGACATTAGGGATTGTTTACCACTCCTTTGCTGAGATCTAAATCTTACATCTGAAATCATAAGAAGTGAGTACAAGGGTAAACCAAGGGTGATGCAAAAAAGGATTAGAAAAAAAAGACTTGCAGAATATGAAAGTGAGAATAGACAAGGGAGGAGGAAAAATTGACTGCTTTAGAAAGTGGAAATGTTTGTCTTACTGGCATGCAAAGTGTGTGAAATATTAATATATCCAGAGCTGTGCCTTCCACCCTTTTATATGCATCAGGGTTGAGCTAGCCTCCGCCTTGTTCTATGTATGTATTTATAACCCACCTTTCTGATCAAAAAGAACACACAAGGTGTCTGACAAGCATGAAATGTCATTTTAAAAGCATAAACATCAAATGGTCAATCAGTAATTAATAAAAGAGCACCAGGTTGCAGCTTGAGCAGTCAGGGGGTGGGTCTGAACCGATAGAAAAGCTCCACCCTTCAAGGAAAGTTCTCCCCAGGCAAAATACAGCACAGCACCCAGTTAAAGCTCCTTTTTGATGGATTCAGCAGGCTGGTGCTGAGCAGGGTCTAGGCCTTCCATTGTCACTGAGACAGATCAGAAGGTTTAGGGTGAAAGGGATTATTCCTTCAGTGTAGCATATCCAAGGTGAGGCTTCTTACCTGATAAACCATCATGTTACATCTAACCCTAGAGCTCCAGGCTACATGCATATGCTGGAGAAGCCAAGTCTTACAGTAGTGGATCTGGAAGCAAAGGTTATTGCTAGTAGTACTGATAGGAACTCTCCAGGTAGCAAGGAGAAATAAAAGGGCTGCAGCAGTCATAGGAGATATAGTATATAGAAGGTCTCGTTCCATTGGCAACTTGCAGTGTGTGTGTGTTAAGTGCCATCACTTAACACACTTAAGCTTCCGAATCATGGCGACCCTACGAATCATTGTCCTCCAAAACGACCTCTCCTTAACAGCCTTGCTCAGGTCTTGCAAATTGAGAGCTGTGGCTTCCTTTATTGAGTCAATCCATCTCTTGTTGGGTCTTGCTACTGAACTTATACTCTTCTTTGAAAAACCACTGTAAGACTAACAGATTCCCCTGAAGAAGACTCTTGGGCGAAACATGTAGGGAATTTTATCTGAGTAAGATGCCTTATACTTAATCACACCATTGATCTCTCAATATCAGTATAGCCCTCAACCACTCAAAAGTGTCATGTGCTTTTAAATGCCACTGATTTCCACTGCTGCTCTTTAAGCCTGGCATTCTCTCCCAGAACATTTACTGGGTGCTACATATGTTTCTCCAACCCTTTTCAAAACTCTTCTCAGAATCCTCCTCTTCTATAGTTTTCATCCCAAGTGGTAATGAAGTCTTAGAACAGGGAACAGGTATTTGCTCACATCAGTCCTTCTGTTAATCTTTGCATTGCTCATTTCTTTCACTCTCAAAGTGTGCATATTCCATTACTCTGTAAAGGTTTGTGTAGCTTGATGTCTTTCCCCCATATTTCGCCTCCTAGCCCAGCCAGAACTAGTTAGGTTATCAGGCCACATGTGGTTTCTCCGCTCAGCCATTCGTACTAAACAGGCCCTATAGTTGAGACAGTTCCTCTCAAGCTCCTTCCTTCTGTAGAGCCATCAAAAGACTTTAATGTAACAGGTGCCATTATCACATAATCTCCTTAGAAGTCACTCTTTGGAAGCAGATTTTATGTGCCATTGCCAACCCCCTGGAGCCATGGATATCCATGTTTCCAGAGCAAAACATTTGGGTTTGCATGTAAATTCCAGGAATTAAAATCTGGAAGTGAATTGTGTTCTTGTTAGAGCAGCTTGGAGTGACCAAGAAATTGGGCTCCGTTGCTCATAATAATCCAATTTTTCTAAGAAGTGAACATTTTGGCAAGGTTTAATTCATTTTTTTAAGTGCAAAGGTTCCCATGTGTATCTGTAGAAACAAGACAAATATTACTTATATATCTATAGAAACAATGACTAAATATTTCAGAACAGCAGATGTCAGATTCTTCTGTTTGTAAGGAATGTCCAAGATGACATTTTAAAAAATAATAATTTTACAATGATAGTTATATCTAAATTTGCTGTCAGCAATGTATGCCTTTGTCATGGTAGTTCAATGGTTATGCAAAACTTTCAGTGGAATGTAGTTTAAGGACTGTACTCCCTGGGAAGAGAATACCAGAAATGCAGAAAACCACAGCAATAAACTACCGTATATACTCGTGTATAAGCCGAGTTTTTCAGCCCAAAAAAAGGGCTGAAAAAGCCGGCCTCGGCTTATACGCGGGTCAATACGGTAGAGGGGGGAGGGGGGAATTTACCGCCGTCATCGCCGCCGGGCCCGCACACCTTTCCCCGGCCGGCAGCAGCTTTCCTGGGCCGGCAAGAGGCCCCTCCAGGCCGCGCCGCTGCCGCGCCCGGGCCGCTCCCAGCAGCCAGCAGCAGCCTTCCTGGGCCGGAGAGAGGCCCCTCCAGGCCCCTCCAGGCCGCTGCCGCGCCCGGGCCACTCCCTGCAGCCGGCAGCAGCCTTCCTGGGCCGGAGAGAGGCCCCTCCAGGCCGCGCCTCCGCCTACCGCGCCCGGGCCGCTCCCTGCAGCCGGCAGCAGCCTTCCTGGGCCGGAGAGAGGCCCCTCCAGGCCGCGCCTCCGCCGCTGCCGCGCCCGGGCCGCTCCCTGCAGCCGGCAGCAGCCTTCCTGGGCCGGCAAGAGGCCCCTCCAGGCCGCGCTGCTGCCTCTCCCTGCAGCCGGCAGCGGCCTGGGGGGGCCTCCTGCAGGCACAGGAAGGCCGTTCCGCCGCCGATTCGCCGCGTCTCCCGGTGAGTAGGGGGTTCAGGGGATCTTCCCCCTCCCCCCCTTGGATGGCACTGGGGTTGGGGTGGGTCGGGAGGGCCCGGGAGGCCGGCGGGAGGGCGACCTGGGGCAGGGGCGACATCATCCCTGCGCTCTAAAATGGCAGCCGCCATTTTAGAGCGCAGCATTGCCGGTAAAGGGAATTTCTTATTGATCCTCGGCTTATACGCGGGTCAATAAGAAATTCCCTTTTCTGGCCTCAAATTTGGGGGGGTCGGCTTATACTCGGGTCGGCTTATACCCGAGTATATACGGTAATCTGCATTCACAATATTAAATGTCCAAGTAAAGACTGGAAAACACAATGCACGTCAAGGGATGTTATTAATGCATTCTGCAGCAGCTGCAACCTCTGGTCAATCAAAGCTAATGCCTGTGAAAATTACGTTGTGGAATGCCATCATCAAAGTTAGAGCGTCAGGTTGTTTGCATATGAATTAAGAAGTAGTGAGTCACATTATTCTCTCAAGTTAGAGAAGATGTGTTCCTGGTTTTCCCCAATGAAGTCCCAGGTGCATGTTATTATTATTATTTAGGCATTGCAAACATGAGTAAATAGGGGATGTTGGACCCAATCATTTAGCATTATCCCTTTTTCTCTACTACCATTCTTTCAAGATGCCAAAGCCCTTGTTAGAGTTCACTGTGGATACTCCGTTTCATCACCATCCATGACTAATAAGCCCTGTGATGTCAGGATCTGGATTAAAAGGAAAACTAGTCCTCTCATCACTCTCAACTATCAGTGTTACTTGACTTGTATTCTTGTATATTGATGGAAAGCAGGGGACAGAATGAAGCTCCACAGTAAAGACCATTTAGATGTGAGCTAGCAAGCATCGTCACCTTTGGAACCCTTCCCATCAGGGAATTACAGAAGTACTGAAAAACAATCATACCAGTTGAGTCATCAGAAGAGGCAGCTGCAACCTCAGCACTTCATTTGTCTTTCCTGAGAAACTGTACCCAGGTTTGCCAAATATGTTTGTAATGACTTCTCTAGGGTGATGCTTTATAAATAAGTATATAATGTGTGTGTGTAAAGTGCCTTCAAGTCGCAGCCAATTTATGGCGACCCCTTTTGGGGTTTTCATGGCAAGAGACTAACAGAAGTGGTTTGCCAGTGCCTTCCTCTGCACAGCAACCCTGGTATTCCTTGGTGGTCTCCCATCCAAATACTAACCAGGGCTGACCCTGCTTATCTTCTGAGATCTGACGAGATCAGGCTAGCCTGAGCCATCCAGGTCAGGGCAAGTATATAATAATAGGATGCAATTTCTAACTGATGGACTCTCATAAAAGAATGTTGGTGAACCCAGAAACCTGTAGCATCTCCATGTTCTGAAACTGCAGGGTGACTGCTTATATTGATTCTTCCCAAAAACAGAAAATAGGAAGCTGGGTGGTGACTGGATATAGTTTTTAAGCAGATTTAATGATACCCCTTGGTTCACTTAAAATGTGATTTATGCAACAAACACAGGTTAGTTTGCTTCTTGCCTTCCTCCCAACTCTCACCATCCTCCCTGTACCAACTTGTCTGTGGCCAGGCAGGCATGAGAGATGGTGTTACTCAAAAAAAAAAATTAGTTTCTGAATTCAGAGGTCTCAAATAATACAAATTATGGTTAACAAACCAGTTGGAAATCCCAGTGCGGACCTAGTTGGCTAGGTAGTCTGCATTCAGGCATCATGGCTAACCAGAGTTTGATCATAGGACTTTTCTTGTACCATCTGAATTAAGTCTAAGTAATATATATTTAAGACACTCGATATTCTATAAATGTAAATAATTTCACTAAATCTGTGCCCACTAACAAACCATGGAACTACACAGACTTTTATTTCTAAGGAGCTTTCAGTGTAACAGATTTGTAAATGATCCTGTCCAGCAGAAGATTTGGTTTACATGTATTATCTGTACTAAACATCTATTTACCCCCACCCAATACATTATTTTAAAGATGATGTTCCTTAAACCAGATTGACTGCTGCATCCAAATAACAGGACCTTGTTTAATTTCTGGTCATAAACCTAGATTAAGAACCCAGTTTAGAAGCAATTTCTATATCCAAGAAAGCTTCTAGGCACCTGGGTGGGAGAGGTATACTCCCCCCACACACACACACACCCAATCCTGTTGCCCGCTACTGCTCATAGCAGTTGTGAAGGAATTTTTTTTAAAAAACCATGATGCCAGCTGTAGCGTCACATCACTTCTGGTAAAAGCTGAAAGTGACAAAGATCAGTTCTAGGAATCCCCATAAACGCCATGGGTAAAATAATAAATCAGAAAATTGGAAGTCTTTTTAGAAATGTACAGCGAAATATGGTTAATTTTACTATGGTGGTAGTGTCTTAATCAAGTTATCATAATGCCAGCATAGATGTTAGCCACCCTGAGTCCGGCTTTGCCTGGAAAGGGTGGGGTGCAAATAAAATAAAATAAATGAAATAAATAGTCGATGGGGTTTTAAGAGTGGAACTCTGTTCAGCATGGCGCTGTTAATGTTGCATCTGAATCTTATCTAAATGAATACTTGGGTTACTTCTCTACTCCGCTTTTCATGAATAGAATGTAATAGTGAATATGGGAAAAAGAGAAGGTTGGTTCTAGATTTGTATGGGTTCTTTAATCTGGGTTAAAGAACAGTTTATATATGTAACGTCTGTAGTAATCTCAACAAAATAGAGTGTTATGCTTTCCAGGCCCCGTTCCAAGCTATAGCTTGACCTCTACAGAGTCCACATCTTTTAATAAACTAAGACGTTTAATCTATTAAATGCTGTGAATGGGTGGGAATAAATTCTAGTCCTGCTGCAAATAAATCTGAAAGAATGTTCTGAATCAGCTCATTTTACCTAAAGGTTTTATCATTCCATTACAGAACATCCCAATCTGTTTTACTGCCCATTGCCAAATCTGCCAAGCATTCTTTAAAGATAATCTTCCGTCTGTTATTCCACTGGGCAATCCTTTCCTCAAATTTAATTCCACCATTTAGAGTGTCGTGACCTTCCTGTTAACCGATTCTCATGTTTCTTGTTTTTTCATTTTGGTTATTTTTAATCTCATGCTACATAATTAGTTAAAGGGTAGCTATCAGTCTTGAAATAATACAGTGGTGAAATAATAGTGAACTTTCTTGATTTTTCTTCCTAATTCTGGTGTCTGATGATATAGCCTCCAGCAGTAATTGTGCAGACTTTGATTATGGGATGAGTAAACAGATTTAACTGAGGTGTGGCTGGACTGCATCACACCCCTGTATTACATTCACAGGTCAAGAACATATATTTCCCAAAAACATTTTAAATAGGTGGTTAGGAACATTGTGAAGAGGATGAATTCTAATATCAAACTAATTTGCAAGAAAGCCTTGAGCTGATTTTATTCAAAACAGTTACTCTTAAACTCTGGTGTTAATTTGCATGTAAAGATGGGGAATATCACTCAAAATCCTTTGTTTATATTTGGGTCTATAGATTATCATAACAATTTTATGTTAATGGTTAATGGTTTGTCTTTATTGACATAATGGTCTGATTTTGTGGAAGAAGAGGCATACAAGTTACCATGTTGTCTACTAAGAAGTAATAGAAAAATGCTTGTCTTTTTATTCTGTTAGCTTGACCTCGTCTGGGGTGAAGGCTTTAAAGAGCACTGTCAAACACAAATTGTCATATAAAATTCAGATAATTAATGAGCAACACAATGTGTAGGTCAGGTACACAATAGCAATGTTTGTTTGTTGTACGGCATTTGTTACTACTATTCTCTCCATGGGGACCCAAAGCAGTTTATAAAACTACCAATTCAAACATCTAAAGTAAGCAAACAAAAACAAAGGGGCACACTAAACATTCTGGGCCTGTTTGGGATTCGCTGTGCTGGTCCATCAAGGCCACAGGCTGTGAGCCCTGGGCCCTTTGACTCATATTTCTTGTCACACCCAGGCTTGAATTACCTCTAAGAGGAAGGCAACAAAAGCTTAGTCAGCTCATACACAGCTGGCAGCCATATTCCCCACAATTCCCTCACTTGGTCTTTGCCAAAGGCTTCTCGAATGCAGATTCAGTTTATCATTACCCCTTGTTAACACACAAACTTGTAACTGTTATATGCTGGAAAGGATCTGAAAATTAGAGACTTTTTTCCCCAAAGATCTCTAAGTTGTTGTTGTTTAAGCTGAAACCAAGAGGCCACTGTGTCATCAGCCCCACACATCATGTTGCCCACCCCTTCAGTAAAGAAAGAAAGTGAGCTCTCTTGACTATATGTAAGCCTAGTGTCTATGTAGTAATCCCTTTTAATCATTCCACTGGAAAGGAGTAACAGATAAATAAATGGATTTAGGAGCAGGAAAAGCAAATTTTTAAAGTGGATGCAAGGTTTGATTCTCTGGAAAAGAACCACCAGTGGACATTCTAATTTCTTTCTCAGTGCTTTTCTCAAGGATTCAGTCTTTTTACATCAAGAGGACCTTGTCAGCATAAATGGAGCAGCCTACTACCCCTTATCACCTTGAGGTCCTATCCAAACAGCTTTCAGAGTGAAGTAAAAGTATCTGTTGTTTCTCTTCCTAAATTCATCAGGAACTAATAGTTGTGCACCCTTGGTATGTCTGTCCTTGCCCACACTTAAACTAGCACAGGAAAAGGGGTTTCTTTGCAACAGCTTTTTGCAAAAACTAGGTTTTGTGGTTCTTAACGTTGAACAGTATGACATTAGCTCTGTCATCACACAATTTCTCACTCCCCTCATCTTGAAATATTACTTTGTTTCAGTTCCATTTAGTGCTCTGCCAATTTCCAGAACATTTTTGAGAAAAGAGGAAAAGCTGACATACACACACAAAACAGCATTTGATGTTGCCATGATCTGATCTCGTCTTCAATCCTGTAGAGCGAGTTCTGTGTTCCTTCATTTAGGTGGGAGAAAAACCACTTCCAAGGTTGTGAAGCTCGAATCACACATAGGATGAGTGGTGGTGTTGGTTTTGCTTTTGGTGTACCATGAAAGTTGTCCTGAAAGATTCTAAACAATTAGGGTACTTGACATCAGCTAAGCGCTGTGCACATTGAGTTGTCTGCTGTGCCAAAGTATCTCAGTTCTGAAACATAATAAATCTGCTATTCTAAACCCCACTGAGATCAGAGACCTTTGTAAGTTGATTGCTGTTTGTGATGTGGATAGATGTGTGTGGATGCTTGCATGAACTCAGGTTCTCTGAAAGTTTTTCCCTAGGTGACATATTAAGAGCCTTCCCACAGAAGATTTTTCTATGAGTGCCATTGGAGAATATAGCAGTCGTTCTTTTAAGATTTCCAGTTTTGTGCACGTGTGTGTTTCTTCTCAAATGTTTGGCTAGTTCCCAAGTGGAACGCAGCAAGCTTTGGAAATTATTAATCCATGGGATTTGTTCATGGTGTATAAAAACTTCAGAAAGAATTTGCTGATTTATTTTCTGATTGACTCTGGCAGTGATGAAGCCAGGAGAAATAGGAGAGTCAGTTCAACCAGCATTCTTAAAACAATGGCTTCCTGGGATGTTGAGCACAGAAGAAACAAGCCTAGGGGTGACTGATGTATTAAACCTCTGTAGGGGGCTTTTCCAGAAGATTCTGAGTCTAGCATGGCTAGAATAGAAATGAATTGCGGTCTCGGAGAGGGAGGGGGAGCTGAGAAATTCGTACTGTATAGGTGGAAGTCCCTCCGCCCACAGAAACACTGTGCTAGGTCCAACCGAGGTTGAGTATCTTTGGACGCAAAAATGTTTGCTCCTGTATATTACAGTTTATTAACTGTGCTTAATAAAATAAATGTTGGCAGTCTGTCCATTAAGAACATTGTCAGCATTGATATAAAATAAGGTAAACTGGCATAGCGTATGAACCAGCTTCTATGGATGTGTTTAAATGTATTCTCGATACAGTCAAAATTCCTGTTAAAGTCAGCTTTGCTAGGTTTTTATTTTGCTTCAGCAGAAACACATTTTAAACTTGGTGGTGTTGAATAAATACTGCTAGCTTGGGCAAAGAAATGGATTCTCATAGTCACTGAGTAATTATAGAGAGGTTATTTTGTAGAATATTCTGGTTAAATCTGATCAGTCCATTATGCTCCTAGACAGTCTTTAGGCTGTACAAACACTTGTAACCCATCTCGGCAATCCCATCTAGCTCTGCCTTTCTGCCTGGCAGGTGCTTTTGCATCCTCTTGAGATAAGCCGGTGGCTGCTCTGCAGTTTTGGGAAGCACTAAGATTTTAGCTAAGTGGTCAGCTCAAATTAGATGTGGGAGAGAAAGAGATAAGGACATCACTTGCTTCTGTGAGTTAATGCATCCCAAGGGAAAGGAAGGAACTGCTCTGGGAGCTCTTCTGTTCTCCAAGACGACAAAACAGCCCTTCCCAAAATAAGCATCAGTAATCAAACTTGGAATCTTTCAACAAGTGCTTTATCCGTGGATAAAATACTCTTCAGTTTCCAATTTAAATCTTTTAATCTCATAAATTAGATAATACTAGTAGTTACGAGAAAAACTGACAAAGAAACATTTTGGTTTGGGCCTTTTTATTTTTTATCTTTAGCTTCTGAAATTGGAATCTACACATCCTGTCTGTATCTAGTAAAGCCCACCATTGGAATGCAGAACTAACTAGACAGACAATTGTGTATTTTGTAAGATGCTAATTTAAAATTAACGGTGTTTCCATTCTAGGCCCCTTTACATCTATCGAAGATGACAAACTTGGAAAAGTTGAAGGAGACTTGGGTGTCATTTTGGCATAATGTGCCAGTTTGGAACATGCGATGTTGATCTAGTTAATACCGTGTTTCCCCGAAAATAAGACATACCCATAAAATAAGCCGTAGCAGGATTTCTAAGCATTTGCGCAATATAAGCCATACCCTGAAAATAAGACATAGTGATAGGCATGGCTATGCAGCATACCAAGACTTCCTGCCAGTTCGCTGTTCCCGGAGAGTTTCCTCGGCCTCAGACCACTTGTCCTGTAGCCCTGCCCGTTTCCCCCTGCCATGCCCATTCCCAGGCCGTGCCCACCCATTGTTCAGCTGGTCGGCGGTCCACGGGGAAGGCCAAGGGCCTTGCCTCCCAGAAGGCCATTCCCCGCCTGGTTCGATTTGGTGCCAGCCGTGACGGAGGTCTGCTGGCCTGGCCGGGAGGCTCCCTCTGCACCGGGGCACAGAGGGAGTGAAAGTGAAAGTAAAAGTCTCCTCAGTGTAGTGAGGAGCAGGACGCTGTGCTTTAGGTATTGTGTGTCCTCAGGGGGAAGAAGTAAAGCTCTCTCCCCCAGCACCATCCAGCAACAGTCTGTGGTCTCTCTCATCCCACACAAACACCAGGGGATAGGGGAAAAGCTTCAGCAAGCAGTCTGCTACTGAGCCCGGAGAGATCCCATTGGAGGAATCGCATTTGTAGAATGATTTTGTTTTATTTCCGTAAAATCTGGGATGATCATCCCAATCAAACTTAAATGTAGATTGTTGTACCATACTTAATAAAAATAAGACATCCCCTGAAAATAAGCCATAGTGTGTCTTCTTGAGGAAAAATAAATATAAGACAGTGTCTTATTTTCGGGGAAACACGGTATCAGAATTCGGCGTATGTCTTTGGACTGAGCAGCTGTTTCTTCCTGGTTCTCTGATACAAAGGAAAGATGGCATTTCGTGTTTGAACTTTGGATCTGTCAGCCCTAGCCATTCTGACAGTCTTTCCTTTTTGCCCTCTTAAGTTTTTTTTAAAAAGTATATTGATGCTGAAACTGTCTTGTGCTTCGGACCTACTTTCATGTACGATTTTGAGACAATGGTCATTTATGCATGGCCGCTGTAACCTCCTTTATTCACCTTTTCAGCCAGGATCAAAGTTACCCGGGCTGGGGAAAACTGTATACATTGGCTGGAATGACCAGGGATGAAACTGTGTGCTAATGGAGGCATAAACACAGAAAAAAGCAGTCTCCCAAGTTCAAATCAAGTCCCACCCCTTTAAATGCTGCTCTGTAATTGGCTGGCTTCGCAACTCACCCTGAGAGAAGACCTCCTTCCACCTGAGACCCAACTGCCGCATAAAAAAGCATTTTAAGAACAAAAACTGAGCAATCTGAAAGAAAGGGGGGGGAAATCCAATCCCCGTTTTTAAAAAGCCTTTCTTTTGCTCAGAAAGAGCTCCGAGGTAGCAGGAAGCACTTGAATCCCTGCCTCTTTACACTGCTTCGTGATTGGCTGTAAGAGAAGCCAATCTTCTGTGCTTCTCCTGTTTGGCAGCCTTGAAGAAGGATTTGGAAAAGGGTGGGGCGAAGCTCAACCTAAGAAAGGTGTACGTTCGCTCTGTGGCTTTGGAATGAGCCAGGAAGAACGGTTTGATTCAGCCCCCTCAAGAGGAATGAGAAAAGCCGGGTTCGTTTTGCGTCGAAACAGCGTTGAACTTCCAAGGAATGAGGTAACGTGCATTCCCAAAAAATTGATCCTGCCTGAAACAGGGAAGTAAGGAGGGTTAAGCGACCATGCATAAAACACCAATGTAGCTGGCAAAGGTGTCCAATACTATCAAACTTGTAATGGCAAGTAATGTTGCAGTTAGTCACCAACTTGAATGTGTGGGTTTTAGTTGTGAGCCACCTTAATTGAAGAACAGAGAGGATATTTTAAATGAATGAGTGAAATTTAGGGAAGGAATTTCCCCCAAAATTTCCTGATTCTCCTCACCCACATTTAGAATGAGTGTCCATAAAATCCTATGTTTCATGAAAACAGGAAGAGAAGAACCATGATATAGGAGAGACAAAAAACAGCATGCAAGATGAAGTGAAGGCAAGATTAAATTGGAGCTGCTGAAGGGATGATAAGAAGTATTAGGATAGAAGGGATTTTTAAATTCCTCAGTATTTTGGCTGTATACTCAAGGAAAGTAACATTGCCAGACCATATTATGTACCGTTTTCAACATACCAGTTCTAGCGCTCAGATAGGTTGAGAACTGCTGACACTGACTTGTTCAAAATTTTAAAACCTCCTTTTAACCTCAATATTTATTTATTTATTTATTTTTATGCCAATAACGGTCTGATTTGATTTGATTTGAACTGCTGACACATATTCCAAATTAGAACATTCAATTACAGTAGCTAAACTTAATGGAGATGTGTCACAACATGGCTTCACTTTGCAGTAAAACCTACAGGACTGGAGTTGCTAACAAAATATCTTTGTGTATTCTTTGTGGCATACCTATTACTTACTTGCTAAAATGGTAAGCCACTACTGCAGGCCTGCTAATGTGAAGGGTTTGTGACATCTCATAGGATGGCCAGTGTTGCTTCTCTTTGGTGCAATCATCTACAAACATCGTGTTGGTAACATTTCTCTGCTTTCCTTGTTTTAGCCTGTCAAAGCCTTCTCAAAAACTCTCCCCTGTCATTTGGTCCTTTCCTTTGGCCTACAGCATGGCCTTTTTAAATGTAAGCTCCCTCACAGATAGGTTCTGTTCTATGCTGTTTCTTTATACAGTGCTAATATGCTAATCCTAATGTACTATAAACAGGATTCTACAGTCTTACTGGGAAAGGGTTTTGACGCCACTAATCTGTAGCTTTCAGCTCCTCTTGTTGCACAGCCTTTAATCCATTCAAAGAGTGTTGGAAACATAACAAAGGAACCAGAGCAGTTGTGTGTTTGTGGATGCTGCTGAAAGTCCTACCAGCACCTGTTTCTGTTGATTGAGAGATTATCACTCTTCCACGTTCATTAGTAGGGTTAGGGGGATACAACTGGAAAGACACCTTGGGCTGCTGACAAACAGCAGGTGCAGCTGCAGATTTGCCTGCATGTGAACAGTTTGGAGGTTGAAATTTTGCAGCTGACAGCCATTGGCAATGCAAAACTTGTCTCTTTTTTTAAAGGGACTGTCCTTTTATATTTATCAGAGTTTAATAGGCCATACATCAGCTGACCCTTAACTGTGTTCCTCTACCAAAATGACTTTCTCAAACCCCAAAGTAGTTTTAAATAATATTCTAGCTAACAGGAAAGAATTTGTTGTTGTTGTTAAAATGTGTCATCTTGGTTATGTTCCCCTTTCAAGTCAAACAAAAGGTATTGTGTGCAACTCCTTTTGAGTAGATTTTCATCCATTCCCTAAACTCACTGTTCAACCCAAATTAACAACTCTTTTCCAACTGGTGTTGAACAGTGTGAAATGTTCATTTTGATTACATTTCAGGCTTTGACTGACGCACATTTTCTTATTGTAGGTAATTCAGCCTCTTTTAGATCTTGATCAGAATCGCAGCAAGTTGAAGTTGTATATTGGACACTTGACAGCCCTGTGCCATGACCGGGACCCCCTGATTCTCCGTGGACTCACCCCACCTGCATCCTACCACCTGGATGACGACCGTGCAGCTTGGAAGAAGGAGCTGCAGAAGATGACAATGGAGCAGGTCAGAGTCTTCATGCTTTTTCACTGGTGTGCTTAAGTTGAACACAGAAAAAAAAACTTGCAAAGGATTCAGAGGCTATATGTAATAAATCTACGAAGAGTCATAATATCCAAGGGTTTCCTGTGAAGGAAACAGTATGAATTTTGTTTCAGAATAACTGTTAGTGCTGGTTACTGAAATTGTCCGATGGCAACTGCTTTTAATCATGCAAACATTTGCCTAATGTATTTTGCCCTTTTTTAAGGCAATAGTGCTGGTATAATTATATTTTCCATTGGAAAAACACTCAGGAACATTAAATTATAAATGTCCAGATGCATACTTCTAAGGTATTCTGTTGTATGTTTTGAGAAGGCAAGCAGAGACTCTAAAGGAACTGGAGGGAAAATGAAGGAGATGTCATCTCTCCATGCAGCAAGTCTGACACAGACTGAGATGTGGAATCATGTAGTGCAGCCCTTGATGTTTTATGGGGAAGAAACAGTTTCGAGGGAAGCGCACATAGACTTGCTGAGCCAACTACCATATCCAGGGAATAGCAGATAATTGGGGGAGCAGCATCTCTAGACCTTGGAACAAGCTTTCAGTCTTAGAGCTATTCATGGTCCTGCAGCTTGGCTTCCAGCCAAGCCTGATGCTGACAATAGACAAACCTTACCAGTGACAACTCTGGCCATTTATGCATGGGTGGCCATTTTTGCCTTGGATTTATCACACTCTAGATGCACATTTTCCCCATCTGAATTCTCAAAACTCTGCATGGGGGCTTATTTTTTAGTTTTGAGCATTTGGATGGGGAAAACATGCATCTAGGGAGCAGCAAATCGAAGGCAAAAAGCTCCCATGCATAAATGGCATCTTTCTCTGGGCCTATTTCACAACAAAGTATAATACATTATTCACTCCAATACAAAACTAGGTTTTTTTTTTCCAGGTATGCCATCAAAAAAAGAAGAGGTCATCTTACATTAGTATAAAAGCTAAAGTTGTACCCTGTAAAAAAATTGGGGTCAGATAATGTTCTTAGGGGGTTGTCTTACATTCAGGGTCGCCTTCCTTTCAGGTAAATATGATGTGTTTTCTTGCCTCCAAAACTGTGATTGAGTTGGAATCTAGGTTTGGAAAAAGTGGCCTGGGAATCGTGGCTTTGGAGGTAAGGGAACAAATCTTAGTTGGCAAATTGGATGAAGACAAATTATGGTTCATCAGCAATGTAGAAGTGATTAAATTATTAACCACTGGGGAAGGGAGAAGAGTTTGCAAGCAAATTTTGGGAAATCTTGAAGCCATGGGGAAGAAATGTTTTTTCTTGTCTTTCTCCCTCTCCCAGGAAAAAAAACACAGACATTTGGTGGAGAGATTGAAATATGTACAGTACTTACTTTCCTATCAAACAAATCTGTTTTGTATCTTTAACAACATAAAACATAACATTTATAACTTAGCCTATGAAATTGTATTAATTGGACAATTTATGAAATGTAGTAGTATAGATACCTTAGTTTTCTACAAGCAGGACTGCAAATATACCCCATACTAAAGTGAGAGAGATGTAGACTGCTGTAACCTATTCTATCCTAGTGCATTTCACTCATTATGCTTTATAGGAGTTTTTTCCAGTACTCCTCCCCAGTATCCCAATAATTAAAAAAATTAAATTAATATATTTTCTAAAAACTTCCTCAGCCTTTTTCATTCATTTGAGCAACTAAAACCTTGTCTCAAAACACACTTTACTCTTTTCAAACAAACAGAAAATCATAGGAGTTTTTTTCAGTGCTCCCCAAAATTTCCTTTGGAAAAACAGGGGGAGATAAACACAGATAAAAGCTGGGGGTGGGGGGCTTTACATATCAGTTGAAAGCCTGAGGATTTCCCAGGCATATTTCTACTGCAACCAATCTGTGACTATACCATATAAATGGCACTTCCTTTACAGTTTGTAGAAACCTAGATGTTGCAGGTCTCTGGAAATTGACTATAATGTCTTACAAAATTTTATCTTGAGTTACCCAGAGTAATATGTACCAGAGTACATATTAACTGTGACTACTATGGAGCTGCAACACCAACTAGAAGATTAGGCTGAATCTAGGGTGATTAGGGTGAATCTACATGAATCTACATGAGAGGTATTAGCTTGATTTTAGCTTGATTTTAGCTTGATTTTGACACAGTGATCAATCTCTGGGGCTGAGGGTTTCTGTTTAAAATAAATGATCAGGGTTATTGGTTATTGGAGAGAAACTTGGTTATTGGAGAGAAACTTTAACAAATTCACAGAGCTTGTGTTTTTTCTTGCTGTCCTCCTAAATAGACATTAACAGAAACAAATTTTTGTTCTTCCCTCTAGTACCTACTGTATTTACTCAGGTGCCAAGACTAGCTTTTTCCCCAGGTGTGCCATAAAGAGGGGGTGCAATCTTACATTCATGTACAAGTAACAGTTATGCTTAGTAACAAATTTTCTCTGTGTGTATAAAATTATTTTAGAGGGGTCATTTTGCACTCTGGGTTGTTTTCCTTTTGAAGCCATAGCCTTCTGGAGTACTTGTTGTGGAGTGTTCCAGTGATCCATCAAGAGGAAGCAGAATGAGTCTTGGAACCTCACTCAAAAGTTTGTATGTGTGTGTATACAGAGTTATGTTCATATGTGCTTGTATAAGCATAAAGATTACAGTCCACCACAGACGTAGGCACACTTAAATTCACTGAGATTAATGCATTTAAGCACACCTAGTTCTCTGTAGGATTGTGGCCAATTTCCAAGTGACTTTATGGATAAGTAATTCTGAAAGGTTGACTACTCGGTTTGGATGCTGAAATGTGAGCAGATTTTCTGTTTTATTGTTTGATGTTTTATATTTAGATATTTCTCTTTTTTTCCTGGTAATTGCAAAGCACCTAAAGATTTAGTGCATCAAGGAGCATAAATGTGACTTTTAAATTTTCTTTAGCAAGTTAGGCTTGAAGCTTGAATGATTTTACTCCAGATACAATTTTTTTTCTTTGCCATTATGTTGAGACTTCTGACCTGGTTTGATACTTCTGTGGAGTTATTGTTTACACAGAGCTCTCATCATTCCACCCCTTATTTTGCTTACTGAAACAGCTGGAGTCAATTAAGTGACTTGCAAGACTAAAAATGTATTGTCGTTCTGGTGTATGTTCTTGCATGACTCAAATTACAACAGATATATGTAAATAGATGTTGCCTTTCATATTTTGGAGTGGGCTTCTATTCTACATTGTAACCCTAGCTTTAATTATTTTAATAGATTATTATTTTTATGTAGTACTTGATGATGTTTACAGGCTGCTTTTCACTCCCTTCATATCCAAGCCCTTGTTTGGTTCAGCCAAACAACCACCTCCTAATGCCTCTGGTCTTTCCACTGTTGTAATTTTCTGTCCTTTCTTCAGCTTAGTGAGGTGCAGTAGCTGAATTTATCATCCTTGTCAAGCTACACAGTAGTGTCTTTCATCAGTTCTTGTTGCTATCTTCACCAAACTCCCTATCTGCTTTGCTCTGGGGTTTTTCCACTTTTCTGTGCTGGCTTTTTAAAAGTGATGTTTAGCATTGCTGCTTTGGCATGCAGTATCTCTTCATCTGAATTAATCTGTGGTACAGTTTACTGACATCAAATGAGTTTGTACTGAAGGCATATCTGGCTGATCCCCCCCCCACCACCACCACCACAGTTTTAGTTTAAGAATATTGGCAGTAGGATTCAATGTAGTAGATGTGAACCTGGAGCATTTGCAGTAAAATGCCAGCAGTGGCTACAAATGAATTCTATTCAACAATACAAGTCCTGGATTTTTGTAGCTTGTAAATTTTTTTACCTCCTCTGGTTTTCATCTCTTATGATGTCTGACTTTTTCTCCTTGCATTTTTAACTTAAGAACAATTGTAGTCCAAAGGAGATGACAGCAAAATGGCAGCCAAAATTCCAGGAGGCTAACAGAGGCAAGTCCAACAATCCAAAATAACGAGGATGTTCTGAAGATAAATGTGTCTACCACACAGTTCCAGGAATGGAGTGCATATCAATTCTATTATTGTCTTCACACATTTATGAGAAATAAAACATATTTTCTTCCTTGAGGTATCTTGGAACAAAACGTTTTTTCCCCCAGCCTCTTGCAGTTGCAACTGGTTTCCTGTTAATCTTTTTTTAAAATCATAGAACTTCTAATAAGCTGCCTAAATGGCCACTTGACTCAATAATTGACTTTTCTTTCTATCCTCTAAGCATTTTGGGGTGCCTTGTTTTCTTAAATGAAACCAAACTGTTAACAGTAACACATGGCGCAACAGAACATATAAGTACTACTGACTTTACCTAAATCCATAATGTTCCTGCAGAGCCTGTCCTATATGTGTCCTCCTTTAGCAGAAAGCATTCCAGCTTTCCTATATTATGGAGGTTTCTAGTATTTGCAATACCTGTATTTTGTTTCCTTCACCAAAACACTTCTGTTTGAACATTTTTGCCATGTGGCTTTTTAGTCTCCTTAACTTGGTATCATTCTTTGGCACATGCTCACTGTCAAGTTCTGATCTGACTTCCTGTAGATCACCTGGGCCAGTAATTCTCATCACATAGAAATAAATCATCCCAAGATTGCATGGTCTTCAACAAGTATCAGCTTACCCAAGAGCTAGTGTTAAAAGCTGCTGTGTGACCCTTTTTGATACTAAGAGCTCTCTGCTTCCCCAGTGCCTAACAGATCTAAACCCTTCATCCAAGCACAACTGTCTGATTCACTCACTGAGACCTCTAATCTCTCTTTCTGGCTGCCCTTGCACATGGAACAACAAAACATAACTTCACAAACAATCAGTAAAGAGCCCTCTCCTGCATAGTAACCTAAATTCTCCCCACCCAGAACTGCACAACTATCTTCCCAACATCATTGGTGCCGACATATGCCATGACCATCCGTTACTCCCCAGCACTGCCTACCAGTCCTACCTAGGCAGCACTTGACACAAGCAGCTTTTGCCTTGTGCAGATTAAGTCACTTGTGGTCAAAACACCATCTCAGACTCACCTCTCGGTTCCCAGCACATACATATAATTTCTGCCTGAAAGGTAGATAAATTCATACATAGCAAAGACACAACTGTGCAGTAGCCACCCTAAGGCTGGCTTTCTGCTTTTATGAGTGGTTTTGTCTTTTATTGCGTTTTAACTTAAAGCTAAGGTATGTGTTTGGAACTTTGCAGTTACCCAATATGCGAGAAAAATAGAGTTGATGTGCCCATATGCTAAACTCGCAGAGTTGCCTAACTTGCTCGCCCCCTTACTCTCCCTCAGCTGCTCTTATCACTGTGGCTCTTTTTTGTCAGGGCTATCTTGTTCACACAACTGGAGCTCCCTGGCTAGGAGCCCTAAACGTATAGCTATGGCAAAACCTTCATTCTCCTGCTGAAGCCAGAGGCTCTAATCTTGTTCTTGCGTTATCCTTTTTTTCTTTTCCAATAATCTAGCATGAAACAGGTGGTCTTTCTGTCCTCTCATGCTAAGTTCTTTCTAGAACTAAGCTAAGTTCTTTCTAGAACTTAGAAAGTGTATCTTTGTGTGATTATTTAATTGTACGTTAAGATGATAATTTGATAAGGTGTGTTTTTTCATAACTAAGGTTGTGTTTTCGCTTAACAGGTACGCCCTAGTCATGCTACTGAATATTCAGGAGGGTTAATTTTTTTCCTCTGGGTAGGAGAAACATTAAGATATCACAGAGGGCAAGGCAGAATTTAATTTACTAGATGTGAAGTAATTTACAAAATTTATTACAATTCCAAAGTGATGAATGAATGATCCTGTGGGGGATTCTATGAGCAAACAACATACCTTCTCCTCTGTGGTTTAAATGCCAAGGACAAACATTATAAAACACACAATAGCACAGAGACTTCAATAAAATAAGCCCTTTTGTAATATGAAAAATATTAGGTGTTAACCATTTATATTTCTCTTTAGACAGTTGCGTTCATACAGTATTTTTGTTAATTATAACCCCATACCTTATGATGCAGGCGTTTTTAGAAACAGACCCAATTTACCAGTGAAAACTTTTTTCCTTAATAGGGGAGTACAAAGACATTATGCTCTAACCTATGACAATTTTAACTAGCCTTGTAGCAATATAGTCTAGTAGCTTTTTGTGCCTTGACCAGTTCTGCTTCTGGATATGCTTTGCCCTTTGAATATGTTCCTTTTAATGGGTTGAATCCTATATGATCTTGCACAAAAATATGATGCAAGATGCTTAGCAAGATTTCAGTTGAGTGAATTTATGCTTTTGTGTTCTTTCCCTCCTTCCTTTGTAAAATAACCACCAGTAGGCTGACTATTTTAAAAAGCCTCTACAAGAGATTATTAGTATTAGCTATGTTAAATGCCATCGATTTATATTAGGAATATTCCAGTAGAAGCCGAACTTCATTTTATAGCTTTACATCCTGCTGGGGTTGGGGGTAGAAAGAAAGAGGTTTACATTACTTTGATTGTGAAAGGAGGGCTGCTTCTCATTAAATGCTGACGTACATTCTGACATGGGTGTGATTCATGGGTGCAGCCGTTTCTTCAAAAAGAAATTATAATACACGTATTTGTATCTAACACGATGCCTCTGAACACGAAGAATCCCAAACCAGCTCTGGATTTTGAGTCTTCTCTCAAAGATGCCTCCATGTTATACATCCTGACAAATTGTCATATTTCTTGAACACTAGTGTGGTTCATGAGGATACATCAATATCTTTAAAAGTAACATGAAATGCTGCAGTAGCTGGGGTGAATGTGTACGCTTACTTACTAAGTCCACCTACTAAGGGTGGACAGATTTCCATCCTTTTCTAGTTTGGAATGGGTTGATTCTGTCCCATGCTCCACTGTGCCTGCCATAAAATCATACATGGAAAATTCCTGTAATTAATTTCTGAAACAGAACTGGCACAATTAGCTCTTACTGCAGTTTTCTGTTCCTTGTGTTCATATAATAGTCTCCCCCTACTATCTTAAGTAAAGTCTGTACACAAGTAGTCGGGTGGCTTGCAGCATGTCATTGTGCGCACAACTGGATTAGCATTCCTTTAAGTTAATGGAAAGATCCTAGTTGGATGTGCACTTGGGTTAAGATCCTTTCTTTCTTTAATGATATTGTCCACATGGCCAATTCAGCCCTGAACAATGTCACACTGAGATCAAAATAAAAAGAAAGAAGAAAGGAACTATCTGAATAGCCCATAAGGAAATTAATATTTTTTAATCTTAATTGACTGGGAAAGAAATTTGGCAACTGCCACTGTAATATTAAAATCCACTTCTGCTAAAAGAACCCTCAGATTATCCAGTTTAGAGACAGATTCCCGAAAAAAAGGCTTTATCCATCTGTCTCTAGCCTTGTTGATGAGCAAGTCACAGCTAAATAAGAAATGCTGAAGAGTGTCTATTTGGCCAGATACAAATAGAGTTTGACCAGAACCAAATAGTACTTCCTAGCGGCACCTGGTTGGCCGCTGTGTGAACAGACTGCTGGACTTGATGGGCCTTGGTCTGATCCAGTAGGGCCTTTCTTATGTTCTTACGTTCTTAACCACATTGCCATACTCTCTCACAGTACGGTACCCTATTTAAATGACCTATTAACTCCCCTGATTGGATGGCATTCAGTCTAGCCAACATAAATAGTCATCTGTATCATGGGATTATCAGAAAATCAAAATACATTGGGAGGGATTGCGGCAAGTTTAGACCTTGATATAGAGGTGAGCACACTCTACGTGCTCTTATTGTAGTACTTCTAGAATCCAGTTTTTGCAAGCAGCTCAAGATGGAAGAAATAGCTGCCAATGACCCTTGCTCTTTTAGGTCAGAAAGAAAGCTTCCTAAAGACTGGATACAACATTTGACCAGTTTACTCCATGGGGTTTTTTATGCACTTGGGTTAAACCAAGTTCAGTGCAACTGCACATTGTTTTGCTTTCAGATTAATCACTTCCTTTAAATGAATGGAAAACAAACCATAGTGGGATCTGCACTAACTTGCCAGGACATTCTATTAACACACACACACACACACACACACACACACACATATATATATATATAAAAGCAGTACAATGATGCTGCGATGGCAAACTGTACATGTGCAGCTGTCTTTCCAAATAACACAGATCTAAACTGGAACAACTGCACAAAGTAAACACATTAGTGCCACTCTGTAACAAGGAGAAGGCCGCACAGAATTACTAAACCTGGGAGGAAATTTACAGGGTAAGAATTTCAGAAATAGCCTTATACATTATTTCTGCCTGGGAACAATGACATGAATCTTTTGGTCCCTCTTAGTTTCATGGGGTTCTGATGGGTAACTGAGTTGATGAAGGGAGAAGCTGTAGAAAAGCATTTAATATCTGACAAACAGTTTTTTTAAAAAGATTTAAAAAGACAGTGGTTTGCTCAGTAGTTTTTCTTTTTTTCTTTTTTTTTTTTGCTCTTATCTGCTCAGAACTGAGGTAATAAAAAATAAGGCCAAGGCCAATGGTGGAAAATAGATAAATAGGTAAAAAAAAAAATTGTTATTACTCAGTTAAAATTCCCTACGTGTTTCTCCCAAAAGACTTCTTCAGGGGAATCTGTTAGTGCTGCAGTGGTTTTTCAAAGAAGAGTACTGCAAGACTAACAGATTCCCCTGAAGAAGCCTTTTGGCCGAAATATGTAGGGAATTTTAACTGAGTAATAAAAAATATTTTTACCTATTTTCCGCCATTGGCTTTGGCCTTATTTATTTTTTTAATCTCCTGTGGCTGATGCAGCCCTTTTATTTCTCTTTTCAGAACAGAGGTAAAAATAAACCTGTGGAAGCTCTCGAGCTTGCAGTGTTGGCATTATGCTCTATAGTCTAACCGAGCATTCCTGAAGGCTTAGGAGCCAATATGACCCCACGGCAGAGTAAGTTATCCCAAGATAACAGGCACTTACGCCGCCACAGAGGGCATCCCTGCTGGCCCCGGGATGCCACGCCACAGGGTGGGGCTTGGGTGCTGGTGGGGCCTTCCACAAGCGTTCTCCAGGTGCAAATCCCCACACCAGCATCCCAAGAGGTGTTCCCAGGGCGTTATGGGGGGCGGAGCTGCCTTTAGGCTTGCTTTCCCCTATGGGGGGAAAAGCCTTTTTTCCTGTTTTTATTTTGGGGGAAAGGCTTTTTTCCCCTCTGCAGTGGCCGGGAAGCCTCTGAGGAGGCTTCTCAGCTGCACCGTCCCAGCCACTGTGGTTCACCCCACCCCCCGGAATGAGCTGTAAGAGTTGCTGTGTAACTTTAATGTCTCAGAATCATCAATTAATTAACTGGAAGTAGTACCATCTATATACCTTAATTAACAAGTTCTCATGTTCATAACAAAATCCAGAGATTTTGTTTTCAAGGTAGTATATTCCTGTACAATATTTAATTTATAAATATGTATCTCAGGGGCTTGTGTATTTTGCAAGCCTCCACACCCAGAAGTCAAAGTCCACAGAGTGTCATCTGACAATGTTCCTCTCTCTTTCATATTTCCTTTCCATGGTGGAAGTCCCGCCATAGTCTGAGTCAGTATCCAGGTGTAAGTACTGATACCATAGTTTTTATCAAGAAAGTATCGTGCAGGTGCTTTCCCAAAAGTAAACATACTAACATCAGAAGAAGCTCATAAATATGTATGGATGCATTTCATTCATTCATTCATTCATTCTCTCTCTCTCTCTCTCTCTCTCTCTCTCTCTCTCTCTCTCTCTCTCTCACACACACACACACACTATCATCATGTAGTGTTTAAAACTGTGGTTTAGAATGCAGCAACTGGTCAAAGAAGTTAATTGCCCTTTGATGATATGCTGTGTATTAAAAACGTTCCAAGAATCTCCTAAATTGATCTATTTAGGACTATATTTATATCCCACCTTTCTTGTGTTATTTGTGTATTCTGTCATTGAGAACTGTTGGATAATGTATTGCTTGTGAAAATTCTAAGTGCACTCTTTGTATATAAGAGAAACCGCATGTGGGAGTAATTGTTTTGTTTGTTTCCAAGAGTTAGTATCTTTGGTTTGCATGAAATTCGTTAAATTGTCTTGTTCATCTGACAGCTATTCAGAATTTCAGCAGATTCTTCTCCAGATTGCAGGGAGGCAATAACCTGTCTCTTACAATGGAACCAGTGCTGTGTTCCTGCCATAATCATGAAAAAGACAACTTTAAGTGTCACTCATATCAGGTTTCTGTGACTTGAAGTCCTAAAAGCACTTTTTAACATTTTTGTTTGGACTTTGTGGAGCTATTCCAAAATGCAGGTGGATTAATGATGCAAGTGCCAGCATAGTGATTAAAGGGCTTGGGAGCTCCATTCCCCCTTTGTTTGTTTGTTCCAGGCTCTTTATGGTCTGTGCTCCATTATACCTGTTCCAAACATTATACTCCCCTGTCTGGAGCGCATCTGTTTGTTTTTACTGGCCATTCGCTGTTTACACAACTTCAGTAATGCAGTGAAGTAACATCTTATTTACTGAGAAGAAAAGTTCTCCATAACATTAAAGATACTCAAACAAAAGATGCACTTTGGTGAAAAGTGTAAAGGGTTTTTTCCCCATTTAATTTAACATAGAGTGAATATAGTGGGAGATATGAGAAAATGTTGTTTGACAATCCTGCAAAGCCTGGAGCATCATATTCTGACCACCACCTCTCTCCACAAGAAGCAGTTCTTCCTGGGCTAACAGTAGCTCTGCCTCTGCTTCCCCTACCCAAGCCACCAGCATATTTTTAATCACAGAAATATAAGCTCTGTCATAAATATCTGCTGATTCAATTTACCGCCCTTTAAACTATGCAGTACTTAGAGCTCAGTTTGTAATAAAATACCTAACAAAAGATAATAAAAAGTGTGAAATTACAGAAGCAATGTTGTTTGCAAATCTACTGCACACACGCATGGCTTGCCAAATGGAGCAACCTCTACATGGTGGCATTTTAAGAGGCCGCTGTCACATTGTTTGTATACATCTGACCTTAGAAATGTGAGGAAGAGCAGTATTGTGGCTGAACACAGCATTATTTGCTCCACGTTTGATCAGTGGAAGATACTTAAATATTACTGTAACCATATTATTAAGCCCTGACCCGGATGGTCCAGTCTATCCTGATCTCGTCAGATCTCAGAAGCTAAGCAGGGTCAGCCCTGGTTAGTATTTGGATGGGAGACTACCAAGGAAGTCCAGGGTTGCTATGCAGAGGAAGGCCCTGGCAAACCACCTCTGTTAGTCTCTTGCCATGAAAACCTCAAAAAGGGGTCACCATAAGTCGGCTGCGACTTGACGGCACTTCACACGCACACACAACCATATTAAAGGTAACTTCGGAAACCTGGTTTCATAGAAGAACGAAAATCCACTGAGCCTATCTTGTGAGTGGTTACCCACCTGACATGCACACATTGATTGCCCCCATTCTTTACAGCACAAAGATGCCATATAAATCACTGCTTGCTGGAGACATTGGTTTTCTTCTCTTCCTGTGACATCTATTAAGAGCTTGTCATCACCTGTACCCTCAAATGGCCTCTTACCATGTCCTGTCCTTGCTCATTTCCATGAACTGGCATGTGTGGAATTCTCATCAGAGTTTGGAGAAGGGAAGGGAGCCTAGGCTGGCTATTTCTCACTGCAAGGGGCAACTTTTGAAAAGGATGTCTGGCTGGTCTAGGTAATTTTCTGCATTTACATGCCAATAAGGGCAGCATTTTACTTGCTCCTGGGGCATTGTAGGGGAATATTTACCAACCGTGAAATTTCCAAAGCTATAAGATTTAGATTTGGGATTAAGGTATTTTATTTTTTAAAATTATTTCATTTTATTAAGATACAAAACAAAACATAATATAAAATACAATACTATACAAACATCACGAGGCTTTTCACCCAATAAAAATAACCTATTACTACCATATACCCAAGGGATTAAGGTATTTTAGTTAAGAGAGATTACTGATTTATGTATAGGTTGTTGCCTACGGGATGGGAATTTCTTCCTTATTTTCCAGAAATTGTATAGACATGTTACATATAGGAGATGTGGTTAGTAGCAGGCAGAATTGCCAACGCTGAGTGTTTGTGTTGGAATATTAAACAGTTTTACCTTTCTGCTCGGGTCAAACGTCCTCTTAGTAACCTAGTGTGACGTAAAGGAGGCTGCCCTGCCCCTGAAGGGGAAATCAGCCACTCAGATGAGCCTATAGGAGTGCCGCTCCAGCATCCGGTCCCCTTCGAGAAGGGGGATGAGATGTTGGAGGGAACACAGGAGAAGGGGGTGGGGAGGTTGAGTTCTGCCTCAGGGAGAGTGCAGGGACAGCTCAGGTCTGGCTCAGGAAAAAGGGCAAACAAAGTGAAGGGTAGCTCTGCCTTGGTCGTGTGGCAGAGCTGTTTCGCTCTATCTCTGGGAGAGAAGAGAGTGCTCGGATGTTAGGCATGTCTCTGGGGATGAGCAGACCTTGAACCATTTAGTCTGACTCTTGGGGAAAGGGCAGGCTGGCGTGGGTGGAATCCTGTGTGAGAGAGAGGATCCAGCCCAGTGGATAGTCAGTAAAAATCTGCTTGCGCCTGAAAGCATTGTAGAAAAGTCTTAACTACTCTCTGAAGCCATGACCAGTTTAATTTTTTTGTGCCTCAGCCAGGTTTCTGCTTTGTCCTTACCTGGAGACCTGTGCGGTTTGTTCCTTTAAAACCAGCCTGTAAATAAATCATTCTTCTTAAATAAATCATTCTTCTCAATAATGTCCTTGTGCACCACAAAACGTACCTCACAGTAGCAAACCCAAAGCCTATACACTCGCTACCTGTAGAACACTTGGAAATGGAGGGGAAGGTTTATAGTTCAAAATGAACCTAGATCCCAAAAATCTTAGGAGACTCTAGGACAAAAAGGCTTACCACAGTAGGACAAAAAGGCTTGCCACAAACTGGTGACATGGCGGTAGGATTTAGACACAAAGTTTCACAAACTGTTGCCCAAGGTGATGAAATATAAAAATATAAATATTTAAGAAAATTTGTGAGGTAAAGGTTTTGTCAAAATGCCTCCTAAGCAAGTAAAAGCACTTGAGGGGACTGAAGCTGAGCTTGTGGCTACAGGGGCCTAGCGCGGAAACCGAGGTCATTGTGAATGTTGATCAAGTAGAGATCTGGAAGATAAAGCGAGAAATAGGACCGGAGAAATTAAAAGCAGAAAGTTGACCAGAATGGTGTAATAAAGGGAAGAGAGAGAAGCCCAAAGACAAATAGAACTAAAACAAAGAGATATAGAATTAAGAGAGAGGGAAGCCCAAAGACAGCATGAAATAGAAATAAATAAAAAATGGAAGCATTAAAATTAAGGGCTGAGTTGGGGAATACTAGGCTAGGTGGTGAAGCTTGCTGCAGTGATCAAAATAAATTTCCAGAATTTCAAAAAGGAGACAATACTGAAGCTTTTTTGGTTAGCCTTGAAAGGGCTTGTAAAGATTTTCGAGTGGCTGACAACGAAAGAATGATTTATATCCATTCACAAATATGTGGGTTAAATGATATCTACTCTGAAGTGAGGAATGAAGAGTCCCTAGAGTATTATCTCTTTAAAGAAAGGGTGAGACAGAGACTTGGATTAACTGCTGAGCGTAGCAGAAAAGAATTTAGGGAATTTCAGAAAAAATCAGTTGAAAGCTATTGTCAGTTGGCCTGTTGTTTAGACAGATTGTTAGATTGTTGGTTGACTGGCAGTGGGGCCAACAGTTGAGATCAGGTAGTCAATTTAATAGCACTGGAACAGTTTTACAGGGTCATACTCAGATTGTATAGAGATGGATTGTATGGAGAGTGGCTGAAATTATGGATTACCTGGAGAGGATTTGAGGGGGAAGTATTTTACCTCAGGGAAGAGCTTGGCTCCCTCAGGAAAAAAATTAACCTCAGAAAACTAACCCTACAAAGTAGACTCCTCATACTAGGGGAGAGCCTGAGGGGCTGAGGTGTTTTAATTGTAGACAAATAGGTAGGGTTGCCAGGTCCCTCATTGCCACCGTCGGGAGATTTTTGGGGTGGAGCCTGAGGAGGGTGGGGTTTGGGGAGGGACTTCAATGTCATAGAGTCCAATTGCCAAAGCGGCCATTTTCTCCAGCTGAACTGATCTCTGTCACCTGGAGATCAATTGTAATAGCAGGAGCTCTCCAACCACCACCTGGAGGTTGGCACCCCTAGAAATAGGGCATGTAAGATGCAGTTATCCCAAATTAGTGAAGAAAAATAATTCAGGACCTGTGAGGAAACTAAATGTAATTACACAAATAGAGGCAGTTAAAAACACCCAGGGGACAGAAACAGCAAATCCCTCTGAAGTAGAAACCTCTCGTGTATCTAGTGTGTGCCTGAAGGGATTACAAATGAATATATGAAACCAGCTGAAGTGAACAATACCAAAGTTTTTGACTGCAGAGATTTGGGAACTCAAGTGACCCTAATAAAGCCAGAGCTAGTGATGCCTGAACAGTATTTACCTGGAAAGCAAGTGGCTATAAAAGGATTGGGAGGGCCTCATTTTAATGTGCCCTTAGCCAACATAGAGGTAACATACAAGGACTGGTCAGGAGACTGGAAGATGATGGTGAGGGGAGAAATCCCATCTCCACTTCTGATTGGCAATGATTTGGCTAGACATGTGAAACAGGTCAATGTAATGATCAGAAACCAAATTAATGTATTGAATAAAAAGTCAACAACTAGGCCTGCAGCCACAGAGAACTCAGTGGGGAAAGGAAATTACAACACAGAAGCCCATGAGCAAGCATTGCCTAGGGACCCATACTGGCTGGTGGAGGAGAATACACCGCCTAGTGTGCTGATTGCAAAACAGCAAGCTGATGAAACTTTAAAAGGCTTAATAAAGCTAGCCAGAGAAGGCCCACCTGTAGTGTCTGTAGAACACCTGTCAGATTCATATTTAAGGAAGGCAAGATATACAGAGAGTCTCTGAGAAAAAAAGTTTGCAGCTATTTGGGAAAGGCGAGTCCAACTGATTGTCCCACAAAAGTACAGATTGCAGTTACTGTCAATGGTACATGAAAGCCCATTTGCAGGTCACCTGGGAGTGGCTAAGACTAAGCACGGACTGACTCAACACATTATTGGCTTGGAATAGGAAGAAATGAGGCAGACTTCTGCAAGACATGTCATGTTAGCCAAACTGTGGGCAAGGACAGAACCAAAGCAAAACTGCAGCCTCTCTCCTGGCCATTTCCCAGCGCGTATCATCCACCAGGGCGCCCAAGGCCATTTCAGCCCCATAACTAGGCCTGGAACCAGATTAGAATGGATCCAAAAAAATCCACTTAATTGAACCACCACTTGTTCAACACCTTGCTCAAGAATGATACATTTGAGGCTTGTCAGTAGTTATTCAGTTCTTCTGGATCTAGAATAGGTTTCTTTAAGGGTGGAGATCTGTTTCTTTAGGAGATGGAATTGTTGTATTCCGTATATTATGAGCTTTGCACAGCTTGTGACCCACCAAACCATATACACCAAGTATTATCAAACCCCAATGGACTGCAACCTTCCTGCTTTTGCTGATTACCTGGAAGTGCAAAAAAACAGAGGTTTTATCAAGCATGTGCCAGGCCTCAATATACGGTGGGTGAGCATGTTTGGCTTAGAAGATCACAAAATCTGCAGCCATGATATATCCTGTATATTTTTAAACTGTCAAATTTTATGTAAGGTATATGTAAGCTGTAGTGGAATGTATCAGCAGTGTCTTTTGTATCTGTGTGCTCGTACATGCATGAAGTGGCCAAACTGAATTTCTTACACCTGATTATGGTAAGGCTTCTGATCTTCCATGACACCATGAAAGTAGCAGCATATGAATCAGATGTCCTGTTGTCATGATTTCTGTATTTGACGGAGAAATGGTTCTCATTAAGTAAGAATGCATTTATTTCTTCTTCACACTCTGCTTAAGTCTGCCATAGACAAATTCAAACCAGAAGCGATTCTCATGTAGGAAATTCCAGTGGTGACGTGTGTAAGCCAGTGGTATCCTTGAGTAATCTGTTCCAGAGTGAATTTAACCAATTATAAAGCATGCTCAGTTGAGTTACAGGGAGCTTAATTCAAGATCTGAAGCCAGTTAGTCTGACTTGTTTGGTTTTCTCTTGAATTTTGCCATGGCTGAGTGCAACCCATAATTATTTTCATTTGTGAGGTACAGATACTCTTCTGAAGGCATGAAAAAAATTCTGAGCTCCGTATTTGGCTATTCTGATGAGTTCATCTCACTGAACCCCAATTTCTATTCAAGCTTTGAAGGCCCATCTTTCTTCATGCACTTTTTCAAATGCCCCTTGTCTGGTGTACATTTGATGTCTTCATATTGAATTCTGGTAGAATTCCTTGCATTGAGGTAACAGAGAAAGATACCAGCATTAATCATAAATTTCCGTCATTTGTTAACTTATTAAATGTAATACGTGGTAAAAAAGTTGACAATCGTGGGATGGTATAATTGAGACTGCCCTGACGTGGATGGACCAGGCTAGTCTGATCTTGTCAGATCTCAGAAGCTAAGCAGGGTCGGCCCTGGTTAGCATTTGGGTGGGAGACCACTAAGGAAGTCCACGGTCGTGACACAGAGGCAGGCAATGGCAAACCACCCCTGAATGTCTCTTGCCTTGAAAACCCTACAAGGTTGCCATAAGTCAGCTGCTACTTTTTTTTTTAAACAAATTTGTTATTGATTCTTGTAGGTTATCCGGGCTGTGTAACCGTGGTCTTGGAATTTTCTTTCCTGACGTTTCGCCAGCAACTGTGGCAGGCATCTTCAGAGTAGTAACACTGAAGGACAGTGTCTCTCAGTGTCAAGGGTGTAGGAAGAGTAATATATAGTCAGAAAGGGGTTGGGTTTGAGCTGAGTATTGTCCTGCAAAAGTAATGTGCTAATCATTGTCCTGTAAGTATCAAGATAATGTGCTAATGAGGATATGGTATGTTAATATGGAACCATTGTATCCTGAAGTGATCTGTTAATGTGTGTAATCCAAAACTAATCTGCATGGCTATTGTTGAATGTTGTCTTTGTTAGTCTGGAGGTTTTTTAGAACAGGAAGCCTATCATTATATTTTCCATAGCAGAACAAAAAAAGAAAAAAAAGATTTTTATAATTAATAATATCATATAAAGGAGAGATAATTAAAAAAGTAAAAAGAAAAAGAAATAGTAAATCTTTTTACATATAAGTAGATTAGTATCGTAAAAAGCATTTAATTATATTCCATTAAAAATTAATTGTTTTATAAATCCTCCATTTCTCCCTAACACTCATTTAACATATATTGTTTTCTAGTAAATTGATATCATATATAATTCTATTTCCATTATAGCCAATCCTTTTAACCAATTGCTTTTCAATCATAACCAGTAAAGAAACTCTTTTTAAATTAGTCCCTTTATCCTGAATTTCCAACATTTCTTTCTTTTCAATATTAACAATAATTGACGAGGGGCATCCTTAACGACTGTTGGTAAAAACTCTTCTGCAGAAGGACCATAGTAAAGCCATGTTGTGTTATCTTCCATCCCAAATTCCGAAAGGGAAATTCTGACAGTCCCTGTTTTCCTACTCCTCAATTCCTCCAAACAGCTGTTAAAAAGTTCATCAGGCAGATCCAGGTAACAAAAGTCGAAATCAGTCACTTTGAAGAGTTCATCAGACAGATCCAGGTGGCAAAAGTCAGAGTCAGTCATTTTCAATTCCATTATTATCCAATGGGCTGTTGTAGATTGCTTTTTATAATTCCTCGTTTCTTTTGCAGAATTCTTCTGTTCTTCATTTTTCTTAAGAACTAGAGGGCCCTTTGGTGTCTCCTCTGATCCAGTTGTAATAAGTTGGGTTTTTACATTTAGGATAATATCCATTTTTTGAATAAGGCATTGAAATGAAGTGCTCGTCATAGTAAGTCAGCTGCTACTTGATAGCACTTTTCACCACCATAGTAGTAACTGGGAACAAAAATCTTGGAAACTATTGTAAGCCACCTTGAACCAGGAGGAAAGGCAGGATAGAAATGTTTTAATTAGTTAATAAATACCGTATTTTTCCGTGTGTAAGACAGTGTTTTTTGCTTTAAAAAATTGGTCAAAAATTGGGGGTCATCTTATATGCAGATTCTCAGGCACACCCACCAGGGGAAAGAGGGGCCCAAGGAACCTCCTTACCAGGGGAAAGCCTGGGAGACTAGTGGAGCAACTGCCTGACGCTGCCGACCCACCTCAGCCCAGCAAACAAACCAGGGCCCGAAGACGTTGCCGCCGGCCCCGCCCATCAGCTGAGGGAAGGCAGAATATTCTCCAAGGATTCAAGATACAGAATTGTCTTATACACATTTTAGAGCTTCCCATTATACATTCTTTATATTTCTTTTATCTTTCTCTACCATTTTTCCCTATCCTTAGACATGGATTTGGGTAGGGGGGATGGTCTTTAAGATATTATGAAATATTTTGTTTTCTGGTTGTTTTTATTGCTGTGTGCTGCAATGTGGGACTTTGAGGTGGAAGTTGTTGGTGATACTGGAATGTAAATGTTTTAAAAATCTTTCATGTAGAAAGCAAATACTCACTTGAATCTCTACTAGGAAGCAGCCCCTTGTTGTGGTGGTGGTTGTACACAGATGGATGCTACTCTCCATGGGACTGTGTTCACAGTGATTCCCTCATGGAGAATTTTAGAGCACTAAAACGGAACTCCCATCATGTAAGACTCAAAGCAGATCCAAAGATAAATTCCTTTTCCCTCTCCCCACCTATACATGCTACTTACTCCGAATTAGATTGATTTGGAATTTGTGGTTTTTGGCCTTAGGATCTCTCATACTCATATTACTGTTTCTGAGCAGCAGCTATTTAAGAACAAAATACCAAGAATGTCTTACAATAACATTTATTGGATAAGAGTAAACTAATTCCATATACATTTCTGTTCCTTTATCTCATCTTTTGCTTTTATCCCCAGGGTTTAAAACAAGTTGTTGTTTTTTCAAATTTGAGCTTTTTAAAAAATGGCATTTGAAAGGGTTTGTTTTTAATTCTTTTTCCTGTCCTAGTAATGTGCAATACTAATGCATTCTGTGAAATGTATTCAATTTTGCATGGCCATAATATATACACAGGGTATACAGAGAATGGTTTTCATCAGCCCATAATTGAATCTGGAGCAAATCACAGTTTCGCTGTGTCGTCTTCTCTTTGTGTAAAGCATCATGGAGGAGTATCAATTGGTTTGCTCTTCTTTGGAAAGACAGTAATTAGTCACTGCGTTGGATCCAGTGCAGTGTTTCCTCAGATTGCAACTTTTGCAGCTTTCCCCTCACACAGCAGCCCAGTCCTATGCCTTCTGGTCCCCTCTCCCCCAGGAGCAGAATTTCAGGAGGGGGCAGCCGCAAAAGTCACTCTTTGAAGGTAGACGTTCTTGAACCCTCAGAAACGCTGTGCTGGATCCAACCCTCTGTTTAAATGGAGACTGATGTTACAACATATTTATAAACAAATGCAAATATTGCCTGAGAGCCAGCATGGTGTAGTGGCTAAGATGTTAGACTAGGATCTGGGAAACCCAGGTTCAACTCCCCACTCATGCCATGGAAGCTTGGTGAGTGACCTTGGGCCAGTCATACTCTCTCAGCCCTGACCCTGGCTAGTATTTGGATAGGAGACCTCCAAGGAATACCAGGGTTGTGACACTGAGGCAGGCAATGGCAAACCATTTCCCAGTGTGAGAGCCAGTGTGGTGTAGTGGTTAAGAGCGGTGGTTTGGAGCGGTGGACTCTGATCTGGAGAACCGGGTTTGATTCCCCACTCCTCCACATGAGCGGCAGAGGCTTATCTGGTGAACTGGATTTGTTTTCCCACTCCTACACACGAAGCCAGCTGGGTGACCTTGGGCTAGTCACAGCTCTGATAGAGCTCTCTCAGCCTCACCTACCTCACAGGGTGTCTGTTGTGGGGAGCGGAAGGGAAGGTGATTGTAACCCGGTTTGATTCTTCTTTAAGTGGTAGAGAAAGTCAGCATATAAAAACCATACTCTTCTCTCTTCTTTTTTTCTCCCAAGGTCTCTTGGGATGACAATGGGAGTAAAGGAACTCTAAGGGAGGATAAAGCGATTGCTGAAAAACTAAATGAATTCTTCTCATCTGTCTTCACTGTTGAAGATACAGGGCATATTCCTTCTCTTGAACAGAGATTTTGGAGAGGGGAAAATGAGGAACTGAGGCAAATAGTGGTAACAAGGCAAGAAGTCCTAGAATGTCTAGGCAAACTGCAAACTAACAAGTCACAGGGACCAGACGGTATTCATCCTAGAGTTCTTCAAGAACTCAAATGGGAAATTGCTGAACTTCTAACAAAGATATGTAATATGTCCCTTCGATTAGCCTCTGTACCAGAGGACTGGAGAATGGCCAATGTAACACCCATTTATAAAAAAAAGGTTCCAAGGGGAACCCAGGAAATTACAGGCCAGTTAGCTTAACGTCTGTTCCGGGTAAATTAGTGAAAAGCATTATTAAAGATAGAATTGTCAAACATAGAAGGGCAAGGTCTGCTGGGCAAAACCCAACAAGGCTTCTGTAAGGGTAGGTCCTGTCTCTCTAACCTATTAGAGTTTTTTTTAAGTGTCAATAAGCATGTGGACAGGAATGAGCCTGTGGATATTGTGTATTTGGATTTCCAAAAAGCTTTTGACAAAGTCCTCCACCAAAGACTGCTAAGCAAACTTCATAGTCACGGGATAAGCTGGCTGAAAAATAGGAAGCAGAGAGTAGGAATCAATGGTCAGTTCTCCCAATGGCGGGATGTGAGCAGTGGGGTGCCTCATGGATCTGTGTTGGGACCGGTGCTTTTCAACCTGTTCATCAATAACCTGGACTTGGGGTTAAACAGTGAAGTAGCCAAGTTTGCAGATGACACCAAATTATTTAGGGTGGTTAAAACAAAATCGGACTGTGAAGAGCTCCAGAAGGATCTCTACGTACTGGAAGAATGGGCATTAGAATGGCAAATGAGATTCAATGTGAGTAAGTGTAAAGTGATGCATATTGGGACAAAAAATCCCAACTTCACATATACACGGATGGGATCTGTGCTGGCAGCGACAGACCAAGAAAGGGATCTTGGGGTGGTAGTGGATAGCTCAATGAAGATAGCAACCCAGTGTGCAGCTGCTGTAAAAAAGGCAAATTCCATGCTGGCCATAATTAGACGAGGAATAGAGAATAAAACTGCTGATATCATACTGCCCTTGTACAAATCTATGGTGAGACCACACTTGGAATACTGTGTACAGTTCTGGTCACCACACCTAAAAAAGGATATTACAGAGCTTGAGAAGGTGCAGAAAAGAGCAACCAAAATGATTAGGGGACTAGAGCAACTGTCCTATGGGGAGCGGTTAAGACGCTTAGGGCTGTTTAGCTTGGAAAGAAGGTGGTTGAGGGGAGACATGATAGAGGTCTATAAAATTGTGCATGGTTTGGAGAGAATGGACAGGGAGAGGTTTTTCTCCCTCTCCCATAATACTAGAACACGGGGTCATCTGCTAAAGCTGGAGGGTGAGAGATTCAAAACAGATAAAAGGAAGTATTTTTTCACACAACGCTTAGTTAAATTGTGGAACTCCCTGCCCCAGGATGTGGTGATGGCTGCCAGCTTGGAGGGCTTTAAGAGGGGAGTGGACATATTAAGTTAGAATGGATATTAGTCATGCTGCATACCTATTCTCTCTAGTATCAGAGGAGCATGCCTAGTATTTTGGGTGCGGTGGAACACAGGCAGAATGGTGCTGCTGCACTCGTCTTGTTTATGGGCTTCCTAGAGGCACCTGGTTGGCCACTGTGTGAACAGACTGCTGGACTTGATGGGCCTTGGTCTGATCCAGCAGGGCCTTTCTTATGTTCTTATGTTTATGTTCTTGCCTTGAAAACCCTGCAAGGCTGCCATATGTCATCTGTGACTTGACAGCAAAACAATTGCCAAAAAGAATATTTTATACAGCTAATGTGATCTAACCTGCTGTCAGTTACACAGGTGCATAACCTGTATTTACCAAGGCAAAACTGTGTCGGCCTGAGAGGCAACATACAGTATGCTTAAGGGTAAAAGGATATACACATGCTGCATTATTGGAGGTGAGGAGAACAGTGTAAGCCACTTTGGGGCCCCATTGGGAAGAAAGGCGGGGTACAAATGAAGTAAATAAATACATTTTTTAAAAATTCAAACATGTTAGAAGTGAAAGTGGTTCATAGTAGTAGCATTCTAACTATAGAAGTATCTGGCTTAGGCTGCTCATTCACACGTATTCCGCCACCTCCTTTAGTCATTCTTTTAAAGTTTTTGTTTTCTTTTTTGCCCTTTTTTTCCTAACGAAGAACCAGGCTGAGGGCCGCATCCTGTATGGAATCCTTTAATTTACACCATCTGGTGCTCAATGAATTCTGTGTCTGATTTCCTTGCAGCTTCATGACGAGCTGGAGAAAGGCGAGAGGGACAGTGCGGAGCTACAAGAGTTTGCCAATGCCATTCTACAGCAGATAGCCGATAACTGCCCTGACATCTTGGAGCAAGTTGTCAATGCGCTTGAGGAATCTTCATGACCAGAACCGATGCAAGGCCCTCCAGGAGCAGCATGCCCAGGGGCCGAGTCCAGCCAGCCCAAAGAGTCGTGAGGATGAAGAACAGCATGAGGGGAGAGACCAGAACAGGAACTTTTGGTGCACCTTTTTATAAAAAACAAAAAACTAAAACTGAACTGGTATCTCAGCTCTTCCACTCAAGAAGTTCTGAATCATGCCTGCATTCATCTTCTCACTGCCTTTTTAACTTTGGAATATGCCTCCCAGTTACCGTTCCTGCTGGCTTTTGGGGTGTGTCTGCTCAGAAATTTGCTGAGCCCCGTAAACATGGAAGTGGCAGTATTTTGGACACAACTAGTTATGGTGGTTCTTAAGGTGGTGGCGATGGAGCACTTGGGTTTATTTTATTTCCCAGTTGGATGGGGGAAGCTGAGCATGCTCCAGTACTGGCCAACATCCGTTTAGCTAGCCAGGATCTGCTGCCTGAGTCTGCACAAATATTTTACCCTAAAAGGGGAAGTTATCACAGAGGAAGAGTGCCCCTTGTTTTCAGCGGTCATGACAAATAAGCAAGGATGCGGAAGGTTATCGTGTAGTATCTTTTTCATATCGTGAGCTGCGTTTTTGTTTACCAAATGGGCCCTGAAATGCTGGCCGCTATTTTCTTTAGCTGGCTTTCTTTATCCGTTATTATCTCCTGTGTATATCTTTGCATTCTCATTTGTGGGATGCTTTCTTCATGCTCAACTTTTTAACAGTTTCTAGTTTTACTTCTTGAACTGTGCCTAGTAGCAGAGTACTAAATATGGTCACACCTAATGCTTTACCTTCCATAGCACCCCACACACTGATTAGCGAGTCCAAAATAGTTCCTCTAAATGGCATCCTGTTCACAAAGCCAAATTAACAGGCTGGATAGGAATCTGAATATTCGTATGTTTTGCACTAATTGTGAACGTAGTTTTATGCCTGTACAGTGTGCTGGTTTTATGCATAGAGTCATTCTACAGGTATTCAGCAGAACAATGTTGGTATCACTGTATTCTTACTTAGAGGAACTAACTCTTTCTGTAGGTTTTCAATTTTTGGAGTTAATAGTAACTTTAGAGCCAATAAGAGAAAAGTTGTCAAGAACTGGAACATGATGAAGTAGAGGAAAGATTGCCTGCTCTTAAGTTGCTTTTCTTACTGTTTTGCCTCTATACACAATTGTCCTGTTCACCATGTTTGGTTTTTCCAACTTAAGCGTTTCAGAGATGGAAGTTCCCACAGTGTAGTTCCCTTGACCCTGCATTAAAGGTTGGTAAGGCAAATTCTCTGAAGGCTTTTCCCACCTTTTTTCAGAGTCCATGCCAAATGTATTAAAGAATTATTTCCACTTCTTGTATTTTAATCTCTTCTGCTGTATCCACCACCACCCCCTCCAACTGGCAACCAATGTCCTAGGACTGATTTTTTTTTAATGCAGAAATGAAGTTAACTCTCTCCAAATGAGCATTTCTATTATAGTGCTTGCATTTTATTGTAAAGGGATGCAAAAGGGCCATCCGGTGCCAATTTGTTTAGTAATGTTCAGTTTCTTCCTTTATGTAGCATGAGGTACTTGAGAAAGGACGTGCAACAGAAGTAAGCTTAGTTTCAAGCAGCATTGTCTTCTCATGAGAAATTTACATTGCTCCTTCATGGCTTTTGGAGATTCGGGTGGAAGTTTTAGAACTGACAGCAGTAATAGCCTGTGGCTGATGCTTTTCGTCACAGAGCAATAAAATGTGGGGGAGACCTGATTGTTCTCAAGGTTGAAATTGCCTTTACCGGAAGGCATGTAGACAGTGACTGTACATACTACTGAACCATGCCTCATACCAGAGCTGTGCCTTTGGCCCTATTTGAATCAGCACGTTTTGATAGCAGCTTCTGTTTTGAAATCTCCCTTCTAGCTTGTTCTTCTTCATCCGTAATTACTCACTGTAAGAATTTAATGCTGCTTGTAAAACTATCACAGCCCTTCAGGCCTAGCATTTTCCCACCACCACCACCACCACTCCCCAGCTATCCCATTAAGTTACATGGTTGGGTCTCCAGCTGCCCTTGTTCCCTGCTGTAAAACAATCCACTCTCTCTGTGGGAGAAGCTGTGGAATTTTCCTTATCGGATGGCTGAAATGACTGGTGCTTGTAAACCTCTTATGTGAGATGCTTCTGATAGCATTTGTGAGAGTAGGGAGGGGAGCCAGTCAGAGATAGCTGCTTGTGGTTGCTGCTTCATCCCCGTGTGTTTGTTGTGCTGCCCATAAATCAAAGTTCTCCATCCTAGCATTTCTGGAGCCTTTAACTCAGCTGCCACCATGTGGCTGTGCTACTGCAAAAAAAGAAAGGGAAAAAAACCAGGAATTATTTCAGCAGACACCGGCCCTTCCCTGCACGATGTGCGCAATACTGACTACAATGGAATCGTGATAACACCCATTGTTTACATTCTGCTCCACTCACAGCATGTTTTCTGGAAGGATTTGTGAAGCAGAGCCGGTTCCCACGCTGGCCATTTGGTTGCTTTGTGAACCCTTCCCCCCTCCATCTCCAAATCTGGAATATGCCTGTCTTGGAAATCCTCCCTATGCCCCCCACACACACACACACAAGTACAACTTTTCCACCTCATTCAGTGAACTTAGTCTTGCCACCCTAAAGCCCATTCAAAACCACCAGGAAAGGGATTTCAGAGAGAGAGACCAAGCAATATTTTACCTTCGAGCAGAGCAGATTTAGATTTATCAGTGATGAACCATTGTGGATAATCCTCTTGATGCTGTTTGGGTAGCAGCGATGCCTCACCATATTTCTTTAGGAACTATGAGGCCTTAGATACAAGCCTTTGATCATGTTGGTGGGCTTGAACATGGCCTGCTTCAACTTCTTTCCTTTAATGTAGAATATGAGACAGTTGACTTCCTTAGAAGTCAAGTTGACATTGACTGCGTTATGAGATGGTATACCAGCTAACTCAAGTCAGAAGGGATTATAGATATATGTGGCCATCTGATTGCCAGTACAGCAATCGTAGATTCATCACCCATGCTCAGTAAAGATGGCTCTGGACAATTATGCCACAGTTGTATCATTTTGACCGCTTTGTCCCTGAGTCCAGTATTAAGGTATACCCTCTTATAAATGAATTCCAGCATACCTTGTTTTGTGTTTGCCACATTAATAGAGTTTGTTTTCTGGATTATAATGAGCTTGGCTTCATTTAAGGAATGTTTGTTTACTCTTTCAAGGTACAACAATGTTAATTTGTTAAGTATCAAAAAGGTTTATAAACTGCAGGAATCCTCCATAGAGGAGGGAAATGGGACAGTTCATCTTACTTTGTGTGTGAGAAATCAGACAATTTCTTGACCTAGTGATCCTCAGGAATGCAAATTCTCATTTCAAAATCATCAAGGCCAGGGGGTAACCCTGATTTAAAAAATACTGCAACCTTGTAATTGCATAGTGACACTAGATACCAACATTTAAGGAAAGAATTAATGTAGACATATCTAGATGAAAAAGGTTTCTGGTGTATTGTGTCTGTTACAATTATTATTGTGGTTGTTTTTTCACTCAGCAATGCCAAATGCTCTCTGGAAACCCCAAACATCCAATGAAACCCCAACTACAATGAAATTAATTACATTATGATGAGACACTATAATGTGTGCCATCAAATACGATTTAGAGAAGGGAAAAACCTCACTAGGGTATAACTCCAGGAAACTTTTCATCCAAAGGAGTTTTCTTCGTGTATTTTGTGACCAAGTTGTGAATATTTTTGTCATGGGAGTTTGAGACATCTGTTTCTATCCATTCTAATGTTTAAGGGGTACTCCGCTTGAGTATCTTGGGGGGGGGAGTTAATGAAACACCCTTTTCCTCCTGTCTCATACCTTGTTGCGCTTGAGTGCCATGACATTTTTCTTATCTAAAGACAGTGGGATTCTATATTTTATATTGGTTTCTATCTTAAGTATAGTTTCCTGGCATCACTGTAGTATAAGTTTTTGCAATGAGTTTAGTGTAATGATCATGGGGTATCCTTCTGTCAAAGTGCTTGGGGTTTCAGGGAACCCTTTCAAAAAAATCTTGCAGCAAAAGAAATGGAAAGCAGAGTGCTCTATGTTTAATAACACTGCCCCAATAAAGCTAATGGGGTGGGAAAGTCAGGCCGGGGGTGTGTTGGGGGCTGCCAGCATTGACAAGACAAATTCTTCTCTTGCCAATCACTCAGTCTTGTCAGCTCAGCAGGTGCTGTTTTTATAAAAATAATAATATTTTTTAACTTTTTTCCATTTAAGTAGAGGAAGCATTATCCTTCTGAACAAAATGGCTATGTCTGCTGATATTTTTTTAAATAAAAGAATAAAACAGTTTCCAAACTTTTTAGTGTCAAAAGCATAAACATAAGAATAATGACTTTTTTTCCAGTGTGTGTGGCGAGTGCTGTAACCTGTCATCATTGGTATTTCTCCCTTGACTTTTCCAGGGTTTTTTTTTTTTTTAATTTCCTGTTTTGTCCTCTGCTTGTTGATTATTGTCTATGTGGTCCTCGGGCTGGGGCAGTTACTGACAATGTGTGTCTATTGTTCAATTTACTTAAAAAAAGATAGAAGTAGAAATGAAAATAAAAGTCGTGTTTAAAAATGTAAACATTTAATGTGTCATCCAAAGGAATTCAAAATATGAAAAGGCAAAGTTCTGGATTCCTCCTCCCAGTTTCTGTAAGGACATGGATTTCATTTTACTTTTTAGGTTTAAAAGTTGCCTTTTACAGACCAAGGAAGACCAAACCTGTGTGGCCTCTTAGGAATATTATTAACTCTGGACTTTTAACCCTCTGCTGTACAGATTGCTTTTAAAATATAGAAAGGGACAATTATCAGCTAGTCTTTGCTAGTCACTACTGTCCTTGCAGATATCCCTGGGGGCTGTAATACTGCAGTTTTGGCTTGAAATTTTGGAGTGCATTGGATCATATTTGCATACAAACCAGTCCTAGCTGTGTCTCATGCAAGCTACTTAGCATTTCTAAATGCACCTTTAGCTCTGCCAGTGCCAGTTTACATGGGTGTGGTTATTCTGTACCCACCTACTTTTGAAAATGTTCTAGAATTTCTTGTTTTTGTATCAAAGGAGTTTGCAGTTCTTTTCTATACCATTAGGTTAAAATATGTGGACTTAAAAGGGCATGGAGAACATAAATCTGTTTATTATAAATACATTTTCTAGTTGATATTAGTGGCATCTTAAACACTTAAAACTAATTTGGGGGAATAGCTATAATAATTCCAATTTGACGTTACCAGTATTCTGGTGGTGGGGTCTATTTGACTGACAGTGGTTCCAGCTGGCATCCCAAGTTGAAAAATACTGGTGTCTGTAGTCTTTCACTTGGAGCATGCTTTTCAATGTGGGGTCTAAATGTTGAGCCAGATTTAACTAGCATTACTCCATTAATCTGATTTGTCCCATCAAACTCTCCTCCCCATCAGCTTGCTCAGATCACGATTTAGTCAGTTAATTCACTTACGTGGGTTTTGATAAGACCTGTTTGTGTCGAGACAGTGTCTAAGTTCTGCATTTCAACTTGTCTTCTGCCCATCAGCCTTTGGTGCTTACCAGATGTTCACACTTAGGTTCTGAGGGATGATGAAATAAATAGGATTATATTCCTCTCCCCCACCCCCCAAAAAAGAGAATCACTCCCATATAATTTCATAACACATGCTATTCATCCTTACTTGCCAAAACAGTATTCTTACTTCCCTTGGGTTCATCTCATGCTGAAAGCTAAATGCCAGTTTCTGGTTTTCTAGATCATTCATTACGGCAGTGGCAGTGGGCTGTCATACTGAGTGAATTTTTTTTAGGAAGTCTTCTATTCTTCCCCACCGTCCCAACTACAGACGGCAATCTTTTATCTGCTTGGAAAGTGGTATGTTGCACTTTAACGGAGGAGAAGACTGGCTTTGCATGGATAGTCTTTGACATACTTTGAGTTCCTTCTGGAAGCAACAGCGGGAGGTGGTAGATGTCTGTGATGCCAGTGCGCAAGCTGCCTTCGAGCTTATATGTGTTTTATTGATGGAGTCATGTTACTGACAGGATAATGAATTGCAAAGAAAATCATGTTATATATTCAACTTTGCCTTGACAATATAAAACACTTTTGTTCCATTTTGTTTTCTTTTTTTTAATTCACAAACTAAGTTCATCAGGAAATTATAAAAGTATTTAAAAAACAATGCTGTCTCTTCTTTTTAATGCCTTTGTCTTTTTTTTTTTTTTTGCAGTGGTTTTTCTCCAGGCAGGGGTCCAAATGAGATGAACCTCCTTCTTGTAAGATTTCCTTCCCTATCTCCATATGCCATTGATACATTGCCTCAAGAGAGTGGCCTGCAATCTGAGATTGTTTAACTGGCACTGGCTAGGGCGGTTTCCATGTTGCCAGGGCAGCTGCCGATATGGTGCAGCGCTAGTGGGCTTCCACTTGGCAAATTTCCCCGTCTCAGTCCCCCAGCAGTGGCCTTTAACCCTCCCCTGGGCTACTGGGGCTGTTTCGGGTTTTTTTAATCAGCAGCTTCATATTGTTACGTTATTATACTGTTATAACAAGTGTAACATGTTCTGTCGGTTCTGTCAGCTTTCATTGTTTATTTGTGTTTTAAACAGCTCTAGCCTCTTTCCCTGTGTTTCTCTGCAACTAAAAGGAGCTAGAGATTTACTTTTTTAATGAAAATTGGAAATTCATAGAACCAGTTACACTTATTGTTATAATGGTACGGTATATTGATGTAACTATGAAATTGACGAGAGCCAGCATGTTGTAGTGGTTAAGAACAGCGTAACTATAATCTGGAGAATCGGGTTGGATTCCCCACTCCTCCACATGAAGCCTACCGGGGAACCTTGGGCCAGTCACCGCTCTCTCAGAATTCTCTGAGCCCACACGGAGGCAGGCAATGGCAAACCACCTCTGAACGTCTCTTGCCTTAACCCCAAGGAGTCGCCATAAGTCAGCTGTGACTTAACGGCACTTTACACACACAAACGCACACATTAAATTGACTTTTTTTTAAAGCCCTCTGGTGAGAAGAGGAAATGGCTGCCACAAGGACAGGGTTGGGAAACCATGACACATTAAATGCATAGGCCAAAGTCCCTATCCCGTTATCAATGCAACTTTCTGAACCATTACATTACAGTACAGTCCTATTGCCTGTGCAAAAAACAAAACAAAAAAAACCCCTCTTGAATAATTCTGTTTTGCATAGTTTGGAGAAAGCCAGGAAGTGGGAGCCTTCCTAACCGTGTCAGATGGGCCATTCCATAAGGTGGGAGACACAACAAAGAATGCACACGTTATTGATTTTGGTCATTTGCGGGGTGGCACCCTGCTGAGATGAGTGAAGCTTTCATGGCGAAGAATCGGGAGAGAGGCGATCCTGCAGATGAGAGGGACCAAGGCCATGAAGGGCTTGTGCAATACCTTGAATTGAGCTCGGTAACTGATGGGCAGCCGATGGAGTGACTGCAGAATGGGAGTGATAATCTTTTGAAACTAATGCTTATTTTTTCAGCCTGTTCAGCAACTCTGCCCTCTGTATGATCTTCTAGTGCTAACTATAGTTATTAGTAAACAAGACAGTTGTTCTAACTGACTCGATGGCAGTGCCAGCCAATATTTTAAACATCTGTTTTAATATTTTTGTTTTAATATTTTACATCATGATCGGGGAATAACTTAAAAGTTTATAGGTACAGAAAGCCCATGAGCATATGCTTTTGAAGTTCATACTAGACTCTCAGCTTTATGGGGATTTTCATTACCCTCCTTTGTTACAAATGGGAAGCACACGTCTTGAGCCAAGAATACAGACATCTTTAGGGACTTCTAAGGATACCATCAGGAAGAGATCTATTGACTTTTGATTCCGTATATTTTTATTTGTGTTAATGTGTTTGGCAGATGAGACCTCTAGGCTGTCCTCAGGCCAGGGCTTGCTATGCCCCTCATAAGGATTACCTGTGGTTTACTGAACAAGACTACGTAGAAACGAAATACAGCATTTTTGTTACAGAGGAATGTGTCATTCAGAAAGCACTTAGAATTGCTTTTTTTTTTTTTTAATGGTATACCCATTCAGAGCATGAAAGGTGCTGAGGTTCAAGAGTTACTAAATCAGGAAGTGGTCAGAGTTAAAAACAAAACAAAAACGAATACCATGGCATGAAGATTCTTTCTGTAGAAGAGATGCCTGAGTCACAGCTTGGAGGGCCCTGTAACAATAACGTTCATCCGAAACACCAAAGGTTTCAAATTCCTTTCATGCATTATATCAGGACGCTGTTCATGTGCTGGGCAGAAAAGAGTTCAGGATGTCCTGTTTGAAGATCCCCTTTGGCCAAAACTGGGAGCATTTGAAATAGAAAGGAAATGGGCTTATAATGGCCCCTGATAAACCAAAAACTGCTTGGAAGGCTCTTACTCCTAGATTACAGCAAGGATCCTATTGTGCACATTCATCCCTTAACATTCGTGCACCTCATAACATGTTTATTTTAATTTGGATTTTCATGGCAAAAACTGCCTAGCGCTTTGTGGGCTTTAAATGCACAGTGAACTGGATCCAGCAATCCATAACTGTAAGGATTGTAGATCTTTCCTGCGTCGCCCTCTCCGAAGCAGTCCTTTCTGACCCTGGGAAAGTTGATTCTTAGGGTCATGGAACGGGGTAAAATTGTCAGCATGGTGTAGTGGTTAAGAGCGGTGGACTAATCTGGAGGAACTCTCCAGCCCCGCCTACCTCACAAGATGTCTGTTGTGGGGAGAAGAAGGGAAGGCTGGTTTGAGACTCCTTGAAAGTAGAGAAAATCGGAGTATGAAAACCAACTCTTCTTCTGTCACTGTAGACAGAGGCAGAATTCCACCCCTCCCCCTTCTCACAGAAACCACTCGATCTGTATGTCTGTTAGTCTACACCAGTGGTCGGCAAACTCATTAGTCAACAGAGCCAAATATCAACGGTACAACGATTGAGATTTCTTTTGAGAGCCATTGTCCTACTTGCTTGTCCCTTTAACTGGAGATGCCGGGGATTGAACGTGGGACCTTCTGCATGCCAAGCAGATGCTCCACCACTGACCCACAGCCCCTCCCAAACAGTGCAAGTGCAGACTTCCCCCCCTCCCGGTTCCCAAGCCCCCCCCAAGTAAAATGGCAACTGAGGCTGGCTGCCCAACCCTCGGAGGCCCCCGGCCGCCCCCCCCAGGAAGGGGGCTCCTCTCCGCCCCGCCCTCCCGGCGCTGGCAGGCGGTCGGCTTGAAAGGTCCAATGAGAGGAAAGATTCAGGCCCCCCCCCAATTGCACTCACATGAAGCTGCCTTATACTGAATCAGACCCTTGGTCCATCAAAGTCCATCGTGCCTGACCCCCACCCCCAGCCGACGGAGTCAGCCTCCGGGAGGGATTCCCCTCGCCCCACTGCCGCCGCCCTCCCCTCCTTCCCTAGCCGGCTGGGCGAGGCGGTGGCGGGAGCACACGGGGTGCACAGCTCGCTCCGGCCCAGCGCAAGGCTGGGAGCCTGCCTCTCCCTCCCCCTTGCAGCAGCAGCCTGGGTGGCCGGCCGCCGCCTCTCCCCGCAGCCTCTGATCCCTCCCCGCCGGGGAGAGAGAGGAGGGGAGGCCGGGGGAGGGGGCACCGCCTCCTACTCGCCTGCTGGCTCCTCCCGCCTGGGGTGCTCTGGAGCCCGGCGGGAGTGCGGCACCTCTGCCTGCCTGGGCACGGGGACGTGGAGGAGCCGCTGAGCCGACGGACGGGGGGATGGGGAGGCAGGGAGCCGGCTTCCTGGCCGGCTGGCGGGATCCTGCCGGAGGTTGGGCTGGGCCAGGAACCGCGGCCGCCCGGGCCCCGGGGAGAGCCGCATTCAAGGAGCCAAAGAGCCGCATGCGGCTCGGGAGCCGCGGTTTGCTGACCACTGGTCTACACAGGTCCCAGGAATCAACTGTACTGGGGACAGGAGGGCCTGCTTGGGTGGGCATGGTAAAAATCCATGCCCACTGATGCCTTCTGCTGAAGGATGGTTGAGTCTAACCCAATGGATCAACAGTGAATTTGTTGTGTTAGTCTGTTCCTTCATGTCCCACGCTCTCCAGTATGGAGATGGTTTTAAATTTTCTGTCAAAGGTGAGGTGGCATTTGTATCATGTTTTTGTATCCCCTCCTTACAAAGACCCCAAGGCAGCATGTGTGTGTGGGGGTCTCCCCAGTTAGTTTCATATTGGGATTATCAAGGACAACGCAAGTCCAATACACTCATTTTCTAATACACTAGGGTCAGCTTAGCCTAGCCATTCCTTCACAATTGCGTCAGATATTTCTAATACACTCATCCTCGCTGGTTCCTTTAATCAAGATGTGGAACTCACAAACCATTTTTCTTCCAACAATTTCTTTGGAGAAGTTTTCTTCAATATTAACAGGACGTTCCCTTGCCCACATTTTACTCCATGATGTCTGTTTATCTACTCCTTGTCAGAATAATGGGGAAAGAGCACCCTGTGCCCATGAGAGCACTCAATTTGCTCTGAATTGGAGCACCCATCTAAAGAGCCGCCCCCTTTAAAGATTGATGTCAGAATACTGCTGTCCTTTCATACTTTGAATGCCCCAAAGTCCTTATCTGGTATTTCAGTGCTCAGAGGATGGAGGATTCTAGTTGAGGCAAAGCAGCATTATCTTAGTTGACATCATGATGGATAACCACCTGCGTATCTTGGCGTTACTCATTAGCTTGGAAATACAACGCAGGGACTTAAAAAGTACATTCTAGCAGAGCAGTAACATATTTGTTTGAGACAAGCCTTGTCTTATTGCAGGCTCTCTGGGGAGTTTCCAAACAGCAATTCAATGGAAAAGGGAGAAGGGGGAATAAAAAAAACCCTTTGTGTTTGTCACATGACCCATGTATTTGTGGAATTTCTGTTGTCTTATTCTGGCAGTAACATTGTGAGAATTTGCCTGTAAGATCAGCATAGCAAAGTAGCAAGTGTTATAATGTACATGTTTTTTGTGTGGAATGGTAGTGACAAAGTTGACCAAGGACTGTTCTTGTCATGGTTTTGAGTGCTTATGAGATGAACAGTGAGAGCCAGTGGATAGAAAGTTGGATTTCAACAGCTGGAAGAATCAAGGTTACCTCTGCTGCCCAGTAGACTCCCAAGCTGAGCTAACAGCAATGGTCTCAGATCTGGAGTTGATCCCACATGTGTAACAGAGTGTTGAGGAATGTCCGTGAGAAGGAGGACTCAGGACTACATAGCCACTGTGGGACCATCCCAATGTATTACAATTTTAATGCATGAACGCAAGTAGCTGCCTTATACTAAACCAAGCCATAGGTCCATTGAGGTCAGTATTGTCTGCTCAGACTGGCAGCAGCTCTCCAGGTTCTCAGGTGGAGGTCTCTCCTATCACCTACCACCTGATCCTTTTAACTGGAGAGGCTGAAAAGTCACATGACCCATGATGTCTGATGAATAGGATAACAAGAATTAATAGGGGCTTGACATTGCAAAGTGTTCGGTATACCACTAAGTCCCTGTGGACCAAATGCTTTGCATTTCAGTTATACTCATTTGACTCCTCACGGTTTGAAATCTTCAAGCAAGACTCTAATCTTAAGTGTTTGAACATTAATTTAATTCCTGTTTCAGCCAGGATTGAACTCATGCATTTTGCCTAATGTGCGTTCGATCCTGGCTAAAACAGGGATTAAAGGAGGATAAAGCGACCATGCGTTTTCGCCCTAAGTCTGTTTGGTACATGATGGATTGAGACACTGTAAGGGATCTGCTGTGGGTGTGTACAGTTAAGGGAGCCTAGTGTGCATTGTGGTTATTGAAGGGGGAGTGCCCTTGGTCAGGTGTTGGGAAGAGGCAGGGAAACCCAGAGTTGGTCCCTTCCAACTCTGGGATTATAGAAATAAATGTATGTATGTTCATCTGTGTAAATACTTATTCCTGATAAGAGACAAAAGTTACAAGGGAAATGGTGAAATTTAGAATGAGTTTAGATCAAACTGGGAAGTCTAGTTGACTCAGGTAACCTTAAAGGCAAAGAGGAATAAAACTTAAAACACAACAGACCTGCTGCATTTGTCTTCTGGTAGTCTAAATCTAAATATCTCAGTGATTATGGGATAAACACCGAGGTCTGCCCTCTTTCTCACTCCTCCAATGAGATCAAACCTGAACACAACTGACAAAGATCATGTGACTAGTTTGTATCACGTGACTAATTTGTTATAGAATAAGGCTTAGAGCACTTGTCCCAAGTTTTCCTGAACCAAATCAGCACTGAGGGGGTGTTATTTGCACTGAATGCTTGCATGTACAGCCACAAGACAGAAAGTATGTGCATTGTCTGCACATGCACAGACAACATTCTTTATTTTGGGGGATTTAAACTCCCCAGTGCATTTTTTTTAAAGGTTTTCAGATTTTTCTGCAAACCAGGGGAGTCCCCCAAGTTTGCAGACATATCTGTTTTTAGCCAGTGTGGGACCCATCCATGGATTTAAGTATTTGCAGATGAGCCTACATGTGACTATTAGAATATACAGTTAAACCCAGTAGTTGTGTGTTCTGGTTTTTTTCCTTCATACAGGAAGGATCAGAGGGGCTCTTCTTGCTTTCAGAGGCCAGTGAGGGACTCTGACAAAGGGAACTTTGACTCTCAAAAGCTCATACCCACAAAATCTTGTTGGTTCCTAAGGTGCTACTGGACTTGAATCTAGCAGAAACCCCTTTCTGTTTTTATGCATTCCTTATGCTGCAGGCCTAACATTTCTTATGATCAATACAGAAACTGAGCTGCTAGAAGGATGTCTTGCTCATTATTGTCCTTACTTGTGTGGTAAGGTTGGTCACATGTTCAGATTTAGTACCATCTGAGCATCATTGTGATCCCCACATTCTAGGGTTGCCAGGTCCCTCTTCGCAACTGGCGGGAGATTTTGGGGGCGGGGCCTGAAGAGGGTGGGGTTTGGGGAGGGGAGGGACTTCAATGCCATAGAGTTCAATTGCCAAAGTGGCCATTTTTCTCCAGGTGATCTGAACTCTATCAGCTGGAGATCAGTTGAATTAGCAGGAGATCTCCTGCTACTACCTGGCAGTTGGCAACCCTACCACATTCCCTTCACACTGACAGCCAGAGTGATAAAGGGCCTAGAATTATGGACTAGGAACTTGGGAGACTGCCATGGAAGTTTGGGGGTGACCTTGGGCCAGTCACAAAATCTCAACACACTTTCAGTCCAGCCTACCTCACAAGGCTGTGATAAAGCAGAAGGGAGGAGAATAAGCTGCTTTGGGTCCCCACTGGGGAAAAGGAGGGGGCATAAATGACGTAAACAAATGCATGGCCTGCTTTTTTTCACGATATGCTGTCTGTCCTGCCACTGAAGTGTAACCAAGACGGTTAAAGCTAAAAATTGTGCTGCATAATCTTGAACTTCTGCTGTTTGGGGAATTAGGGACGCTTATTCCATGCTGATACGCTTATTGCTGTTCAATAGTGTATTTTGGCTTTGTCCGTATTTGCCTAATTGTGACTGCAGAGATAATCGACACAGACTGTTTACACAGGGAGTCGGAGGTTCAGCAGCAGACTGCTGGGCTGAGCATGAGAAGCTTTTAACTGTGAGCAAGAATGCCAAAGTGGTCTCCTTGTTGGGTACTGAACCCGGAGAAAGGAAAACCCTTGTGCTGTGGCTGCCAAACATTTTAATGAAGGGAATGTCCATTTTGGCAACTGCCTCGTCCAATCCAGACCTTGAAATGGAAAGCGACATCTTGACCAATAGCCATGTTAGGTTGGGGGAATTGCAGTGGTCCAGTGTAGGTTAAAGGTCATTATCCCTTGAGCTAAGCCTGGCCCCTGAGGGAAAACATCTGGCCCTTTAATGAACAGCCATGGAGCAAAGAGATTGTGGGGGGTGAACAGCATCTGAATTATCAGTTCTTGGCAGCGGATTACTTGGGGAGTTGAGGGAACCCATCGCTCTCTTTTCAAAGTGATCCTCTGGAAAAGCAAGCCTTTCACAAGGGTCATACAGTTGGTGTGGTCCATTCAAAGGAGGGATGAGCCAAATCCTCTGCTTTAGTGGCATCTTCCCACACTCCCAATTTCATGCAAAAAATACCAGTCCCATTGAGCAGGAAACTCCCCCACTCCCTGCCACAATGGCTCACAGATACACTACCAGGTTCTGCTTCTCTGGGTTCACTTTGAGTCTTGGCAGGAATGGTCTAGCTGGAGCTCTAAGGAAAGTTTCTAGGACCCACGGCTAAGCAGTAGTCTTATCCTAGAGTTGGGTTTGTATCGTCTAGCTGGGACTTACCTGTATAGCCCAAAGGGTGTGTGTGTGCAAAACACAAAATGTTTTAGTTTTGAAAATGCTATCTTCTGAATAGAATTGTTTGGTGAAGGTTTAGAAAAGGGCACCATTTAATAGTCCAGTTTTAAGTGTGTTTAGGGCAAGGAGAACTTAGCCAAGGGTAAGATTTCCACAAGACTTAATGTTCCCATCAGATACATTAAAAGTTAAATTGCAAAAAAAGAAAAAAGCATCAAGAAATATATGATTGATTTTATAAATTATAGGTAACTAAAGCAATGGTATCAACATAGGACAGTTTTCTTTTTTAAGCAAAGTGATTTTATGACATGCGCTGTAACTACTTCATAGATCTATTGAATTGACAATAACAATCATGTGTGTAGGGTTGCTAGCTCTTGGTTGGGAGATACCAGGATATTTTGTGGGGTGGAACCTAAGGGGGCAGGGCTTGGGGAGGGGAGGGACTTCAGTGGGATATAATGCCCCAGCGTCCACTTTTCAAAGGAGCCATTTTCTTCAAGAGAACTGATCTCTGACACCAGGAAATCAGAGATCTCCAGCCACCACCTGGAGGCTGGCAACCCTATCTGTGTGTGCAGCCTGAGGAATACTTGGATGTCGTTTAAATGGAAGAAGGTAGAGTTCCCCCTCCTCCTTTGCTTAAATGACATTTTCCCCTTCCCCTTCCTAGCTCAGGTGACTTCACAGGAGAGAAAGTGTAGTGTAGAGGTTTAAAACATTGGAGTAGGGCTGGGCTTAGTCAGATTCACATCTCCCTGGAGCCACAAAGCTCACAGGGTTTACTCTGCCATTCCTTCCTGGTAGGCCTGTTGTAAAGATTAAGTAGAGAAAGAATCATGAGCTCCTTGGAGGCTGAAGTAGCATATGCCATATACTTCAGACATAATGAGGAAAGGCTAAAGACTTTAGACTTTTTCCAGTTTAAAAAAAGATTAACTGTGTTGTGGGACATGGTAGAAACTTGTGACATGGTGCGTGGTGTGAAGAAAGTAGGTAGAGCTTTTTCTTCCTGTCCTATATTACTGGACTCGAATCTAGCTGTTCTACTGTAGCCCAACACAGCTACCTTCTGAAACTAACTCCATGGAAACCACTTGACTTCTCTTGCTCATTCAGCACTTTTTGGTGGAATGGGCGAGCTGGCTGCTTTGAAAAGTACTGTTTTAGATATTTTGAGAAGTCTGTTTGGATGATCTGCAATGGCTCACTCACACATGTAAACCAGCATTTGATGTAGCCATCTTTTATTTAGATATATATATAATCTGCTTTTCTCTCCAACGGGGGGAACCAAAGTGGCTTACAACATTGTTCTTCTTACTTCCATTTTATCCTCATAACAACCCTGTGAAGTAAGTTGGGCTGACTACTCCAAGGTCACCAAGCAAGCTTCCATGGAAAACTGGGGGTTCATATACATACCTCCCAGATCCTGGCCCAAGACTCCAGCCACTGTGCCACGATGGCTCACATGCATCTCAAAAATCTTGTTGGTTTCTAAGTTGCTACTGGATACAAATCTAGCTGTTCTCATGCATCTGTCTCTTTCCTATGAGAAAGATCAGCATGAATCACAGGGTCATATGGCAAGCAGATAAAAGGGAACTGAGGTCAAACAGGCAGTGTTACCTTTGTACCAGAGGCAACAGAGTGATTTTGAATGGCACCATAGTCCACGTCTCCTCTTATGCTGTTGTCAAAAACACATTTCTCAGTGGTTCAATGTAAAGCTATCTACTTATCTGAGCATGTTTAGTCTTGATGTTAATATTTTAGAATGACGTCATGGGGGAAAGTGTTACAGTCTGCAGCTGTGGACTTCAGCGTCTGGCTGATTTGTTTGGGTAGGTATTTAAATTAGTGTGTGTTTTTGGAAGAAATTTCCGCTCCAAAGCCAGGAAACCAGATCTGATTTCAGGGTTGTCCGTTTTGGCTATTCATAGTACGTACACGCTGTAGTTCTAAGGGGGAACAGGTTCACAGATACTTTTAAGAGGCTGGTGTGAGACAAAATATGCATTTAACAAGATGCAACCATTTCAAAGGAGAGTCCCTGGATCTGAAGAGTTCCTCAAGGACACAGTGTGGTACTGGCCCACATCCTGGATTGCTCCCCGTCCAAACTGTATTCCAAGGAAATAACAAATTTGGTGTCTGGTACAAATTATGCACATTATTTGGCAAAAATACATCCAAGCGGTATTTCCCTCTAAAACTTGGCTTTCCAAAGGATTTTCATTCTTTGGCCAGGCCCCAGGGTGTCAGAGAAAAATGAATATCCAAGAATGACACATAGGTTGAAGGTTAGGAAGGAAAAGTCATGGAACTTGGAAGAGTCCACTTCTCCATTTCACCATGCTGGCTCTCTGCACCATGCTGCCTCTCAATAGAACTTAGCATCTCACAAGCTGCTGAACTTCACAAATATAATCTTGCTGTAGTCCTTACAGCAACCTTGCAAGCTATGTTGTTGTATCATTCTCATGTTGTAGATGCTTGCCATCTGCCTTCTGGGAACAGGAGATCTCCCATCCGCTGGTTGCTAGCCACTGGATGACAACCCATGGGTGTCATTGAAGAAGAAGAGTTAGTTTTTATTTGCCGACTTTCTCTACCACTTAAGGGAGACTCAAACCAGCTTACAATCACCTTCCCTTTCCCTCCCCACAGCAGACACCCTGTGAAGTAGGTGAGGGCTCTAACAGAGCTGTAACTTGCCCAGGGTCACCCAGTTGGCTTCGTGTGTAGGAGTGGGGGAAACAAATCCAGTTTACCAGATTAGCCTCCACCGCTCATGTGGAGGAGAGGGGAATCAAACCCGGTTCTCCAGATTAGACTCCACCGCTCCAAACCACTGCTCTTAACCACTACACCATGCTGGCTGTACCCACCAACACCTTTCTGGCACCCAGTAAGTGCATTTAGAAAGTGTGTGGGGACAGGTAGGGCTCTTGCCCAGCAAGGCTTCTGATTGACCATGGGAGTTCTGATTGGCTGTGTAGCTGAAAAATTATTTTCATCGACAGCTGCTATCACGGTTCCGGTTTTATTCTTTCTCACTCCTCTTCCCTTGTGTGTGTGTGCGTGCGTGTGCATGTATTTTTAATTAATTCTCTTTCCCCCTGCACTTGGGCTTTTCTGTGTGTGTGACTTTGCCTCTTGCAGCAGTACTGGTTGCACCCGTCACCCTGTGTCAGAATTCCAACGGTGCCCAGAGGCTTTAAAAGGTGTGGGGGGAACCCCTGCTGTAGATGGATCCTAATTGTTTTCTGATGGCTCATGGGGATTTTCCTGTTGATATGGCCAGTGCGCTGCCTGTCAATGCCCTGGTTGACCTCTAAAATGAGGAAATGACCTGGGTGGGTTTCATGATTGTTCCCAGGTCCCCTCCCTCAGAGCCCAGGTAGCTTCTTGGTTTACTGAGGGGTTGTAGGCAATGAAATGACAAGGGAGAAGGCTAAAGCGACAGTGGAGGAAGAGTCTGATAAGACACAGCTGGTCAGTGACCGTATTAATAAATTATATATTATTTACATAGCTCAGTGGTAGAGCATCTGCTTGGCATGCAGAAGGTCCCAGGTTCAATCCCCAGCATCGCCAGTTAAAGGAACTAGCAAGTAGGTGATGTGAAAGACCCCTGCCTGAGACCCTGAAGAGCTGCTGCCGGTCTGAGTAGACAATACTGACTTTAATGGACCAAGGGTCTGATTCAGTATAAGGCAGCTTCATGTGTTCATGTGTGCTGGTCAATCACCATAATAAATTGAATTGAATGTTCATGTGTCATTTTGAAGCATAGTGCATGGCTGTGATAGCAGCAAAGAAACAATATTACCCCACCACCAAAAGCATCTGAATAGTGGAGGCCAGTAGAGCAGCTTCTGGTAGCCAGAGGCCTCTTGGGATCTGGCCTGCAGAAAGTGGAGGACTGCTCAGTGGACCACTCTGACTGTTTTGCTCAACAATTTGCAGCTAAAATCTCTTGCATCTGTAACAACTTGGAATCTGCATTAGCAGTGACAAAGTGAGATGGAGCCAGGGTGCCAGCTTGCCTGCTGCTCAGGATACTCTTTGGTTTATTCAGTCTACGGATGTGGACAGGGTCCTTGGAGGACTGAGGCTTATCACCTGCTTGTATGACCCTTGCCCTTCCTGGCTACTTGCCCTGGTGGGGGAGTCCTTTCCAATTTGGTTTCAGGTCTAGTCATGGGACTGAAACAACCTTGGTTACCCCAATGGATGAGCTGCACTGGGAGATGAACAGAGGGAGGGTAACTCTATTGATTCTCCTGGACCTCTCAGCAGCTTTTAATTGTTTCAATGATGTGTTTTTGCTTGGTTTAAATGTTTTTAAATATGTTTTTTTTATAACGTATGCTTTTATGAGGGTTAACTGCTTTGGTGGCCCTGACGCAGGCAGAAATGCAGTGTATCTATTTTGTAAATGATTAAACAGATGGAGGGGCTGAGGTTGTGATCACCTGTGCATGTATAACACAAGAAAGGTTCAAATGTCAGCCTCTTGTCTGCCATGTCATACCACTTCAATGTTAGCCATGTGATCCCATCAAATACACATGCTACATATATGAATGAGCTTGCACATATATTTCAGTAACATTTAGGGCTGGATCACATGCACACATTCATCAGCTGATGACTGCATTATCAAATAATGACTTGGGTATGTGGATGGAATGTCACAGATAGAATATGGATGTCCCGGGACAGACCCTAGCCCGGTCTGTCCGGGCCCCTCCAGTCCACCAGCACAGGCTAAAACCCCACCTGCCGAAACAAGAAGGAAGGTAGGGATGGGGAAAAGAGATATCGGGGCAGCAGCCCCCTTACCCGAGGAACATGCTTTCTCCCCAGGAACCGCGACAGGGAAGGATTCCCCTGCCGGCGCCAACAACTCAGGAGGACCCCGGGCAGACAGGGAGAGAGCACCGGCAGGCGCCACCAAGGCTGAGCAAGGAGGAGGTCCCGAAGGCAGCCGACGGGGAGGCGCGCAAGTCGGATGGGGGAGCTGGGAACCGGGCAGCCGTGGCAGAGCCACCCGGCCAGCAGGAAATGGCCCCGCCGCCCAGCTGAGAGGCGGGCGGGCCCGCCCGGTGCAGGGCCAAGCAACTTGGCAGGCCACGTGGGGTCAGGGGGAGGGCTATTCCAGCCCTAATAAGGTCCCAGGGGGAGGGGCCACGAGGAGAGGGGCCAGGAGTCAGGCCTACAAAAGGCCATTAGAGCCGAGGCCGAGGAGGAGGGTGGTTGGAGGTCTCACTGCTGGCGGCTGACAGTGCAGAGACCCTGGCTTCTTCTGAGGGAGAGGGCGACTCAAGAGGAAGCACACCTTACAACGGAAGACAGAATTTTGATATCACACCATATATTTCAGTGAAGTTCTTTAGCTGCCAGTCACTATAGGTCACTTTATCAATTCAGTTTTTCAGGAGCACTCCTAAGATTTTTGTAAACGCACTTTAAAAATAGTGAAGTGTGAATGCAGTTGATAAAAGTCTGTAAACATTTGTCCAATACAGATAAAGGGACCCAGGACAAAACAGGAGTACAACTGGTGAAAACTGTTTGCTACTCTCTATATGGGCCTATATATCTATGCATGTGTGAACCAGGCCTGATTATCATTGTGTTTGTTCTTTGCGACCATGATCCAGTACTAGCTCTAGCAAGGCATTTTAAGTATGTTGTTTAAAATTTGAAGTTGTGAATGTTACTGCAGAGGTTTTGTATGCCTGCTTACTTAGTATATAGATAAAAGCCTGAAAGATGGGTGAATAGAAAAGCAGGGCCAGTTTGTAAATGGAGAAGGAGAAGAAAATGCAGGAAGGCAATGCTATATTTGCATGCCCGTTATAGACTCCCACAGTGCCAGAGGAGCAAATAATGTCCAGTGTTTTTATTTGCCTTGGAGGCTTTTGGGTAAGCACTAAATAACTTGAGAGTTGCAGCAAAAACAGCTGAAAGCTCAACCCTACATTTAATATTAAAGCCAACTTTCCCCTGATTCAGACATTCAATGGGAGAGAGTTTGCTTTTTTTCTTCTATAGCTCCATGTCATTTATAAGGATTTACAAGCTGACTACAGTGCAGGATGAGCCAGGTCTCCTATGCAATGAGACAATACTGGCTGGAGCAGGAGCAAATTTTAAAGACTTCTAAAGAGAAGACATTTAAAATTTTAATTTGTGTTATAGAATCAAAAGAATGGCTTCATGTACATATACATCACAGCGTTGGAAGCTGCTTTTTGCATCCTAATTATAGAATAAAATTCTGAGTGAATCACTGGCATTAAGGCAAGTTTATCATACGATTTTAAAATTCAAAATGTTGTCACGTTTGTTTTCCTGAGCTAGTTTACTTCCTTTGAGAAAATGTCCTGATTGCTCACTCCTATCCATACCTTAAGTTTTCCACAGGCCATTTTAAGATGTTATACTTGAAACTCGAAACAATCTTTGATTCCCTTTCCTGCTATTTGGGCCCTTGTGTTGAAAGACTTTAGTGCTCGTTTGAATGCGCAAGAGAGCCAGTGTGGTACAGTTTTTAGAGTGTAGGGCTAGGTTCTGAAAGACTGGGTTCGAAACCCTCACTCTGCCATGGAAGGAGCACTCTCTCAGCCTGATCTTCACACAGGGTTGTTTATTGTGAGGATAAAATGGAATGGAGGAGGATGTTGTTGACCTGCCTAATCCCATGGCTGACCAGGGCCTCCAATATTTCATACCCTTAGTCTCCTTCCTTGGTGGCTTGGCGTCAGTGCAGTTAGGATTGCCAGGTCCCTCTTCACCACTGGCAGGAGGTTTTTGGTGCGGAGCCTGAGGAGGGTGGTGTTTGGGGAGGGGAGAGATTTCAATGCCATGGAGTCCAATTGCCAAACTGGCCATTTTCTCCAGGTGAACAGATCTCTATCGGCTGGAGATCAGTTGTAATAGCAGGAGATCTCCAGCTACTACCTGGAGGTTGGCAAACCTAAGTGCAGAGCACAGACGGCTCTCACTTAATCCTGTGTGGGGCCGAGGGACTTGTTCGATCTTCACACCTGTCTGCTGAAGAGCTGGATGTACTGAAACGCAACAAGAGGATATGCTCTAACAGTGAGAATGGAGCCAGTTACTGCTCCAAGGGTCCTTTTCTTCTTGCCCCTTTGTGTCTGTGAAACATTGTCTACCCTGTTTTAGTTCGTTCCAAGCAACTTATGCGAGCACCGTGGTTTCTTGGAAATATTGTACCTCAATGTCGCTATTAATTTCGTTGCACATCTGTACATGATTGACACATGTTTCTTAGAAACCAGCATATCTGCGGGATATAATTACTGTTCAAGCTTTAAATGCTGGAGTGTTTACTGTCTTTAGAAAGAGGATGCATAACAATATGGATGGGTTTTATTGGCGTGTTTGTTACTTTGCTAAGTTACTCATGAGGAGCAAAGCCATGACTTGCATGGACCATCCCAAGCAAGTGCTAATAAAAGCATGTTAATGCATCTCCCTGATCTGGAGGCGCTACCAAGTACTTTAAGGACTATCTACTCCCATGTGAACCTACCCAACCACTATTGTCATTTTTGGAGTCCCATCAACTTCAGGTTCGCCCATCAACTTGAGGTTAGATGGATGCTGAGAATGGGCCTTCTTAGCTGTAGTCCCAAAATTGTAGAATTCTCTTTCCAGGGAGATTAATTTGTCCCTCTTTATCACTGTCTTTTCTGTTTGATCCTCCTTTATGTGTTCGTGTTTTGCTGTATTGCTTTTACTGTTTTATACACACACACACATGTGTATGTTATGTATGTATGTTTTTGCTGTTTTATATACACACGTTTTAAAATTTGTTCTAATATGTGGCTGTTTGTTAGCTTTAGGACTCTAAACTGGTTGGAAAAGCAGTATAAAAATGTGTTAATTTTATATATATATAAAATAGAATATAATATAACCAGCCTATTCAGTTCCCCTGGAGAAAATGGCCGCTTTGGCCATTGGACTCTATGGCATTGAAGTCCCAAACCCCGCCCTCCTCAGGCTCTGCCCCAAAAACCTCCCACAGGTGGTGAAGAGGGGCCTGGGACCCCTAATAACATGGGGCAGGAACACTGAGCTCTTTGACGGGAGGGTGAGAGAGATATGTGAGGAATGGGTTAGGAAAAAAGTGCACATAGTGTGAACCAATGGTTAGCTGTTTTATGCCAGAAGTCTTATATAATTTGTTTGCATATGATATTTGGGTTGTTTCTCAATGGCGTGCGAGGGAGAACTAGATGGAAACTTTGACTGTGCAAGCTAGACTTGGCAGCCCTGTTTGTAGCTCTTTGTGTGTGTGTGTGTGTGCATGCACATACTGGCAATAGCTGGAGCAACCAGCAGCTAAACACTAGGAGAGGTTTGGTGTCTGTAGTGCAGGGGTCCCCAACCTTTTTGAGCCTGTAGGCACCTTTGGAATTCTTGCACAGTGTAGTGGGCACAGCAACAAAATGGCTGCTAAAAATGGCTGCTGCAGGAGGCAGAGCCAACCATAAAATGGCTGCTGTGACTTGCCTTGAGCCAAACAGTGAAAATTCTTGTGCCTTGAGCCAAACAGTGAAAATTCTTGTGCTGTGGTGGCAGCTGCAACCAAAGCAATGTTTTTAGAAATGTGCACTGCCAATCTCCAATGGAAATCTCCAGTGGAGAATCAGAAGCCTTGCTGCACAAAAGCTCCATCTAGCCCCACCCACTTTCTAAAAATACTTGGTGGGCACCAGGAAATGTGTTGGTGGGCACCCTGGCACTCACTGACACCCTGTTGGGGACCCCTGCTGTAGTGAATGCACAGGTTTACTCTTCTAGTAAGTGACTGAAGAACGACAATGAAGGGTGGATAGGTATGTGTGCATAGTGGTACACATGCCCCACTCAAGGAAAGTGTCCCCAAACTTAACAGGATATAGAAGAGCTGATTCGAGTCCAGTAGCTCTTTAGAAACCCAATGAAATTTTCGGGGTATAAGCTTCTAAGAGTCAAAGCTATCTGCAAAGGGAGCTTTGACTCTCAAAAGCTTATACCATGAAAATCTTGTCAGTCTCTAAGGTGCTACTGGACATGAATCTAGTTTATATAACAGAATGCAGTGTACATTAATACATTTGGACCAGAAAAAGACCCATGAACATAACGTGCGACTACAATTATATCTGGGCCTTTCCCCCCTCACAATTATCTAAATTTGCACTGTGTACCCAACTGTCGATGCACGATCATCCTTCATATGGACAGTTGTCCCTTCCTTTTAAATTGGCTCTGCCTGTGCTATGTTCTCCCATTGATCTTTCTGGGAGACACAGGGCTGGTATCATGGCAGGAGCAGCGGGGACAGGAGTGGGGGAGAGGAGCCCAGCATATAAACACAAGAACACAGACTGACCAGCAGCCTCTTGAGCTCAGAAGAAGTCAAAGGTCATTTTGGAAATGGATTTAGCGCCAGTCATTTACTTACAGTTTCTGAGAACTCAGTTAAAGGAATACAGAAGAAAGGGAGAGGATATGAATCAGAGGAAGACCGTGAGTGCACAGATCCATTCTGTGTGATCTTTAACTTTACGGGACACTTCTCTCCCCCTCCTCTTCTGTGCTTAATGATAGCAATAAAAATAAGGACCAGCCTATGGCGCCCACTAAGTCTGAATTATGGCCCTCCAGCCATGTTAAACGAGTTAAATGAGGCCGACTGGCAAGTCCCCTTGAAGCAAGAAGCTTTATTTGTTTGTACCTGGACCCCTTCATCAAATCGAAGTAGAAACAGGCCTCCTTATTTAGCCTGCTGCATCTCAAGGCCTCGTAGGAATACATTAAGCTGCTCTCCATGGGCAAGTGGTCAGTCCAGTCCAGTATTGCTCTCTGAGTCTCAGCCAAAGTCTTCCCCCCCCCCAGCCCTACTACCTAAGATTCTTTTCACAGAAGGTGCTGAGTATTCAGCTTTGAACTTCCTGCACACAAAGCATCTGCTCAGCAGCGGAGCTATTTTCATGCACCTGCTAATTGTGAGTGTGTGTGTGAGCGAGTGACAGTCCTGTGTTAACAGTGAAGGTCCCAGACAAGTTGTATTTATTGCACTTTATCAAGCCCATGCTGTGCTTTTCCTGGCTGCCAAAAACAACTTGCATTTTAAAATGATCTTGTATTGTTTCCAAAAGATGCCTGGCTTTGAGCTTTTGTGCGATTCTAGGGCAAGGAACTTCTAGAGTAGAGGGAAAGCTGCCAAGCAAGAGCCTTTATGAAGAAAAAGAATGTGCCATCAAGTTGCGAGTGACTCATGGTGACCCCAGGAAAGAGGTGAGCAGAGGTGGTTTGCCGTTGCCTTCCTCCGCACAGCAACCCCAATCTTCCTTGGTGGTCTCCCATCCAAGTACTAACCATGGCTGACCTTGCTTAGCTTCCGAAATCTGATAATCACAGGCCAAAGTGGGCTATATGTCTCTCTGTGGACTCTTGCAATTGCTATATGGCATGTAGGAGGGGTGCTTCCAGAGTCCAGACCATCTGAAAGGTTGAAGTGGAGTCATGGTCATCTTTTAGGTATGCTGGACCTAACCTATTAAGGCTGTGTATGTCAACACCTTGAAATGGGTCCAGAAAGCTTGCCACCGGTGGGAAGTTTTTGGGGCGGAGCCTGGGGAGGGCGGAGTTTGGGGAGGGGAGGGACTTCAATGCCATAGAGTCCAATTGCCAAAGCAGCCATTTTCTCTAGCTAAACTGATCTCTATCGGCTGGAGGTCAGTTGTAATAGCAGATCTCCAGCCAGGACCTGGAAGTTGGCAACCCTAGGGGAAGGGCCTTCTGCCTTTCGTTTCATTACACTGCAGCCCTCACACACACACAAGCAACTTTAGACCGCACTAGTTTTTCATCTGCTCCTGGCTGTCTACACTAGAGGAATGACTGCAAATCTAGTGCAGTACATTATTTACATTTTCAGCTATCTGAGGGATGTATGTGTGTTAAGTGCCGTCAAGTCGTTTCTGACTCATGGCGACCCTATGAATGCAAGTCCTCCAAAATGTCCTATCTTTGACAGCCTTGCTCAGATCTTGCAAATTGAGGGCTGTGGCTTCCTTTATTGAGTCAGTCCATCTCTTGTTGGGTCTTCCTCTTTTCCTACTGCCCTCAACTTTGAGGGATAGGGTGCTACTTTTTCCAGATTACCTGCTCTGTCCAGTTTTTAAACTATTTATTTATTTTTGCAAATGAGCTCTAAACTAGGAGCAGGAAGCTGTACTTGCTTGTACTGGTTGGTCACTTTAGTACTGCTGACGGGAGTAGAAAATAACCACAAAATACTAGCAACTAAGAACCAATTTGGTTGTCACTTCGATAGAATAATTTCTCTACCTTGCCTTCTCTGCTGTAATTACTATGCCCTCCCCAAGTCCAATTTCCTTCCTTACCTCATTCTTTTCCTGTCAGCTGTCAAAAGATTTCCTTTCGCCTGGCTGTTTTAATTGACAGACTTTCCAGACTTGGTTGTATAAGGAACAAGTGTGCAGAAGAGGATAGAGTGTTAGGCTTGAAAGTGGAAAACCCAGGTTCAAAATCCTGGTCAACAGTGAAGCCTCCTCGGGTGATCTTTCGACTGTTGGGATACAATAAGATAAACTTTGACCTTCTGTAGAAAAGCCTGGATGATGATGTAATAAATGAAAAAAACATATTAAATGACAAAAGCAAAGGGGGGGAAAAGATGGATGTATATGTTGCTTCCTCTTTTGCCAAAATTTCTATTGAAATATTAGAGAATTCCAGTTATCTCAGTTTCAATTACCCAAACTTTGTTATGTCAAAATTATCTGTGTGCTCTCTACTTGGTATAATGTTAACACATCTCTAAATCAGTGGTGCTCCACTTTACACAAACTCCTGGTTTAACCAAATGTTTGGGTTATTCTCAAGGGCCGTTTAAACAAATGATGGTATGTGTTATTGTGCGATTAAGGGAAAGCCCAAAGAAAACAGAAACCAAACTTGCATGAGTTGTCTGGATTCTGCAAGATACTTACCGGTAAATTCTTGGCAGCATTGCAGAAGCTCACAGAAAGGCTTTGGGGGTTGTTGGTGTCTCTTCCCTTTCTTTGGATAACCAAGGATTGGAGGGGGAAAGTAATGGCCCTGCACTAACGCATATCCTATTACCTGCATGACTTATCAAACAGAGTTGCCAAAATAAGAGCTAGGACTAAACTCTGCCTCTTCAAAATTCTCATAAAAAGGACTGTGGTTGGCTCTGGGTCAGATCAGGTCCCACTGGATGGGGATAAGCCTTTCTCTTTCCTGATATCAATACTCTGCAATCCAAATGGCTATTTACCCTGCTGGGGGAAACTTTCAGGTACTGCAATAGCAGTTTTAAGTGGAAGGGGTGGTGTTTATAGCAGGAAGGTGATACAGGGAGGGTTAAATACCTCTTACTACTGCTGTGGTCCCAATACAATTCAGCCCACCCATTCCTGCAGCTGTTTTGAAAGGAAATTTAAGGAGCTGGGGCATTTGATCATGGGCTTCCAATTATCTCATCTAGCATGACCCAAATCCTCAACCTAGTGGTGATTCCACAGTGACTGCTCCTGGTCACCCCAAGGGAAGGACAGTTGCTTATGGTAGTGCATAACTACTAGCGCATAACTAGGTGATATGATAACCATCTTCAAGTACTTGAAGGGCTGTCATATAGAGGAGGGTGCTGAGTTGTTTTCTGTTGCCCCAGAGGGTTGGACCAGAACCAACGGGTTGAAATTAAATCAAAAGAGTTTCCGTCTAGACATTAGGAAGAATTTTCTAACTGTTGGAGCAGTTCCTCAGTGGAACAGGTTTCCTCAGGAGGTGGTAAGCTCTCCTTCCCTGGAGGTTTTTAAGATTAGATGGCCATCTGTCAGCAATGCTGATTCTATGACCTTAAGCAGATAATGAGAGGGAGAGCATCTTGGCCATCTTCTGGGCATGGAGTAGGGGTCACTGGGTGTGTGTGGGGGAGGTAGATGTGAATTTCCTGCATTGTGCAGGGGGTTGGACTAGATGACCCTGGTGGTCCCTTCCAACCTTATGATTCTAGGATAATTTGCATGTGTGAGACCCCAGGTTAAGGAAATAATCCCTACTGGGAAGCCTGTCAAAGTAGACAGAACTAGACTAGGGGCACTCTCCGTGGAAAAGAGGTTCATATAGGAAGACACACTACAGATAAACTGTAGGTAATGCAGCTTGGGAGGAAATATAAACAACAAATTGTCTCCCAAGTGAATATAAGTTATATTTAAGTTTGCTTTGTTGTGCATAATTTTAAAGTGCATGCAAAATAATTGTGATGTCCTAGATCCTGATGTCGAATCAACTTGAATGGAAGCTGAGGGATGCTGTCTGTCAGATGGATGGGGTGTTTCCTCCAAGGCAGAAAAATCCTCCTGTAGAGCACATGAATGTCCGTTGAAGGGAAGAAGAAAAGCCTTTATCACTAAAAATTGTGGTTCAGTAGTGATCAAGCTGAAGGTAGGTATTAGTTTGGTTTGAGTAACTCTGATGTTTTTCTTTCCACCTGCAGCAGTTAACATATCAGAGGTAATTTGTCTAATACTACTAGAGGAATGAAGCAGATTGGTTCACTCTGATGGAGGAGGCATGCTGGAAATTTATCATAAGCCAGAGGCTCACCCCTGGATTTTCAGATTTTAATTATATAATTGTGAATTGTGATAAATTTCCACCAGCTGAAGATTCTGCATACAGTATTTAAAACCATCTAGGCCCCTAGACTTGCCAGTTCAAATGTTCAAAATCTTCAGAGGCTTTTTAGAAGACACTTGCCATAATTTTAAACTTTTCCTCTTCCCGTGATGGTTAAAAAGCATAACATCAAAAAAGAATGATGAGATTACCATGTTGTTATTAAAAGCCTGTGAAGAACACCACCAGTAAAGTACTTCAAAGAGATCAGAGACTTCAAAATATAGAGGAACAGGCAGAGATAAGAGAGGTTTTAATGTACCAATTAAAACAGAGCTATGTTACTTTTTTGCCCCATTGGGTTATATTTTAGCGGAACGTTGGTTTTGCAATGAATTTAATTACTTGAGTGGGTGATATCAGAAGAATTACTTTATGTGAGAAAGACTGGAATTCTTTTAGAGAATAACTCATTATTATACTCTGATGTATGGGTGTTGTTTCCATTTTGGTCACATGGTTAAGGAAGGATTCTTAAATCAGTACTAGAGCACTTTTCATGCTGAAGATCCTAGGATTGTGCGAGGAGCGTACAATTAAACTAAATATGAGAAGATTAAACACTTTTGAATTGTAATGGGAAGAATTTAAGCAAGCAAAGCAACAGTGTTTACCTGTGTCTGCATCATGCTCATTAGCCAACCTTTTGGCAGCTGAAAATATGAAGCTGCCTTATATGGGGTCAAACTATTAGTTCATCTAGCTCAGTACAGTCTGTTCTGATTGGCAGCGGCTCATCACAGTCTCAAGCAATGGGCTTTCCCAGCCTTACTACTTGAGATCCTTTAACTGGTCATGCTAAGTATTAACAGAGTGAATGTGAGTCCTTTTCATTTCCATAGCCACTGCTAGAGAAGTCTCTTGGTAAGAGGGCCCATGTGACCCTTTTCGGCCTCTGTTCCAAAAGCGGTGCCATGCTCAAATGCTCAGCTTCTACATACAATTTAACTCAATTTATAACAGCAGAAAATGATTTTTTGGGAGGGGGCGTTCAACTGATTAAAGGATGCCAGCCTACCGCCAAGTAACCTCAATGTCTCATCACTCGTGTTTCCCAGATTTCAGGCCCAGACAGTCTTTCATGATGCATTATTGTCTAAGAAACTTTGTTTAACAGATAGCGGATGTGAGGTTTTCTTGACTGTTAATGGTTATGCCTAGGGCTGGGAAATTCCTATTAGCGACGTAATAGCAAATTATACAGCTGGTAAAATCTGTAAGCGACACAGTCCATCTTCTTCTTTTAATTCCATCCACTGCACTCACAGTTGAAAAGTTCCGATGCTGCAGGGCTCAGCACCAATTAAATGTGTGAAAGACCAGAGATTCTATGTATTCCTACGTTATATGGGGCTGATCTGCAATGGAGAACGTGGCAGGTCTCACACAGAAAAAGCTGGAAATGGGTAGGTTGCAAGAACAGTTAAGGGCCAATACTAACTGGTGAAGTGTGCTTGTAAACAGCGTGGTGATTTATAAGTGGTCTCCATAGTGTGTGCAAAATGGGGGACAGATTGGCCATTAAGGCCACTGGGAAAAGGGTTGGTGGGCTGATGGCCTAGACCAGTGGTTCCCAAATTTTTTGGGCCACTGCTCTCTTGGTTCCACAAACTCAACCCCAGTGCCCCTACCCTATAAAAAGCATTATTCAAAACAGGGGTTTGCATGATGCACTAAAGAAAATAAGAACAATAAAATTTCAAGACAGTAACAATTAATTGCACATCTATTCAAAATGAAATTAAAACTTTTTCGTTGCAATTTATTCAACGAAACTGATGAACTTGATCCAGTGGTACCAGCTCTTCAAAGTCTGGAACTTCACATATACATTGATGGGATCTGTGCTGGCAGCGACAGACCAAGAAAGGAATCTTGGGGTGGTAGTGGATAGCTCAATTAAGATGTCAACCCAGTGTGTGGCTGCGGTAAAAAAGGCAAATTCCATGCTGGCCATAATTAGACGAGGAATAGAGCATAATACTGCTGATATCATACTGCCCTTGTACAAATCTATGGTGAGACCACACTTGGAATATTGTGTGCAGTTCTGGTCACCACACCTAAAAAAGGATATTACGGAGCTTGAGAAGGTGCAGAAAAGAGCAACCAAAAGGATTAGGGGACTAGAGCAACTGTCCTATGGGGAGCGGTTAGGACGCTTAGGGCTGTTTAGCTTGGAAAGAAGGTGGCTAAGGGGAGACATGATAGAGGTCTATAAAATTATGCATGGTTTGGAGAGAGTGGACAGGGAGAAGTTTTTCTCCCTCTCCCATAATACTAGAACACGGGGTCATCTGCTAAAGCTGGAGGGAGACTTCCGGTAACGAGCTGGTCTCAAGCAGTTGTCCCTAGGGAGAGCTCCCAAGGGAATCCAAGAAACGCTTTGAATTTGTGTGCTTTTAGCACACCAACCTGGTCCTAAATAGTGGACCGGGATGCAGGAATTCCTCTGCAGCCCGAAGAAAGCGGTGTGACTCCCATACTCTCCTAGGGAGCTTTTTAAGCCCCCCGGAGGTGTGGATGTTTGTCCCCTCTGGCATCGAGTGGAGACTGCATCGCCGCAAGCATTTTCTTTGGCATTAGGCTTGGACCTCCATTACCTATAACCATCTTATGAACTGTTTTAATGAAGAAAAACCTCACCCTCCAAAATCTAAGTGAGTAACAAGAATTCTTTTGATCTTACCGGGAATAGAAGGCTGAATTGATTGGCAGAATTAACTGGGAACTCCGAACTCCCCCCCCCCATCATTTAAAAACTTTTTTGCTAAGATAAGATATCAGATAAAGTGACAAGGACTCTATCAAGTTGATCTGGGGGTAGACTAAACAAGTAACTTTCTGACAGATGTGGCAAGTACCAGTCATAGTTCATGACGTTTGAGGGGAAGGGAGAAATAAAACCCTCCCTCCCCTTGGTCACGCTACCTTTTCCAGGCCGGGAAGGTCCTCCTGCCACGTTTTCAAGATCTATTTTGAAGTGCCGGAAGACCTCTAGGAAGCAACACTATTGCATTGCAAGACGCCTGCCGACAACAGGGAGACGGGAAGTACAGAAGCACATAAGACCGGAAGTGAATCCCCCTGGTGCACCAATCAAAAGGTTTGCCATCAAAAAACTACAGAAAGGGGACGACGGAAGATCCGTGGCTGCACAGTTTCCTGCCGACTTCCTACGTCCTGTTTGCTTGCCGACCTAGAGTGTCCAAAAAAACTTGATGGTACTTCAAACTTTAAAACTTATTCTCTAGCTGTTTTTTGAGGATTTATTGGGGAACATCTTAGCGATTAGGCTCAGCATGAACTATTAACCTACTCACACTCTGGAAAATCACTTTTTAAGACTTGCCAAAATCGCTGAAATAAAACACCAACTATCAGTGTATACAGTATCATCTGCAACATCTAAATCCTAAGAACCCTTGCAAGCAGTAAACATGGAAAAAAGAATTCAAGACATGTTTGCTAAGCAAAATGAGACAATTACAAAACAGTATGAACAGCTGTCAAAGCAGCTGGATCAAATGACCATTAGGATGAACATCTTAACCCAGAAAATGAGGTACCAGAAGCACTTAAAGATACTTCTACCCAGTCAATTACTCAAAAAATGAATGAGGGAGACCTTAAAGAAGTGCCTCTACTTGTCAAGAGAGACGAGGAACAGAAGAATTCAGTAGAGGAAATGGAAAACTTCAATAAGCAAAATATAATAATCTGGCTGACAACAATGGAATTGAATGTGAGTCATTTTGATTTTGGTCTCTTTAACCTGCTCGATGAACTGTTCAATACTTGCTTGGAGGATTTAACGAGTAGAAAAACTGGAGCTGCCAGGATCTTTCTCTTTGAATTTGAGATGGAACAGATTGCAACGTGGATTTACTATGAAGACCATCTACTCGCAGAAGAGGCTTTATCAATAACCTCCAAGGGTGTTCTTCGAAGCTTACTGTTAATGGGGAAAGGAAGAAGACGCTGGAAATTCCGGGCAAAGGGACTAATTTAAAAGAGTTTGGTCTTTCTTGGCGATATGATTAAAAGGAACTGGTTAAAAGGACTGGCTTAAATGGAAATAGTACCATATATGATATTGATTTACCAGAATTATAATATGTTTGAAACCATATATGATATTGATTTACTAGAATTATAATATGTCTGAAATGAATGTTAGGGCTAAATGGAAGATTTATAAAATATTTAATTTTTAATAGACATGGAGGGAGGTGTAAGGGAACTTAATATTTTTTTCTTTTTTGATTATATACAAACATCTCTTAATGGTTCCTATCTGTTTTTATTTTTATTGATTATTTTAATTGTTAAGCCATGTGTTTAATAATTTTGGGAAAATGTTATTTTCAATGGGACCATTTAAAGAATACTTTCTGATCTAATCCCTTATTTACACCTTTTATTAATTTTAAATTAGTATCGATTTAATGATGTTAGATAGGATAAGAATATGTTTATTAAAACAGTATTGGGATTAGTTCCATTAGCAAACGTTTATACAATTTATTTTTGGACAGGTAAGGGGGAAGTCAATTTATTGTTAATTTGGTAGTACTAGCTGTTTTTTAGTATTATTGCTATTCTTTAATACTGGATATTGTTTTGTATGCTGATGTGTTAAATAAAAAAAAACTATTTTAAAAAATCTGCTAAAGCTGGAGGGTGAAAGATTCAAAACAGATAAACGGAAGTATTTTTTCACACAACGCATGTTAAATTGTGGAACTCCCTGCCCCAGGATGTGGTGATGGCTGCCAGCTTGGAGGGCTTTAAGAGGGGAGTGAACGTGTTCATGGAGGAAAGGGGTATTCATGGCTATTAGTTGGAATGGATGCTGGTCATGCTGCATACCTGTTCTCTCTAGTATCAGAGGAGCATGCCTATTATTTTGGGTGCGGTGGAACACGGGCAGGATGGTGCTGCTGCAGTCGTCTTGTTTGTGGCTTCCTAGAAGCACCTGGTTGGCCACTGTGTGAGCAGACTGCTGGACTTGATGGGCCTTGGTCTGATCCAGCAGGGCCTTTCTTATGTTATGTTGGAAAAAAATTCAGATAGTTTCCACCAGATTTGCCATCATGGTGCCATAGCTTGATCTATTGTAAATTAGTTAACAACACAGTTGAAGGGGCCCACCTCTAGCGCCCCCTAGCTGCCCCTTGCCTCTTAGTGCTCCCCCTAGGTAATCCCACTGCCCCCAGGGGGTGGTATTGCCCACTTTGGGAACCACTGGCCTAGACAGTCATCCTCATGCTGAGTCTACCCCCACTCCTGTGCAAGGGGCAACACCAGGCCTGTGCCCAGCAGGAATGAGACAATGACCGCAGCCTTGTGAGTGGTGGTGGGCACGAGCCCCCTTTTTCTACTTCCACCCCCCTTTTGTCTGGGGGTGGACTGGGGCCTCCTGATCCACCCCAGTTTATTAGTTGTGTTGCAATGGAAGGGTGTGGCTATTTCCCTACTGAACAGAACAGAAACATCTATTGCGGCATTGCACCAATAAAAATTAAGAACATAACAGCAATATTACAGCGGATACATTGATATTGTTTAAAAGTTGTGTCATGTTAATTTAAAAGAATATATATAAATTAAAATGTTTCACGATTTGGATAAGAAATAAACATTTTGACACAAAAATTCCCTACTGTAATTTTTGGAAGGCCTTCCCATTTTTTCAGAGGCTTCCAAGCAATTCTCAGTCTTTTCTCGCCCTGTTCTCAAAATTCCTTACATAAGGGAGCAGGAGTATCCATGGAAAACAGACTAAAAGAAGGGGACACAAGGTCAACTGTCTCTGCAATATGCACACGGCGCAGGGTATACCGTAGATACCTGCTGTTTTCATAGTTTGAAGCACAGTGGGGGCATTTGGGCTAGATGCACTAATAGTCTGATGGCAGAAGGCAGTTCCTTCTGTCCTGCAAGGCTGGAGAGCAAGAGATGGATAGGAACAGAATTCATTCTTCCAAGATGATGGGTGTTACAGATTGTGGAGGGTGGAGGAATGGCCAAGGGTATGCTATATAGTCTTTGCAATCCCTCTTTTTTATGCTCACAGTGGAGGCGATTTCTAGTTCCAAAGATTCTCTCGCCCCCTTACCCAGCCTAATCAGCTCTTCTGGCTTCACTATCCAGGATGTGCAGTAAGAGTTAAAATCACCTCTGAATATTATCTGAGGCTGTGAACTTCTTAAACCTTCTGCTAACCAGCCATGGAGCTGCAGGGTCCCTCACTATCATTAGTTGATTGCATTCCAAACCCAGGTCACAAGACAAAGTTCACTCTCTCTCCAGTTCTGTTTGCTGGTTTTGCTTTTTAACCAAATGGGATTAGTGTTGAGTTTTTGATGTTGCTTAGGTAATAATTTCAGCAAAATCCTACTTAGTTTACTGGGTAGCCTAGGGCATCAGCTGCCTCCACAGCTTTCTCCTAGTTTTATCAAGTGTCTGAAATCAAAATGTGCTTTAACGGGGCTGTGTCATAAAGAGAATATATATGTTTTAAATAAAGCCTATGGTTGAGGGCAGCAATGGTGGGCAGCTAGGCCTACAGTTGAGGGCAGCAAGGGTGTGTTATCATAGCTGGCCTCCCTTCCCCCTCTCTGTTCTTTTGCTCCACCTACTGAATTTAAGGGGGGTCCTGGTTGCTGTCCCCTGGCTCTTTATGGACCAGTGTGCAAACAATAGGCGCAAATAGGTTGCTGATAATTTTAATCTTATGTTTTTATATTGAGTTTTATTGGATTTTATAAGTTATGTGTTGTATTTCTGATCGACGTGAGCCGCTCTGAGCCCGGCCTTGGTCAGCATAGAGAGTGGGGTAACAAATTTAATAAATAAATAAATAAATAAATAAAAGCGGTGGATTCAGACTAGCATCTTAACTACTCTGTATATGCATAGCTGTACGACTCATGACAGCATGCCATGATGTAGCATTCACATCTTGGACAGGAGAAATACCCCCCCCCCAGCAATTCCATCATAAAAGGTTACTACACAAGGCTAAGTGCATAGGCTTGCATTGACATAGCTAGCTCTGTAGTGGCTACTATGCCTTCAGGGTGCCATGCATTTTAATTGTCCTCCCAATATGCCCTCTAGTTCCCTAACTTTACACTGTGCAGCTCTTGTCCATAAATTGCATTGGCAAAAGTGGCTGTGGGGAGGGCCCATGGCTCAGGGAAGGAGCTATGGCTCAGTGGTAGAGCAACTGATTGGCATGCAGAAGGTTGCAGGTTCAATCCCTGGCAACTCCCACTTAAGAGTCATGTAGTAGGTGATGTGAAAAACCTTCCTCTGAGTCCTTGGAGAGCAGGTGCTAGTCTGAGTAGACAATACTGACCTTGATGGACCAAGGATCTGATTCAGTATAAGGCAGCTTCATGTGTGTTCATGTGTCCGTGTAGAACTCATTGCCTGTGCTATTGACTGGTATTCAGTACTATTGCAGTTCCCCAGTTCATGATGGTGGACTTGCACAGCACTGGTTAGGTCCTGTCCTACACTAGAGTAGTGTTTAAATTAGCTGAAACAGCCTTGGGGTGGGTGGGAAAGACTTCTTGTAGTCATAGCAGAAAGTTCAGTGGAAGAATGGTGTTTCAATGGATAACAGCATTTGAAGAAGAAGAGTTGGTTTGTATATGCCGACTTTCTCTACCACTTAAGGGAGACTCAAACTGGCTTACAATCACCTTCCCTCCCCCTCTCCACAACAGACACCCTGTGAGGTAGGTGGGGCTGAGAGAGCTCTTGTGGCATGGCTCTTATCATTGGGTCATTCTTCCTAATATTTAACTTCAGCATACCTTTCCTGCCTCAATCTACAAGTATGGCTTCTTTGCCTGTTCTTAGATATCAGGAGCCGTTGTCCCCTCTCTCTTCTTTCTGTAATCCTTTAAAAAATATCTGCAGACTCTCTTTCCCTTCCTATGACCTAACCACACTCATGTTCCTTCACTTATAACATAAACAAAGCAAAGCACTTGGAAAGTGCAGAAGGAAAAAATTACCAGCATTCTGTGATTGTGTGAACAAATTGCTCCATCTTACACACTTAACAGCCTGTGCTGTTAGTTTGACTGCCTGCTGAGGTATTTTATTAATGCAGGATTATTGTATAAATGCTCTTAATCCAACATAAATTCTTTGCATATGTTACAATCACACGTGCAGGAAGCCTACCAACCACACGTAATGGGAGTATGGACTGCTCCTGATCCTCCAGTCCCAACATGTGCGGTCGCCATGCTTTATGATAAAGGGCAACACAGGTATATCCCACATGCATACAGCTTCAACATGTGTAGACTGACAACTGGGTTTGTGTTCACCTGTAGAAAGGCTGTATGTGCATATGAATACACACATCGTCCCTTTTCACACAACACTGTGACTGCATGTATCAGGAGGTTTGTGGGCAGCAGATGTTCAAGGTTGCAATGTTTGAAAAGGTCTGTAGTCAGTATGGAATACTCCAAATTTTATAAATAGAACTAGGCAGCTGGTGGCCCTGGATCAAATCCAGTTCTTTAAGTATATTAACCCAATTGCCAGTTCCAGCACACACACAATTGCCAATTCCAGCATCAGTGACTACAGGAACAAGGGGCTGTGGCTCTGTTTGTAGAGCATCTGCTTGGCATGCAGAAGGTCCCAGGTTCAATCCACGGCATCTCCAGTTATAGGGACTAGGCAAATTGGTGATGTGAAAGACCTCTGCCTGAGACCCTGGAGGGCTGCTGCCGGTCTGAGTAGACAATACTGATTTTGATGGACCAAGGGTCTGACTCAGTATAAGGCAGCTCCATGTGTTCATGTGTACCTCTGAATGTCTCTTTTCTTGAAAACCATATGGGTCCACCATAAGTCAGCTGTGACTTGACATTTAAAAAAAAGTTTTTTTAGCAGGTACAAGCTTTTCCGACTATTGTGGCTTGCAGTGTGTATGTACTTTTACTAGAATTCTCCCTCCATGGCTATTAAAAGGCACACACTTTCCCCTGTTGCATTTGGCAATCTTTAGCTGGTTGGCATTGCACTAGCAAACAGAACTCCCCTCTCAGAGGCCCAGGAGCTGAAGTGTTAAATTTCTGCAGACATGCATGGAGACCAACATCCCATCTCATAAAACACATTTACCTTGGGGTGAGAAAACCTGGCACCAAGCGCTTGCTCCAGCCAGTGCAACGCTGAGGCAAAGCTTCCCTCTAATTAGCTGGTATTTGCTATAATAGCTATTATGTTTCTGGTTATAAAGTCCTGAGGACAATGGCTCCTTCTTTCTCGTTGAAGTTCAGGAGGGGGGGGGAAAGCAAAAACCCTCCCCAAAAAACGGGTTACTATTTTTTCCCAGACACACCCCTCTTTTCCCATATCTTGCAAATCAGAAGTACTGCTGATGAAGACGGCAATGACGGAAAGTGTGGTTAGATTACAAAAGCAGATAAGGAAAGCCCTTTATTTCCATCTTTTATTATACAACTAGTATTGAGATTTACCTATGTCTCTGAAAACCATCATAAAATCCAAAAGGTTTTTTTTTGTGTGGTGGTAGAGACTGTGTCAAAGTTTGTCTTGAACTGAAGGTGCAAACTGGGAAGTCAGGCGATTCTTATAATATACATCCCTGTTATAGCTGTAGGATATGTGTAAATTTGCATTTCAAAACCGGAAATCAGCCTAAAAATCAGTGCCTGAAAGATTCAGGTTTTACAGTATTGGTGACTTTGGAATTGTCAAGAGTTGCATATACACACATGAAGCTGCCTTATACTGAATCAGACCCTTGGTCCATCAAAGTCAGTATTGTCTACTCAGACCGGCAGCGGCTCTCCAGGGTCTCAGGCAGGGGTCTTTCACATCACCTACTTGCCTAGTCCCTATAACTGGAGATGCCGGGATTGAACTTGGGACCTTCAGCATGCCAAGCAGATGCTCTACCACTGAGCCACAGCCCCTCCCCTTCTAATGATCTTATATGTGCATTCTGCCATGCATAAGAAGCCTTTGGCAAAATCTGTTACATATCAGGCCACTGTCTTATGGATGCTAAGAAAATAAGCATGGCCTCAGGCAATGATGCCCGTGGTAAGATGAAGTGGAGGTTTTTATTTATTTACTTCATTTATACCCCACCATTCTCAACAGGGACTCAAAGTGGCTCCCATCATTCTGCTGTCCTCTATTTTATCCTTAACAGCTACAGCCTTGTGAGGTAGGTTAGGCCAAGAGTATGTGAGTGGACTAAGATCACCCAGCAAGCTTCCATGGCTGACTGGGGATTCAAATCCAGCTCTCCCTCATACTAGTCTGACATTCTAACCACCACACCACATTGGCTCTCTACCCTGTTTTACTACCTTGACTCCTAGTTTCTGGAGTACCCACCCATACACCCTTCTTTTCACTCTTTTCTTCAGCAATATCTTCTCAACCCCTGCTAAAACAATTTGGCAAAAATCCACACAAACAGCACATAATAATCAAAGTGTTCTATTTTACAAATCTGCATTGTTGATACAATTCTGTGCATGTTTAACATAGTTATAACCAAAGTACACCCTGTCTTCCTTGTGAAATGGAACTTTGAAATTTCCATCCAGAATTTTGCATTTGGCATAAACATTATTGAGAACTGGGAATACTGTAATAATTTGGGTTGCCAACTGCCAGGTAGTAGCAGGAGATCTGCTAATACAACTGATCACCAGCCAATAGAGATCAGATCACCTGGAGAAAAACGGCCGCTTTTGCAATTTGACTCTATGGCATTGAAGTCCCTTCCCAAACCCCGCCCTCTTCAGGCTCCACCCTAAAAAAAACTCCTGCCGGTGGCGAAGAGGGACCTGGCAACTCAAGTAATAATGCAGGATAGCTCTAGACAAATTAATAGATTTCCCCTCTGCTTGTGCTCATTGTGAGCAGGACTGGCGGAATTCCCGGGACTTTCCCCTTTAAAGGGGGAACTGCAGGTTGGATGTGAGTGGAGTGCCTGTCCCGTTCCATTTGGCCCATTAAAGGGCTTGCGTTTGTTTGTTCTTCTTTTCCAGCCAACCATGCTGTAGGGTTACTCTGCTGTAGTGTAGTGTTACAGCATGGTTCAGCAAAGGAAGTGAGGGGAAGCCGGTGGGTTCTGGGCTGCAGGGAGTCCTGGTGAGATCACTGTTGCATATGCACTTTGCCACAGATGCAACGGGAGAAAAAGGCAGTAGTGGTGAGCAGCTTGCCATAGCAGAGCATGCAGTGTGTGTTTTTGCACCCCTGTGTAGATGCAGCCAAAGAACAGACTTCCCTAACAGAGCAGCCAAGTGTTGCCTTTCTGTGTCAGAATAAGGTCTAAGTCAACAGTCTGGGCACAGCAGTGCGAGCCATCTCCTGCTGTTCATTCCCAGCATCAGGCACCTCAGGGCTTCAATCAGCTAGAAGGACAGGGAGGGGCCTTGGCTCAGTGGTAGAGCATCTGCTCTGCATGCATAAGGTCCCAGGTTCAATCCCCGGCATCTCCAGTTAAAGGAACCAGGCAAGTAGGTGTTGTGAAAGACCCCTGCCTGAGATCCTGGAGAGCTGCTGCCAGTCAGAGTAGACAATACTGACTTTGATGGACCAAGGGTCTGGTTCAGTATAAGGCAGCTTCATGAGTTCATGTATGTGTTCAAGGGCTAAGAGCCATGGATAGACCAGTCCTGCATAAATTTATCTGATCCCTTTTTTAAAAAAAATCTGAACTAGTTGAATTACCACATCTTTTAGACGTGAATTCTATATATTAACATTTCACTGGGTGACCCTGAATTATGAGAAATGTCTCTTGCCTCCATATCATAATTTTATAATCCTCCACCCCCTTGCAGTCTTTCCAGTCCCAAACGGTTTAGGATAGTACACCATCTGATTCCTTGTTCTTTGATATTCTTTTCTGAGATGGAACAAACAGCACCCAGCAAAACAATACTGTGAATGTAGCATTATGAGGCTTGTTGTTTCATATGTAATACAGTCCTTGACTTGGACTGGGCTCAGTCTCAAAGTTCGCAGTTTATCCTGAGGTCCTTGGAAAAAAGAAAAATTAATATCCAGAACGTCATAAGGTCTGAGAAACTGGTAATGGTGCAATTGGCCAAACGGTTCCAGCACAATTAAGATAGCAAGTAATTTTATTTACAGCACTCACTAAACACATTTCAAAAAATAAACTAAAAAGAGTTAAGAATAGATTTAACTACAAATCATAAAAGTAATTAAAATCTGTAATTCCAGTTGTTACACTAGGAATGGCATGAAAACTTGCCAGCACGATTAGAACACCCCAGTGCCTCCGGAGTCTGAGATCACTTAGAAAGGTATTCCCCTGGAATGAGCTTGGCATGAAGTCATGAGTTCTGTTTCCACCTTATAACAAGGTTAACAGAGAACAACATCTGCATTTAAATGCAAGAAAATGATCCTTTATAAGAAAGCTTTGTATGCAATATGGTTATGACCTCATCTAGGGCGGGTCGCACCTGTAGCATCAACATAATCACCTTAAAAAAACACCTTTAAAAACTAAAATAAGACCCTTGGTTACAATGTAGACCATTCAACCATCGATATCAATAACAAAAATATTTGGAAAATTATGTATACTTTAAGTACTGAATTTTGAAGGAGAAAACAGGTAAAGGAAAGAGACATGTATTTCACAGAGGTGTTTTGATTATTCCTCAGTTGATCATATAATGAAGGTCAGATCTTTTGAAGGAGAAATGAAACAAAAGGAACAAGATGGGGGGAAAGACAAGGAGAGATCTAGAAAGAAACATCTGACCGTTACTGGTCCCTTTTTAAATGCCCCATATCAACAGAGATCTCATGGCAACCGGATTGTGCCACAGAGTCAGCTGTTGACACATTTAGAAGAAGAGTTGGTTTTTATATGCCGACTTTCTCTACTACTTAAGGAAGAATCAAACCGGCTTACGATCACCTTCCCTTCACCTCCCCTTAACAGGCAGGTGGGGAGGTGGGGCTGAGAGAGTTCGGAGAGAGCTGTGACTGGCTCAAGGTCACCCAGCAGGCTTCACGTGGAGGAGTGGAGAAACCAACCCGGTTCTCCAGATTAGCCTCTGCCGCTCATGTGGAGGAGTGGGGAATCAAACCCGGTTCTCCAGATCAGAGTATGCGGTATGAGACTCACTGTCGCTGGAAGTTGCCAGACTTCAGATTGCTGTCCCTAAATCATTTTAGTATAGACTGTTTTAATACAGATCACATACTCTTGATGTGCACTAAGGAACTTGGCATTCAGTGAAACAGATGTGGGGAAGAGGGTTTGGCACTATGCAGGAGATTCTGTTGTCTTTGATAAGTGTCAATCCTGTCTGTGAGAAAGAGTTGGGCGTCAAGCCCAGCGCTGGGTGTTCCTCTCTTCTGCACATCTTACTCCACGTTTCCTCTTCATCAGGGGACTCCTCTTCAAATTGCACTAGCTTTATGGATTTGTAACAGGGCACACATGCCAGAATGCACACACCCAAGCCAGGTTTTTAAAAAGCAGATTACTATTGTCAGTAAGGCAATAAAGTGAGCCTATCAGCTTCCCAGCTGGCCAGTACATTACTTGATTGCTTCCATGTTTTACTCTTGCTGTATGCATCTGTTGGCTCTTATGCTTAAACTTGGGTTAGTGTAGGGATGGAGGTGTTTATCTTTGTTTAGAATCCAGCAGGGCGTGTCTCTTGTCATCTTCTTCAATACAGGAAAGGTACACTGAGCAAGGCTGATACAGTGCTATCATTATTTAATTATTAATTCATGGGAATTAACTATTAAAATTCGTTTCAGAGCTGTGTTGGTCTGCGGTAGATCTGTTAGGTTTGAGTCCAGTAGGACCTTGGAGACCAACAAGATATTTGAGGTTGCTTTCAAGAGCTTATAAATGCTACTGTACTAGAACCTAACTACTTCATAGAACCATAGAGTTGGAAGGAACCACCAGGGTCATCTAGTCCAACCCCCTGCACAAGCCAGGAAATTCACAACTACCTCCCCTCCACCACCACCCCAGTGACCCCCTACTCCATGCCCAGAAGATGGCGAAGATGCCCTCCCTCTCACCATCTGCTTAAGGTCATAGAATCAGCATTTAAAACTTCCAGGGAAGGAGAGCTGCCCTCCTCCCAAGGAAGCCTGTTCCAGTGAGGAACTGCTCTGTTAGAAAATTCTTCCTAATGTCTAGACGGAAATTCTTTTGATTTAATTTCAACCCATTGGTTCTGGTCTGACCTTCTGGAGCCGCATGTCAGAATGCCAGTTCTGTGGTTTCGGAACCAAAGCGTTTGGACAGAGACCTCCTCAGAGCCAGCGTGGGGTAGTGGTTAAGAGTGGTGGTTTGGAGCAGTGGACTCCGATCCGGAGAACCGGGTTGGTTTCCCCACTCCTACACACGAAGCCAGCTGGGTGACCTTGGGCCAGTCACAGCTCTGTTAGAGCTCTCTCAGCCCCACCTACCTCACAGGGTGTCTGTTGTGGGGAGGGGAAGGGAAGGTGATTGTAAGCCGGTTTGATTCTCCCTTAAGTGGTAGAGAAAGTCGGCATATAAAAACCAACTCTTCTTCTTCTGAACTGGTATTCTCTCCTTGATGTTTACAACTGCTGCATTAGTTTACAATTAGAAAGCTGTCTGTTTCTTTCCCTAAACAACTCCTATAATATCAATGGCAGGCAACTCTTTGGGGCTCTTTTGATAAAGATTTACCTCGACTGCATCACATGGGATCAACAATGCTCGCTGAGCAAACAAACACCATGTTATTCGCCAGCTCCTTAAGTTGAAGTACTCAAAAGTAAATTGATACAGCGGCCATTGGCAGTCACTGTCAGGAATTCAAGCTGTGAAAGACATGCACATCCATATGAAGAATGGCAGTGTCAAAATTCACACTTGAAATACAGTGAGGAACACATGGGCAGGAGTACAAGGAAACCTCTGCTTTAAGTGCCGTGAGGCCCAGGCATTGTATTAGGATGTGTTCCACTTACCACAAGTTTACTTACAGATATTCATTGATAGTGGAACAAAAAGTTAATTTTTCTGCGATAAATGGCAAGTGCAATTGGAACAAAATTAGTTGAATGCTCATTAATGACAGACTAATGCTGCCAGTTTAGGCATCTTACAAAGAAGTAAATTTTAATGAACTCTGACGGGGCTGCAAGAATTCCTTAGCGTAGCGGCATTTTTATCTTCATGGTGCACTGGAGACATTCACACATTTTGCCTTCTCAGTGTAATTATTAAAATTAGAAAAAAATTCATGTGTTCAGTAGCTGCTTCTGCCAGGGAGGCTGAACCACTGTACTAAAAAGCATATTTCTACTTCAGAAAGGATTCTAGGGATGCTATTGTTCTTCCTTGGAAAACTCTCAGTGGCATGGTTTCAAGAACATCTCAAGTTTACTCCAGAGAAGTGCCATTGGAAATCCACATTGTCCATTTTTGGCTGACCTGTCCCAGTCCAGGATTCCATTCCCAAAAGACTACAACCCTCACCAAAGTGGTGTACTGGGGCTGGGAGATCTGCTCCCTGTCATACTGAATTTTAGGCAGTCCCCCCACCCAGCAAAGCTGAAGGCAGATGCTGTGGTGCTCTTAAGATGAAGTTGTATGCTTAGGGAGTGAAGGTGTTCATCCACCTTCTGTGCCTCAGCAGCAGCTGAATCTACAACAGGGAGGTGACAGGAGAGAGGCAGAATGATGAAAGAAAGAATCCGGGTGTCAGCTCTGAACATGTGTCTGCACCAGGGGGTCCAGCACATGCTGGGGACGGGGACAGCTGTGTCCTGGTGTTGTACTGTGTGTTCGGAGAGGGGAGGAACCTAGAGCAACTTGGGGTGGGTGGAGGTCACAGGAATCTTAGCAGCTTGAAGTGGCTCAATTAAAGCACTGGGCTGGGGGGGATCTGCAGTGGTTCTCAACCATTTTTGCACCATTCCCACCAATTCACCATTGTTCAGAATATAATTCCCCCCTTCCCAAGATAATCATAAACTTTATTGAATGTTGCAAATTAAAAACAAATTACAATTTTACAGATTGTACATAATCAACAGGACATCACATTTTGCTGAACAGTGGTCCCAATTCATACCCTGGAACCCTAAACCCCCCCCGGGGGGGGGGAATTCCTCCCTTGTTGAGAACCCATGTTCTAGAGTATGGAAAAGCTGAAGAGGGTGCCAGAATGCAGGGAATTAGGGGAAAGGGGCATTAATGTGCCATGAAAGGCAGTGGCAGGCTGGGTCTAAAAATATGGGTTGCCAGGAGACAAAGGGGGCCCACCCACAACTATAAGGCCCACCCACAAAGGGGGCCCACCCACAACTAAATTTAATTTATCAATTTTTATTTTTAACATATTGTCGAATGTTTAAGGGCCCCCCACTGCATCAGAGGGCCAAAGGGCCCACTTGCCATCAGGCAAGCTGACCCAATGGCCAGTCCGCCACTGATGGGAGGGAACGTTGGGGAAGGGGGGGTGGGAGAGAGAAAAGGAAAGGTGGTGCAATTGGGATGATCCCGGCCACAGCTACAGAATTTGGGAGAATGCTTGGAGGGAAAATCATTAATGGGGGTCGGACCCGCTCTCCCCATTAATGATTTCCCCTCCAAGCATTCTCCCAAATTCTGTAGCTGTGGCCAGGATCATCCAAATTGCCCCACCTTTCCTTTTCTCTCTCCCCCCATGGAAAGGAGAGTCCCTCCCCCGCGTGCGTGTGGGGGTTTCCTGCCAAAACCCGAATAGAAACCGTTTCAGGTTTTGGGAAGCAGTCTGCATTCGGAAGGAGTAGAAAAGAGCAAGAGTCCAGGAGCACCTTAAAGACTAACAAGAATATTTCCTGGCAGGGTGTGAGCTTTCGTGAGCCACAGCACACTTCTTCAGATGCAGCTAGAATGTGAATCCATCTGTCTTTAATTCACCGTGGGTAGCCGTGTTAGTCTGTCTGCAGTAGTAGAAAAGAGCAAGAGTCCAGGAGCACCTTAAAGACTAACAAGAATATTTCCTGGCAGGGTATGAGCTTTCGTGAGCCACAGCACACTTCTTCAGATGCAGCTAGAATGTGAATCCATCTGTCTTTAATTCACCGTGGGTAGCCGTGTTAGTCTGTCTGCAGTAGTAGAAAAGAGCAAGAGTCCAGGAGCACCTTAAAGACTAACAAGAATATTTCCTGGCAGGGTGTGAGCTTTCGTGAGCCACAGCACACTTCTTCAGATGCAGCTAGAATGTGAATCCATCTGTCTTTAATTCACCGTGGGTAGCCGTGTTAGTCTGTCTGCAGTAGTAGAAAAGAGCAAGAGTCCAGGAGCACCTTAAAGACTAACAAGAATATTTCCTGGCTGGGTGTGAGCTTTCGTGAGCCACAGCACACTTCTTCAGATGCAGCTAGAATGTGAATCCATCTGCCTTTAAGTAGAGGAGAGTGAATTCAGACAAGCATTAATATGTAAATGTTAATAGTGTGTAAATGTGAAGAGCAGGCGTGATGGGATGAGGTGTGGTCTGCAGAAGAGTCTGCGATGTCCAGGGGAGAGATGGGTGTGCATTTGGAAGGGGGGGGGGAGAGTAGGAAGACGCTCCATCCCCGGTGGTGGCGAGAGGGCTGGGGGGGGGGCGACTGAGGACTGCCCCGGGGTGCCCCTGTCGGTCGCCGCCGCGCGGGGCGGAGGGTGGGTGGGGGGTGCGAGGGAGGGAAGGCGGGAGGGGCGGGCGCGGGGCGTGGGGGGAGGCGGGGCGGAGGGCTGCCGGAGCCCCCGGGGTCGGCTCGCCTGGCTCCGTCCCTTCTTTTTTTTTTGCACGACGCCGTCCGTCGCTGTTGCAAGACTCCGGCGGGAGAGAGGCGCGGGAGCGGGGCGGGAGGGCGAGCGCGCCGCCCGGGGAAGGAAGGCAGGAGGGAAGGGAGGCAGCGACGGCGGGCGCCTGCTCCTGCTGCCGGCCGGCCCGACCCGACCCGCGGCGACGCGAGCGGCCCAGACGCCGCCTGCGGGAGAAAGAGGGAGGAAGGCGGCGGCGGCCCTTTTGGCCCCTGACCCGACCTGACCCGACCCCGCCGTCCGCTTCGCCCGCCAGGGGAAAGGCGGCTCACCTGCTGCCTGCGCGGCGCCGGGACTCACTGGAGGGGAGGAAAAAGTTGCCGCCGCCGCCGCTGTTGCTGCCGCTGCCAGGCGCGGAGAGACAGGTAGGGGGCGCCGCTGTGCGGGCAGGCGCCTGAGCGGGACGCGGCGCAGGAGGGCCGCCTGGCGAGGCCTTTTTGGAGGGAAGCGCCGTCCCCGTCTGGGGCGGCGGTGTGGGGGGTGGAGTGTGTGTGTAATTGTGTGTGGGGGAAATTGTGTGTGTGTGGGGGGGAATTTTGTGTGTGTGTGTGTGGGGAATTTTGTGTGTGTGTGTGGGGGGAATTGTGTGTGTGTGTGGGGGGGAATTTTGTGTGTGTGTGGGGGGGAATTTTGTGTATGTGTGGGGGGGAAATTTTGTGTATGTGTGGGGGGGAAATTTTGTGTGGGGGGGAATTTTGTGTGTGTGTGTGGGAAAATTTGTGTGTGTGGGATTTTGTGTGGGGGGGAATTGTGTGTGTGTGTGGAATTGTGTGGGGGGGGAATTGTGTGTCTGTGTTTGTGTGTGTGTCGTCGCGTTCTTGGAGGCGAAGTTTGTGGAGACACCCGCCCCCCATGTTCACACGTCCTCTCCCCCCGCCCGCACACCTCAAATTTTCCGGCCCTTGTGTTAGTTCCCGGTGGCGGGCTGGGCCTAAAAACATGGGTCGCCGGGAGACAAAAGCCCCCCCCCCGCCCACGACTAGAAGGCTGTCGTTTGATATATATATATATACTTTTAGAAGAAATAAATAAAAATTTCCAAAAAGCGGAAAAAAGGAGCAATTAAACCTTTAGTGGTCATGGCTTGGGGGCTTTTGCTATGTTTTTTTTCAAGCTGCTCAAAGGTCATCCGCGTTTTTTAACAGGTCGTCTCATGTTGAAGGGGCCCCCCACACTTCAGGAAGGGCCCACTGGCCATGGGGCGAGCTGACCCCCCCCTGGGCGCTGTCATCACCCCCCCTCACCCCCCCACCGCCAGTTTCCTGGCCCTTGTCGTGGTTCCCTCGGGGGGGGGCGGGGGGGTTTGTTGTGACGTGAGGAAGAGGCCGGAGGCGGCGGCGGCGCCCCTTCTCGGGAGACACGCGTCGGAGTTGCTTGCCGGCGGCGCCTCGTGCGGGGGCCGGCGTGAGCCCCGGGACCAGTTGGGGACCCTCCCTTGGACTTGTGTTTGCCAAAGGGGAAGAGCGCTTTGGAGAGGGTGCAGAGCGCCTTTCCGTCGCCCAGGTGGGGCTGGGGAGTGGACTTCGTAGGGAAGGGGGGGGTCATCTACCTGGAAAGCAGACGATCTCTCTCTCTCTCTCTCTCTCTCTCTCTCTCTCTCTCTCTCTCTCTCTCTCTCTCTTTTAATAGTAGAAAAGGGCAAGCGTCCAGTAGCACCTTAAAGACTAACAAAAATATTTTCTGGCAGGGTAGGAGCTTTCGTGAGCCACAGCTCACTTCTTGTTAGTCTTTAAGGTGCTACTGGACTCTTGCTCTTTTCGACTATTAAAATATCTATCCTGGAAGCCCAGCAAAAATATTTTCTGGCCGGGTATGAGCTTCGAAGAAGTGAGCTGTGGCTCACGAAAGCTCATACCCTGCCAGAAAATATTTTTGTTGGTCTTTAAGGTGCTACTGGACTCATGCCCTTTTCTACTACTGCAGACAGACTAACATGGCTACCCACTGTGAATTATCTCTCTTAATGAAATCAAACCTTCCCATGTGTTTGCAGCCTATGTTTAGTTTTGGGGGAGCGGGGCAAGAATGAGAGCCAGCATGTTCTATGGCAGTGGTTCTCAACCTTTTTTACTCCATTTCCCCCCGTTTCACCATTGTTCGGAATATAATTCCCCCTCCCTTCCCAAAACAGTCTATCTCAAAAGGTGCAGTCCAAATAATATGCACTTTGCGGAATAGCGGTCCCAATTCCCCCCCTGGAATCCCCCCCCTTGTTGAGAACCCCTGTTCTATGGGGAAGAAGAAGAGGTCAGCTGGGCTTCCAGGATCGATATCCAAATTGGGGAGGGGCCGTGGCTCAGTGGTAGAGCATCTGCTTGGCATGCAGAAGGTCCAGGTTCAACCCCTGGCATCTCCAGTTAAAAAGGGGCTAGGCAAGTAGGTGATGTGAAAGACCTCTGCCTGAGACCCTGGAGAGCCGCTGCCAAACTGAGTAGACAATACTGACTTTGATGGACTTTACAAGCCTAGGCTCTCCCGAGAGCCTGACCTGACAGGTAGTGGAGAATAAACTGGAGTTACCCTTCTGCTACTGGGGCTTTTGTTCTGGCAGGGCTGGGTCTGTTGGTGAGCAGCAACCTGCTCAAGACCCTTCCTTAGGCGGGACACTTTGGGTGGTCGTGCAGTTCTTTCCAGAAATTTAACAAGGTGGTGACTGAGTGCCTGACTTGCAGGAGCCGTTCGCAGCCCTTGGAAGGCAAGGGGCTGCTTTCTTCCAATCCCAGTGGGATACTCCTGGCTCTAATTCCCTCAAGACATTATTGTGGAAAGAAAAATGCTTTGAAACAACTGTTGTTCTTTCTTTTTGTTCCCCCTTCCCGCATTTTAATGCCTGTCATTGGCATGATAGCCCTGGAAACTAAAGGTCTCTATCATTTCATAATGGTACCTCAGCTGCAATGTATGTTGCAGCCATGAAATTGAAATGAGGGAGGCCTTGCTCCTTTGTGAACTGCTTGTGACTGTCCTAGAGGCATCTGACTTGGTCGCTGTTGAACTCAGAATTGAGGACTAAATGGAACATTGGTTCAATCCAGGTAGGCAATTTTTATGGATAAACCCTTTTCTGTTGACATCAGAGGCGGGGCTGGACAGTAGCATCTCTTGTTTAAGATTGTTTAAATAATGTCAGCAGTGAAGAAAAGCACCACAGAGGAAGGAGAGGACAATCCCCAATATCTCTAGTAGCGAGATCCCTGGATTGGAGCTGTGAAATATCACTGCTTACTGTTTTGAGGAGAAGCCGTCAATTGCATAGCAATCCTAGATTAGAGGAACCAGTGGTATCTTTCAGACCAGGAAATCTCATTTAGGGCAGGGGCTATATATCTACTCAGAGGTAGAGCACATGTTTTGTATGCATACCACCCTAGGTTCAGACCCTGGAACTCTTGTTAACAGTATTGGGGAACTACCTCTTTCTATTGGAGACCTTGGAGAGTTTCTTCTGTTTGCAGTGGACAGTATGGGATAAATGCATCAATAATCTGATTGAGTATAAGGTAGTTTCTTATGTTCCTAGACATAAGCTGGAGTACTGGTAGCCAAGTAGATCTAATGCATTGTGACAGAGAAGCCAAAAGCCAAATTTAAGGTAAACTATACTGCTGTCTTCCTTAACAAACACTATGTTCCATTGGTTGGAGTGGGCTTTGATCGTATTTAATTGTATTTAATACTGGTGTCTGTCTGTACTGTCATATCATAGTGTATATTATGTGCGCACTATGGCAGATGTTTGCCCAATTGGCTTAACAAGTGCAGATTCTCATACTCTCAATATCTTTCTTTTTTTGCCTCACCTGTACATGTCTGTCTTTTCCTTCTATACAGATTTTTAAAATGTGTTTGTGTTACCCAGCAGCTGTTTGCCTCAAATTAAGCTTTTGAAGGACTATAGCATTATAAGGTCTTTGAACCTTTGTTCAGTTCTAATTGATATAGGCTATTGTTCATGCCACAGTGAACAGGTTGGGCATATTTTCACACCGATTTTTTTAAATCCCTGCATATACAAAACTAACATGTGAAAGGCAAGTATAAGCTAGAACTGTGCTCCTTGATAGCTTTCTAAGTGAATGAAGTGTTTATATGGAGAATTATTGATTCATGTCAGCCCCCTCCTGCAACTTGTTATCATCTCATTGAGAACTAGGCCCAAGTCTTGCTATAGCATTATTTATCTTTTCAACATCCTGGCTTCCAGCCTTCCTTGTGTCTTCAGTGCTTTTCTGGCCTACAGCCTATTCCATCCTTCTTAATACAGTTGATTGCTGATGTGTGATGAGGAAACTTTTTACAGCTGCTGAGAGTATTCCCCTGGTGGATACTTTCAATTATAGTGAGGATTTGGGGCAGGAGAAGTAAACTGGGAGCTGGAAATGCAGGCTTTTGGCTCCAGTGATGTACATTCCTGCAGTATTGTAGAAGACAGTCTGTGAATTCTACACCAAGCAGGAAACTTCAGGATGATTCTGCATTCCTTTGTGAGAATTTATAAGACCCCAGTATTGCCTGAGGGTACCCTGGGCTAGTGGTGTTTCCCAGCATCCCTTCTAACATCCACTCCAGTTTCTTTGTATGGATCTGGTTGTGGATGAGGATTGGAACTCCCTTCTCTACAACTGGTTCAGAATAAAAAGGACTGTATAAATGACTGGAGCTACTACTTGGCTGTTGGCGTCCTGATTCTCCATCCAGATTACAAGAAACCGGTAAAATACTCTCAGCAATTGCTTTTTCCTTTTAAGTGTTTTTTATATGGCTGTAAGCACAGCACTGTGTTTGTCTGGTGGACTGGTAGTGCATGTCTGCTGGAGTCATATGGCTCTCCTTTCAATATTGTTTAAGGAATAAGCACTTTCTGTTAGTACAGATTTTTAGGCACAATTACAGAACAATTGCCATCCATTTAATTATATCCAGAAATGCAGATTACTTTCTTCCAGGTTGTGCCTGTAGATCGCACATATGTTTCTTTTGCAGTTCCCCCCCCTACACTGATAGATACCCATGCTTGCCAAATGCAACCTGATATGACTTGAACCTTTGGAGGGGCCAAACAAGAGCAATTCTATTGTCAGATGCCTGTGCATAAGCATGTTTGCTTATAGTGTTGTCTATTGCTCAGAATAACTTTTGCAATAAAACATGTCAACATGTATATCTTAGAGATCACAGTGGCTTTTGCCCTTCTCTTTCCATTTCTATTGCAGCCTTGTCAGTATTGTCAACCATAGCACACTTTGGTGCTGTGAATCTCCTCAGCTTCCTGTTGAACTGTGTGCATAGTATAGTGGAGCCAGCATGGTGTAGTGGTTAAGAGCAGTGGTTTGGAGCGGTGGACTCTGACTGGAGAACCGGGTTTGATTCCCCTCTCCTCCACATGAACGGCGGACGCTAATCTGGTTAACTGGGTTGGTTTCCCCACTCCTACGCATGAAGCCAGCTGGTTGACCTTGGGCTAGTCTCACACTCCCAGCCCCACCTACCTCACAGGGTCTCCATTGTGGGGAGGGGAAGGGAAGGCGATTGTAAGCTGGTTTGATTCTGTCTTAAGTGGTAGAGAAAGTCAGCATATAAAAACCAACTCTTCTTCTTCTGCATGTTCGCTAATACATTTTCTCATATTTTGGGCCTTTCTCATAAAAAGTGACCCTGGATTTTTACCTTATATTCATGTTTCTCTTGATCCCCATATAATTGGGTGGTGATGGTCCAGTTTTGTTCCTGTTTTCAAAAATAAAATTGTAAATGGGGCTAGAGGGATAATGAACAGCCAGCAAGAAAATTTTAGGAAATGCAAGTGAGGATTCCTAAAAAAAGGAGGCAGTGAAAGGAAGAGGAAGCAGCAGCCTTGCTTTCCCTCTAAAACTTCCAAATAAAGGTGTTCTGGTTGAGCATTCCAAGGATGCTGTGGTACAAGGGGGTGGGGATGGAAACAGCTACAGAGGATTTTGTTTTAAGTTCACATAAAGGCTGTGATTGATATTATCACAGAAGTAGTTGATTGTTGCCCGTGACACTTGGACAGACATATTTCCCATGATAATCACGAATGGATGCTGACCTGGATAGCCCAGGAGAGCCCAATCTTGTCAGATGTTGGAAGCTAAGCAGGGTTCGCCCTGGTTAGTATTTGAATGGGAGACCACCAAAGAAGCCCAGGGACATGACACAGGTAGGCAATGGTAAACCACCTTTGATTGTCTCTTACCTTGAAAACCCAATGGGGGTTGCCATAAGTCAGCTGTGACTTGATGGCAAAAAAAAAAAAAAAAAAGAATGGTAAAGAATTGTGTTTCCCATGGTACAAAATAGCAAAGTGGTGAGCAAATGTGAGGAGTGCAGTATGGTGGAAACATGATATGTGCATACCAGATTGAGAAAAACTGCGCTGAATTGTCTTGAAAAGCCTTTACGCTTGGTTCCTTCATTGTTGGGATGCACAGATCCCAGTTTAACAGAGTGCACGTACAGTAGCTGGGGCTGCACACAAGTAGCCTGTTAAGAGGAAATTGTCCAGTCAGCTCTTTGGGGGAGAAGAGGAAGCAGCCTCCTGCTTCCCCCACTGATTGGTGGGGTTCCAGCTTTGTTACTGGGTTATGCATGTATGTATCCCTGGCTTCTGGACTGGGCTGCAGAACTGTACTCATAGAACCCAGTTTCCCATTCAGCTAGGGCTGTGAACTCAGAAGACTGCTTTTGCATGAATATTATCTGTAGGTGGATTGGGATAAATCACTCCAGTATGTACTTTTGAAGGTCAGATCTGGCTCGACTTCTGCTTCCTATACCTCTTCTAGGATACCACAACATAACCCAGGGGTGTTGAACCCATTTGTTTCGAGGGCCGGATATGACATAATTGTCACTTGGTCAAGCTGGGCCAGGTTTGCCATAAAATTTAATGCCAGGTACTGGAGATACAAACTTTATAGAAGACACAGGCAAAGCCAATTAATGATATTATTTTTACTTTATTTTTTACATAAAATACAAACATGCTTAAAACAATAAGACTTTTACAGTATTTTCTTTTATTTAATAGTCTTTGACCATTGACACTTTGGGACTGGGGCGGGGGGTGACTGCCTCAGCTGGCAAACCGGCAGCAAGATTGCCAGACCAGACCGCAAGTGTGTGTGGGGAGGCTGCTTTGGCTGGCTTGTGGGCCAGATAACAGCTGGGTCTGGCCCCTGGGCTGCATGTTTCACACCCCTGTTATAACCCTTCCCTGTGTGCACCTTCCTGTGGACAAGCCCCTGGGTATCTCCTGTATATATCTCCTTGTGGGCCATGTCAAGCCGAGGTTTTTGCAGTTGCTAACGGGATAAAATGGCTAAAAGGGAAAACAGAAGTATGTATCAGAAAAGTAAGGATTTAATATTCAGAGAATTTGGTGTGATTTGAAAACCAGCAAAACCCATGTAATGTTAATGTACAGGACATGGCAGTAAATCTGCCAGCAATTAATGAAAGCAGGTTTCCATTTTCCCATCAAGTTGGAATAATACATAAAGGGAGAAACTTCACGAGATCCAAATGCCAATTCAAAGTAGGAATTGAACCAGCAAATGGGCCCTACATTTTGTGCATTCTCAGTCTTAAATCTCTCATATATTTGTTCCTAAGGGTGTCAGAAAGAGATTCTGCTCCACTGGGAAGGAGTTCCCTTCCTAGTTCTCCCCATAGATGTTATAGTACATAGGTTCTCAAACTGGGTTCTCACCCCTGAGCGTATGCCAGGGGTGCCGCGGCAATAGTATTTAATTTTCACTAAGATTTAGCAATTTAGCCATTTTTATAACATGACAACACCATTATCTCCTTGTCTATATGCTACGTCTGCCACTCGTCGGCCATTTTTGTGGTTGTGCATCATTTGTTTTGAGTGGTACCGGGTTGTTGTCGTCGCAAAAAAAAAAAAGATTCCAGTGGCTTTGACGGTAAATTTGTATTCTTTTTTTTTTAAGAGACTGATTATTTAGTGCAGTGGTTCCCTACCTTTTTCGAGTCGTGACCCCCTTTTACAATTGGCAAGTAACCTGCGACCCCCGTCACATTTGCATAAAGCCCCCCCATTCCTTTGTACCTCAGGCTCGCCTCCCCCATTTTGGGGAGGGCGAAGCAACAAGTGCCCCCCTTCTCCTTTCCACCTCAGGCGTGTCCCTCCGCTGAGGACCCCGAAGAGGAGCAACAAGTGCCCCCTTTCTTTTTTACCTCAGGCTCACCTCCCCCATTTTTTTGGGGGGGGGGAAGAGACACAACAAGTGCCCCCTTTATCCTTTCTACCTGAGGCGCACCCCTCCATTTTGTGTGTGTGAGGGGCCCGAATAGAAGCAACAAGTGCCCCCCCTTTCCTTTCCCCTTCAGGCTCGCCCCTCCATTTTGTGTGTGTGGGGCCCCCGAAGAGAAGCAACAAGTGCACTTCCCTGATTTTCCCTCAGGCTCGCGTCCCCCGTCCATTTTGGTGCTTCTCTTTTCCCGCGCAAAGTGGGCGAGCTCGGCCGGCCCTCCGGTCTCTGCAACCTCCTCCTCTTCCCATCCCCGGAGGAGGAGAAGGAGGGAGGGCCGGAGCGGCGCTAGAACCGCCCGCCACGACTGGCTCCACTTCGCCCTTCCGAGGATGATGAACCCGTTTTCCTGCGACCCGAAACATAAACCTCCTGGAATGACGAATGAAAATTTTCAAAATCTGCTTGAGATCAGCGAAGACAGCAGTTTAAAACAGAAATACCGTGAAGGAAGCCAAGAAGAGTTCTGGATGCAGGTGTATTCAGAAAACAATGCTGTTGGCAAGGCTGCAGTGAAAAGACTTGTACGTTTTGCTTCAACTTATCTCTTTGAGTCTGCATTCTCAACGTACGCTTACATAAAAAACAGATACAGGAGCAAATTTTCTGGGTCAAGTGATTTGAGGGTAAGATTAACTACCCGTAAACATAAAGGAAATAATGAAAAATTCATCCAAACAGTTTCATTCATCGCATTAAAGACAATTGAGCATTAAATTTGCACTGTTTTTTCTTCTCCTAAGTATTCAAACCGCTTTAAGGGTAGCTGTGCCGCGAAATGTTTTTAGCCCGACAAGGGTGCCGCGGCGAAAAAAGTTTGAGAACCGCTGTTATAGTATATAGCAGAGAGCACCCCCCTCCCTTCGGCTGTATTCACACTTGCTCTGTGCTTCCATTTTATGGTGTTAACCCTTAACTATGTTGCAGTTGTAAAGGTTGTTCTCACTGCTTCTCATTCTGATCATTTGTGTTCTTTGTACTTTGACCTCCCATTGTTTATTGAAGGGTCAAAGCCACTTCCGAATCATATTCAAGTCCTCATTTTGGCGACTTACAGGGAATCCCAAAGCAGAATATGCTGTTTGATGTGCTGCCAAGTTTAGGGCGTTTCTGCTTGATCATTTTTGGCACCCTAAATGTACTTTTGTTTCACATTTGCTGCATGCACAATTTGTGCATTTTCCACTTTGTTATTTTCTTGCACATAGGTTACATTTTTGGGGCACTTGAACCACTATGGGCAAAAATCACACCAATGTTAAGCATTTTTAAGACTCATTTAGTTAGGCAAATTAAAGCATATTCTTGGGTCTTTTTTGCTACTGAAATAAAAGGCATTTAAAAGTTCTTGACCATGGCTGGATTGCTTGCAGCTTTTTTTGTTTGATGAAATGTAATATTCAAGCAACACAATAGCAACACAACAGGGATGTGATTGGTACTGTCGTGGATACCTATTTGATATTAGTTGTATTGCTTCTTATATTGGTTGGGGGCTCCCACACACTACAAGTCCTTGTGGGATTACATGGAATCATAGAGTTGGAAGGGACCCCCAGGGTCATCTAGTCCAATACCCTGCGCAATGCAGGAAATTCGCAACTACCTCCACCCCACACCCCCAGTGACCCCTACTCCATGCCCAGAAGATGGCCAAAAAAAAAAAAAAAAAAAAACCTCTCCAGGATCTCTGGCCAATCTGGCCTGGAGGAAAATTGCTTCCTGACCTTAAAGTGGCAATCAGCACTACCGTAGGCATGCAAGAAAGGGTCCCAAGAGCCAAACACTGATGCAAACCTACCTGCCCTCCCTCTCATGATCTGCCTAAGGTCATAGAATCAGCATTGCTGACATACGGCCAACTAGCCTCTGCTTAAAAACCTCCAGTGAAGGAGAGGCCACCATCTCCCGAGGAATCCTGTTCCACTGAGGAACCGTCCTAACTGTTACAATCTATCTGGAGTTTTTTTTAAGGGGGGATGCATACAGTAGCGTGGCTACATCCCCTACAGCAAGGCTCTTCCCCCTTCTCTGTATAATATGTGCTGCTGGAACAAAGTTCTGTTCTCACTGAATAGTTGCTTGGAGAAATGTCTCAAAACGTACTTGCTGCATACTTTCAACAATTGTGTGGAAATACTTGTATATACACTATGCTGATCTTGGTTTTATACAAATGTAACTATTATGTCTTTGTCCCAAAAAGCTGGGAAATTTAGCTTTGCGAGAATACTGAAAATTGTATTAGAGCTCCTGATACAATTATGTGTCTGCAATCCAAAGAATACTTTCCTAGGAGTAAGCCCCAGTGAATAAAATGGGACTTCCTTCTGAGTAGAGCTACATAGAATTGTTCCCTATAGCTCCTAATACAATCACTAGGTCCTCCCCACACAGAACTACAATTGCGAGGATTTCATGGGGACAGAGGAATGTCTGGGCTTCTGAACCTTTTTGAGCCTGTGGGCACCTTTTGCATTCTGAGATAGGGTGGTGGGTGCAACCACAAAATGCCTGCCAGAAGAGGAGGAACCAACCCAAAAAACTGGCAAGAAGCAAGGTTATGTGTAACTCTAATAGCAACTCTTCGACATTTCAGGCAGAAGTTCTGTTTAACAGGATGCCTTTTAATTGCAAAGTCTATTAGAAGTCCTGCTGGGCAAAAGCGCCACATAGCCCTGCACACTTCCTAAAAGCATTGGCAGGCACCTGGAAAGGAGTTGGGGACCATGGTGTCCGTGGGCACCATGTTGGGGACCCCCCCCCCGGTCTATTTAATAAATTTGTATTGTAGCTGTGCCCCTATTAGCTACATCAATAGTGTTGCCAACCTCCAGGTAGTAGCTGAAGATCTGCTATTACAACTGATCTCCAGCTGATAAAGATCAGTTCACCTGGAGAAAATGGCTGCTTTGGCAATTGGACTCTATGGCATTGAAGCCCCTCCCAAAACCCCTCCCTCCTCAAGCTTTGCCCCAAAAACCTCCCGCCGGTGCCGAAGAGGGACCTGGCAACCCTATACATCAACTACACAGCCACCATTCTACAGCCTTACCACAATGGGCTGTCTGTAACAGTTTGTGGCTTGTTATGAATATGGGGAAAATGCACATTTTAACAGATCTGTAGTTAGTGATATTATGCCTGATATCACAGCAATTTCAGAAAGCCATTGCCTCATAGTATTTGATCTTTCATTCCAAAGCACTCTGTTAATTTAAAAACGATGTGCATTTAAAGATGACACATCCTTGGGATTCATTACACCTTCTGAACAAAGCCAAAACAACAACATCAACCTAACAGTGGATTTCAATTTCCCTTCCAATGTTCTGGAAAGGACAGCTAAGATTAAAATAAGTTTGTTGAGAGGGCACTCCCAAGAAAATCAAAACCCCAAGAATAACTGTCATCCCTTCTTTTACATCTCATCTAGAACATGGGTTTTCTGAAAGGAAGTATAGCTCAGTGGTAAAAACACATTTTATAACCAGAAGATCCTATGTTCAGTCTAGTAGTTCCAGTTCTCAGGAAGAAGGCTGAAGAAGGACATGCTCAAAATGGAGAAGAGAGCCCAAAGATCTTTACCGTAATTCAAATTTTAAAGTGCCATTTGCTCTTTACTTCTGTGCCAAAGATCATCACTGAATTCTCTGTTTAAGACACATCGATTCCAGTACTAAGAGCAACTGATGAGGAAACCATGCCCAGCTGGACTGACTCAAGGGGTCTAGGTAGATACTGAAGGAAATGCCTCCGTAACACTTTTATGCCACTGTTCATCTATAGAGTCCAGAGTGACCTACATATTAACCCTTTCCCCATGTTATCCTCGCAACAACCCTGTTAGTTAGGCTGTTGAAAGAGAGTGTTTGCCCTAGTTCACTTCGCAGTTGAATGGGGAGTTGAAACTTAGGTCTTCCCTACCCAGTCCAACACTAACTACATGGTCACTATTGATCTGGAGAACTATTGATTCTCCATTCCTCCACGTGAGCAGTGGAGGCTAATCTGGTGAACTGGATTTGTTTCCCCACTCCTCCATACGAAACTAGCTGGGTGACCTTGGGCAAGTCACAGCTCTGTTAGAGCTCTCTCAACCTCACCTACCTCACAGGGTGTCTGTTTTGGGGAGGGGAAGGGAAGGTGATTGTCAGCCGGTTTGAGTCTCCCTTAAGTGGTAGAGAAAGTTGGTATATAAAAACTAACTACTTCTCCTATGTCTTGCCAATGTGTTTCTCTGATAATGGCTCATCAAAAATGTCACAATGTGACATCATTGCATTCAGTGTTTCTATAATTCTGCCCAAAGTGGCTTTTCAGGGCAGTGGGGAGAAACTCAGAATATGTAAACCTACCATGATGCTTTTCTTTGACGAGATGTTACTGGAGGGGGGGTGGGAATAATAACAGTCTAGTTCAGTCTTCTGTCCTTTTGCTTTCCTTCCTGTACTTAGAATGTAAGAGGATGTAGCTTCTACCCTTTCGATGACTTTGTTGCTAGATCCCTCCATACTGCTACCTGCCTTTGCCTGAATAAATGCTGGTTCTCCTTCCTTTCATATTTACCTGTCTAAATTTAAACTTCCCCAACCAGTCTTTTGCATCCCTAGTTGACGTCTGAGTCTTGTGGTAAGCCTTGAATTGTGGTTCTGGCTCCGGCTTCAGCATTTCCTGACTGTTTTGGGCCAGCCATGGTTGGCTGCTCACACCTTTTCTCCAGCAGATGTAAGTTTGGTTCCCTCTGGGATTTTGGGAAGCTCATTCTTTGGGTTTGTTTTCCCTGTGTTAAAAAAAAAAATCTTGACTGTGTAAAGAGGGACTAAACAGCTCTCTGGACTGTTTGCCACCTACAGTTTGCGAACTCTGAATAAATACATTGCAGTGGGACTAGAAATCCTCCCATATGCCATTTGAAATCTTTGGCAACTTGTGATCTAAGGCTGACAATTCCAAAAGAGGCCTCAGGAAAATCCTCAAAGGGATAATGCCCTTTTTTATGATTCACCAGCACTTAAGAGATGAGCCTTGGCTGCTGTTTGATTTTGGTAAAAGGTAACAGTAGTCCCCTGTGGAAGCACCGGGTCACTTCTGACTAGGGTTGCCAACTTCCAGGTATAAGCTGGAGATCTTCTGTTATTACAGCTGATCTCCAGCCGATAGAGATCAGCAGTAATAACAGATTCAGCTGGAGAAAATGGCCACTTTGGCAATTGGACTCTATGGCATTGAAGTCCCTCCCCAAGCCCTGCCCTAATCAGGCTCTGCCCCAAAAACCTCCCACCAGTGGCGAAGAGGGACCTGGTAATCCTACTTCTGACCCATGGGGTAACATCACTAGACTATGTTTACGGGGTGGTTTGCCATTGCCTTCCCCTGTTGTCTACACTTTACCCCCAGGAAGCTGGGTACTCATTTTACTAACCTTGACAAGATAGAAGGCTGAGTCAACCTAGAGCCAGCTACCTGAAACCGTATTATCTGGATTATACTCATGAGTACTGGATTGTGAAACTCTTGGTTCATTTACCTAAGGCACATATTCACACAGCACATTGACAGCATAATATGTTGAAGCACATTCCAACTTGGAAGGCTTTAAGAGGGGAGTGGACATGTTCATGGCTACTAGTTAAAATAGATACTAGTCATGATGCGTACCTATTCTCTCCAGGATCAGAGGAGCATGCCGAATATATTAGGTGCTGTGGAACACAGGCAGGATGGTGCTGCTGCAGTTGTCTTGTTTGTGGGCTTCCTAGAGGCACCTGGTTGGCCACTGTGTGAACAGACTGCTGGACTTGATGGGCCTTGGTCTGATCCAGCATGGCTTTTCTTATGTTCTTATATAAATCGACTTCCATTGGTATTGAACTCAGGTTGTGAGCAGAGCTTTGACTGAAGTACTACTCTGCGCCACGGGGCTGCGGTTTGATTTTGGACCTGTCATTTTGTAACTTGAGACTTGGTTTCCTTGAGTTGATTGTAGCTTTGGAGCTGAGTGAGCAAACCTTTACAGCTACTCCAAGGAAACCGGAAATGTCTCTCTACTTAGATCTTCTGGTTTCCTAGGGAACTTTTGGTGATCGTGCGGCTTCTGCTGTGGTCTGCTGTGTGGGATAAGCTGTCTGATGCCCAGTCTGGTTCTGTATTGTCATTTAGTTAGTGCTGTACTTCAATTTTCATGACATGAAAGAGCATCTTTTGAAAATTACTCGTGACTGCACTCACATTCTGAAGGTAAGGCATTCATAACATTTTAAAAGAAAATTCTTTGTGATGCCCTAAGTTGGGAAATCAGTGCCCCATCTGAAAATGCATTACTTGGAAGTAAGTCCCGTTGAAATCAAAGTTTTTTTAGGATCTGTGTGCAAAAGTGGTTGTAATTCCAAAATGTCACATCCTTCCCCTCTGTTAAGAGAGCAGCTTAATTAAACAAGAAAGCTGAAGCAGTCTGTGGAATAGAGAAGCTTAGAATGGCTGTCAAAGTAGCCCAGCATTCTTTCTGCAAATAGTATTCCTTCGCTCCATGGAAGCTTGCTGAGTGACCTTGAGCCAGTCACACACTTTCCGCCCTGACCCTGGCTAGTATTTGGATGGGAAACCTCCAAGGAATACCAGGGACGGAGGCAGGCAATGGTGAACCATCTCCCAACATCTCTTGCTGTGAAAACCCTTTTGATGTTGCCATAAATCAGCTGTGAATGGATGGCAAAAAAAAGAGAGAGAGAAAAAGAAGAAGCCACCGCTGAGTTCACAAGCAGGGCAAGATAGTGATATCCATTTTTGGTTGTTCATCTCCAGCACCTTGTGGTCAGATATGCTGTCTCTGAAATGGAGGTTTCATTATTTTTTTGTTTCTAACTCTTGCCATATTGTTCACACTTTTCTCATTAGGATTTGTGTCCCTCATTAGGATATGTGTATTAAAAAGCCTCAACTGTTTAAGCCTTCCTTCTTCAGATGGACTATTCCCCCACACACACTTTGTTCTTTTGTGCTATGTCCATATTTGTTGTTTTCCTTTTTATAAGTGGGTATCTAAAATTGCACACATTTGTAAATATAACAGTGAGTTATATAACGGCATAACCGACTTCTTGTTTTATTTTTGGTCCTTTTTTAAATTACCGCAAATTACGAACACACCAATATGCGTATGTACTTATTCTGGTACATATGTACATAAGTGCTGTTAAGCCGCAACCAACCTATGGCGACTCCAGCAAGGGTCTTTCAAGCCAAGTGAGAAGCAGAGGTGGTTTTCCATTGTCTTCCTCTACAGAGTCTTCCTTAGAGGTCTCCCTTTCAAGTACTGACCCTAGTTAGCTTCTGAGATCTGACAAGATTCAGCTATACCATGCTGCCTTCCCTCCGATATAGTAAGTACTACTGGTCAAATGCAGAGGAGTCTGCAGAGATTATCTGGTGGCATTTCTTGAGTAATGTGAGGAGCTGCTTGAAGCTTCCCTAATGTTTTTGTACTGCTATAATATTGTCGCTGTAATAGCAAAGTGTGTACTGGCAGCAGATTTTAAAGGCGCATCAGCAAACATCTGCATCAGTAACCTGACTCCTTCAGCTACTCTGAATCCATTCAGGGAGCAGAACCTGTGACCTTTATGTGTTCATTCAAAACTAACCAAACCAAGCAAAATTTCAGATAGCACATACAACATAGGGCTCATGTGTGGATCTGGAGCTCATTTTAAAACTCTGTAATACCAATTTATAAACACCATATTCAGAGCAGTTTGCAAAAGATATTAAAAACAATTAAGAACAAATACAAACATACAATCTAAATAAAAACAACACAGCAGAAAACCAAAATTATCCAGAGCAGTAGAAAAACTGTGCAACAAATGGGGCTATTGGTGGTTAAGCTGTAGAGCAGAAAAAAACACAATCAGATTCTGTGCTACAAAGATTTGCATGCCCCTGCAGATGAATGATCATGTGTCAGGATAGCATTGTTCCAAAACTGCTGAGCATTGGCTTGCCTCTCTGTAGCAGCCATGTATGGGTTAGGGTACTTGACTTCCATCCCTGAATGTTGTTGTTGGTTTACAAGAATGAATATTGTCGGCCTTACTAAGAAGGTCAAGACAAATTTGAAAACAAACCTTAAGAACATTATCAAAAAAGAGTATGACCATTATTGAAATAAATAAATTTGAATTAAAAAGTTACAGCTGTAATTTCCAAACCCTACATATCAACATGCAGTATCTAGTGACCTTGATCGAGACCTGGGGATTATTGCCTGCTAACAAGTGATCCACTTTAGTTTTGTCTGTTTCTCCAGAGAGTTTTTCATTGTTGTTGGTTTAAGTCTCACTTTTGGTCTAATTCCAAAACTTACTACGCGTAGAGATAAGGGCTTAGGATGGAGTACGTCATAGAATCATAGAATCATAGTTGGAAGGGACTACCAGGGTCATCAAGTCCAACCCCTGCACAATGTAGGAAATTCACAACTACCTCCCCCCCCAAACCCCTAGTGACCAGAAGATGGCCAAGATGTCCTCCCTCTCATCATCTGCCAAAATACAGTGTGATAACAGTACTGCAAAAACATTATGCCGAATAAACTGCATTCAGGAAACATTAAGACTAGGTGTGTAAATAGGGTCTATTTTTTCTTGCAGCTGTACAGGTGCTGAACCACCGAGACTACGTCAGGGCCTGGTGCCTTGGGAGATCTATGGACATTTGCTGCAGTGGCTGTAGTGCACACCTGTGAACAGCCCCGAGAGGGTCTGGGAGCTCAGGTCCTTCATGTGACCTTCTATCGTTCAGGGAGTTCTTGTAGATGTAGGATATAGTCAGTCGTCGTCATGGCTTATCAGAGCTCTGTCCTAGCATCAGTTTCCAATGCCAGAGATTAACTCTGCATGGATAAAGTGCTTTTGAGCAGGTACAGAGTGCTCTTGCCTCACCACTGAGTAAATAGAGAGAGAGAGCCCACACATCTGGGAGTAGATGTGTTCAGCTTCCAGAGCAGAAGATTGTGTTCCCAGATAGATTTCAGCTCTGGCATCTCTCTCTCTCTCTCCCTCTCTCTTTTTTAAGAGAAACTAAATGCTGGGTGTAGGTTTGTACTAGAGAACAGCTACAGGCTATATGCATACCATTGAAGACTGACAGCTCTGCAAATGAGCTCTAGTCTGATTTTTATAGGCTTTTATAATCCTATCAGTCAGCATTTTAAAAAAGCCAATTTATTTAAACTTCTCATTTAGACTTGCTCAATCAGTTATTCCCCCACTTGCACTTTGGAAAGGCTGAAGAGAGCTAAATATAGCTCAGCCTTCCTTGGGCTGCAGTGTAGGTCAACATGTCACTCAGCAAAAATTACATGGAAACAAAGGTGGGCAGCCAGCTCTTATTTTCAGCCTTGGGATCGTGTGTGCTGGTCAGTTGTCTCTCCCCAGGTTTCATGTTTAGACCAGCAGCATGCCCTTGAAAGAGGGATATCATCCAAGCCGTGTGTATATACGCACACACAGATTTACTATTGCTAACTAGAAAAATATAAAATGACAAGCTTTTACTTCTCCTTTAATAACTGAGTCTGGGATTCAACTGTTGTCTATGGTAAAAAGAATCAAACAAGCTTGAAGTAATGGTTGGTTGAATACAATAGAAGTTTATGGCGCTGAAGGTTCTAAATGAGAAAACTTAATTGCAGATTGTCTGACACTTGCATCTTCCACTCTGAGTTTAGGGCTGTGAACCTACCAAAGAGTTATCTGGGCTGTGTGACCGTGGTCTTGGTATTTTTTTTCCTGACGTTTCTCCAGCAGCTGTGGCAGGCATCTTCAGAGGAGTAACACTGAGGACAGTGTCTCTCAGTGTCAAGTGTGTAGGAAGGGTAATATATAGTCAGAAAGGGGTTGGGTTTGAGCTGAATCATTGTCCTGCAAAAAGTATCAAAGGTAATGTGCTAATCATTGTCCTGTAAGTATCAAGATAATGTGCTAATGAGGGTGTGGTATGTTAATATGGAACCATTGTATCCTGAAGTGATCTGTTAACATGTGAAATCCAAAGCTAATCCGCATGGCTATTGTGGACTGTAGTCTTCGTTAGTCTGGAGGTTTTCAGGACAGGAAGCCAAGCCTTATTCATTCTTAAACTCTCTTCTTTTCTGTTAAAGTTGTGCTGATGTTTATGAATTTCAATGGCTTCTCTGTGCAATCTGACAAAATACTTGGTAGAATTGTCCAGTATTTCAGTGTCTTGGAATAAGACCCTGTGTCCTGTTTGTGTCAGTCCATGTTCAGCCACTGCTGATTTCTCAGGTTGGCCAAGTCTGCAGTATCTTTCATGTTCTTTTATCCTTGTTTGTATGCTGCGTTGTGTGGTCCCGATGTAAACTTGTCCACAACTGCAAGGTATACGATAACCTACAAGAACCAATGAACTCTGACCGTGAAAGCCTTCGACACTATCGAAGAGTGTTTAGCTGATTAACCCCCAAAATAGTCCACAGATAAAACAAACGTAATTGTCAATTGGAGTCACACCAGTTGTCACAGATTAATCAACTGAAGCTTTAGTTGATTGATCTGTTTATATAAACTGATGGGGAGGGGAGGAGGGAGAGAGAGATGAGGTTTTCTTATACATTTTGCATGCACCATGTAGTTTGCTCCTGAAAGTTTCTCCAGGATGAGTTCAGCGTATGGTAACAGCATTCAAAGGAGTGCTTTTCTGTGGGTTGCCTGAAAATGATAGCTACCATCATGTGCCTCATATGTCACTTGTAGTCTCACAGTGCTGCATATTCCTCCCTTGCCTTTGTGTGATTGATGGCAATCAATCTGCAATGTAAATATAATCTCTAGATATATTCATATAAATGTACACCTTTTGAGCAATGGTTTTTGAAGGGGAAGATGGGTAGAGGTGGCCTTAGAAAACTGCAAGAGCCCATGTTGGGAAGGACCCTGGAAATGCAAAGGCTGAAAAGCACCCTGCCCTTGGGAAGTTAGTTTAGGAAGAATGGGTCTATTCTAGCCTTCTTACTGATGTGTTAAGTATCTGTATGTGGTGAAGGGTTTTTTTTTTTTAAATGGGAAGGAACACTCAAATACATGGTTTCCCTTGCTTGCGTTCTGAAGTAGTTCAGGATGAGGAATGCTGTATCACATGTCTCTATCAGAATGTGTAGCGCTAATTTGGATCAGTTCCAGTGTACGATGGGAGGGAAACCTCTATGTCTGCTGCAGAGCTATGTCTTGCTCCCAAGCTGCTCTTCAGAGGCAAGAAGGGCAGCAAGAGAAAGAACTCTGCTGTTTGCATGCACAGAGGAAGCTAGACTGAAGAGATTTGGGCCCTCTGAATCTAGATCTTAGTGCAAAAGCATTGTGTGTCTCACGGGACAGCGAGGAAAAGCATGCTTTTTTTTCCCTCTTCTTCCTAGACCAATGTTTGTGCTTGTTGGTTGTGCTACAAGACATAGGCCACTTACACATAGCTGTTTGCCCCAAGATGGATGCTGTCAGGAAACAATTTCCCCTCTTCCCCACAGCATTGTGGTACCCTACTCAGACTAAGGGCAGAATAATCAGTGTCCCATTGGGACTGCTTCCAGAGGAAAGGTCTTCTAGTGGATCACTGTTCCATTGTTTTGAAAGTTAGGCTGTGCCTCCTTTCTGGAAAACCAGGAGTAAAAGCAAGGAACTATTTCTGTCCACCTGAAGAAGAAGAGTTGGTTTTTATATGCTGACTCTCTACCACTTAAGGGAGAATCAAACCGGCTTACAATCACCTTCCCTTCCCCTCCCCACAACAGACACCTTGTGAGGTGGGTGAGGCTGAGAGAGCTCTAAGAGAGCTGTGACTAGCCCAAGGTCACCCTGCTGGCTTCATGTGTAGGAATGGGGAAACAAATCCAGTTCACCAGATTAGCCTCCACGGCTCATGTGGAGGAGTGGGGAATCAAACCCGGCTCTCCAGATCAGAGTCCACCACTCCAACCCACCGCTCTTAACCACTACACCACGCTGGCTGCTAGACAGATCTGTGCCCATGTTCAGAAGGAAGGAGACTCCATCAGAAGACTATATGCATCTAGTGCTGTTTAATCCTGCCTTTTCTCCAAGGGTGGCAAATGTTGCTCTTCCTTCCTCGTTTTATCCTTACAGCAGCCCTGTGAGGTAGGTTAAGCTAACAGAGAGTAACCAGTCAAGGTCACCCTGTATACTTCATGGCAGAGTAGGGATTTGAATCCACATGTCGCAGACCATAGTTTGTCACTCTAACCACTGCATCCTACTTGCGCATGTTCGGGGCTGCACAGAGTCAGGAGAATTCTGACCTTGTAACTGAAGCTTTGAAAGTATTAATTCAACACTTAATGGTTGTCATGCTATGTTTATGAAACTATGGTTCTTTGTCTGATGGCTGCAAGGGGGGAAAACGGAACAAAACAAACTCCCAGTGAATATTTCTTCATTCAGCCTACCATATTGAAATCAACTGATTCCATGCAGGCACAAACGGCTCATGAGAGGATTCTGCAAAACGTAAACTTTGTTTTACTGTTAAAGCATATATTTATAATTTGTATATGTATAAAAATAAACTTTGGTCTGGCACACAAATGTTTATTTTTCTTGTGACCCTCCCCCTTCCCCAGTCCTGTTCTGCAACCCTCCTGGGGATCACAACTCATGGATGAGAATCGCTGAACTTGAGGAAAGAGAGATTAAATCATTTGATCCATCCTGTCTGGATCACAGGAAATATTAGAATTCCCCAAATGTCTCTGCCTAATAAGCCACGCTCTGTGTAAGATGGAGTCAAAACAGTTGTGGAATAACACACAACAAAAAAAGCAAAACCATTGTGCAGACAGCCTCTAGGCAAGAATGTTGCTTGCATAGAACCACCAGCTAAAGAAAGGTTAGGAAAGCTAAGCTTGATAAGCAAACATTTGGAGCATGTCGGTAAACAAATAAATCAGTTTCGCTCCTTTTCATACCACCTTCTGGCCCCTTACCTGCACGTGCTGCTGGCTAGGCAAAACCCAGCAGTTCCTTGGACGGGAAAATTGTTGTCTCTGTGTGGGAGGCACGTTTCAGACAGTTGCTTTGCCTTGCGTCTTCCAGTTGTAAATGGATGCTGGCTGATTCAAACTTTGCTTCTTAAGTGTAAAATGATGATGCTTCTGCCTTTCCATATGATGGAACTTGTATCTAAAAGCTGCCTGCTCCTTATTCATCCTTTACTCCGTGCTAGAAATGTGTAAGTAGAAAAAAATGTCCATCACCAGATAGACCCTGATTGTGATCTAGCAGGATTTCACTTACATTTTTTAACTCATCACTTACCTCCTTGTTTCTGAAAGCATTACTTATGCTTAGGGTTGCCAAACTCCAGGTAGTAGCTGGAGATCTCCTGCTATTACAACTGACTTACAGCTGATATAGATCAATTCCCCTGGAGAAAATGGCCACTTTGGCAATTGGACTCTATGGCATTGAAGTACCTCCCCTCAAACCCCTCTCTCCTCAGGTTCTGCCCCCAAAATCTCCCGCCGTTGGTGAAGAGGGATCTGGCAACTCTCCTTATTCTACAGCCCCCCAGTACAGTTGAGACTTCAGGGCCTCATAGAGTACAGACCCGCAAACTTCAGTCCATCAGCGAATGTTTAAATTAAAACTTAAGTTATGTGTAGTTTTAGCCAATTTAGTTGTTAATTGTTTAAATATTAAGCACGTAGAACATGAGTGTGAAACATTAGGCCCAGGGTCCTGATTTGGCCCCTTGAGGGCTCTTATCCGTCCCTCAAGCCAGCTGAGGCAGCCATCTCCCCTAGTCCTGAGGTGTCAATTATGAAAGACTGTTAAATAAAAGAAAATACTGTAAGAGTGGTATTGTTTTAAGCACATTTGAATTTTAAGTAAAAAATAATATCATTAATTGGCTTTGCCTGTGTCTTCTATAAAGTTTTATCTCCACTACCTGGCATTAAATTTTGTGGTTCACATGGTCCAGCCTGACCATGTGACATTTATGTAATATCCGGCCCTCGTAACAAGTGAGTTTGACACTCCTGACATAGAATCAATACCGAGTGGCTATATATGGCATAAATTACTGGTTTTGTTTTTTGTTTTGGTTAATGGCTGCTAACTTTAATCCTTACATTCTAAAAATACTGTGCTCTCTCCGCCAGTACATTATTTGTTGATGCCTCAGGCTAGGGGTCATAGGGGTATTAGAGCACTAAGTATGGTATAACTTGGGAGTGTGAGTGATTCTCACATGTGTGAGTGCAATTTGTGATAAAGGTTGCAAATCACAACTAAACAATGATCTTTCTCCCCCCCGCAAAAAATCTTCTGGGTTTTGTTCTCTGTCTAATTCATACAGTTGTTGGTCATCAGCTCAGCAGAGTAGATGGGGTTAACTACTCTGTGGGAGAAACTTCCAGGGACAGCCCTTAAGGCTACAGGAAGTAGCTGGTTGCTACTTTGGTGGGTGACTCAGCTGGTGGTGGCTTTTTTGCCTTGCAAGTTAATACTGACTCAGAATCCTTTTGTGGAATTATATAGACCCTGTACTGCTGGAGCTACCCTTCAAATAGTAAATAAAACTAGGGATCAGGGCAATTAAAATTCCAAGGGCATTTTGTGACTTGGCTCACTTCCAGCTTGAATTATATAGCTCCAAATGCTTTCTAAGTCTTTTAACAATGTAATGGTTTAAGGAGGGAATCTTTTTGTACTACATTGTAGTATGTTGTGAAACACCCACTATTTGACAACCCAAAAGCAGCAATGAGTAAAAGGGTTCTCTAATAAAGGGGTTCGAGGGTGCAGGCTATGGGACCTTTACATGGTAAAGTACTGTCTAGTGATCAGATGTTGGTTTTCTTTTTGTTTCAGTATTCTAGAAGTTAAGTTCTAGAGAGCATGCTTTCTATACAACTTGGACATCAATAGACAGGAAGTGCTGTTTATTTTGCATAATCTAAGAGGATGTTTTGTAAAACAGAATGGCACTTTCATATTTGTAATATGTCTGTATTAGGGGAGAAGCTATCTGGAGCATGAACTAGGAGCATGATGGCCAGTGGCTAGAGTACCATGATGAATTACCCAGAGTTGTACATACTTAGATCTCGGTGCTGTCTTTAAATACAGTAAGGAACAGGTATGTACAACATAATCCTTTCTAGTTTGCATCAGCATTTCAGTAGATGCAAATAGGGACACAGTTATATACTGATAATATTTCTATTCTTACATTAAGGATTGCTGGCTGAATGCAGCATGTATCTGTTCGCTATATGCATTTACCCTTCAATACATCTTGCACTGGCTTGTGAAACAGGTCTGTTTGTAAACTGATCACAACTGTGTGGTTTCCCCCCAGTTTTTATTATTGTATATTTTTAATGTTTATATTAAAATAGTTTTTTGAAAGTGTCAATAAGTACGTGGACAGGAATGAGCCTGTGAATATTGTGTATTTGGTTTTCCAAAAGGCTTTTTGACAAAGTCCCCCACTAAAGACTGCTAAGCAAACTTCATAGTCATGGGATAAGAGGACAAGTCCTCTTATTGATTGAGAGCTGGCCTGGAAATATGAAGCAGAGAGTAGGAATAAATGGTCAGTTCTCACAATGACGGGATGTGAGCAGTGGGGTCCCTCAGTGATCTGTGCTGGGACTGGTGCTTTTCAACCTGTTCATCAGTGACCTGGAGCTAGGGGAGAACAGCGAGATGGCCAAGTTTGCAGAAGGTGGTTAAAAACAGACTGTGAAGGGCTCCAAAAGGATCTCTTCAAACTGGAGGAGTGGGCATTAAAATGACAAATGCTATTCAATGTGAGCAAGTGTATAGTGATGCATACTGGGGCAAAAAATCCCAACTTCACATATACACTGATGGGATCTGTGCTGGCAGCAACAGACCAAGAAAGGGATCTTGGGTTGGTAGTGGATAGCTTGATGAAGATGTCAACCCAGTGCGCAGCTGTGGTGAAAAAGGCAAATTCCATGCTGGCTATAGGAATAGATATTAAAATTGCTGCAATTATACTGCCCTTGTACAAATCTATGGTGAGACCATGCGTGGAATACTGTGTACAGTTCTGGTCACCACACCTAAAAAAGGATATTGCAGAGCTTGAGAAGGTGCAGAAAAGAGCAACCAAAATAATCAGGGGGCTAGAGCAACTGCCCTGTGAGGAGCGGTTAAAATACTTAGGGTTGTTTAGTTTAGAAAGAAGGCGGTTAAGAGGAGATATGATAGAGGTCTATAAAATTGTGCATGGTATGGAGAGAGTGGACAGGGAGAGGTTTTCTCCCTCTCTCATAATACTAGAACGCAGGGTCATCTGCTGAAGGTGGAGGGTGAGAGATTCAAAACAGATAAAAGGAAGTATTTAAGTATTTCTTCACAGAACACATAGTTAAAATTGTGGAACTCCCTGCCCCAGGATGTGGTGATGGCTACCAACTTGGAAGGCTTTAAGTCGGGAGCGGAAATGTTCATGGAAGATAGAGCTATCCATGGCTGCTAGTCAAAATGAATACTAGTCATGATTAAGGTAGTGCGTATCGATATGCCCGAACAGAAAATTAGCCGTTTCAGCAATATTTGGGTTTTGGGTACACCGAAAATATGGGGATCTGCCCGAAGCCGAATAGGTGATTCCCAAAAAAGCCAAATATATATTCGACTTTTTTGGGGTTCAGCTATTCGTCTTTGCTCAGATGCACGTCTCTGTGCTTTCTCCCATTTTTCTATCTTTTGACTGGTTTTGTTAGGGCCCCATAGTTGGGGCCATTTTGTGGTAGGGGTCATGTAATCAGAGCCAACTTGGTCTGACAGCTATTCAATGGGTTGATCTACAATTCTGCATCAAGCATAAGGGTTATTTACCAGATGGGGTTCACTTAGTCTTGTCCAGAGGGATATACCCTCCAACCAAAAAATGGCCGCTTCTAAAGCTACTTACCAGGCTTCTGAAGAAGACTCTGTGTGAATGAGCAATCTCCTTCTCAAGAGCTGCCTTGGTCATGACTTCGCCCCCCACCCCGAAAACCTGCTGTCAAACTGAAGATCACCCCGAGTAGAGGGTTCATTTCCCCGCACCGTGACCATCTTTTGAAATCAGATTTTTAATGACTATAATCACAGGATGTCATTTGCCATCAAAAGAAATGTTTTCCGTGCCTTATTTTTTCTTGCATTTAAGCCTTTTTCCTCATTTGGAAACTAATTTGTATGGACATCATGCTATGTGCCCCAGATACAAATGGCGCCCCCAGACTTTGAGGCACCAGCCTGCCAATCGGCTCTTTCCGCCAGTCCTTGGCAACGCTGAACTTCTGAACCTGAAAACCGATGGACGTCTCAGCCCTTTGCAGGCCCATAAAATTGGACCCCCTGTCCCAGAGTTCACCAAACTGTCTAAGTGACTGTCTAAGGAGAGTCCCTTGCAGCCATGCTGCAGATTTTGGTGACTCTACCTCCAAAAATGTCCCCACAGGAGCTTAAAAAAAAATCCCCATAGACTATAATGAGCCCATTTTTTTCGGTAAACCCAGAAATAAGCCAAATACCAATATTTATCGGTATGGGCTTATTTTGGGTTTACAAAAAAAAAAAAAAAAAAAAAAAGGGGCCTAATAAACCCAAACCCAAAATTTACTGATTTTTTTTTGCACAACCCTAGTCATGTTAAACACCTATTATCAACAGTGTCAGAGGAGCATGACTATTATATTACCGTAGGTGCTGTGAAACCCAGGCAGGATGCTGCTGCAGTCATTTTGTTTGTGGGCTTCCTAGAGGCACCTGGTTGGCCACTGTGTGAACAGACTGCTGGACTTGATGGGCATTGGTCTGATCCAGCATGGCTTTTCTTATGCTTTTATGTTCTTAAATCCACTGTAGGATGTCCAGATGTCATCTGTAGTTAGGGTTTCCAGCTCCGGGTTGGGAAATATTTTGGGGGTAGAGCCTGAGGAGGATGGGGTTTGGGGAGAGGAGGGACTTAAATAGGGTAGAGTCCACCTTCCAAAGTGGCCATTTTCTCCAGGTGAACTGATCTCTCTCCCCTGGAGATCTGATGTAATAGTGGGAGATCTCCAGCCACCACTTGGAGGTTGGCAACCCTATCTGTAGTACATAGCATCTTCAATCAGTATTGGCTGTCTCAGCAGCCTCAACTCTTCTTTGGGAAGTGTGATCTGGCCTCAGCAATCCATGTTCTTGTCAACTCCAAGTTAGATTACTGTAATGTATTGTAAATGGGGTTATCCCTGAAGACAGTGCAGAAGCTTCAATTACTGTAAAATACAGCAATGAAATAGCTAGCTGGGGTAGACTTAAGGCAACATATTGCCCCTGTACTGAATGAGCTTCACTGTCTGTTTCTAGTCCCAATTCAAGGAGGTGATCTTGACATATAAAGCTCTATGGAGCCTAGGACCTGGATCCTTAAAGAGCTACCCACCCACATATAGTCCAGCCTGGACACTGCATTAATTATCTCAGGCCCTTCTTCATGTCCCTTGTCAGAGGTGTGGTGGGCGGCTATGAGAAAACAGGGACAGTTCCTGATAAATAGGGACAGTTGGCGTGTATGTAATAGGCAAGCAGTAAGACTTGGCCAAACCAAGTATAAATAAATACTAGGAGCTTGGCCTGCTGTCCCCTCTCCGTCAACAGAACACCACCTCCAGCTTGCTGTATTCTGAGGTCCACCTCAAACCTTAAATTCAGATCCAGTTCCAAAAATTCACTGTGGAGACTTTAGGGCTGGAGGACACCCACTTCAGGTCTTGTTCTGGGTACAGCAGCTAACAAGTCCTGACAGAATGTTCTATATCAACTAGTATAAACACCAATTTTGTTTTCACAATATTCTTTTGTGCGTATGTGCACATGCTATACTTTCAGCATTCAAGAGACACCCGCTCTAAGCTAGTTTCCATGTGGAAATACGGTTGCCAACCTTCAAGTGGTGCCTGGAGATCTCCCAGAATTACAACTGATCTCCAGACTATAGATATCAGTTCCCCTGGAGAAAATGGCAGCTTCAGAGAGTGGACTATATGGCATTATAGTCCACTAAGGACCCCCCAGTCCCTAAACCCTGCTTTCCCCAGGATCTAGCCCCCACATCTCTAGGAAATTTCCAACCCAGAGTTGGCGACTGTAGTGGGAGAGTAAAACATGTACAGTCTTGTTCAGCTGGTAAGATTCATGCAAGCACCTCTGATTTGCACCTCTTTAATGAAGTAGACTCTTGCCTACTACAGGTCATACTACAATTTACAGCTAATTCATAGATTAGTTTTTACTGCTGCATTTCCTCCACTTGATAATCCTCAAGCATGCACAAGCTCAGTTCACATGGGGAATTTTGTACATGTAAATGACCCTTGTGAATTGGCAGTACATGGATATGTTTTTGAAATAGTCGACACAATTTCACTAAAACTTTCTGATGCTGCTGCATTTGGAGAAATCGCTATAAAGTAAATCCATGTAGTTCTGATTCACAAGGACAGTTTGCATTGCAAAAAAATCGTCAAAAAATATTGTGAACCAGCTCTGTCTTTTTATGGGTATGGGAGCCTCTTTTTTGTGACTCCTGCTTCCTATTTCTGGGGTACCAGAAGGCATTACACTCTCAAGTAGGGTTAATGTCTTTTAATCAGGTCACTTTGGCTTTCTCTTTAATATCAGTTTGATGTGCAAGCAATTATCAAATGATGTTATTTAACTTCATGCCATGAAGAACTTCCAGCTATCCTGCTCTACTCATTAAAACTCTCAAAGGGACAGTACTTTTTTTCCAATCCCGCAACCCTTCTCTCAAGGGACTTTCATGCGTCCTGCAGGCTGTTACACTATTGACTTATTTTCTTTTAAAATATTAACAATCATCTCGCAGAGAGATACTGGAAAACATGATACAAAATGTTGTTTTCAGTTTACACGACTATAGTTTTCGGAGTTTAAGGCTGCAATCTTAAACATACATGTTTGGAACGGTGTTCCACTGAAATGTATAATACTGAGCCAGACTAGATATGATAAAGATTTGTGAGTATCCCCAAAACAGCTTCAGGGACTCCCCCCCACCACTAAGTGTGGCTGTGGCATGGGGGGGGGGGGAATAATTCTTTCCTTCCTACTATTTCCTTAGTGCAAACCATACCCCTCTTGAAGCTTCTATTTGTCCCTTGGAGGGTGGGTGGAACATAGAGGTACTTGCAGTAGAAAAGAGCAAGAGTCCAGGAGCACCTTAAAAACTAACAAAATTTCTGGCAGGGTATGAGCTTTCATGAGCCACAGCTCGCTTCTTCAAATACACCTGGAATGTGATTCCATCTATCCTTAAGTAGAGACGAGTGAATTAGAGCTACTTATAGAGGTACTTGTGCAGTTTTCTCCACTTAGGGCAAGTTAAACTGGGAAAATGCCACTGTGGGGGGGGAGGGATTAATGCCCTCTTCCTCAGTACTGTGGCTCCAGTTTGGATCCTCCCTCCCTTCAACACAGATTAAACACCTTGTTTTCTTCACTCCCTTTAAGAGAGTTAATGCTGGATTTTAACTGTTGAGCAAAAATCTCCCTTATCATACCTAAGTAATCTGAAGTAATAGATCACTGATCATTTGTTCATTTGAAACGAGTCTGTAATATTCTCCAGAAAATATTAGCTAATTTAGACACATGTTACCAACCACAAAAATACTGCCATCCACAGACAGCAACTAATTTGTAACATGTTTTCAATGTATTTTTATAATTATGGGTGGAGGGGCATCATTTGGATTTTCTGTCTTGGTGATCAACATATTTTTCTGGGCCATAACTATGAAATATATTCATCCACACCAGTTTGTGTACATTTTATGTGTAGGTGATATGGATTAGATGTAGGGTTGCCAACAAGCCTGAACAGTTTACATTTTTCATGGCATGGAGATAAATAAGATCACCCGGTAATGAGCATCCCATTAAGCCTCTCTTAAAGGAACAGGACATTTTTTTTCTCCTGACTGTTGCTAACCCTAGAATACATATTGTTGTGCAGATGCCCCAGGATAGATGCATGTTAAATCTGCTTCAGTGTCACTAACTCCTAATGAAATCTAATGTCCTTGGGAAGAACATGAAATAGAACTTTCTTTCCAGTGCATCCTTAGGAAAAACTTTGCAAGATGAAATATAATTGCCACTGCAGGCATTTGGCCATGCTAGCAATCTCTTCTTCGCCCGCGCATGAAAATTGACTCTGGTTCTTAAGGCCACGTATGGTCAAGTGTCCTAATTTTTCTTAAGAAAAGGAGAGACCACATCCTAACATCATACCATAGCACTGATTCAGGTCTGACTCAGGACGTATAGCCATTCGTTAAGTCACCTATGTCATCACATCCTGTAGCCCCCTAAGTCTGACTTGACTTTTTGGCAAGATCCTGATATCAGGCAGCCAACTAAATACAACAAGAGTATATAATGGTGGGAGAACTGGTTCGGATTGGTGGTTGTTGGGTTTTGGGGTTTCTTTTTTAATAATTGGGTCTTGGGTTACACCTCTCTCAAATGTAAAACCTTCCTTTTCCCTCCACAGAATTGGCAATGATTGCATACTTTAAAAGTCCCCATTTGGCCAGTGCTGACTAGATGCTCACACAATTATCCCCAGCCTGGAAAAGATCTAAACCACAATGGCTAAGTATAGAGGCTTCAAAAATATCTTCATATATACAGTGCCTGAATACACAAACATAACCCGCCTCTCTTCTGCCTTCAAGAGCAATATTTTCCATAGGATTCATATTGACATAGGTTTTTCTCCTCCAGCCCTGCTTATCTACAAAAATAAAGCCTCTAGAATCACAGGCCTCCCCTGAACCCCACCTCACCTCTGCTTGAAACCCAATATAAGCAGTGAGTGGCTTCTGTCAACCCCGTCAAAAGTTTTTAAAAAGAGGCATTTTACGCCTCTTGATTTGGTAACGTCTAATAGGGGCTCATTTAAAGACAGCATTGCAATTGTTTAAAAACATCACGACCTTACTGCACCAATAATATGATTAACAAATTAGGATTCAAAACCAAGAAAGTGCCAGTTCACACATGAGTGCTGCATCAAGTTACCTAGCATGTGTGAATGAGCTATCACAGTTCAAACAGCACACGTAGCATGTTCACATAACTTCACGTCATCTCAAACACATTGCCTTTCAGTAGTTAACATGTGCCAAGTAATCAAGTGACGTGCATGTGTGAACCAGCTGAAGTTTCATATGCATGGGATATGAAATACATAGGAGGAGGAGGTTTTTATATGCCAACTTTCTCTACCTTTTAAGAAGAATCAAACCGGCTTACAATCCCCTTCCTCTCCCCACAACAGACACCTTGTGAGGTAATTGGGACTGAGAGAGTTCGGAGGGAACTGTGACTAGTCCAGCAGGCTTCATGTGTAGGAGTGGGGAAACCAACCGGGTTCACTAGATTAGAGTCTGCCACTCATGTGGAGGAATGGGGAATCAAACCTGGTTCTCCAGATTAGAGTCCACTGCTCCTAACCACTACACAACTCTTTCTAGTTGGTCAACAAGAACTATAAGCTGGGTTTCTAGGCACTGGCTATGGCTAAATCCATGCATTGTTGTGGGTGACTTACATCCATATATGGCACAAGGGCGTCAAGATTAGCAGTGCAGGGCAAAGCAGAGGTCCATCCTTCTGAGTCTGCCCTTACTATGGCTAAAAGACATATTACAACACTAGAAAGATAAAAGCCCACCTCTGGTAATTCAATGGATATTTGAACGTATGGCATATAGACGGCAATTGCGCATGGACTTGTTTTTCGATATTTGGAAATCACAGTCCTGGGACTGCTTCACAATCATGGGACTATATTTTAAAGCTGATCCATGTTCTGTTTCCGGCCTGAGGACTGCTTTATCAATACTGTTTTAGGCTGCTCAGTGTTTGTTTTATGCTGTGGCATGGTTTTGACTTGTTTAGTTTAGTTTTGATGTTTTGGTTCTCTGTTGTCTCAAGCAGGTCTCCAGAGAGGTGGCATATACATTTTCTAATATTTTTTACTCCAGTTGCAGAACCTATATGACCTGTGTACAGAATCTGATATTTTCAAATGCCAAATTCCAGACTTGTTAACGTTATATTTCATAATGAAATCTGAGCTCCGTTAAACCCTTGCTACTTTCCTGCAAAAGTAGAGAGAGGTCCTTCAAGGTCGGTTATTAACAACTCATCCAGAAGTGGTACTGTAATATGCCTGGATCTGGCCAAGTGTGGAAGGTGGCGTACACGGAGATCTCTAAATATTTTTCATTGCAGTTCTCAGATATAATTCCCACTTTATTCAATGGGGCATACTCCCAGATAAGCATACATAGGATTGCAGCCTTAATAACTGGTATTAACATGAATGCCAAGCCTCTCCATTTGTTCACCCAGCAAAAAGAAGTCACACCACAAATCATAGAATCATAGAGTTGTAAGGGACCACCAGGGTCATCTAGTGCAACCCCCTGCACAATGTAGGAAATTCACAACTACCTCCCCCACATACCCCCAGTGACTCCTACTCCATGCTGAGAAGATGGCCAAGATGCCCTCCCTCTCATCATCTGCTTAAGGTAATAGAATCATCATTGTTGACAGATGACCATCTAGCCTCTGCTTAAAACCCCCCCAGGGAAGGAGAACTTACCACCTTCCGATGAAGCCTGTTCCACTGAGGTACTGCTCTAACTGTTAGAAAATTCTTTCTAATGTCTCTAGACGGAAACTCTTTTGATTTAATTTCAACCTGTTGGTTCTGGTCCAACCTTCTGGGGCAACAGAAAACAACCCGGCACCCTCCTCTACAGGACAGCCCTTCAAGTACTTTGTGTGCATCATTCCCCCACCCACCCCGCCTATTTCTCAACTGATATAATCTGTTCTAGTGCTTGTGGTTTGTACATAATCCTGCCCATAGATCAGCAAGCAGCATTTTGTTTTGTGTGTGACTGCATGGAGTCCCAGCACTGAGAATAGCATCTTGGCCCATCTGAAGTTCCTGTACTTTGGGAGTGGTGCTCTGAATGCCAGCCCAGGTCGCGCACCTCAGGGAGGAACACCTGTTTTGGGCTTGCTCTGTAAGTTTCCCACAAACATGTAGGTGGTACTTGGAAGTCTGGCATCTCTGTACTATTATGGTACTTCCCTCAGGAATGTCTGTTTTCTCCATCGGTTAGAAGTATTGGCATAAAGTTAGGACAGGAGAAACACACCCAAGTCTTGGATAATGAGAGCTTCTCTTCCTCCTTCATGGGACTAGCAAACCTCCATGTTTGGTATTTTGCTGTTTAAGATCTGAATCTGTATTCTGCGCAATTGCTTAATAAGAATTAACCCCCATGGCTACCACAATGATGGGTGATTAATGCAAAGGCCCTGTATTACATTTTTATTATTTCATAAATTAAATAGCTTCAAATATATTTAGGTTTGTGCAGCAGCTTATGGTATCCTCCCTTCTCTGTGTACCTTTATTTTATTTATATATGTGTATGCATGCATACAAAGAGAGAGACTAGCAGGAGCTCTTCACGGTCTCAGGTAGAGGTCCTTCTGCATGCAAGGCAGATGCTCTACCACAGTCAAAGCTGCTGGACTTCGCTTTGTAATTGAGGGATTGGCCAATCCTAACAGTGTCAAAACACAGTCATGCATTTCCTGCAGCAAAAAAGGAAAGCAAAAAATGCCAGCAGAAATAAATGATAACATAGTAATGCTAAGACCCACTCAGTGTCTCTAGCAACTCTCCCGCCATTCTCTAATCACGACATTGAGTGTCGGTGACAGACAGTACCTATGCAAGGAAGTTGTCAATCAATAAATAGCAATGGCAGGAACATTGTGGGGATGTTGCAAAACCCATAGCACACTCCCATGCAACAAAGAAGCATGTTGTGGTGAATAGCTGGCTATGCCTTCCACATCAGAGTCTCCCATGGCACAGTTGTAGGGTTGCCAACCTCCAGGTACTAGCTGGAGATGATCTGCTATTACAACTGATCTCCAGCTGATAGAGATCAGTTCCCCTGGAGATAATGGCTGCTTTGGCAATGGGACTCTATGGCATTGAAGTCCCTCCCCTCCCCAAACCCCGCCTTCCTCAGGCTGTACCCCAAAAATCTCCCGCTGGTGGTGAAGAGGGACCTGGCAACCCTACACAGCTGTAAGGAGGGCAGCAACCGGCATTTACAAGTTCCAGGACTTCCTGCAGAGAAGCGTTTGAATTCTCTGGCTGCCCAAGCATAGGCAGGATATGAACAAACACACTTTTCCCAAGGAAAATGCCAAGGTTGTTGGACTAGGAAGGAACGATGCCCATTCTAATCATAACATCCAACAAACTCCATATCCCACCCAGAGAACATGTAAAGCACCTTAGTTCCCACTTGGTGGATGCATGTACACAAACACACACACTGTGAACAGCAGCATATAGCATGTTTTGTTTGGATGTCCATATGATGAAAACACAAGCATTTTGCAAGAGAGACAGGAAGACACTTGGACAAGGGTAAACATCCCTTACCACAACAAAGTAAAGAGAGAAAGCGTTGTGACCTAGCTAGAAACTTAGTGGGGAATGGCAATGGATTGGAAAGATTATTTTATTTATTTATTTATTTATATTTTCCATTTCCCCCCCCCCTGTGGGGGACCCAAAGCTGTTTACAACATTGTTATCCCCTCCTTTAGTTTATCCTCATAACCATAATCCTGTGAGGTAGGTTAGGCTGTGACAGTGAGGTTCTGTGGCCCACAGTCAGCCAGCAAGCTTCCATGGGAGAGTAGGGATTACTCCTGGGTCTCCCAGATCCTAGTCTGATACTTCCTACTCCTGGAACATGTAAATGTGGTCATACAAAGGCAAAGCCTTTTTTTTTTTAAGTTGTGAAGATCCCGATGACAATAATAATATGAGATGGGAAAACGGAGAGGCAGCAGGACTAGAACCCAGGCCTCCACAGAGGAACTGTTTTAATTGTACAGCCACAGAAGCAAATAGGATGAAGTTTAATGTCTTCCAGGGTCACGCCCATGACATGGACCAGTATTCTGATCCAGGCCACTGCCTGACACATTCGTTGATCAGGATGCCTCTCATGCTGGTTAGCCTGCATCCTATACAGCCATATCTATTCCATGCTCACTGGGGGATTACCAGTTAATTATTTTCTCAGCAGATCTTGCTGTTAATCACCTCTGACTCCACCCCAGGCATGGCAGTAACATAGCTTGGTTGGATATCACACTGATGTAACCGTGGCATGGGGGGCAGTCAGGTGGACACCGAACTGTCGAGGCATCTTTCTTCACCCTTTCTAGTGCATAAAAACAGACTCTCAAACCTGGTGGTAGAGAAAACCCATTTCTCTCTTCCCATTGTAGTCCCCTATCAAGAGGTCAGTTTTAATGGTGGTGAGGTAGGTTCCATTCTTGCTTACCATGAGGTGAATGTAGGAATAACACATGAGATCATCACAACCTTTACTGAATAGTATCAGTAGTGTAAAGAGTTTCAGTAGCATCATAGAAAAGGGGGTTACATGATTTTGGGCCAGCCTGTTATTGCTGTTTGAGTAGCTGTTCTAAATTAGGACATGCCCAACACCCAAGGTCTCTGGGAGAGAAGCAAGGGGAGGGGCCGTGCCTCAGTGGTAGAGCATCTGCTTGGCATGCAGAAGGTCCCAGGTTCAATCCCCAGCATCTCCAGTTAAAGGCATTAGGCAAATAGGTGATATGAAAGACCTCTGTCTGAGACCCTGGAGAGCTGCTGCCGGTCTGAGTAGGCAATACTGACTTTGAAGGACCAAGGGTCTGATTCAGTAGAAGGCAGCTTAATGTGTTCATGTGTTCATCCTTGTGGTGGATGGACTGTAAACTGTTGATACAATGGAACAGATTGAGCTGGACATAATAGGTAACAGGTGGCTTTGTGTCACTTTCTCTTTGAGCTGGTCCTATACACTTTTCTTGGAAAGCCTTGTTAATCTCCCCTGCCCTGCTATGGCTCAGTGGCAGAGCATCTGCTTTGCATGCAGATAGTCTCAGGTTCAATCCCTGACATCTGCAGTTAAAAGTCTCAGGTAGTAGGCAGTGTGAAAGACGTGAGACCCTAGTGAGATGCTCCCAGTCAGAGCAGACAATACTGACCTTAAGACATCAGTAATATGACTCAGTGGAAGGCAGATTTATGTGTTGCTCCAGGTGGGGAACAATCCACTCTATTTTACCACAGATTAGTGCACATTCACTGACAGATCTGAGCCTCTTTAGTCTTGTCCCTCTACCTTCTGTTCCACCTGTCTTGTCCCTCTACCTTCCTATGCATTATATAATCTGCTGGCCACTATTCATTTGTAGCCTCCTGACCATATTTCTTTTCACTACATCATCTTTTGGGTCACCGACCAGCCATTATTTCACTGGAATTACCAGTGTAACTGTATTCTGGGAAGTGAGCTGTGTTGAGTGTGAAAAGCCCATAAACTTCAGAGTCACCCTAATGGTTTTTTTAAAGCTAGCAACCACATCCTCAGACTAGCCAGGCTCTATCTACCCTGGCTCTGTCCCTGTATCCTTTCCCCCATCACTGTGTATACAGCTTTGCCTGTTAAATATCTACTAGTCAGGATGCTGCTGTTAACACCTGGAGCAGAGCAATTTGAAATTTACAACCCCATTTTCAACCAGGGCCCTGTTTCAGAATTGTAGTTCTGGCTTCTTTTTGAAGAAAGAGAAGTGAGGCACTTGCTGGTTCTTCAGCTGCAGCAGCTGAGACCTCTAGCAAAATCTATCTAAAAGCAGCACAGAGTAATACACAGACAGAGAAAGGGAGGAGAGAAAGTACTAAGCACCTCCCATTCTCTCCTGATAATCCTTTAAAAATAATTGCAGGCCCAAACTTCTGGCCTCTAGCAAATTTTCCACTCGATTAGAGGCCCTTTGTGAGGCTAGGGAAAGAGACCCGCAGAGTTGCACATTGTGGTGTTGCCTGAAACTTCCAGCTGGGATTCCCCCCCCCCCCCGTCAAAAGGGGATTTTAGTAAAACCATTATAAGGGGCTTAGCCACAGAAAAGCATCTGAGCTGTGAGACAGGGGTAGATTAGCATCAATGGGCTTGTTTTTGGCCCTGTGAACACATACGAATTCCCTGCTGCCCTTCATTGGTGTGCCTACTTGGTGGGTGACTGAGGAAGGAGTGTTCTGGTACACTGACACACATATCCTGCAAAGAGAGGGTGCTGGATGATTCACACATTCTCAGGCATTACGCTTGGTCACTTGCCTGTTGGCTACTGTTTAGTGTCCCTAATAAGGAGACATCTTGAACAGTACTTGACAGAGTTGCTAACTCCTGGTTGGGGATTTCCTGGAGACTTGGGGGTAGAGCCTGGGGATATTGGCAGGGTTTGGGAAGGGCCCTAGGCAGGGTATAATGCCATAGATTTCACCCTCCAAAGCATCCATTTTCTCCAGAGGAACAAATCTCTGATGCTCGGAGTTGTAATTCCAGATCTCTAGTCCTCGGCTAGAGATTGACGACCTTACTTGACATGCATGCCTTGTCAACATGTGGATATAAAAAGTTGATGCGTGAGTGTGAACTGTCAAGGTTTAGGGGCCTTCATTGGGCATACCTGAGGCCTTTTCTTATGTTACTTTCTTCACATCATGGGAGACACTGCAGTGCTCCTTCATACGTTGAGCAGTGCAGAAAAAGCCTGTGCTGCACATTTAACATGAGATGTGGCCTTCAGTTACATGCTGCATTAACCATAAAACCATTTGTAGTGTTTATTGCAAAATTTAGGGATGCTTGTCCACAGAACATGGGAGTTTTTTGCAGCAGATTCCAGAGCCAGCAACGGTGTAGGAGTTAAGAGCGGTGGTTTGGAGCGGTGGACTCTGATCTGGAGAACCGGGTTTGATTCTCCACTCCTCCACATGAGCCTCAGAGGCTAATCTGGTGAACTAGATTTGTTTCCCCACTCCTACACACGAAACCAGCTGGGTGACCTTGGGCGAGTCACATTCTCTCAGCCTCACCTACCTCACAGGGTGTCTGTTGTGGGGAGGGGAAAGGAAGGTGATTGTAAGCCGGTTTGAGTCTCCCTTAAGTGGTAGAGAAAGTAGGCTTATAAAAACCAGCTCTTCTTCTACCCCTTATTTATAATTAGTTTTTCCCCAGTTGAGAACTAGACCTCAGATATCACTCTGTATGTGGAAATGGGTGGGGAGACATCAAAATTTGCTTCAGAGGAAGAAGTGGAAGCTGTTAGAGTGGTAAGATGGTGCGGGTTTCCATTCTTACTGTTCTGTGTACCAGTTTCATAGCTAATTTGTCACAATTTTGGTAATTTGACATGGCCCTTATCAGTCAAAATCTGAATTGGTTTCTCAGCCATAGAATCGCACAGAGGAGTAGAGGACTGGCTACCAGGATAGTTAAGGTTCCTGATGCATACTTGAACTATCTCTGCTGAAATGGAGACACCTACAATCCCTAGATCAGGGGTGTCAAACATAAGGCCCGCAGGCTGCATCCACCCCCTTGAGAGCTTTTATCCAACCTGCAAGCCAGCTGAGGCAGCCGCCACCCCCACTCTTGTTCTGGGCTGGCGAGGAATGGCCCAGCCTGACCAAATGACATTTATGTCATATCCGACCCTCGTAACAATTGAATTTGACACCCCTGCCCTAGATGGAGGGAATACAGCATGGGATGTGTGTGTGTGTGTGTTAAGTGCCATCAAGTCGCTTCCGACTCATGGCGACCCTATGAATGAAAGTCCTCCAAAATGTCCTATCTTTGACAGCCTTGCTCAGATCTTGCAAATTGAAGGCTGTGGCTTCCTTTATTGAGTCAATCCATCTCTTGTTGGGTCTTCCTCTTTTCCTGCTGCCCTCAACTTTTCCTATCATGATGGTCTTTTCCAGTGACTCTTGTCGTCTCATGACGTGACCAAAATACGACAGCCTCAGTTTAGTCATTTTAGCTTCTAGGGTCAGTTCAGGCTTGATTTGATCTATAAGCCACTGATTTGTTTTTTTGGCAGTCCACGGAATCCGCAACACTTTCCTCCAACACCACATTTCAAAGGAATCTATTTTCTTCCTATCAGCTTTCTTCATTGTCCAGCTTTCACACCCATACATAGTAATAGGGAATATGATGGCATGAATTAATCTAGTCTTGGTGGCCAGAGTCACATCCTTACACTTCAAAATCTTTTCTAGCTCCTTCATGGCTGCCCTTCCCAGTCTCAATCTCCTTCTAATTTCTTGGCTGCAGTCTCCCTTTTGGTTGATGGTGGAGCCAAGGAATAGAAAGTCTTGAACAATTTCAATTTCCTCATTGTCAACCTTAAAGTTGTGTAATTCTCCTGTAGTCATTACTTTTGTTTTCTTGATGTTCAGCTGCAGTCCTGCTTTGGCACTTTCTCTTTTAACTTTCAGCAGTAGTTGTTTCAAATCTTCACTATTTTCTGCCAATAATGTAGTGTCATCAGCATATCTCAAATTATTAATGTTCCTCCCTCCAATTTTCACTCCACCTTCATCTAAATCTAATCCTGCTTTCCTAATTATATGTTCTGCATATAGATTGAAGAGATAGGGAGATAAAATACATCCTTGTCTGACACCTTTGCCAATTGGAAACCATTCCGTTTCTCCATATTCTGTTCTAACTGTGGCCTCTTGTCCAGAGTACAGGTTGCGCATCAAAACAATCAGATGTAGTGGCACACCCATTTCCTTTAAAACCAGCCATAGCTTTTCATGATCCACACAGTCAAAAGCTTTGCTGTAATCTATGAAACACAAGCTGATTTTCTTCTGAAATTCTCTCGTATGCTCCAGTAACCAGCGTATATTTGCAATATGATCTCTAGTGCCTCTTCCTTTTCTGAAACCAGCTTGAACATCAGGCATTTCTCGTTCCATATATGGTAACAGTCTTTGCTGTAAGATTTTGAGCATCACTTTACTTGCGTGAGAAATTAATGCAATGGTCCGATAGTTGTTGCAATCTTTGATGTCTCCTTTCTTGGGAATTGGAATGTAAATGGATCGTTTCCAGTCTGTGGGCCATTGTTTTGTTTTCCATATCTGTTGGCATATTCTTGTCAAGATTTTGATGGACTCCGTTTCTGTGGCTTGGAATAGCTCTATTGATATCCCATCTGCTCCTGGTGATTTGTTTCTCCCGATTGCTCTCAATGCAGCTTTCACTTCACTTTCTAAAACTGTAGGTTCTTCTTCAAAAGATTCTTCTTGGAAAGAATCTTTTATCCTTTCATCTCTTCTGTATAGTTCTTCAGTGTATTGTTCCCACCTTTTCTTTATTTTGTCCTGTTCAGTTAATGTATTTCCATGCTGATCTTTCAGCATGCCTAACCGTGCTTTAAATTTCCCTTTGATTTCTTGGATATTGTGGAACAGATCTCTTGTTCTTCCTTTTTTTTGTTCTCTTCTATTTCTTTACACTGGTTATTATAATAGGTCTCTTTGTCTCTACGTGCTAGTCGCTGGAACGTTGCACTTAGACTTTTGATTCTATTTCTGTCACCTTCTACTTTTGCTTCTCGTCTATCTCTGGCAATTTTAAGAGTTTCCTCAGACATCCATCGAGGTTTTTCTTTTCTTTTGGCTACAGGAATAGTCTTTGCACATTCTTCCTTGATAATATCTCTAGTTTCCACCCATAGTTCTTCAGGTTTACATTCACTTGAACTTAGTAATGCAAATCTGTTCCTTACATGGTCTTTAAACTCTTCCGGAATATTGCTTAGATTGTATTTTGGTGCTATGAATGTTTTGGTGTTTTTCTTAAGCTTTATCTTGATTTTCGATATTACCAGTTCATGATCTGTACCGCAGTCGGCTCCTGGTCTTATTTTGGCCGAGAGAATAGAGCTTCTCCATCTTCTGCTTCCAATTATATAATCTATTTGATTTCTATACTGGCCGTCTGGTGATGTCCATGTATACCATCGTCTATTTGGTTGCCTGAAACATGTGTTTGCAATGAACAGATTGTTGTCTTCACAGAATTCTACGAGGCGTTCTCCTGCTTCATTCTGTGCTCCTAGCCCAAATCTGCCAACAACATTTGATTCTGCTTTGTTTCCTATTTTTGTGTTCCAATCACCTATGATTATCAGCATATCTTGTTTAGGTGTGTGATCAATTTCTTCCTGAACACTGGCATAAAAACTTTCAATTTCTTCCTCATCAGCATCTGTAGTTGGGGCATAAACTTGAAGGATGCTTATGTTGATAGGCTTTCCCTGAAGTCTGATTGATATTATTCGGTCAGACTTTGCATTATAGCTCCTGACTGCCTTTGCTACATCTTGCCTCACTATTAAAGCAACTCCGTTTCTTCTCTTTTTGTCATTCCCTGAATAAAACACTTTGTAATTTTCTGATTGAAAATGTCCTAATCCAGTCCACTTTAATTCACTTACTCCCAGGACTGAAATGTCCATGCGTTCCATTTCTTGTTTAACAATTTCAAGCTTACCCTGATTCATGCTTCTCACATTCCATGTTCCTATTATATGCGTCGAACAGCTTCGGACTTTCCTTTTGCATCTATTCATGTCAACCACTGAACGTCCTTTCGGCTTTAGTCCAATCGCATCATTAAGAACAGCGCTACTCGTACTTGTCCTCTGCTCTACCCCAGTAGCAGATTGAGTGCCATCCGACCTGGGGGTCCCATCTTCCAGCACTATATCTTTTTTCATTTTGGATTGTCTCATCATAGGATTTTCAAGGTAAAGGTTGGTCAGAAGTGGTTTACCAGTGCCTTCTTCTGCGCAGTACTAACCAGAGTTAGCCGTAGTGGCACTGCCGTTGTCTAGGAAAGATCTTCCGCCAGTGTCACCTTCCACTACTGCTGCTGCCCAGTAGCTAACCTTCAGGGATTCCTCTACCCCCATCCCCATTGGAACTGCCTGTTCTCTTCTGCGGATGTGGCCATTGATCCCTTAAGGGGGTGGATGCATCTTTGTCTGGTGTCTCAGCTGTGACCATTCCATCTTGAGTGACTCTGCTAGGAGTTTAGTCTCTTGATAGAGTCTAGACCCCTTACGGTATTGCTCTCAGCTTCCCTGACACTCACAAACCCCCTCACCACGTTAAGGTGTGCATCCAGAAGGGGACAGCAAGGGATAGCCTGATCTAATCTGATCTCAATGGGTAGCCGTGTTAGTCTGTTTGCAGTAGTCAAAAAGGGCAAGAGTCCAGTAGCACCTTAAAGACTAACAAAAATATTTTCTGGTAGGGTATGAGCTTTCATGAGCCACAGCTCACTTCTTGATACTTCTTCAGATAGGTATCTGAAGAAGTGAGCTGTGGCTCACGAAAGCTCATACCCTACCAGAAAATATTTTTGTTAGTCTTTAAGGTGCTACTGGACTCTTACCCTTTTTATCTGATCTCGGAAGCTAAGCAGGGTTGGTACCCCGATGGGAGACCACCAAGGAAGACTGTGCAGAGGAAGGCAATGGCAAACCACCTCTGCTTCTCACTTTCCTTGAAAGCCCTTTGCTGGGGTCCCCATAAGTTGGTTGCGACTTGACAGCAAGTATGTACATACGGTCCCTAGAACAGCTGATCTCAGAGCCATGGCTACTCTTCCTGGAACACTGATAGCTTGTTGTTTCACATTAGAAGGCATTCTCAGGTATGTACATAACTAAGCTGTACTGGTGGTACAAACATTATTTCTTTCGTGTGTTGCATATAATGGAAGTTCTGCTGACTGAAAGCCCAGGAGAAAGCCCTTGCTGTAGGGGAAGCAACATTTTGTGCATTTGTTGCTACCTACAATGACTCCTGCTGGCAGAAACTGAGTCTGGAATAGCCTGAGGTTTTCCTCTTTGGCAGTTAATCTCTTCCAGGTGTGGTTTACAGACAATGGGCAAGCATGATCTGTAGCCTTTGGACTTCCTTAGAAAGGGGGTGTTAGAGCATTAAGGGCCTGGGCTCCAGCTAGGGTTGCCGACTCTGGCTTAGGAAATTCCTGGATATTTGGGGGTGGGGCCTGGGGAGAAAGGGGTTTGAGGAGGGGAGGGACCTCAGCAGAGTATAATGCTACAGGGTCCACCCTCCAAAGCAACCATTTCTCTGTGGGAACAGATCTATGTCATCTGAAAAGCAGTTGTAGTTCCAGGAGATATCCAGGCACCACCTGGAGGTTGGCAATCCTTGTTTATGGTGCTGCTACAAACCTTTGATAAGACTTTGGCTTCGGCATTTGGATAATTCTACCCCCTCCCTTACAGTGTGTGTGTGTTAAGTGCCGTCAAGTCGTTTCCGACTCATGGCGACCCTATGAATGAAAGTCCTCCAAAATGTCCTATCTTTGACAGCCTTGCTCAGATCTTGCTAATTGACCCTTACAGTGCACTTTGAAATTCAGCAGTAAAGGCCATCCTTGTAGTTCAGAGAAAGTTACACTAGCGATGCTTTTGTGTCTGTCCAATATCCTATATTATATATACGTGTGTGTGTAAAGTGCCGTCAAGTCACAGCCGACTTATGGCGACCCCTTTTTGGGGTTTTCATGGCAAGAGACTAACAGAGGTGGTTTGCCAGTGCCTTCCTCTGCATAGCAACCCTGGTATTCCTTGGTGGTCTCCCATCCAAATACTAACCAGGGCTGACCCTGCTTAGCTTCTGAGATCTGATGAGATCAGGCTAGCCTGGGCTATCCAGGTCAGGGCAGTAAAACCATAATAGTTGTGGTGCTGTTGGGTCATGTTAACATTCTAGTGCACCTATTTACTCTTGGTAATATTCTAAACATGCCCAGATGCAATGCACACTCTCTCCTAGAGCATCGCTTTAGTCAAATGAAGAAGGGGAGACTGTTGTGAGCCACTTTGGGTCCCCATGGGGGAGAAAAGTGGCATAATGTAAGTGAAATAAATAAATAGATAAATGTTCTATGGCTGAGCTTTGGCATTCATACAGGTTCCAGGGCTTCTTCCCCTTTCTTCTTCTGCCATCATAAGAACCCAAACCTTGGTTTGGAGACTTCTCAGTTTCCATGGAATGTTGGGTATAGTTTTTCCTACAGCTAGTTATAATTGCTTCTAATGTGGGCATTTTAATTAGCATTTAAAAGAAGAAGTTTGTGGGTGGGTATCCCAATGTGCCTTTTCTCCAGGAAGGGTGTATCCCAGAGCTGCAGTGTTAGCGAACATGGATGGTGGGAAGTGATCCTCTACTTACGTCTGTTGAGAAACTCCCTGCCCATGTGGCTATAGTAACCAACTTCTGCGGTATGTTTCTTTGTCCTTTTTCCTCCCTTGGGCAAATGCAATCTGTGTGCTTTCCTAGAGATCTTTTATCCCACAGGGCAAGGTCCGTAAGAACACGAGGCGCCTGGCCCCTTCAAAAGGATGTCATGTTTAAGATGAAAGAAGAAGAGCTGGTTTTTATATGCTGACTTTCTTTACCTTTTAAGGAGAATCAAATTGTCTTACAATCACAATCCCTTCTCCTCCCAACAACAGATACCTTGTGAGGTGGGCAGGACTGAGAGAGTTCAGAGAGAACTGTGACTAGCCCAAGGTCACCCAGCTGGCTTCATGTGTATGAGTGGGGAACCCAACCCGGTTCAACAGATTAGAGTCCACTGCTCATGTGGAGTAGTGGGGAATCAAACCTGGTTCTCCAGATTAGACTGCACCACTCTTAACCACTACACCACACTGGCTCTGCAAAGAAAGATGTGTTTTAATAAAATTTGTATGCCTAGTTTTCATATCTTGTGCCAGCCAAACTGAGTAGGTGCTTCTGAGGAATAATTACAAATGGTCTGAAATGAAGGGGGCAGCAAAACCTGCCTGACTTCAATAGTGCTACTATGTGCTTACTGAAGGCAAGAGCCAGAAACAGAGGTGGGAGGATAGGACCTCTTCCCTGCAAGCCAAACTTTTGTTTCTGTTATGAGGTAAATAACACGCACCATGCAATTGTAAATCCATGTTCCTGCATGGCCAATGAATCAATTCAGAAACTTGATACAAGCACACACAAACAACTGTGGGAGAGAAGGTAAAGGTGCTCCAAGTGGAATGTGTGATCCTGCAATCCTAAGGACTTTGGAGGAAGCAAGCCATACTGAATTCGTGGTGGAAAGTGCTGCCAAGTCGCAGCAGACTTATAGGGACCCTGTACGGTTTTCAAGGCAAGAGTCGTTAAGAAGTGGTTTGCCATTGCCTGCCTCTGCATAGCAACCCTGGACTTTCTTGGATGGTCTCCCATCCAAATAGTAACCAGGGCAGACCTTGCTTAGTTTTAAAGACAGGGCTAGCCTGGGGACATCCAGGGCATACTGAATTTAATGGTGCTGAATTCTGACTTTTCCCCACAAGGCTCCTGTGCTGTTTTGACCAGTGAGGCTAATTACACTTTAGTCTGAAATGGTAACAAGTGAAAGAAAGCAATCAACACACACACACATACAATTCTAAATCACAGTGGGTAGCCGTGTTAGTCTGTTTGCAGTAGTCAAAAAGGGCAAGAGTCCAGTAGCACCTTAAAGACTAACAAAAATCATACTGAAGAAGTGAGCTGTGGCTCACGAAAGCTCATACCCTACCAGAAAATATTTTTGTTAGTCTTTAAGGTGCTACTGGACTCTTGCCCTTTTTGACTACATACAATTCTAGTCAATGCAGGCAGCACATTTGGAATACAAGAAAGTGATTTAGGCGTCACTTGTGAAACTGACCTGAGACTGTTCTGCAGGTCCCCAACTGGCAGGCAATGCTGCCGCCTGCTGGCAAGGACGGACCCCTGCAGCGGGGAGAGCAATACACAAAGCAGGACCTGAGGATGGGGAGGTACCTCCCCCAAGTTGCTTTTTGGCGAAGAGTGAAGAGGACAAATGCAAGGAAACCCGGGGGGTTGGAGCCCTCTCCCTCCCTGCCTACGCCTGTGGGAATCTTTTGCTGCGGGGCGCGCCTGTGTTTCCTGGAGAGGGTGTCACCTTTTGCTCCCACGTGTTGGAGAGGGAGGGATGTCTGCGGTCGATCGCCGCGGTCGATCTCCGTCGTGCTTTGGGGTTAATGCTCTCTCCTTACTTTGTTTGCTTTCAAAACAAAACACAATCCATCAGTCCGGACTGGGAACGCGAGGAAGAGATCCAGGCTGGGGGCTCCGCGCCTTACCTCCGCCAACTCTGCAGGACATTCATAAATCTGTGTGCCTGTTGTGGTTTCTTTTGGGGGGGGGGGAGGTGACATGATCCTGGGGGAACCTGGTCTTTTGCTCCCCCCCCCCATCCTCCCTTTCCTCAGTAGGGTTGCTTTGGTACATATCGCACCTCCTCAATGCTCCTGGGAATCCGAACAAGGATCCCAACTGCCCAGCCTCTGATGCAAGTGAGGAATCCTAGGCAGGGCTGCTTAGAAGTAAATCTCATGTTATTAAATGGACATTACTCCCAGGAAAGCGCCCTCAGGATTTCAACAAGTAGGCAAACCAGAAATTCTAGGCTTGGTGCTGTTTTTCCCAACATCTGGGAGGCTTGATTACTCATTTCCCTCCTTAATAATTGCAGGAGGGTAACTGTTTAGCTCTCGAAAGCTCATACCCTACCGGAAATTTTGTTAGTCTTTAATGTGCTTCTGGACTTTTGCTCTTTTCTACTGTGTTAGTTCCGTTTCTGGAGAAATAAACAGGGGTCTGGTAGCACCTTAAACTAAACTAACAATATTTTATTCCAGCAAATGAAATGAAATTAAGTGACTAATAGTGAAGATCCATTCATTGCATATCAAGAAGTGGGTTCTAGTCTATGAATGTTTACAGTGAAATAAAACCTTTTTAGGCTTTAAGGTGCTACAAGACATTTCCCTCCTCAAAAGCCCTCCCATCACCTTTTAATATAACCCAGAAATACACTTCAACCACCTCTTTGTTTGCATCAGTCAGGAGGATTACAAAAAAAAAAACCCATCGGAGTTTGTCCACTATCCCCTAAAAAAATAAACAAGTGTGATTTTTAGCTCAGAGCCCTACCAATAAACATTTATCCTCACTGATTAGAATTAGTTCAGCTGATTAACCAACTAGATTTTTAGTTGACCGATCGATTCATTAGACCAATTAAAGCATGCAGCCCTTATAACTTCTGTAGCACTTTCAGTGTGCAAAAAAATGATTTATAGTTTTAATTTCTAATCTCAGAACAACATTGGAGGGCTTTAAGAGGGGAGTGGACATATTCAAGGAGGAGAGGGGTATTCATGGCTGTTAGTTAGAATGGATACTAGTAATGCTGCATACCTATTCTCTCTAGTATCAGAGGAGCATGACTATTATTTTGGGTGCGGTGGAGCACAGGCAGGATGGTGCTGCTGCAGTCGTCTTGTTAGTGGCTTCCTAGAGGCACCTGGTTGGCCACTGTGTGAACAGACTGCTGGACTTGATGGGCCTTGGTCTGATCCAGCAGGGCCTTTCTTATGTTCTTATTGTGAAATGAGAGACGGAGGCCTAACCAGAAAATTGTGTGCTTGTGTGTGTGGGGGCAGACTCACCACACTTTATTCTTTAGTGCTGCACATTATTTGTCCATGTTCAGTGGCCAGTGCACAGTGAAGCCAGGTGGACACAGAGCATCAGTATTGATACCACTGAAATACCACACAGGTATGTCCTGGCATTCCTTGCAGGGCATAATTCTTGGATTGCATGCTATTATTCAGGGCTGCATTGCAGCATCCCTTTGTGACTGACACTTCAGAGAATCCGGAGATGCACTTCTCAGATTCTATAGTCCAGGCATCTGAAGCAGCAAAATATTTCAAAGTATTATGCCAGTGGCATTGTTTTCCAGCTCCATATAATGTATAGGCCACATATCCTGCTGGGGTAGGAGACGGAAAATTCTCTTCCTTTTAATAATTGTTAATAGGAGATTCACATTCACAGAGAAAAGAGGAAGACTGCAGAGCATCCAAGGAGTTAAAATGTAATAAAAAGCACAAGTGGCAGGAGATTAATGGGGCGAGTAGTAGTCTTGCTGGTGTTCATCAAAGAAGCAAAACTTTAAAAGCTGTTATAAAGCCACAAAATAGTGCAGGCACAGAGGAAGGATATTTGTAGAGGCACCACTGCTCAACCTTGTTGGCTTTATGAACAAATTATGTTCATCATGAACACGGGCACTGAAATGTGGTGTGATGAAGAGCTGGCAATGATCAAGTGGGAAGGGAATAGTAAAATGGTTTTTACAGATATAAGTATCTGGAGTGAGGATGTCATCTTTTGATAAACTCTTGTCTCCTGCAGATACTTTGCAGGGTATATAACAGGGAATCCATTGAAACTGTTGTTGTTCATACAGCATGGCTTTGACTAAAGCAGCCAGGCCGTTTTTGTTGTTGTTGTTGTTCATTAAATTAAAGGTCTCTGATGCTTTTGTATCCAGTTCTGTTCTGAGGACGTTTCTGTTTTGAAATAAGGGTTACATGCGGCTGTGGTCAACTGAAAGAAGAGAGAGCCGCTTAAACTAACTGTCCAACACCTTCAGAATTGCCCTGCAATTTTACCCATCTGTCTAGACATTTATACCCTGCTTTTCTCCCCAATAAGGACCCAAAATGGGTATGCATCATGACTAGCACCCATTTTTACTAATAGCCATGGATGGTCTTCTCCGCCATGAACATGTCCACTCCCTTCTTAAAGCCTTCCAAGTTGGCAGCCGTCACCACATCCTGGGGCAGAGTGTTCCACAATTTAATTTTCACTGTGGTGGCCCCTCCCTGAATCCTATTTCTTCACTATACTAAATTGTGATAGAATGGTGGGATCTACCTCCTGTAGCCAACTTGGTGGTGTTGTGATGGTCAGTAACAGACTAGGATCTGGGAGGCGCAGATTTGAATCCCCACTCTGCCATGGAAACTTGCTGAGTAATCTTGGGCCAGTCATTCTCTCTCAGCCTAACCTACTTTGTTGGGTTGTTATGAGAATAACATGGAGGAGCGGGAGAAAATGATGACAACCATTCTCTCCAGGATCAGAGGAGCATGCCCATTATATTAGGTGCTTTGGAACACAGGCAGGATAATGCTGCTGCAGTTGTCTTCTTTGTGGGCTTCTTAGAGGCACCTGGTTGGCCACTGTGGGAACAGCCTGCTAAACTTGATGGACCTTGGTCTGATCCAGCGTGGCCTTTCTTATATTCTTAAGAGGGCTATGCAGCTAGTGTTTGATTGATTCAGAGCCCAGTGACACCTGTCTGATTTTTTTTTCTTCTAGTGCAGCTAGTAGCAGCCCGGGGGGTGGGGGTTCTGTCAGAGAAACATAGCAGAGGGGAGGGTTAATCCTCCTCTTCCTCTAGTACTATAGCTCACTTCTGGCTGTTTCTTAATGTTAAAGAAAACTTTAGAAGAACCAATTGCAGATCTCCCACCTAACGTGCTTGGGCCTCCGTTCTCAGGTGGCTCAGTACAGTTCTGTGGGACAATGCAGCTAGGTTGCAGAGCTGTTGTGGCCTAGCCCTTGTTCCACGGATGGTATTGGCACCAGCAATGGCCAGGAGGCTGCTGAGGTTAGGGAAAGGACTGCATCTGTCCATCTCACCCCCTGTATAAAATAAGACAGGTATGGTTGCCAGATGGCTGGAGAGAAAAAAATGTCCTGTCCCTTTAATAGAGACTTAGTGGGGTGTTATTTACAAGGAGAGCCAGCGTGGTGTAGTGGTTAAGAGCGGTGGTTTGGAGAGGTGGAGTCTGATCTGGAGAACCGGGTTTGATTCCCCACTCCTCCACATGAGCGGCGGAGGCTAATCTGGTGAACTGGGCTTGTTTCCCTGCTCGTACACATGAAGCCAGCTGGGTGACCTTGGGTGACCTCACACACTTTCAGCCCCACCTACCTCACAGAGTGTCTGTTGTGGGGAGGGGAAGGGAAGGTGAGTGTAAGCTGGTTTGAGTCTCCCTTAAGTGGTAGAGAAAGTCAGCATATAAAAGCCAACTCCTCCTCCTCCTCCTTCTTTCTTCTTCCCATGAAAAGCTTCAACTACCCATTTCCACACATTAAACCTCTACTGGACAGGTCATGTTTCTACAGGCCAGTTGGGAGCCCCAGTGACAAGCTTTTTACTTAATTATTTTTTTATTTTATTAACGCTATTTACAGTATGCCTTTCTCACTGGGACTCAAAGCATAGAGTAAGTCCGTACAAACAGCAGGATGGGACATCCGATAAACAATGCAGTGGGATTTGTATTGTAGAAATCTGGAACCAGCCAGAAACCTGAAAACAGAACTGAAGCAAAGCATAGCTAGTCATAAATGCAAAAGCTGTTCTGTAACATTCTAGCATTTCCAAGGAATAGGCCCCTGGTAGCTGAAGTGCTGATTTTCAGTGGCTTTGTCCATAGATACAATAATGAGTTGAGAGAGCCAGCGTGGTGTAGTGGTTAAGAACGGCAGACTCTAATCTGGTGAACCGGTTTTGATTCCCCACTCCTCCACATAAAGCCTGCTGGGAGACCTTGGGCCAATGACAGTTCTCTCAGCCTACGCAGAGGCAGGCAGTGGCAAACCACCTCTCAACATCTCTCTTACCTTGAAAACCCTACGGGGTCTCCATAAGTCACCTGTGACTTGACAGCACTTTCCACCACTAACATAATGAGCTGCAGTCAGCAATTCTTGTACCACTTTGCTAGTGGTAGAACAGGACAGTGTGTTTCAGGAGGAGAAGGGGGGTATATTTTTTTTCCATCTTTCCCTGCTCTGTAATTAAGGTTTCCAGCAAAAAGCCCTCCTCTTAGAGGCTCAATAAGTAGAAATGGGCAGTTGAAGCGCTTCACGGCACAAAGTAAAATGCCATCACTTGATAATCATTTGCTGATCAAAGTGATACGAAAGGGACAAATGAGTTCTCAGAATGTGAAAAGCTTTCATCCTCTTTCATGTATAAAAGTTGTCCATGAAACATTATCTATTTATTTTGTATTTCTCATACTTTAGGATGAATTGTATCAATAACTCTGTGTAGCAGTCACCGTCACAAAAGAATAATGATTTAGATAGAAGTTGCTAGCTGCTTTGTTGGGGGAGTCTGGTCTTGATGCGTTTGACTGAAAATAAACTAGGCCTGTGCATGCAGCTAATTGTGGAAATAATGGAGAGTGAAGGGACATCATCCCAGAGTCTGGGTTAGGACTGCTGGAAATACTTTATTTCCATTTATCAAGTGTGGCCAGCTGGGGCTCTGTGCGCATGTGCAATTATAAAAACTCCAAAACAATTAAGGCTCCAGCTTTTGAATGAGTGGATCAGGGACTATAGTCCATAAATCACTCAGCCCATTTCTCAGCTGCACCCTTCCTGTCAATATCTGTTACAGTGACTGTTACCACCTGCTCTCCTTCTGGAGCCTGCCTTCTGCTTGTTACTTTTACTCTACCCCACCCTCCTGCTGCAAGCTATCCTTGTACTCAATGTCTGAACTGCAGATATTCTGCTGTTCGCACCACGTTTGATTTTATTATTTGTTCCTACCTCCTGTATCTTATCTTATCTGTCTAATGTTTAGATGTTTAAAAACCGTAGGACAACAGACATTATATAGTGCATCATATTTCTACTTACATAATATCATTTTCTGTGAGTTTAAGATGTCATGTTTAATACTTCTGCTCTGTTTAGATTTCTGCTTTGTTTCAGATTTCTATAATTGTAGTCCTATTACATGATTTATTAGCTGTCTCATCCTAGTGATTGCATTAACTTACATTGTGTGATCCACCTTGAGTTAAATCAAATAAAAAATCTTTATTAGGCATTTATTACAAATTACATAAACATATCACAAAATATCAAGAATTCACAAATGAATTATAAACTTTAAAGAAGGAGGGAAGGGAAAGGAAATTATCTAAAACAATTGACAATCAATTCTCAGACCTTCATGGTGGCTAGAAGATACCTAGCTACTTGATTAGCAAAATGAGGGTTCTGGTCAGATAGAATGTATAAAACTAACTGCTTAACAGGGTGGCCTTTAAGCTTGCATAAAAGAGGGCTAATTAAAGTGTTCCTCAACTCAGTATAAAAATTACCATGAAGCAAAACATGAGATAAAAAAATTCAGGAGCTCCTGATGAGAAGTTCTCAAGTATCTGCTATAAAGGACTGCTGAAGGCAAAACATTTAACCTTGTGAGCATAAAAGCTCTGCGGGGATTTGAGGTGCAAGAAATAAGCGGATGGACCCCAATAATCAGGCACTATACCATACACAATCGGGAAACAGTGAGAAAGGCGGACTATAAATAACGTAAACAAACAAAGGGGGTTACCACACTTGGTATTCCCAGCGATGTATTAAGAGTTTGAAAATGTTATAAAAAACATCGCTTTAAAAGGGTTTTTGGATACCACGGCTTATAAATGGCTGGAAGACGTCTTCACAGCTAAAGGGGCCAAACAAAGTGCGAACAGTGTTTTTTATAACGTTTTCAAACTCTTAATACATCGGTGGGAATACAAGTACGGTAACCCCCAAATATTCAGAGAAGAAACTCACTGCAGTTCTGTCCCTGGAGAATGACTCAGACCTGGAGTGCAGTTGCCCAAACTGCACTGCAGAACTGGGTAGAGCAACAATTTTGGAGTGCCATTAAAAGGCAGAAATGGTAAATTATTTAGTTTTATGGTTACATTTTTTACCACCACAGTGGCTTAATGTGGTTTTCTGCCTTGGGAATCATATCATGAGCCAGCAGTGTCATTAAAGTCTAAGAATGAAATCTTGAACTAGGAGTACACCAAAGCATGTGGTTTGGGGAATACAATCCACTGGAGAAGATCATGCTTTTAAAGCAATTAGCAGCGCAATCCCAACAACCCTATCCTGGGAGTACATTCCTCTGAATAAACCTGAGATTGATTCCAAGTAGACCTGCTAAGGATTGCTCTCTAGCATGACAGTCCTAAACAGTTACATCCTTCTAAATCCAATGAAGGCAGATTTAGAAGGGTGTAACTCTGTTTAGGATTGCGCTGTCAATTCTAAAGGCCTCAAGTTGGAACTATTCTGGTGCAGTTGGTTTGTAGGAATGCAGCACTGAGGCTTACGTAAGTATATACTGTATGTACACTGGTCCTGTTCTCTTGATTTTGTATTTTAGACCTTGAATGTATGTAAAAAAGAAATGAAAGAACAATTGCATTCTTCAAGCATTTGCCTTTAATTTCAGGCCCAGCCACCAGCATTGGCACTCATATTCATAAATAATACGTTCAGTTTTAGGTAACAAATATTGGAAAATCATCCTCCCCTTCCTACTCTTTTTCCAACCCCCCCCCCCCAAAAAAACCTGGTTTGGATCCAACCAGCTGTCCCGCTGAATCTTGCTCAATTTACCCACTCATCTATAGCCCCCTCTCCCACATGGCTTTTGTATATGCAGGAGCCATGGTTTTGGTGGCCAAAGGGGGCCCAGCCTCTGTTTGCCAGAATAGACAGCTGGGTCCAACCCATTGAGTTAGAACCTCTGATGAATTTAATGTGAAATCATGAACAAGGCTATTTCCAGCTTTATTTGCTTTAAGTCCTATTTTTACTGACTACTTCAGATTAAATTTCTTTTTTTGGGGGGAGGAGGGAAGGGGGGATGCCACAGTGATACTGCCAAACAAACATTGGAGGAATCTGACTCCTGGCAGAGGAGCCGAAGCCCCACCTCTACTATCTCCCCTCCCCCTGTAGCTTTAAGGCTGTAGAATTCAACAGGAAGGCCTTTGGCTGGACATTGCAGAGATGCATTATGCAATCGTGCCAGCAGTCTTGGCCCAGCGCCTAGAAGACATCCTTAGGGGTCTTCACACATAGTCTCGGCTATTCCAGAAGATTCTATTGATTATCTTTTCTTAACAGACAGCAGTATGAAACAGCAGCTGCCTATAGAAGTGGGCTCCACTGAAGGGAGGGAGAGAAGGAAAACACAAAGGCCGTACTTTGCTAGATCCAGACTGTGCCTGTTTCTAAGACCGGCAGATTTTGCAGAACACATTCCTGTGAAATGCTGGCACTGAGGTACATTGACTTCTATTTTCAATTCTTTGTCGTTGTCGTCCCCCGCCACCCCTGTCAAATTCCTTTGACATGACGTATCCACGTGCCTTCTTCACTCCTCACTGCCTATCATCTGGTCCATTTTGAAGCATGAAACAACTGTACACATTTATCTACTTTGGCTCTAGAAAGGAGGCATGCATTAAGAAAGCATCATCTGCATGAAGCCATTCTCCCCCCCACCCCAATTTTGAAGATGTAGAAAATATGGTGTGATATAGCACAGCTCAGTTACTTGAAAGATTTGATTCCTTCCTCATGCAAAGTAGAAAAAATGATAATTGCACTTAGCTACTGGGGTGAAGTGGTTAGAGAGTCCAACTATGACAGTCCAGTCCTAACCAAATCCCCACTTGCCCTTGAAGCTCACTAGGTGACTGTAGGCCAAGTCACACTCTCTCAACCTATACTGCTTCATAAGGTTGTTGTGAGGACAAAGTGGGCAGGGAGGGAGAACACTGCCATGAACTCTTTGGAATGTACTGTTTGATATACATTTATATAGTGCTTTAGTATATGTCTGTGCATTGAACTTTCTGTCTCAGTGATCCTTACAATCATTCTGTATCATCCCCACGTTGCAGATGTGGGGTGGGATTAGGGTTGCCAGGTCCCTCTTCGCCACGGAATGGGAGGGGCTGTGGCTCAGTTTGTAGAGCATCTGCTTGGCATGAAGAAGGTCCCAGGTTCAATCCCTGGCATCTCCAGGTAAAGGGACCAGGCAAGTAGGTGATGTGAATGATCTCAGCCTGAGACCCTGGATAGCCACTGCTGGTCTGAGTAGACAATACTGACTTTAATGGACCAAGGGTCTGATTCAGTATAAGGCAGCTTCATGTGTTCATGTGTTCACCGGCGAGAGGTTTTTAGGCTGGAGCCTGAGGAGGGTGGGGTTTGGGGAGGGGAGGGAGTCCAATTGCCAAATGGCCATTTTTTCCAGATGAACTGATCTCTGTCAGTTGGATATCAGTTGTACTTGGAGGAGATCTCCAGCTAGTACCTGGAGGTTGGCAACCCTAGTGGGATTGAAAGACCACTTTATGGCTGTAGCAGAATGTGAACTGGAGGCATACTGAAAGGATACCCACTCAGAAATACTAGGCCAGTTCTCAGCATGTCCAGGTGAAGTGTCCCTAGGGCTCACTCCACCAAACACTGTAGCTACTCAACGGTTTATTTGAATTGGGTTGCTCATATCAGAATCCCAAGCAAGCAAACGGAGGTTTCTTGCAACAGCAGTGTTCAGATCCACTTCTTACAATACCCAGCACTACTGCAGCAGTTTCACCTTTTTCTGTGCTAACTTTCCCCTGGGGTACTGCTGCTTGGAGCAGGTCAGTGAACGATTTCAAACCAATTAAATTTCCCCTGTACCGTACCCTGTACTGCCAAACTGAGTCATGCTTGGGAATTCTGCATTGCCCCACGTGTCTGTTTAGTAGCAGCAGCTGGATGGTAAATTCCCTCCCTTATCAATCAAGAAATAATGTAAGAGTTTGTTCTCACTGTGTCTGGGAAAAGCAGGAGGAGAATTCAGTACTCTGCAGTAAACTATGACTGCACAGTTGAAACATTCTGAGATCATAGTCAATATTTTAGCCATCAAGTCTATATGTAAATGTAACCGTATTATAGCTACAATACCGTGGTTTTCTTAATGTTCCTGCAAGAGTGAAGCGCAGTCATAATTCCTCCTTTGTTCTGATTCAGAGGTAGAAAACTGGTAAATTAACAGTTAATGCATAAGATTTGTACAATTTAAATGCCAAAAAGAAAGCAAATGCAAAATCCAGCAATTGTTGCTTTCACTGACTAGCATAGCCTTTGTAATAAACAAAACAGAAGTCTCTAATCAGCAGCATGAATAATTTGTTAATTGATTGCGTCATTGAAGATTCACAAATAAATGAATACAATAATTGATGTAGTGTTCAAGTTTTTACCACAAAAACATTTTGGCTTTTTCTGTGGCATAGACTTTAGGACAATCGCACTTCTATGCCATATACACATTTGGTAGCTTTCCCCTCAGTTTCATAGCAGTTTAATTTCTTTCTTGTGCCACAGCATATAGTAAAGGCGACTAGGGCTGGCCAGCAGCTTCAGGAATTGCTTAACCAGGCATTTTCTTGTTGATGTTTATAAATAGTTTTAACCTTATTTTTTAACTTTACATGTGGCAAAACTTTCATTTGATTACTCCCAAGAAAATCATACAAAGAAAATCATACATATTTTCCAGGCCATCTATACTGCTGAGTTCCTGAACAGAGGAGAAATGGAACTTCCTTTGGTCTTATCATGCTGCCACTGTCCTCTTGCCCATTTATTCCCTTGGCTTCCACACTCCTTCTTGGAAACTTCCTTGTAGCTGATTGAGAAACCCACTCAGCCCCTGGATGGGGGAATATAGACAGCCACTTATCATTCGTGCAAAGCAGGTTAACATATGTTGCCAAGCGGATACTCCGCGCTGAGTCTACTCTGCCTGACCTGGGTGGCTCAGGCTAGCCCAGTCTCATCAGATCTCGGAACCTAAACAGAGTTGTCCATGGTTAGTACTTGGATGGGAGCCTACCAAGGAAGCCTAGGGATGCTGTGCAGAGGCAGGTGATGGCAAACCACCTCTGTTCGTCTCTTGCTTTGAAAACCCTAGGGGGTAACCATAAGTCACCTGCAACTGGATGGCATTCCCCACCACCGCCTTCTTGTCCTCATGCTGCTTTCCCATGGTAAAATTCTTACTCCTTGGCAGGAAGTTAAAGATTCCTGCTGTACCAGGTAGTTGCGCACACACACACCATGGTACCATTTGGCAACTTTGCTATCACTGTAATCTGTATGGGCACTTTCACACACTGAATAATACACTTTCATTCCACTTTCAATGCACTTTAATGATCGTTTGCAAATGGGTTTTGCTGCTTCATACAGTGAAATCCAGCTGCAAAGTGTATTGAAAGTGTATTGAAAGTGCATTATTTGGCATGTGTGAAAGTGGCCTATGTGTATCTTAAGCACTGCCTGTAACCATACGAACCTACCCAACCACTATGGTCATATTCTGAGGCCCTGCTTCAGATCATCTTGCCTTTTGAGGTTAGGCAGGTAGCAATCAGAAAGGACCTTTTCTTTCATGGCGCCACGATTATGGAACTACTCTGCAGGGATATTCATCTGTACCCTTCTATCATTGTATTCCACCAGCTGGTAAAGACTTGTTTGTTTGGTGTTCCCATGATAATCCTATCTGCTTTTAGTTGACTGGGCTGAAAGATGAGATATACAGCTTTTAAATAAAATAAATCAGCTAATTCACAAGCAAGTTCTGCTTAATTCTGTGGCTTATTCCCAAGTGTCCTCAGGATTGCACCCTGTATATAATAGTGGATTTCCCATAAATGTATCTTTACATAAATAAGGAAAGGCAAATATTTCTGTAGTGAAAATAAAACTTTTTCAACTTTCAGTTCTGTGTGTTTCAAGGAAGTTTGGTGAAAACTACAGGGTTTTTGTTCTCACTAATGCTGTTTTTAGATTATATGTTTATGAAACAGAGTTTGAGAATAAAATACATGCCTTTTTTGCTCCAGCTAGTCAGAAAGAGAGAGCTAGCATGGTATAGTATTAAGGTGTCAGACTAGGATCTGGGAAACCCAGGTTCTTCCATGGAAGCTTGCAGGGTGACCTTGGGCCAGTCACACACTCTCAACCTTGACCCTGGCAGTATTTGGATGGGAGACCTCCAAGGAATACGAGGGTCATGACTTGATGGCAAAAAAAAAAAAATCAGAAAGAAAAGGCTTGAGTTCTTGTTCTGGAAGTCTAGTTTAGTGGATGGAAGAGTTCTTCTTGATCCTCTGAGATCTGGGTTCAAACTGCTGCTCAGCTATGAACTCACTAGTCATCCATTTGTAAATCTGTCTATTTCCCACGTGTAAGAGGAAGTTACTCAAAAGGTAACAAGTTGCTCCAGCTGGGCCTGATACAACAAACAGGTACCTACCGTTCAGAATTATTTAAATTGCTCTATAGCTAAGGGCATATAAACCATGAATGAAAAAGTAAAATTGCTGGTGCTTTTAAATAAAATTGCAGTGTTATGAAAGTTTAGTTTCAGGAAAACTTTTAAAGGAAACTGCTATCAGTCTGTTGATCCAGATGGCTGTTCTGCACCCAAATGCAACAACATTGTATTCAAACAGGAGGTACGCATTATCAACTGATCTGCTAGAAATTTATTTCTGCTTGCTGGCTATTTTAAGGGGAATTTGTCCCTAGTATTCACAAATTGTGCGTACTGGTTAGGAATTCTTATTTTAATAGGGTTCATACACTCTTCAGTCAGAAAGCTATTCTAAATTTTTTAAATACAAGGCAAAGGAAAAAATAGAAGCAGGCCTTATACCTCCCTCTATGTAAAAGAAGATGGATGTAGTGTCAGGCTCAATTAGATCCAATTGTGCTGGCTTTTGCCAAAGAGAACAATGTAGCTTTTGTGACTCACTCCCAGTAGAAAGCATGAAAGGTTTTAAATAAAAACAGCAATGGTGGTTTAGGTACTGGTTTCCTCTTGAGGGCACAGTGGAGGTCCAGTAAAACATTACTCTAAGTGGGAAATACAAGCGTGGGTCCCCCTCCCTTCTCACCCAAGGCAGAAATATCACAATTTTATTTTTTTCCCCTGTGCTAAAACATGAAGGCATTCCCAGTACTTCAGTTTGTCAATGTGCATTGGAGGCATGAGAGAGAACTGCCACCGCAGGTGATGCTGCAGCTGAAACAGCATGCGGTCCTTTGCTGTGACCAACAGTTCAATGTACCTGAAGCACGTTGTTGGGGAATAAGCAGAGAGCAGTAGAGAGAACAGTTGGAATGGAGCAGAGTAGCCTTCCGACAGCCACTGGAAGTGCTTGAAATGCAAATGTACAGGAACTCCAGACCATCCCCCACCCCTGCCCTCCACATGGGAGGAAAAGCAGCTTAAATACAGCCAGGCCTGGAGAGGAATGTTAAAAAGAAGGAAAAGAACTACCCCTCCTCCCTTCCATAGGGACCCTCACACAGCAAGATTCAGCATGCATGACTGAACAAGCAAGCAAGCAAGGACAGCTCCTCTTTTAACTTTCCTGAACAATGGCTTTAGCTCCTTCCACCATTTCACATTCTCTCTACCCCCCCCCCCTTTTTAATAAGAAAAGAGGAGGGGAGAAAGGCTGTGCTGCATGACTTAAGAGAGCAGCTTTGTTTTATGTACTCTGAGTCTTCCTTGCCCATAACAATTATTTTAAAACTCTTAAGTACAGCTTTTTTTAAAAAAATAACCAGTTTCTGCACAAAAGTTACAGACTGGTACAAACGGATACTGCTTTAGACAGTTTTAACATCCATGTTCAGCTTTTTTACTTAAAGTTTAGGTGGCACAAGCACACTGGAGGTCCAGATTTCTTTCTTTCCCCCTTCCACATTTAAACAGTTCATTTTTTGTGCACTCGCACAAAACTGAAGTTTGGACTACTAACTACACCCAGAAAACAAAATAAGCGTGAGATTGCCTTATCGTTCCTATCATCTCTATTCCCCCCCCCACACACACACTGTTACATCAGCAGCGATTTGCCCAAAACTGAACTGAAAGTTATTACTGGACAGGTTCAATTACAAATTACACATAAACAAGGTAGGATAAGTTAGGAATTCTAACAGATCAGCCCCTCAAATGGAACCAGTTGCTGTGCTGTGAACTAATTTTGAAAGTCGTTCAGCCTCTTGCACTGAATGGACAAAGGCTTCCAATTCCTTTGATTCACTCGACCAAATTGCTCATTGACAGAGAAGGGAGAGGACAACAGCTCTGTACGTTGCCTTTTCTCACAACTTTTAGATCGATGTTACCTGCCTTTTAAAAGACAACACAGATGCAACTTTTTTTTCAAAAACATACTTCATATTTCCTCTTTTATTATATAAATATCAGTTTAACCTTTTACTGTAAGAATATAAAATGTTTTAAGAGGATCTTTATTTTTATACAAATTCACAAACAGTACATTTAATCCATGATGGGGTTACGTGTCTGAGCTTGTCTAAATTCCATGGCCTGCAACTGTGGAGGATTTGAAAATCTGCACAACTACCTCTTCTTTCCCCCATCATCATTCATGTTTCCTTCAACACTGTCCTCTTCCTCCTTTTAAAGACAAGTAGTCAAGAACTAGCTTTTATTTTAATGGCCGAACAGAAACACACACAGATGAAATTAGACTTCTCCTAATTCATGTTACAACAGCAAGTCAGTCTGTTCTGCGCCTCTTTCTGCTTCCACACAGGAAGCTTCATACTTGACCTAGGTAATCTGAGAGAAGGGTAGGTGGGAATTTGCATATATATTTAAGAAACTGAGTTTCCATTTCACATTTCTTTTAAACATAAACCCAATGATCAGTTTGGATGTTCACGCTACACTTGTTTGTGCTAGAAGAGCAGACATGCAAAAGCACTGTTGGGTCCCCAAAAAACCTTAGACAGGGAGGGAGAGGCACAAAGATAGTGTAGGTGGGACACCCAGGGGAACCATCCTTTCTCCACCCCCCTTCCCGCCCACCCCCAATCACAAACCCAAGGGATATTGTCTTTCCAGTCTAGGCACAAAAGTATTTCAGTCTCAACATCTTTCTTGAAAAAAAATTCCGGGGGGGGGGGGGCAAAAACAACAACGAGGTAGCCAAACATTTATATAGAGAATATATTCAGCAGAAAAAAAAGTGTACTTAAAAATTCACAAGAACAGCCACTTCAAATGTCTTTCAAAATCATACCATGTAAGAAATGAACACCAAAGAGAGGAAATGAATTTTAAAAGGTGAGATCAGTCAAGTTTAAGAAAGGGCAAAAGAAGGGTGCTTTGTAGTAGGGGGTTTTTTTGTTATGTGTTTCGAAAAAACAAAAACAAAACTGGTCACAGTTTGTCAAATGAAAGTACAAGTGAGGATTCAATTGTTCCTACCCACCCATTCTCCCCCCCCCCTTCCAAATGGCAGGCTATATTGTATCTGAACTATAAAGGAAAAAAAGATGGAAGAAAAGGAGAAGGAAATGGCAGGGAAAAGAAACTGTCAAAGGTGACCTCCGCAGATTTAAGTTGGTATTAATGAACAGTAGAGGAAAGATGGAGATTGAGGAAGTTGGATACAGCATAAAATGGGGCAGAGGAAGAAAAACGGTGGCTTGATGCCCCCACTGCCCTCCCCTAGCAGCAGTGAGCAGAATGGCTGCATTTCAGTTGATGCTCCAATTAGTGCAGAGTGTCAAAGAAACATCACCTGCTCTAGGAGAGGGAAATGTAAAGGGCATCCCTGTTTCTAGACTCCAGAATGGAGGGGGGGGGAAGGGCAATAGTTCTGGCCCGGTATCTGGGAAAGGGTGAAGAGAGGTAGAACAATATCTACAGGCTGCCTAAGTTGCAGAAAGAAAGGGGTGGTGGACTACACAGTGGGAGTTGGTGCACAAGGGTAATGGAAAAGGGTTGGGAAAGAAAGAGAGAGACTTATGTGCTTGCCCAATAAAGAGCAATTGGGGAGTTAAAACAATAATGGGCTAAGTTAAGTTTTCTTCTTCCATCCCTAGTGCAGAGGGGGGGTGGAATCAGATTTGGAGAAAGGGGCTGTATTCATCCCCAGTGCATAAAAGATTGAGAAGCTGCATTCCCAATAGAAAAGGTAAGGGCAGTGATACTGTATCCATCCACAGTGAAGGCTGATAATAGAGTGCAGTCGTCTCCCTCCAGTGCAGGAGAGGGAATTATGAAAGAATGGTAGGTTTCCCTCTTTCCCACCCCCACTGCTGGGGCAGGTCAGGGCAGGCAGGCAAGCAAGTACTGAGGATACTTTCCCCTCCCTCCCTCCAGTGCTGGAGGTGCATCCCCCTTTCTCCTCCACTGCAGCAGTCAGTTGGCAAGTCCTTCCAGAGGGGTGGGGGCTCTCCGGGCTGTCCCCTCCGCTCACCTGACCTTCTCGCTCTCAGTCATTTGCCAGAGTCCTAAGTTGAGCACCTTGAGGCAGGGAAGTTGAGTGATGCGCTCCAGGCCCCGTTTTGTGATGCGGGTGCAGCCGTAGAGATCAATGCCAGTCAGCTGACTGAGGTGCTCGGCAATGAGCTCCAAGCCCTTGTCGGTGATCCGAACGCACTGGCCGATGTTGAGGGTGCGGAGTCCGTGCATCTGGCGCACCATGCGGTTGATGCCCTCGTCGCTAATGTGGCAGGAGCAGAGGGAGAGCGAGCGCAACCCGTCCAGGCCCTGTGCAATATATGCCAGGCTTTGGTCTCCCACTTTGTCACAGAAAGAGACATCCAGGCCAGAGAGGCGCAAGCTGCCCATTGCCAGGTGCATGATGCCCGTGTCACTGATGTTGTCGCAGGAGCGCAAGTTGAGGGTGCGCAGGCTGCTCATGTGCGACAGGTACAGCAGCCCCGCGTCCGAGATCCCCCCGCAAAAGCTGAGGTTGAGCTGGCGCAGGCGAGTGAGTCCCCGGGCCAGGTGCTTGAGCGAGAGGTCGCTGAGCTTCTGGCAGTCCTGCAGGGTGAGCTGCTCCAGGCCCAGGCAGCCCTCGGCCGCGCTGCGCGTCATGCCCGCCAGGTGCCCGATGCCCACGTCGGAGAGGTGCCGGCAGGAGCGCAGGTTGAGGCTCTTGAGGCGCTGCAGGCCCCAGGCGATGAGCAGGAGGCCCGTGTTGGTGATGTTGCTGCAGCCGCCCAGCTCCAGCACCTCCAGGCCCTTGAGGTACTGGGCGATGCGGCCCAGGCTGCTGTCGGTGATCTGCTTGCAGAGGCTCAGGTTGAGCGCCCGCAGCGAGCCGATCTCGGCCACGAAGGCGTGGCCCAGCCCGTTGTCGGTGAGGTTGTAGCAGCCGCTCAGGTTGAGGCTCTCGATCTCCGCCATGCCCTGGATCACGTAGCTCAGGCTGCGGCGCAGCGACAGGATCTGCACGCGCCGGATGCCGCGCGCCGCCAGGCTGGGGAAGAGCGAGGGGTTGGCCCGCCGCAGGTGCAGCTTGGCCTCCACGCCCCGCCACACCGAGCGGTGGTAGGCGGCGTCGCGCCAGGCCGTGCACACCTGCGCCACCCGGCCCTTGTCGCGCACCTCCAGGTAGCCGAAGATCATGGCCAGCAGCTCCGGGAACAGGCACGAGATGTGCGTCTCCATCGCCCGGGCAACCCCGCCAGCCGCCGCCCGACCCAGCCGCCGCCGCCGCACGGGGGGGGGGGACGGCGAAGGCGCTGGGCCTCGGCTGCTGCGGCTCCTCCTGCCGGCCCGGGCCTCACATCGCCGGGCGGAGCAAGCGCCGGAGTGGAAGGCGGCGGCGGCGGCGCGGCGCGGCCTCCTCGCCGCCTCGCTCCTCTACCCGCGCCGCCACGCCGAGCAGGCCGCGCCGCCGCCTGCCCGCTTTCCTGAGGCGGCCCCGCGCCGCATCGCGCCCGGCCCGGCTCCCCTCGCCGCCGCCGCCTCTCCCTTTGTCTCTTCTCGGCCGGACCCCGCCGGCGCAGGCCAGGGGCAGAAGGGCGCGCGGGCCCAGCCGGGATCCGCCTCCCCGCTCCGCTCCGCTCGGCTCGGCAGGCTCCGACCCGCGCGCTCCCTCCCTCGCTCGCTGCTTGCCGGGCCCCGGCGCCGCGCTCAGGCCGGGCGGGGGAGGGGCAGGGGGAAGCGACGACGACGACGACGGCGGCCGCCGCTGGGCCGGGCTTGCGACGCCACCTCCCCGCGCCGCCTGCGCAGTGGCGCAATCCGGAACACTCCGAGCCGTCGCCTTGGCAACAGTCCCCCCCTCCTTTCCTCCTCTCCCCTCCCTCCTCCTTCCCGCGGGCCGGGAGAATTAACCCTTGCGCCGCCGCACGGGGATAACCGCGCGCAGCACGTGTGTTGTGTGCGCGCGTGTGTGTGTGTCAAGGGCCGTTCATAACACATGCCGTTCGTACGCCGGTGACACCCAAATGATCCGCCGGACTTAACACTCGTCCAAAGCAGGTGCTAAAATTGCAGCCGAATTCAACAAGCTCGAGTTTACAATAGTTCACTACCTTGTAAACTCATATTCAGCGCAATCTTATATATCTTTACAAGTTAGTCCCACTGTATTAAATATGGCTTCTGTGTGTGTGTGTGTGTGTGTGTGTTAAGTGCTGTCAAGTCGCTTCCGACTCATGGCGGCCCTATGAATCAATGTCCTACAAAATGTCCTATCTTTGACAGCCTTGCTCAGGTCTTGCAAATTGAAGGCTGTGGCTTCCTTTATTGAGTCCGTCCATCCCTTGTTGGGTCTTCCTCTTTTCCTGCTGCCCTCAACTTTTCCTAGCACGACTGTCTTTTCTAGTGACTCTAGCCTTCTCATAATGTGACCAAAATACGACAGCCTCAGTTTAGTCATTTTAGCTTCTAGGGTCAGTCCAGGCTTGATTTGATCTAGAACCCACTGATTTGTTTTTTTGGCTGTCCACGGAATCCGTAACACTCTCCTCCAACACCACATTTCAAAGAAGTCTACTTTGGCTTACTCCTAGGTAAGTGTGCATAGGACTTCGGCATTAAATAGGACTTAAAGGTAAAGGTCCCCCTGTGCAAGCACCGGGTCATTCCTGACCCATGGGGTGACGTCACATCCTGACGTTTCCTAGGCAGACTTTTGTTCGTGGGGTGGTTTGCCAGTGCCTTCCCCAGTCATCTTCCCTTGACCCCCAGCAAGCTGGGTACTCATTTTACCATCCTCAGAAGGATGGAAGGCTGAGTCAACCTTGAGCCGGCTAACCAACTGCTTTGGGGTTGTTGTTGTTTTTTTTGGCAGTCCACGGTATCCCTAACACTCTCCTCCAACACCACATTTCAAAGGAATCTACTTTCTTCCTATCAGCTTTCTTCTGTGGGGGCTTAGCTTTAGAAATCATAGAATCATAGAGTTGGAAGGGGCCACCAGGGTAATCTAGTCCAACCCCCTGCACAATGCAGGAAATTCACAACTACCTCCCCCCAACACCCCCAGTGACCCCTACTCCATGCCCAGCTGTAGCCTTAGCCAGAAGCACTGGGAGGAAAGGGGTGGGGGAGACCTTGTCTCCCTCAGTGTTGGCTGTGGTTTGAGCTGTCAGGTTAGGGCGAGGGGGCATCTTGGTTGCTAAGGAGACCCTCCTGCCCTGGGGGAAGGTGCCATTCGCACACCGGGGGAGGGTGAAGCTAAGCCTTTCCCACTAACACCTAGACCACCCTCGGTGGCGTGGCCTGGAGGAAGGTGAGAAAAAAAGTTATTTTTAGTAGGTCGCAGAGCTGCCGAGGGGGAAATTTCTCCCGTCAGAACGGATTAGCTGTCTTATTTTCGATTGACTTGAAACACAACATTGGACTGTTATTTCAGTGGATGTTAAGAGTCACCGAAGGAAGGGATTGAGTGAAGTGATGTTGAGCGGTCGTTCTTAAGAAGGTGGAAAAATTATTAAGCAGGCAAAACTCTGCAGTAGCATTGGGGGTTGTGGGATCACAAAACAAATCAAGTGCTGTTGCTTTTTCCGTAACGAAAGGGTGCACCTAAACTCTTTGGGTTAAATCAAGGGTGCCGCTGCTTATTGCCTCTCTGGATAAAAATGCACGATTATGTCATTGAATAAACAGCAGTCTTGTGGCACTTCCATCTTCAGGGTAGGTACCACAAGAGTCCTCTTTCTTTTTATTGCAGCAGTCTAGCAAAACTGTCCCTTTGGAGTTACTACCGTGGAAGTCAATCAGTGAATGTAAATGTGGGTGAAACAATTCCATTTAAATGCCTGCTCCTTTCATCCCTACTTGGACTTGTTGAAACTAGACTTGTTTCTGTGTTTGATTTTTCAGAGATCTCTGGACACAAAACCTGATAACGTTTGCAGGCTCCAATGGGGTTTTATGAGCAGACATATGGCTCAGACTCAAATCGCCTTGGTCAGACGTGGTACGTCTTCTTGAGGTGGGGATTTTACCAGCTTTTGGCCATGTTTTGGTTCACTCCATCCTAGTACCCCTAAAATCTAATTATAGACAGGGTTAATTGCATTTCATCAGGAACTAGTGAACAAGAGAGTAATCGCAGACTTCTCCGCCATATGAACTCAGCTGTTTTCACGTATACCAGTGATTGTTTTCACTAGTGACAAACATGAACCAATAGTATTAAAAAAAAACCTCCACTGCTCAAAAAAATAGTATGAAAAAAAAAACTCCACTGCTTTTTCATTAAAGCTTATCTGTGTATCCTGCTGATGCTCTCTGTCTAGTCACCTTCTGTCCCACCCGTCCTCAACAAAGGTTCTCTCTTTCCCATGTTTTTCTCAACAATCCTGTGTGGTAAGTTAGGCTGAGAAAGTGTGACTGACCCACAGTCATCCAGTAATCTTCATGGCAGTGTCGGACTTGAATCCAATTCCTGATCTGACACTACCACTACACCACATTGGCTGTTTACTAAAATGGACTATTCTATCGATTGTGGGCCCATAAAGACAGCCATGTCCTGAATGGTAATTTCACAGTATGCATGTGGTTATTTGGTCTGCATTCATCTGCGTTGTTCTGTCAAATGGTGCAGAAAATCTTGTCTCACTTTTGCATCTGATCAGGAAGTTTAGGGAAGCAGGAGAGCAGATTCTTACTACATGGCAAGATAATACCAACCCTTACCCTAGATAGTTAAGTAAGTGGTTGTCCTTACCCTAGATAGTTAAGTAAGTGGTTGTCTGTGTATTCAATCATGAAACTAAACTGAAAATTGTTTTAAAAATATGTCTTTACTAAATGATACTGAAAGCATTATGTTAATTTACATTGGACAAAAATTTCCAATGCCATTTCAAACAAAAGTGCTTGAAAGATCTATTTCTTCTGGTCTAGGTCTCCAATTCTAAATATACTCGCTAGTTCCATTTCTTCTGAGAACAATGCAGTCACTTTTCCACTGGGTTTTACAGCATTAATACCTAGTTTTGATTAATACTTAATTTTGAAGTCTGTGATCTTAGCTGAGCACAGATCAAACTTTCTAAACAAAATTTAATGAACTCTCATGAATGGTTACTAAAGGGAACAATTTACTCCAAAATCCCACTATTTCATCCAGAAAGGGAGGGCTACTACAAATGTAGTATATTTTTAATAGTGGTATCACTTGCTTCAATTACTTAACTAACAGTGCAATCCTAAATAGAGTTACTCCAGTCTAATTCCATTGATTTCAATGGGTTTAGACTGGAGTAATTCTGCATAGGATTGCACTGTAGGATTGCAGTTCTGTGCATGGTTACTGCCTAGTAAATACCATTGAATTCAGTGGAACTTAGTTCTGGAAAAACCTGTTTAAAATTACACTGAATGACAGTATATGAAAGAGCCCTATGCAAGTTGGTTATTGAAGTTTTTCTTTAGCCTCTGTGGCAGCAGTCCTGAGCAAGCTGCGCTGAAATTCCCATGACATCTGTGGAGGATGCACATTTGCAAACACTTGCACACTGATCCTAAACATTTATACCTCTATTATATGTCTGTATCTCCATCACAACATCACAATTGTGTTGGCATAATACCAAATTTTGTGATTCTGTGCTGGCCTGCTATAGGTATTGATGTGCCCAGTTCTAATGCAGTAAATCTCAGTTAGATTCCAGCCAGTAAATTTTCCCTAGGGACTGTAAACAGTCTGCTGCACCCTTGTTGATATGCATGTAGGTAAGTGCCATCAGATTGCAACTGACTTATGGTGCCCCCAGCAAGGGGCTTTCAAGGCAAGTAAGAAAAGAAGCTGAGGAAGTTTTCCATTGCCTTCCTCTACAGAGCCTTTTTTGGTGGTCTCCCATCCAAGTACTGACCCTTTTGAGATCTGATGAGATCAAGCTAATACCATGCTGCCTTCCCACCCTGTCCTTGTTTATAGGATAACTTTTTTTTACTTTACTGAGAATTTAACAGGGTAGTCATGCTGATTTTCATTGCAGTAGCATTACTGTAAATAGTGAATTATATTTGAGCAAGAGGACTTGATGTAAAATATATACTTACATTTAAATACGTTTTAAGTCCCAACAGAAGTTGGTTTCAGATAGCCAGATCAAGGTTGACTAGCCTTCCATCCTTCCGAGGTTGGTAAAATGAGTACCCAGCTTGCTGGGGGTAAAGAGAAGATGACTGAGGAAGGCACTGGCAAACCACCCCGTAAACAAAGTCTGCCTAGTAAATGTTGGGATGTGACGTCACCCCATGGGTCAGGAATGACCCTGTGCTTGCACAGGGGACCTTTATTTATTTAAGTCCTATTTAATGCCGAAGTCCTATGCACACTTACCTAGGAGTAAGCCAAAGTAGACTCCTTTGAAATGTGGTGTTGGAGGAGAGTGTTACGGATACCCTGGACTGCCAAAAAAACAAATCAGTGGGTTATAGATCAAATCAAGCCTGAACTGACCCTAGAAGCTAAAATGACTAAACTGAGGCTATCGTATTTTGGTCACATTATAAGAAGGCTAGAGTCACTAGAAAAGACGGTCATGCTAGGAAAAGTTGAGGGCAACAGGAAAAGAGGAAGACCCAACAAGGGATGGATTGACTCAATAAAGGAAGCCACAGCCCTCACTTTGCAAGACCTGAGCAAGGCTGTCAAAGATTGGACATTTTGTAGGACATTGATTCATAGGGCCGCCATGAGTCGAAAGCGACTTGACAGCACTTAACACACACACAAGCCATATTTAATACAGTGGGACTAACTTGTAAAGATATATAGGATTGCACTGAATATGAGTTTACAAGGTAGTGAACTATTGTAAACTTGAGCTTGTTGAATTCGGCTGCAATTTTGGCACTTGCTTTGGATTAGTGTTAGTCTGGTGGATCATTTGGGTGTAACTGGTTTATGAACGGCATGTTTTATGAGAGACCTAGAGTTCAATCGACTAATGCTACTGTTTAATACAAGAAAGGTAGTGATGCTACAATTTCACTCATTACTCCAGATTGGTTTTGCAGAAGCACTACTCACGACTGGCACAAGAAAAAGGGGATTAAGTAAATTAGGTTGAATGAAGGCCAACAAAATCTTTGTGTTCGACTAGTATGTACTATTTCTGTCGCTTCTTTGCAAACGTTGTGTTGTGTTATCTTCTGTATCCGGGATATTTCTCTTGATAAACATAATTGGGAGCAGTAAGTAGCAGAAGAGTGATTAACTCACCTACTTATAGCGACCCCATAGGGTTTTCAAGGCAAAAGACATTCAGAGGTGGTCTCCAAAAGTCTCTTGCCTTGAAAACCCTATGGGATCACCTTAAGTGATGATATGCTTAAGGTGTTTATGTTTGTTCATCAAATCCTAAATATCAATAAAAATTATTTGGACCCACTTATAAGATTTGCTATCCCAGCATGTAAATGTGGCATCTATGGGATAAGGAGCTTGATTGGGTAGCACAGACTATACTGCAGTGCCATGACAGCATTTGGCCACAGATAGGCTGATAGAAAACTTAGTCTTGGGACATTAGTTCTTTTCTTTGTTCTTAATTTCTCCCATCACCTTATATGGTTTTCTCCCTTTCAGAGACATAACAGATTGTATCCTCTTTGGGAACTTTTTCTGGTTAAGGAGCAGGATAACATATGGCATAACCCAACCAAAGTTAATACTTTTACATCCTATTGCTCTTATTGGGAGAATTAAGCATGTGCTAAAATCTCTCCCATTGAAATTAATGGGACATAGAAGCGTTTAACTTTGGCTGAATTGGATTTAGTGACTATGCTAGACTTTGCTCCCTATCTCTGTTTGGCTCTTATGGCATTTTTTTTATTCCCAAAGAAATGGAAAATGGCCCAACTTGGTGGAACTGAAACTAACTTCCCAGTGGCTGTTAATATCTTCCAACGGGACTATTATCAGCTTTGATTCCAGGCAAATTATAGTGCCTAAAGAAAGTAAATTTAACATTTCCCATGATTCCAGAGGGGTAGTAGCCATATGAGTCTATTGCAGGCAAAATAAACCACAGTCTTGTGGCTCCTTAAAGACCATCAAGTATTCTAGCATAAGCATTGAGGGGATACAGGCCACTTCTTTAGATGCAGATATTTATGCTAGAATAAAACGTATTATTTTTAAGGTGCCACAAGACTCCAATTTTCGCATTTCTAGCCGCTTTCCCCTCTCATTTACCCTGTTAATTGCAATTAAATGACAGCTTCACTTCCTAGATTTCCCCTGGCCCTTCCCCAATACCTGATTCTAATCTGGTACTTTGGGATTCTCCATTCCATTAATCCCACTGAAAACGTTCCTTAGAATTATTATTGCCTTGCCACTACCTCTGTTTTTATCTCCTTCTCTGACAATCTGATTTGAAGCTGACATATTAAGAGAATTAAGCAGTAAAAATATATTTGGACTATATCTCTTCAAGCTGCTGGGAGTAGTACGCTTGAATGGACCCTTACTTGACACCAACAACTCTCCTTGCTCACAGAAAAAAACATTACATCAGGCAGAGGGCTAAGCTAAACTGATGTATGACTTTTTCTACTTGAAGGGATACTTTTTAATAAGAAAAATATGCAAACATACAAGTACCCCACGTGTAGCCTAAAGTAATACAGTCCAAAAAAGAACTTTACTATTTGACAGTGCTGATTATGTGAGGGAATACAGGTGAGGATAAAGCCTGCTGTATCAGTGCCTACAGGTGGTCAGCCTAGCGTCCAGTCAGACATTGGACGTGTCTCCAGCTGATGGGCTGTCATTGCCATCCTGATATCCTTCTAAGTTAATTGACTTCAGTGGGCTTAGGAGGGTGTAACGCTACTTAGGATGGCGCTGTAGGCCTCCTAAATCAATGCTTCTGCCTGTAATCACTGTGCGTGCCAAAATGTTTATGAAGATAATGAAGCTCTATAGGGTGTTCAGACTTCCTTCTTAGAGGCAATTCATTTGAGATTTGCTTCTAGTGGAAAAATTCATCTGCCAAAAGCTACCTTTAAAAGATGTTTGTTTTTGTGTATTTTAGGCTGTACCTTTCACCCCAGGGAGCCAGCATGGTGTAGTGGTTAAGAGTGGCAGAATCTAATCTGGAGAACCGGGTTCAATTCCCCACTCCTCCACATGAAGCCGGCTGGGTGACCTTGGGCCAGTCACAGTTCTCTCAGAACTCTCTCAACCCACGTGGAGGCAGGCAATGGCAAACCACCTCTGAATGTCTCTTGCCTTGAAACCATAAGCCATAAGCCAGCTGTGACTTGACAGCAAAATCGTACACACACACCTTTCACCCCATTCCCAAACCAACTTCAGGCCAGTAAAAAGCACTGGCACGTCTTTTATTAACAACACCTCAAACAACTTGTCATGGTATTAATTAAATATGGGTTTTGACTGCTCAAACGTTTCTCTGAATTCAGTGCACCATTAATTCTGCATCGCACTTAATAAATAAAAACTGAAATCTCTGTAACAAAACCTGAATGGAACTGATTTGTTTAATTTGATAGCAAATGTTATAGAAATTTTTAATAGAAAAATAATTAATCCAAAAACAGAGGGTACTTGAGCCCGTGCAGAATGTTCCCCGTTTAAGGTTAGGGGGAAATAATGACAACTTTGAATTAAAAAAAATGTTTTCTGGCTTTGCTTTTTGCAACTGGCTAGGAGTATGAAATATTCTGGCCAGGCCTGCAAAGTTCTAGCCAGTTGGCAGGAGTCTCTCTGCAGTGCACAGTCCAACTCCTGCTTATAACAGCAGGAGGCAGGGTGGACAGTTAGAAAGCAGCACCATGGCAGGAAAAATAGGGGCATGGGAGGGTATTATATGCCGGATTATATTCTTATTATCCTGGGGAAATGAAACTTTCTGTACTCGCCCCCCCTTCAGCTGCATAGAGCCATTGTGACACTAGAGAATATATTGTCCCTGTACCAACACAAGTGAACCTTGCCAGAAAAATCAAATAATAGGCTACACTTGTTCACATTGGGGTCCATTTTAGCTGTAGCATTTGCTTTTTTGTTTTAGAGGCATTTTAAAAGCTCCTGTAGCGTATGTCATCGTTTTTTTTAACTATTACCTCTGCCTTTCTGGATCAGAGCCATCGGTATATTTTCAGCGATTAGATCACATCCTAAAATTGGCAGTGTGCTAAAATTTGACAGAATCCTGTCTCCTGCCCTATAAATATCAATTCCAAAACAATATCTCTATGGAATGCTTAAAAAATTATGATGCTACCATGAAAGCTTGCTGTGCACATCGGAGTCCTAGTTAGAGCCCAGGTTGAGAGGAGAAGAAATACAAATTCCAGATAAAGGATGCAAAATAGAACTGTCAGTAAGCCAAGAGAAGCTACTCTTAAGTAATAGTACAGAGGTTCTTGTCATCGATCAAAACTCTACAGAGGAGCCAAACTGTATTTTCTGATGTTTCTACTGTATATGAAAATATTTTGGAGGGGAAAATATTTCATGGAAACCTGGCTCTTTGACCTTTAGGTGTGGAAAGCGTTTAGCAGATGGATGCCAGCATAGTGTCAAAAATGCCGTTACTGTCTGTAAGCATTTATTTTTGGGAGTGTGGTAGACATGGGGTGGAATAGCTGACTTTTATGGAGAGGAGGGGGTATAGTGAAGCCATGCAACATTACTCTAGAGGCAGGAGTATGCCCAGCATTGCTGTGTTGATTTAGCGTGGTCTTGGTCCCATACCCTTTTGTTCACGGTCCTAATCCAATGCTTCTCAAATATTTCAAGCAGTCTACCGCTTTGCAAATAACTTAATGTGTACCACCCCCCAGTCAATGGAAGCCTTCTGCATTCCAAAGTTCTGTATGATTTGGCCCCCCTGTCATTTATTTATTTATTTATTAATCATTCTTCTATGAATGATTAATAAATAATCATTCTCCCCGATGAATTCCTCAGCTCCCTATAGCCCTGGCATCTTTCTGACTGGCTGGTCCCAAATATACTAAGCATCAACAGTGGTACAGCTCTGTTGCTTATAAGCTTCCCAGAGGCATCTGTTGGAACCTAGGTGCTGGATTACACATGAACCCTTGGTTGGATCCAGCAGTGCTTTTCTTATGTTCTTTTCCTAATCTTAGCCAGTCCTAGTCCCTCAGTCATAATCCTGGGCTCCCAGCACCTTTTTTCCCTTATCCTCTCTGTAATCACAGGTCTATTTTTCCTACACACCAATACATGAAGTTGCCGAACACTGAATTAGACCATTGGTCTGTCAAGATCAGTATTGTCTACTCTGATTGGCAGCAGTTTTCCAGTTTTGCACCTCACCGGGTGTCTGTTGTGGGGAGGGAAAGGGAAGGTGACTGTAAGCCGGTTTGAGTCTCCCTTACATGGTAGAGAAAGTCGGCATATAAAAACCAATTCTTCTTCTTTCACATTACTTGCCACTTCGTTGTTTTAACTGGAGATGCTCGGCTGGGGATTGAAGTTGAGACCTTCTGCATGCAAGGCTGATGCTCTGCCATGGAGCCAGGGCTGCTACGCTGGAGCTGACAGTTGCTGCATTTCTGCTTGTCATTCACAGAGCATTAGCTCACACACAGAGACTTTGGTTCTGTGCCCCTGATGTGGACCTTCTGGGGCATCTGGTTGGCCACTGTAGGAACCAGAATGCCAGACCTGAAACATCCAGCAGGGCTGGTCTTATGATTTATCTAAGTGTGCCTTGGGTTGCTTCCTTAGGAGGAGGATGAAGAAGAAGAATAGTTAGTTTTTATATGCCAACTTTCTCTACCACTTAAGGGAGAATCAATCCGTTTTACAATAATCTTCCCTTCCCCTCCTCACAACAGACACCCTGTGAGGTAGGTGCGGCTGAGAGAGCTCTAAGAGAGCTGTGACTGGCCAAAGGTCACCCAACTGACTTCATGTGGAGGAGTGGGGAAACAAATCCAGTTCACCAGATTAGCCTCTGCCGCTCATGTGGAGGAGTGGGGAATCAAACCCGGTTCTCCAGATCAGACTCCACCACTCCAAACCACTACACAACGCTGGCTTCCTAGGGGCGTGCGGGTGGCCTGCATACTGTCACGATCAAAGGATTATCATTCCCAGATACTTCTGAATTATGTAACACTTTTTTTTAAACTTATAAAAAGCGGTTGCCACCTTTTGCCCTGAGAGGCAAACAGCGGTATCTGCATGCCAGGGAAAAGCTGTTCCTGTTGCATTCCTGCCCTTCTCTCATCCATGAAAGCTTGCATCCCCCAGGGTGCTCAAGGTTGTTGTCTGGCACAGCTTCTGTGCCTTTAATCGTCACCTGGCGTGCCAGAATCAAACAGGGGAAGCTGCTGCCATCACTTTATTCCCTTGCCAAGAACAAGTTCCTGAAGACAACCTACTAAAAAAGGGACCATAAAAAGCTGACAACCCAGCAGCTAAACTGTGTGTGTTTATGTGGGAGCAAAGTACCAGGACAAATCTGATCAATATCACTTTGAGGACCAACATCACACTCCAATTTGTATCTCCTTTATTTCAAATAGGACCAAGGAAGAGGAGACACCATCTCAAAGAGGGAACAGGGATCTTCCTGTGTCAATTCTTAATTTCCCAAGTAGGGGATTCTTCTATTCTAGATTGCTTGTTCTGTTGCCCAACTTTCCTTTCTTTCTTTTAGGATGCTTTTCCTGATATCGAAGCAGCTTCATCCTGCCTCTTCCTATCCTTCCTTTTATGGTTCTGGCATGAATTTGTTCTCCCTCTCTCTAGTCCATGGCATCTTTTCAAATCTTTTAAAACTGCTTACACTGTGCTCGTCACTCACAGGCCTTTTGACCTTGTCCACCTCACTTAGCTTTCCTGTCTTTTACTTGTCTCTTGAGTAAAAGAAAACACTGAGATAGTGTTTGCCCACTGTTCGTAAAACACTTTTAAGTCTGCGTATGGAAGGAATTATATAAGTGCTAAATATTTTTATGATGGGTTTATTACGGCCCATCTTCCCTGGCCCCAACATGTCTGAGCCAGGTAACGTTGCCTGTTTTTTCTTTCTTTCTTTCTAACTGATCAACTATCTATTCTGTGCTCTTGGCTTCGCTTCCTGCTCTTCCGACTGTGTACCCCAGAGACCGCTGTCACGAAGCTGGTGAAGACCAGCAGGTCTCTCCCAGCATTTCCTGCTGCACTGCCTCTAACCTTGATGACAGGGAACTACAGAAAGTCTACAAAACCAATGGAATAAGCCAGTGTTGAGGCAGCTGGGGAAGAAGGAGGAGAAGGAGAAGAAGCGTTGGTTTTTATATGCCGACTTTCTCTACCACTTAAGGGAGAATCAAACCAGTTTGATTCTCCTTCCCTTCCCCACAACAGACCCCCTGTGAGGTAGGTGGGGCTGAGAGAGCTCTTAATAGAACTGTGACTAGCCCAAGGTCACCCAGCTGGCTTCATGTGTCAGAGTGGGCAAACCAACCCGGTTCACCAGATCAGCCTCCGCCGCTCATGTGGAGGAGTGGGGAATCAAACCCGGTTTTCCAGATCAGAGTCCACTGCTCCAAATCACCACTCTTAACCACCACACCACACAACAGTGCTACCACTGGAGGGTTTCAGGTGGGTAGCCCTGTTAGTCTGTAGTTGTAAAATTCGAGTCCAGTAGTACCTTAAAGACCAACATAGTTTCCCAAAATATAAGCTTTTGTGAGTCAAAGCTCACTTTGTCAGATACAAGTACCCATGAAGATCCACGGATGACTGGGAAAGGCTGTGGAGCCTCCCTAACTCCTGTGATAAAAATTCCAGCCTCTTAAAGCTGCTTTTCATTAAAACAAAAATTGGGGCTTCATTGTATGTGTTTGAGTGTAATGTGGTTTGCCTCTTAGGGACAGTAAGATTTTTGCATTTCCCATTGTATACACAGATGTTGAAATTGAGGAGAAAGGTCCCTGCTTGTGAAAGAGCCCTGTGCTTTCAGTTGAAGTTCCTCAAACAGTTTCCCCAAAAAGAGGGTGTTGGTGTAGCTAAAGAGCCCATGAAAAGTGCTCACCTTATTTATTCACTCCCTTGCTATGACAAGACGCCTCTTCAGCCTAAAACAAATATGTCTGTTTCCAACTGAAAAGGGCTAGTATGGTTGTCAAATCATAACTAAGATATCCTGCCCGTAAATGTTGTGTGAGAGCGGCAGAAGGTACAGTTACTGTCCCTCTTGCCATATTCCTTCACTGCTTTCCTTATTCTACTCTTCTTCTCAGCCTGTTCTGAGAAAAATCCAGAGTCCTTGCTATAGGAGGAGGAGGAGTGCCAGGATGAAGCCAGAAGTGGACCAGGAGGAGACACAGGTTGCTTGCACATGGGAACCATTACCTGTTTTGCTCTGATTGCCAATGCAAATGTGAATACATTCACAGCATCAATGGTGCTTCTGTACAGAGATTTGGTCTGCTTTCCCTCCTACCAGCTATTCCCTCTTGCCACCAACAAGTTTTTCACTTTAAAAAATTAGTAGCAGTAGTTAGTATATCACTACACTGTTTTAATACTATAACTGTGTGTGTGTGTGTGTGTGTGTATACTGTCAAGTTGCAGCCATCTAGGGTTGCCAGGTTGCTCTTCGCCACCGGCAGAAGGTTTTTGGAGCAGAGCCTAAAGAGGGCAGGGTTTGGAGAGGGGAGGGACTTCAATGCCATAGAGTCCAATTGCCAAAGCTGCCATTTTCTCCAGCTGAACTGATCTCTATCTGCGGGAGATCAGTTGTAATAGAAGGAGATCTCCAGCTAGTACCTGGAGGTTGGCAACCCTACAGCCATCTTATGATGCTCCCATGGGTTTTCAAAGCAAGAGATGTTCGGAGGTGGTTTGCCATGGCCTGCCTCTGCGTGGGCCGTGAGAGTTCGGAGAGAACTGTGACTGGCCCAAGGTCACCCAGCAGGCTTCATGTGGAGGAGTGGGGAATCGAACCCGGTTCTCCAGATTAGAGTCCCACCGCTCTTAACTACTATGCCATGCTGGCTCCTATGATTATATAGCTACTACCAATAATTTAAAACTGACAATAAAAGCTTGCTGGGGGTGCAGAGGAAAGATCCCACTGGATGTGGGTGGGGAAGTACAGAAAGCTGTGCCTTTCCTTCCATGCTTTCTCAAACCGACTTTGAGTATGATCTCCCAGGAAAGATCATACAAAAACCGGTTTGGGGAAAAAACCAGCAGAGCTGGGAAGACCCCAGAAACTTGTCAGAAGCCCCACAATGTCATGCGGTAGCCGAGGAGGAGGAGGAGGAGAAGAAGAAGGAGTTGGTTATTATATGCCGACTTTCTCTACCACTTAAGGAAGAATCAAACTGGCTTACCATCACCTTCCCTTCCATTCCCCACAACAGACACCCTGTGAGGTAGGTGGGGCTGAGAGAGTATGACTAGCCCAAGGTCATCCAGCTGGCTTCATGTGGAGGAGTGGGGAAACAAATCCGGTTCACTAGATTAGCCTCTGCTACTCATGTGGAGGAGTGGGGAATCAAACCCGGTTCTCCAGATCAGAGTTCACCTCTTCAAACCACTGCTCTTAACCACTACACCATGGTGGCTCTCCACTGTGATGAGGTGGTGGAATGCAGGGTTAAAGTATCCACAGTGGCATTGAACCTCGTTTTTGGAAACTGATGTTTCCTCAGTCTATAGTTTGTGCTTCAACTGAAAGGCAACGAGCAGTCGGACAAATTGTACTGTTGGAATGTAAAGTTTGATATGATCTTTAAATAATTCCTCCTTGAATGGTTTAACAGGCTCACCAGTGATTTGTCCTCTTAATTGAATAGAGGTTGTGACTGAAGACAAGTTTAAAAACAGATGATATTGAAAGGGGGAGAAAGCAGCCTAGGAGTTGGCAGCTGTTTGCAGTCCTCCACCATGCCAAGTGTTCCTTAGATTACCAAGATTGGGCAGTTTCTTTCCTTTAGTTATCAGATCAGTAAAATTTTGTCTGCTCCAGGCCCTTTACCTGGGACTATAAATGCAATCATTGGAAGACGGAATAACTTTTCACATTTTAATTGAGTTACCTCACTGCAATAGGGGTTGCTTCTCACCAAGCCATTGCCCTGGTGCCTACTGATGGATTTCTTTCATCCTCCCAAGAGTCATCTGCTGATGGCCAGGGATGAAGTATGAGATGCTGGAATGGAGCAGAGGCACAAGTCCTCTAACCCACTGTGGTCATTCCCATGTTTCTTAAACCTCTGGCATAGAACCCCTAAACAGCTGCCCTTGTGTGCCTTCCTGCTTTCTGTTCTAACGGCCGGGGGTGTGGGGGGAGAGAAGTGTTTTTAAGTTATTAGGCATTTAGATGTTTCTAGTAAAACACAAACCCTGAGCTGGATAGGCCAGGCTAGCCTGCTCTCATCAGATCTCAGAAACTAAGCAGGGTCGGCCCTGGTTAGTGCTTGGATGAGAGACCACCAAGGAAGTCCAGGGTTGCTGTGCGGAGGCAAGCAATGGCAAATCACCTCTCTTGCCTTCAAAACCCTACGGGGGTTGCCATAAGTTGTCTGCAACTTGACAGCACTTTACACACGCAGTAAAACACAAGGCCATTGGTGTCTTCACTGATCCATGAAGCCCTTGTTTAATTCCATAGAATTCATCTCCAAGGAATGATAAAAAAGAGCAAGAGTCCTTAAAGGCTAACAAAATTCCTGGCAGGCTAACCTTAAAGGCTAACAAAATTCCTGGCAGGGTATGAGCTTTTGTGAGTCACAGCTCACTTCTTCAGATACCTGAAGATATCTGAAGAAGTGAGCTGTGACTCATGAACGATCACACCCTGCCAGAAATGTTGTTAATCTTTAAGGTGCTACTAGACTCTTGCTTTTTTCTGCTGCTACAGACAGACTAACACGGCTACCCCTCGTGATCTATCTTCAAGGAACAAGTACTCGAACACACATGAACACATGACGCTGCCTTATACCGAATCAGACTCTTTGTGCATCAAGGTCAGTATTGTGAACTCAGACTAGCAGCGTCTCTCCAGGGTCTGAGGCAAGAGGTCTTTCACATCATCTGGTCCTTTCAAATGGAGATGCCAGAGACTGAATCAGGGACCTTCTGCATGCCAAGCAGATGCTCTACCACTGAGCCACAGCCCCTCCCCATAAACACATTTGCTCACTCTAGTTTGTTATCTTTCTACCACACCCCTCTGTTGTCTCTCTCCATGTCAAGCTTTAGGCTGTAAATTCCTTGGTGCAAGGACCTGAGTTGTTGTTGTCATTAAAGCACAGTATATACATAAGAGTCACTGTACGTTATGTACTGCTAGTTCTCTGGGGGTAGAACAGCAGCACCTCTCTATACCATGCTTCTAAATGTAATTAGTTGCATTCTAGATTGCAGTGATAATAAAAATATTGAGATTTATTTTCCTTTATGAAAATGTACCACTAAAATTGAGAAAAATGCTAAATTCGTGGCAAAAAGAAGTAACAAAATTTGTATGGACTACTAAAAAACAAAGGACAGCTGTACAAATTTTACAAAGAGGAAAATTAGAAGGTGGGTTGGTATGGCGAAATATAGCAAATGATGATCATACAGCAATTTTAAAGACTGTTCATAAGTGCATACATGCAAGTGAAGAAGGACCTTGGTTTAAGTTAGATCGAGAATGTGACGCAATGGAGACTGAAGAACTTGAAACCCATGTCAAAATTCTTAGGTTATCATTTTGAACGAAGTATGGATGTACCTCCTTAATGTCAGTAGGTAATAGGAGTGGGGAGAGGGAAGGCGGCGTGGTATAGCCTGATCTCATCAGATCTCGGAAAGTAGGCTGGATCGGTACTTGGATGGGAGACCACCAAGGAAGACTCTGTAGAGGAAGGCAATGGCAAACCACCTCTACTTTTTAATTGCCTTGAAAGCACCTTGTTGGGTTGCAGTTTGATGGTATTTATATACGTAATAGGAGTCGGAATGGAGTCCATTTTGTGGGTGACATCAGAAGAAGGAAATAGGATAAAATAATGTGAATGAAGAAGAGTTGGTTTTTATACCCTACTTTTCTCTACCGAAAGGAGTCTCAAAGCAGCTTACAATCACCTTCCCTTCCTCTCCCCACAACAGGCACCTTGTAAGGTAGGTGGGGCTGAGAGAGTTCTGAGAGAAACTGTGACTAGCCCAAGGTCACCCATCAGGCTTCATGGGGAGGAGTGAGGAAAACAAACCTGGTTCACCAGATTGGAATCCGCCGCTCATGTGGAGGAGTGGGGGATCAAACCTGGTTCTCCAGATTAGTGTCCTCCACTCTTAACCACTAAATCCATGCTGGCTCTCAATATGTTGTGCTCAGAGTTTTGTATGCATGAGTTTGTTCCTTAATTTAGACTGACCCTCCAGTCCACCGTAGGAGTCAGCTAGAACTCCATGCTCAGTCTGGGCAAATTGGAGAGGGTCCACAGTGGCTCAGGATTAAAGGACATACTTTGCACCCAGAAGATCCATGGCAACTCCAGTTAAAGGATCTCAGGTGGCACAATTTGTGAAGGCCTGTCTTTGAGACTCTAGAGAGCTGCTGTCAATCAGAGTAGACCATACTGAGCTACAGATGGAATGGTCTGCCTCTACATAAGGCAGATTCAGAAATTCAAGTAGCTGCTTCTCAGCCTATCCTAACTCATGGGATTTTTGTTAAATTTAAAAAGACAAGCATACAGCATAACCTGCCCTTGGGATTGGCAGGAAAAAGAAACCTAAACAGATGTGTGCACCACATAAGCATCAATGTCACGCTTTGCGACATTGCATTGCTATAAATATTGTTACAACCCAGTCTAAATACTTATGAGCTGGCACAACCAGGCCTATATAACATTCCCCCCCCCCCCAGGTGGAAATGCCTCTGAATTCAAGGTAGCTTATTCCCAAGTACGTGTGCATAGGACTGAATCTTTGGGGTCAGCAAGCAAGAGTAGCTTTTCTACATCAAGGATTCTTAAATTGGCTTGCATAGAGTTTGTTTTACTCAACTCCTTTAATTCTTTTAGCACAGATCGCTGCTCTTAGAGAAACGGACCCTTTCATGAACTGGAGAATGATCTGTATCATTTTAGGCTAAAGTCCTCAAGCAGTTACACCCACTTTAGAGAGTCTCTGCTCCAGAACGAATAGTTGGCAGGTTCCCTATGCCTGAAGAAAAAGACTTGGTTTTTATACCCCACTTTTCTCTACCTTTAAGGAGTTCCAAAGCAGCCTACAATCATCTTCCCTTCCCCTCCCCACAACAGACACCCTGTGAGGTAGATGAGGCTGAGAGAGTTCAGAGAGAACTGTGACTAGCCCAAGGTCACCCAGCAGGCTTCATGTGGAAGAGTGGGAAAACAAACCTGGTTCACCAGATTAGAGTCTGCCGCTCACGTGGAGGAGTGGGGAATCAGACCCGGTTTTCCAGATTAGAGTCCTCCACTGTTAACAGTTCCACCATACTGGCTCTCTTGTGTACAGTAGCCAGAGTCTCTCCCACCCTTGTCCCTTATGTATGTGCAAGATACAGATGCCTATACCTGGGGGCTGGCTGGCAGGCAGTCTTTTTCAGTGACACCACCTCTATGCAGATTCGACATTTATCATGGAAAAAAGCACCCATCCACATAAAACATCCTTCCTCCCTAGACAGGCAGACAGAATTTTCCATTCTACTCATCACTTTTTTAAAAAAAATCCAGCAGAAATAGACTATCAGCACCTCACCCTCCAAGTTCATCATGAACCCAAGAGGAGGATGGAAGAGATACATTATAAACAAGACATGAATAATGTGGCCCTGTTTCTTCTCATGTGCATCCTGCTGTGCTTGAATAGTGCGCTTGGCCTTCCTTCAGAAAGTTGGCTGGGTCATACAAGGCATTTTTTTTGTCTCGGGTCTCGCTCTGGTGCTGGCAAGGCTCACATCTGCCTGCCAGGTGTAACAGGCAACCAGGTACAGCACGTCTGAGCCCATGAAGGAAGCAAACCCCTGGTGCAAACAAACACAGCAGCTTGACCATAGTGGCTTGCAGGAATTTGATTTAAAAAAAATAATAAAGCTTCAGCGGCCTGTGAGCTTGGTGATTGATGGTCCCTGCTGGTGTTTACGAGGTTATCAGTGAAAGGCTGTTTCTTCTGTAACTTGGAATGCAAATGAATTGGTCCCTGATCAAGAGGTAGAGTGGGGTGAGGAGGAAAGCACAGCAAGCTTGAGATTGTAAAGGCTCAACAAGGGTGGGGGAGAGGAAGAAAGAAAGCATGTGTGTTAATTTCTTCTGTGAATGTGTTTATAAGTGTGCAGTGGCCAGCCTGGAGCCAGCCAAAAGAAACAGGGATGTCATGTCAAGACAGCAGAGGAAGCCATTGACATATCAGATGTACCAGACCACATGTGCGTATTCCTCTGGAGCACCTATATTTTTTTACCAAACCATTGTTCTCATGCACTGACTGTTGCTATCACCACCAGTGTGGTGTAGTGGTTAAGAGCGGTGGTTTGGAGTGGTGGACTCTGATCTGGAGAACCGGGTTTGATTCCCCACTCCTCCACATGAGCGGCGGAAGCTGATCTGGTGAACTGGGTTTGTTTCCCCGCTCGTACACATGAAGCCAACTGGGTGTCCTTGGGCTAGTCACAGCTCCCTTAGAGCTCTCTCAGCCCCACCTACCTCACAGAATGTCTGTTGTGGGGAGGGGAAGGGAAGGTGATTGTAAGCCAGCTTGATTCTTCCTTAAGTGGTGGAGAAAGTTGGCATATAAAACCAACTCTTCTTCTTCCTCCTCCTCCTCCTAGGTTGTAAGTCTATATTGCCAAAGGCACAGATCCCTGTACTTAAACAAGGGTGGTAGTGACTATTCAATCTGTAATTCCAGAGGGGTAACTGTGTTAGGCTGTTGCATACAACGTTCAACGTAAGCCCAGTGGCATCTCAAGCTTTTGTAAGTCAGAACTCACTTCATCATGTGCTTGGAGTGTGCAGCCGTGGGGTGGCCACTGTATAAGGGCTGACATGGGGCAGAGGAAAAGGGTGTCTGAGGTTCATGACATGGTCTGGTTGGGTTTTGACAGAGGATTTGGGGCAATAGTGGACAACTTGCTTCAGATAATGTAGTAGCTTCAAGTGTATGATAAATGTGATCTCACTGGGAGATGTTTTTGTTTAATAATGCTTATTCCAATGCTTGCTCTTAGTACTCCTGTGGAAATGGTTTGGGTTGCTTCCTCCTGCATCCATATCCTTGAAGATGACAGCAACAGGCTTGAACACCAACTTTTAAATCTCAACATCTCCATTACTTTGCAAGACTGATAATTTGGAAATGATCCACTGTAGTCATATATTAATGTGCGAAAAACAAACTGTAGCCTCACGCCACCATAGGATTGCCGACTAGGTTTGGAAATTCTTAGGGATTTGGGGGGTGGAGGCTGGGAAGGGTGGGGTTTGAGAGTGGCAGGACCTCGCCGAGGTATAAAGCCATGGAGTCCACCCTCCAAAGCAGCCATCTCCTCCAGGGAAATTGATCCCTGTCATCTGGAAATCAGTTGCAATTCTAGGAGATCTCTAGGTTCTACTTGGAGGTTGGCAACCCAACTCTACCAGGGGACAATGTGTTGGATCCAGGCAAGTTTTTGGTTCAAGTTTGCTGAATTCTCCTCCCTCCTACAGCCCTCATTCCTTATGGTTTTTATTCATGCAGGTCTGGTAATTCCCCAGTATAGCCTTTTTGGGTGATTGGAGGCGACCCATCCACCTGTTTTCATCAGGAGAAAAGCTGGCTGGATTCAGCTTGGGAGAGTCATACATTCTCAGCTTAACTTCCCTCATAGGGTTGTTGCAAGGATATAATGAAGGAGAGGAGAATGATGTAAGGTGGTCTGGGTCCCCACTGAGGAGAAGAGTGGGGTATAAATGAAGTAAACAAACAAACTCAATATTGCTACCCTTGTATTAACTGATGTTTTAAAAAAAGAACACAAATTAAGCGACATGTTTAAGGGGGGGAGCTCCTACTCGTCTTCCAGAAAATGTGCATGTATGTGGAAAACCCACATGAGAAATCATGATAATTACAGATGGGGAGGCCATGTTGTTCTGTAGCAGAAAAATAAAAGAGGATCCAGTGGCAGCTTGGAGACAGACAAAATTTATTGCAGCATCACTTCATCAAAGGCATGAGAAATCTTGGCACTTATTCTGGAGAAAGTCCATTGCTGAAGAACTGGACAAGAGGCTGTTTTTAGGCTGACATCTTCATCTTCTGCAGAAAGCAAGTCGGGCCTTTAAAAGATCCTCTTATTTTCTGCTGGTCCCTATCCATTTCCTCCAATAAATCACACAGCCATTTATGCATGGAAGGTTTTCTCTTGGATTTGTCCCTCTCTAGCTGCACATTTCCCCCATCCGAATTCTCAAAACTCAAAAATAAGCCCCCATGCAGAGTTTTAAGAGTTCAGATGGAAAAAATGTGCAGCTAGAGAGTGGCAAATCCAAGGCAAAACCTCCCATACATAAAGGGCCATCGATAGTACCCACATATGATATCTGTCAATCATATGGCAAAAATGGTGGCTCGGTTTTGCATGCCGAAGGTCCCGGTTTTGGTTCTCAAGATCTCCAGCTAAAGAAATTCAGGTAATTGGTGTTGGGAATGACCCTTCTTGTGCCTGGGATCCTGGAGATCTGCTACCAGTCAGAGTAGACAGTTCTCAGCTATTTGAACCAATGTTCTGACTCAGTACAAGGCAGCTTCGTATATTCAGCTTGATACCTGTAAACTAAATAGGATCAGGAATGGGGATTTGTTCAGGAGTTACATTGGAATGAGCTGTTTTTCAAAACGTTAGAGCAAGGTCTCCCAAATTTGCCTGCCTCTCCCATTTCCTACACGCTGTAGTCTGGGCTACATAGACAGCAGAATGAGATGGTAGAGTCCTGATGTGGTAGAATGGATTGTATCACATTGTATAATGTTTCCCTACTTAAAAACAGTCTTCCTTCAAGTAGAAAACCATCATGACAGAAAGAAGGCTAGGCTGGAAATTTTCCTCCTGGCAAACTCATGTTGTTGTTTTTACTTGCAGGAGGTTTTTTTTTTTTTTTTAATGGAGATTTTTTTTGGGGGGGAAATAGCACCCCCCTGCAGTGTGAATTGGTACACTCCATCCTGCCTAGATTATTCCGTTCATTCTGCCACATACCTTGGAGTGAGCCAGAATACTGCAGTGGCGTGAGTGATAAGTCCACATTGGGCTATAAAGCTACCAAGTGTGGCCTTGGGCAAATCACTGCCTTGTAGGGCTGCTGTTAGGAAAAAAAAATGTTGCACTGTGCTTCTTAGCGGGAGAGGATGTTTCAGCCGAAGACTCAAAATGATTTATGCAGTAACACTTTTCAACACTGTTCTGCAGAGTCAAAATCAGGGATTTTTCAGTGCCCCCTTTCAGTGATTGTTCAGGGTCCACTTGTAGCAAAGCAGGGATTCTAATCACCTTCACGATTTTGAACACAGAACCAAGGGGTAGTTGTTAGTTACTATGGATAAAGTGCACAAGAACCCTATTGTGTTCTTTTTTAAAAAGGTGGGTAACCTAGAGATAGGAGGGATGGAGATGGGCTAGTGGAAAGTCCAGATGCCTGGCCATCTTATATTGCTACCAAACTAGCTGCAAATGTTTCCCTGGTAAAAGAGCTACTGAAAGAATTGCCTGTTTTGGAGTTTGTTTCAAACTGGATAGACTTAATTTCCCCCCTTCTCAGTTCAGCTAGCGTTAGTGCATACTGATTGGTCATGTAAATAATAATAATAATAAGAAGAACAGTTGGTTTTTATGTCCCGACTTTCTCTGCCACTTAAGAAAGAATCAAACCAGCTTACAATCACCTTCCCCTCCCCACAACAGACACCCTGTGGGGTAGGTGGGGCTGAGAGAGCTCTAAGAGAGCTGTGACTAGCCCAAGGTCACCCAGCTGGCTTCATGTGTAGGAGCGGGGAAACAAATCCAGTTCACCAGATTAGCCTTTGCCGCTCATGTGGAGGAGTGGGGAATCAAACCCGGTTCTCCAGATCAGAGTCCACCGCTCCAAACCACCGCTCTTAACCACTACACCACTACATGCCCAGTTCACTATACACACAGATTGCCCATGTGGCTGTTAGTATTTGTGCAAATATATTGCGTATGATCACTGAGGTATTTATGTGTGAACTGATCAATGTACACTAATTCAGTCCGGTTTAAAAGCAAAGCTCCCCCTCTGAATTTGTGAACTCCCGGCACACCCACCCCATTGAGCTTGACAAAGAGGACAGCCCAGGAGACACCTCACCATAGTGGGACCAAAGCGGTGGGGTCATCCTCTGACACTTTACTTTAGCTGTATGTTTGGGATTCCCTGGGTTAAAGAATGTAACAGGGCTGAATAGGGCTGTGTCCTAGAATTGCTAAGCAATTAAAGAGTGTACTTTTATGGTCAGACTATTAGAGTAGGAAGAGGAGAGACCAAGGTTCAAATTCCTGCTTGGCCATTGATGTTCACTGGGAGACATTGCGCCAGTCATGCTTTCTCAGCTTAACCTACCACGCAGGGGTGGTTGTGAGGATGAAATGCAGGAGGGGAGAGCCTTGTATGCTTTGCTGAGTTCCTGGGAGGAAGGACAGGGTTGAATTGTGGTAGATAGAGAGTGTATGCAAGATTTCAGAATTCAGGCTAGATCAACACAAGATATATGTCTTTGGTATAAGAGAGCCCTGTGGCGCAGAGTGGTAAACTGCAGTCCAAGCTCTGTTCACGACCTGAGTTCGATCCTGACAGAAGTTGGTTTTAGGTAGCGGGCTCAAGGTTGACTCAGCCTTCCATCCTTCCGAGGTTGGTAAAATGAGTAGCTGAGTACCCAGCTTGCTGGGGGTAAAGTGTAGATGACTGGGGAAGGCAATGGCAAACCACCCCGTAAACAGTCTGCCTAGAAAACATCATCATGTGGCGTCACCCCATGAGTCAGTAATGACCCAGTGCTTGCACAGGGGACCACCTTTACCTATAAGAGAGCTGGACTTACACCAGGGAGACTCCAAATCCTTTCCAGCTCCCATAGAGTGCAGTGACTATATTGCAGCCTAACTGACTGTACAGATTTGTTGCAAGGATAAAAGTGTGTGTGTGAGGGCGTGTTGGTGATGGGGGGTGGGGAATGAGCATATGCACCATCTTGATGTCCTTGGAGGAAAAGTCACATGTAATCACTAATAAATAAAAAACACTTTGTTCCGTTAGTCCCTAAATTGTGGAGTAGGACATTGCTCTTTAAAATGTTCCTCTGCACAAAGCCTGGGTCTCTGTCCTCAGCAGCAAGCAAGACTCCACCAGAAGAGGGAGTTGGAAGGGATTCCCTGCAAAGTCTCCGGGAGCTGCTCATTGCTTCTGTTCAGAATAAGAAAAAGGGCTTGTTCACACCTGTCTGTCTTTCCAATAGGCTGCATTAGTGACTTGCATGTGTGAATGAGTCCTCAAACTCCACTGACAGATTTCACATTCACCGAGATCAGTTCTAACTCAATGCTTGTCAGCGGAACGAGTTCACGCATTTAGCTGGGAGCTTGGCCTCACTGTATCTTCAGAGAGGTGCATTTTTCTTGTGGTGGGTGCTTACTCCAAGCCAGAACTCACAGCTTCACAAGTACAACTCCATCAGCATTACAAATGCATTGAATTGACTCCATGCTCCATTAAAGAGTGTTATACCTGAAGTAATGGGAAGTGATAGGAAAGTTTGTGTTGGGTGTACGGTGACTCATCCAACACAAGCAAGTAGTCAGGAAATGAAGACGCAGGTGTGAACCGTTACTAATTCAAAACAACAGAATATGCTTCCTGGATCTCGAAGAAGAGAGTAGCCTTGAGCATATGCAAAGTGCAGTACCACCCAAAGAAACACAATGGTTCCCCACCCACCTTAGTTAGTAGGTTTGCCAGGTCCCTCTTCACTACCAGTGAAGTATTTGGGGTGGAGCCTGAGGAGGGCAGGGTTTGGGGAGGGGAGGGACCAATGCCATAGAGTTCAATTTCCAAAGAAGCCATTTTCTCTATCGGCTGGAGATCAGTTGTAATTTTCTCTATCAGCTGGAGATTTCCAGCTAGTACCTGGAGGTTGGCAACCCTATTGGTTAGGGGAAAGGGCTTCCGGGTCAGATGTCGTGGCCCCCCAGGCAGGCTTTAAGCTCCAGAACCTCTCATTTTAGAAATTAAAGACTGGTCTGTACTGGCTTGGAGAGTGGAGGCAGTCATTAGGAGGCGGTGCGGCAGGATCTCTGGCCAAGCAATGCCTGTGGGTTGAGGATCCGATGTCTGGACAAGAGGAGTCTTTGAAGTTTTCCTTTCCCCTGAGTCAGTTCTCCCCCTCCATAAAGCCATTAGGCTCTCTGGTGGTGCCACTCCTATCTCTGCTCCATCTTGGCTGCTTTCCCCACAGCAGGCACAGGAGTCCTACCCTAAGGCTTATGGGGGGGGGGAACTGTGAGGCTATTACAGAGAGTCCTTTTGAAGAGAAGGTTTATTTGCAGGAGGAGCTGGGGGTGGGTGGGGAATCTGTTAGTGTCCTGCCATTGAGGGCCAGGTCATTTCCGGGCAAGGCTTTGCATGACAAAGGGTGAAGGTTTCTCCCTTTGATCTGCCCTGCCTGAAACCCACTTGGCACACCTGCCTGTAAGCCCCCCTCCCCTCCAGAGCCAGGAGCAGGAGCGTCTCTAGGGCGCCCCCTGATGGGGTTGAGGATAAAGTCAACTCTTGGATTGAATTAAGGGGAGGGAAGATGCCGACTTTCTCTACCACTTAAGGAAGAATCAGACAAGTTTACAATCACCTTCTCTTCCCCTCCCCACAACAGACACCCTGTGAGGTAGGTGGGGCTGAGAGAGCTCTAAGAGAGCTGTGACTAGCCCAAGGTCACCCAGCTGGCTTCATGTGTAAGACTGGGAGAACCAACCCGGTTCACCAGATTAGCGTCCACCGCTCATGTGGAGTGGAGAATCAAACCCGGTTCTCCAGACTAGAGTTCACCACTCCAAAACACCGCTATTAACCACTACACCACACTGCATTAGTTGATGGATTAGCTGCATTAGTTGATGGATTATCCCATAACCCTCTTGAATCATCATCTACAAATGTAAGAATCTGCCTTATTCTGAATGAGACCATCGGTCCATCTCTTGTGTCTAGCAGTGGATGCAGCTTGGAATCCTCCTTAACTGCATTTGCCTCCAGGGATCTCCTGAGTGGAAATCATGTGCTCAGGCGCTGAGATACATCCCCTCACCCTTTAATACTAACAACTGAGGTAAGAGGAAAGGTGGTGTAGTGGTTAGAGTGCCAGGCTATCTTCCAGGAGACCCAGGTTTGAGTCCCCACTCTGCCAAGGAAGCTCGCTTGGTGACATCGCTTGGGACAGTCACACTCAGCCTTACCCTACCTTACAGGGTTGTGGTGAGGATAAAATGGAGAAGAGGTGGAAGCTGTAAGTCGCTTTGGGTCCCGACTAGGGAGAAAGTCAGGGTAAATAAATAAATACCCCCACACTCATGTTTGGTATGTTTCTGGGCCATTGTTATGCAAACCTTGGTCTCCCAGGCTCTTTCCCAGGGCAGGGATGTGTACTTGGGAGCATTGCTAGGTTGTTGTATTTAAAGAATGCACAAGGAGTGGGGAGTGGGTGTGATGCATTTTATTCCTGCAGAGAAGCCCTACAGGTCTATAGGCTTGAGGTTAGTAGAGAGATTCCATTCAGGGGGATCATAGTGTATTTAAATTATGGAATTACCTCCCCAGGGAGATTTGTCTGTCCCCTTCTATCATTATCTTCCACCAATGGGTGAAGGCTTACCTGTTTTGTTTGGCATTCCCTCGCTGCCCCTCCTTCTTCTTTATGTATTTTGTTAAATTACTGTTCTTAATCATTTGATATGTGTGTGTTTATGAAACTGGTTTTAACTATTTTGATTGTTTGCCACTTCGGGGGTGCAAAGTTGGATGGAAAGGCAGCATAAAAATATATTTTGTTAATGTTTCAAACAAACCCACTCTCCCCAACTGGGAGAAGTAACATTGCCGAACACCATGATGCAAGTCTGTTCACCTTGTGAACAAGCTTTTCCTTTCTTTTGATTCTGAACATTAGAACATTAGTTACTGACACCTTTGCAGGCAATCTCTTCCAGCTCCTGGTGGCATCTTGCTTGCTTCTGAGGACAGTCAGAGATTCGGGCTTGCATATTTCTGAAGAGCATGGTAGTGACTTCTTCCTTTAAAGCTGGAATGTTGTGACTGTCACACCAAAGTTTCTTGGTTGAAGAGGAATTGAACTCAGCTCTCCCCAGCTGAATTCCAACACTGTGTTCTTCACACAACACATAGTTAAATTGTGGAACTCCCTGCCCCAGGATGGGGTGATGGCTCCAACTTGGAAGGCTTTTAGAGGGGAGTGGACATGTTCATGGAGGAAAGGGGTATTTATGGCTATTAGTTGGAATGGATACTAGTCATGATGCATACCTATTCTCTCCAGGATCAGAGGAGCATGCCTGTTATATTAGGCGCTTTGGAACACAGGCAGGACAATGCTTCTGCAGTTATCTTGTTTGTGGGCTTCCTAGAGGCACCTGGTTGGCCACTGTATGAACAGACTGCTGGACTTGATGGATCTTGGTTTGATCCAGCATGGCCTTTCTTATGTTCACTACATCACTCCCACCATAGGATGCCTTTTGTTGCACTAACTTGAGGTCTGTGACTCTTGAAAGGTTGCATACTAGTCCTACTACACCTATCTAAGTTGAGCCAATAAAAGATATTTGATATATGCTGTGTGTTAATGTGTTAATGTGAGCAACCAAAATGATTAGGGGACTAAAGCAACTGTTCCTATGAGGAGTGGTTAAAACTCTTAGGGCTGTTTAACTTGGAAAGAAGGTGGCTAAGGGGAGACATGATAGAGGTCTATAAAATTATGCATGGTTTGTTTGGAGAGAGTGGACAGGGAGAAGATTTTCTCCCTCTCTTATAATACTAGAACGTGGGGTCATGTGCTGAAGCTGGAGGGGAAGAGATTCAAAACTGATTAAAGGAAGTATTTCTTCATGCAATGCATAGTTAAATTGTGGAACTCCCTGCCTCAGGATGTGGTGATAGCTGCCAACTTGGAAGGCTTTAAGAGGGGAGTGGACATATTCATGGAGGAGAGGCGTATTCATGGCTACTAGTTAAAATGGATACTAGTCATGATGCATACCTTTTCTCTCCAGGATCAGAGGAGCATGCCTATTATATTAGGTGCTTTGGAACACAGGCAGGATAATGCTGCTGCAGCCGTCTTGTTTGGGGGCTTCCTAGAGGCTCCCAGTTGACCACTGTGTGAACAGACTGCTAGACTTGATGGCCTTGGTCTGATCCAGCAGGGCTTTTCTTATGTTCTTATGTCTTGGGAATGACATAAGAACCCGTGATAACTGTGTGTGTGTAAAGTGCCATCAAGTCACTACATCCAGTAAATTCTTAGACTTTTTTAACCACCACCCCAGTTGTTGGAAGGTGTCTGTGCTTTTTGCTTGATGGATGCCTATCCGTGGCATAAAAGATCCGCCCTGTGCTTTTGTCAATTTGAATACACAAAACAAGAGGTATTTCTGAGAGAACGTGGAATAACTTAACAAAAAAAAAAAAATGAATGCAACTCTGAAAGCGGGTAATTTTCAAGTTGTGCCAGATAGCCTATTTCTTCCAGAAAGAAATGTAGATAACCACTGATACAGATGACTAAAGATAGCAGCAGCAAATTGCTCTTCAGCATCCCTGACAAAAGGGTGCTCTAGTATGGAACAAAGCAGAAAATAAGCCATGAAATCCAGTATCGCTCCCTTCCCCCTCCAGTTAATGTATAAACGGTGACAGGAAGGTTCTTCCTGGAAGGTTTGTGTTGTGGCTTGGAATCTTTACTCCCTAATCTCAGCTGGTCCAACTCAGCATGTTCAGTAGTTGGGGGGGGGGGAGCACTCTGCAGATGCTCAGACGAATGCCGCTCTTCCTTTTTGCCTGCACACATTCTAGGTCTGATTGCCTAAACATTGGGAATAGCTTCCAGGATTGACCCCCAGCTCAAATTAAGGCTGTAAGTATTTGAAAGGAAGGGAGCAAAATGTTTAGCGATCTGGGTTTGGAAAGATGATATCCTCTGGAGTCTCCCACTCCCTGTGTGTTTTTGGGATGGGGTTGATGATTAGCCGTGAAAGGAACAGGATGGGCTTCCCTGCTCATTTTAGAAGAGCCCCCTCCTCCCCTTTCTCTCTGGCTACTGCAAGAGACGCTTTGCCACACAAAGCAACTGTGGTGCACAATGTGAGAGGTGCAGTGTCACACAGCGGCTGCTGGGGCACCGCTCTCACATCATGTGCTGCCACAGACCATAGGATGTTGTACCCCCTTGATCTTCTAGGGCACCGCAAGGGATCCAGGGGTGCAACTGCTAGATCACACAGAGCCAGCGTGGTGCAGTGGTTAAGAGCGGTGGTTTGGAGCGTTGGACTCTAATCTGGAGAACCGGGTTTGATTCCGCACTCCTCCACATGAGCGGCGGAGGCTAATCTGGTGAACTGGGTTGGTTTCCCCACTCCTACACATGAAGCTAGTCAGCTCCTACCTCACAGGGTGTCTGTTGTGGGGAGGGGAAGGGAAAGTGATTGTAGGCCAGTTTGATTCTTCCTTAAGTGGTAGAGAAAGTTCACATATAAAAACCAACTCATCATCATTATCATCCTCAGTAACCCTGAACACCTTGCTGTAGCAAGCAATAGTTCATTCTGCCTTGCAGTCACACCAGCGCCCCTATTAACAATTTAAGTTGAGTTTCCATGCCAGCCCCTAACTCTGTGGTCTGTGTAGCAATGATGGGCAGGAAACGAAGTCTTGTTCAAATGAAAGCATTTGAAAATGCGGGGTGGACAGATTCAGACCAATATCCCAAAACCTGGGACTGTATTAGCCATAGTGCTGGTCACCAGAAGGATCTGTGTTGGTGGCCTGGCAACCGCAGCACAAAAAGAGCAATGATAGGGCTACCCCTCTTCCCCCAACTGCCAGCTGGTACCTCTCTCATGAGGCAGTCCTCCATTAGCTCCATGAAATACTCCATGCTTAGCTTGGGAAAATACAAATATGGAGGAGCCTCTTGTGGCCCCCCAGAAGAAGTACAGAGGGACGATCAGTTCTGCGTAACTCAACAGCCATAGGTTTTAGCATCTGTAGCACAAAGAATTCTGTGTCACTTGAAAGCTCACTCCAACACCATATGCAAAGGATGTCACGCTTTTAAAGGCCTTTTAATCTTTCTCTTTATCACGTTTGTACATACCGAAGTGCTGTCAAGTTGAAACGGAGTTATGGCGACCCCAGCAAGGGGCTTTCAAAGCAAGTGAAAAGCAGAGGTGGTTTGCCATTGCCTTCCTCTGCAGAGTCTTCCTTGGTGGTCTCCTATCCAAGTACCGACCCAGCTTAGCTTCCAAGATCTGAAGTGACCGGGCTATACCTTGGCACCTTCCCTCCCTTGTCCTGTTGTAATTAATACCAAGTCCCACTCTGTCACCGACTTTGCTACCTTCCCTTTGAAGCATGGCATACTTTATGGATGGTCGCTCCACCCATTAACACACTGGGAGGAATTCCTTAATCCGGATCTCTAGTCATTGAGGCTATAACATGAAGAACACTTTCCTGGGAGCATGTACCATGGCACAGGATAAGACTCACTTTTGAACAGACTTGTTTAGCATTGCTCCAGCATGGTGTAGTAATTAAAGTGTCAGAGTAGGATTTGGGAAACCCAGGTTTGAATCCCAACTCTGCCATGGAAACTGGCTGGGTGACCTTGGGCCTGTCACACACTCTCAGCCTTGACCCTGGCAAGTATTTGGATGGGAGACCTGCAAGGAGGCAGGTCTGAACAATGTCTCTTGCCTTGAAAACCCTACAGGGGGTCGTCAAGCTATGGCTTGATGGCCAAAAAAGGAGGACTGCTCCCTTCGCGAAGAGAGTGCCTCTGAACATGTGCGGTGGGCTTCCCACCCCTCTGCTAATCACAGCCAGCTCACACCCATACAGGCTTTGCAGGGGGGAAGTGAGAGCGAGTGTAGTCTAGTGGTTAAGAGCGTTGGTTTGGAGCAGTGGACTCTAATCTGGTGAACCGGGTTTGTTTCTGGTTCTGTTTCCCCACTCCTCCACATGAAGCCAGCTGGGCGACCTTGGACTAGTCACAGCTCTCTTAGAGCTCCCTCAGCCCCACCTACGTCCCAGCGTGTCTGTTGTGGGGAGGGGAGGGCGACGGTAAGCCGGTTTGATTCTGCCTTAAGTGGTAGAGAAAGTCGGCATACCAAAACCAACTCCTTCTCTTCTCCTTCCCCGCCCCAGTCCTGCCCTTGGCTGTCACGCAGTCAGGTCCTGAGCGCCCCACTGCTTCCCCAGCCCAGTTTTAGGATGGGGGTCTGAATTTAATTGTGTGTGTGTGTGTGTGTGTGTGTGTCCTCACTGTGGGCGAGCCAATCAGCCACTGGCGGACCTTCCTCAAAGGCCAGGAGGTCACTGGGGAAGGCACCGAGACCGGCGAGGGAGGAGGAGGAGGAGGCGCTGCGCTGGCTTCCCTGGCCGGACTCCCCCCCCTCTCCTCTCCTCTCCTCTCCTCTCCTCTCCGTGCCGGGCTGACTGGCTGCCCCTCCCCTCCCTCTCTTGTCTCGCAGGGAAGCCCGATGCGCCCCAGCCCGGCGGCGCAGAGGCGCGGGAGCGGCGGGGCGCGCACCATGCCCGGGACGCGGCTGCTGCTCCGGCTGGCTCTCCTGTGCGGCTGCACGCAGCTCCTGGCCGAGGCCGGCTCCTGGTGGTGAGTGAGCGCCGTCGGCTTTCGCCCGCCCGCCCGCCCGCCCCCCGACTCTTGGGGCGAGAACGCGCGGTCCCTTTAGCCCCCTTTCAGCCCTGTTTCGGCCAGGATCGAACGCGCGTTCGGCGAACCGCGTGCGTTCGATCCTGGCCGAATCCTGGCCGAAACAGGGATTAAAGGGGGATAAAGGGACCGCGCGTTCTCGCCCTTTGTCCTCCGCAGATGCGGGGCGAGGAGGGACCCCCGGAGGGGCAGCAGGCGCGGGTGGGGCGCCGGGCCGCCTCCCCCCGCTCTTGGAGCGCACAAGGGGACCCAAACTGGACACCTGGAAAGTTGGGTGGGTGGGAGGGAAGTGGCTGATGGACACCTGGAAAGTTGGGTGCGGGGGTGGGTGGGAGGGAAAAGGCTGATGGACACCTGGAAAGTTGGGTGCGGGGGGTGGGTGGGTGGGAGGGAACAGGCTGATGGACACCTGGAAAGTTGGGTGCGGGGGGTGCGTGGGAGGGAAGAGGCTGATGGACACCTGGAAAGTTGGGTGCGGGGGTAGGTGGGTGGGAGGGAAGACACTGATGGACACCTGGAAAGTTGGGTGCGGGGGGGGTGCGTGGGAGGGAAGAGGCTGATGGACACCTGGAAAGTTGGGTGCGTGGGGTGCGGGGGAGGGAAGAGGCTGATGGACACCTGGAAAGTTGGGTGCGTGGGGTGGGTGGGAGGGAAGAGGCTGATGGACACCTGGAAAGTTGGGTGCGGGGGTAGGTGGGTGGGAGGGAAGAGGCTGAAGGAAAGGCTGGGTCCTTCCCAGAAGGTCGAATCCCTGCCTCCCCCTTGTTCTGTTCCGCTATCGTTCCGTTTTCTCTCCCCCCCCCCCCGGCTCGGTTGGAGGTCTGTCTGTCCCGCGGGTCCCCAGCGCCTTGCCCAGAAGGCAGCCCCGTTAGAAGCGATGGGAGCCGCTCCCGAATGAAAGGGGAGCCGCATGTCAGCAGGCCAGCTCGGTGGTTTCGGAACCAAAGTGTTTGGATAGAGACCTCCGCAGAGCCAGCGTGGGGTAGTGGTTAAGAGCGGTGGACTCCGATCCGGAGAACCGGGTGGGTTTGCCCACTCCTCCACGTGAAGCCAGCTGGGTGCCCTTGGGCTAGTCACAGCTCTCTCAGCCCCAGCTACCTCGCAGGGTGTCTGTGGTGGGGAGGGGAAGGGCAGGTGATTGTGAGCCGGTTTGCGTCTCCCTTAAGTGGTAGAGAAGGTCGGCATATCAAAACCCACTCTTCTTCTTCACTTGGCGCTCCTGTCTGTCCCTAGGGAGATCCTTGAGAGACCAGAGCCAGGGCAGTCCCCCCCTCCCCCAGGATCATGAGTCCCTAATTGCGTCTGTGAATGGGGGGGGGGTTGTTTGCTTCCTGACAGTTCATAGGAAACTGCCTCTTTCCTGGGGTAATTAATTCCAGAAGAGTAGCTGTATTTGTCTGTGTATCTGGTGGAGGCGGCTGTTGCCTAGAAAAGGCTAACTAATGAACCACTTTGGGTCCCCCTGCCCTAATTAGGGAACTCTCAGCTTCTTTCCCCTTTGATCTAGAGAGTTTCCTTTATGGTTTCTCCATGTAGGTTTTCTCTAATCCACTGTGTTCTTCATTCTACTAAGATACACAAGAGCCTCAGAAACTAAGTGGGAGCCCCTTGGGTTCGCTGCGAGAAAGAACAGAGGGACCGCCAGGGATCGGATCTTCTTTTGGTTTCCTCCCTCACCGTGCTTTCTCCCCCTCATCTCAGGTCCTTGGCGATGAACCCAATCCAGAGGCCAGAGATGTACATCATAGGAGCCCAGCCTGTGTGCAGCCAGTTGCCGGGGCTCTCCCCGGGCCAGAGGAAGCTGTGCCAGCTCTACCAGGAGCACATGGTGTACATCGGGGAAGGCGCCAAGAACGCCATCAAAGAGTGCCAGTATCAATTCCGGCAGAGGCGGTGGAATTGCAGTACAGTGGACAACACATCTGTGTTTGGCAGGGTGATGAGCATAGGTAAGAAAAGGGGACATGGCCAGATGTGTGGCTAGTGTGCAAAGGCACAGAGGGGTGTGGGAGGTGTTCAGAGCAAAGCTCAGGTGAAATAGGGGCTCTGTGAGCCAGGACATCAGAACGATTGTGATGAATATGAAGGGGAAGGGCTGGAAAATGATTAGCAGGGGGAACATAGTGCAGAATGCAAGGGTGGCGCTGGTGGTGCATCCCTGTACTCAGACACACAGGGATGCCTTTGTGGGGGAAAGTCAAGGGAAAACCGATGTGTGTGACAAAGGTTTTGAGAGCAAACCTCAAGAGGGGTGAAGCTTTGGGTAAGGAGCATCAAGAGGAGGGATTATAATTCTAGAAGGTGCTTTCAAAGGTTAGCCCAGTCCCTAATTCTGCAATGCCGAACTGAAAGAATCTCCTCTACCAGATATCAAAGCATGACAAACTCCCTCTCTAGTCTCAGTCTTTATCTGAAAGTCTATAAAACACTTATGAAAGTTGTACCTGGAATCACAGCTCACCACCTGGTTGAATACAAAGGACAAATGGGCTGAACAGAGACCATGAGTCATTGCGGCTGTCTGTAAGCCCCTGCTTGTCAATGTGTCCTGTATTAGAAGTGTGAAAAGTTTTCTGATTAGGGACTGTCTTGTCTGATGTGACTAAACTATTTGCATTGGAAATTCCCCTGTTGCTCCCTTGCTGTGTAACTGCTACATTCTGCCTGATGCACAGCTTTGTGTAACCCAAAAGCTTGCATGCTTGGAACAATGAATTGATTGCGTTTGCAAAATGCAAGTAAAGAAACATTAACCTGCTACTTCACCCAAGATGATCTTCCTACGTGGACATCACTGCCAGGCTGGAAAACCACATGTGCATTTAAAACATGTTATAGCATGTGTCTATTTCATGCCTTGTACCCTCATGGAACAGCCACCAATTGGGACATCCCTATATATGCATGACTATATGGCAAAATAGAAATATGTGCGTTTTACAATATAGAGACAGTTTTCCCATACAGAAGTGATAACCGTACAGGAAACTGTATTGTGAGAACCAGCTCACAATAGTAATGCATTATTTGCTTTCTTACCTATTTTGTATTTTACCATTTATTAGCCATAACCCCCTTTCAGGTATTATGTTTGACCGCACATACAGGGATAATGCACTACTTGTAAATATCCCAATACAATCAATTGGGGTTTTTTGCCTGAAGGGGGGCAAAGTGCATATTTTTATCCTCGGTACTAAAGCTGGAATTTATGTGTATTGCCCTTTACAGACAAAATGGCAATAATGCTTATTGGGAGGATCACATGTAGTGTGTCCTCCCTAAATGTACAGTCATAATGCCTTAAGAGGGCTATAAGTAATATTTAAAATGAGATGTGCCAGCGCTCAAGACTGCAATGGAATTCTTAACCCTTCACTTTAGTTTGTGCTTGGAGGGGTGGGTGGGAAGGATGCATTTTGCATATACTTCAATGCACTCTTCATTATGCTTTTTAGTGTTTATCAGCATCACGTACCAGGGTTTAGCACGGGCATTGAAAACAGATTCCCAGGTTAAGTTCTGGTTGTTGCTAAGTCTTGTAATAAAATAAGTGTAAAAATCTTCATGAAAGGGGATTCCAGGGTTTTTACACAGTGTGTAAGTAGCTGCAAAAACTCACTGCCACAGATTGTAGTGATGGCTGGTAATATGGCTTTAATAGAGGATTACAGTCATGGAGGGCAAGTCCGTCAGTGGCTGTTAGCCAATGTGGCTGAATAGAACCTCCATGTTTACAGGCAGAATACCTCTGAATACAAGTTGCTGGAAGCCACAGTAGGGGAGACCTTGCACTTTAGGTCTTCTAGAGGCATCTGAGTGGCCATAGTATGCAACAGGATGGTGGAGGACATGGACAATTGGTCTCATCCAGCAGGGCTGTCCTTATGTTCTTTGGTCTCCTAATCCATTGTCTGCATCTGTTTCAAGGGCAAGCACATGTTTGAAACTCTGGGGGTGGGGGGTGAGAAATGGCTGATCAGGAGCGCAGTGGGGAAATGGCCTTTAGGGAAAGGGTAAGCACACGTCCACTGTTAAAAATCACACAGTCATCCCAGGAATGGCGCTTCTGTTTACAAAAACAGTGACGGAGTTTTGTAACATGTATTTGCATACAGCTGCCTTAAAGGCTTGGGATTTCTTTCCTTGCCTCCACTCCTAGTCTTAAGAGTTGGCAGAGGAGGAGAATGTGTGGGGGTGATCCCCTTCTTCAGAGAAGAAGGCAGGCATCAGATTGGGGTGGTGGGCAGAATGTACAGAGGCAAATGTATTGGTCTGGCACGTATGGGGTGGGGGAGATCAAGAGTGCCAGTGGAAATGATACCCACGGGGGAAACCTGCAACCAACCCTTTCCTGCACTCCCTTCCTTTAGTTCCTTATTTGTTGCTGAGTTTGACAAGCTGGCCAAGAAATACACACTGCATACTCAATAGAGATCCTGGTTTCTTAAGTGCCACCTTTTTTGTGCTGGTGCCCTCCCTCTCTGCTCCTGCAGCCCCTCCAAAATATGATACAGTCTGCCTCGCTTCCCTTGGCAAGGGAAGAGGGGAGTCTGGAGAATCGCTTTGCCTTCTCCAGCACGAAAGCACCTCCACAGCAGCAGGGAGTCTAGTCCTGCCCAACATGAGAATACGAGGCTTCCCTGGGGTGCCATCTGCTGAGCCGGTAAAGAGGATCATTGACAGGTCATTGCAGTACTTGAATTGAGGTGTGAGGTGGATACATTGTCCTTGGAATCCTTTTGAAATGGAACCCTACAGGGGCAAGAAATGGAGAAATCCGGGCTCAGGTTTGATGTGCCCGGTCAGGATCATAAACACAAGGTGTTAAAATTCCAGTCCCTTCCCCAGCTCCTCCCCTTTTCTCCCCTCCTCCCAACAAGGGCTGCAAAAGGCCCTCCCAGGGCAGTAACAGATTTCCTTAGGAATTGTTTTCACTGTTTGGAGAGTTAAGAGATGTTTTGAGAAAGGGTTGAAAGCCTTTCAGTGCTAGATAAACATCCTCATCCTAAGACTTTTCTTGCATTTGCTGTATGCAACAAGGGAATACACAGAAATAATGAAATGATAATGTTTTATTTTAGGGGACATTTTAGTGAAATTATCCTATATTATTGATTTTGCTATATTCTATTTTTCTCTGAGATCCACAGTGAAAGTGGATTATATTCATAGAAAAATGCAATTAAAACAATACAATAGCACTAAAATGTGTTAGTTAAGTGCCGTCAAGTCGCTTGGGACTCATGGTGACCCTATGAATCATTGTCCTCCAAAATGGCCTATCATTAACAACCTTGTTCAGGTCTTGCAAACTGAGGGCCCATGGCTTCCTTGATCGAGTCAACCCTATCTCATGCTGGGTCTTTCTCTTTTTCTGCTGCCTTCAGCCTTTCCTAGCATTGTCTTTTTCAATGACTCTTATCTTCTCATTATGTGACCAAAGTAGGATAGCCTCAGTTTGGTCATTTTAGCTTCTAGGAAGAGTTCAGGCTTGATTTGATCTAGAGCCCACTTATGTGTCTTTTTGGCAGTCCAGGGTATCTGTAACACTCTCCTCCAACACCACATTTCAAAGGAATCAACTTTCTTCCTGTCAACTTTCTTCACTGTCCAACTTTCACACCCATACATAGTAATAGGGAATATTATGGCACGAATTAACTTGATCTTGGTTGCACAATAATTCACCAATATAAATAATCAAAACGTAACTAGTTAGAAACGTTCAGGTCTCAGGTATGCAATTTGCAGTTTAACATCTGTATGAAATGGTATTCTTAAAATGGGTTGTTTTTTGAGTATTTTTGGGGTGGCTTGGGAATTGATTCGCTCTGTTATATCTCATGAGCAAGTCTAAGCAGGTCTACTTGAAGTCAGCCTAATTTTATTCAACTGGGTATACTCCCAGGAAAGTGTTTTTAGGATTGCAGATACATTTTGTTTTCACTTTAATCACGCTCTGAAGTCTCAATGGAAAAAATAATTTGACCAATTCCTCGCGTATAGTCACATTTGTTTATCCAAGGGGGAAACAAACACACACAAAAACAAGTACCCCAAACAGCTAACTTCCTAGGTCAAGTAGGAAATTTAGCACAGGTTTAGGGCTACTTGAAAGTAGACATATATAATTTTGAGTTCTATGGGTTTTTTAAATTGTCGACCAGATTTTATCAGGTTAAAGTTTACCACAAAACAAGGTTTAAGACAATTGTTACATTGCTTCCAGCGTGGTTTACAAAACAAAGCATACCTGCCTAAAAATCCCATTGAACTAATCAAGGTTGAGCTTTTGTTTCCCGCCTATTGCAGGTATTTAAAGCCTGGGTGTGTCCTTTTGGCATGAGCCAAAGGATGAGAGCCAAAGATCTCTTGCCTGTGACCTTGATAGGCTGCCCCAGCGGATCCTAGACCAGACCAGGCTGTTTTGTGTTTGTGTGTGTTTTCTTACACTGAATTTTGTTTGTTTTGATTTTTTTTTTTACTTGGTATTTTTTTGTAAGTTGTTTTGGCTCCCAGTTGGGGAGAAAAAAACAGGATAACAAAGCCCCTCAAGGCTATTTCAGAGTAAACACATTTAGAAATGTACATTAAATTTTAAAATTTCCCTTTTCCACTTTCCCTCCTGCCATAACAACATTTGGGAGCGACCCACTGCGAATTAAAAGATGTTCCTAGTGGCACTTGTGAAAATGCCTTTAATCCTGCTGGAAAAAACAAAGACTAGGGCCATGATCCAGCAGGGTCACTGGGGTGGGCTGGTGGGGGTACCTGCTGTAAGCACAAACTGGTCAGGAACACAAAAAGCACATCAAAAGTTATGATTACATACATACATTACACCTTTTTTAAAATGTAGGAATGATGGTGGAAAGTGCTTTCAAGTCACAGCCGACTTAGGGTGACCCCATAGGGATTTCAAGGCAAGAGAACCAGTGTGGTATAGTGGTTAAAAGCGGTGGACTCTAATCTGGAGAACCAGGGTTGATCCCCAGTCCTACACATGAAGCCTGCTGGGTGACCTTGGGCCAGTCACAGTTTTCTCTGAACTCTCTCAGCCTCACCTACCTCACAAGGTGCCTGTTGTGGGGAGTGGAAGGGATTGTGATTGTAAGCTGCTTTGAGACTTCTTATGGTTGAGAAAAGCAAGGTATAAAACAAGATATAAAAACAAGCCAACAAGCAGAGGTGGTTTGCCATTGCTTACCTCTCTGTTGTGACCTTGGACTTCCTTGATGATCTCCCATCCAAATACTGACCATGGCCAACCCTGCTAAGCTTTCAAGATCTGACAAGATCAGGCTATCCTGGGCTACGCATGCTCCTCTGATCCTGGAGAGAATAGGTACACATCATGACTAGTATCCATTTTTATGAGTAGCCATGAATAGCCCTCTCCTCCATGAACATGTCCACTCTCCTCTTAAAGCCTTCCAAGTTGACAGCCATCACGTCCTGGGGCAGGGAGTTCCACAATTTAACAATGCGTTATGTGAAGAAATACTGTGTTTTTCCATGTATAAGATGATATTTTTTCCTTTAAAATTTTGCCGCAAAATTGGGGGTTGTCTTATACACAGAAGCCTGCGGTTGCTGCCAGCCCCACCTGTCAGCTGACAGGTGGGGCTGGCAGCAACCGGTTTGAACACCGGCCAGCCAGGGCAACCAGGCGGATAAGACAGTGAGCAGCGAAAGAGGCCAGTGGCCCTGGCCGTCCGGCATTCAAACTGGTCACTGCCGGCCCCGCCCATCAGCTGTCGGGTGGGCGGCGACCGGTTTGAACGCTAGACGCCAGCCGGCCAGGGCAACACCCCCATGTATAAGATGACCCCCCCTTTTTTAACCCAAAATTAAGAAATCAATATTGATTTCTTAATTTTGGGTTAAAAAAAATGGGTTCATCTTATACATGGGAGCGTCTTATACACGGAAAAATATGGTACTTTCTTTTATCTGTTTTGAATCTGTCATCCTCCAGCTTCAGCAGATGACCCCGCATTCTAGTATTATGAGAGAGGGAGAAAAGCTTCTCCCTGTCCGCTCTCTCCATACCATGCATAATTTTATAGACCTCTATTATGTATCCCCTTAACCACCTTCTTTCCAAGCTGTGTTTAAAGTGCCGTCAAGTCGCAGCCAACTTATGGCGACCCCTTATGGGGTTTTCAAGGCAAGAGACTAACAGAGGTGGTTTGCCAGTGCTTTCCTCTGTATAGCAACCCTGGACTTCCTTGGTGGTCTCCCATCCAAATACTAACCAGGGCTGACCCTGCTTAGCTTCTGAGATCTGACGAGATCAGGCTAGCCTGGGCCATCCAGGTCAGGCTTTCCAAGCTAAACAGCCCTAAACTGTTTTCCTTCATGAGTGACTGGCTAAATAAATGCATGTCATCCTTGTAAGCAACTGGGTATGTATGCACAGCCAATAGTGGTAATCCACATAGCAGACTGGGGATTTTTTCAGGGGAATGGAGGTATATGTGTGTCTGTGAAGGATTGGCACAGGTGGCACAAACCCCTGTGCATTTTTTGAATAGGTGTGGTAGGGAGCAGACATTCTTTAGAGGAGTTGGAGGAAATAAAGTACAGGTAATCTCTATCCTGAACATTCTTCTTTTAGAGCGCCCTTTTAGTTACATATGTTCCAGTAGATTGTTCATGCTTAAATATTCTAAGAACTTAAAAACATGGGAAGAGTATTGATGTGCGAGGCCATCTATTTTAGTTCAGCATTCTGTGTTCAGCATCAGCCTTGCAGGAAGCTGACAAGTAGGGAGAGGAAGCCAGCCTCAGAATCTAGTATTTTAGTACTAGATACAGTGTTCCTGAACCCGGAGGCTTCATTCAGCTATCATTGCTAGCAGCCATAACAAGAACTCTTCTCAAATACCTGAACAACTTTCCTCTTTATAGCACTTTCTGTAGGGCATACTCCCTCCCTTTGCCCTCCAGACTGCTGAGGATCAGGCTGTCTGGGAAGAGCCACAATAAAACTGCAACATGAATGAAAAGCATTTCAGCATGAGTCAGCCACTACAGGAGGTCTCTTTCTGCCAGAGCTGCTTAATGCGTAAAAACCAAACAGATCCACACCTCCTCTAGTTTATGCGTGGCCCATCCCATCCTTTGTTTGGATCCAAAGCATGGAGTCAAGACGAGGGCCTTGGGGAAGTCAAATCGAAAGAGCGTTAAGGGAGTGGCTGGTGAAGTAAAGGAATCAGAAACCATCTGTCTTCTCATTGCCAATTCCACCCAAAGATTCCAAATCTTTGGATTTGGAGAAGAGGGTTGCCACATTTTGCTTCAGTAAAGGCCAAGTATTTTTTAAGGTCTTAGATTAAGATAAAGGGATGCAAACGAATTGTCAGTAGCAGAAACAACGTACACTCTGGTGTGCATACCGAGGCTTGGATGAGTGGGCCGAGAACTGCACAAACTGGGGCTCCCCCCATTACACACAACTTTCTGTGACATTCATTCCGTGGAATCTCTGCTCCTTCAGAGTTCTATGTTCAACTGCTTTGCTTGGATGCTAGGACTGATGTTGAGCCCTACTTAACACGTTGGATGTTGTGAAATAATTGTCTACTAGTCGCCTGGCTGAGAGCCAGATTCACCCCTCCTGAAGTTGGCAGGGAGCAGGGAAGCTAGGACTCAGAGTTAAACTATTTAAATTACCACAGCCACGTAGAAAGATGTGTGTATGTGAGAGGCAAGGAGTAAAGGGGCTGAACCCATCCCCCTCACTCATGGTTTACCTCCCTGAAGACTCTTTCCCCAAGTGCCGTTCTTTCAGCTGTGATCATTTCTGGTAATAGAGCCCTGGTTGGAAAGGTGCCCAGGGATGCTGGAAGGGAGATAAGTCAAGGATGGTGGGGGGGGGGGTTTCTGAACTTCTTTGCTTTTGCACCCTAAATTGGTCTTCCACTTACCATCGAACATGATTATAGCAGACCTTAGACCTTCTGCTGCCACATCTGATTGAATCCTCAGGGAAATTTCAGCAATCTCCTGCCTTGGACAAGGGATAGATGGGTGGGTTACATACATACCGAAGTGCCATCAAGTTGCAACCAACTTATGGTGATCCCAGCAAGGGGCTTCCAAGGCAGGTGAGTAGCAAAGGTAGCCTTTCTCTGCAGAGCTTTCCTTGGTGGTCTCCCATCCAAGTACCGACCCTGCTTAGCTTCCATGATCTGACAAGATCAGGCTATACCATACCATTCCACATCCCTAAAGATGGGTGGGTTAGGCTGAGTATAGACCTATCCAGAGGACAGACAGAGCTCCTGCTTAATGCCCTGCAGGCTATGGCTCAAATGAGGATACAGTGAGTCAATCTCTGCTTCCTCTCACTAAGACCATTTTTTTTGGCCTTCTTGAGACAACTTGGGCAAGAGAGGGCTTAGTAACCTCAGAGTTATCTAAGCAAGAGGCAGACACGATAGCTAGTCCGACAGAATGGCTACTCATCTTCTCAGAGCTTCTGACTATGAGCAAGTCTAGACGCTGCACTTCCTAGCTACAGGAATAGGCATCCAATCCTCACCCTGCCTATATAATTCAATAGCGCATGAATCCTGCCCTTCTCAAACTCACATCATTGGCTGCTACCAGTGAGGAACTCACTGTTTGATGCGGAGGGTTCTATTCAATGATAGATTGGAATGGATGGTGGGGAAACCTGCCAATCCCCTTGGTGACCGTAATTTCTTCACCAGTTTTCCTTCGGACCAAACCATGCTGCCATCACATGCCTGAATTTGGAATCTTGCATGACTGTATAGTTAAATTGTGTAACTCCCTGCCCCAGGATGTGGTGATGGCTGCCAACTTGGAAGGCTTTAAGAGGGGAGTGGACATGTTCATGGAGGAGAGGGCTATTCATGGCTACTAGTCAAAATGAATACTAGTCATGATATATACCTATTCTCTCCAGGATCAGAGGTGCTTGCCTATTATATTAGGTGCTTTGGAACAAAGGCAGGACAATACTGCTGCAGTTGTCTTGTTTGTGGGCTTCCTAGAGGCACCTGGTTGGCCACTGTGTGAACAGACTGCTGGACCTTGGTCTGATCCAGCATGGCCTTTCTCATGTTCACTACATCACTCCCACCAAAGGATGCCTTTTGTTGCACTAACTTGAGGTCTATGACTCTTGAAATGTCACATACTAGTCCTACTACGCCATGTGTATTTTGAAGTAAGTACCTCTGAGTTATGGCCAAGGACTACAACCATAAATGGTTACAAAACTGGAACGTGCCAGGTTTATCTCTGCAAACTGACCCTAAGTAAGACTATTGTTATGAGAGGTTGTGTCTTAGCTTCCCCAAAGAAGAGTCATTTGTAGTTTGTGATCACTTCAGGGCAATTAGAGTTGTCAACAGGCCTGGAGAAAAAACCTGTCCCTTTAACAGAGGCTTAATGTGTGGAAATGGGCAGCTGAAGCCTTTCATGGCATAAATATAATCACCAGATAACTAACAAGACATTAAGCCTCTATTAAAGGGACAGGACATTTTTTTTCTCCAGGCAGTTGGCAATCCTAATGGGGACAGTTTGTGTAAAGATATGGGGAGAAATATTGGATGCTACTTGAAAGGAGCTAAGTATAATTCAGCCATTCCCCCTAACATATGGAAGTCTCTACATTTCTGGATTCAAATATTTCTCACAATTTAATCTTGCTCTTTAAAAATAAAAACGGAAACTGAGTATTTGAGTAGCCAAAGAAGTTTTTCACTGGACAACTGATCCCTGCACAGTGGCCACGTTCACATAAAACATTATTTCTGATTAACAAGAATGGTTTAAATGCTTTGTGCTCTGTAACTATAAGGATGGATTGGATGATATTCTTGATTTGTGGTGAGAATCACACAGTGGATGTTTCTGTGCTTAACTGTACAATATTCGTTATTTGCAACAATACTACATATGAACTTAGAATGTGTAAATAAAACACTTATCTGTGTCCTGATTTAGGGCCTACTTCTTCTGGCCTGAGTCCCTTTATGGTAGCAAAAAATGGAAAAGTAGTCTGTGTCGGTTGAGTTGTACAAAAAGCAGCTGCTGAAAATGTAGCGAGATACAACGATAGTTACCTGGACAAATCTGTTTATTTTTTCTTTACTTGTATTTTTCATACTACAGAAAGTGGTGCATGTCTGCATGTGGTATTTATGTGGTGCTGGATGCAGACTGCATGCATGCACAATGGACCCTCAACTGTACTTTGTGGAGGTGTATTGTCTATGCCAGGTATTATGTGAAGATGCATGTGGTCAAGACATGTGCAATAAAGCATGAAATGGAATAACAAGGCTATGAACTTCAGCATTAGAAGTACTCATCTGAATCCATTCCTTAGGAAGGGGTTAAAGTGAGGAAGCAGAAGTATGGAGTTCTCTTTACCAAATACTAATGCTATGGTGCTTGCATTGTTTGTTTGTGTAGCAGTGGGTGCCTCTCTGCTCAAGGTGAGGGGCTGTGGCTCAGTGGTAGAGCATCTGCTTGGCATGCAGAAGGTCCCAGGTTCAATCTCTGGCTTCTCCACTTAAAGGGACTACACAGGTAGGGCATGTGAAAGACAACTGCCTGAGACCCTGGAGAGCCGCTGCCAGTCTGAGTAGGCAATACTGACTTTGATGGACCAAGGGTCTGATTCAGTATAAGGCAGCTTCATGTGTTCATATGTTGTGTTCACAGTGCATGGCTTCTTGCACCAAGGGATTAAGAAGAACTGAAAACTGTAGGACCTTCTCATGCTGAATGTCTTGATAATAGGTAGGGTGCTTAAACGTGTATGCATAGAACTACATCAGCTTGTGCTTCAATCAAGTTGCCTAGAATTTCAGCACTGGTGTCAGCTGAGATTTGTCATCTGACCTGCTCCCCATTCTCCATTCCAGGTAGCCGAGAGACTGCGTTCACCTATGCCATCAGCGCTGCAGGGGTGGTGAATGCCATCAGCCGGGCCTGCCGCGAAGGGGAACTCTCCACCTGTGGCTGCAGCCGGACAGCCCGACCAAAGGACTTGCCTAGAGACTGGCTATGGGGTGGCTGTGGGGACAATGTGGAATACGGCTACCGGTTTGCCAAGGAGTTTGTGGATGCCAGGGAGAGGGAGAGGAACTACGCCAAGGGGTCAGAGGAACAGGCCCGCACGCTGATGAACCTACAGAACAATGAGGCAGGCCGCAGGGTAAGATCACTGGTAATCCTGTCTCTTTTCTTGTGGAAGAGACATGTTTGAATAGTAACAGCTGTGCTGCCTTAAGAAAGAAGCCAGGCACAACAATTTATTTCAACCTAAAAGAATTAACTGGATAGGGTTGCCAACTTTGGGTTAGGAAATTCCTGGAGATTTTGGGGTGGATCCTGGGGGGGTGAACTTTGGGGAGGGGAGGGAGCTCAGCAGGAATGTAATGTCACTCTAGGACTTCAATTTCTCCTAAACACTGTGGTATACCATAGAGTCTGCACTCCAAAGCTGCTGTTTTCTCCGGGATAACTGATCTCTGTAATCATTTGTAATTCTTGGAGATGTTCAGACCTGACCTGGAAGTTGGCACCCCTAGATGAAACGGATCACCCAATGTAAGCACCCAAATGTTATTTATTTCAGTGGGATTAAAGCATACTAACATTTGTCCAAGTGTTGCATATTCCACCTTTTCCTGTTACCACAGGACCACTCCTGTCCGTCGTGCCAGGATATCCCTGGAAATCTCCTATGTGGATGTATTATGCTCATGAGATTGCTCTTCCTGCTTGTTTTTGGGTAGCGAGAACACCTGTGCCTTTAGCATTTATATGGCATGGTGATATTCAATGAGCAAAGCTTTTTCTTGGCATGGAGACGGCCGAGTGCTGCCTGCTGAATTTTTGTCTGATATGCAACAGTTAATACATTTAAGACACTTAACACATTCTAGTGAATGAGGTGTTAGATGAATGCACGTGCTCTTGGTTTCATCATCCATTTTTTCTATAAGGGTTTTACGTTTGCTTTGAGGCGATTCTAATGGCATGAGAATATGAAGAAAATATCTGTAGGTTATTTTGCACATTTTTTCCATGTAGTAATTACGCAGCTTGGACTCAGAGGCTGTGTGGGTTCTAGGAAAAGAAAGTTGTAGTATTATCTGCATTTTAGTTTTTAGAAATTCTCAGAGCTCCTGCTTCTTCCAGCCAGCACATTAATTACAATAGGAAGTGCTGCATGAATTGTGGTCGCTCAAATGTCATGTACAAATATAAAACTTCCTTATTCTGAGACAGAGCATTGGTCCACCTATCCCAGGGCTTCCTACCCTGCGTGGCAGCAACTCCACAGGGTCAAACTGGACATTTATATGATAATGTGAGACTCACAAACCAGAAATAAGATGAAAGGTTGCGGACAGATGGGTGGTGGCTTCCCCTGCTAGTTCTGCCTTGCAAATGACACAACTCCTCCCTGCAGCTGTTGTGAACTGGCAAATATGTGTTTGGGAAATGTGTGCACTTGAGGTAATGCATAATTCTGCCTTCAGGCACAGGTAATCCCCAGCCTTGCTGTGCTGCACGAAACCTTTACAGCAAGATACCAGGGACTGGACCTAGGCCCTTCTGTATGTAGAGCATGTGGGCTATCCATGACTGGTGCCTAGGGTCGCCAGTCTCCAGGTGGTGGCTGGAGATCTCCTGGGTTTACAACTGATCTCCAGGCAACAGAGATCATTTAGCCTGGAGAAAATAGCCACTTTGGAAGGTGTACTCCATGGTATTATACCCCATTGAAGCCCCTCCCCTCTCCAAGCCCCGCCCTTCTCAGGCTCCACCTCCGAAAGCTTTAGAGGATAAATCTTTTCTTGGCTGTTCCATTCAAACATTGGAGCACTTATTTATTTACTCATGGAGCTCTTTACAAAAATAATGAGAAGGTTATTATTCTCCCCTGCAGCCCTGCCTCCCTAACATAGAGTTGGGAAATACCTGGATATTTTGGGGGGTGGAGCTTGAGAAGGGTGGAGTTTGGAGAGGGGAGAGACCTCAGTTGGGTATAATGCTATAGAGCCCACCTTCCAAAGCAGCCATTTTCTCCAGGTGAATGGATCTCTGTTGCCTGGAGGTCAATTGCAATAGTGAGATATTTCCAACCACCTCCTGGAGGTTGGTAACCCTATACTCCCACCATTTCCTGAACTTTTCCCTCTGAACTTTTCTTTGAATGTTATGCATATCCCCTCCCTGCAACTCTGGGGTAAAGTTGCTGACCTCCTGGTGGGGCCTGGAGATCTCCCGGAATTACAGCAGATCTCCAGATTACAGAGTTCAGTTCTCCTGGAGTAAATGGCTGCTTTGGAAGGGGCTGTATGGCTTTCTACCTCACTGAAGTCCTTCCCCAAATCCCACCCTTCCCAGGCTACACCCCCTAAATTTCCAGGAATTTTCCAACTCAGGGTAAGCAACCCTACTCTGGAATGCATATCTTCAGCAGGTTTTTTAAAATGTTAGTCTTCTCAGGCAGTTCTACTGTCTTTTGCAGTATGGCTACCAATCCCTTTTTATGGGAATAGGACTTGGTCCTGGGTGGAGCGTTTCACAGTGGATTAATCTGTTTAGAAAGGCCCTTCCTTCCTCACTCTTGATGATTGCAGTAGAGTTGACAAGTGACCTGGGAAAAAGTGTCCTGTGCCTTTAAGAGCAGCTTAATGTGATGTTATTTACCTGGTGATCTTATTTGACTCCATGACATGAAAGCCTTCCACTGTCCATTTGTACATGTTACGCTTCTGTTAAAGGGACAGGACACTTTTCTTCAGACTTAACTTCTGTTAAAAATGTAGTATGTTTCACAATGTGTGAAGCATATACTAACTTCTTAAAAGACATTAGTAACACTGTAGAGATATTGTGGAAGGTATTGTGGTTTGTCCTGGTTCCCCACAATATATTTTTGAGATAGTCACACTTTGGGACGAGATGGGAAACTGCACCTCATATTATGAGGCAGAAAGGTATTAAACATCTCTGAGCCTTAGTGATGCTATTGTTGTCAGAATGAGCAAAAAAAAAATTCGGCCTCCATTGTAATTTCTTCTTTAGTGTGTAATTATTTCCATCATCAGTACAAGGGAATGGTCATTAGGTCTTTATAAAGTGCTAAAGTTTGATGTCATTGGTGTTTTTTAATACAAACCCAGATAGCCTATTGACATAAGTGGAGAAGAGATGAAAAGGCAGGGGAAGGGCTTGGAGGGGTCAGAGGGGATATTATAAACTGTACCTACCAGTTGCCATTGCGAGATAACCACTAAAGGAAGTGGTTGGAATTTCAGGCTGTTACCGCACTAGGTATTCCCAGCGATGTATTAAGAGTTTGGAAATGTTATAAAAAATACTGTTCACACTTTGTTTGGCCCCTTTAGCTGTGAAGACGTCTTCCAACCATTTTTTAACCGTGGCATCCAAAAACCCTTTTAAAGCGATGTTTTTTATAACATTTCCAAACTCTTGATACATCACTGGGAATACCTAGTGCAGTAACAGCCTCACTCATCCCAAACCCAACACTAGATGGAAATTCAAATTCTTCTTTCCTGCCTGCATGAGAGAATTTGCAACCTCAGCCCCTTCTTTTCAGGAGACCAGGATTTGCTATGACTGGCATACTAGATTCCTAAGTAGTATTTGTATGGAAGAGTTCTCCTGTCCCCTGCCTCTCCTCTGCAGGTACAGTGATGGACAGAGAATTCTGTCTGACTTTGGTTCTCAGGAAAAGCCATAGGGGATGGGAATAGAATGATGGTTCCTTCCATTTTAGTCACGGTCCTGACCCCATCACTGTTCCACTTCACCTTAGAATATTTCGGGAACCCTGACTTTTAACTTTATTGCCCCTGTTTGTTTGTCTTTGATGGTTATCTCAGCATGTCCTTTCCTTCCATCTGTCTCCTTCTCCACTTGGACTCCATTTCCCCCTTTTCCCCATCACCCTTTTCCTTATCTGTCCCTCTGGCTCTGTGGCTTTTGGTAGCATTCCCACATTGTTTACCAATTCGAACATGTAGCAGGCCTCAATCAGCAGTCACTCCATCCTGTCGTAAGCAAAGCTGAGAGGCGGCCTGGCTAATTAACCACATACGATTCTCCATTCATCCTCTTTACATTCCACTTCTTATGAGAGAAGAGAGTTTGGAAAGGAATTTGAGGTGGAGAGGCTCCAAGAAGGGAGATTTTAAACAATCCCATGACTAAATGCTTACTGACTAACTACAGAAGGTCTACCTTTCTGGCCTAGTTGTCTTAGCTTCCTCTTGATTCTCTTCATCTTGACCATCTCATTCATAGCTCAGTCAACAGCCCTCTCCCCAAATGCCTGACTGGTCCCATCTCAACCAGGAAGGCCAAGGGAAAGCCACTTTGGATGTTAATGCACGGCTGTCCCTTTTAGGTAGTTATCAAGCTCCAGATGGGGCCTGGAGATCTCCCGGAATTACAACGGATCCCCAGACAACAGAGATCAACTCCCGTGGAGAAAATGGCTGCTTTCGAGGGTTGACTTTGTGGCATTATATCCTGCTGACGTCCATTCCCTCCCCAAACCATGTCCCCCAGGCTCAACCTCCAAATCTCCAGGAATTTCCCAACCTAGAGTTGGCAGCCCTATTTCTAGGATATGATTAAAGGGTTGTACATCTAAACATATTATGGGAAGACAGTCCCATTCATTTCTTTTGTTTGTTCTTTTATCTAAGTCATGAATTTAAGGTTATGAAGATTAGCTTGCCTATTATCAAGTTTGCCTCTGGAGTTTGCAACAAACAGATAGTTGTGCTGGGTGCAGAGCTTCACCTTAGCTTGGCTTGTCTGTTCTGGACAGATGTTTTCAATATCACTTCCTCAGATCCAACAGGATAAACTCAGAAGTAATGATGCCACCGACGGGGGATTGAATTACAGCATCATTTAAAAAAACCAACCTGGAATTTGTAAGGAGCAAAATACTGCATAAAAACATTGGGCAGTTACAATAAAATCACAGAAATAAGCACGTGTTTGTTGCTTTCAAATTATACAGTTTAATCATACCATTCAGTAAGGGATATCCAGGTAGACAAAAGTTAGTAATATTATAATATTATGGCCCAAAGTCTATAAAATCACAGTGCTTATGTCCAAAAAGAAAGGTGCAGGGGTTCAGTACTGGAAGCCAAAGGGAAAACTCTAGGCTATGCCTATCTGGAGATGGCACAATTATGCCCTTTGTGGACTGGGCAGTATTTGAGTCAGAACATTTTAAAACTCCTAGCATTTAAATCAGGACTGTGATTAGTTGATTAATCATTCAATAAACATTCTGTGTGACTGAAAAGCCCCCTGCCCTGAGTAACTGAACAGCAGATTTTTAAAAAATGGTCTTTACTCTAAGTACTTATAAAACATAGAAATGGCAAGGGTCATTTTAGATTCTCTCCTGAAGAGAAGAGAGAATGGCTGTTCTAAGATGAAGACATGTATGCATCCTAACAACAAAGTGTGCCTTAGAGCTATTGTTTTTCTCACTAGAAAATTTATGCAAATTTAATCAATATGTTAATCAACTAAAACTCATACAATTAATCAACTTTCTTTAAGTGGATGACAGTTCTAACTTATAGCCACTTAGGCCTTAGGAGGATGTCAGGAAGGCCTGGAAGACTACCAGCACGTATTTTAATTTTGACCCCTTAGCATTATGGCAGATGAGGTCAAAATAAATGAGATCATTGTTTTTCTTAAAAGCTGGCTGGAAAAGAGACCACTCTTGGTGCCCTGCCTAATTAGGTGTAATGGTTCAAGCTACAAACCACAGTCTTCCTCCAAGAGGAGAACAGAAATATATGCATTTGAAATGTTGCTTAAAAGCTATATTTGGCTTGGAAGCTATTGGTGTTTCAGACATATCAGCTCTCCTCACTCTATTTTGATCTGTCAAATGCCATTGTTATAGATATAGAGCACCCCGCTCTAAGATCTAGACTCAGATTAGGTGGCAGACCTCTTTAAATGTGGGTCTGCCGCAATCACTTATAAAGTCGGGGGGGGGGGGGTTGGTCTAGTATTGAGCACAAGGGGAACCTATGTGGGAGTAGGGTTGCAAAGCCCTCCCTGTCCACCAGTGGGCGATGTGGGGTACGTTGCCTGATCCAGGTTGGGAAACTCCTGGAGATTTGGGGTTGGAGCCTTGGGATGACAGGGACCTCAGTGGGGTACAATGCCACAGAGTCCACCCTCAAAAGCATCCATTTTCTCCAGGGGAGCCGATCTCTGTAGTCTGGAGATGAGCTGTAATTCTGGGGCATCCCCAGGCCCCACCTGGAGGCTGGCATCCCTAACTCAGATGGAGAAAAAAATCACCTTGGAGAAAATACTGTAGGGGGATGGTGGAAACACTGATAGAAGGGGAAGGGTTTATCACCCTTCACTGTTAGACTCCTTTTGCTCTTAAAATCAGACTTCTAGTCCCTGCTTTACATGTAATTGGCAAAGATCCTAAAAGAGTTGAATCTGCTGCTATGACATCTAGTTTGGACATTTGATATGGTTTGTAAGTTGAATGCAGAATCAGATCCTCGTTGACTTCCCAAATTCCAGCTCAAAACAGCTGTAAGAGCCATAAGCACAGCCACTTGAGATTGAAACTCATCCAGCAAAAAATCTTATTCAGAGTACAGTGACAACCAATTTTTAATGATAACCAGTTTGAGCATAGATCATAACTGTTAGTGCTGGAAGGAAAAGTTGTGCTAATCTTATACACATGATTTTGCGGTGCCCTGAAGTTACACAGTTTTGACATTTTGTGGAAACTTGAATAAATTTCACCTCAACCCACTGACTGCAGTTTTCACTTACTATTTTGGTTTTAGGATGCATCTGCACTCTGGGTGGTCTTTTAAGGCACTATTTGCTTCAGATTCATGGAGCAGGTTTGGTTACTAAGTGGATCATTCTGAAATAGTCTTTGGCTGTGCTCTATCTGGAACAGTAAGTTAGTGATATGTTGGCCCTCAATATAAAAGAAAAAATGCATTTAATAGATGGAGCAATCCAGTGACCTTTGCATCCCAGGGCAAGACCTTTTTCTGTTTGTTTAGAACACTAAGGCCCAAATTAGTCCATAATCCTGCATGATGCATTTCCTCTGATAATAACACCTCCTCTGTGTCTCCATATCAGTTTCCTTTCCTCATTAGCTCTTATTCTGTGTTCTTTATTATTATAGTTTTTTAAGGTCTGAAATTTTGTTATACATTTGTCAGCCTAAAACTGAAAGGCTCTATCATCAGGGGTGGATTGTCCATTAAGGTAGGGTTGCCAACCTCCAGGTACTAGCTGGAGATCGCCTGCTATTATAACTGATCTCCAGCTGATAGAGATCAGTTACCCTTAAGAAAATGTCCGCTTTGGCAATGGGACTCTATGGCATTGAAGTCCCTCCCCTCCTCAAACCCTGCCCTCCTCAGGCTCAAAAACCTCCCACCAGTAGTGAAGAGGGACCTGGCAGCCCTACATTAAGGTCACCCGGGAATGTCCTGACTCTGGGACAGCCCTGCAAGAAGTGGGTTGGAGCCTCTGCGAGCTGGTGGCCCCTGCAAGGGAGGTAAGAGCTGCCGGCGCTGCCACCAAAAAGTGACCCCCCCCCGCATGGAAGCCAGTGGCCTCTGCTTCACACAAAGTGGACGGGCGTGAAGTCAGTGGGAGCCGCTACTGCTGAAAATTAGCAGACCTTGCAAGGGTGGGGGGAGCTGCTACTGTTATAACCTGGCAGCCCCCATTTCACAGGAGCCAGCATTTGTCCATCACCCCCCCCCCCCCGCACAAGGTGGGTCAGAACTGCTGCAGGCGTGAACCAGCAGCCCAGGTGCTAAACAATGTGGGCAGGTGTGAGCCAGGCGGAAGCTGTGGCAAACCTGCTGCTTCCCTTCCGCCTCCATCTGGTGGCAACGGGGGTGGGGTGGGGGGTGGGCAGGGCCGAGCCATCTTCCTCCTTCCTTCCTCCTTTCTGTCCAGGTTGGGGGAAGGCTTTTTCCAGAACTGTTTTTGCCTGACAGTGCGCCCTTGGCTGTTGTGTGGGCTAGGGTGCAGTTATTTTTAATTTGCTTACATGACAAGAGCAAGAGGGTTTGTTCTCCTCTTCTTGCTGTTCGTCATAATAATTAAAGGCAATTACAGAATAGATATGCTTGGCTTGGGTTGCCAACCTCCAGGTGGGGACTGGAGTTCTCCTGGAATTACATCTGATCTCCAGACTACAGAGATCAGCTCCCCTGGAGAAAATGGCAGCTTCGTAAGGTGGACTCTATGCCATCACATCCCTGAGGAATCCTTCCCCTTCCCCATCTTCTACCCTCCCCAGCCTCCAACAATTTCTCAACCTGGAGTTGGCCACCGTAGCAAGCGCTTAGCCCTCCCTGAAAGTCACGGCCTCTGCCATAGAAGTCTTTTTTTGAATCCCAGATGTGTTGTAGTTATTTATCTATTCTTTTGTAAGGTAAAAATAAATCAATGTATAAACCCACACTATTAAAATGAAACAGATAGCTCTAAAAAAAATCAACAGTAAAGCGTTGAAACAATAAAATTGCCTTATCCTGACCTATAAGTGAAAGTAAAATTAATGCCATACAGCCATCCCTGCTAAGGGTATTCTACATATGTGGAGCCACCACGGAGAAGGCCTTGTCTCTGGTCATTGCCTGCTTGACCACCAAAGGTTGGCAGCACCCAGAGCCAGCTCTCAGAAGTTGACTTTAGGGGAATGGCAGATTATACACAAGTGAGGGAACAGAATTCTGCACATGTTCAGAGGCGCTCTGCTATAATTTCACATCATCTCCAGTGCTCAAAACAGGTATCGTGACAAAGTTTGTGTGAGCTTTTACACAAAATACACTCTAGATATAGATTATAAAATTGGGTAGCTTCTAAGCAAAGTACAGAGAGGAATACATTTAAGGTTTCTTGGCTCTGATTCAGCTTTAGGTGGGAAGAGAACAAATCCTAAAGTGCTGTAGAATATTTACTGGGGTGGGGGGTTTGTTTTTAATCCTCATACTTTTAATGTCTGGAGGCTCTTCTTTAAGGCAGTCATTTCTTTATGCAGATTGCAAGCTTTCTAGGCTGAAAAAACCAGAGCGCTCTCTGCTTTTCACATCCTTTGGAGATGTTATTATTATTATTATTGCTTATTTATTATTTATTTATAACATTTCTGTGCCACCCTTCTACCCAATTTAGGGTCATCTCTGCATGTTGGATTGGTCCCAAAGTGCTTTATTTGTATCACCTGGAATTACAAACCTACTTTAAAAAGTGATTTCGTGATCTACTGTTTAAAAAAACCATGAACTGCTTCCACACAATGCTGATTCCCTATGTAGGTCTTACTGCTGCTGCGAATACAAAGGCGTTAATTGTGGCAATGGAGCACCCACATAGCAATTTCCCCTACACTTTCCATGTCTTAATCCCCCATGGCCACTGTTTTCTTCCCATACCATTGGACGCCTTTATTGAACCATTTTAAATATTGATAATTGACATTATCACTGTAATGTTATAATGGCCTGCCTACTACAGGGGCCTCCAACATTTTTGAGCTTGCGGTTCACCTTTGGAATTCAAACACCGGGTGGTGGGTACGACCACAAAATGGCTGCCGCAGGAAGTGGAACCAGTCACAAAATGTCAGAGAATGAAGTTATCCATAACGGTAATAGTAACGCTTCAAAGTTTCAGGCAGAAGTTCTGCTTGACAAGATGCCTTTTTAAATGGACACCTTGTTTAAAAACATTTTCTTACTTTCACACAGCTTACATTCAGTCACACAGTGAAGATCATTTTGCTGTGGTGGCAGCTGCTGCCAAACCAATATTTTAAAAATATTTTTAAACATCTGCAGAGCCAGTCAGATCTCCAATGGCCAGAAGCCCTGCTGGGCAAAAGCCCCACATGGCACCCACTTTCTAATAACACTTAACAGGTGCCAGGAAAGGCCACACTGGATCTCTGGTCTGCTTTTTGTGTGTGTTTGCTGTCAAGTCACAGCTGACTTATGTCAACCCCTTGTAGAGTTTTCAAGGCAAGAGATGTTCAGAGGTGGTTTGCCGTTTCCTTCCTCCACATTATGACCCTGGTATTCCTTGGAGGTTGCCTATCCAAATACTAACCAGGGCTGACCCTACTTAGCTTCTGAGATCTGATGAGATCAGGCTACCCTGTGGCTGTCCAGGTCAAGTCTGGTCTGCTAGGTCCCAGCTTTCATTAAACAAAATGTAAGTCGCTAGCTCCTTTCGTTGTGGATATAACAGGAAAGGCATATTTCCACAATGAAAAGGGCTAGCCACTTTTCATTTTATATGAAAGCTGGAGAGTCATAGAAAGTAACAGACAGATTGTTATAACATTATAATGCTGTAGCAGTATGTACATTGACATTTTTTTTAGAAGTCCAAAAAAGCTGTGTGGTGGCAGGGGGAAAGGGTTGCCATGGGTGGATGGTGGTCTGAGGAAGGCTGCTATGGGCAGGATCTTCCCAAATGTGTATTCTCCCATTCACATGGCATGCAACCCACTTGGAGTACAATCTTTCCAAAAAGATTGTACCAAACCAGGTTTGGGGAAGATCATGGCAAATCAGGGGGAAACTTGGCAAGCAGACGGCGAGGGCATCACATTGTGCATATGCTCTGTAAAAAAAAATGTTGCCGTTTGGTCGCCAGACCCCCGCAAAACCTCCATGTGGAAGCAGCCATGGGCTATTTGTTTTTATCACCAGACTTTCAAGGCTGTAAAAAAAGAAAAAAAAGGTGTGACGTGGGATTAGAGAAGTAACTGACCACAAGGTGGCATGCAAGCTGCAAGAAGACATGGCACAAGTCTTGTAGCTTCCAGCTGTATTTCTTTTCCCCGGGCCAAACTAGACATAAATGATACACGACCCAACTTCAGTTGTGCTGAATACCAACAAAGCAGGAGTGGGGGGTATTTTTAAAGCACAGTACAAGTAAGCGGAGAGGAGTGATAAACTTTTCTCTTCCACCACCCCCACAACTGCTATTCCTCAGCTGTTCCCTGAGGGGATTTCTTTCAGGCTAGGAGGCCCACCAGGAGAACAACAAAATGGTAGCAGCAGTTTCATAGGGGCACTCAGGCAGGAAAAGAATTCAGCAATCCATCCCTTTCTGCCCTAATACACTTTAGTTCCCCGCCCCCAACCCGACTTTAAAGGGACTCAGTGGTGACTTGACTCTGAATCCAGTAAGCCGTAAGGATGGGGAAAACCACAATCACATATCCAGAGATCTTCTTTAAGCTTCAAAGCATCCACAGGATTTTACTCCAATTTTTAAAAAGGTACAGGGGAAAGTATTAAAAGTCCAACTATCCACAATCACTGCCTTAATTTCTACTCTTCCCACCCATCACTCATAGAACTGATTTTAAGCTTGAAAACAGACCTAGAGAGATCGGATGGCAGCTCATCTGCATCAAATGTAGTTTGACCATCAGTCTTGCAATATCATAGGTTAAGGGCAGGGCATGTGCGGTTTCTCAGGAGTTTTCTGGAGGAACATGTCTGAATCCCTCACCACAAATGGGCAAAAAAGGCAAATTCCCTGAGAAATGAAAAATATTGCCCCAAAGCCCCTTACCTTTCTTTTGACATTACTCATGGGGTAGGTACCACCCAAGTCATTGTAACAGCAGCAAACAGGTGAGATGCCCAAAAAACTGACTGCTCAGCACCATTGGCTGGTCAGACACCCAAGAAAAATGGCTCATTTATTTAAAAAATTGGATCGCTTAATAGCCTCATTGATATGGTCTGTGATGGAAACTGGAAATCTTTGGTAGAGCAATGCAGAAAAAGGTGTTGGTTTTTTTAGTATCAGGTATGATTTTTTTAAGCTTGCTGGTTGTCATTGGGGAAGTCTCTTCAGCCTCATGTGATTTATAAGGGTGTTACGAGAATGAAAAAAAGATGTACATTGTAATTTCCTCTGATCCTCTGGTATAAGACCAGAATGAAATACTACTTAATTATTTGTACAGTGCTTACAGATGTTCAAAGCTCTTCACATACATTAAAGATTGCAATCTTTATAACAATCCTGTAACATTATCATCCCCATATTGTAGATGGAGGTTGATTGTGAGTACATAAAACTAGGAGATAAATGGTGCAAAATAGGTTAAAAAAATTATTACTTAGAATTGAAATTCCCTATGCGTTTCGCCCAAGAGGCTTCTTCAGGGGGATCTGAAATTGTTGCAGTAGTCCTTCAAACGTGTGGCCTTAATTTTATCTCCTGTTGTTGGTGTGGCCCTTTTATTTATCTTTGAGTACATAAAGCTACCCATGGCAGAGACCAGATTCCAACCAGGCACTTCCTGATTTGAAGCTCTCTCTCCTGCTCTTAGCTTCTGTGCTACACCATTCCTCATTTACTAGACAGCAGAGGTGGAATATTTCAGCAGAGGGTTTTAACTAGAGTTGCCAAATCCGAGTTTGGAAATTCCTGGAGATTTGGGGGTGGAGCTTGGGGAGGGGAGGGGCCTCAGTGGGATATAATGCCATAGAGTCCACCCTCCATTTTCTCCCTGGGAACTGATTTATGTTGTCTAGCGATCAGTTGTTATTCTAGGAGCTCTCCAGGCCCCCCCTGGAGGTTAGCAATACTATTTTTAACAGTTCAGACTAAGCAGGTGATTAAACACTTACCTGATCTTGCTCTCCTTTCCCCCCCCCCCCACCCCATCCATAGGCCGTGTACAAGCTGGCTGACGTGGCCTGCAAGTGCCACGGCGTCTCAGGTTCCTGCAGCCTCAAGACCTGCTGGTTGCAGCTGGCCGACTTCCGCAAAGTGGGCGACCTGCTGAAAGAGAAGTACGACAGTGCTGCGGCCATGAGGATCAGTCGCAAGGGCAAGCTGGAGCTGGTGAACAACCGCTTCAACTCGCCCACTCTGGAGGACCTGGTCTACGTGGACTCCAGCCCCGACTACTGCCTGCGCAACGATACCACGGGGTCCCTGGGCACCCAGGGCCGGCTCTGTAACAAGACCTCGGAGGGCATGGACGGCTGCGAGCTGATGTGTTGCGGGCGGGGATATGACCAGTTCAAGAGCGTGCAGGTAGAACGCTGCCACTGCAAATTCCACTGGTGCTGTTACGTGAAGTGTAAAAAATGCACAGAGATTGTCGATCAGTACGTCTGCAAATGAAAGGCCCCGCCAGAGAGCTAAAAATTATATTATATAAATCTATATAAATATATTTTATATATTTGTATAAATAAATAGATGGTGATGATAATAATAATTAAAGAAGCTTATTTAAGAGACACTTTTTTTTTGTTTCCGTTTTAAAATGTTTCCCTTGAGAATGGCTGGCTGCTCCTTTTTATTATTTAATTGGGGAGCAAGAAAAGGGATCTGTGTGCTGGTTCCCTCCCGCCCTTTGTAAATTGCAGCCAGAATAAAAGGGAATCAGGAGGGTCATTGGTGAAAAAGATCTGCCTCCCACTACTTTACCCCAGAAGCAAGACGATGGATGTGTCCCCTCTACCATCTTACAGCTGGAATTCCAATGGATGTGTTGTGCTTTTTTGGACACAATTGGTATAACACCTTAAATGCTCATGTTGATTTCTGAAAGGACATGGGAGTCATTTCCTGCCTCGTCTAAAAGCGCACTGTGGGATACCAAACTAGAAAGCAAATTGCCTGTATCTGACATCGAAGAATGGATTTAAAGGGTCAGGGTCTATGCGTCACATGGAGAGAAGAGAAATCCTTGCACAGTGACAGATGATGCCCCTGCCTGGAGAAGGACAGTATTACCTTCAACCTGGAAGTGCTGCTTTATGACAGAAACTCTTCTGCATTTTGGGGAAGGAGGGAAAGTCTACCAAAGCTCTGAAAGGGCAAAGTTGTCATGGTGGAATCCATAAGGTCCATTTTCTTCTTGTGGAAAAAAGAGCTGGCTATCACTTTCCCTGGGCCTGTTGGATTTGTTCTGTGTGAGTTTCTCTGGACTTGACAGGAACATAGAGAAACGCTGCGCCAAACCAATACTACACACCTCAGTCCTCAACTCGGACTTAGTCATATTGCAAGCTCTTTTTATGTTCTCCTTACCACTGATCTAGATGTACAGTTCCTTTTCAACATTAAACAACTCTTGTTCTCACCCTCTCCCTTGTTTCTGTGAGTGCGTTTGTTTTGTGTTGCTGCTAATGTATTTCACAGCACGGGGATGTCTGCCAAGTTGGACGTCTTCCTAGTTTAAATTTACTGCAGTCAGACCCAGTTCTCATGTTAGACCCAGTTCTCATGTTACATTTTGACGTGAGAAAATCACCTAGAAGTGATGTTTGGTTTTATTAGGTCACTGTTGCATGGAGACTATTTAATCTGTATGCTTTTGCACATGGTGAGAACTGGTTGACACCATGCTACGGTGATTTTGTAATGAATAAAGGGAGCATGCAAACTAAATATTATACAAAATGGGAGTGGTTAATTTGCCTTGCGGTAGTGAGGCTCAGTTCAGCCTTGACAAACAAACCAGAGTTTGCTGGCAAAGGACACAAACCTGGTTAATGGCCAGGCTTGCATGCTTTCTCTACCCACCCCCCATGAAGTGCATCAACACTGAAGACAGAAGTTTTCAGCTAACTCCCATTTGCCATGGCATCTGAATGAAGGCACTTCAACAAACTGCGATTAGTTTCTTACACATTGATTGGGATTCTTACCCACAGTTATGAAAGAAACTAACTTTTGTTAAGATACCTGATTAAGTGGAGTTGGTTGAAGATTTTTGGCTTCACAAAGGGATGAGAGAAGGATTGTATAAGCCAGTGGTGGCGAACCTATGGCACGCGTGCCAGAGGTGGCACTCAGAGCCCTCTCTGTGGGCACGCGAGCCGTCGCCTCAGCACAGAGTTTGCCTGAGTTTGTTCCCCCAGCTGAGGAGGCTGGGGACCAGCGGTGCCTTCCCGGCTCCTCCGGGAAGCGCCGGGCTCCTTCCCAGTGCCTTCTCTGCAGTCGTCGGCTGCGCGCTCCAGAAGTGAAGACAATGACGAGCCTTCTGCCGAGGACTGGAAGAGGCGGAGCCGGGACGGGGCTGGACCAGGAGTGGGACACCTGGGCGGCCGTCTGCGGCGGGCTGGTTGGTGACTGCAGCGCAGGGGGTTGGCAGTGAGGGCTGAACGGGGGCCCGCCTGGCGTTTGTGCTGGAGCCAAGCCCTTCGCTTAGCTCGGGTTTCCACTCTGCTCGTTCATGCAAGGTGCCTCTGAGCGCGTGCAGAGGGCTGTACCCACCATCAGCCCCCCTGCATAACAGTCTTTTTAAATTCGTATGAAGATAACAGTTGGAAAAAGAACCAAACTGAAGGGGGGGGGGGCTATGCTCCAGCTGCTTTCCTTCCCCCGCTCGGCCGCCCATGCAGGGTTGCCAACCTCCAGGTAGTAGCAGGAGATCTGCTATTTCAGTTCACCTGGAGAAAATGGCCACATTGGCAATTGGACTCTATGGCATTGAAGTCCCTCCCGAAACCCCACCAACCTCAGGCTCTGCCCCAAAAACCTCCCGCAGGTGGCAAAGAGGGACCTGGCAACCCCTAGCCCCATGTGGACTTCTAGCTGTGTTGGCACTTTGCGATAAATAAGTGGGTTTTGGGTTGCAGTTTGGGCACTCGGTCTCTAAAAGGTTCGCCATCACTGGTATAAGCCTAATTTGGGAATATCACAAACAAACTGGTTTGTTCATGACATCTGAACTGGGCTCAGGCCTCAGTGGAATTATTTCAGGGATTAATTTGCACACGAGTATGAATAAAATAAAAAGAAAGCAGCCTTTTCAACTGCCTGTGCTTATAAAAAGTAGGGTTGGCTATGTGGATTGGCTTTCAGTTGCCTTTTTTGTCTTTGTGTCAAATATATACTACAGACATATATTTGTTTAAGATGTGCTTGCATGTTCTGATTATATTGCAAATGAGAAACCAAATATGTATTGTCATCCATTTTCAGAAAATGCAAGGAATCTCCGGATTCCTCAGGCTCACAAACTGCTTGTTAAAACCTGTGAAAGGGAGCAGACTACTTTTAGTTAAAAGAGAAGTAGAATGAATTATTTGTGTAGTTTAACCAGACAATATGCCCCACGTGGGGGCATGATTATATCCAGTTCTCAATATGGCCAAATCTGTAGATACTTAAATCCAGAGGTTGGAGCCATAAACAGGCAAAAACATCTTTCTACAAATCTGAAAGGAGTCCCAGGTTTGCACAAAAAAACAACAACCGGAAATCTAACAATAAAATAAAAATTGCCCCCCCCCCAATAATAGATGCAGCACCTGTACCTTTAAGAATGAATGCCCTCTGCAGTGGCCATTGTGGGGGTTGCAAGGCTACAGTATTGCCAGCTTTCAAGTCTTGGTTTCTGTCAGTAAAAGGCAGGGGGAGCAGACAGAGCCTTTTCCAGGCCTGATAGCAACCAACAACAACTTGAAACCACACAACCTGCATAACTCTCAGCTGCTTGCTACTGTTCAACCCTGGGACAACGGTGCACCTGGGTTGACTGCGGGATAGGGTTGCCAGGTCCCTCTTCGTCACCAGTGGGAGGTTTTTGGGGCAGAGCCTGAGGAGGGCAGGGTTTGGGGAGGGGAGGGACTTGAATGCCATAGAGTCCAATTGCCAAAGCAGCCATTTTCTCCAGATGAACTGATCTCTATCGGCTGGAGATCAGTTGCAATAGAAGGAGATCTCCAGCTAGTACCTTGAGGTTGGCAACCCTACGGCGGGAGGCTGCGCCAGCATCCCAGGGCCGCACTGCCATGGCAGCGCAAGGAGGCCCTTGCCTGCCTCCTAAACACTTACACCTTTCCAGCTCAGGAATGGGCTGTTAGACATATTTATGTCATTTGAATAGCCACCCCATGAATAGGAGCTAGTTTGCAGAGGTTAGCTATGTTGTTCTGAAGTAGAACAGCTAGATACATGTCCAGTAGCACCTTAGATACCAACAAGATTTTGGGGGATTTTGGGGGAGTAAAAGCTCCCTTCATCAGTTACCATGAGTAGGAGTTATGAGCAATTACTGTATTCATGTTTTAATTTTCTTACCAGTAAATTATGAATGGAAGTGATTTCTCAATACCTACAGGAGTAATTTATATTAGTTGCACAGTAATCAGAAAATGCAGTTCAAAAGTGAGTTTGCTGAAAGTATTTCTTTTTTATTATAACACCAGCTATTTTAAACTAAAAACTTCTGTATGAACTAAAACAGAGCCGCTGCCAGTCTGAGTAGACAATACTGACTTTGATGGACCGAGGGTCTGATTCAGTATAAGGCAGCTTCATGTGTTCAATCAACAAGTGCCCACTAAAATGCGGTTTTGGATTAGTACATTCTGTTTACGCCCACACATTTTCAATGTGTGTGTGTGTTAAATGCCGTCAAGTCGCTTCCGACTCATGGCGACCCTATGAGTCAATGTCCTCCAAAATGTCCTGTCTTTGACAGCCTTGGTCAGGTCTTGCAAATTTTCAATAGTTTTAAAAACATATCCTCTGCTAAAGGTGTCATTTAATGCAATAGATCTAAAGAGCCTAGAAGGCACAAAAGAAAGAGCACCGCTTGGTAATGAATATGCTTTTAAAATAATGGTTTTGATTTTTTGCTGTAGGGTTTTAAAATATTATCAATACATACATTTGTTGGCATCCTAGAGAACAATTTCTTGGAATACATCAAGTGGCCTAGATTTATGGGCTTTTTACATAAAATCCAAAGCCAATGGGGCAGTAATTTGAAGCAATGAAAATTGTTTTCCATTCATGGAAAAAATGAGAGGATAATAGCCTGATCCAGCTCCCTTAAAAACTCCCCAGGAATTGGAAAGAGCCTCAAATCCTATGAAATCTGTCAGCTATACGTGCCTGGAACAGTATACTTTCTGCTCAGATAGGGGGGAAAAACTTCTCTGACTCTAACCTTTTTCTTCAGTCATATTCCTACCCTTCCTTTCAGCAATAACTATCCACTGTAGAGTATTTGCCGTATTCGAAATCTAGCCCTTTACTAGATTTTAAATTACAAATTAATTTTAGGGGATTATACCTGCTGGTGACTGATCGCCAAGTGTTATTTCAGTTTCCCATCAAACTGTGAAAGAAGTTATGGGGAAAGAGATAGTGTCTTGCCCAAGGCCAGGAATTTAAAGCTGGATTTTCCACATTCAATCCCAAAACTTTAGACCTACTTACCGTAACTTGTTCTCCACATTGATTTAATGACAGTAGTCTACAAGGTCACAGTAGAAAGTGATACAATCTGTAACCAAATGCCTTGCAAAGTAAAAGACAGGCAGGACAAAGGTTAAAAGGAGAAGGAAGGTTTTGATGAAAGAATAGCAAGGACAAGACGGAGGCGATGCAAGGTGGACTTTTAACAGGCATCACCAGATAAGTGAAACAACAACTGATCAGAAAAAAAACTTCAAAAGAAACTGATTTTGAGGAAAGATTTAAAAGAGGAGAGGGAGAAGATGGGGCTGATTCAGATGTAGTCAGAGGGCAGGGGTGTCGAATTCCAGATTGGAAACGGGGGTGGCTACCTTGGCTGGTGAGCCCAGTGTGTTCAATGCCCTCCCCAGCAGCCCCCAACTTTGAAAGGCTTTTGGGGCAGAGCTGAGGGGATCGTGCACGGTCGTGTTGATTCACGTGCGTCACTTCCGGTTTAAATCTGGAAGTGCTGCATCACGAGGGGCCTTTTACCACTCAAACGTTTGAATGGTAAAAGGCCCCTCCTGATGGGGCACTTTCGGGGGTAAACTGGAAGTGATGTGCCTTGGTGTGCAGGCGTGCATGCACGTTTGCCCGCCACCCTCAAGCTGGTTGGTGGGCAGTGGGGTGGATTGGCGGGAGTTTGCCTGCCACCACCAGGCACTTGCCAACCCTAAATCCCCGCTGCCTGCAGGCTTGGACCTCCAAATGAAGGTCCCAGCTGGCAAGTGGTGTGGATCGGAAGGCCCTCCCAGCCCAAAATCCGGAGTGGGGGTGGCTTCCTCGGCTCGCTGGCTGGATAACAGCCCTCAAATGGCCTGATCCGGCCCGCAGGCCTTATCTTTGACGCCCTTGGTACAAATGATGGTATGCTTATCAAAGGCTAAATAAACTCACATTTCTGTATTCACAAACAAAAAGTAATTGATTCCAAATAATTGCCTTTCTTTGATTTGATCTAATGAGCTCTTTTTTATTTTCAATGCATCAATGTATTTATTACTGTGTTGCATAGAAGAAAGAGGGCATTAAACCTGAAGAGGCCATATAGGCAAAAGGAAAATAAATTGCACTTACCTGTAGCCGTTGTTCATCAAGTGTCTTCTTTGCAGACATACATTGGGACTACACAGGCGCAGACCGCCCACAGAAGCAAAAGGAACAATAATTTCCAAAATATGTAAGAGATTTATTAATTTTTTAAATTTCTGTGCTGCCTCTCCAGGGCTTTGTGCAGGTTTGAATTGCACTTTGGAGGTCAGCCATTTAGATTCAATTGCACATCCTTGTGAGTCAACAGTTTGGATTTTTATACCCAAATCTTCCAGACTTGCTGTGCAATCTTGGCTGAGTATGTTATGTTTATTCCCAAGGTGCTTCAAGATTGGTGGGTAAAAAGTTAATTGGAAGGGGAAAGGCCTTAGGACCTTGTTTGGCAACTTAATTTTTTAGCAAGGACAAAATTATGAACTGGGCAAGCACTGAAGGGCACCAACCTAGTAACCTGCCATATATGCTGAGACACAAACAGCACAATCCTAAGCAGGGGGGTAGAGTCGTATCCAGGGATAATGCAGCCAGACTGCCTCCTGAGTGACTTGCTGCCTCAGTGCAGCAAGCCAAAAATGTAATTTTCAGAAAACCCTATGAAACTTCTCCATGTAGTTTCATGGAACGACACCACTCGTTTTGCGGGCGCGGGGGTAAAAGGGCTCAGGGAGTTGACTAAAGTCAGCCCCGCCCCCAGTAGGGTTGCCATTACAACTGCTATTACAACTGATCTCCAGCCGATAGAGATCATTTCACCTGGAGAAAATGGGCGCTTTGGCAATTGGACTCTATGGCATTGAAGTCGCTCCCCTCTGCAAACCTCCTCAGGCTCCGCCCTAAAAACCTCCCACCGGTGGCAAAGAGGAACCTCGCAACCCTAGCCCCCAGGAACACCCTCTTTGGCGCCAGCGTGAGTGCTTGTGCCAAGGAAACGCTGCCAAGGCGGCTGCACTAGCAGCCATGTATGATAGTGCTGCGTGGCTCCCCAGCACCAGAGTATGTGGTCCTGTGCCAGCGTTAATGCCAATTTAGCCAGTGCAAGTGGCACTAAAGGGGTCACGCTGGCTCCAAGTCCCTTCCCCCCCTTCAGGATTGCTCTGAAAGTGTTCCTACAGTTTGTTCACTAGTTTATGGGTCTTTTACCCTGCTTTTCTGGCATACAGTAATCCTCCTGATGTGCTTTTGAAATCAATAGTGTTTGGCAGAGCCCTTCCTTGGGTCACCTCAGGTGCTCACCTTAATTAATATGGATTTTGGCTTGTACACAGTAGTGTAGTACACTATGAAAGAACCCTTACAGAGCTTCCATGGCTGGTCATTACTGTGGAGAATGTGGTTCAAGAGCCATTTGCCTGTGTCTTGGGATAAAATGGCTGAGATTTACAACAGTGTGTCAAGTTCTTGAGATCAGGGGCTATGCTGGGGGCTAAATGGGAGGCCTTTAGTATGGTTCCTCCAGTTGCCTGTCCCTATCTTACAGTGCAGTCCCAAGCAGTATTATACCATTCTAAGCCTATTGACTCCAGTGGATTTAGAAGGGTGTAACTCTGTTGACGATTGCACTGCAAGGCTCCAATCGTAAACTCACTTCTAGGTAGTGATGTGTGGACACTGCACTTTTCTGTACGATTTTAATTCACACAACTCTCGACACTCAGGTATGTTCACAAGTTCCACTGATAGCTAGGTTTGCCAGGTCCCTCTTCTCTACCAGCAAGAGGTTTCTGTGGTGGAGCCTGAGGAGGGTGGGGTTTGGGAAGGGGAGGGACTTCAATGCCATAGAGTCCAATTGCCAAAGCAGCCATTTTCTCCAGGTGAACTGATCTCTATCGGCTGGAGATCAGTTGTAATAGCAGGAGATCTCCAACTATTACCTGGAAGTTGGTAAGCCTACTGATAGCAGAAAGAATCATTATCTCTAAAGGAAGTGGGTAGTTTTTCTGTAGAATTTATACATGCCATTCACGGAAATGTTTTGGTAAAGTCTGTGGAAAATCTTTTTGCAGAACTGAATTGCGTGATGAAGAGAAGTTGCTGACCTTTGTACTGAGCAAATGCTATAAATGCATGATTAGATTATCTACTGGATCCAGCATGTTAACTATTATGTGGCTTTGACTACTTCCTCTGCTGTTTCTTACCTTCTTACCTTGTTTCCTAGGCTGAAAGCTGTTCTCTTATGCAGACCAGCTTGGAAGTTACTCAGTTCATTAGGACTTGCTGTCCTAATCAGTTGACCTTGATTGCACAATCAGTATCTTCCCAAGATTGAGGGGATTATGAGGCAGAACTATGGATCACATGCTGCTTCAGTGTGATTATTGTCCCAATTATAGTTTTGTCTGCTTGAGCAGCAGAGCATTTATTGCATTTATTTTTATTTAGATTTTCCTCCCATTCGATATTGTACAGCAGCAGCAAGTTTCCTTCAGCAGGTGGCCTTCAGTATGTGGAAGAATGGCTTGTGGAACTGCCAATGTAAAAAAGCTTCGGCCGACCCGTAATACAGCTACACTAGTACAAACAACTATTAAATTCAGATCTAATCGAAGTATATCCTATACCAGTGGTTCCCAATTTTATTGAGCCTGTGGACACATTTAGATTTTGAAAGCAAGAAATGGGTGCCACCACAAAGTGGCCACCATAGGGCTAATCACAGAATGTTGGGAAGTTCCAGCAAAAGTGTCCCCTTATGATGGAGCTAGCTGTTTCCAAATGGGTCCCCCTGCAGATGTAAAGGTGATTCCTTCTAAGTTCTTCTGAATCACCTCCTGTTCCAATGAGATGGAGGAAAGCCAGGACTGGCTCTTTGGTATAGGAAAGTGATACTTTTGGAAAGAAGGAAGTGGGCACCAGGAAATATATCAGCAGGCATCATGGCACTAGGGTTGCCAGGTCCCGCTTGGCAACCGGCGGGAGGTTTTTGGGGCAGAGCCTGAGGAGGACGAGGTTTGGGGAGGGGTGGGACTTCAATGCCATAGAGTCCAACTGCCAAAGCGGCCACTTTCTCTAGGGGAACTAATCTGTGTCACCTGGAGATCAGTTGTAATAGCGGGAGATCACCAGCTATTACCTGGAGGTTTACCTAAGAAGGAAAAGAACCTATGCTGAAATTATCCTAATCCCCCAACCCATTTTTGACTTTCAGCTCACACAGGATCTACATTCAAGATCTTATCCTGAATCTGTACTTTCTTCAGCATATAGTAAGGCAGCAACTTCCGACCGTCAAGATCTCCTTAGTCCAAAATTGAAACATGATTCTCATCAGTTGACAGCCTCCCTCACCTACATCCATCTTTCCTATGACATTAAGAAATATTGCAACGTCATTGGAACATCATTGCACACATACCTGGATGCAGCTTGCCACCTTTGCTAGGTTTAAGAAAAACATCCTCACTGAGAGATCAGCTTGTTAAAACTGATTTATTGCCACATAAATCTCGCATTTCGGCTGTGGGACATTTTAAATGCCATGGCTGTGCAGCTTGTCCTTTCAGTATGCCAGTCAAACAAGTAACAGCCATGGATGGCAAGTTTACATACACCCTCAAGCAGTTCTCCAATTGTGCTTCCACTGGCGTGGTTTACGCCCTCCTTTGTTCCTGCCCAGTGCCAAAAATGTATGTGGGCTGTACAACACGCCAAATCAGACTTCGCATTGGCGTACACCGAACGAGAATAAGAATGAAAACAATGGAAGCCCCGATCGTCAGCCATTTCGTAAGCCACGGACATAGTGACCGAGAAATTTTTCGTCATTTGGCAATGTCAGCCTCGTCCATTTCAGACCCAGGATGTGAAGAAGTTTTTAAACTGCCAAGAAAGATGCTTTATTTTTATTTTCTTCTCAGTCTGAACACTGAGTTTGATTTGTCTTGCTTCTTGTAAGGATCATATTCCTTTAACATCTTTCTTAGCATCTGTCCTAATTCACAGCTGTGGGTGTTTTACCACGGAACTGCCGCCTTCTGACTATTGCGAAGGAATGCAAGCCGAGCATAGGTGGTGATTTTCTCCACCAAGATTAACTTCATTTTAAATCTATAACACCTAGTGTTACAACAGGGGTAAGATTTACAACTTCTGGGATAGTCCCTCCTCTTGTTTAACATAATTGGTATTAGATGCATAACTTGTTTTATTATGTTGCAGGATGCATATTAAAATGTGAATTTTTGCATTCATGACCATCTTGCTCCATGAATTAATTGGTAAGCTCTACAACATATAAGCTTGGGCTTTTTTGGCCATTTTTTGATACCATATAATAAGGAATTTCATGCATGTCAATTTCAATGGTCCCTTTAAATTCCTCAGGGTTGGCAAGTTGAAAAAGACTTCGAAACACGTCCTTGTGACGGACCCGATGTTTGGATAATATATTGTTGTTATTCTTGCTACTCCTTGCTACTCTTCGTGATTGTAATTTATAGCCTTTTGGCTCTTTGCATTTACGCTCAGTTACAGCCTGAAAGGCTTTATATTTTGTTAAGCTGACTGGCTGCATTGAACAGCCCTGCGAGGCTATATTTCAGTTTGGTGGTTTTTCTTGTGTGTGATGAAACATGTTTTATTTCAGTTTTGAATTTTGTTGTGAATATATTGATTTTGAAATATTCTTGTGTGTGATGTAACATGCTCTTACTTCAATTGTGAATACATTGAGCCACGTGCTGTTTCTCTATATAATTACCTGGAAGTTGGCAACCCTACATGGCACCCACATGTACCATGTTGGGGATCACTGTCCTAAGCATCATTATTAGATGTATGGACGTTTATAGATTTTGCCATTAGTATGATTAGGGCTGCAATCCTATGCACATTTAATTGAAAGCAAGTTCTATTTGTGCAAAGCAGGCCTTGCTTCTGAGTAAACGTGCATAGGATCAAGCTGAACTATCTCAGCACATTATATTATCCCAAAGCTTATGAAGTACGTTTAAAAGCCCACAAATGTCACATATTATTTGTGATAAAACCAAAAGCCTCCCGGCTTTTGGTTTAAGAATGTAATCGCACAAAATAATAATTCCTTTAGTAGGTAGTGCCCGTGTCCAAATCTGTTTCTGTTGGGGCTTGGCTAGGGCTGCCTTTCAAAGGTTTATTAACATTTTTAGGTAGTGGCTGGTGTGAAATGCCTCTCTACCTGAGACCCTGAAGAGCCATTGCCTGACAGAATAGACAATGGTGTGCTGATCTTGATAGACCAATGGTCTGACTAGTGCCTAATCACTAAGTAAAGCAAGTTTCATGTGTCCAAGCAGGGCATAAATAGTCATTAACCCATCCTGTTGATTCTCTGCAGTATCCTGTAATTGGAGCCTTTATTACTTACCATGAAGGCTCCTTCTCTCCCGAGGCGAAGGGCATCTTGAGCAGTGGGTTGTTTTCCTTGTTCCATCTGGGGAAGGCAGGACTAAAATCTAACTTCCTGTCTCCCTGGCGGGAAAACAGCCTGCAGAAGCCCAGTTACCGGCTTGCCTAGCTCATTGGACAGGAGTGAGAACTGAAACTGATAACATTAATAAAATGAAGAACAGCAATAAAATGAGAGGAAAAACTAAAGAACTTTAGTTTTGCTCAACTTGTGGACGAACTTCGTCCTTGTGTATGTATACTGTAGAAATCACTATTAGAAGGTTCTGTATTCTTTTTATTCTTTGCCCAGGGTGGGCAAGATGCCCTTCGCCTCGGGAGAGAAGGAGCCTTCACGGTAAGTAATCAAGGCTCTATTCTTCTCCGAGGCAAGGGCATCTTGAGCAGTGGGACCTTCAAGAGCTCCCATACGGGTGGGTTAGGAACCTTCTTCAACCACCTGCTGCAAGACCCTTCGGCCGAAGGCTGCTTGTGCCGAGGACCATGTGTTGATCCTGTAGTGTTTAATAAAGGTAGAAATTGTAGACCAAGTGGCTGCCTTACAAATTTCTTCTAATGGCGCTTGTCTGTTAAAGGCCGCAGTTGTGGCTGCACTAAGCAGAGAGTGAGCTGTAATGCCATCTGGGACTGGTGTCCCACTGGCTTTGTATGCTTCTGTGATGCAGTGTTTAAGAGTATAACTAATTGCTGCTGTGGACATCCGTTTTCCCTTAGTGGGATTGTTGATGCCTATGAATCCGATTGTCTGATATCGGCTGTTCTATTAATGAAGGTGCGTATAACTCTCCTAAGATCCAAGGAATGCCATGTGCGTTCCTTAGAACAGGAAGGTTTTGGGCAAAATGATGGTAAATGTATTTCCTGTGCTCTGTGAAATGGCGAATTCATTTTTGGACGGAATGTTGGATCTGGTCTCAGGACCACCTTATCTCTGTGTAAAACACAGAGGCCCTCTCTGATGGATAGGGCTCTAATCTCCGACACCCGTCTGGCCGAGGTGATAGACACCAAGAACAAAACCTTCATTCGAAGATACTTGAGTGGCACTGAGGAGAGAGGTTCGAAGGGAGCGGAGGTGAGGGCGTTCAGTACTAGGTTGAAACTCCATGAGGGAAACCGATGAACAACCGGTGGTTGTGTTTGAGAAACTCCTTTGAGGAATGCTACCACATGTTTGTGTCTAGATGTAGGAACCCCTTCTGTGATAGGGATTACTGTAGTTATTGCAGCTATTTGTCTTCTTAAAGTGGAAGCTGAAAGCTTTAAGCGTGCGCTCTCCTGTAGGAATTCTAGGATTTTTTGTATCCCTGGATTCAGGGGATCGACTTTTTTCCTTCTAGCCCAACGCACAAATGCCTTCCATGAGGCGTTGTAGATTCATTGGGTAGCCGGGCGCCGGGTCTCCATAATGGTGGCTACGACCTCCTGGGAATAACCCTTGTCTAACAGGAGTCCCCTTTTAAGTGCCAGGCGGTTAAACAGAACCATGTGGGATCTGGGTGCACTAATGGGCCCTGTCGGAGTGTACCCCAGTGAGTTGGAATCCTCCATGGTTTCTGTACTGACAGTTGTTGGAGAGTTGCAAACCACGGTCTGCAAGGCCAATAGGGGACTATTAGGATGACGTTGGCCTTTTCCTGAAAATTTTTTCTTAGGACCTTGGGTAGGATGGGTAATGGCGGGAAGGTGTACAGAAGGCCCTTGGGCCATGGACTGGTCAGAGCATCAGTTCCCTCCGCATTCGGATGGAAGTATCTTGTGAAGAATCTTGGTAGCCTGCAGTTTGCATCTGAGGTGAACAGGTCTACCTGAGGGGCGCCAAATCTGATAGTAATTTGCTGAGAGGCATCTTGATCTAGTGACCACTCTCCCTCGTCTACAGTCTGGTGGCTTAGCCAGTCCACCAGGACGTTGAGGGCCCCTTTTATATGCTCTGCCCATATTGATTTGAGGTGTATCTGTGCCCATGAGAATATTGCTACCGCCTCCAGGTGAAGAGAAGATCTGGTTCCTCCCTGTTTCTTTATGTGTGCTTTGGTTGTGGTATTGTCTGTCCTCACGAGGACATGATGGCCTTGGAGGACTGCCGAGAACTTGTGTAGAGCTAGTTTGACCACTCTCAATTCTAGCAAATTGATGTGAAGTTTGGTCTCGGTCAGGGACCAGCGACCCTGGTCTGTTGTGCCTGTTGAGGGTGGCTCCCCATTCCTCCATACTGGCATCTATAAACAGTTGTAGTGGCTCGTCGTGAATGTATTGGCTTGCCTTCTGTAGATTTGACGGGCAAGCCCACCAACGTAGGCTCTACTTTGCCTTCTGGGATATGTGGATAGGTCTGTCCCTCTTTTTGGCTATGTCTTTTTGGAACGGCTGTATTAACCACTGGAGTGGTCTTGAGTGGAACTGGGCCCAGGGCACCACCGCTATACAAGCGATCATGAGTCCTAGGAGTCTTGCCAGACGCATTAGATCTGATTATGGATGATGCTAGGGTGACAATTTTGCATATCCATTCTGGAGGCAAAGAAAGGGAATTCTCTTGGGAATCTATCCGAACCCCCAAGTGTACCATGGAACGGGCGGGTGTCAAGGAACTCTTGTTGAAGTTGACTATATAGCCATGTTCCTGGAGTACCTGTACTACTCTTGTAGTGTGATGTATGGATTATTGTCTGGATTGGGCACAGATCAGGTGTCGTCCAGGTATGGATGCACCTGGATCCCTTCCTGTCTGATAGCCGCTATGACCGTGACGAGAATCTTCATAAAGACTCTTGAGGCGGAAGCCAGGCCAAAGGGCAGGACCCAGAATTGAAAATTGAATTGTCCAGTTGCAAAACGGAGATACCGTTTGTGCTAGGGGTGAATGGGCACATGAAGGTAGGCCTCGGTTAAATCTACCGCCGTCATGAACGTGCCGGGCCTCAGCGACTCTACAATTGAACGTAGGGTTTCCATCCTGAAGTGTTTTCGTGCAATCCTTTTGTTCATGTATTTGAGGTCCAATATGGCCCTCCAGTCCCAGTTTTTCTTGGGGACGGTAAAAAAGATGGAGTAGACCCCTTGACATATTTCGTGTATGGGTACTTGCTCTATGGCCCTGATCTGGAGGAGATGTTGTATGGCCCTGATCTGGTACGCTTTTCCTTCTTGAGGGATGTCGGGGAAAGGATAAATAGATCGCGTGGCTGATAGGTGAACTCCAGGAGGTAACCCTCTGTTAGAATTCCGGAGACCCAGTTGTCCGGGTTGGAGGCTAGCCACCTGGTTTTGAAATACTGAAGCCTCCCCCGATCCCTGTGGGATTGATGTCACTGGGTATTGGGTTTGGTGAACTTGTCACCTTTATCGGTTCTGTTGTGATTTTGGGATCTTTGAAAACTTCCGCCTCTTCGAAAGGACTGGGAAGTATTCCAGGATCCCCTCTTGTATTCAGGTCTATACCTGGAAGAGGCTCGAAAGGAACGAAAGGGCGTATAGGTAAAAGACCTCTGTTCCTTTCACATTTGTTTAGGCATGGCTTGCTTTTTATCCTTGGTTTCTACAAGGATCTTATCCAGTTTTTCACCAAATAGTTTGTCCTCTTGAATGGGGTAGGCCATGAGGGTAGTTTTGGCTCTAAAGTCTGCTGGCCAAGCTCTTAGCCAGAGAGCCCTTCTCAGTGATGTGACAGAGGCCATGGACCGAGCTGTGAACGCCATAGAGTCTAAAGAGGCATTGGCCATTAGGCTGACCGCGCTTAACACTCTCTCTAAACCGCCAACCACTCTGTGGTTCTCTTTGGGAACCAATTGAATGAGTTTTTTGACCCAGAGGTATGAAGCTCTAGCAAAGATGGACATTGTTGCACTGGATTGAATTGCTAAAGCTGAGGCCTCGTGCACCTTTCTGGCCAGGGAGTCAGATTTTTTGTCAAGCTGGTCACGCAAGGCCCCCACTCTATCCTCCAGAATCAGACCTGGGTTCTGCAAGTCTGCCACCGGGGTATCTACGAGTGGTACCCTGAGCATGGACATGGCATGTGGTGCAAGAGTGTATAATTTCTTAATATTAGGGGGCACTTGTTTGGTGGATGATGGATTATCCCACTCCTCTCTGACTGTTCTTAAGAAGAGCTCAGGGAAGGGAACCAGGTTATTAGATACTTTCTTTCTGGGAAAGCACTCTTTGACCCCCTGTTTTAGTTTGGGTCTAGGTTCCTCTGTGGAATCAGCCTCTTCGTTTAAATCCAGGGCTAGGATAGCTTTTGCTAACAGTCCCTGATAATCTTCCCCAGTAAAAAGCCTGGTTGGCTGCTCCTCCAACTGAGAGGAGTCGTCTCCTGAGTCAAATTCCCCTTCTTCCCTCTCTTCATCAGACTCTATAGACAACGTGGACTCCAATTGGTTTGTCTGTGGCTCTATTACCTTTGATTTCAGTGCCGCCTTAGTTGGCCACTGAGATGAGGTAGAAGCCTGTGGCTGAAAAGAGGTAGAAGTCTGTGCCTGATTAGGGCCTGACTCTTCCTCTCTAGTACTCAGGGAGTGTGAGAAGGATGTGGAGGGAGACCCCCAAGGGACCCGTCCAGGGAAAGGGGGAATTGGTAAGCCTGAAAGGCTTGCCATTGCCTCTGTAGGGCAAAATTTACCATATTGTCTGCCTCCTGTTGGGAAAAATGATGAACTCCCGCCGCTTCTGCAAGGGAGGGGGTACGTTACCAACTCTAGGCAGGAAGGCATTTGCCGATGAGGCTGGGAGGGCAGTTACAGATGCGCTCACGGTGGAAGCAGAATAGATGGGAGACTTCTTCCCGGCTTTCTTGAGGCAGTATGCGCCCGTCATTTTGAAGCCGTGCTTCTTCTTCTTGGCGCCCTGCTGCAGCGGCGCGGCTTTTCGCGCGTTTTTTGGTGCCAACTGCCGCAGCCCCATCTCCACGCTCTGCAGCGCGATTGCCGAATCGTTGCTCCCTAAGGGCTCGCTACTGCAGCCGTTGGGAGAGTCAGAGTCGTGGCGGGCAGTTTGTACAAGCCTGACTCGGTAGTCCTCTACACACACATGAAGCTGCCTTATACCGAATCAGACCCTTGGTCCATCAACGTCAGTATTGTCTACTCAGACCTGCAGTGGCTCTCCAGGGTCTCAGGCAGAGGTCTTTCCCATCACCTGCTCGCCTAGTCCCTATAACTGGAGATGCCGGGGATTGAACCTGGGACCTTCTGCATGCCAAGCAGATGCTCTACCACTGAGCCACAGCCCCTCCCCGACAGCAAGTGGTCCTCCTGGGCAGAAATGGCGTCTGCCATTTTGGATGTACAAGAAAAAACCTCTCAGAGAGAGAAGTGCAGCACCGGGACGGTTGGGAGGGGAATAGAGGACAAGATATAGAGTGGGAGTAGGTATAAGATAAGAATAGATAGAATAGTAATAACTAACCTACACTGACTAAAGCACGGAGCTGTGCTACAGAGTCGGCTTCCCCTTCGAAGGCAGGAGGAAACTGGGCTTCTGCAGGTTGTTTTCCCGCCAGGGAGACAGGAAGTTAGATTTTAGTCCTGCCTTCCCCAGATGGAACAAGGAAAACAACCCACTGCTCAAGACGTCCTTCTCCTCGGAGAACAGAGCTTCACCAGCTCTGTGTAGAGATGTTTCATTTTTGAGTCTATACAAACGCATTTTTAAAGCACATTGAACAGTTTATATTATTATTATGAGATATGAATGTTTAACAGTTTGTATTACAATAGTTCATATTATAGGTGTAATAGCTTATATTATTATGAGGTATGAACGGCATTTAATAAATACTTGTGCCCTGCATCACTTAAGTCAGGATAATTACTGTGCGTGCCTGAATGCGTCTTTAGACAAAACACCCTATATAACTTTAACACAGGTATTGTGAAAAGCTTTCGTGAGCTGGAGCCAAATGCATGTAATAACTTAGCGCACCAGACTGACGAAATCAGAGCCAGTTTTGCAAGAAAGCAGAAGCTCAGGCCAGAGAGGTCGCGCCATCCGCTCCTGGAAACGAAACTCAAGGGAATTCTACAATTTAAAGTTAGAAGTGGGGTGAAAGCTGACTTTTATTTTGTCTTGTGACGCTGTAAAGCGCCCTCAGCGCCTTGGCGCGGAGTCGGCACATCAACGCAGTGACTTATTTGGAGTTCACAACCGCCACAAAGCCAGCAGCGCGGTTTCGAAAAGACACTCCTGCGACAAGAACAAACACGTTCAGCCACGATGCAGCTTTCCCCTTAACGCACGCTGTGTCCCCAAAGTAAAAAACAAATAAAAGGAAAACAAAACTCCTTCCCCAAAACTCAGGGCGAAAAACGCATGGGAGGTTTTGCCTCGGGTTGGCTGCTCTCTAGATGCCCATTTTCTCCATCTGAATTCTCAAAACTCTGCATGGGGGACTGACTGTTGAGTTTGGAGAATTTGGACGGGAAAAAATGTGCATTTAGAGAGTGGCAAATCCAAGGCAAAAACTCCCATGCGTTTTTCGCCCTGAGTTTGGTTTGCCCTTCCTTTCATTTATTGTTTACTTTGGTTACACAGTGGGTAGCCGTGTTAGTCTGTCTGCAGTAGTAGAAAAGGGCAAGAGTCCAGTAGCACCTTAAAGACTAACAAGAATATTCTCTGGCAGGGTATGAGCTTTCGTGAGCCACAGCTCACTTCTTCAGATACAGCTAGAATGTGAACCCATCTGTCTTTAAGTAGAGGAGAGTGAATTCAGACAAGCATTAGTATTAGAAAAGGGCAAGAGTCCAGTAGCACCTTAAAGACTAAGAAAAATATTTCCTGGCAGGGTATGAGCTTTCGTGAGCCACCGCTCACTTCCTTCAGAGAAGCGAGTTGCACAGCGCTACTGACGGAAACACCTCCGCCAACTCTCTTCCCCCTCACAAGGCAAACACTACATCTCCCAGAATGCACTTGGCCCCAACGGCCCTCGAAGCAGGCCGACCCGCCGTGGCTTGCGCGTGCGGCCCAGGACGGAGCTGTCCCCATTGGCTCGCGGAGACTCGTGCGATGATGACGCTCCGGGGCAAAGGGGAGGTGATAAGGTGAGGGGGGGGAGGAGGAGGAGGGAGGAAGGGAAGGCGGGCGCGGCGGAGAGAAGGTGGAGGGGGTGGAGGGAGTGGGATTCCCGGAGGCGCCGGCGTCACCGTGGGGACTCCCTCCTCACCTCGGCGCTGGGCACGGGTGGACGAGGTCGTCAGGAAGCGACAGGTGAGAGGAGGGGGTGGGGGGGTATCTCTGGGGTTTGGAACGTGGGCATCTCTGGGGGCAGGGCAGTGGGCCCCTGGCCGGCTGCCTTGCCCAAACCTAGGCCTGCCCCCCAGCTGGGCAGGGGAGCCTTGTGGTGAGCGCTCTTCGCCAGCAGCGTGGCGGGTCATACTTTCCCCTGGGCGGTGACCTCGAATTCCTCACTTGAGCCTCTCTTGATGGGGGCTGCTGCTGCTGCTGCTGACCTTGGGCAAGTCACTTATCGTTTCTTGCGGCTCGGTGGAGGTAGTGAAAGGGGGAAGGGAGTAACTTTTTAATATTAATATACTGCTAGTTATACTGTAGCCATTTTCTCTTAACCGGAACGGGAGCCCTTTTGCAGCGAAACAAAGCCTTGTGGTGTTTGCAAGAGACTATCCATTGATGCCACGCTAAACTTGCCTCTAAAGATGCCATGAAACTTTTTGTTTTCCTTTTCACCTGTTAACTTGTTTTAGTTGTGCGATCTTGTGGTTTGTTTGTTTTCGTATGCTGGAGTGCTGAGTGACTGTCGTGTTTCAAGAGAGTGAACAACTTTTCCACAAACAACTCTTCTGTTCTCCCCCTTCTCTCTCCACCTAGCAGACTAAAGTAACTAAGAATATGCCCTGTGTGCTTATGTATTTTTTATCTATACCTCTGGATAGCCATAATTTAGAGCAGGCTAGGAGATTAGACAATTTTGCAATAGGTCTGGCTTCCCAAAGGGTAACCGTGCTCAAAGGAAAAAGAAGCTTATAGGGCAATGTCCTATGTGTATGGGGAGGCTCAGTGGTAAGAGCATCTGCTTGGCATGCAGAAGGTCCCAGGTTCAATCCTTGGCATCTCCAGTTAAGGGACTAGGAAAGTAGGTGATGTGAAAGACCTCTACCTGAGACCCTGGAGAGCCACTGCAACAATACAGACTTTGATGGACCAAGGGTCTGATTCAGTATAAGGCAGCTTCATGTGTTCAGTACTTGAAGGGCTCTCTTGAGGAGGTGAAATGTCACGGGGTTTAAAGGCTTCCTGCCTCAATTCAGTTGAAAGATTCTCCCTTGAAAAGTGAGCCGTAGAGTTAATGCTCTAATATTGGTATAAGAATGGAGGAAACAGAATGCATTCTCTGCACTAGGTATCCAGTGAATAATTTAAGTAGTCTATACAGCATGTAGTGTTGCTGGACGGTAGTAGTAATACCTGGGTGGTAATAATTTGAAACTCATGAAATAATACTAAGTCATATAATTAATCCATGACCTGGATGGCCCAGGCTAGCCTGATCTTGTCAGAGCTCAGAAACTAAGCAGGGCTGTCCCTGGTTGGTATTCGAATAGGAGACCTCAAATGAAATACAGGATTGCTTCGCAAAGGCAATGGCAAACCACCTCTGAATGTTTCTAGCCTTGAAATGGAGTCGCCATGTCGGCTGCGATTTGAAGGCAATTTTCACCACCAGTATAATTAATAATATAAATTCATAATACAATAAGTATAAAAATACTAAGGGGTATAATTAGCTACTTAGTCTAACAGACACAGTGGTTAATTTTAATTTAACACTTAGCCTCAGGCTTCTTGGGTGAGAGTTATAATAAATTAACTACTTGTGTTTCTCTTGTAGGCAGGAGTTACAATTTATATACATTTATGCCACTTATAAGTGACAGCTGTTTGCAACTATTTTGTAACTTGATTCTTGAGCAAAAAAAAGTTCGTTATTTGGGACTGAGGGTCCCTTCTGAGAAATCTGAATTGCCATGAGGTTCCTCAGAATTGTGTGCAAGACTAAGGCTGTATCTTAATGAATTCAGTAGTGACTAGTGAAGACTAGTGAAGTATGAAGCCCAAGAAAGTGCTGTATACATGATCCACTACGTCAATCAGCTAAAGATAAGGGCAGATTCCATTGGGCAGAGAGGCAGTATATTGGCTTGGCACTGTAAGGGCTACAGTAGTGTACAGTTACTGGTAAACATATGGGCAGGATGGTGCTATAAATGATTTATTGAAGAATGGTGTCTTGAAGGATTGTGGCAGAGACACTTGTCAAAATGTTCACCTTATGGTGGGCAGGACTCAGGAGGGATATCTGACATATTGTATTGCAAGTGTACATGCTCATGATTCTCAGAAGCTTAGTTCTCACTGAGGTGCTGAACATGTATTTGAGCTGTATCGTTTAAGAATGCAAGTGGAGTTTCACATGATTAAAAAAAACCCTGCTGGGTAATTTATTTGCTTTATTTATACCCCTTTTATCCCCAACTGTGACCCATAGCTAGAACCATTCTCCCTAACATGCTACTGGGGGGGGGGGGCAGGTTGTGCAGGGAATGATTTGTATGGTGGAGCATTCATTTGCTTGAATCCTACCTGCCATGTGAAGTGCTAAAAGACAGGTTGCATACCTTAATGCGAACCAGCTAAAGCATAAGATGGGTATCACTGAAGAAGTACAGATGTGCTGGGAGGGAAGGCTGTAAATCTCTCTTCTAGTGCTTTCCAGAAAATGCTGTCTCCCAACTGCAAGGAACATTGTATGTCCCAGGTCAAATAATTGATGTCAGAAACAAAGGTTTTTGCTTCTCTGGGATCCTTGCCTTTAAACATAGGTGCCTTGATGGCTGTAACCAGTCCTAGGTCGAGAGAGAATGTTACCAATGAATTAACACCTAATTTAATAAGCACGTGATGGCAGCTTAAATGTGGCAAGCTCTTCACGTGCAATGGCTTGCGGTGTGGATCTGGTGCTTTTTTGCTACATCACTACAATCACTTTGGATGATTTATATTTAGATAATTATCACTGCTGTTTGTGAGTCAGGATTTAATAACACATGAGAAGCCCCGAAGTATTTAATAACACATGAGAAGCCCCGAAGTTTTGTAGTTTGGGGAGACTCATGTTTGCATAATTTGAAGGCGTCTGCCATACAGTGGTCCAACATAATCTAATGCTTCAGTTCTGAAGTATATTGACTGGATTCCAGTATCACTTTAGTAACGGGTTATGCTTACACTGCCTTTCAAGCTGCTTTTAGTTTTGAGGAGGGAGAGAAGTAATGGGGTGGGCTTGCTGGTTTAGGAAGCTGCAGTTCCTTACCCAGTGAATGGTAAGAAGCGGTCGGAACAGTGAGGCTGTACTTGTTCCTCTACTAGTGCTGTTTTTAGCTCAGAATTTTACTCTATGCTGGCCTTTGCTTCTTCCCTTGTTCTTCAGGCAAGAATTGTGTAGTATGGGCATCCTCAACCTGTTTGAGCCTGTGGGCACCTTTGGAGTACTGACACGGGGTGGGCACAATCACAAAATGTCTGCTGCGAAGCATTAGGGAGCAAGGTTATACATTACTCGAATAATAACTCTTCAACATTTCAGGTAGAAGCACTGAATAACATCTTAAAATGAACACATTGTTTAGAAATATTTTGTTGCATGCACTTAGCTAACCTTTAATTGCACAGTGAAGATCCTTGGGACTTTATTTGTAACTCTTGTAGTAAGAACCAAGACTCGAGAATCCAGTTTGACCTATTGACATCCCAGAGTAGTTTCCTTCACATCTTGGTTTCCTTGACTTTCATATCTGGAGACAGTGGACACACACTAGTAAGATTCTTGATAACTAGACAGCCAAGGCTGACTCCCAGGACACAGAATAGACTGTGAAAGAGCTAATCTGTATTGGGTTAGACTAGTATAAGCAACTGTTTTTATTCTTGGTTTGAATTATTGATCAGTGGCTGTATTTTGGTCTAGATTTAATCTTCATAATTTGTCTGTGCTTGTTAAACCTTGGCTATGTCATCAGTGCAATGTGCTGCTAAGAGCTCCATTTCAAGTCCTGATCTGGAGTCCTTGCACATTTTTTAAAGAATTCCCCCAAGAGAAGTATCACAGAATGTGTTAGCAATTTTACATTGAACTATTTAGATGCCTCTTTGGCTTTGCCTCTTTCTCTGGTGATTGGTATGCACCCCCCACCCCACCATCTTTGGTTTGGCAACTGTACATCTTGCTAAGGAGGAAATGTAGAAGCCTACATGTTGAAGAGGAACCATGAAAAAAAGGAAGTATGAACGATTAATGCCTCTATCACCCCTTTTGTATTAGGTACAGAACTGTAGCTTCTGACATCTGGCTTCTTCCTAAGCAGGTACTCCCCTCTTACATCTCTTTAGCATACTGTGAACAGATAAGCTTCATACATATGGTCTGGTCTGGCAAGAAGTGTACTTACAAGCAACTGAATCCTCTTCCCTTTCTTGACTCACAAAATAAATGCTAGTCCTTAAGTTGCCATAGGATTTCACTGTGGCATCTCTTCAGTCACGAAACAAAAACATTTGAAAAGCCATTTCAGGCTTGTGTAGTTGCGTAACTTCGGGTCAGAAGCCACATTCATTCTTCCTTGCTGCTGATGTTAGCCTTAACAGCTGACAGACTGAAGATTTCATCACATTTTGTTGATGTTTTTAAATTTGTTTTTCTTGTTAAACTATCTACATGTAGGAAATTTAAAAGAGGGGAGAGTAATACTGTTAAAGATACAAGTGACTTTGTTTTGCTGTCATAGCTATATAAAGTCCAAATACCTGGACCAATGGTTGCTTAGTGGCCTTGTTTGGCAGTAACTTGAGGCTGTGTATCCAGGGACAGAGACTATTACACAAGAGTACATAGAAAGCAGTTTGCTGGCAGTATTGAAGCCTTATTGGGCAAAGGTTGGAAGGAAGGTTTGTTCACTTCTTGGTTGCATAAAATTGTGGACACAAGCTTGTCCCACATTTTTAATTTGTTTACCAAAGTGTACATAACTGTACATGTTACCTCCCTAAGTTCTCTATTAAAAGAAAACAGGAAAGTATCACATTCACCTTTGAAAATAATCTGTAGAAATAAATTTACAAGGGCAACCTTGCTGTTTGGATGAGAATTCACACACACAAAAATAAAGTTCACTTTGGCCAGCCAGCATGCAATGTCCCATTCAGAACCTGCGACTCAGCCATCCTGTGTCACATGCATTTGGCTTGTGGGCCATTCCACTGCAGATTCTAGTCCCTTCTCTTCGAGATATTTTCAACCCTTTGTTTCCATAGGTGTCCCCTTTAGCCTGCCATGTATACTTTTGATTTCCATTTTAAATTAGCCGAGTGAAGTAACAGAGCACAGAATTAGAGTAGAACTTACTTTGTTGTGGTCTTTTTCATCCCATGGGCTTGGACCAAGTACCAAGATCTGATTATTAAAGGTATAATTAAAGGTATAATTATAGTGCCTAAACTGCCTTAATTATTCCCTATATTTCACCACTCTGAATGTACTGATGCTGGATCTCTTTCATATAGTCCTCAATTGAGTAAGTAATTTACAGTGCAATTCTAAACAGGATTACTAGTCCTACAGGACAGTTTTTTCCAGATGAATGTACTGGATGCTGGATCTCTTTCATATAGTCCTGAACTGAGTAAGTAACTTATAGTGCAATTCTAAACAGGATTACTAGTCCTACAGGACAGTTTTTTCCAGCATTCCTTTCATGTTATAATTGAGTGGGACCATGGCCTCCATCTGTGAGCACAGGACTTAATAGAGACTACAAGCTTGGTGCATTGCAAAATACAGGTTCTAGGTAAGAATATGTATTTGGGGAAGGGTCCTGGCTCAGTGGTAGAGCCTCTGCTTGGCATGCAGAAGGTCCCACGTTCAATCCCCGGCATCTCCAGTTAAAAAGGCAAGTAGGTGATGTGAAAGACCTCTACCTGAGACCCTGGAGAGCCACTGCCGGTCTGAGTAGACAATGCTGACTTTGATGGACCGAGAGTCTGATCCAGTATAAGGCAGCTTCATGTGTTCAATATATACTCAAGTCACACTTTTTATGTCAATTTTTTTCTACTCACTTATTTTAGCTGGCCTTGAGATTTAAATATATCACATGTGATTGGAGTTACGTAGCCATAGAACAAATAGGTGAACTGTAGCACAAGGTTATAAATCTTGTATTGGATCAATCTTTCCTGTTGAGCAGGTTCCACATTTACAGCTTGGTGAACAAAACAAGATGGGCCCTGTCTTCATCTTTGTTATTGCAGGAAATGACTTTTGTGCAATGTGTTAATTTGGGTAGCATGACAGTTATGGCTTAACACTTTCGGACTGTGTTACTGGTTTTACAGTGGTGTCACTTTTAATGACAGTATTGCAAGCAAATGTAGTGAAGCAAGGAATCGTGGAGTTCATGGCCTGCCAAAGGTTGATTTGGAGGTATAGTTCTATGTTGAGGAGAGTGTTGTTACAGGCCGACTATGGAGGAGTCTTGCGCAAAATGTTAGAGGATAAAAGGGGAGTTGGCAGCCACTTTTTGTGTGGTATGAATTTAGACAGGTGCCTGATCATATTTTGCTTCTTTCTCCCACACAGAAATAACTTCCCATAAACTGGATTAAAGTGGGATGTCCTGCCTGCGTTCCATTTGTCAAGACAGTGGTAGTAAGAATCTTTGTGGATTCCACTGCAGGGATGCGTCTAGTATATAACATTAGAGCTCTGTTTCAATCGCTTATATCTGAGGGTTGATGTGCCATGCTTTAATTTCTTTGTCTTTCGCCGAATAATTTTTTAAGACATAGGCTGTCATCTTAATTTCTTGATCTGAAATCCTAAGAATCATTAACATGAATTAAGCTTGTTGAAATCATTAGAATTTACTTCCAAGTAAACATGGATAGGTCTAGGTCAGTCTAATAAAAATTATGGCTAAGATCACTGTGCTCTGTGTCTCCATCTCCAGAGGTTAGGCTGGACATGGCCAGAGGCTGGGCCTTTTCAGTGGTGGGACCTTGCCTGTAGAAAGCCTTTCACCATGAGGCTTTGTGCCTACCCTGCTATTTTAGGTGTCAGGCCAAAACATTTTAAATCCAGGCTTTTAACATTTTTATAGTCTGCTTCTAGCCTGAGAACTGTTTTTGAGATTCTGTGTTTTATGCTCTGGCCAAGTTTTTAATTCTGTATTTTAAAAGCTTATTAATTGGAACTTCAATGGCTTTTGTTTAGTATGTCTGTCTCTGTAAGCCTTCTTGAGCAGGTTCTCTTGGGATAAAATTTCCAAATAAATAAATGGTGTAAGCTTAGTAGCATTTGTAAAATCTTCTCAGTTTTTAAAGCTTCCTTATATACAGGAAGCTTTATAAATGAGCTGATTTTACAGGTGAAGCCTGATTTTGCCAGCTTGGCCCAAGGTTATCAGGGCTTGGGAGCTAATCAGGGTTGGCCAAGGTCAGTACTTGGATGGGAGACCACCAAGGAGGACTGCAAGTTCCTATGCAGAGGAAGTTGATAGCAAACCACCTGTGCCTATCTCCTGCCTGGATCACCCCCTGGAAGGGTAGGGTTGCCAACCTCCAGGTGGTGGCTGAAGATCCCTCACTATTACAATTTATCTCCAGGTGACAGAGATCAGTTCACCTGGAGAAAATGGCCGCTTTGGCAATTGGACTCTATAGCATTGAAGTCCCTCCCCTCCAAACCCCACCCATCTCAGGCTCCACCCCCCAAAATCTCCAGGTATTTCTCCAGGTATTTCCCAGCTCAGAAACCACTATATTTGGCCATTTGAGTGATGGGAGGAGCTTCCCCCTATTGTGGTGTTCATTTGTTCCATCTTGAGCTGCTGCTTGGTAGATAGACATCTCAGTTTTCACAGTACATTCATTTATGTGACACACAGATCACTTGCCTTCATTTGACCTTCCTTCATGGCCATTTTAGCCACACAAAATGTTTGCTGGGAAGTTAACAGGACACCACTCAACAGTAATTAAACCTAGATTGGCATAATTTCTCGCTGGTGGTCAGTAAACATCTTTATTTGAATGGTTAGTCTCGGTAGCTTGAAACTGTCTTCATCCTATTGTTTTGTAATAGTTCCTGTTCAGAGTTATGGTGGGACCAAGTCACTTTGGGCTTAACGTACTTTGCTAACAGGTAGACTACTGGGCTCTAAAAACCAGTTCTGTTAATGCCTCCATATGATGGCTGTATGTGGGGTTTGTCACCTGAGACTTGTGAATAGAAACCTAAATTATATCTGAGTCCTATTCACGTGGATCCATTTATGAAATCAAGATAGGGGTGACCAAACCCCTGTTTAACTTCCATGCTGAGGCACCTGTATGACCCCTCTTAAAGCCTTTCATATGAGTTACATCTGATACAGTACCAAAAATGTCTACATTAGATTTTTTTTTTTTTGCTTACCTACTATGTAAATTTAAGCCCTTACGTTTGGTCAGTCATATTCATATATGTCTAATAATTTACCATCTGCTTCGCTAACTGAGGGGAACCAGTTCTGGGCTTACTGCCTGTAAAACATCCAGGCCTTCTGATGGTGGTCATGGCCACTGTTGATATCCTTGCTTTTACTGTGGTGGTTACTTAATGCTATAACGTTAGCTCCTGGGATTCTTTATGCCAAATTTAAATCTCTCCATTATGCAGATCATGTATTTGTGCTAATAGCTGTCTAGATCCTTTTCTGGTAAGCCTTTTGTAGCAGTGAAACAACATCTGGTTGCCCACTCCAAGTGGAGGGGCCATGGCTCAGTGGTAGAGCATCTGCTTTTGCATGCAGAAGATGCCAGGTTTAGTTCCAGTTAAAAGGCTTAGGTGATATGAGGGGAGGTGTCTGAGGCTCTGGAGAGCTGCTGCCAGTCAGAATAGACAGTACTGAATTTGTCTGACTCAGCGTAAGGCAGGTTCGTGTATCCAAAAAAAATGGATGTTAAACATAAGAACATAAGAAAAGCCCTGCTGGATCAGACCAAGGTCCATCAAGTCCAGCAGTCTGCTCACACAGTGGCCAACCAGGTGCCTCTAGGAAGCCCCCAAACAAGACTACTGCAGCAGCACCCTCCACAGCACCCAAGATAATAGGCATGCTCCTCTGATCCTGGAGAGATGTTGGACTAGATGCCCGCATGGTCTGGCCCGGCAGGGCTGCTTTTGCATTCTCATGTTCTCGAAATCTGCATTTGTCCATCTTCTGAGATATTTCAAGCTGTCGGTATATTCTGGAAGTGACCACATTCTTTAAACGGTTGGCTGTGACTACAGTGTCACTTCCTGACTGTAGATGTCTCATGACAACGGCTTCAACTTGAAGCTTCTGCTCAGGATGCTTAGCATGTACCTTGGCTTCGATGCAGAGTTGACAAACTTGTGTAGCAGAAGAGCCCTGTGGCATGACAGGAAATTGATTCAGCCACTTGATTCTTTTTCTGTCTTTGTGGGTTCGAATTCAGAATTACGCTGCTCATACATTCCTCAGAGGATTTAATGCAGTTGCCTGTGTCTTTGATTAAGAACACAAATCATTATTTTGCCTTCTGTTTCTTGTGTAAAAGGTATAGGTATAGCATGCACGTGTAACTGCAACTGAATTTTTCTCTTTTTTTTCTTACTACCATGAAAATAGGCCTGGAATTCGATTTCGTCAGACTAGCACAGCTTGAAAGCACCATTGTGAATACTGTCTCTCTGGGAAGAGTAGTCTTTCACTAAAGCATCCAGTAGGTACTAGTTGCATTTTCCAGGTTATTTGGTATGGAGTAACACAGTAAATGACTTTCAGGCTAGAGGCCTGCAAGGAACTGCAGGAGGGGGAGCAGTTATGAAGTCACACTCAGTTCACCCAAATTTCCCTCTGTGCGCTCTTCAAGGGCTTGGGCAGGCTAATTCTCTCCTCCCCCCATTCCCCCCACACACTAATGCTCAGCTGCTCTCAACATTCCACCTCTTTAGAGCATATTTAGTTCTCATTGGGGCAGTTTTTTATTTCTCCCCCCACCCCGGTCTCTTTTGGTTTAAAATACTGATCATATTGTTTTTTCTGTAGCCTGACTAGAGCTAGCATAGTTAAGAGTGGTGGTTTGGAGCGGTGGAGTCTGATCTGGAGAAACAGGTTTGATTCCCCACCCCTCCACATGAGCCGTGGAGGCTAATCTGATGAACTGGATTTGTTTTCCCGCTCCTACACATGAAGCCAGCTGGGTGACCTTGGGCTAGTCACAGCTGTCTTAGAGCTCTCTCAGCCCCACCTACCTCACAGGGTGTCTGTTGTGGGGAGGGGAAGGGAAGGTGAATGTAAGCCCGTTTGAGTCTCCCTTAAGTGGTAGAGAAAGTCGGTATATAAAAACCAACTATTCTTCTAGGTAGAAGCCTGTACTTTGTATTTGGGTGGCTCCTTTTGCAGTTTTTGCATGAAGGCTGAACATATTATCAGATACAGCGATAAAGCAGAGTTGATTTATGGTATTGTTCAGGGGCTGTCTTAGGTAACATATGGCCATAACCTGACCTGTGTAAAGGAGAGACTGTGTTTAAGAAGAAACTCACTTGATTAGAGTTGTATTAATAGTAAAAGAAATAAAAAGCTTTTGTAACATAAGAACCAGACCTAATTTAACTATCAAGGCCATTACTGCTTGAGCTACTAGTAGCTCCACTAGACTTGAGATCCATTAAGAGCTGATGACTTTTTACTTTAAGAGGTGTTACAGGGTAAAGTCCTGTTTGCAGTTATGATGAGTGAATTTCAGGCTTAGGGGCGATCTACGACGGATACATCTAATTACAGATTATAAATTGGTGGCAGATTGCTGCTTCTAAAGATCCCTAGCCTCATAAATCCTTGTCAAGAGATTGAAATTTTCGAACATGCAATAATTCAGTTTCTGGAATGACCTTTTCTTTTGTTTTGACTCTTTCTGTGTATAATTAGAACAGAGACTATCTTGGCAATAGTGGCATCAGTCAACCTCTGATTTCTGTTTGGCAAAGAGCTGGCATTCGTCTCACCCTTTCCCCTCAAGCCCTGTGAGCTTATAAAGCTTGATTGTGTGATCCGAACATTGCAGATGAGTAGTTAAAAGTTCAGTGCAGGCGCTGCAACAGTCTTTCTAAATTTAGGGATCTGATCAGAATTGTTGACATCTTGAAGCAGGAGTTTGGAAGGGGAAGACAGCAAAGATCTGTAGGATTCGGGGAACCGGAGCATCCAGCATCTGAGGTATGGTTCTAGTATGGTGGCTGGCTTCTCCGCTCCTTCTTTACAGCATAACTTGACTCTTGCTTGAGCTGGTTCCGTACCAGAAGGCTAGGGGAGAGATGAATAAGGTCTTTTTTTTTAAAGGGCTCTTTATAGAGTGAATAAATTGCAGTTGTGGATAGACTTCAGGCCTCATCTGGGATGGTTTCTTTCCCCAACACCCAAACAGTTTTGGCATTGTTTCAACATTGTATTTGAAAGCAGGCGGGAAGGTGGAGGGTGGGGATCTCCATTGCAGCTTCACTGAGTGAGGTTGTTCAGAGAATCTGTAGGCATTTCTCCTTTGGCTTGTGACAGAGTTAACTCCAGCATCCTCCTGGAGCGTTTTCACACTTTGTTTTTCCTTTAAATTGCAAGGCTCTTTGGGCAGGGCTTCAGTGTTCTGTACAGCATGTGGCTCATTAGGTGATCAACACATTATTTGAGCTGTTGCTGGAAATGTATGCCTTACCTTGTTATTAAAGTCAAGTATCCTTCAATAGTAAGCCTGGGGACTGCCTTCATACCTCATCGTATGGAGACCAGCGTGAACTAATTTATTTGAGGGATTTTAGATCAAAAACGGCAGTCTTATAACTATTCCTGCAGTGGTCCCAATTCGCCAGGGCTTGGATGTACTGGTAATTTGCACAGAGGGAACGGACTTCGGTCTGCGGAATACAACACTTGCCTGCTTCCAACTGCAGCCCCCAAACGTTGCTGTTGGGAAACGGGACCTGCAGAAACAACATGAGCAGTAAATTGGAGATCTTCAGCAGGAGGAAATCCTCCATCGGATCCAAGCCCATATCTGGATTCAACCCATCTTATAAAGCTTTTTTTCAAGAGCTAACAGAAAGCAGTTCATTTATCTTTCTAACCACTATGTACGATACTGTAATAATTTAATGAAGTTATGTTGAGATAATCTAGTTATTCAGCTGCCCAGAACTGCGTATGAACTTGTTTCTGTGTGGGAGGGGGAGAGGCCATCTTCTTTTAGGGACGACTTCGGAGAGGAGAAGAACCAGGCTGCATGACTGACTTCACCAGAAGTGTAGTTTCATTTGTAGTCCTGCTCTTTCCTAAATGCATGCTGATGCTTAAAGCTAAATAGCTTTTTTATGAGGGCTTTCACCTGTGTAAAACCAGAGTGCCTGAAGTAGACAGATACTGGTAGGCCCTGCCTCTGAACGTTTCCTCTAGTAACACTCCGTTTTGCAACCATAACCGTCATAATTGGGCTGCTTAAAGTGCGTTCCTTTGCCTTCATCCCGTGATGCTTATCTCAGTATGAAAAGCAAGTACGTGCTAAAGTTCAGATGACATTGCTCAAGGATTGCACTGCTCGGACTGTGATGTTGTGTCAAAATGGCACATGTGGTGCACCCATGAATACAGAGTCTGCATTAACCTCTGTGGCCTTGTACATTTAGCATAGTGATGCATTCCTCTTCTGTGCAAACTCTTAGCCATCTGAGAAATTATATAAATTGTGTATCGATACTGCTTGCGTGACTTTGCCATGCTGTTTTCTGGAGCAAATTCTGTACATTTGCATGCCTTATTTGACCTCAAAGTATATCTAAGATTAGCCCCAAATCACATGAAAGAAGGAAAGTGTATTATGTCAGATTGCGCATGAGACAGGTCTAGTAGATAATTCCTCTTGCCTTCTGCACCACTGCATATGTCTGGTGCAAATACTCTACAGACTTGAAGCTGCCTTATACTGAATAAGACCATTGGTCCATTGAGGCAAGTATTGTCTACTCAGTATTGTCTACTGTCCTTACTTGGATCATTTGTTTGCTCATGTAGGTTATTAGGATGTCTAGTCAGTTGAGTCTGAATATAATTGTGCTTCCTATTAATGGTTCCTGGCGTTATTGCCCATCATTAAAAGGGAGTGGGGGAGCCAGATATTCATTTCATAAAGCTCATTAAAGCATATCCTTTCAACCATATAGGCACACTTGTATAAGGATATACTAGTCTTTTCTGACCTCTGTTCCATGAACATGTGTGGCGTAATGCAACTTTTACATGCCCATGTGTTACAGCAGTTCTTGAAACGACTATGGCACATGGCAAAGCAATTTCTGGGACTGGATATCTGCAGTGCTAAAAAACAGTATTTATATATGTATTAGCAATAACCTTCAGTGTGTTATACTAGCTCTGGCTTGGATGCAAAGCGGTAGCTAAAAAGGCAAATGGGATCCTGGGCTGTATCAACAGAAGTATAGTGTCCAGATCATGCAAAGTGGTGGTATCGCTTAACTCTGCTCTGGTTAGAGTATTGTGTTCAGTTTGGGGCATTGCAATTTAAAAAGAATGTAGATAAGCTGCAACGTGTCCAGAGGAGGGCAACAAAGATGGTGAGGGGTCTGGAGACCAAGCCCGTGAATGCACCAGCAACTTACCTCGCTATTTACACGCGTCCAGTACGAAAGCATCCAAGACGAGTTTAAATTCCTGTTCTCACCGCGCCGCCTTTATCCACTGCATGTGATAAGCCGGGATCAACGGGCTCCCACGCATGCCCAGTCGGTGCTCAAAGCAAGAGGACGGCGATTGGTACAGAGTCCATTAGGGAGGCGGGAGGAGTGGGGGGGGGGTTGGCTGGCAGCAGGAAGTGGGCTGGCAGCAGGAAGTGGATTCAACACTGATTGCATGTTCCCACTTTAAGCTCCGGATGAGAAAGACACTTCATTTTTATACTTTGCTGTATAAGCGGATCCTCTTACTGTGGAGAAATTGTGCTCTGACGCTTTGGAAATCCTTCAGTTGAGAGTAAGTGGGAACATGCAAGGAAAGTCCGCAGAAGTCGGCGCCGCAAACGCCCAGTGCGGACATGGCCCAGGTCCTATGAGGAAAGGTTGAAGGAGCTGGGTATATTTAGCCTAAAGAGGAGAAGACTGAGAGGGGATATGATACCCATCTTCAAGTACTTGAAGGGCTGTCATATAGAGGAGGGTGCCGAGTTGTTTTCTGTTGCCCCAGAAGGTCGGACCAGAACCAACGGGTTGAAATTAAATCAAAGGAGTTTCAGTGTAGACATTAGAAAGAATTTTCTATCAGAGCGGTTCCTCAGTGGAACAGTCTTCCTCGGGAGGTGGTAAGCGCTCCTTCCCTGAAGGGTTTTAAGCAGAGGTTAGATGGCCATCTGTCAGCAATACTGATTCTATGACCTTAGTTCTATGACCTTAGGCAGTTCAGGAGAGAGAAGGCATCTTGGCCATCTTCTGGGCATGGAGTAGAGGTCACTGGGGGTGTGGGGGGGAGGTAGTTATGAGTTTCCTGCGTTGTGCAGGGGGTTGGACTAGATGACCCTGGTGGTCCTTTCCAATTTTATGATAGTGTGAACTAAACACAGCTCATGGAAGAGGACTGTGCTGCCTGTCCCACTGTAGTATATTGATCCTTTTAAATTTTCTCGTGCAGGTCAGGGAACATCACAAACATTGGTGTGTGTGTGTGGGGGGGGGTCTGCAATAGGAGGGGTTTAATCATCAAAAATTGCCTGCCCTATGCCAAAGTTGGTGTTCTAGTGGTTCCTACTTGTATGATAGTTAAGAGGTAAATACAAGTTGAGACCCTTCAAAACATCACCCTTCTGTATACTGATGACTGTACAGGTCTGCATCCTTAAGAGCATGATAAGTTTCAAAGCTGAGCTATGCGGTGTGTGGTGAGGCACAGTAGAAACTGCCTTTTAGTGCAAGTGCTGGGGCAGTTCCCCCCCCCCTTTTGGCTTAAAAGTCCCTCAAAAGAATTCTCAAGTACCGGTTGGTCGCTGGCTACATATTGCCATAATTTTAAAGGTGCCCAGGTAGCCATGTCATATCTGAGTATACAGCTGGATGCAACTGCAGAATCTGACTGGCCCTTGAGTTTCTTTGCATTTGGTCTGAGTGCTTCAAAATGCACGCTGTCTGCCTGTGCCGCCTGCTATTCAATAGCTCAGCAGCTGTGTGTATCCCCAGTTTACAGGTAACAAAGGACCACTGCTGGTGACACTGATACTCTCTGCTGGAGATTTGGTGTTGCAGAAGTCTCTTTGTTAGCAAAGTGTTTGTCTTCCTTATGGATGAAAAGGAGATAATCTGCATGTTCTCATTGTTAAAACAGGTTAAAAGACTGTTAAATATGTGGAGTTCCCACCTCTGCAAAGACTTGGGTCTTCCTCCCTTCCATGGTTCAGATGAAGACCCATATATTTTTAAAAAGTTGTTGGGGTTTAAAAAATATGTAAGTAGGTATGAACGGATTCATCAGGTCCTTCATGGGGTCTTCGTCCCTCATATCTGCAAGACGGCCTCCCTCCCTGTTCTCTGCCACAACAGCTTCGCTTATCCCAGCATGGCCTTCTGCAGGAACCGTTCTGCAAATTAGCAAAATCAGTAAACACCCGACTTTGTGTTCTCTGTCGTAGCCCCCACCTTGTGGAATGGCCTCCTTGATGAGGTTAGGAAGGCTCCCACTTTCCGTGCTTTCCACAGACTATGCATAATGGAATTATTCAAGAGGGCTTTTTTTTGCACAGGTTAAATAGGAATGAACTACAGTGAAATGGTCAGAAAGTTGCAGTGGTAAAGGGATAGGGAATATGGCCTGTACTACTTTATTGCTATCTACCACTCTCAGTATGCTCCAGACCAGGTAGTTCTACACCAGTTAATATCATGTTTAAAAGGTTGTGCTTTGTTTCAGCTTTGTTTGAGATTTGTCTGTTTTCAGGTTTCTGTAGTCGAAATCCCATGAACTTGACTTACACTATGTACTCTGCCTTAAGTCTCAGTGAGAAAAGCATACTATCATTAACTGAATAATAGTGATCATTGTCATTTTCCCTTTAGCTAGTTAATTGATTAATCTTGTATATGAGGCTTCCCTACATCCAAGATGGTCTCCTTGCCGTCTGCAAAGGGCCCACCGGCCCCAGAATGGGGAAGCAAAGGGGTCTCTGGCACCCAGATCCGCTTCCTTCCCCAGCTGGCTTTCCACATTTTCTCCCTTCCCTCTCCCCCCGCCCCCGGTCTGAGCCCAGTCTGTGGCTTCCTCCCTGCTTAGTTGTGGGTGCCTTCCCTTTTATAGGGTTCCCTGGCCCCATCCCCACCTGCAGTCTCCTTCCACTTGGGGGGCTACAAAAGGAAAGAGAAGCCTTTCCTGCCTCTTACTCCGCTGCCGGTCTCCCTGCCCTGCACCTTCCTCTTGCTGCTGAGGGTTGCTTCTTTGCCTCTCCCTTTCTGGCCTTGCCTTCTGACCACACCCCTCCCTGTTTTATTCTTGGCTATGTCAAAGCGATCGGCCTGGGTCCCGGCCACCTCCCTTCCAGCCTTCCTCGCACGGGTGAGTCTGGGCCCCTACTGTTTTCAGCTCGGTCAGCCGGGGTAGGGTCGAGTTAGGACCGGGAGTCGGCTCCGAACACAGTATATTATTAAATACTCAAAACAGGTACCTTTTAAAGCACATTAATAAAGCCTACCCATCATCATAAGAGGCTGGTATTTTTCCCCCATTCTAATACTTTAACATACCAGAACCAAAATAGCTTCAAAACTAAGCAGCTGTGCTCTCGGCTCCATTGAAGTTTTGTCCTCCACCCCTTTAAAGCATGTGAGTAAGCTGCAAGCTTTATTTTCTATGGATTTTTTTGTGTACTTTTGGTTAATGTGTTCTGTAGCAAAGCTTGCATGGTACAGTTCAGGGGGTGAAGGGGAAGGGTTCCAGGGTGTGCAAGTTCTGAGATTAGTCAGCTGAGGGCAAGATGTTTTTCTCTCAAACTTTAATCTAGTTGTTGGTTCTTTCTCCCTTGAAGGAAGAATCTTTTAACGTACACCTCTTTCTCCTTAAATATGTTAGCGGCACATGGACGCTTTAAAGACCGATCCAACTGTTAATCAAGATGCAAGGTAATGGTTATGAATAATAGTGAAGTATCCAGCGTGTGGTTCTGTGCTACATGGTTAGTATCGGCATTTTTAAATTGGGTCATCAAGGAATTTCCTTTAGTTGGTTCTTGTAGGTTATCCGGGCTGTGTGACCATGGTATTTTCTTTCCTGACTTTTCTCCAGCAGCTGTGGCAGGCATCTTCAGAGGAGGCATCTGAGTAACACTGAAGGACAGTGTCTCTTGGTCCATGGTCTTGGTATTTTCTTTCCTGACATTTTGCCAGCAGCTGTGGCAGGCATCTTCAGAGGAGTAACACTGAAGGACAGAGACACTGTCCTTCAGTGTTACTCCTCTGAAGATGCCTGCCACAGCTGCTGGCAAAACGTCAGGAAAGAAAATACCAAGACCACGGTCACACAGTCCGGATAACCTACAAGAACCAATGAACTCTGACCGTGAAAGCCTTCAACAGTAATTTCCTTTCACTTGACCTTGGCAATGCCACAAACATTTCCCATAGCAGATTTTAGCTCTGTTGGACTGCAAATTCTCATCTTGCAGTCATCTTAAATGTGGATCTCATTGCATTTAACGTGAATAGCTGTCAGATAAGTTTATATGATCGTTATGTCGCTGTGTGTATTAATGTTTGCCTTATTTGCTTTCCAGAACCTGCCTTTTACTGCTTCTTGCCCAAGAAAACAACAACGTTCCTGGAGAAGACCCCTGGTCTCATGAACGGACCAACGGATCTCGGGAACGGCAGCATTCTGGAGCCAGTCCTCCGGCTCAGGAAAGAACATGTGCCCAACATTGCTGGGCCAAAACGCGATGATAGTGACAAATCTAGTGAGCCAGGGCCCCTCTTAGTGGAGCCGCCTACGCCTTCTGAGCAGGAAAAGGTAATAACCGGTTTTCTAAAACTTTGGCATGAATTCTACAAAAGCTTCTTATATTGAGAATTGGAATGAATTAGTGATGACATCATTGAACACTCTGGTTCATGTTGCCTTGTTCCCCATTACCTGAAGCTCATGGTGTGTGGTGTGAGGCTTACATCAGGGACTGGCTTTAGGATCTTGTCCTTTTGAAAACTTGGTGGTAAGCAAATAGGCTTCCAACTGAAAAGCTGCTAGCCTCTTGTGGTTTTTTGTTTTGTACAGGTCTTCAAAGCACAGGAAACATTTTTAATTGTAATGTAAATTACATTGTGAAAACAATAAAACCAACAAGGTGACTATTTGGAAAGCAGGAGATGACATTAATGCTTAACCAAACAACTTACATTCTGCAGACATGATGGGTACATCAAAGTCAACCTAAGAAGAAGAGTTGGTTTTTATATGCCTACTTTCGCTGCCACTTAAGGGTGAATCAAACCAGCTTACAATCATCTTCCCTTCCCCTCCCCACAACAGACTCCCTGTGAAGTAGGTGAGGCTGAGAGAGCGTGACTAGCCCAAGATCACCCAGCTGGCTTCGTGTGTAGAAGTGGGCAAACAAATCCAGTTCACCAGATTAGCCTCCGCTGCTCATGTGGAGGAGTGGGGAATCAAACCCAGTTCTCCAGATCAGACTCCACCGCTCCAAACCACCGCTCTTATCCACTACACCACGCTGGCTCTAAACTCTCTTGGTACCTGCAAAAAGACCTTATTGGATGGAAAGAAGGCATAGAGGGCAGAATGCTTTTGTATGAGAGAAGGTACTCTTTCAGATATTTTGGATCTAGGATAGGAATGGTTTTAGGGATTAAAACCACTACCTTGGATTTAGCCAGAAGCTAATGTAACCGGGAATCCCTAACAGTCCCACAATATTCTAGACTAGGTAAAGTCCTCCATCTTCAAGCAAATTAATAGTAGTTGAACCAAAGGCTCCCAATGCCCACAATATAGCATTGAGGTCTTTGTTTTCAGAAAGGGGTCAAAGTTGGCAAAAAAGTGTTCTGGTTAGAGCTGCCACCTGGTAATTTGAGAGCTATGTCAATTCCAGGAATGCTGCAGAGAGCCTTCGTTTCTCCTTCAGGTATGCGCACAGGGCACAAAAGAACTGCAGATCCTTGTGCTTTACTTGTCTGTTTGGGGGAAACTAACACAGGGACCAGTAACCTACCATTCAGCTTCTGCGTGCTTGGTGTGGGAGGCCCTAAGGAGCATCAGTCTGCTATAAACCTTTTAACCAACAGCTCTCATCCAAGTGAGTTAGCTGTCAAAGATCTGTTTAGCATCAGGTAGCTGTATTTAGAAGTATAACTTAAATCCCCTGCTGTCAATGTAGTGGTGGTGACCATAAACTTATTAAATGTAAGTTTCTTCTTAGTCAGGATAGGTAAATTCACTCCCTTCTCGTTCTGAGGCAGGAGGGCGTCTTCAGCTCGGGTTCTTTTCCATTGGTTGCTAGGGAGGCAGGAACAAAAAACTTAAGGTCTTCCTGTCTCCCATAGGAAATGACCCCCTCCTTTCTGAGAGCTCCAGTTAAGTTTCCTTCCTTGTTAGGGAAGCAGTACCGGCAGCGTTCTGCTGCCTTTGCCTTTAGTTTGTAAGACTTAGAATAGATTAGATTTAGTAGTTAATCAGTTTACTTAATAGCTTTAGACCGTTGTCATTCCCCCCCACCCCCCCACCCCTTGTCTGTCCTTCGTTTGTCTCCTCCCGGCTCCTTGTAAGTATTTTTTTCCCCTTACCACCAAAAAAAAAAGAAAAAAAAATTTTTTTTTTAAAATGTTGGAGCCCTCTATTGACGGGTACATCTGATCTAGAGACTTAGACCCGGGGCTTTTGGTTGCCGCGGATCAATCCCGGCAAGGTTCTACTGGCGATAATTTAACCGGGAACCTCGACCAGTCTACTCCCACTGAGGTAATTTTTCCATAGACACACAGTGGCTACCAGAGCCATCCAAGTCCCTGATTACTTCTCCTCCATGATCACAGCTGAGTGGGAAAAACCCCTGGCAAACAAACAACTGCCAGCTGGGATTAGAAAGTTCTATTCCTTATCACCCTCCTCTTCCAGACTATTGCAGGTGCCGTTAGTAGAGGCCCCAGTCACTGCTCTACACTCATTTGATCTTGTGGCAAAAGACGGCATGGGATCCATACGCGACCCATTAGATAGGAAGGCGGAGTTAGCCCTTAAAAAGGCTCATGAGGTTTCTGCCCTGGCGGCTAGTGCCTCTATTACTTTGGCTCTAATTTCACATGCAGCTATTATTTGGACAAGTAAACTGCAACAGTTGATTCCGGACAGTGATAGGAACGCCTTGGAGGGCGTATCTAGAGTGCTAAAGGCAGTTACCTTTCTAGCAGACTCCACCCTGGACACAACGTCCCTCTCTGTGCGCTCGATGGCCACCCAACTGGCAGCCAGGCGGGCCCTCTGGCTACGTCCATGGCAGGCTGATCATCATTCTAAGGCTGAGCTCATGGCCTTCCCCTATCGGGGCAATAAGCTCTTTGGGGATGAATTGGATTCTATCCTGATAGAGACCAAGGATAAGAAAAAAGCGCTCCCCAAGAGTTACTGGAGGGACCAAAAGAGCTCGGCCCCTCACTCCTTTCGCTCTTCCCATACCCTCCACAGGTATAGAGGGGACTATAGGAAAGGATCCTGGAACTTCTTCAGAGGTTCCTTTTGGAGGGGAGGACGTTCCTCTAGGCCCCCTCGCTACTACCAGAATAGCAGAGACAAGTCAGGTGGAGGTGGGGGTCTCCACAACCCCAAACAGTGACGCCGGGGACCTGTCAGTGGGGGGTCGCTTAACACAGTTCGCGGAAAAATGGTCGACCTCCCACGCAGATCATTGGGTGACCCAAATTATCAACCAGGGTTACCTAATAGAGTCCTGCCACCCTCCCCCAGACAAGATCCTATCAAGACCCCTCCGCCTCAGTGGGGGCAAACTACGCCAGACAGAGGCCATCTTCGGGACATCAGAGCCATTGAAACCGTAGAGCTATCGGAGCATTTTTCAGGTGTTTACTCAGTGTTTTTCACGGTCCCCAAGAGGAACGGGGACTGGAGGGCCATTCTGAACCTAAGGTTCGTCAACAGGTTCATCAGATACAGACGATTGAGAATGGAGACCCTCAAGTCGATAGCAGAGGCCTTGACACCAGGGGCTTTCCTGACCTCGGTGGATCTCACTGAGGCCTACCTTCATGTCCCAATATACCCATCTCATCGGAGATACCTGAGATTCACATGTCAAGGGGAGCACTATCAATTCTGTGCCCTCCCTTTCGGGCTTTCGTCCGCCCCCCGGGTATTTACCAAGATCCTGGTGACCTTGATGGTCGAAGCACAGAAGCAAGGGGTCCAGGTACACCCGTACCTGGACGACGTACTCATTTGTGCACCATCAAAGGACCTCAGGCTGTCCCATACCAGGCTAGTCACCCAGCTGCTCCAATCCCATAGGTTCTTGATCAACTGGCACAAGAGCCACCTGATGCTGTCCCAGAGACTGCTCCACCTGGGGGTGATTATCGACACAGTCACCAACTGCCTCATTCTCCCCCAGGAGAAGGTCTCATCCATTTCCAACCTGGCAAAGCGGATTCTATCCTCGTCAACCTGTCACCTCAGGACCTTGGCCAAGCTACAGGGCCATATGATTTCCTGTATTCCCGCAGTTCCCTGGGCACGATACCATGCGAGACTGCTGCAATGGTTTCTCCGACCACATCAATTAGACATCATCTGGAAAAGAAACAAGACCCTAGCAATTCCAAGCCCAACGCGTCTGGCCCTGAGGTGGTGGACAGTCCCGAACAACCTATCGAAAGGACTGGCCTTTCTACACGACCCACCAGTCCAGTTGTTTACCGACGCCAGCCTGACGGGCTGGGGGGCTACATTCCAAAACCAACCGGCTCAGGGCTCTTGGGGTCCCAAGGAAAAGGGCAAGAGTATCAACTTCTTAGAAATCACTGTAATTCTGAAAGCTCTTCTACACTTCAGCCCTCAGATAAGGGGACAACACCTGCTTGTCAGAACGGACAGTGTGGCGGCCAAAGCCCACGTCAACAAGCAGGGGGGCTCAAAATGGTCCAGCCTCCACAAACAAGTCTCTCTAGCCCTCGACTGGGCGGAGCGTCATCTGGCTTCAATCTCAGCCGAACATATCCAGGGAACTCTAAATGTCCAGGTGGGTTGGCTGAGCCGTCAGCGCCTCGAGGAAGCCGAGTGGGCCCTGAACCCGGAGATCTTCCACCAAATCTGCATCAGATACGGGACTCGAATAGTGGACCTGTGACCTCGTCCAACTCTCATCTACCAAGATTCTACTCAAGGTTCCGAGAACGGGGAGCGGAGGAGACGGATGCCCTCCTGAATCCATGGCCTCAGGGGCTTCTATACGCCTTCCCCCCTCACTAATCCCCAGAGTTATCAGGCGTATTCGCATGCTGAAGGCCACAGTTCTTCTCGTGGCGCCAACCTGGCCAAGGCGGCCGTGGTACCTAGCCTTACGTCAGATGTCGATCCGCCCCCACTGGCACCTTCCGGACATACACGACTTGCTCCTTCAGGGGCCCATCTACCACCCGGACCCGAGATGGTATCAACTGACCGTCTGGCCATTGAGAGGCGAAGGCTGTTAGATCTAGGGTACAACACCGACATTATAGATACCATCTTGGCATCTAGAAGACCGGCCACTCACTGGATTTATGGGGTCCCCTGGAGAGTTTTCGCAACTTGGTGCGGCCGTAACTCAGTTGACCCACTCAAGCCCAAGGCGGTTGACATATTATCCTTCCTCCAGGATGGGAAACGTTTGGGACTCAAGACCTTCACTATGCAAGGCCAATTGGCGGTCATCACCACTCTTGTCCCTCGAGTCTCAGAAAGTTTACATCCACACATCAAGAAAGTTTACATCCACACATCCACACATCAAGTCAAAGAAAGTTTACATCCACATATCAAGGCGTTCCGATGGGGAGCAAAATCCTCCTCTCCAGCAGTGATACACCGTTTCCCTACCTGGAGCCTTCGCTTGGTTCTAAAGTCCCTCACCAAGACCCCCTTCGAACCACTGAGAGTGGTGGATCAAAAGTGGCTACTAATGAAGGCTCTGTTCTTAATAGCAATAACCTTGGCGAGGCGGGTGTGAGAGCTAGGGGCCTTTTCCATCAGGCCTGACCTGTGCGTCTTTTGCAAAGACAGGGTCATCCTCCACACTGACCCTTCGTTTGTGGCTAAAATCAACACAAGGTTTCATAGGGAACAAGAGGTGGTGTTGCCCACCTTCTTCCCCAATGCTTCGAGCCAACAAGAAAAAGAGTGGCATTCATTGGATGTAAAGAGGGCGTTGAGGATTTACATCAGGCGCGCTCAACAAATCAGAGCCTCGCAGTACCTTTTCATTACACTGACAGCCCCCAATAAAGGGAAGGCGATGTCTAGAGCCGCCATCAGCAACACTATTAGGAGCTGCATCACACATGCCTACAAGGCATCTGGACTTCCTGCTCCACTCCACTCCACATCACAGGCCATTCCATTAGAAGCGCGGCTACGACGACAGCCCTTAATCGCAGAGTGTCACTGGAGCAGATCTGTAACGCGGCAACATGGTTGTTGGTTTCTACATTCACAAGGCATTACAGAGTGGACTCTGTTGTCCAGGAAAGTACCGCCTTAGGACGAAGGGTACTTCAAATAGTGCAGAGTACCTAATTGTGCCCGCCCTCTACATAGGTATCTCTGGTACGTCCCGAGCTGAAGACGCCCTCCTGCCTCAGAGCGAGAAAGAGCCTTGAATTACTTATCGTGAAGGCTCCTTCTGCTCTGAGGTACGTCTGAGGCGTCTTCCCCTCCCGATGATACCTGCAAGGAAAGTAAGAATAACAAAAATAATTATAATACCTGATTATTACAGTCCTCTAATGTTTGGACAATACAAGTTTTCAAGGGCCGTTGTCCACCCCATGTTGTTCTGTGTTTAAGTCACGATGTTACACAGGGAAGGTCCTGTTTTTTCCTTCCAGTTAGGTTCTTTCTGTCTTCCTTAGAATAGCTCTTCAACTACTGGAGCTCTCAGAAAGGAAGGGGTCATTTCCTCCCGGAGACAGGAAGACCTTACGTTTTTTGTTCCTGCCTCCCTAGCAACCAATGGAAAAGAACCCGAGCTAAAGACTCCCTCCATACCTCAGAGCAGAAGGAGCCTTCACGGTAAGTAATTCAAGGCTCTTTCTCCAAATAAATTCTTGTAAACTGTAAAGAAACTGTAGGGGCCGGGGGTTCAGGGTCCCGGGTCCTCCGCTCCTCTGCCGCCCGCACTGGTTGAGCCCAAGGAGCTTCCTCGGCCTCAGACCAGTCAGAGGGAGAGTCCGAGTCAACTTCTCCCTCTGACGTAGCCAGAGTCCCGCCGCTCTCAACCTGCAGCAAGGCCCTCTGACTGCTCTCCTCCTCGGCCTCCGCTCCAATGGCCTTTATAAAGGCCAGGCTCTGCCCTTTCCTTCTCCTGGCCCCGTCCCCTTGAGCCCTAATGAGGGCTCATGGGCCCCTCCCCCCAGGAGTATGCCGCGCACCTGTGGCCCCGCCTCTCTGCCAGGGCCAAACTGCCCAGCCCGCGCCTCCTCCCAGCCGGCTTCTCGGGGGCGGGGAAACAACCGCCGGAGCCGGGCGGCGTGGGACCTCCGCGTCCTCGCCCGGGCCGCGCCCGCCCGCCTGTCAGCTGGGCAGCGGGGAGGCCTGTAAGGCCAGCGGTCGGGGAGGCGGCCGGGCGGCCGAGTCCGTCGTGGCTGCCCGCCCTGGGGACGCCGTTTCCCGACCCTCGGCCGCGCCCTCCCTCTCTGAGGGGCCAGCCGTCTTTCCCTTCCCCGCCTGACCCTCTGCCCCCGTCCTCCTCCCCGGCCGCTCCGTCTCCTGCTGCAGCGTCTGTGGGGAAGAAAAGAGAGGTAGGTAAGGGTTCGGCCTCTTGATTCCCCTTGGTTCCCTCCCTGGGTCGCCCCTTTTCCTGTGTACCCCTGGGGCTGGTAGGGTCTTGTAGTCCCAGGCGGGCTGACCCTGGGCCCGTCTCGGGACAGAAACTTAAAATATTCTGATCAAGTTCTCCATCCTTTTAATTACTTTGACACTACTGCCAAGAATTAGACAGCATAATGCTTTGGCACAAATATTGTTTGTTTTAATGATCCTCGGTCGCTGCCTGACTTTGTCTGAGAGCTTTTGAAGGAGAGAGAGTTTTAATAAAAACATAAAGTGGGTGGAATTGCCTAAGAACTTTGTACAGCAAAAAGGCAAGTTATTTTTGTTCTGCCTTGGCCAGATGTTCAGTGACCAATGTCTTGGTATAAGACTCTTAACACCTTTAGACAGCTTTTAGGAATAAGCACCATGAGTTATTTCTAGTTGATGTACTGTTCTTAAAATTGGCCTCCCTTGAATATGGGTTGACAGTAAATATTTGTAGTGGTTTTGTGCAGTCTGTTCACAAGAGTTCGCAAGCACTTGGTAACTTAAACATCATAAAAAAGACCTGCACTACTGTTAGCTATATTTAAGTGGAGTGTAATGGAGGGCTGCCCTAAATAGTTTGACCTGTTGTAAAAACTGTTCTGTCAGTACTGTGCTGGTATATCAGTTCACTTGTATCAGACTCACTAGCCATTGTGGTGATATGCATTTGAGATTGGCGTAGTTTGCCTTGACTTGTAAACTTGACTTGTAGGGCTGCAAACGTGGCCTCATTGATTAAAGTGCGTCCGCAGCTGGAGTCTATGAGCGCCTTGACACGTAATTGGGGGCCCTTTTTATAGTGTTGTAACACTATGTCCACATAAACAGTGTTTTCAACTTCACTCACCATGACAGGAGCCTTGGGTTTTGCAGGAGATTCTGCAGGGGTCTGTGGGGACGCTCCACTCACCACAGACCGTACCTGTTTTTTGACAGGTCAAGAGGGGATTCCAGTTTTAGGGCTGGGGAATTCCATTGATTATCCTCGTCAGAAGAAGGAGAGCTGTCCCCCACTGGGGCACTTGGAATCCGGGACCCTACGGGGTCGATTGGTGCAGGAAGGTTAGACGATTCTCCGATGTGAAGTGCAGAGGGTGTAGGTCGTCCCGGCGCTGCGCTGCGGGTGGCCGTGGTGCCTCTGCATTGAGGTCGTCCCCGAGCCCGAGGCGGTACGCTTGGTCGAGTGGGTTCTGGACGTTGAGGGCAAGCCGCTGCAAAGTGACCCATTCCACCGCAAACAAGACAGGCCCCTCTCTGGAATCGAGACTCGCGGTCCAGAGGGAGTCGGGTTAGTCTCTGCGGGTTGGGAGTCGAAGGTTTGGTGGGCGGCTTTTGTCCACCCTTCTCCTTGGTTCTATTTCGGACTAGCGAAACGAATCGCCGGCGGCTTTCAGCTTCCTCGGCCAGTAAAATCCAATCTTCAAGGGTATCTGGGTCGCCTCGCATATAAGACCTGTTCAAAATGTCTGGGTGCAAAGCCTCACGAAAGTAGTGGATAAGGGTAGCTTCAGGCCAGTCCACTACCTTACTCGCGAGTCGTTGGAATTCATCTGCAAATTCCCGAACTGGAGAGGAGCCTTGCCTGAGTTGCAAAAGTTCTGCTTTGGCTCTCTCCCCCATGAAAGGATCTTCAAAGCGTCGACGCAAGGCGAACATAAAATTGTTGAGGGAGCGAATGGAGCGGGATCGCGTATCAAACTGGAGAATCATCCAGTCGGCCGTTTTTTCCGTTAATAGAGAGGTAACGAAACGGACACGGCTATCTTCGGTAGGGAAGAATTGTCTTTGCTACCTCATATAACTATCCACATGATGCAAAAATCAGGGCAAGGTTTCCACAGAGCCATCATAAGTAATCTTCAGCTTCGGTGGCCTCCATGGTACTGGGGGTACAGGCGGATACCCAGGAAGTGGGGCTCCCGGTGCCCCCGGTGGCATTGGCAAAGCTCAGTTATAACGTCCCGTACGAGTTCGGGGTCGTCAGTTGGTGTTCCCAACGGAAGGGACCACAGATGGAAGCCTTCCAGGGCTCCTAGCAGGAACCCGCTACCCGGGGATCAGATCCGCCGGGACCGGGGCGAACCACACGGGGCTCCAGCTACGGGTAGATCACTCAGAGAGCACTGTCCTTGCTCCCATCCGAGTGGCAGGCGAACCCTCCGGGGCTCCAACCTGACAAGTGAGAAAAAAGATTTGCTGTCTTAATGTAAGCACTTGCCCTATCGAGAACCACTAACCACAGCAGGACACGAAGTCGTCCAAAGAAGTTGGTTTAATGGTAGCATAGGTAAACAGAGCATAGAGAACCCAAGACAGCAATGGAGGAAACTGGCATGCACTTGATAATATAAAAGCATTGAAAAAAGCATTCAGCAGTACAGTCTCATGAGATTATTTCGAACACATTACAAACAGTACAGAGGCGCCGCTGCTCCCACGGACATCTGCAAGCTTCAAAGGGAACAGGAATGCAAAACAGCCCTTGAAGGAGAGTCGGTGAGAAAACGAAACTAACTGAGACACAGACCTGACAGTCCGGTATTCTTTTATGGATAAACCCCATGGCATGTTCCATTTTTAAGTCTGCAGTTAAAAACGCTTTGCTAACTTAGAGATGATTCCTTCATTACCCCTTCCCTCTTTGGAGAACATTGTAATTCAGGAGAGAAAAATTGGGTGGAGTTACGAGCGTCTTCAGCAGATACTTGGATCTGAGATCCACCACATGCATCTGTGTTGTGTAAGATAGGAAAATCTGACTTCTGTCTTCAGACACAGCAGCGCTAGGTGGCCTCTCCCTTATTCAAATATATTTTCACTTTTGGCTTGCATTCTGTTCTAAACATTCGAGTTTTCTTTGGCTGATTATGCGTTGCTGTCCTCCCTGGGCTGGCCTCGTTCACGGCATTTATCACCCCCTGCCCTTTGCTGTTTGAATAGCTGGAGTGTCCTTTGTTCCCCCTGCTGTTCTTCAGTCACTGATATCTCCCAAAGAAATGCCTCTTACTGAGGCTTTGTTAAACTGACACAATCAAATGCATGTGACTTTTATCACCTGATGAATGGGCTTTTTATGTACAGCCCTGAAAACCTGCACTTGACTTTCGCTTTCCCTTAAAAAAAACCCCTATAATCCTTTATTGGGGGGGGGGCACAAAAGGCTGCTTTCTTCACGTTTATCCCAACCACCGCAGGCCTGTGCTCTTGATTGATGGGATGGTTTTGTTTTTGTTTTCAACTTTCCTGCCTCTGTGCCCCTCTGTACATTTGCAGTGTGTGGCCTGGAAGCGTGTCTGTGAAATTTTTGGATCTTTTGCTCTGAAGCATTTGGTACTGTGCAGAGAATAATGAAGCGCGGCGCTTGACTCTTCTGCCAGAGGAAGGGTTCTTCCTTGGCAAAAGCCCAGCTGGGGCACTTTGTTGAGCACTCGGGGCCTGCTGAATTCAGATGTTTTACCGGGGGGGAGTCTGATGTCTCCCTGCTATGGCAATCTGTATGTGTGAGTTAAAATGACAACAAAATTGGGAAGAAGAGCAGAAACTAGGAATCCTGAGTCTGAATGAGGGAAATATTGAGAGTTCACTGTACTTGTTTAAGAAGAAGAGTTGGTTTTTATATGCTGACTTTTTCCACCAGTTAAGGAAGACTCAAACAGGCTTACAATCACCTTCCCTTCCCCTCCCCACAACAGACACCCTGTGAGGTAGGTGTGGCTGAGAGAGTGTGACTGGCCCAAGTACACCCAGCTGGCTTTGTGTGTAGGAGTGGGGAAACAAATCCAGTTCACCAGATTAGCCTCCACCATTCATGTGGAGGAGTGGGGAATCAAACCTGGTTCTCCAGATCAGACTCCACCGCTCCAAACCATCGCTCTTAACCACTACACCACGCTGTGCTAGTAAGGAAGAAGGCGTACTCTGGTTCGCGTCTGAGCAGGTGGAATGAAGCATGTAGCTCAGATCTCAGCGGGTTCTTGCCCTTGAACAGTTGCCCAATTCTGTATTTGCATAAATAATATCCTCCAACAGTTTCCCCCTCCACCCACATCTCTATATTGAAATGTCTCCTGCTTTTCTTTCTAGTGGACAGGTTCTTCCCTTTCCAGATTTCCGTCCTTGCATCATTGGACGTGCCGGCTTCTGAAGGCAAGCGCAAATTAGGTCTCAGATCCGCCTTGGTGTCGTTTCTCCTCGTGCTATGTATTCATCGGAGTTCTACTTAACTTGCTGAACGTGGCTTGGCTGTGGCTGCCACCAGTTTTAAACTGCTCAGGATACTCTTTGGAACTCTTTCCTGAGTTGTGGAAGGGGGGATCATGTGAAAGGAATGCGAAATGCTTGGTATCCTGGATATTTTACCTTTTAAAGAAAAAAGAGATGGCCATTTTAAGAACTGTGGTCACTTAAACAAACAGAACCATACCCATACTGGTAGTTACTTGGTAGGGAGTTTTCACTGATTTTTCCCTTAGTTCTTATGACCTGGCATAGGTTTTTTATTCTTAACTGGAAAAAAAAATGCAGTGGGTGGCTTTGCTTGCTTTTATTTTATTTACGTTATTCATACTCCGCCTTTCTCACTTGGACTCGAGGCTGATTTAGGGGTGGCAGCCTCCAGATGGGACCTGGGGATCTTCTGGAATTATCGCTCATCTCCAGACTACAGAGATCTGTCCCCCTGGAGAAAATGGCTGCTTTGGAAGGTAGACCCTGTGACATTGTACCCCACTGAGGTCCCTGTCCTCCTCGAGTTCCATCCTCAAATCTCTAGGAGTTTCTTAGCCCTAGATCTAGCCCTACACCCCTGTCTCCTGCCGTTAGCCAGGGAGGACCTGGCAACCCTAGGCAGATTACATAGTGAGTCAATACAATCAATATAGAGAAATTCTGCAACTTCAGGCTATTTGTATGGGAATTCCTTTGCAAGGTTTCACTAGTGCAGGGCTGCAAAGCTGAGATTCTGCCTACCAGCTGGTTTCATAAGTTATCTCTTGCTGAGATGCCCATTAGAAAGGCAAGAAGTTCTTGTTCACTGCCCAGAGCAAAATATTTTTTCCAAACAAAACTCACATTGCAATGAGCTTGCTTCTTTGATGAGGTGGAGGAAGGGAAGGATGATGTGATTAGCCGCTTTGGATCCTGAGCAGAAAGAATAGGGGGATATAAGTGTCAAGTAAGATGGCATCTGCCTCCCGGCTGCATTCAGGAAGGGGGAACCACCTGCGGTGTATCAGTACTTATTAATGCCCAAAAGGTGCTTGAACTGATGTTAACTGCCTGTTCCTCTTTCCACCCCTTTAACATGCTTGATAAACCCTCACTGCTGAATTCTCCTTACTCCTTTTTCACAGTGAGTAGCTTCACTTAGCAAGTCAAAGCCAGACAGCCTGTCTCTCCTGGCCACAGCTGCTTTTAGAATTAGCATATGGACAAAAGAGGTTGGGGTGGGGGAAGAGCTTTTGAGAGCCTTCTGGGGCAGGTGCAGCCCTTCAGCCTGCCCAGAATGCTCCAGTCATTCCCCAAATAAGATGTACATTCGGCCTCCTTGTGTTAATATTGAACTCCAGCAAACAGACCTGCAGTGCCTGGTTATGTTAATCAAGCAAAGCTCTGTTTGGCTGAATACACAGAAGGGGAGAATTGAAATGAGAGAACCATAATAAGGTTGTAAGGGCAAGTTTAAAATGTGAATCATGAAGCTCTATAACTGCCAGCAACCTCCCATGATTGGAGAACAATGCTAAATTCCACAGTGTTAGAGGCATTCTGGCATATTTTGGTTGTGCGTTCTAGTCACGATGCATACCTACTCTCTAGTCATGATGCATACCTATTCTCTCCAAGATCAGAGGAGCATGCCTGTTATATTAGGTGCTGTGGAACAAAGGCAGGACAATGCTGTTGCAGTCGTCTTGTTTGGGGGCTTCCTAGAGGCACCTGGTTGTCCACTGTGTGAACAGACTGCTGGACTTGATGGACCATGGTCTGATCCAGCATGGCCTTTCTTATGTTCTTGTGAGCACCTGAACAGTGCTGCTTTCTTTCTCCCCACTGGAAGTATCACTATGTACTCAGTTACATATATTACAAATGTGTGTGTCTCCCTCTCAGGGAAGCAAACAGTCTTAGATATGTGGCTTAGGGAAGTAAGTTAATGTTCAGCATGCTTTGATAAGAGTCCTGCAGCATAACGCCCTTGTTATGTTCTTCACAAGCTTGTCTTCTGTCGGTGTTTGTTCTGATACTAGGCCCACTTCTTCCTTCACCTTCCACTCTTTGTGTTATGGAACCCTATAAACTTTCCCTAGAAGTTAAAATGACTAAACTGAGGCTACCGTACTTCGATCACATTATGAGAAGACAAGAGTCACTGGAAAAGACAATCATGCTAGGAAATGTTGTAGGCAACAGGAAAAGAGGAAGACCCAACATGAGATGGATTGACTCTCTATAAATTTATAATTAGAATAGAAGGAATTTACTATGTAAACCATATTGATAATGTAGAAGACTTTTTGAGATGTATGATGAAACAGAGTCCCTGATGGAGTATAAATTGTGTGAATGGATGTGTGGTTTTATGTTTGTTATGTTTGTATATATTGAAAATTTAATAAAATATGTATTAAAAAAAAGAGATGGATTAACTCAGTAAAGGAAGCCACAGCCCTCAGTTTGCAAGGCCTGAGCAAGGCTGCTAATGATAGGATGTTTTGGAGGATATTAATTCATAGGGTTACCATAAGTCAGAAGTGACTTGACAGCACTTAGCATATACACACACTTTTCTACTCCTGGTTAATGTTTTCCCCTTCTTCTACTCCTGTTAAGCCCTGGTTTCTTCTCCTTTCCTCTATTTTGCTTGGGTTCTGAGCTTTCTAGTCTGTTCTGTGCTCAAATGTTGGTATTTCCGTGATGGCTGTTGCCATTAGTGTTGCAAGCAAAACTAAACTCAGGTAACTATTGCTATACTAATTGGCTGAGAGGAAGCTATCTGGGCTCATCACTATCAAGAAAAAATGTAGGATGAGAAAAGGCGGGGTTTAAATTGAATAAAACAAATCAAACAAATATCTACTCATTGACCTCAACCCTAGATATCATGAGCTTGCTGCTAAGTATTGCTAACCGTCACACCTTCTATACCTAACCCAGTACTTTCTTTTTGCAAAAGTCTTTTAAAGTACAGATTGTGGGTACATCAGGCCACCAGCTCCCTTCTTCTAAAGGAAGAGGGGTAGTTGGATTCGATCCAGTGACTCTGAAACTCAGAGTTCTAAAAGCCTAGCAGCTGATGGTCAGTACAGAGCATCTTAACCTTGACTACCGTATATACCCGTGTATAAGTCGACCCGCGTGTAAGCCGAGGTGCCTAATTTCTCCCCCAAAATGGGGAAAAATTAGGCACCCGCGTATAAACCGAGGGTCGGCTTATAACCCCTCCCCCCCCAGCGGGCTTACCTGGTGCGCAGGCAGGCGGCGGCCCCCCCACCGCGGCCCAGGAGGCCCCCCAGGCCGGTCCTGGCCGGGAGGAACTGTGCGCACCCGGCGGGGGCGGCGGGGCGGCCCTGCAGCGGCTGCAGGAGGCCCTCCCAGGCTGGGGGGAACCGCGTGCGCCTGGCGGGGGCGGCGGCGCGGCCCTGCAGTGGCCGCAGGAGGCCGTCCCAGGGCGCTCCTGGCCGGGGGGAACCGCGTGGGCCCGGCGGCAATGGCGGTAAATTTCCCCCCTCCCTCCTCCTCCTCCTCCCTCCCCCACCGTATTGACCCGCGTATAAGCCGAGGCTGGCTTTTTCAGCCCTTTCTTTGGGCTGAAAAACGCGGCTTATACGCGAGTATATACGGTAATATAATAGTGAAGGTAGAAAAGATCTCTGACATTTGACTTCAGAATAGTAAATAACTGCACCCAGATGGTATGCTTGCAGTGGGGCATGTTACTCACTTCACGTGTACCGTGGGGAGGTAGTGTAGACCCTGAAGCAAGAACATGCCATGTAGCCATTCGGCAGCCACTCAAAATGTAATCGCAGTTAACTAGATCAGGGCTTCTTAAACTTTTTCAACTCGCGACCCCTTTTCGCCTGAGAAATTTTTACATGACCCCGGGTATATAGGTATATAAAATAGGTATACAAATCCAACATTTACTGATAAAAGCTTCAGAAACCTTTTACTGTTGCAACCCCCATGTTCTGTAACGTGACCCCATATGGGGTCACGACCCACAGTTTAAGAAGCTTTGAACTAGATGACCAGCTTTCTCTCTGCTGCAATATGGTCTATTCATTGTTCTGGCTTTGGGACGCCAGGTTTTAATATCTCCCCTCCCACTCCATGCTCAGAGAACAGGCTGTGCTTGATAGCAGTAGCTTATGTAGAAATGGCCAGGTGTTGCCAAGAGAACAAGGATGTGCCTGACATCTTTGCATCCATTGTGGTATGGCCTAGAGAGCCAAGGAGCCTCCCTTGTTTTTGCCCAGTGCTTCTTTTGGATGGAAGAGTACCAAGTTGTCTTTCAAGGGCAAGGCTAGTAGGTTTCTGTAATACAGGTATCCCGAGAACTATGCCACCTCTGCATGCTGGCATTAAAAAATGGTTATAAAGGAGGCAGCAAGCGTGCTATAAATGTCTGCACAAGTACAAGTTTTCTTTAAAATCAGAACACTGAACTGCCCAAAGTTTGTCATAGGTTCACTTAATATGGTTCAGTTCGCTATAATAATCAAACCAGCAGATGGATGAAATTCCCCCAAATTCCCCCAAAGCTGGGGAGTCAGCATGGGGTAATGGTTAAGAGTGGTGGTTTGGAGCAGTGGACTCTAATCTGGAGAACTGGGTTTGATTCCCCACTCCTCTACATAAGCAGCAGGCACTGATCTGGTGAACTGGGTTGGTTTCCCCGCTCCTACAGATGAAGCCAGCTGGGGGACCTTGGGCTAGTCACAGCTCTCTTAGAGTTCTCTCAGCCCTACCTACCTCACAGGATGTCTGTTGTGGGGAGGGGAAGGGAAGGTGATTGTAAGCTGGTTTGAGAAAGTTGGCATATAAAAACCAACTCCTCTTCTTAAACTGAGGGGATGAAGAATATTTCTAATCTGGAAAAAAAAAGTATTTTCTAATGAGTTTGCAATTCAGGCATGATTATAAGCATCATTTTAAAACGTTGGATCATTGATAGCCAAAAAGTACCTTAACATCCAAGCTGTTAAGGTAACTTGGGTTAGTTATCATTTAACACTCTTTGACAGTGAGAGTTTATGTTAAACAAAAGAACCATCTCTTAATCTTCTGTGATGTGAATTACAATAGCTACTGTACTAGGCTGATGGCTTTACTTATAAGTGGTACCATTTAATGCTGTAGAAATGCACTCACTTCTTACCATCTGCCAGGTAAAGTTACCTGAGAGGCAGATATTTATTTCCACGGTCGAATAAAATATTACCATGAGGCCTAAAGCTTGTGCATTATTTAAAATGCACCAGGAGTTCTCTGTCTCCGGTGAAAGTGCTTTATGGGTTTTAGTTGATCTGAAATAGGATTTTGTTTAGTTAAAGTAGTGATCTGGGACTGTGTTGCTTGGTCATGCTGGAAAACGTTGTGGAGGAAGGGAAAAGGGCAGGGTGCTCCCTGCCTTTCCTATGTTGTAAGAGTTTAACCAGGAAGAAGCAAGTAAGATTAGTGCTGTTAACCCAGGGGTGGGGAACCTTTTTTCCGTCAAGGGCCATTTGGATATTTAAACATCATTCACGGGCCATACAAAGTTATCAACTTAAAAATTAGCCAACTAAACCACAAGCAGGCAGCTGCCCCAGATGACCCCCCCCCCGGTGTGGGCAAGCAGGCAGGCATCCAACCAGTGGCGCACTCGTCCACCTGGTGGCACAGGATGGTCTGTTGCACCAACCAGGCGTAGCCGTCCAGCCACACGCCGGAGTTGTTCCTGCTTTGCATGGTCGGGGCCAGATTCTACAGCCGGCTCCTGCTACCTCCGCCTGCAGGGATGGAATGAGACACTGGCTAAGAACTCCCCCCCCCCCGCGCGCATTCTGGCCCTGCCCCCTTTAACCCCTCCATTGTCGCCACTTCTGCCTCCAGCCCTCTTGTAGTACAGAGGGAATACATTTCTCCACGGTCCGGGTGGGAAAGGGTTAATACAGTTTCTTGGGTTGTCCTAGCAGCTCCATAGCTAACGACTTTTCTGCAAGGGGGAAAAAATTCCTTTTCTCAGCAAAACAAACTCACACCCACTTTGAATAGAGGCTATTCCTGTCCTCAGGAGGGGGTGGACTGCCAGTCTTAGATCCTTCTGAGTTAGAGATCTGCCAGGACCCACAAAGGGCAAGACCAAATGATTTTGCGGGCCTTAAATGGCCCCCAGGCCTGATGTTCCCTACCCCTGTGTTAAACTGTTGCTTATGGGCTGCAATGTTTGTGAAAAATCTGGCTTGTGATCGTAGAAGGAATTTTCATATTTAATCTTGTTTTGCCTTGGTAGTGTGCTTGCTTCTACTTAGGGGTTGCACTTTGTCAGCTTATCGGAATTTCATGCGTGTGTGTTCTGAAAGGTCACTTGTGGGTTTTTTTTGGGGGGGGGGTTATATTAAGAGTTCACATAGGTTACACAGAAGTGAGTCTGGAGAAGTCTTGGTACCGGCTATGTAACGCTGCAGCTTTTGTGTAAGGCCTTGAATAATGCAATACATGTAAGTGACCTACTCTGCTGACATACTACAAACTGCTTACATTATGAACAAGAAGCATTTCCATTCATTCCAGCAGGACGCTACAAAATGAGGGTTAGGAGCTATACTCTTTCCCCAACCTTTTGAAGGTGTTACCATACTCCAGATATTTAATAAACAGAGACAGGAAGACTGCCAGGCTGGTGAGAAGTAGGAAACACAAAATGAAACCACAATCCTTTTATTTCTTCAAGCATCACATAGAATGGTGCAGCTTGATTCTGTTGTAAGCAGTCCAGTTCTTAAGGTGATCTGGGCCTTGGTCATGTTTTCAGCATGCCCCTGCTCCAGAGACTGCAGCTGGGGGGGGGGGCAGGACGCATGGCAATGCAGGCTGAAAGAGTGAATTCCTGGTGCAAAGTCACTCAGTGTGTTTGGTGGTAGTGGAATTTGAAGATGGGACTTGCTATTCCTTGTCCACCACTTTACAAAATACCACACTGATTCTTTTTAGCCGCTCACTTTTGTGTACGCGCGTGCGCATGCGTGTGTTCTTCTGGGTTGACATAAAGGTAAGTCTGATCTGGTGTGGTAGATCCAGCTTATGTTCGTGTGCGTGGAGTTCAGGGTGAATTGACTTGTTTCAGGGTAAGATATAGCAAAAATATTGCTATGAATGTTATGGAAGGGAAGGGCTGTAACTTCCCTGTAAGCAGCAGAAAATGGGCAAGGGCTGAACTGGCCACAGCAGTGTGAGTAACAGCTCTGTTTGTATAAATGGAAGCCCCATTGGACCCCAATGTGTATTTGGGGTGTGAGGTATAGGGAGAAGGATTGACTCTTTCACCCCCAGTGCCCTTTTGTCCTTTGAATTGCTTGCTGTTTGCCCTGTGATGGGGGAGTGGAGAAGCAATTTAGGCGGTTGCCTGTATTTTAAATTAATTTCATTGGCAGGTGCATTTTTGTACTGCCATTGAAGGACTCTGACCTGCTGAGGTGGGTGGTCTTGAAGCTTGGGAAGTGATGGAGTTGTCTTTTATGAACTGAATTCAGATGAGTTGATAACTTGGGAAACCAGCAATGGTCCATAGCACAGTTGGCACATTGCGTGTTTTGAATGTAGAAGTTCCCAGTTTCTATCTCCATTTTAAGGATCTTGGGTAGAGGGACTGGGCAAACCTGAGAGAACTTGGAGAATGGCTGCTTATCAGTGTTAACAATACTGAAGGGGGAGGGGAAGAGCAATGGCCTGATTCATTAGAAGGGAATTTCATATGGTTTCAGAGGGTAGCTGTGTTAGTCTGCAGTAGATCAGTTACGTACAAGTCTAGTAGTGCCTTAGAGACCAATAAGATTTTTGGGGTGTGAGCTTTGAGAGCTCTCTTCCTCAGATATGAAAATCTTGTTGGTCTCCATGATGCTACTGGACTCGAATCTGGGAATTTCATACATAATCTGTATAAGCAACGCCAAAGATGTTTGGAGCTCTAACAGTCCTAAGAATAAAAACCAACCAATGTAATAATGAGTTTGTCTGATTTTAATTCTTCTTGTGCACACTGCTGGATTCACATAAGGAACTTGGGCACAGAAGCTATGTTGAGCAGTTCTTTTTAGACAAACTGGTGGTGTGTTGACAGGGTTCATACAAGTGCAAAAATAGAATGCGTTCATGCTATGCACTGACCTCTTATTTCACCTTTTAGCAAAATACACACTGTAACATTCAGGGTTTCTTTTCCACTCTGGAAATACTGGCCACATAGTGAAAAATTTTCACCCTTTCCTCCCCCATTTCACAAATTGGGGGACGTTACTTTCACCTCTGGAAAATGCAGAAATTTCACTTCTGGAAAACACAGCTGGGCAACCTGGATTCTGGGAATAATCTCAATTTGTACGGTTGATGTCACGTTTAAAAACTGCTTTTCAACTTTTGCGCTAACACTCTGTTGCAGAGTTCTGACGATGCCAGGGAAGATGACGTGGCACAGGAAGATGAAGGATTTATGGGGATGCTGCCTCTCCTCCAAGCCCATCACGCCATGGAGAGAATGGAAGAGTTTGTGTGTAAAGTAAGTGATGTCAAAGCAAAAGGCCTTCCACACAGCAGTGCCTTTTACATAGCTGGAGGATCTTGTGGCTAGCAGTGCATGTCCTTGTGGCGGCAAAAAACCAAGTCTCAGTGGGTGGCCACCAAGATAGTCTGTTGCCTCAACTGTTATTGTGGCACCGTTTTGGGATTTTGGGCCTCCTGTAATTGGATGAATTGGACAGTTTAGCACAATGGGGATTACATGTTGAAATGTGGGATTAAGCATGATGGTACAACTGTTGAGTCTTCTTTTGGAAACATCTGTGGAAGTGCAAGCAAAATAATGCGCTCTGCCTTGGGTGTTTCTGGGTCAGAGAACTTTAATTTACAAGGTCAACTTTCTTTCTACACCTTCTCTTTTCAAGCCTTGCAAATCTTTGTTTTCAGATTACCATTTGTTTCCCTTGTGTAGCAGAGTCATTGTGTCCACCTTCCAAGTTCTATTGAAATTCCACCCCAGGCAAATCTGTTGTGAGCTGTGTAAATATTCCTGGTCTTGACTTTCCTTCCTTAACTTAAAGGGAACCAGTTCTGTATTGGTGCCTGGCTACTGGTACTAACTTCAGACTGAGAATTAAATTAGGTCCTGCCATTTCCCTTTTTTTTCTCTGTGAACCATCAGAAGGAGGATCCTGGAAACCAAGAATTTACTAACATACATTTAGAAAAATCCTTATAAGCTTCCACTGTAGCAAAGCTGGTGTAAGCACTGCATGTTGACCGATTTCTTTAGTGTAACAAGCCCCTTGTGCTTTGTGTGGTTCTTGTTTGGGAATGAGAAAAGCCCCCAGTCCAATGGTACGGTTGGAGAGTCCCTGAAACGGCAATCTTGCTGGAGCAAAGTAGGTCCAGATCTGGTCAGTGTTTGAATGAGAGGTCCCCTGGTAATAAACATTGCTTTGATTCTATAAAATAAATGCTCACATGTGCGGACTTGCTATGCACATTGTAAGGGCTGCTTTTTGCCATGTGTATATTATGCCTATGATGAGAGCAGTAGCTGCTCAGTAACTCCCTCTTGACTCTGTTGGTATGCTTGTGCCCATATTTGTTTTTAGATTCCGTTCTTCACCTAAAAAAAAACCACACAGTTAATACCCCAAGATACTTGTCATCTTTCTTCAAGGGAATTTTCCAGTGGAGGCTTATTTTGCATTGCAGAAAGTTGTAATTATGAACAGAATCATCAGATTCTTAGCTGATCTGGAAATGGTGACTAGCATTCAAGTTCAGGATTATTTTTCCAAAATGCTCTTTTTTCAAAGTGCTCCTCAGCACTTGTAAGTGGTACATACCAGAAAGAGGCCTGAGTTTATTGTTAATTATGTTGTTGCGTTGATGGTCCTTGTGGCATGCGTGAGCACAAGCCCTTGCTGGCGTCTTAAGTAGATGGGCAAGTACAAGGACATCCTGATCTACAGGCTCACGAACACGTGGATTTCAGATGTACATGTCACGCCCCAATGTGTGCAAAATCTTACTGCTGTTCAGCTCTGTGAAATTATCCTGGCTTTGAAATGAATAGGCAGCATACCCCCTTCTCTCCCCCACTACATTACACTGTATGCATCTATTGGGCTTCCCACTGAGGTTTGAATTAGATGGCAAGTGCATCTGAAAACAATAGTAGAGGCTCTGGCTTTCCAAGGTCCAGAACTGGTGTTCTTGCTCTGAGAAGGAGGGCATCTTGATATTGGGTGATATGCATCAATTGCTCAGGGAGGCAGGGCTAATTTTGTCACTTCCTGTCTCCCGTATGGGAATTTCCCAGGCTCAGTTTGCTTCTTGCCTCGAAAGAGAGAACAGTTGGGAAATTGTTCTCTGCAGCAGATTAATTTCCCTTTTTTGTTCTCACTTTTCTTCCCATTTCTTTCAGTTTGACGCAGTTAGGGAGAGAGTTACTCACTTTAATGATTCTTCTCAAATGACCAATAGGTCTTAAGCAGGAGGGAGAGAGTTACAACTCCCCCAGTCGATTTGTTTCTTCAGCTCTCCTCTCAACCTGGCTTTGCCAATATTAGGAGTGATTCTAGCACTGTCTAGCTAATGCTTCAATAACCAAACCATTCTTTGGAGCCACGTTTCTTTTCAGTCCTCTTACTTACTGCATGTAAATGTTTGCCTCTTTCCTAGCAGTCCATGAGGGAATGCAGCAATGGGAGACTTTAGTCTTACCTTCTTACATCCTACAGGTGTGGGAGGGCAGATGGCGTGTCATCCCCCATGATGTCTTGCCTGATTGGCTAAAGGACAATGACTACCTGTTGCATGGACACAGACCACCCATGCCCTCTTTCCGGGCTTGCTTCAAAAGCATTTTCAGAATACACACCGAGACTGGCAACATCTGGACACATCTACTAGGTATTAACTTTGATGTCAACATGATGCATATACTGTCTTGTGAGGGCAATGGAGCTTGGAGATAGGGTTTCTCTTTAGCAAAGGCAAGATACCTGGCGGCATGATGCACAAGGGGGCTACTATAATATTTGCACACAAGATTGCAGCTTCTGTTTTGCTTCCTATTTGTATTGAATTATATTTGTATGAGGGGGATACACTGAAAGTACAGCTTTAACCATTGCTACTGCTTTTAGGAAAAAAGTGTGTCTTACTTTTGGGGACATTTGTTGAAAGCTTGGCACAAGAGATTTTCCATGGAGGGAGGGCCCTTAGCTATTGATTGTCACAGTGTGCGGAACCCTAAACAAGCTGAGTGGGAAGTGTTTTCATGAGCTCTTTGTAATGCCATTGGCACTTCGTTGCAGCTCTTAATAACTGGTCATGCTACTTTGGTGCTTGCTAGTAGGAGGAGGATGGCACATCCCTCATTTCCTAGAACTGTGAGGAGGCTCCAAGGCCAAACTTTGCCAAACTTTGAGCCAAGACCCTGGCCCAAGGCTTAGAGCAAGCATTCTGAATCGCAGTGCTGCGGGGTAACTGCATGCCTCTTTGTGGCTGCCTCCCAGAACAGTGTTTTGGCAATGCTGTCCTTGGAAAAAAAAGAAAATTGCCTGTGCTTCCTGGTCCTCAAGGCTAATGGTGGAGCAGGCCCTAAATTAACTTGCCTTGGTATTGTAATTACCGTATGTTTCAGGTTCAGCAGGAAGGATAAAACCAGTACTAAATTTGCTGACTATTTTTAACTATACAGCTGTCTTGCTTGGCAGAGTGCTTGGGTCGAAGCAGAGCTGCTCTAAGTCATAGAGCACATTAGGATAGTGCAAATACAGCAACCCGTTTCTCTCTGCTACGCTGCTGTGCTTCTTCAAGGTGGGCAGAAGAAAGCCTGAATGTGGTAAACTGAGCCTGGTTCTTGATTTTTGTCGGAGCTCTCACCAAAGGTCTTTTATGCAGCTGCTAATGTATTCAAAAGTTGGCAATGACCATGAAACAGGAGCTGAGGGAGAATTCAGTTGTAGAGAGGAAGGGTATGGTAGTCTCTGACTCGGTGAATGGGGAAGAGCAGAGTTCACACCCTGCCATGGCCATAAATTTGTCAGAAAATGGGCCAGTTAGTGGTGAGTAACTTTGAGGGATTCTTCCCCCTATAACGTGTAGCCCATTCTGCCAAAGGAAATGTGGACTTCATACAAATATGGCAGATGCCGTTTGAGTGCTTAGAATGTGACCCGGTGCTCCTTTTGAGTTCCCTTCCAGCACCTCTGTTTCTGTCTTGGGAATTTGGCAGGTGTCAATCATGTTGCTTTTCCTTACCTAGGTTGTGTGTTCTTCCTTTGTCTGGGAATACTCTACATGTTCCGGCCAAACATGTCCTTTGTAGCACCCGTGCAGGAGAAGGTGGTGGTTGGAATGTTTTTTTTGGGAGCCATTCTCTGCCTCTCCTTCTCGTGGCTCTTCCATACAGTTTACTGCCATTCAGAAGGTGTGTCGAGGCTCTTCTCCAAGTAAGTAGCCTAGCGGCAAGTGTGAGTTCTGAGCTGGAAAGTCTGTTGTTCAAACAGTGCCTCTGTGATGAAGTCATTAAACAGGCTGCAGTTGAAATAGCAGTGGCTTGTCTGAGGCCACCTATTTGCAGTAATACTGGGGAGGGGCTGTGGCTCAGTGGTAGAGCATCTGCACGGCATGCAGAAGGTCCCAGGTTCAATCCCTGACATTGCCAGTTAAAGGGACTAGGCAAGTAGGTGATGTAACAGACCTCTGCCTGAGACCCTGGAAAGCCACTGCTGGTCTGAGTAGACAATACTGGCTTTGATGGACCAAGGGTCTGATTCAATATGAGGCAGCTTCATGTGATCATGTGGCTTATCTCAGAGGGGTTGTTGAGGAGATGTGTGTGAAGCACTTCAAAACTCTGGGATGTGCTGTAGAATTACTTAGCTTCTCAGGGCCATGGTGGACACCTGGAGTTGGCATTATGTGTTCTGCTTTAGGGATGGAAGACAAATTTGCATGCACCTTTGAAATTGTGGCTTGCAGGCTAAGATCTTTGTACTTGGAGCTTTTCTATCTTTGCAATGCTTCTTTGTTGTTCCTTGGGTGAGTACACATAATTGTCCATACAGGTTTTGGGATGTGGACCTGTCAAAGAACAGTGATTTCAAGTAAGCTGCTCCATTTTTTCTCAGGCTAAATACCAAGTGTGCTCTTGGGTTAATTTATGCCCATTGAAAAAAGGGACTTGTTTAGCAACAGCTGTCAACTGGGTGCAGCTAAGGAAAGAGACGTGCCAAAGCAGGGTGCTCTGTGGAAACTATGCAGTCTATCAACAGTCCTGTTTAAATGCACAAGAGTGCTGGAACAAATAGGGCTCCTGAACTTAAAGTCTCCCCCCCCCCTTTTACTTCTAGGTTGGACTACTCCGGCATTGCCCTTCTCATTATGGGCAGCTTTGTTCCTTGGCTCTACTACTCGTTCTATTGCAACCCTCAACCGTGTTTCATCTACCTGATAGTGATCTGTGTCCTGGGCATTGCAGCCATTATAGTCTCCCAGTGGGACAGATTTGCAACCCCTCAGTACAGAGGAGTACGAGCAGGTAAGACTCAAAAGATAGTTTTTGGAATGTGTAATGCCAAAGCTTGTGTAATTCAAAAGTCAAGTGGGCTAGCCATGGTAATTTTGTTGTGGCAAAAATGGTGGTCTTCAGGATTTGCAGATTTGTTATGGTGTAAATTTTAGTGGACTAGATTGCACGGTGTCAGGGGCATGCTAGGTGATCCTTAGTGGGTCTGGGGAAAGGCATACATACACACAAATATAAACAGCCTAGGGTTTTTAAAATTCTTGGTACATCTGTGTATTTGCATGTGCGCATGTGGATCGCATCATGTGTCTGATGTGCTCTAGTCCACAAAATGTGTGCCATAATTAATCAAACTTGGATCCCATCTAGTACGAGCAGTCAGGCTCATGGAAACGAACCCTGCCCCCACTGCAGCCTGCTGCGCCCCCATATGAATAGATTCCCAGGAAGAGCAGGGGGCCCAACTGGAGCAGGGGGCTGGCAACTGGTGGAAGTGCTTTCTGCAAGCGAAGCCCATGGTTAGGATTTAAGCTGTAGTCTTTGGGGCGGTACAGGATTGTGTTATGGTGCAAAATGTGTTTAACTTATTCTCCTTAAAGTAAATGTGTATAATTTGTTGTATTCTGTTCGTCTTGTTTGTGTTCTTCCTAGAGGCACCTGGTTGGCCACTGTGTGAACAGACTGCTGGACTTGATGGGCCTTGGTCTGATCCAGCATGGCTTTTCTTATGTTCTTGTATGTTAGTAAACTATGGTCCCCAGCTAGATGACCATGCGCTGAATGCACTTTGTGGCATTCACAAGCTTAGCTTTTTTGTTTTTTCTAAAAGGTAGTAGGAACTCCTGCAATGTCATCTTAGGCTACAGTGTTGGATGCAGAGACAATTGGGTGCGACATGCTCCCCCCCCCCCATGCACCTTCTACTGCTGTAACATTGTGTGAGAACTACTAATGTACCGTGAGAAATGAATTAAGTCAAAGTCACTCCCCATGCACATAGAATACTTACTGCATCCCTGCATGATTCACCGCTTTGTCTTTTCCTTCTTCCAATTGGGAGACATGCTTGGAAATGTTATTTGTGCAGTGGCCAACCAGGGGCCTCTAGGAAGCCCACAAACAAGATGGCTGCAGCAGTGTTATCCTGCCTGTGTTCCACCGCACCCAAAATAATAGGCATGCTCCTCTGATTCTAGAGAGAATAGGTATGCATCATGACTAGTATCCATTTTAACTAGTAGCCATGAATACCCCTTTTCTCCATGAACACGTCCACTCCCCTCTTAAAGCCTTCCAAGTTGGCAGCATATTTTGAGGCAGGGAGTTCCACAATTTAACTATGCGTTGTGTGAAAAAACACAGAGGAAGGACAGAGGAAATGTGCTGAAGCTTCTTTTTCTAGGAGTGCTCCTTTCTTTCAGTGGCATGTCAAGGGCCACAGTTAATTGTGTCCCTCCCCCCGCAGTCCCTTAGCTATACTTTTTTTCTTGCAAGTTTGTATTGAACGAATTAATGGGAGGGATTTGCTGGCCACCCATAGTGTAGTGTTCACTTTCAGAACACTGGAGAAATGCAGCTGAATTTGATTTTTTTTTTTTAACACAAAGGGCCTTGTTACTGTGCTTGGAGCCCTGAGCTTTAGACATGCGCTCTCCCGTCTGCCTCTTGTTGTTTGTGTCCGAGGCTGAATCTGTTCTGTTGTCCCTAGGAGTGTTTCTGGCTCTGGGCCTTAGTGGGGTCATCCCCACACTGCACTTTGTCATCTCAGAAGGGCTCCTCAGGGCTGCCACGATGGGGCAGATCGGCTGGCTGGCCCTCATGGCTAGCTTGTACATCACGGGTGCTGCCCTGTACGCCGCTCGCATCCCAGAAAGGTTCTTCCCGGGCAAGTGTGACATCTGGGTGAGTATGCAAGGCTGCCTGGCCATGTGGTAGGAGGGTGTTTGAGGCACTGTGTCCCAGCTGCCCCCCTGCAGTGGCAGATCAAAACAACTGCACAACTGGCAGGGGTAGAAGCAGTAACAGTTCTGAAAATGCCTCATGGTGTTCGGTTCTGGGCGAGAACAGAGGCTTGTTGTGTGTGCTCCAACTTTTGAAACCTAGTGAACTCTTCTTCCTTCTTTTGGCAACGGGCTCAAAGACTGTGAGTAGGCCAATATTTTCCGTTCTTGGCATGTCTGATTCTCACGGGAGAGAATGGCATGTAGCTGCAAAAATACAACTGTTTTGGATGCAGAGCTGTCAAGCCTTGCCTGTGTTCAGTTTTCTAGCCAATGATGCCAACTTGTGCAGGACGTGGGGGGAGGGGCAGTTAAATTGGCACCAGTTGGTGCATACAAAACATGGCTGCTCAGTTAGGAAGCCAGTGTTACGGCCTTTTCTTTAGCAGGCTAGTACCGTACACTTTCTCTCAAATAACCTCCAGCACTGTCCCTTATGAGGAGCCCCGTGGCGCAGAGTTGGTAAGCTGCAGCACTGCAGTCCAAGCTCTGCTCACGACCTGAGTTCGATCCCGATGGAAGTCGGTTTCAGGTAGCCGGCTCAGGGTTGCCTCAGCCTTCCATCCTTCCTAGGTCGGTAAAATGAGTTTACCCAGCTTGCTGGGGGTAAAGGGAAGATGACTGGGGAAGGCACTGGCAAACCACCCCATAAACAAAAGTCTGCCTAGTAAACGTCGGGATGTGACGTCACCCCATGGGCCAGGAATGACCCAGTGCTTGCACAGGGGCCCTTTACTGTCCCTTATATGATGTTTTGGAACACTAGGGCATGCCTGTGATCTGAGCAGTGGGTTTTTTTTTCCTCCCATACAGTTCCACTCCCACCAGCTGTTCCATGTGTTCGTGGTGGCTGGTGCCTGTGCACACTTACATGGTGTTTCAAACCTTCAGGAGTTCCGCTTCACAGTTGGAGGAGGCTGCTCGGAGAACGAGATGCAGTGAGCATGGCCAGACACCCGGGACTGTAACCAAAAGAGAACCGTGGGAGAAGCCAGGAGTTGACCAGGCGGCTGGTGTGAGCTTCAGTGCCCACATCATACCTGTGGTGGTGTGGAAACTTCATGGGGATTCTAACTCAAATGCAGAAGAAAAATTCATACCTCAGGCATTGGAGTGAACCGGTTTGGAAGACCCAGAAGTTCTTAAACCCTAAATTATTCCTGGGATCTACAGACTAAGCTAAAGAAAGCCCTTTCTTAATCAGCTTCTGTTCAATGCCATATTTATTTGTAGAGAATAAGAGAGGTTGTCACAAAGAGGTGGCTTGGATTTTTTTTCCCTTTTAAAAAAAATCTAGTTTGAGATTTGTATCTTGTTCAGGTAAGTTGATTTTAGATGCTCTTTTGAGAGAGAAAAAATGTAAATAAGATTTCTAACTTTCTGTTTAATTAAAAAGTTTATATAAATGTTTTAAAAACTGGGGTGGGGGGCGGGAAGGGGTTTTGTATAGAATGCAACATGCAAGTACCACACACTGTTTCAATTTTGCACGAACTCTTGTCAAGTGCAAGAGGGCCAGGTGAGACCCCTGGGAAGTCAAGCGTTCGGGTTCTGCAGGTTCTTCCTAGTGCTGGTCTACACTGGACATAGATCCCCCATAAGCCTCTCGTGTCACGCACAAGGGTTGAAAGCGTTGGACTGCTTACAAACTTAATCAGGCTGCCATTCAGGCCTCCACGCGTTTAGATGGTCAAGGGAGAAGATGCTGTCTGTAGCTGAGCTCTGCCCCTTCGAGGCGCTGCGTCCCTTTATGGATACCTCCCGGTGGCTTTGTTGCACCAGCCTTCAGGATTTCTCTGGCTTTAAAGGCACAGCATTTCACATCCCTTGACCTTTGGGGTCTCCTGTCGGAGCTCTGCCATTCTGTAGGGTCTGCCAGCCCCTTTATCCAAGTGCACTTGTTAGTGCTGGGCACCTGTTGTTTTGTGGGTGATCCAGGAGATAGGAACGGGCACGTTGGGAGGAGGAGTTTATTGGGAGTGGTGGCCGCAGCGTTGTCCTTGAGGGAAGAAGACTGGCATTCTGCTTTGCTGATCCATTCTGGATTGTTTAGGGTGCCGCTGAACCGCAGGAGGGCAAAGGTGGCCTGTATTAAATCGACTAAGCTGCAATGTAACGCTGCCATTTCTTCACTTTTCCTTCTGGTCTCTAGGATATCGTTGCGAACTGCAAAACACAACTTGCAGAGTACACACTTTGGATCCATTATAGCTTTCCCTCTTCTCCTTAAAGTAGTGTTTGGACCCAAGGACGCTTGTCAGATTTTATCTCTGCACCGGGCATTGACTTTCCTTGTTTTCCAGGCACTATTTTGATCACTCTTTGCCCCAGATAACTTAACAGCATGGGGTAGTGGTACATTGAGAAGGGGTGAAGGACCATGAAGCAGAACAGTAAGAGTAAGGGAAGGTGTAGCCACTGCTTCTTGTGGTGAGGGTTGGTGAGGTATGACAGATCTGGAAGGAAACGTTTTGGCAAATTGTCTTTATGCAGATAGCTTTCCAAGGGCAGTTATTTTCATTTTGGAATAAATGCGGGTTCTTCTGTGTTTTGCCCATCTTCCCCCCTTCTTTTTTAGGGATTAACTGCTCTACCTTTACCCCTGAAAACAGAATTGGAAGAGTTTAAACCTACAAGAGGTGCTTAACGGGTGCTTGTAGGCAACTTAAGGTGTTTTTTTTTTTTTTTTTTTGCTTTGAATAGGATCACAACACTGAATGCAGCTAGGCCAGATTGGCAGCCTAATGTTTGTTGGTGTCTTGATCCCAAATTAAAGTCAACAGTATTAACTCGAAGCCCTTTAATGCACCGGGAAGACCAATGCTGATTTTAAACCTCCTCGCTGGTGTAGGTAGCCACCTGGCAGAAGGGTGGCTTTCCTAATGAGGGCAAGTGGCCATGCATATCAGAGCCAGGCCTACCTGTGCGAAAAGCACTTTTTGGGGTACTTTTGTATCTGTACCAGCAGAAGCTGCATCTCCCTGTTCTGGATCATCCTGTGCTTGCTTCCCAGATAGGGGCTTTCGCGCCTTGTCTGACACAGCGTAGAACCTGTACAGAAATACAACCCTCCACTTGTTCTTTAACCCTCTCTTGGTCTCTGTTTTAGGACCTCCTGTGTCCCAATAAGATACTGCTTAGCTGTGCACTTTTTTCTGTGGTGCTTGCTGAGACTTCTTCCCAGGTTGGCACCTGATGCCTTACTCTCAGCAGTTGGAGCTTTGCTTGCTTCCTCTTTTTCTCCGTGTGTGCAGGTTTTCAGCATAGTATAGTTAGATTCTGCAGCTTCTTTCTTTCTCCCCATTAACTTAGTGGCCTTGTTCAGATTTTTTTTTTACAATGCTTACTGTTGGAGGCAACAAAGCACATCTTGGACTTTAAAGATGGGGTCTCTGGATGATGGGATCTCATTACTTGTTGTATTCTGAACTTCTAATAAAAACAAAATACCATGCATACAGAGGTTTGAGTCTTGTGTCCTGTATTACGTGATTTGCGAGAATTTTGCAAGAATCCATGTTTTTCTGTTAAAGTAACCAATATGGTTGCTGGGAGATATAGCCTTGAACACTAACTAAGGATGTCAAGAAAGTAGTTTGGTTTCGTTTAATGGCAAGGCCGAAAGCTCCCAAGGTTGTGCTTTCATCGCATACATTTTTCAACTGAAAGGATCTACTGTTTCAGAACTAGCCTTGGTGGTTATGTAGCCACGAGGAGGCACAGGCACACTATACAGCCTGAGACATGGATGCTTTGGTCTTAGGTGTCTTACCCACAGTTCTGATCCCCCAATTCTCCTTTGCCTGGCTGCACACTCTCCTATCCATAAAATACAGCCCCTACATCCCTAGGTCCTGTGTAATTATCCTTCGCTTTAATGCACCCTTTCCCTACGCTCCCTCTCATTTTGTTAGATTTCTACTTGCCCAATATGCTTCTAGTCTCCTTCCCTCAGTTGTACTGCTTTCTGGGACTCTACATCACCTTAGTTTTTATTCATTTATTTAGAGTTTTGCTGCTTTCCAGTGGAGCCTGCCTGAGGCATGCTCTTGCTTTCTTGGAATTGTTTCCTAACTTTTAAATGCCCCTGCATCTATATTACTTCCCCCATGCCAACATCACACAGCAGCATACACACTCCCAGCTTTTCCCAGCACCTTTCCTTTTGGTGGAGCCCCATGGCACAGAGTGGTAAGCTGCAGTACTGCAGTCCAAGCTCTGCTCACAACCTGAGTTCGATCCTGACGCAAGTTGGTTTCAGGTAGCCGGCTCAAGGTTGACTCAGCCTTCCATCCTTCCAAGGTTGGGAAAATGAGTACCCAGCTTTCTGGGGGTAAAGGAAAGATGACTGGGGAAGGCACTGGCAAACCACTCCGTAAACAAAGTCTGCCTAGGAAACATCGGGATGTGACATCACCCCCTGGGTCAGGAATGACCCAGTGCTTGCACAGGGGACCTTTACCGTACCTTTTTCCTTTTGGTGCCAAGTTTTCTCATTTACTGATATGTATCCTTCTGGTTTGCTTGTCTCTTGGGGATGGTTCTAGTCTTAATCCTGACTGTTCTAAATCCAGAACAAAAAATGTCTTTATTCCCTCCTTGACACCTCCTCTTCTGTCTTGCTGAAATGCTGGTACTCAACCAGATGCTGTTGTCAACACATTCATTTTGAGCTGCTGGAATGTTTCAACTTTCATGTTATCACAGTTCAACAAAAAGTATACTGTGGAATAACTTAAAACTATAGATGGCTCTGTATTTGGGATCTAACTCTCCAATGAAGAACTGGATGTTATTTGAAGAAAAGTTCTGAATCTATTGCTGTTCTTTCACCCATCAAGGTGACCCTCCAGCTATTGAGAGAGTGACCAAACTAAACTGCACTATAGGCTCATCCTTCCTTAATTTCCTTCCACTTGGTTGTCCAGAAGACGCTGGACCAAAGACCATTGAAAGGCCCTTGTAAACCTCTAAGAGCCTTCTGGAGTAATACAGTGCTTATATTTTTATCCCATTCTTCCTCGAGTTGAGAAGGTGGCAAGTGGAGGTCTATTTCCTACATCCTTTATTTTGTCAATAACCAAAACCAGGTTAGCTACAATCAGTGGGCAGGCATTTGAATTGGTCTCCTTGCTTCCAATCCAGTATGCTTACTTACTGTCATACGTCTAATTTTGAACTGTGGCTCTAGAATGTGCATTAAAAAGTCTGCACACTGAGGGCCTACTCAGATAGGGGAAATGTTTCTGCAAGTCTGGGACAAATGAAGGGAATTTTTAAGAGTTTAAGAAATTTTTTCCTTATGGTGGGGAAGCTTGATTTTTGTGCTGCTATGTCGTGAGATCTCAGCTGCCGTTGTGAGCGTTGCCATACACAGGCAATGGCAACAGAAATGGCAGGAAGGCACCGCTGTTTGCCAAGCCAGGAGGAAAAGCTACTGTGGCCACTACTGGTGAGAGAAGCAATGACTACTGGTGACAGAGAAGAGAGGGTGGTGGGGATGGTGACAGATGCACAGCTGCTGGATGAGCTGGGGAGGCATTGGTAGTGCTGCAGCAAAGGGAGAGGCAGTGGGGAAGGAGAAGGGGAGGTGGTAAGAGAAGGGGAAAGCTAGCTTGTTAAAAAAGAAGCCCACTATCAAACTTTATCCATCTCCCAATTACAACAACAACCTCCCTACTGTGTCACAAATCTCTTGAGTGCTTCAAATCAGGAAATGCTGAACATCTGAAAAGCACTGCTCCTTGGGGTTGCTGCTGCTCTGGAGGAAATTGCAAATGCATGAACTGTTCAGTAGGGGTCCATTTTTGCAGTCCCTACAGGAAGAGCCCCTTACTACTATGCATTGTCCTTTTGGTTCACTGTACACAAATGGAGCTTGAAAGGTTACCTTGTCTCTCAACCAAGGTGGCTTGGGTGAAACGCTTTAGTCAGCGCTTGTCTTTATATTGGATATACTGTGGGTTGACCTCACTGTCTAGTGCAAAGAGTTCGGTCAGATAAGCCATACGCTGGGACCCAATTAAAAGGTTACTTGCTTGCAAATGAATCAATGGACACAAAGGGCGGTCAGTATTGGCAGAATGGGTCACTGAACAGTGTATCGAACCTGTGGAAGACCAGGAAGATTAAAATGACTGAGTTTGCTTACTTGCTTGAGATCATCCTAGTGCCAAAATGAAACTTCCATTCAAAACCTGTCTTGATCAGTTGCACAGGAGCTGCAATCAACCATTTCAAAGGAATCTGTTCTGGCTGTTTTCTCAAAAGCATTAGTCTGCTTTTGGCAGTTTCTGATGTACAAGAGACGATCCTTGGAATATGAGTGACACAGTATAAATTCAACCTTACTGGAGCCATGTGAAAAACTCTTCTGGTGACTGCTGGTATGGAACAAACTTTCTATTTCCAATTCTTTACCATTTGAATTCTGTATATTAATGAAACACCTAATTCACCTCTGGTAGCAGGCAGTAAGAGGGTTTGAAAAAGTAGTTAGTGGCAAACAAAGGTCATGTAACCTGTTAGCTTTCAGGGCATTCAAAGCATAAATTCTGAATAGGGTAAAAGTTTCATCTGCAGGTGAAAAATATAAAGGCTAGTGTTGGGTTTTCCTTGCAGCTCTTCGAGCTTCATACTAAGTTGCTCAACTTCAAAACTCTCCAGCAAACCTATCCAGATATAAGCATAAGTAAGTTATACTAACCTATCCAGGTATGCAAACAGCCAATTTGCTTTTGAACTGCCAGTATTTGTACCCAATTATCACCTCATATGTTGTGAATGTGGCCTCATTGTGTCTGTCAGCCAGTAGATATTTGTGTAGGATGAAGAACACAAAACAACTAAAATGTCTTGTTAAAATGTTTAAAAAAAAATCCAATGTCAAACCCCTCCTCCGAATTACAATCATCTCCCCTCTACATTGTCACAAATCTCTCTGGGATCCATCAAAGCTGGAAATGCTTAACTCCAGAAACAGGTAAGTCTACTGGGCTGGGAGTGTTCTGTACACGGTTGCTTGCTGCGGAGTGATCCATTCATTCATTTTGCAGACCCTATAGGATGAGTTCCTACTATTAGGTAGGTTGGTCAGCCTCTTCTCCCCAGTGCTCTCATCAAGTTTTAAGCAAGGGGTGGTATGAAGGAAAAATGGTTTTCAGAAACTGAAAGATTCTGCAATGTAGGTATGTTATTTCTGATACCCTAGCTGACACCTAGTCAAAACTTAGCGTAGACCATTATCTCTCATGAGGCCAGTGTGGCAAAACACGTTGTCTGAATACTGTTAGTTAGAAGATGACCGACTAGAACCTGATCACATTCTAATTATTTTGAGGATGTGTGTGTATATGACTCCATGGATCATTCTGCTTAAATCTAAGTACTTAAGCTAGTCTGTGTCCCAGAGTGAAATCAGTCTGGCCATGGTTCTGCTTGTTTTGTAGTCCCCATGAAGGTGCTAAGATCTCCCATCCATCTTTTTGTCTGAATGCTCTTCTCAGTTTTATGACTCTGAAGAAATACCAAGGGCCAGGGACCCAAAGAATACTGCTGTTCAGAAACCCTTCATTCTGGTACATGCCATCTTCCCTACCTGGGACTTCCTCTTGCGTAAACTCGATGCTGCTAAGGCAGGGAAGGGTCAGCCTGCACGCTGATTGCATAGATGGGGTATCCCATTTGGGCTACAGCCACAGTATCTGATTTGCAAGCCCCTTCAGGAAAATAACTCAGTGTGTGAACAATATAAAAAGCACAAAGCGATGTAGGCCCAGAAGCCGTCGGGCGTCCACTGCCCAGTCAGTGTGTGCAGAGAGGTTCTTCAAGTGCTTGAGCTGTGTCCCCTTCACATCCTTAGAAGTCCAGGTTGTATGCCATTGCAGAGGACTCTGAATGCTGTCAGTGAAGAAGAAAAGCTGTCGTTCCCAGGAGAAGGAGAAGTAAGGGCAGCGAGGCGGAAATCTCTGCAGCTCCTCCACAGTCCTGGGCGTTTTCCTGGAAACAGAGCCAGAATGTGGTCAGCGGGCCAGGCGCTCTTTAAGTCTCCTAAGCAAGGGAATGGAGGCCAGCACCAAACAAGATGTGATTTGTAACATCTGAGCTGCTACAGTAGATGACAATGGTTATGAGGAGTTAATTCAGAGACGTGGGAGCATTATTGCTAAAGGTCACCAAGGATATCAAGGCCAGAGTTCAAGAAAAAGAAACTTAAAATTTACTGTGTAACATTAAAGGAGAATGTGGTGGGATTTCGTGGAATTCTTTGGATGCCCATGTACGTAGCATCTAACATTCACTTTTCACCCCGGGCCAGTACAGATGGTTCCCCCCGCCTCTGTTTGTATCTTCACAGCAGTCTTACATGGTGTGTTAAGCTGAGACAGTGGCTGAGACAGTCTTCAGGGTGGAGGGCTTTAACTCATGTCCCAGTCCTAGGCCCAATACCCCATGGGCTCTCCCGTGTGAAGAGGGGGGGGAGAAAGAGTAATAATAATCCTGGCGATAGTTTTACTGGTTTTTTAGCCTGGGTATAATTTTAGGTGGGTAGTTGAGTTGCTCTATAGTAGCCAAACAAAATCTCAGTCCAGTAGCATCATAGAAACCAATAACATTTTCCAGGGTATAAGCTGGATCTGACGTAGCGAGCATTGGACTCATGCAAACTTATACCCTGGAAATTGTTGTTGGTCTCTGTGTTGCTACTGGACTCAAATTTTGTTTTAGGGCAATAGAGAGAAGACCAAAACCTCCCTGCTGGCATCAGTGAACCATTTCACCAGTCCAGAAAGCCTGTGGGTGGGTACTACAACATATGATGTCATCTATATGTTGGGCATATGCACGACATGTGCATATGCAGCCAAAGTAGCCATTATCCTGACTGAAATGGTGAGTGGGAATAAATCTATGGCCCCTTTCCAGATTTTCCAAATTAGGGAAGTGCCCCAGTCTTTTGCGCTTTGATTGCCCACTTTATCAGATGCAACAGAGCTTCAGCTTACCTCAGGATGAAATGCATGGCAGGTGTCTGGCCGCCGTCTCAGTTTCTGGGAGCGCATTCTGTCGCATTTCACTGAAGCGTTATGTGCATTGCCATTAAGGTTAATAGCAGTGTTTGGAATTGGTGGGAATAATATGACCAGTTCATTCCCACAGTCTGTGGAGAGCCTTAATCAAAATCAACCTAGAATCACAGAGTTGGAAGACACCACCAGTGTCATCTAGTCCAACCCCCTGCACAATGTAGGAAAGTCACAACTACCTCCCCCCCACACCTGCAGTGACCCCTACTCCACGCCCAGAAGACGGCCAAGATGCCCTCCCTCTCAACATCTGCTTAAGGTCACAGAATCAGCATCGCTGACAGATGGCCATCTAGCCTCTGCTTAAAAACCTCCAGGGAAGGAGAGCTTACCCCCTCCTGGCTAAGGAGGGCACGTTGGAGCTACGTGACCTAAGAATTCACTTTTCTGAAAGGGCTATGGAAATGCCCTGAACTCCTTTGGCATGCTAACCGCCACTGGTTTTACATAAGAATCGGTCTCATTAGGGAAAGCTCTGCAGAACATAGACCCTGAAGGGCCAGAGCATTCCCACATGTCAAATGCAGAGGTCCATGTGCATGCTGGCACCCTCATGCATGTGTCAGAAGCACCAGATTGGAGCTACCAGTCACAACTAAGAGGTAATAGCACAAGCTGTCTCATGTGTGCCTATGGTTGCAATTTAGAGCTCAAAATGCTTGTGGATATGACACCAATCTAGCTATGCCTAAGTCCCATTGACATCGATGGTGCTTAAGGTAATTGCAATTAACTTGCCCCATTGAGTTCAGTGTAACATACATTGGACTGATCATGTGTGGCTGCAGACCCAAGTCCACCAACTGTGTGGTAATTCTTACAGGCCGCACGGCAGTTTAAATTATTGTTTTCTATGGGATTTTTTTAACAGTTAATGTTAGACTTCCCTGACCTGAATGGTCCATGCTAGCCCGATCTCTTCAGACCTCAGAAGCTAAGAAGGGTACGCTCTGTTTAGTACCTGGATGGAACGCCACCAAGGAAGTCCAGGGTTGCTACACAGGGGCAGGCAATAGCAAGCCATCCCCGAATGCCTCTTGCCTTGAAAATCTGCTGTGACTGAACAGCACTTTCCATCACCCCAGCATTAGACTGGAGTCACCATTCATCTGTTTGCTTGAGACTGTTACTTTACCCAGAAGGCCTGCGCTTGCCCCATGTGATGATGCTTTGGAGAGAGACAACCAAAGAAATAGCTAAATAGCAAGATTCTTGTCTCTCCGCCTTACACACTATGGTTGGTGTGTTTATTCTTTCCATCTATCAGAGAAGAGAAGTCACCAAAACGGTTTTGACTACTTGCTATAACAGAATGTAAAAGCAAACAAAAAAATCTGCCAACAATTGCTTCTGCCACACTTTTAACTTGGTGGTGTGGTACTCTTGCTTTCTTCTCTGCTCTCTGCATCCATAGTAATTAATTGTCGGACCAGGTGATCACTCTAACGGTAGAGGCCAGCTAAGTTTTATACCGGAAAAAAGATATATTTGACTTCTTTATGTTGCAGCAGGACAGGTGGGAAGATACTGCAGTCACAGGCAGCATCCGTAACCAGAAGCAGGAGGTTGCTTTTGGTAATTTGCTGTACCACAAACATCCTGTAAGGATAAGAAAATACCCCCCCTTCATTAGACAGCATTCATAGTAGGACATGGTGCCTTCCCTTGGGGCGAGGGAATGGCAGGAGAGGAAGCAAACAGGGAAGGGGACAGTGGGCAATGCTGTGTAGATAACGGAAGAATTGGATGCCCTTTTGAGGAAGTTAGAACTGGCTTGAAGACTACTATCTTCAAACAAATATTCTTCTTTAGAAGGCAGTACTTTGTGCTTTGTTAATAAAATGGGGTATGGGTAGAAATGTTGGTGCAATTGGTAATATTGGTTTACAGCTCTAGTTTACTTTCAAATGGATTTTTGTCACCTGGACTCTGAGAATGATGTCTCTGTGTGTGTGTGTGTGCCCACGGATGCACAATCATGTTCAGTTTTTACATTTTAGTTTATCCCCAAGAGTATGTGCATGGGGACTTATGTACACATGAATGGGTAAACATACCGCATTGGCGTATAAGTGTGTCAGGGCACCTTTGCAGCTTTATGAGTGTGTTCAGGATAAAAAGGTGTATTCAGTTATCTGTGCGAGTGATTAAGAATGATGTGTGTATGTGATGTGTATACATGGTCTGCTTCTTGCTTTGGTCATAAATCTAGTATTTGGGACCAGGATTTATATGGTTCTGATGATTCACGGCTGTATCTAAATGCCTTTCAATGCTTCCTGATTACTGTGCTGAGTTCCTTTCTCAGCTGCTGAAAAGTGAAGTGTACCTGTTGTTCACAAAGATGGAGGATGTGTCAAAGGCAGTTTCTAAAAATTGTGTGAAACCAAAGAGGGGGAATATACATGGGAATCAGTGCCTGGAAACAGTGCTCTGCTGCCCTCTGCAGAGAGCCAGCAGGTGGAGCACTGAAGGTCCAGAAAACCTAAGGGATGCTTCCAACCTAGTATTATTTAGCTCTATGGCTTGGTGCCTGTTGGGTTGCGGAGGTTTCCTTCAAGTGGTTGCCTGTGCAACTTATTTGAAGACGATCCTGTCAAATGTATCTAGAAGGAAATCTAGCTTGAGTTAACCAAATGGTCTAAAAGCAATTTGCATGGGTGAAAAGAATTGCTTGTAAAGTGATACTTGAAGTGCTTCACATACACTTTCTCAGGGCAGGTCAAATGTTACCTCATCAGTCTACTGCCAAAGCAATCTTTCCTTGGGCTACACCCAAACCCAAGCAACCATTTCTAAAAGATTCTCACTGCTTGTGTCCTAAATCCAAACATAAGAACATAAGAAAAGCCCTGCTGGATCAGACCAAGGCCCATCAAGTCCAACAGTCTGTTCACACAGTGGCCAACCAGGTGCCTCCAGGAAGCCCCAAAACAAGACAACTGCAGCAGCATTATCCTGCCTGCGTTCCACTTTGTAAAACTGTTTCAAGAGCTGCTGTTCTCTCTCCTATCAGCTTTAGCTAGGGACTTCAAAGTGTGCAGGATGTGCAATCTTAAATCTTCACGTAAGAACATAAGGCCATGCTGGATCAGGCCAAGGCCCATCAAATCCAGCCGTCTGTTCACACAGTTGCCAACCAGGTGCCTCTAGGAAGCCCCCAAACAAGACGACTGCAGCAGCATTATCCTGCCTGTGTTCCACAGCACCTAATATAATAGGCATGCTCCTCTGATCCTGGAGAGAATAGGTATGCATCATGACTCGTATCCATTTTTACTAGTAGCCATGAATAGTTCTCTCCTCCATGAACATGTTCACTCCCCTCTTAAAGCCTTCCAAGTTGGCAGCCATCACCAAATCCTGGGGCAGGGAGTTCCACAATTTAACTATGTGTTGTGTGAAGAAACGTAAGCAACATCTAATCATCGGGGTTAGCAGCCCCAGTCGTGGTGTTAAATGCATGGACATAGAAACATACCATAAGACACTTCTAGATACCGGTGCTTCTGTCGGGTTCACAGGTGTGTGTGTAATAGTTAAAGTGTCTCTTAGTATTCTTACAATAACTTTGCAAGGGAGACCAGTGCTGGTATCTTCTTATTACAGACAAGGGGCTGAAAGATGGTGATTTGCCCAAGGATTTTCAGTGAATTTATGGCTGAGTTGAGACTCTGACTCCTAGCTGGTGCTCGTAAATGCTATGTTATACTAGCTCCTGATGTATGCAGCCAAGGGAATTGCTCCAGAATCTATCATGATGTTTAATAGTGACTCTAAGGCTCCACTCTGTTGTAACACCAAACCATGCTCAACTAACCTAACTATGACCGAGGCCATTCTACTAACTATGGTAAATTAGGCTATGTCAGACAAAGATCTGCAATAGTGGTGTGAAGTCAGTTTATTAACTACTATTATTCTAAACTAGGGTTTTGTTCTGTATAAGAATATGGATATATCCTGGCTTCATCCTCACACCCTCCCAAGCCTCAGAGACACCTGGCCAGAGTGAAGCCGCTGAAACCAGCATCTATTATGGCAAACCAGGCAAGCTGGATACTGGTTTTTACAAACTAATCATATTTGGACTGCAAAAGCATGCTTAATTCTGCATCTGAACTGAGCATGCAGCATCTTTGCTCACCCAGTTCCAGCAGTCCTAATGAACCCCAGTGGTGGTGTGCCAGGGTCATGGTTATGCTTGGAATTATTCATGTACAAGTGGATCCAGCAGAAAAGATTACAATCAGAGGAACTGTATGATTAACAAGGGTTCACTTAAGTTAACTGTCAGTTTGGTAGGACCCTTGAGAAGAATGGCCTGGAAAAAGAAAGCATGTTTCTTACTTCTGACAGTCTCCACATTCAATGATTCCATTTGTCTCTTTGATGGCAGGTTCATATACAAAGACTGGGTATTCTGTGTCACATGGCTGCAGTGCATCGTGCTTCTTATGTTTGTGCGCTGGAATGGCAGAAAGAGAGGTAACATGAGACTAATTGAGCCAGAGAAAGAAGCAGGAAGGGGGAGAATAAAGATAGAAGCATTGACCCCATGCAATAATTCTGACAGCCACTAGGTGGAGTAGGAGAACCAGTGCATGATGCTATCCTGTGAAGTCTCATGTTCACCACTAAGCACAATTACAGCTATCCGTAAGACACTGTTAACAGTCACTATAAACATGGTAAATATAAATAAGGGAGAAACTAGTTTCAGTCCTGTAGTTTCAGTAAAACAATTTGGCTATGAGTCTCAAGTAGGGAAACTGCCCTTGCCTTCATGAAGGGGCTCTTTGCTAGACAGGATCAATGGCTGCAGGCTAGGGTAGAAATTATCGCAATGCCAATTTCTAATATAATTGGCCAGTTACGTAATTGCCCAACTCAGGAACACAGCAGGTACTTACAAAAAGCATAAGTATGAGACATGCTGCTCAATCTTAAACACATTGGCCTGAAAGTCAGGCCACCAAGCACAAGGGGCATTATTTCCTAGTCAGTGGTGTTAGATGGTAGCCAGATAGGTACAACTCTCGGAATAGCTTTGCTGGGCACAATCACCCAGCAAGTTACATCAAACAGAATTGGTTCCATAAATGATACAGAGCCTAATCCATCATAATCTTCACACCCCAAAGCCCCACTAAAATAGAAGGGTCATGCTTTGGGGCAAGGAGAATATAGAGTGGACCAAGAAAGATTCTGGTGGTTTCTGTTCCTCTCTGTGCCCTCGTGTTCTACGGGACTAAGCAGAAAGTGACAATTAAGAGCTCATTTAAAAAATATGCCAGGCAGGTGCCCACATTCTCATTAAAGTGATTTTATTATGTTTTAAAAATTAGCAATGCAGCAATAAGTGCTCTTTCTTGCATTTGTCCAATGAGTAAAATAAATCTGTTTTTAAAATTATTTTACCCATGGGGGGGGGGGAGTCTGTGTGTGAGACAGCACCTGGAAACAATGCCAAACTGGAATGGGGGGGGCAGGGGAGCCCTCCTTCTGTTTTATACTTGGAGAAAAGAGAGTGACAAATTATATTCTAGGAAAAGTATAGCTTAAAACTTTGAATAAAACAAAAGCAAACTGTGCCCTGATAATAATATGATTAATAGAGAATGCCAAAAACAAGCCTGTGTTTTAATTTGCTGCCTGTAAACGAACAGGTGACATTGCAACATTCTGAAGGACAAGATAAGGCATCCCAACTTGATGGTGGACCAGATAACATGCGGATTTGTTTGCTGGGAGGGCAAACAGCCAGGGAACTGGTGGGTTGCTCAGTCATCAATTATCCCCAAAGTCTGCATTTGAGAATAATAATGGCGTTAAGACTGTGTCTCCTGCAAACATCCTCTACGGCCAGAGGAATACCCTGCCAATCTACTGGGCAATGTCTACTGCCTGTTTGGCCAGCTGGAGAAAGGCAGTGCTGGCTGGTGTTCACTCTTGTGCCATGATAACGCAGAGCAGAAAAGACATGCCACGCAGCATGCATGCCAGAGTGCCACAGGCAGTGGCACTAGGAGGAAGGAATATACCAAGTGGTTGTCTGGGCATTTTAAAAACAAATCTCGGCTATCACTAAAGTCACTAAGCTGCCATCTGGATGTGAAACTTGTGACGTAAAAGCACACACGACATGCTTCAAATGTTTGTTTTTTAACTGCTGAAAAAATTGTGCAGCAAGTCTGTGATATCAGGGAACATTCTTTTTCTTGTTACTTATTGTAGGCATTGGATTAGGACTAAAATGGCAGGTTTGGGACAACTGGACCAGGCCTTTGTGGGGTTCGTGTGGGACAGCTGCATGGATTCTGCACAATCAGGGCCGGATTTAGGTTTGATGAGGCCCTAAGCTATTGAAGGTAATGGGGCCCTTTATATGTCCAGCTGTCCTTTGTCAACAACAAATTGTCGCTGTTTTTTGTGTTGAATATATGCTTTATGGTAATTTATGGACCTAATAGGTATCTAAAGCCATTTGCACATAACAAAATATCAAAGTAATTTTTGATTTTGGAAATGTACATCCAGTTTTTTTTCCCTTTAAATTTTTTTGGGGGCCCCAAGAGAGTGGGGCCCTAAGGTATAGCTTGTTTAGCTTATACGTCAATCCAGCACTGTGCGCAATGATCACATGAAACCATATTCAGCCGAGAAACAACCTTCCGTTTCTTTCTTTGTGCCTTACTTATCAGAACGTTCTTCACTGACTTTCCCTAGAACATAACCCTGCAGCAGAGTCCCTGTTCTAATCTTTCAAATATGAAGGAAACAGCAGGCTATTTTAGCACAAGCTCCCTTGCCTGGGATTAAAGCAGAAATAAATTTCTGCCAGATGGTGCAATGAGCATTGTAAACAGCACCTATTTTCCCCCCCTCTGAATCTCACCAAGTGTTCCATAATGTATGTCAACGAAACCTCTGGGCCTCTAAATGCCACCCTGCTGTGTTCTTCTCCACCCTTGCTCTGACTTGGTTTACTCTCCTAAGGCCATCCTAGTTCAAGCCTCGGTGATATTTGAACCTGGAACATCCCAGTTCATATTCTTAGCCATAACTCCACACTACCTCTCAGCAAAGATGAACCAACATGACAGCCGAGCAAGCTAATAAGGGGTATGCATCAATTTTTCTCCCAAGGAAACTTAATAACATATGCAAACAAGGTAGGAAGCCTGGCTTGGGGGTTTTGTTGAAAGCAAAGCAGCTCAAGGGCTTGCCACCGAAAAATCATTGGAAATACTTTCTCAGGTGCTAAAGTTAGGGCTTGCTTAGGGCACAAAGTGAGACCACGTTGTCAGTCTGCCAAAAAGCACCAGAGGACAGAAGGAATTCAGTCAGCTGCTAACATTGGGGAAGGACGAAGTTTTGTTATCACCTTGAGCGCAAGGTTTTTCCCCACCCTGTTTCCTCCTCTTTACTATAGGGATGCCAATGAAATTAAACAGTGGTATTAAGAGTGAAAAGGAGCAAATGTTTTACAAGTGCCATAGCCCAGAGATGTCTAAATCCAAAAGGCCACCACTCCAGATCAATAGGACATCGGTGGTTCAGTGCAAATCCATTGTCAGCAAGCTAACTCCAGGTTTCGCACCTCTGCAGCACTGCGAGGCATCCTGGGTGCTCCCCTCTTTGACCAGACTCTGCTTTGTTGGCCTCCCTAAAAATACTGCCGCCTAAATGTATTGCCCTGACCTGGATGGCCCAGGCTAGCCTGATCTCGTCAGATCTCAGAAGCTAAGCAGGGTCAGCCCTGGTTAGTATTTGGATGGGAGACCACCAAGGAAGTCCAGGGTTGCTGTGCAGAGGAAGGCACTGGCAAAACCACCTCTGTGAGTCTCTTGCCATGAAAACCCCAAAAAGGGGTCGCCATAAGTCGGCTGCTACTTGACAGCACTTTACACACACACAAATGTAGCTCCTGAAGGGTGGGGCTGGCCCTGACTGACAAGGCACAATATGGATAATAATACATGAAGAAGACTTCGCAATTGCTCCTACTGGGATTTTAAAAAAAGTTTTGCCAGCTTCTGCTGGTCCAGCTTTACCTTGCACATACACTGAAGCCACACCGTTCTGCGATTCTTACGATGAGTCTTCTAGCTACATATCACTTATCTAATCACTGGCATCTGAAGAAGTGAGCTGTGGCTCACGAAAACTCATACCCTGCCAGAAATTTTGTTAGTCTTAAAGGTGCTACTGGCCTCTTGCTCTTTTCTACTGCTAGTGACAGACTAACATGGCTACTCGTCGTGATCTAATCACTGGTGATTTATTTGGACTATTTCTATCCTGCCCCTCCAAAATCTTGCCCAAAGTGGTAAGTGAGAACTCACCATATGGTTAAAATAGCATCTATCTTGGTTAGGCGTACCCACTTAAGCAAAATAGAAGCACCCCCTTTATTTCTAAGTAATACAGAAAAGGCATTTCACAGCTAGAACCTGACAAGCCGACAAGCCGAGGCAGGGCCAGTTGGGGGTGGGGGGAGACTTGGAACAGGATGCTGCGGTTGACCCTCAACATAAACACCACTGGGTTGGATCCTGCTAACATTTCTGCAGGTGGAATGGGGAAGTGCTTTTGTGTGTGTGTATGTGCTGACTCCCACCTCTTACTGCCGACTTCTCATTCCTCCCTCCTTGTGCTGTTCCTGGGGATGCCCTGGGAACAGCATTGGGGGGGGGTTTGGGCTGCAGCAGGATGTGGGGAAAGCAAGAAAATCATGCTCTGTTGATGGAAATCCTTCTGTAAGGAGTAATTTATAGCAGGATCCAAGCAAGTATATATCCGAAGCTCTGGGTATCTTTACGTTCAGTCTCACAGCTGGACTGCCATCTGCTGATCAAGTATGCAAACTTAGAGTGAAATTTGCTAATCTTGTAGTAAGCAGAGATATGATAATTAAATAATAACATCACTGCTTCCATCTGGATGATCCAATCTGAATAGTCACAACCCAGGCATAGGTGTGACGAGTGAAAGTTGACAGCAAGATTCCACAATGAAATCTGTTATGGATGTCCCTCCTCCCAGGAGATGCCGCACTTTTTGCTTGTATTATGGTACCTGACCTGCATAGCTCCAGGCTAGCCTGATATCATCAGATATCAGAAACTAAGCAAGGTCAGCCCTGGTTGGTATTTGGATGGGCAACCACCAAGCAACACCAGGTTCTTGACATGGAGACAGGCAATGGCAAACCACCTTCAAATGTCTCTCTTGCCTTGAAAACCCTATGGGGTTGCCATAAGTCAGCTGTGATTTGATGGCATGTGCGAGCACGCACACACACACACACACACACACACGGTACTAATGCTTACCATGATGGAAAACGGACTTGGCTGCACAGGACAGATGGCATAAAGTGTGATGAAGATGGATCCAGGTTCACAAGATGGTGGCACCGTGGTATTGAGAAGACACACAGAGGGTTTATGAATGGGAAGGATGGGAAATGAAGAAAGACAGAGAAAATGACATGATGGTGAAATTACAGGGAGGGGAGACAACACACCCATTGAAGTTAAAATTTGCCTGCCTTACAATTAACCAGATTGCTGTTTCATAGGAAATAACCTTGACTGTCTATTGTCTTTAGTGGTGACCCAATTAGTTTTTTGCTTTAACTTCTATAAGCCATCATGAGGTGTACGCATTGTTCTTCTTGAAGGCTAAAATATTTGAGACTGAAAATGTTGACATGCACTTGTTCATAGTTTAGGCAAAGAATGGGCAATGCCGTCAGAATAAGTGTAAGCATACCCTGGATTAGAGGGGCAGTGGTTCTCTGTGTGTTTTAAACTCATGTAAGTTAACCATTTTCTTACGAAACTGATGGTTGCCAAGACAGAGACAGGAAGGTATCGTATATTACATTTCTGGTATGAGATTCTTTTCCTGAAATTGTTAACCCCCAAAATGGAAAACAACAATGGACTTAGAATTAATGATACCACAATTTGGGCATTTAAAAAAGTTAGTTTCTGGTTTTGCCCTTGTCAGTTATATTGCCTCTATGCTTTAAAATTATCTTCACAATCATGAGGACTGGAATTCCAACCCTTTAAAGAAATGAAAGGTTGAATTCTCATCATTCCAAGAGCCCTCAGACCACTTACAACTTCCTCATAGAGTATATGTGCACCACAGGTGGTATGTTACCCATTGTATGCTTTAGGCAAAATACCACGGACTTTTAGGTGTTACCACAGATTATCTCCTGTATGTTCATCAAAACACCTATAGGCAGTAGGTGAATGAAAATGATGAAATACTTCTGCAAGTACTTGTCAATGGTCTTCCACCTACCTTGTGTGATATCATACCACACAATATACACATGAGCTGATTTAGTAATCAGTGATATTGAAGTTGTCAATATATTCCCATGGATCTTGAAAACAGGTGAAATGGAACCTGGCGGCTATATTCTCTGCATCAACAGTGTGACGATGCCTTTGCACAGTGCTGAATTGCATTACTGAGTGTAAGTCCTTCAAGCAGGCCTGGTGGCTGCGAAATTTCTGTGCTGGAGGGTGGCTGAATTCCTGCGTACTCACCATCTGCCAAGTTGTCTGAGTGCCAGAAGCTAGATATGTTAAATTCTAAAAGGAATCTGTCAAAAGAGGAAAAGGAAGACACGTTTTATGTTAGCCCAGAAATGTTGGAGGCAGGCAGCCCTTGTCACCTGCTGTACTCTAAAATACCTGGCTCTGGAACCAACAGGGATCTCTTACCTTTTAGTGCGCCCACAAGGCTGTTCCTTAAAATCCTACATTTTTTTCCTATTTGGAATGGATCATTTTGTCTCAAACCTAAAGTAAATTACTGGTAACCTCTGTGGCCAGGCTGTAATTAAGAGTGCTCTTTGGGGCTGTGAGGGAAGCGTACTTGGTCACCTTGAAAGCCATCTGCTCAGCCAGGTTGGATTGCTGGTATTTGGTGCACAGCAACAGCTGTGGAGTGTCCCTGGCAAGTTAATCTCCACAAAAGTATTTGAGTCTGGCTCTTGTCCCAAGTGCAAGAGTATTCGGAGCCAGCATTTCAGTTTGGGCCCAACAGACATATTGATTTCAGCTGCGACACCTATACTCTCATACATTTCTTTCCCACTTAATTTTCCTTCTCCCAGTTAACAAGAAAAGCCAGGTAGCATTTGTCAGAGGCAACACATTTCATCATGAGAACAGGATTTCTCTCTCCTCCATTTATCACTCCTCTAGCCCATCCTTTTCATTCAACAGATAAAGTCACTTATTCAAACTTAAGAGAGGCAGTTCTGGTGATCCAAGCTGGCTGCTTGCTTACATAAATGTAACACAGCAAGTATTCATGCTTGTGCTTATGAGGTCTGTACGCATTGCACGAGGAGGATAAAGAACACAGCTGTTTCCCATTGAAGATGCATGTGCCTACTTTCTCATGTATCTTACAATATAGCCATTTAGACATTAGGAAGAATTTTTTAACAGAGTGGTTCCTCAGTGGAACAGGCTTCCTTGGGAGGTGGTAAGCGCTCCTTCCCTGGAGGTTTTTAAGAAGAGGTTAGATGGCCATCTGTCAGCAATGCTGATTCCATGATCTTAAGCTGATGATGAGAGGAAGGGCATCTTGGGCATCTTCTGGGCATGGAGTAGGAGTCACTGGGGGTGTGGGGGGGAGGTAGTTTGGAATTTCCTGCATTATGCAAGGGGTTGGACTAGATGACCTTGGTGGTCCCTTCCAACTCTATGATTCTATGAAATGTGAAAAGTATCCTTTAAAGAAACTCTGTTTTAAAGTAAAAGCAGCCTGGAACCATTTTTGGCCTGTTGCAGACAGCATGTTGTATGATTTTGGACCAGTAACTCCACAATGAGTTAGATCCCCTAAGATCTTGCTAGCAGAAGAATGCCTTGCATCAGCAGGAGGCTCTTTGAACTCAAAAGCACTGTTAGCGGAATATATCTTCATGATCCAATCCTTTATTCCCCTCATTTCCTGTATTCTTGGTATTGTGCTAAGGAAACGTTTCCCAGAGGCTTGTGTACAGATATCCTCGACCTCAAGTAGAAGAAGAAGAGTTGGCTTTTATATGCTGACTTTCTCTGCCACTTAACGGAGAATCAAACCAGCTTAGAATCACCTTCCCTCCCCCTCCCCCACAACAGACACCCTGTGAGGTAGGTGGGGCTAAGACAGCTGTGACTAGACCAAGGTCACCCAGCTGGCTTCATGTGTAAAAGTGGGGAAACAAATCCAGTTCACCAGATTATCCTCCGCCACTCATGTGGAGGAGTGGGGAATCAAACCTGGTTCTCCAGATCAGACTCCACCGCTCCAAACCACCATTCTTATCCACTATACCACGCTGTAGGATGAAGCCAGTCTGTCTGCAGAACGTCACCACCTTGCCAGTGTGATGCAGTAGCCAGAACGTCAGACGAGGATCTGGGAGACCTGGATTCAAACTCTCAAGCAGCCATGAAGCTAAATGGATGACCTTGGGCCAGTCTCCCTCTCAACCTTTCTTATGATAAAATAGAGCACAGGAGAATCACATATGCCACCCAGAGCTCCTTCGAGGAAAGGCCAGATAAAAATGTAGTTTCTTTTCAAACTAATAACAATTTACAAACATTTTTCTACATATGGAGGAGTCCCCAAAGGTTTGTGTCTTTATTAGTACTGTCAACCAGATTTTTTTTTTTAGTGGATTAATCACCTGTCTTGTAACTGATGAATCAATTATGTTTAAATATAGTTGCATATTTTCAAAATGCCAGTTTAGATGTTTCCTGATACACTGAAGGAAGTGTAGACATTTAATAAACAAAAACGTTTTGAAAGGAAGGTCATCTTGAATACTTTCTTTTTCATCCCTTATTACAGTAACATACCAGAAGCAAAATAGCCACACACACACAAAATAAATATTCCTTTTACTTGCAGTCCCATCTATTGAAATTTGCCCATTATTAGCGCTTTAATCTGCCAATTAAACTCATTAAAGTTTGTGATTATAATTTTGCTGATATCATTTCTTCCGGAAATCCAAGTTTTTGTACTTACATGAGGAAGTCTGTTATCAGCCACTTTACTGCTGCCAAGAAGGCATAAATTGGCTGTTTAAAAAGAAGATAAAATCAGAGAAGAAGAGAAAAATCCTGCACATAATTCCAGCTCTGTTCCCTAGCCAATTACACAATTAGGAAGAAGAATCTCAGAAATAGTAGAAGTATGTAAAATGCATCCTAGTAATGAAGACAGACTAACTATCAAAAATAATTCTGAACCTTCTCTCTGGAAGGGTCAGCAAGCTTATCAGAAATACACAAGAGACTTTGAAGATATAATTACTTCACCGGCTCTCAACTGTAATAACCTCAGTAGTTTCTAAAAGGAAAGAGATGAAGCTATTCATGGAACTAAAGGTTTAGAAAACATTTATGTTTTAATGATGGAGACAGAATATGTTTTCAGTGCAAACTGTAGGGAAATAGAAATGAGCTTTGTGAGTACCCGATTCACCACTAGTAGAGAACCTGGTAGCTACTGCAGAATACAGAGAAATAGTGACTTCTGGCTGTGATGACAATATGGGCAGTTTCTTCTGATGCATGGAGACCACAGACAGGAAAAATAGAGTGCTCATGTGTAACATGCTCTTTGAGTGGCCAGCTGTGTGGTGCACAGAGACCACAAAGAAGTACTCTTGCTCCCGTGTCTGGTAATTTGTCATCACCAGGTAAATCAAAGATTTATATAAGTTAGCACGTGGTCTTTGTGTTTTACTGTATTACAAGACTGAATTTATATTCTGATTCCATCTTGGCTAAAGATCTTTTATTTTTGTTTGATTATTTGTTTTATTTTATGCAAAAATCTCTTGCCAACAAGTAATCCTGTACTGCTTGGTACTAGACAGAATACATGTTAGGACTGTAAACAGTTACACTGTACAGTGCTGAATTCAGAGGGGGTACATAAGATATTTTGTCAATTCGACTACAGTTTCTGCTAGTTGTCATTATCTAAGTAGAAATAAACGTGATCAAACTGGTGTGGCAGACCCTCGGTTCAGGATAGGGTTGCCAGGTCCCTCTTCTCAACCGGTGGGAGATTCTGGGGGTGGAGCCTGAAGAGGGAGGGGTTTGGGGAGGGACTTCAATGCCATAGAGTCCAATTGCCAAAGCGGCCACTTTTCTCCAGGTGATCTGATATCTATCGGCTGGAGATCAATTGAATTAGCAGGAGATCTCCCACTACTACCTGGCAGTTCAAGCAAATATAGACACTTCTGTGTACAATGAAGTTACAATCAAAAAAACAACAACACACAGAGTCTGGTTTAAGTATAAACCCCAATATACAAGTTAACAACTATATTGCTACAATCGCCACACATGTAGAAAAAAATGTAGAAAAAACACCAATAATAAGAGACTACTATTTCCTATAACAGGTAAGTATTGTATAACATACACTATTTCAACAAAGTAATGATCTTAAATATGTTTTTTGTTTTCTTTCAGTCGTCAGGCAGAAGAGGAAGATGATCGTTTCAGTTCTTCTTCAGTTCCTCCTCTGACACCTTCAAAATTCTGTTGGTATTATTTCTTAATAGTCTAATTTTCATGAACTCCCTATGGGTAGTAACAGTTACATCTTATCTGCCTTCCACCGGCTAGTCAGATTTCATGAGGGTTTAGGGTTCCCCTTCGGGATCTGCTGCTACTACCTGGCAGTTCTATATACGGACTTTCATATTTGTGAGCGTTTTACACCTTTTGTACTATTTAACGCTTTGCGTTTTATTTATTGTTTATTTATTGTAGATCGTGTATTTTTGTCCCTTTGTCCTTTACAATTGCGGTTGTCATTCTGAGGATTGCCTCACAATATATTTATTAACAGCAACCCTATTGTGACATTTATTTGCCTGTATTTTGGCTTGTTTGAAATTGTGCTTTGCTTTGATTTCTAACTTCCTATTAAGCACTTGTGGCCAACTTTTGATTACTACCTGGCAGTTGGCAACCTTAGTTCAGGACCTATGTGAAACGTGGTTATCTTAGCCCCTCAAGCGTTGAAGTCACTAGAAGGATCTATTGCCTAGACCATTAAGTTTCCATTTTGTTGTGGGCCTCTTTCTCTACCCCCCTAGATCTTGGGCTCATGACGAGCTTGTGTCTGCCCACTCACAAAGGACCCAGGTAATGCAATGTTTGGTCCATTTACAGAATAAAAAGAACCAAGGTGGCAGGGCAACAGGCAGGAGCAGAGACACCCACACCGACTGTGCTCTAGCATAACAGAACAGCACCAAGCCTCAGAGAGATATTCACTGGCAAAGAGATAGTTATTTGATTTGATATTTTATTTATTTAAAATATTTGTAAGCCTGCTTTGCTCTCAAACAAATTCAATCCAAAGTAGGTATTTATTGTTCTCAATGACACAATGGAACTTCAGAGAGATTTTAACCTGACCATGCACCAAACCACATGGACATTTACTCAAAGTATTTCAGGGCTGTCAATGTGCTCTGGACAGTATGCCTCCCTATCTTTGGCACATCTCTACCTAGCAAAGGAGACCCCAGTGATACCAGGCACTAAATAATGATGTTTCACACGTGAGAAGGAAACTGACCACCTCTAAACAAACCTCTTTCTCCTTCCACCCCAAGCCTTCCCTTCCTTTCCTTATTTGGAGGTCTTCTCATATCAGAGGACCTCTTGTCACCACATCTCCATTCAATCAGAAGGCTAGCCTGTGATTTCACCAGGATTTCTCTTCCCTTCCCAGACTGGGGTTAAATCAAATGCTTTGCTTCCTGCTATTCCACTTCTGCTCTGCTGTGTCACCTGGGTTTCAGCCCCCTCATGTGGGAAGATATCAAAGAAGAGAAGAATGTTGTCTGAACTAAACCTCACAGTTCAGTTCTAGCCATAACAGCTCAGGTGAATATTCATCAGGGAGAGGGTAGAGAGCAGGCCAGGTAGGTTGGATGAACGTAAGAGTGTGGCTGATTTAGATCCAACTCCCAGATTTGTACCAATGCAGAAGTATCCCTAAGAAGCCAGGAAACTTTGGATAAGAGAAAACCAGAGATTTAATATATATCTCTTTTTTAAATGTCTCCTGTCTCCCTTCATGTCCCAGGAATATATTTATAAATGTATGAGATGATTGTATATATGGTATGAGCTCAAGGAATAACAGAAAATTTAAAAAGTACTCAAAATAAGTTATTTAAAATCACCAAACCACAAACACAGCAAAATAAGATGAATAAAAATTATGAATGAATTAATGATGAATACTGCTGCTTTTACTGATATCCCCCTCTACGGAAAAAAAGATATAATACATTCTGTATTTTTTAAAAATCTAAGAAGCTGTTCATCCAGAATTTTTTTTGCAAATTAGGCGCATATCTGATTTGCAAGATTTTATTTTAACAGTCTGATTTGAATGTTTGGATTTCAAAATTTGAATGGTGCAGCATTTTAGACCTGTTGTGGAAAAGGCAACACCTGAGGAGCAAATTGTGCCCCAGGCAAAGGATGGAGTGAAACGAGTCTATACCAAAAGCCAGGTAGGCCCTTTGCTGCTGCTCTGACCAAAGAGCCTGACCTGGGAACTTTAATAGAATTGATCACAGGAAAGAAGCTGGGGATCTTCACATGATCAGTTCTGGCTTCAGGGCTAGAACTAGGAGTTGCATAGTCGGGCATCCACCAAAGCCCACAGTCTGGAAGAGGGCTCACTATGGATCAAAAATGCCTGGCTCCTCTGCTCCCACCAGGAAATGGGATGTTGCTCCAGATGTTGCTGCTGCTTTTACCACTATGTCCCTGGAACTGTGGTACATGATTCCTTTTCCTGATGGGAGAGGGCACCCAGGTGCCAACAAGGTGCCTCTCTTTTTGAGTAGTGCTCTGCTCCTTTCCCAGGCATTTCTCCCATCAAGAAATGGGGAATTTCACCCATTACTACTGGCAAGGCTAAAATCAGTGTGGCAGAACTGGGAGTCTAATGCTCTTTGCAGGAAATGGGAGATCACCTCAAAGGCCACTGTGACGTGGACTATCTTCCACTTCCTGGTCAGACAGAGACTGGAGAAAGTAGAGAGTGACTCCCTAGTCTTTTTAGCCCTTCTTGCAACAACACTGTTTAAAGGAGTACTGGTAGGGGTGTGTGTGTATCTGTGTGTGTGTGTGCGCATGTGCACAGGAGTCAGCAGATGGAATGAAAGAGGATGAAGTGGCAGTGGGGTGCTCAGTGGGGTGAGGACACTGAAGGGAACTTTGCCAAGGCCCCCTAAAACCTAGAGCCAGCAGTCTGACCTATTGATATTTAGGAAGCTCTTAGATTGTAGAGCGTACTTCACTCTTTCAGCCAGAGCTTGCTCCCCTGACCAGAAGTATGAGTGTGATCCTGAGATGGAAAAAGAGAGGTGACCAAAGTAGAAAATGTTGTAAAATAATGGTGACTTCAACTGTTTTCATATTGAGTGGGTATAAGATGTTCCAGTCCTGACAAAGGCAAAATATTTTTAAATGCCATGACTTAGGGCACCTTGGAACCATGAGTCATGAGAACAACTAGAGGGGATGTGACCCTGGTCTTTCACAGAATTATGTTCAGGGCCTGGTGAACATGTTGAACCAGTTGGGAAGAGGGACCACAAAGGTTATTAAATTCAGCATTTGTGCAAATGGAAAATAACCCCAAAAGTATAACACAGCCACAGCTTTCAAAAGCGGAAACTTAAGAAGTCAAAAGGAAAGGAAGAGGGTCAAATAATCTCTTCAGGATGTTTGGAAGCTATTTCCAATAGAACATGTACCACAGATCAGGAAAGGTACATTCACAATTAAAAGGATCTTAGAGTGGTTAATGAGCAAAGACAAGAATGCTATAGGGATTATTGCTAAGAAAGGGACTGAAAATAAGACAAGTGGTATCACAATGCCCTTGAATAGAGCTACATTTGGAATACTATGTATAGTTTCAGTTGTCCCATCTAAAAAGGCTAGAAGAAGCTAGACAGATGCCAGTTTCTGACCCAATTTTCTAAAGGAGGATGAGCAGAGATGCCAAAGAAGACCTTCTAGGGCTAATTGACAAACTGAAAATTAAAAAATCACCATGACCAGATGGTATACACCTAAGAGCTCTTAAAGAATTAAAAAAAGAAATTGCAGCTCTTCTAACAAAAACATATGCTTTGTCATTAATTCCAGTCTCTCTCTCTCCTAAAGGATTAGAAAATATCCAATGTCCCTGATTTTTAAAAGGGATCTGGAAGGGACCTTGGAAACTACATCTGCTTAGTTTAATGTCTTACTCAGGTAAACTGGCAGGATGCACTATTAAAGACGTAATTGTTAAATACACACAAAAATGAACCTTGCTGAAGAGAGATCAACATGGCTTCTGCCTCATGAACTTCTTCAAATTCTTTAGTGTCTACAATCATGTAGACAGGGTGACCTGGGAGACACTGTACAGTTGCATTTCCAAAAAGAGTTTGACAAAATGCAGACGAGGGCAACTACAATCAAGTAGTTGGAGCACCTTCCCTTTTGGGGGCTTTTTGGCTCAGAAGAAGGTGGGACATGATATGCCTATGCAATTAGACATGGTGAAGAAAAACTGGGGGAATAGAACCTTTCCTTCCTCTCCCACCCAATAAAGATGATTGTCAATAAGTTCAGGACAAACAAAAGACAGTACATTTTCTTACAATGCACAATTAATTTGTAACATAAAACCAGGCATGCACTGGCGTCTTAAAGACCAACAAAATTTATTTCAGCATGAGCATTCATGAGTACAACTAATTTCATCAGATGTAAGACTTTTTTAAACAGGTGAAATGCACACTAGATCAGTTGTGTCTGGTGAAGTGAGTTCTGACTCCTGAAATCTTATGCTGGAATAAATTTTTGTTACTCTTTAATATCACTGAAATATGGTTTTATTTTGCTATTACAGTCTAAGATGGCTACCCATCTATAACTAACTTGTGGAACTCTCTGCCGCAGGTTGTAATGATGGCCACTAGGTTAAAATGCCATTGAAAAGGGATTACATAACTTCATGAAGGACAGGTTCATTAGCCCTGATGGCTAAAGGGGAACTCTGTGTTCAAAAACACTAGTTGAGGTCAGGATCAGGGGGAGGATTAGGCATCTGTATCCCTGCTGTGGGCTTTTGGGGAAATGATTGGCTACTGTGGGAGGTGTGATGCTGAGCTAGATGGATCATTAGCCAGATCTAGGACGGCTCTCATGTTTGTTTTGGCAGGAGGCTAAAGTTTTGCCTGTAATCATCAAGATACCAGGTTTAGGACCGGCTACTGGGTTGCAGTTATTATATGCATTCTCACCAAGTCTATTTATACTAGTCAAGGACCCCAATAAATTATACCACCTCTGTTAGACTCTTGCCATGGAAACCCCAAAAGGGGTCGCCATAAGTCGGCTGCGACTTGATGGCACTTTACACACACACACACACACACACACACACACACACACACACACACACACTACTACCTAGCCTATTCAGCTGTTCTTTAAGCCTTAGGAAACAGCAAGCAGGAGTAAAGAAGTGGCTAGTGAACCTTTTCACACTTCGTTAATGTCCCTTTAATGATGTAATCCAATTCAAATCATTCAGCCGCAACCAAATAAAACTAATCAGTTAATCCAACTCTAATCAGCAAATCCTATTCTGACCACTTAAAGGAAACACAAATTGTAACTTCACTGCTGTTATCGTAATATCTGAATTCTCCGTGCTTAGCTAGCACCCTGGAATTTCTGTTATGTTTCACACAGCCCAATAGCATAGTGCAGGGTTAATTTGGAATTCATCGCATATATAAACCAAAGCTATAACAGACACATGTAAAAATGGGAGAGGGGAGAGAATAAATTTTCCCAGCATCTTCCATTTTTTCCTAAATTATTATATACATGCTAACATTTGTCCACAACAAACAGCATGGAACAAGTCCCAGAATAAGCCCTAGAAAACTGGGTACATTTCATACAAAAGAAAGTGCCTGTCCCCTGTATTAAACTCTTGCACAATCCTGCTTGGGTCTCTTGACTCCAGTTATGTGTTTGTGTAGCATGGGGAATACTGGCTTCCACTTCTGCCTTTGCATCATCCTCTAATAGTATACCAAAGCCCTCAGGCTCAAAGTAGAGGGAAGGATGATGATGAAAGGCTCCTGTCCTTGCCGAAATTCATCAGAAGTGGAAGTGTTTCCGCCCTCCTGTGGTCCTCCCCTGTACTCCAGACCTAGGAATGATAACATTGGTCTGGCCCCTTGGCTTAGGAAGCAGATCATGAATGCTGTTCTGATCTGTTATGCGTTTCTTTCTGTATACTCTACCGATGAAGATACTTACACTGAGAAGAGGACGAGCCCCGCTGTGGTGGTGGTGGTGCGTTTTACACATGGCTTGGTAATCATACATTTTCACCCTACAAAAACAGAAGCATGGAAAATGGGACCACAAGTTGAATATATGAAACTATCTTATAGGGAGAGATTACAGGTCCACCCAGCAATATTGTTAACTCTGCCTGGCAGTGGCACTCAGAGGTCTTTCCCACCCCACTACCAATTTGGGGCCTTCTGTATAACAAAGCATGTGCTCTACTAGTGAGGGTCAAAACAGAAATGATGATGGGAGATCTGCAACTGGATCTTCCCACCAATTTAAAAAGGCTTCCATGTGGGGGGGAAATTCAGACAGAAAAAATGTCACCCCTCCACCTCCGCATGGTTTTGCTTACAAAAGCTGCCCTCCTCCCCAGGTATGATGTTGGTGAGGAAAAGAGAGACAGGCATACTTTTCCTTGCCCACTCTTTCCTCTTTCCACAGCTAATAACAGCACCAGGATTATGTGTGTGATATTGACTAGCGAAACCATGCAGGGATGGAAGAGTTAAAATTCTTTTCCTTCTGTACTGCAGCCCTGATCTTATTTGGTGCCCTGCACAACGGCTAATGCTGAAAATATCCAGTCACAGAGTTCCCAGTGCCTCACGTGTTATGGACCTGAGCTATGATTCGTTCCTCAATACATGCACAGTCATATCAATTTGTCCTGCATAGATTCTGGCCCAGACATCTCTGCTTACGTGGAATGTGTGAACTGATGATAAATATAGGGTGAGATCCTGTGACTCCTTCCCACTAGGTTGGATCCTATGACTCCATTCTACCAAGTCTTCCTCCAACAGAGCAAGGCTTCTTTCTATCAGAGGAAGTCTTCCTCCATAAGAAACAGTAATTCTTCACTGGATGAAGCCTTTCTTCCTTTTAGGACAACTTGGCTGAAGAGAGTCATATGATCCAACTTAGCCAAACGGAATCACAAGATCCAACCCACAGTCAGCAGCAATTGCAACTGTTGAGATCACAGGAACAGTGGCTGACCTATACCCATGATGTTCACACATCATCGGTATCATCTGATAATATACCTTGGGGATAGCTGGGTTTTTCCAGCAGTGAAAAAAATCTATTGTGTGAACTGTATCTAACAAGTGAGGGACATTATATATCCCACTGTTAATTCTTCATACTGTCTTTTCATGTTTAGCAGTTATAATTCTCACAAGGGACGGGACATTTTCCTGCTACTAGCTTCCTCTCTGGAGGGAGATCAATACAGAGGAGATGCCTGCCACTTACTGTTTGAACATTCCCATGTTAAGGAGTTGGGTCATAATAGAGCCATCCACTTCACCCAAAAAAATTCCAGTCTGCAATGACAGGGAGAAATAAAGAAGAAAGAGTAAAACAACAACAACAACAACAACTAGCCATAAACCTCTTCAGTTTTTTATGACTGCAATTAATCCCTTCTTATTACACAGTGAAGGACTTTCTGATTGCTGCTATTATTTGAAAAATCCTCGCTTTAAACAGGTGATGCTCTGCTGGGTTCAAATGCTGTTTTGAGAAGTGTGATAGATAGTGTTGAACAGTAGTAAGGGCTGCATACTTACAAGGGAGTAATTCCCACTAAACCAAACGGGATTTGCTTCAGTGTTCAGGATTACGCTGCAAGATATTGAGCTGGGAACCACCAGCAATAAACTTAGAGGGTGGACTAAGACAAGTCACTATTTCTCAGTTTGCTATATATGGGAATTTACACTGACATCCTAAACAGAAGAGCTAGATTTGAGCCCAGTAGCACCTTAGAGACCAACAAGGTTTTCGGGATATAAGCTTTCAACAGTAAAAACTCCCTTCATCAGATACAAATATCTGACAAAAGGAACTTTGACTCTTGAAAGCTTATTTATACCCCAAAAATCTTGTTGGTCTCTAAGATGCTATTGAACTCTAATCTAAGGCCATTTATGCATGGGAGGTTTTGCCTTGGATTTTTTGCTCTCTAGGTGCACGTTTTCCCAGATTCTCAAAACTCTGTATGGGGGTTTATTTTTGAATGTTGAGAATTTGGATGGGGAAAATGTGCATCTAGAGAGCAGCAAATCCAAGGCAAAACCTCCCATGCATAAATGGCCTAACTCTTCTACCACAGACCAACACAGCTACCCTCTGAAACTATGCTAAACAGAGTGACACCCTTCTAATGTCATGTGCGTGTGTGTGTTAAGTGCAGTCAAGTCGCTTCCAACTCATGGCGACCCTATGAATCAATGTCCTCCAAGTGTCCTATCCTTAACAGCCTTGCTCAGATCTTGCAAATTGAGGGCTGTGGCTTCTTTTATAGAGTCTTCCTCTTTTCCTGCTGCCTTCAACTTTTCCTAGCATGATTGTCTTTTCCAGTGACTCTTGTCTTCTCATAATATGTCCAAAGTATGACAGCCTCAGTTTAGTCATTTTAGCTTCTAGGGTCAGTTCAGGCTTGATTTGATCTAAAACCCACTGATTTGTTTTTTTGGCGGTCCAGGGTATCCGTAACACTCTCCTCCAACACCACATTTCAAAGGAATCTACTTTCTTCCTGTCAGCTTTCTTCATTGTCCAGCTCTCAAACTCATAAATAGTAATAGGGAATACTATGGCATGAATTAACCTGATCTTGGTGGCCAGTGACACATCCTTACACTTCAGAATCTTTTCTAGCTCCTTCATGACTGCCCTTCCCAGTCTCAATCACCTTCTGATTTCTTGGCTGCAGTCTCCCTTTTGGTTGATGATGGAACCAAGGAACAGAAAGTCTTCAACAATTTCAACAAACTTAGAAGGATATAAGTCTACTTAGAATGCCACTGAGAGTCTACTACTGCAAAGATTGCCAAAACAATGCATGTGCTGTATATGGATGTTGATGATGATGATGGAGGGATTAATTGCATTCCAAGGTGTTGTTCCAATCCAGTCTCCTTAAATTTTAAAATGATTTCGCCCACGTGAATCTTTAAGGAGGCGGCAGGCAATAAGCTTACTGCTGCATCCAGTGTCAGTTTCCCATGTTAGAAAACACTACCACACCAGCTGCAGGCTCTGAAGAGTCTCCTTTATTGATTAACTTCTAAAAATTGAAACCTTTTTGTTATATGTCGCCTGCTGCAGGTAAGTCTGCAAAACAAGGGATTTAGGGGGAGAGGAGGAGTGTGGAACAGGACGTTACAATTAGGGGAATTGTTATCAAAGCTGATTACTGTCCCATAGACAGGAAGGTAAGAATAGCCTTGTGGATCACACCAAAGGTCCTGTACTTGATTTCCAGTCGGATGACCCTGGAAGCTCACAAACAGAGCATGAAACAAGGTCACCCACTCTCAGTTGTTCAACCGGAGCTATACTGCCTCTGAACCTCAAGGTTCCATTTAACTGTGATGTCAAGAAGCTACTAAAAGATGCACTTCACAGATGATATTCGTGGTGTGATCAAAGGAGGCTGTGCAGCTTCAAGGGCATCCGCACACAGAGCCCCTGTCACGAGCGCCTTAGCAGTGACTGGCTAAGGCCCAAAAGAACTGCTCTAATATTATGCCAAAGACAGAAGTCTGGATTGGCAGGGGTCCAAAAAAGAGAGGGCATTTAGGTGTACCAGACACTGAGAGGAACCAGCCATCCTTTCAATAGCGCTTTTGAAAAAAAGAGTTGATTGGAGTCAGGTTGGATTTAATCTCATCACTTCAAATCAAAGTAATCCAGCTCAGTTGGCTTGTGAGCCCATCTGCAATCATGCTGCTTTGCTTAGATAACTGCAGCTATGCTTCCCGTTCTTTGGTTGCATTATTCCACTGAAACAGTACAAGTTGGTGTGACCAACACATATATCCAGGACACTGCTGGCAAAATTGCCACTTGGCAGGTGCAAAGCAGAAGGAGGTGTTAGAAATAACATTGGATGGAGGAGAGGACTGGGTGACTCAGAAGATCCAAGATATACCACCCCTTCTGGAGAATGAAGGCTTTCATGTTCCAATTGAAAAATTAGTTTTATTTTTAAAAACTTGGTAGGAATAAAGGTGATGTTTTGTTGTTGTTGTTGTTGGGATAATTTGATCAAGTGCAAACTATGGAGCTCAGAGAGATGTAAAGAATTACCATAGTTTTGTCTAAAGCTGCTCCCCTGTTTGCAGTTGGTGAATGCATGTGTAAACTGCCATCAAGTCACAGCCCACTTGTGGCAATCCCAGCATGGGGCTTTCAAAGCAAGTGAGAAGCAAAGGCCATTGCCTTCCTCTGTGGCCTTCCTTGGAGGTCTCCCTTCCAAGTACAGACTCTGCTTAGCTTATGAGATCTGGCTATACCATGCCTCCTTCCCTCACTGTTTGCAGTTGGAGTGTACCTTAAGGCATATACAAAATATTTGGCAGCAATTGAAAAATGCCACATAGACAGAAACAAGAACTGTTGTCAAATTACTGCAGGGTGAAGCTCAAAACCATCTTAACGATGCATACAGGAAGGAACCTCTCTGTGCACACAGATGGTAGCAGACCAAACACCATGGAATGGGCTTGGATCCAGATGACTGTGGCAGAAAATGATTGTTTTAACCACACCACATCCTACGAAACTCCCTCAGCGGCTGCTGTTAACTACGCTGTAGATTTAAGCTGTTTCTTCCCCAACTCATCTTGAGACTGGCAGACAGGCAAGGAGAAAGGATGATGCAATCATTTATTCAAGGGGATTTGGATACAGGATTGTCCTCAATGATGGGACAGCTCCCATGTTTAAATTATGCTCCTGTTGGGAAGAGTAGGTACAGTATTATCATATTAGAACAGGCACTTATAAATATATCTTTTCTCATGGATTTTGTATCTGACAGTCAAGAAGAGAACATGCCAGCTTGCAAGCATTTGTAAGGAATGGTGGTGAGGTTTTTTTTATAGGAGTGTTATTAGCTGATATCATGATCAAATAAGTGGCACTTCAGTATGGAATGATTGAATTTACTGCTATGGAGTGATGGCTTAAAAACAATAATTGGAAAAGACAGGAGAAGCAGTAAAATATTTTGTTTTAATACAAATGTTCATAAGGACCAGGGTTTTGATGTCTATATGGAAAAGAAAACTTGAAGTCTTGGGTAGGATTCCATAGTGTGCAAGCGGCAGAAATGTCTAGGTAAAAAAAAGAAGAAGAAAGGAGCAACGAAAACAGGGCAAGAGTCAGAAAGATTATCCCTCCATCAAGACTATCCTATTTGGGACAATAAGCAGATGGAAAGGAATTTCCAATACGGCCCTGTTGTTTGCACACTGCCGCTGAGGTAAAGCCTGGGGCACAGGAATGATGGAAGGAGTAGCACTACTACAGGAAAGAGAGGCCAGGAAACAGAGAAGGGATTCCTGTTACAATGGGATCAGTGTGGGTGAGAATTCCAGTTTAACCAATGTTATGAATGAGCAGCAGCAGTAATTTGTTTGTAGAGGAGTACAGCTAAGAGGCTTGTATAATGATGGAGCTGGGAGAAGGTCAGATTGCAAGCTATACAGTAACTATCCTGGACCCAGAAGCCAAACATTTTCAACCACAACATTCCCAAGCATACATTTTATGAGGGCTGCTTTTGCCCTCTTTGTAAATGGTCTAAGATGCAGCTGCCAGGCTGCTGTCAGGGGCTGGATACAAGGATCATGTGACCCCTGTGCTAAAAAGATCTGTCACTGGCTGCCCTTTTGTTTTCAGGTGCAATTCAAAACATCGGTTCTTACCTTTAAGGATCTAGCGATGCCATCCTGAGCAGAGTTACACTCTTCTAAGCCAAAGCCTATCGACTTCAATTAATTTAGAACAGTGTAACTCTGCTTAGGACAGCACTGTAAATGTCTTAGAGCCGGGGTATGCAAAGTACCTCATTCTACCATACTGTCCATCCTAACAGGTAAGATTCTCCATCCATGACCTGCAGAGCTGAGGCATGTCTACATTAAGCACTTTTAACTCCTGTTGATTTTAACAAGAAAGAGTTCAGCAGGTTTTTAACTCTCCAAATGAAATCAGGATGCCTAGAAAGTCTATGGAGTATATTTATCATATAAATATATATTCTATCTAGAAAAATACAGTTCTTCCTTCAGGTAGTGCTTCCAATGCTATTGCAACTGCCTTAGAAACTGTGATTGTACAAATTTACCAGACACTTATTGGGTATCACCTAGCGACAGCATTAATAGTTATGATGAACCCTATGCATTACCTGTGGCCTGGATATTGTGCTAGTGTGATACACTGGTTAGAGTGCTATGCTTAAATATGGAACACCTGGTTGCAAACTCCTGCTCAACTATATAAGCCCACTGTGTGGCCTTGGGCATCCCCAACTCTCCACTTAACTTAGCTCATCAGGTTGTAGAGGCTACAACAAGCTTCTTGTAATAAATCACAGTGGGTAGCTGTGTTAGTCTGTCTGCAGTAGTAGAAAAGGGCAAGAGTCCAGTAGCACCTTAAAGACTAACAAAAATATTTTCTGGTAGGGTATGAGCTTTCATGAGCCACAGCTCACTTCTTCACATCTGAAGAATGTAATAAATGTAATACCTACTTCTTGTAATAAAGCATATCACAAATACAGCAGGTTACACAAGGACTAAAATGTGGTTGGGGCATGCATTCCCTGAACTTATTTTTAAAAAGCTGCTGACCTCTGCTTCTTTTCCTTCGATCTAAACCCACCGATGTCTGCTGTGTAAGCAACTTTGTGCTTAGTTCATTCATTCAGTAATTCTTACCTGTTTGGTGAGCTTAGAAACAAGAATGAAGCCATTGTTGTCAATTAGGTAGCAGTTCAGAGTCTGATGCAATAGAAAAGAAAAAGATACAAGATTTAGGAGGGTATTTAAGCTTTATTAAGGCAATATTGCCTAGCATGCAGGTCTCTGTCTTATACAGAGGTCTGTTCCCATATTTCCCAGTGCCTGCTCAGGGTTATAGATAAGTAACCCAAGGCCTGGCAAAAAACAGTCTTTGGACCCTCCTCCTGCAGCCTCCCTAATACTGAAGGTAGACAACCTAGCATATTTAAGTACATTAAATATCAACATAATAATGTCTTATATCATTTAATATATAGACTTCAATGCTGACAAATCCATTAATAAACATGAATACAGATTCACTAGAAGGTAAACAGGCTTCCTGTAAAACACTGGTCTTCAGGTCAAAGGTGAAAGATTAAACAGGTGCAACTTAGGAAATATCAACCAAAATACTAGAGGCCTGCAGACAGGGCAATTTATCCCTTCTGCACTCCTCCCCCCACCCTTGTACCCTGGAAGACTTTGCCATTTTGTGATTCTGAAACTTTTAACAGATGATCAATGTTTTCATTGTACTGCTGTAGTATGGGGCTCTCTGTAGCATCTTTACGACAAAGTACAGTGTTGTATGCAAGTACTTAACAAGTAACTTCGAAGTAAAGAAAAGGCAAAGAGTATTCACGTGGTCATCTTCGTCCTCATAATTACTCATCTCTCTGTCTCTCAAAATGTTCTTATGAAAGACAATGAAACCAAATTAAATTCCTTTTGTTCATTTCACATTTGGGGCAAACGGGGTAACAAAATTCACTACGATTTTTGAATCAGTTCAGACAGTTCAATGAGAACATAAGAAAAGCCCTGCTGGATCAGACCAAGGCCCATCAAGTCCACCAGTCTGTTCACACAGTGGCCAAACAGGTGCCTCTAGGAAGCCCCCAAAGAAGACGAGATTAAGTTCTTCCAATTCTCATGCAATCCACAGAGATTATTGCTGCCTTTCTGCCATTTCCAATTGCCGAACACCTTGACCAGGCACTTCAAGCATGAATTCTGGGGTTGGGCCTGGGTTCAGGTTCCAACTCAAACAAAATATTCATGGAGTGGCCTTGGGACCATCATACTTTTCTCATCACTAAAAAAAGTCATTGAAACAAGAAGAAACAACCCCAAAACAATGTACGTATAACCAATCCTACCTCACAGGTATTTTACAGTGCTAAATGAACAAAGGCAATGCTGTTAGATAGTGTAACCCTGGATCATCAGAGTACATAACTAAACCCAGTAAAGAAATCCTAGCAACTTACGTCATCCTGACAGTTCAAGGGACACAGACCTTCTACACCACTGCACTGGAATAGAAAGAAGGAGTCAAAGAATATGTTGTTTTACTCTGCATTCATATGAAGAACATGAGGTACATCTGCAGGCATTGTTCAAGAATGGAACAGTTTAATTGTTCTACCCCTCATACGTCTTGTACAGATGGGCAAACTTCCCTACTGTTTTTCCCAGAAGGAGAATCATATTCGGGGAGTTAATCTGAGGGTATCACAAATGTCTCACTGTTCATCTTATTCTAAAGGAAACAGTCTTTTCTCTGGTGGGCAGAGACCATCTAGGAAGGAGTAGTTTATTTTGGTAATAGTTGCATGGGCAAACACTTTAGGAACTGGGATGTGTATGCTTTAAAAATAAATCCACATGCCTGTTCCTTCTTTTAATCCGACTCTCAAAGAGAACAGAAAAAGAATTAGAATGGTAAGGGTCTGTTAAATTGAAGCAATGTCCAAGAGAACATGGTTTTCGCCTTAGATAAGGTGAAGCCACTTCTTACACAGATGAAATGATGGCTCTCCACGGTTCTAAGGTCAACTATATCTTTTCTGTAATTTCATCTTCAGACTGAGTTTCATGTACGCAAATGCAAACATGTATCTGGGATTACTGCTTGGACAATTATTGTCTCTGTTGGCCATTGTCAGTTGCTTCAGCCAGTGTGATGAATAGGAACTAAGAAGTATTCAGTGTCAAAGCAATTTTTAGTAAAGGTAAGCACAGCAGAAACAGATTTCCCCTGCTATTAACAGGAAATATTGCTACACAATGGATAGAAAACAGTAATAGTGTTGGCTGCCTTTTACTTCCTGTCAACATTTGACAAATGATATATGAACAGTGTGCTGTGGCCTCAGGCACTGTCCATTTGCTTTAGCTGGAAATTTACAGTAAACCCAAGTTGATGTGTATCACAGCACTGAACCAAACAGGATGTGAAGGGTTAAATGATGAGTAAGAATATCCTGCCAATGCTCATGGCTTTGATAATTATCCTGCAGTCTGTGGTTACTACCACAGGTTTTTCTCTTTGTGCTTTTTTGCTGTTGTTTTTTTGTTTTTTTAAGTAAGTGGTTGGTAATATCTGATATCTCCCTCTTGGACGCACACCTTAATGTGGTGAGGGGGTTTGTGAGTGTCAGCAAAGCTGACAGCAATACCATAAGAGGTCTAAACTCTGTCAAGAGGCTAAACTCCCAGCAGAGTCACTCAAAGCAGAATGATCACAGCTGAGACATCAGATCAAGACGTATCCACCCCCTTCAGGGATCAAAGGCCACATCAGCAGAAGAGAACAGACAATTCCAGTGGTGATAGGGTGGAGGAATCCTTGAAGGATAACTACTAGGCAGCAGCAGTAGTGGAAGGTGACACTGGCAGAGGACCATTCATAGACAACAGCAATGCCACTTCAGCTAACCTTGGTTAGTACTACACAGGAGAAGGCAATGGCAAACCATTTCTGATCATTGCCTACCTCAAAAACCCTATGATGAGACAATCCAAAACAAAAAACATATAGTGCTGGAAGAAGGTACCCTCAGATCAGGTGGCACTCAACCAGCTACTGAGGAAGAGCTGAAGACAACTACAACTAGTGCTGTTCTTAATGACGCAACTGGACAAAAGCTGAAAGGACGTTCAGTTGTTGATTTGAATGGATGCAAAATGAAAGTCCAAAGCCATTCAACACATGCAATAGGAATATGGAATGTGAGACGTATGCATCAAGGTAAGCTCAGAGTCATAAAACAAGAAATGGAATATTTAAACTTTGCAATCCTGGGAGTGAGTGAACTAAAGTGGACTGGATTAGGACTAATTTTCAGTAGAAAATTAGGAAGTGTTTTACTTGGGAATGACAAACACAGAAGAAACAGAATTGCTCTAATAATGAGGCGAGATGTAGCACAGGCAGTCAGGGGCCATAATGCGAAGTCTGACTGAGTAATATCAATCAGACTTCATGGAAATGTAACCAACATTCAAGTTTATGCCCTAACTACAGATGTTGACGGGGAAGAAACTGAAATCTTTTATGCAAGTGTCCAGAAAGAAATTGATCACATTTAGGTATGTGCTAATAATCATAGGTGACTGGAACACAAAAGTAGGAAACAAAGCAGGATCAAATATTGTTGGAAGATTTGGGCTAGGAGCATGAAATGAAGCAGGAGAGTGACTCAGAATTCTGTGAAGACAATGATTTTTTCATTGCGAACGCATGTTTCAGGCAATAGATCACATGATTGTATATGTGAACATCACCTAATGGCCGATACAGAAATCAAATAGATTACATAACCAGAAGCAGAAGATAGGAACAATACACTGAAGAACTATATAGAAATGAAAGGACGACAGATTCCTTCCAAGAAGAAGAACCTACAGTCTTAGAAAGTGAAGTGAAAGCTGCATTGAGACCTATTGGGGGAAACAAATCAGCAGGAGTAGATGGGATATCAATAGAGCTATTTCAAGCCATAGAAACGGAGTCCATCAAAATCTTGGAAAAAATATGCCAAGGAATAATAATAATGTAGTAGATGGTAGGAATTATTGCAAATATTAATGCTACACATGTATTTGCTATGTTCCATCTATATATGTTAGAAATGCTAGAAATAGGGATTGCTGACAACTATATTCAGACTAAAGAAAAGGTCTCTCTGTATAAGTAGATGAGAAGGAACATGATACAGCAGAGGGGCCCCTGTTCAAGGAGAGTTTGTACCAGCCACTGTATAATGTATTTAAAGTAGAATGTGTCAACCAGACAGATAACAGAGTGCCAAGGATCAGGTATGAGCGAAACTGATGGCCAATTATGGGTTAGGAGGGTGTTGAAAATGAGATTCAATGTATTACTTTATGTATGGTCAAACCAATGAAACTGTATATTTATCAAAGTATAAAATGTAATGCACATCCTGTGTTCAACACACAGGCTTTGAGACAGGAGTCCCCTGTGTCGATTTATGGCCATAAATAAAGCTATTGCTTTCTTACACTTCTGATTGTGGTTTATTGATCTTAGACTGCATCAGGCAAATGGATCTATGTATGCAAAATTTCAGACTACACCAACAAATATGGAAAACAAAACAATGGCCCACAAACTGGAAACACTCAATTCATATCCAAAGTCTGAAAAAAGGAGACATCAAAGACTACAGCAACTATCGGACCATCATGTTAATTTCTAATGCAAGTAAAGTGCTGCTCAAAATCTTACAACAAAGACTTTTACCATATATGGAAGAAGAAATGCTAGTTGTTCAAGCTGGATTCAGAAAAGGAGGAGACACTAGAGCACATATTGGAAATTCACATTGGTTACTTGTGCCCAAGAGAGAATTTCAGAAGAAAATCAGCTTGTATTTCATAGATTACAGCAAGCTTTTGACTGTGGATCATTAAAAGCTATGGTTGGTTTTAAAAGAAATGGGTGTGCCACAACATATGATTGTTTTGATGCGCAACCTGTACTCTGGACAAGAGGCAACTGTTAGGACAAAATATGGAGAAACAGAATGTTATCCAATTTGCAAAAGTGGAAGACAACGATGTATTTTATCTCTGTATCTGTTAAATCTATATGCAGAACATATCACAAGGAAAGCTGTATTAGATTTAGATGAAGGTAGAATGCAAATTAGTGGAAGGAACATTAACAATTTGAGATATGCAGATGATACCACATTACTGGCAGAAAATAATCGAGACTTGAAACAACTCCTCATGAAGGTTAGAGCAGAACATGCCAAAACAGGATTGCAGCTGAACATCAAAAAGACAATAGTAATGACTATTTAACTGAAATTGAAATTGTTCAAGATTTCCTATTCCTTGGCTCCATCACCAACCAAAAGGGAGACTGCAACATCAAAAGGAGATTGAGACTGGGAAGGGCAGCCATGAAGGAGCTAGAAGACATTCTTAAGTGTTAGGATATGTTGCTGGTGACCAGGATCAAGTTAATTCATGTCATAGAATTCTACATTACTATGTATGAGTGTGAAAGTTGGACAATGAAGAAAGCTGACAGGAAGAAAGTTGATTCAGTTGAAATGTGGTGTTCGAGAAGAGTTTTACAGATATTGTGGACTGTCAAAAAGACAAGTAGATTCTAGATCAAATCAAGCCTGAACTCTCCCTAGAAGCTAAAACAACTAAACTGTGGCTATCATTCTTTGGACACATTCAGAGAAGACAAGACTCACTGGAAGAGACAATAATGCTAGGAAAAGCTGAAGGCAGCAGAAAAAGAGGAAGACCCAATATGAGAAGGATTCATTCAATCAAAGAAGCTGAAGGCAGCAGAAAAAAAGGAAGATTCAATATGAGAAGGATTGATTCAATCAAAGAAGCCATGGCCCTCAATTTGCAAGACTTGAGCCAGGCTGTTAATGATATTTTGGACATTTTGGAGATATTTTGGACATTTTGGAGATATTTTGGACATTTTGGAGGACATTAATTCATAGGGTCACCATAAGTCAGAAGCAACTTGAGAGCACTTAACACATACACAATATCTAACACTCACAACCGAAAAAATGACACGACGTTGTTTTCCTTAATTCAAGATCAACTAAAGTAAAGGAAGAATATAGGCTGTTTCTTGCTGTGGATCATCCATGTTATGGTTCAAATGTTATCCACACAGAACACATACCAGGCAGAAAGGAAAAGTTACCAAGACTACTCTGTGGTAAACTCAATGGCTTAGAGAAGTCTGTCATTAAAAGTACAGCCACTGGTAATCAAACCAACAAGTAGGAAAGGACGTCTGAGTTAAAATGATCAGGTAAAAGGGCAGGTCTATATTCTTCTTCTTCATCTAATTAAAACATGAAGGAAAATGCGGATGGATCCTCTAAAATATTTACCTTTCCACAGAGAATCCAAATCCCAGTTGTAACAGTACAAACTTATGAGCAACAGCCATGTTTTTTCTATTAATGATACAAAATGCATGAGAAGAAATAATTGGGGACTTGGTAATGTTATATAAATCAGAGTTAGTAAAAGATCTCCAAGTGTGTAAGGAAGCAGTCTATGTGAGGGGAGAACCATCACCTTCGTTTAGATCTCTTTAAAATCAAAAACGTAGGTCTTCGCCATGGCAGAGAGATTACAATATGTTTCTGTTTGATACAGAAATTTGCTCAATTTGTATTTCATTAACCAAGCTGTCATCTTGGCTGTAAATTTGCCTACTGCCTTGTCATTGTGCATTAGGCCAAAAAGTTATGTAACCCAGACAGCTAATTTGAGATGTAGATTCAAATCACTTAGCACCTACTGTATCCCATTTCTTTGATTAAGCTGTACTGTCTTGTCAAACAGGAATGCAAATATTTCCTGGAAATGAGAACTGATTGTGATAATCACTAGCTTGTTTACTCTTCCCGTGCCCATTTGCATACTTATTAACATTCATGGTGAGCTGCAGAAATGCCAGTACATGTTTCCGATTGGCTTTGCACCATGTGAGGTTTCATACCTGTCACGTGGACAATTTTTTGGGGGGGCAATATAAAGGCTGTTCCATCTTGGTGTAATGTAGTCAGCTGAGATTAGATATTATTCTGTTTTTCTCTAAATAAAAGCACATGCCAGAGGATTAAGTCCCAGAGAAGTTTACTAGAAGCCACGTAGGACTGTCAACAGGTTTGAAGAAAAATTACATTTTCCTTTAGTAGAGGCTTAACCTGCAGAAATTGGCATCTGAAGTTTTTAATGGCTGGAGATAAATAACATCACTTTGTAAATAACATCCCAATATGTCTCTGTTAAAGGGATAGGACACTCTTCCTCCAGGAACCCTAGGAACCACCTCAGACTTTGAACTATGCCGTCCTCCATTATCCAAGTCCCCTTCATTGGTTTGCATGATCCAGTCCTCTGTAACTTGTTCTGCTTTACTCTACAGAGAAATGTACTCAACTTAACACTCAACAGCCAGTCGGCAAAACAAATGACACATGACTACCAAAGCTTTATGAAGTACAGGCAAGGAATTCTGGGAAATGCTATGGTCTTCAAAAGTACTAACTTACATCTGTGTCATTGGGCTGGGAGATGATAAATGCAGACAAGCAGCATCCAGAAGGAGAATGGGAAGAAGAGAGGAAATGTCCATTAGTATCTCCTTATTGAACCACTATTGAGTACAAGGAGTGAAATGAATAAGAAATACCAGCTTGATATGGCCAATGTTTATCAGCTTGTATACTATACTTTTTGTACCAGAACTTGCAGAACTATCTAGCAGAAACTAAAATATATTAGGAATACACTTTGTTGTGATTGTCTGGATAACTCTTGATAAAGGACTATCTTTTTAAAAATTTCATATATTATGTTATATAATATATACCTAAATAATTATTTTTACTGGTTAAGCTATCTATTTTAATATTGGACAATTTTTACTGCAAATTTTATTAGCCCCCTAGCCAAAACAAATCTTGCAAGATTTGATAATCATCAAATGCACTACTACTAAATGGACTACTTTGAGTAACTCTAATGTATTCAGTATTAGACTTCCCTCTCCAAACTGTTCCATCATTTTTGATGGTTTTGCTGATTCCAAAATTTTATTTCAGCCTATATATTTACAGTGCAACAAAAACTCACAAAAATTCTCATTATCCCACCTCTGTAACCAAGCTCTTCTCTTACTGTCTTGAGTGTAATTATTTTCCAGTTTCTTAATGTGAAAAGGTAAAGGTAAGTGGAAGAGGCATTAAGTTCTAAAGTGAGTAAACAGCAAAACAATAAGTGGTTCAGAATGCACAACATTAGATTGTCTTAACAAGAATCTTTTGAACTGAGCTTAATTAACATTTTGAGTCAGAATGAATCTGGATTAAATGGAAGCAATTTAAATAGAACGGTCTAAAATCAGGATTGCAAAGAGGAACAGGTAGGCATTTTGCCTGAAACTGAAGAGGATTTTGAATGGCTGAATTGGTACAGACATAATTCTGCAATTAAATTTGTCAGCTTCATTGGATTTAATGCCATGCCAAGCTTGTGACTGTTAACATGAAGTTCCAAGAACAGATTGGCAGCTGATGTAGCATTAGTTATCAAAGGATTAGAAAAATGTGTAATTTAAAAACTAATCTATTGCACAAATCTGTTTAAGACAAATTTCACACAGGTTCTGTTAAAATGTGCAAAGGAAAATATCAGCTGTCCAGACCCCATGTGTGTGTATTATTATCAACATACCTTATATGAGACTAGTGAAAGAAGAGTGACCGTTCTGTCTCACACAGTACATCAGCATAAATATTGCCATTCTCACCTGCTGTGTAGCTGTCCACAACTTGCGTTGGAGTAATTCCAGTTTAATTTGCACACCCACAGCTATGGGGAAACAAAGTGAGGGGAAGGATTGGAGAGAAAAATGCAGATCCACGTTAGGGACAAATAAGAAATGTTTGCATGAAGCCACCAGAAGAAATCACACATTTCCAAGTGTAAACGACAGGTAAGTGCTGAGTCAGACCGCAACGTGAGAGTCAGAGGTTTAACAAGGTGTTGGAAAAGGAAGCGGCAACTGCTGTGCTGAAACACTGACACCCACCTCCCACTAAACACTACCAAGATACAACAAGGCTGCCAAAACACTCCCCCTTTGGCAGATTATAAAAGCCATTTGATAGAATGATGCTTTGATAGGAATCTTTGGCTGAAGACAGGTAATGATTTTTAAGAGAGCTGAAAATTGCCTGAGAGAAACGTTGCTTCCCAGGATGTACTTGCAATTTCCCCCCCCTGTCACAGATGCCTCTGGTCAAATATATTTTGCAAACAACAGACAAATCCTGCAAAACCCATTTAACAGAGGCAAAAGGAGAAGGCGGTTGAGTGTTCTTCATAAGAAATAATCTATCTTTTGCTCTTGAGAATAGAAAAACCACGTTTCCAGACTTATTCTATACAGAGTCTTATAGGAAACTTTGACTAAACTTGAGGACTGAACTACTACCCTAATGCTACTAACATGGCTATTCAGTGCAGACTTAATAATTTTAAAATAAAGGAGAATCAAGCCCTGGAAGACTTATTTCAATCAATGGTCTTTCCTACCAAGCCATGCTGCTCCTTCATAACAAAATATAGTACTTAGCATTTATATAGCGCTTCCAAGAATTCAAAGGGCTTCGCACACATCATCTCAATAATCCTTACAACAGTCCTAGAAGGCAGGTTAGTATCCTTATCCCCATATTATGGGGTTTTACCCAGTGTCACTGGGGTGTGTGTGCAAGGCTAAGCAAATAACCTCTTTGAAACCTGCTTTACCCATTCTTTGTCTCTCTCCCCCAACCCCAGCTCCTAAGAGCAGAGTGCAGTTCCCATCCATGCTATTTGTCTGGGTTGCTGGCAGGAACTCAGGCAGAACGTACTAAATGGGACATGAACAAATAAATGGCTTTGGGCATTCTGCTTCAGTTCCAGCCTGTCAGAACGGCTCCTTCCAGGCACTGCCCACATTCAAGCAACAAGTTCTGAGTGGTGTGTCAGCAAAGGGGCCAAACCCGGTGCTCGTAAAGCCTGATGCATTCTGCCTAAGGAGGGAAAGGAAGAAAGAATCATGGAGGAGTTTGAAGCAAAAAGGAACAGAGCCAGAGGGGAATGTGTCAGCGGCTGCTAAGATTGCCAACTGCCTGGAGGAAAACACATTGTCCCGCCCAGCTTAATGGGATCTTATTTACCAGGTGATGTTATTGATCTCCCATTTACACACATTAAGCCTCTATTGAAAGGGCAGGACCTTTTCCCCTTTGCCTGATGGCAATGTATCTGCTGCTGAGTGATAATATCAGAACTGAGATTCCAAGGAATTGTTTGGCCATTGCTGTCACAGTTCAAGATTTTATTCCCTCACTTTAGCTAACTGTCCTAGTAGCCTGTCTTTAAAGGACATGTTACATGCAGTTCTGTGATTCTTTTCACATGGTTCTTTTAATTTATAAAACACAGCCACTAGGCTATGAGTTCAAGGGCCAGAATAGCTTAAGGAGGAGAAGAGACTTTCTTCATCCTTTCCCCTCATGCCATCCTCTGGAGGAAAAGTCACCCCTTCGTAGCTGATCTTACCCTTTACCAGATCAAACATATTTTGAATTTCTGTTATGCAGATATTAAAGACAAACCTATTAATCTGTATAAAACCTAATTCTAGAAGACAAATTAAATAAGCTTCCCATTATAGTTCTGTATTTACAAAAGGCTTGCATTTTTCACAGCATCTAGAGTACAACTAACCCTCACATCACATGAAACTGCCTTATACTGAATCGGACCATGGGTCCATCAGGTCAGTATTGTCACCTCAGACTGGCAGCAGCTCTCCAGGGTCTCAGGCTGAGATCTTTCACATCACCTACTACCTGGTCCTTTTTAACTGGAGTTGTCGGAGATTGAACCTGGGACCTTCTGCATGCCAAGCAGAGGCCCTATTACTGAGCCATGGCCCCTCCCCTGTTAAGTGTGATAAAATATTATACATATATTTTCCCTCAGTATATCTGTAACTCAGAGCGGTGAAAGCACACTTTATTTTCAAAACTATGCAGGCTATTACAGAGTAAATAAATGCAACAAGTGGAGAAGCAGTATTGCTCAAGCAGTGACCAACCTCCAGGTAATAGCTGGAGATCTCCTGCTATTACAACTGATCTCCAGCCGATAGAGATCAGTTCAGCTGAGAAAATGGCCGCTTGGGCAATTGGACTCTATGGCATTGAAATCCCTCCCCTCCCCAGACCCCGCCCTCTTCAGGCTCTGGCCCCAAATCCTCCCACCAGTGGTGAAGAGGGACCTAGCAACACTAGGGCAGCCGCAGATACCATCATTACTGGCCTCCCTACCTTCCAAAGTGAGTGGAAGGGTTGCCACCTGTATGGTGTCCACAGTTTATTAATTTGCATGCCATCTTTGCTATGGGGTCTATTATGGGGTTTGAGGATTTTATTGCTGCTTTTATTGTTTTATTAGCGTGTATGTTATGTTTTAATACATGCCCTGAGCCAGCTTGCTGAGGAGAGCGGGATACAAATTTGAAAGGAAAAAAAAGACACAGCTCTCTCTTGGATCCCCTTCACCTTAGCTGAAAGATAGAGGCCTGTGCTTTGCACTCAAAAAGGTCCCAGTTTCAATTCCCGAATTTCTGGTTGAAGAATCTCAGGTAGGTTGGCTGGAAAAAAACTTGCAATTCAGAGTTGTATGAACCAATGGTCTGAGGCAATATATGGCAGTTTCACATGTGGATTATTTTACATGCATGCCAATATGTTTTTCCTGGTGCCACCACTAGATGGAGGGGGGAAGAGAACTGAGAGAGTTGTTCGCCTAAACCTTTTTGTGTTCATGGGATAGACAAGATTAGAAACAGGGAACTCTTGGTTCACATCTCAGTCTCTTACAATTGCTTATTCATTTCAAATATCCACATCCTGCTCTCCACACCCAAAATGTTCATCACCCACAACAAAATTATTAAAGCACGTATCAATACAACCGAAAAGGTCCAGCATAAAAAGATAAAACGCTTTGAGTAAAGTAGGTAATAAACAGTCACACAGAAAGCCATATATATATACATATATATATATATATATATATATACACACACACACACACACACACACACATATATATATATATATATATATATATATATATATAATGTATATGTATAAAGCAGGAAAAAAGATTTTAAAAAACAGCTGCACTAAAATCTAGTCCTAAAACCAGGCATAAAAATTTATAGAAGGAAACAGGGTGAAAGAGGACGAACAGAGTCCAGCAAAATACCTGGGAAAATAAAAATATATATAGATTTTTGCCTGGTCTCTTATGCTTAAATTTGGCACCAGGCAAGCTACTATGGGAAGGAGATTCCAGAGCTGATGTCTGAAACTCCCTTCCTTCAGCCTGAAGGCAGGGGCACTTGAGACCAGTTCTCAGAAGAAGAAATTGAGGCGCAAGTTCGAAGGTAAGTAGGCAATCCTTCAAATATGTACACTAGCCTATTAATTCTTGGAATGGATGCTGGCATTCAGTTTTGAAGCAGTGCAAAACCACAGAGCAAACTTAGTTTTGTGCATTGAACCTGGCCAGCAGCCATCAAGGGCACAGTGCATCATTTCTGCTTCTGGAGCAGCAGTGTCGGCATCCTTCATGTTAGTTTTCTAATGCTGGTACATCTCACAGCATCTGTATTAAAAAATGAACCTGACTGCTACAAAATGGGGAAGGGAGTTATTTCCTACAGCTGCTTTCTCACTGAACATGCGAGAATAGGATTGCCAACTGCCAGGTAGTAGCTGGAGATTTCCTGCTAATTCAACTGATCTCCAGCCGACAGAGATCAGATCACCTGAAGAAAAATGGCCGCTTTGGCAATTGGACTCTATGGCATTTAAGTCCCTCCCCTCCCAAACTCCACCCTCCTCAGGCTCTGCCCCCAAAATCTCCCGCCAATAGCAAAGAGCGACCTGGCAACCCTATGTGAGAATGAACAGCCAGAGAAGACTCAAGATCCATCTGGATCTAAGTTCTTTGGATGTCGTGGAAGTAGAAAAGACAGGGCTGAATTTTGACTTGGTGCTTTAGACTAAGTATTAGTTGAATTATACTGGGGATGCAATGCAGACCCTTTCAAGACAATAAAAGCCAGGATCTAATTAGACAAGTTGTTAAACATGAGTGGAGTTGGGAGAAACCCCAACCCAACTTGTGTTTAATCTGTGATCCAGCACTTACCCTAAAAATAGTGGAGGGACCAAATCAGCTCTCGAGTACAGTGGCAGGAGGGCATCTTCATTCCCTCCCTTCCACCCTCCCCACTTTTGATAGCAGAAATGTTCTGTAGTGGTTGAGCTGTTTGCCTTACTGCTAGTTTCACATATGGACCTGGGCAGATTTCAGTCTGAGTGCTTAAGTCCTGTTAGGCAAGACCCTACCCATAATAATGCTCTACCTCAGGAATCCTCAACCTTTTTGAGCCTGCAGGCTCAAAAGAGCTGGTGCAGGAGGTGGAGCCAACCACAAAATGTCAGTTGTTGAGGTTATGAATAACTCTAATAGCAGCTCTTCAACATTTCTGACAGAAACTCTGTTTTACAGGATGCTTTTTAATCTACACAGCAAACCACGGCAAAGCCCCACCTAGCCCTGTTTACTTTCTAAAATCCCTTGCTAGGCACCAGAAACGGTTTTAGTGGGTGCCGTGGCACCCATGGCCACCACATTAGGGACTCCTGCTCTACCTTGTTTCCATGGGAAATAACGTTTCTATGGGAAATAACTAGGGTTGCCAACCTCCAGGTGGTGGCTGGAGATTTCCCGCTATTACAACTGATCTCCCGCCAATAGAGATCAGTTCCCCTGGAGAAAATGGCTGCTTTGGCAATTGGACTCTATGGCATTGAAGTCCCTCCCCTCCCCAAACCCCACCCTCCTCAGGCACTGCTTCAGAAACCTCCCGCTGGTAGTGAAGAAGGACCTTGCAACCCTATCTGGAGAAACCTGGTAGCCTTCTTGGAGGTGGGGATAGTAATGCTGCTGGGAAGGTAACTCCTGCCACTTCTAGTCATCTCTCTCTCTTTAAAAATATGTACAAAAGATATGTGTGCAAAAGCATGACAGTGACAGAGTACACAACTTATGATAAAAGGTAAAATGAAAAAAATGTCTAAAATGAAGAGCAGTTACAAAGGAAGCAGTCTTGCCACTAAATTTTAGAAGAGATTCATATTCCTCTTACAGCAGCACACCAGGGAGCAGTTAGCCTCTAAAAAAAAAAGCAGCTGTTTTGAAAATAGAGGACAAGAAGACTCAGGGAAGGCTGAGTGTGTCATGCATTACCAGCAGCTTGACAGATACCAGCCAATCAATACCTGGGACTCTCACGTGATCAAATTCAAAACTACTTATAGCAAAGCATTTGCTTGCTGTAAGAACGGCATTTCTCATCTCTGGATACAGCAGTCACACACACACCCGCCCCAAATTTTAGCAACTTGTAAACATTGTAAACAGAAGGGAAGATGACTGGGGAAGGCACTGGCAAACCACCCCGTGAACATAGTCTGCCTTGGAAACGTCGGGATGTGATGTCACCCCATGGGTCAGGAATGACCCGGTGCTTGCACAGGGGACCTTTACCTTTTTAAACATTGCCTATATAAAACCATATTGTTTGAAAAAGGCATTATGATGAATATCCTTCTGATCCTATCAGATGGAGGAACATTACAGGCTATAAAGGGGGTTAGCTGTTTGTTGATTTGGTTTGGAAGGCACTCTGCCTTGGAACACGGGAGTACATTTCATGTTGTCCTTCGAAACCAACTCAAGTGAGAATCGCTCCCCTTACCGCAGCCGGATTGTATCACTGGGAACAAGCATTAGTCAGAACACGCGGCTTTCATAAGCCTGTTGAGCAGTGAATGCCAGGACTGCTAACCTTGGAAGCACAAGGAGTAAGTAAAAATCTCCTGTTTTCACTAAGAGACATTGAAATCCTAACAGATAGTTCCAAACGAATGAAAAACATGGCAAGGAATCTATTATCTCCGCATCCTACAGAAAGCACAGAAAAGGCTCCCACTGAATGTAATGATTTGTACAATGGGCAAGACAGAACAGTAATGATAAAGGCGAAGATTATTAAGGAGCTGATGTGGAACATATTAACATAAAGTAGAAGAAGATAAAGTAGAAGGAGCCCCGTGGCGCAGAGTGGTAAGCTGCAGTACTGCAGTGAAAAGCTCTGCTCACGACCTGAGTTCGATCCCGACGGACGTCGGTTTCAGGTAGCCGGCTCAAGGTTGACTCAGCCTTCCATCCTCCCGAGGTCGGTAAAATGAGTACCCAGCTTGCTGGGGGTAAAGGGAAGATGACTGGGGAAGGAACTGGCAAACCACCCCATAAAACAAAGTCTGCCTAGTAAATGTTGGGATGTGACGTCACCCCATGGGTCAGGAATGACCCGGTGCTTGGACATGGGACCTTTACCTTTTACCTAGAAGAAGATAGAAGATGAGTGGGGGGAAGGGAACAGAAAGGTATGTGAAAATATGATGGTAATAGGAAGGCAGTTCAAGGCCAGCCAAAGGGGTGCTTTCTCAAAGTCCAATCTGCACACAGGTAGACATATCAGACACTGTGCCGACACTGTGTTGGGTGGATGCATGTAATATTTGTAGATGGACCTTCTAAATTATGCAGAAATACAATTGGGAACAGCCTGCCCTTTCTCCTTCTCTGTGTTCTGCGGGAACATATGGTGAGCAAGGCACTCATCCATCCTTCACAATGGAAGCTGCACACTGATAGACAAACACCTGGTTATCTCCACCTCAGTTGGAATTGTTATATGACATGCCGATCCAGCAAGACGAGATGAGATGCAGGATATCCAGAGGCAGGTCTTCTGATGTCTCTATTTTTTTCTTAAAATCAAATGGGGGGGGGGGATTTGATTGGGGCACTGTGAGAGGAAATTTAATAATTTCCGCTTGCTATGTTCCTCATCTGAACTGCCCTCCTAAACTGTTATTCGTCCCACCTGGAAAAGTGTATTTCATTTCTCCCAGGTTTTGTATACAGTAGCCAGGGCACAATGGAGCATATGTGTCACATGGCAAGGAAGAAATTCCTCTCTCCTAGGAGGTGTAAATTTTATTACTGGCCTTTTATGCAGGGACGTTTCCTCCGTGGTCACCCTGCAGACTGCTTCGGGGCTTCCCTTTGATTATTCATCATGCCTTTTCTGCCCATCAGAGGTTGCCTCGCTCTCCCTGCCCATTTTGCCCACATTTTCCAGATTTGTACTAAAACAGCATCTGGAAAATGCAAGCAAAACGCGCTGGGAGAGCGAGGCTACCTCTGAAGGGCGGAAAAGGCATGAATAATCAAAGGGAAGCCCTGAAGCAGTCGGCAGGGTGACTGTGGGGAAATGTTCCTGCACGAAAGGCCACTGACTCTGATCATCTCCTGTCATTAGAATATGAGTTAACCAATCATTTTCTCCAGACTGTAATTCACAGAAATCTTGCAAGAAATCCCAAAGCAGACAAGCAAAGTATTTAATTATATATATTATTGGTTCAAGGCAGCTTACAATATCAATTAAAGAATCCCCAGCTAACCAAAGATAAAATAGCAAATCCCAAACCCTTCTCCCTCCCCTGCTTAAGAGATGCCTGCCATTTAAATTCCCTCACAAGCCCGGGCAAACAAGCAGGCCTTGCAGGAGCACCTGAATATCTCCAAGGAGAGGGGCCCCTCTCACCTCTTCAGGGAGCCCATTCCACAGAGCCGGGCCATGATGGAAAAGGCCTGGGCTCTGGTCAATGCCAGATAGAACCCTCTAAGTGGTGGGAGAGCCAACAGATTATGAAGAAGAGTTGGCTTTTATATGCCTATTTTCTCTACCTTTTTAAGGATAATCAAACTGGCTTACAACCTCCTTCCCTTCCTCTCCAACAACAAACACCTTGTGAGATAGGTGGGGCTGAGAGAGCTTGAAGAAAATTGTGACTAGCCCAAGGTCACTCAGCTGGCTTCATGTGGAGGAGTGGGGAATCAAACCCAGTTCTCCTGATTAGAGTCCACCACTCCTAACCACTACACCACGCTGCCTACCTGATGACTGTAGTTGGTGCACAGGGACTTATGGAAGGATATGGACTGTAAACATTACTCTTCATTTTATTTATTTATTTTCAAATGTGTAATGGTATAGTATACTCCGATCTTGTCAGATCTCGGAATCTAAGCTGGGCTGGTACTTGGAAGGGAGACCTCCAAGGAAGACTCTGCAGAATAAGGCAATGGCACATGAACACACATGAAGCTGTCTTATACTGAATCAGACCCTTGGTCCATCAAAGTCAGTATTGTCTACTCAGAATGGCAGCGGCTCTCCAGGGTCTCAGGCAGAGGTCTTTCACATCACCTACTTGCCTAGTCCCTTTAACTGGAGATGCCGGGGACTGAACCTGGGACCTTCTGCATGCCAAGCAGATGCTCTACCACTGAGCCAGAACCCCTCCCCGAGAGGGGAGAGGCAAAGCACCTCTGCTTAATCACTTGCCTTGAAAACTCCACCGGGGATCACTATAATTCTGCTTGACTTGACAGCACTTTACACACACACATTCTTTTTACATATTCAAATGCAAGTTCATACATCATATATTATTATTATTAAGATATTTACACACTGCTTCTCTCCCCAACAGAGACTCACAGTGGCTACAACGTTCTTCTGTCTGCCTCCATTTTATTCTCAAAACAACAATCCTGTGAGGTAGGTTAGGTTGAGAGAGCATGACTGGCCTAAAGTTAAACAGCAAGCTTCCATAGCAGATTGGAGATTTAAACCTGGATTTCCCAGATCCTAATCCAACTGCTACACCCTGCTGGCTAAGTAATACCCCCCAATCCTATGCATAGTTGTTGTTTTTGGCCATCAAGTTGCAGTCAATTTATGGCGACCCCAAAGGGTTTCCAAGGCAAGAGATGAACAGAGGTGGGTTGCCATTGCCTGCCTCTGTGTAGCAACTGTGGACTTCCTTGGTGGTCTCCCATTAAAGTACTAACCATGGCCAACCCTGCTTAGTTTCTGAGATCTGATGAGACCAGGCGAGCCTGGGCTATCCAGGTCAGGGCATGCAGTAAGTCCCAGTCAGTTCAATTAGGCTTACTCCCAAGTAAATACGTATAAGACCGCAGACATAGTAATCTAATAAAACACATATTTTGAGCCTGAGGGACAGAGACTTATGCACCATATATGAATGCTTGAAGAAGTTCTACTGAGGTTTTGTTGAAATTCTCCATAGCCGTTTTAGAAACAATGAAGCACTAATAGTTGGATGGCTGCAGGAAACACATAACACCAATGCTCCAGCATCTGCACTGTCTCCCTTTTTTCTTTTGGGCATAGTTCAAGGTGCTGGCCTTTACATTTAAAGTCCATAATAGCTTGGGTCCCACATGTTCGATCATGACCATAAACATCAACTGAGGATGCTTTCCAGAATGCATCAGCTACATCCCAAGTTTAAACAGCATGGACTCGTAGAGGCATGTTCTTGCTGGCTACTCCACAATTTGAAGTTCCCTTCCACCAAGCCTGGCAAAGTCCAAGCCTGTGTTTCTTCTGGAGGTGCTATATGACTGTTTAGACTGGTTGTAAACAGTACATAGGCAAAGATAATTCTAATTGCGTGTTTTGATTTGATTTGTGTGTCTTGTTTTTAAGTGTTGTTATTCATATCACACATTGATAAGGGGAAGGACAAAAATTGAACGAGATAAAATAAATGAGGAAATACTTATGCCGCCCTAAGCAGGTTGTTGTACCAACTTTCATACCTGTCTGGCCTGGGACTACACTTTGACAGTGCTTTTCTTATGTCCACACTGTCAATTCCAGCTCTTATCAGATTCATGACATGCTTGTCCTCTTTATGCTGTTTTGACAGCTGGCTTAAAAAACACACAAGCATATTTTCAGAGCAGTCTTTCAGTCTTTTCCATTCTTTCTTAATTGACATATGTCTGTGTTCACCAGCTCCCCACCCCCCCAAGTGCTGACCCTATCGTTACTGAATGTCCAAAAGCCGTTTTGCTTAAAAATAATAAAAAGGAACTCAAGCAAACACAGTATGTCACGGGGGTGGAGGAGTGCTGGAAAGAAGTCAAAGCCCCAAAAAATGAAGAGTAATTTTTCAGGATTTAGAATCGAGGATAGAGGAGACTAAAGGGAAATTCCATGCAAGAGAGAGAGAGAGAGAGGAAAGTTTGATCAGAAAGGGGGAAAATGTCAGGAAACAGAATAGGACACATCACACAGAGATTTACAGAAGAATATCTGCCCAGGTTCTGTACCGAAAGTCAGCATAAATATTATGCTGACTTAAGGAGGTAAAATTCATTGCAGGTCTGTGTAAAAGGGATCTCATTTTTGCAAGCTCCCCCACATTAAAACTTCCTCCTGCATTAAGCAAGAATGTCAGAAAGGAAGGCTTAGCATAGTGCTGCCCTCTTGGCTGCTTTATTACATGCAAGGAGTATTTTACATGGAGAAGCATTAAATATGTATATATAAGCCACCACTTGCAATCTAAAGTCATACACAAGTAGAATTCTGTCATCTACGTCTGCAAAGTGAGGCTGTTCAGCTCTCATTCACAGTAATGTAAAAGACAGGGGAAAGGCATCGTCCATTTGAGTGACCACTCAGGATAACATATTTGGTATATTTTATCCCATCCTTCCTCCAAGGAGCACAGGGCAGCAGAAATTTGTCTCCCTTTCTCCACTGTATCCTCACAACAACCCTGTAGGGTAGGTTTGGATGAGAGACAGTGACTGGCCTAAGATTACCCAGTGAGCTTCGTGGCACAGTGGGGCTTTGAACTTCAGTCTCCCAGATCCTTGTCCAACCTGTTATCCATTACACCAAGCTGGTTCCCACAGTAGTGTGAGTGTGCAATTTAAAGCTTATTTCCAAATATAAAAAAATGTAAAATCACCATGAAGATAGAGATTAGCCATCCACCACCACCACCCCATCTCTGAGTTGCTTTGCATCTCAGGAAAAATAATGTGCTGTCAGAGTATACACCCATGCTTCATGTCAAGCCAGTGTAGTTGCAAGCTCTCTGTCTAGAGAGTCCTGTGTGTCTGTTGCTTCATAATAAGGACACTTAAATCCCTCTTGATAATCTACTCCTGCTTGACTTCAGTAGGTCTGTTCCAAAAGGGGCTGAGGGAAGTTAAAAGGACTTGCTGTTTCTCTAGGAGGAGATCAGTCTAATTCTGCATTTTCCAGCCCCCTCTATACTCTGGGGATGGAGCTGCGTTGACAGTGGAATCCGCCTGCTTCTCCGGGTCAGTTCCTTCACACTGTGTGATTGTGTGTCTCTATGTGTGCGCGCGCTCTTGTATGTGTGTGTACTGCTGTCATCACAGATGTATCCCCAGCTGTCACTCCACCCTGCTCAGTCTCTCCTTCTCTCTCCTCCCCACTTGGTGCTTTCTCGATTATTCAGCGGACCGCCGTCTCCGTTACACGCAGCCGTCTCCCCTTTGCTCCTCTGCGGTGCTTCTGTCGGCTCTGGAGATCTGGCACCATGCAGGGCGAAGGGGGCTGATGCCGAGCGGCGTCCTGCGAGGGCTTGCCTGTCTGCCGGGCAGTCGCCTGCCCTGGATCACTGGGAGGCTCACTGGAGGGTTTGGCAGCAAGTCTGAAAAGACTCCATCCTAGCCAGAGAACTGTAAGTATCTCTGCGATACCATCTGGCAGCTGGGGGAATGCTTCCGCTTATGGTTGCCCTTTGCCACCTTCTTTCATCCAGAGGGCACCCGTTACCTTGGGGGGGGGATTTTGCCAAACGCAGACGGAACTCTCTGTGTGACACGGTGCTTCTGAGGGGAATCCTGACTGAGCAAGCCGCAGGGTACCTGTTTGATGAACAGAGTGCCAGATGAAGATTTCCAGGGCAAGCAGCACTTGTGACTAATCCAAGTTAGGTGAGGAGGGCTAAAGAAAACAGTGCATGCCAGCCCTGGAGAAAGTACAGCCCTTTCGCCAGGGCAGAGGCAGCTCCAAAGAGCAAAGAGAGCTGCTCTGAACCTCAATCATTTGGGGTCAATACGAACCGAACATATTGCCTGCCCCCCCCCCACCCCCAGATCGAGGAACACGGGCTCTTCCTGCAGCCCCACCAAAGCAATTTCAGGTGGCAACATGTCCAGAAATGGAGGCAGGGTAGTGAGCGGGGAAAGAGAACCAGTCTAGCTTGTGACCGTTTTATGGACATAATTTCTAGGCTAAGCTGCTTTAAAAAACAGCTGGGTAAAAATGAAGGAAGATGGATAAGGAAGATGACGGAGGAAGAATTATTTGTGGACTTAGAGCTTGCCAAGTAGAAAGTTCAAACTCCAACAAGCAGGATTTTAAATAATGCTCACTTTATGAGATTTGCCTTTTGTGCCCTTTTTTCTAATAACGCAGCGCTGGAGGACTGTGCACAGGACACAAACCCAGAGATGCTGTACTACATGAGCCGAAAATAGTTATCTAAACAGCCCCTCCCCCGTCACCCCAGAGGCTGATCCCTGAGATCAGTGAACCTTTGTGAAGGTGTCATGCTGATGGAAGCAGTGGAGAGGCAGAAAGGGCAGAGGCAGCATCCCTCTGCAGCCATTTACAATTTTTGATACTTAGGAAGGATTTGCTGAAAAGCGGGGGGGGGGGGGAGAGGGAGACACCAGGAGAAAGGAAGGGGGGGGAGAATAAGGGGAGGAAAAGCTTGCTGCTTTTTTCCCTGGTGTGTGTGTTTGTGAGACAGAAGAGAGAGGACACAAAAGCGGAGGAATCTGTGTGCTGAGCAAGACAGTGTGTACACATTGAGGCCTTCCACAGAACAGCCTGCCACTATGCATGCACTTTATTGCCAGCCCTTTACTGCCATCTCATTTTAAATAAAAACAGAAAAGTTTAGATCTCAGCTGAATGCTGAGCCAGACACCCACTTTTTACCCCCAACCAGGGAATGCAGTGATTTGATATTGCATGTTGGCTCGCCACAGAGGTAGACCTCAGAAAAAATAATGACAAAGACCCTCAGTTCAGAATGCTACAAAATAATTCCTTAATCTGTACAACAACCTTGTTAGGTAGGTCAGTATTACCCATACTGCATATGGAGGAGAGAATTAAAGGCTGAAAATCCAGTGTCGTGTTTTTAACATCCAGAACTGGGGCCTCCTGGCTCAGTGCTCACATTCTTAGGTACTATACCATATCTGTCTAAAATCTGGATCTCCCCTTTCCCTGTACTTTGGCAGTGCTTTGCTACTGGATCCTGTCTCATTTTAGTAATAAATTAGGTAACAATCAACAGCAGTCTATCCTAGTCCCTGCTATTTAAAAACTGGAGAAAAAATTAGGAGCTGGTTTTGGTAAAAACAAACAAAACCCAGCTGCTGTCCAAGGTGCTATTACAAAATACATTGAAAGAGCCCATATTGTTATATATTTGTTAAAAATGCATAGATTTGTCACTAAAGTCAGAAAAGCCAAGTTTGGGTTTTTTATCACATTTTCCAGCTTATTCCAGATGCACACACTACTGTGCTTTGAAGGTTTGTTGCTGGGGTCCATTTTGGAAGGCTGTATTGTTTTGTGTCACCGAAAGTGAACAATATTTGCTGGTGAATTAATCCAAGTGTGTGTAGAGCCCAAAGGAATTGTATCCATGGCTGACATCAATGCAGACCTGATAAGCGGACAGCATTCACCTGAGGAAGCTGAAGATAAGTCTAGGAGAAGGATTCACAGGGAGGAAAGTTCACATACCATCTTAGTTGTCTAGTGGCATGGACTCACTCTCAGTGCAACCGAGTATTCCAGTTCTTTAATAAGGAATTATCCCATTCATTTTCTCAGGCCTCCAATAAATTAATCTCTACAATCTCTCTAGCACCCAGATAGGAGGTGTGAAGATGTCATACTTAAATACTGCAAGGGGGATGTTGAGGGGACTAGATTGAAGTCTGATTTATGAAGATAGCACAAAGGGAAACGGAAGAACTCAGGTCCTGGATCTGTGAAGCTTTCATGGCCCCATACAGCACCAGGTACCCTGAGCAGCTCTTTCCCCCTCCCCTGATATTAGCAAGAACAAGCCCCTCTTTTGCTTACTTTTGCACCAAGAGGCAGGCTTCAGACCCTCTAAAGCACGAGAATTGGTGAAAATAACTTCTAACGCAGTTTCCCCAGGGCAAGCAAGGACTTTACCTTGCCTCTTAAAACAGACTCATTCTCCAAGGCTGACAAAGTAGGAACATTAATAAATACTACATATGCTCTAGTATTTTGAGAATCCATGGGACTAGACTCTAGTCCCATGGATTCTCAAAATGTGAGACCTGAATCGGTAGGCTCCTTCACAGGCTTTTCTGAAGATATAGGCTGCAGGAAAGCAGATCGATTTGAATGGGCTGTTCAGCATGGGTTCATCTCACTGCCTTGAGGGCCTCTTAAGTGCCTTTGAGACATATCTCATGTACGCTGCCAGGCAATCTGAAGAAGCATCCCGGAGGCCCAGAATGGCCCAGTGGAACCTGCTGAACATGTGCAAGGCTCCTTCAGAGTGGAGGCATGTAGAGCATTTATAACACAAAGGTTAATCAAGAGGAGAAAATACACGAAGTTAATTGAGGCAGAAAGAGAAATAGGCAAAAAGCAGAGCTTGGTATAAATATAGCGCAGCTTCAGAAGAAGGGTGAATTTTCCCTTGGGATGTTTGCTAGCAGCTGTAAGCACAGATTTAAAGACCCCCAGGAATTAAGAGGAGCTGCCATTTAATTGCTGACATCTTTTGCTATTCCACATCTTTATACCCATGACAACTTTTGGCACAAAAAGCTTCACAAAACCCACAAGCCAGCTTACTGACACTCTTCAAATTTTTCCTACAACCTTTTCGAGCCTTTTGCCCCACAACCTTTTTGAGCCTCCTTCCTACAACCTTTTCAAACCTTCTTTCTTCCTACTGGTGAAGTGATTTATAACTATTTAGGCAGCTGATGTTCTGATTCTGACTGAATGGAAGCTGGGAGAAGTGTGGCCACTGGGACTAGGTCAAAATACACTGGAAATAAGTTAAAGTAACTAGAAAGCTTGTGAAGGTGAAGGAATTGTCATCATGAGGTTCTGCTCCCAAGAGTGAAAATGACGTACGTAATGAAGAATAAGTTAGGCCTTTCTAGATTATTTAAAAAAGAACATTAGTTGCATGGGTGTTACCTGGTTGTGCATGCTCCAGGTGTCCTTTTTAAGGATACATATCTACTTGAAGGGATATTGTATTTTCCTATCCTTCAAAATGCAATATTCTATCATTGGGAAGATGGGATTTTCCTTCCCATTTAGCACCCTCATTAAAGTCATGAGTGCTTTGTGGCCACATGAATGTCATAAGCAAACTACTGGATAAAGCTTATCATGAAGCAACCCAGTGGTTTTCTCTCCATCCCTGCATCATCTTGTGACCTTAAAATATATTATTTTGAATTACTGAGAGGCTGATTGCTCTTGTACTGAAACGTTGGAGTTCATATAACCCGCCTTTTAGACTATGAGTATGGCTCTCTCTGTTATTCACACAAAGCTATCCTACCTGCAGTAGCCTTCTCATTCCTCATCTACTGTGTAGGAGCAGCACATCACATGACTGGTGCTAGATGTGGATTAGAACAATCGTGGTACTAAGAGAGAGAAAAACTTGTATTTTTGAGGGGTGATACTGCATCATGGTTTTTGTTGTCTTAGGCCTGCATACACAGTAGTTTTCATACATAAGTTATTTTCATGATTGTGCTGCATGATAACTTTGACAGTCTTGACAGTCTGTGTTTGCTTGTAAGGCTTAAAATAGTCATGAGAGTACATGTGGCCAGGGGGGGGAAAGGTTAAAAAATTTCAAGAAAGCATATGGTTTGATGCAAAATGTTTGAAATAATATTGGAATCCATAATTCTCATTCAGGTAAGTATGGTTCATAAGTGGATTGATTCAGAGTGGCATATTTCAGAATAGTTGTCTGAATTTTCAGATCAGGATTTGGAAATGCTAGAATTAAAAAAAATGTTTAAGTTTTGAGGAGTTTTGAATTTCAGTGGCATGTTTGGTTCTGCCCTCACTGCCACAAGGACTGGCTTGGAGTACTGTCTCTCTGATCCCATATCCTTTTCTTGCTACGGTTGGTATCTAAGTAAATATTCATTTGCTCCCATACAACCTCTCTGGAACTGATGGAAAGGCAGTATAAGCATATTTTAAACAAAATAAATAGCCATATACAATCTTTGCTTCCAACTATGCTTTTTTAGCCCATCTCAAAAATCTTCTGCACCAGAGGTAATGTTGCCCACTAGAGACACGCTGGCAAAAACCAGCTGCTTTCATTCTGGGCATGAGCTACAATTAGGGTTTTGCAGCATCTAACCCTAGAACCATTTGGTCCCCTGTATGATTTAATAAGAACAGGCAGATGTTGTCATGGTAATCCACTTATTGGCCTCCAGCTCAGGCACAAAGTCAGAAGTCACATTGGGAGATTTTCCTCAACAACAAACGTGCCCCAGGGCAGAGGTGTGGTCTTGAAGCTTGCACACCAGGCAGCAGAACTAAGAAAAAAGAGATTTAAATCCAGTGTCATCAAACTTCAGTGCTCCTTTGTCATCTCCTTCTCCTTTGTCAGCCAGCAAACTTTTAAAGTTTGCCTTGATTCATTCAGGGGAACCGGCCCACGGGGCTAGGGCAGCTACCAAAAAAGCCCTATTCATGAGCAGCAGTGGAATGAACATCGGCAGACGTCAGAACAACCAACAAATGCTGTTGTGTAGAAATCAGAGCAGGAAAGGCTGTCCTTCAAGTATGATCAGCTTTTATATTCTGCACATGGTCACTATCACAGGCTGAGTACTACATAAATGTCAAATTGTAGCATCACAAGCAAGATTTGACTTTTCATCTGTACAAACAAGAATTTTAAAGGCAAGATGTAAGGTTCAAAATTCGTCTGTTCTGGTTTCAGCATTCCTTTCTGAAAGTGGAGAAAAGTTTACAGAAAATGGGCTACTTTGGGCAAATGTGCTCCAGAATCATCTCACCCCCCACCAATGCCTAACATGTAACCTGAAGAAGAGTTCAGTATAGTGTGAAAACGTGCACCCTGTCTTTTTAAACCACTGTTGGTTCAACAAAGCAGCATTTCATTTGTTTTTCTTTCTTTCTTTCTTGTTCTTTAGGGTCCACATAGATAATTTCCTATAAAACAGTGGCAAAAACAGAAGCCCATTATTTTCAGAAGCCCAGAGGCTGCTTTCAGTTAAAATCCCCCTCTTACTTTCTTCCCAAGTTTTCCCACATATTATTAACGAAAAGCCTCTTAGGCAGATCATGAGAGGGAGGGCATCTTGGCCATCTTTTGGAGTAGGAGTCACTGGGTGTGTGGTGGGAGGTAGTTGTGAATTTCCTGCATCGTGCAGGGGGTTGGACTAGATGACCCTGGTGGTCCCTTCCAACTGTATGATTCTATGATTCTGAGACTAGTGTGAAAAAACTGGGTATAATTCTGTGGGGAAATGTCACCAATAGAGCCAAGTGACTGCCCTTTCTCCTAACTCCAATATGGATCCGCCAAGGAAGGAATGCAGGAATGTCTTTTGCGTGTGTATAGTCTTCCAGACAGATAAGTGGACAATTACAGGAATAGTGTGGAGTACAAAAGAAAGCTGATATCTCCATTATTCCTGCTGCACTCAGAATGGACACGAACCTTCTGTCAAGAGGCAGAACAAGACAGGATTAAAATCCTGAGCCACCAATGACCACAGAATGAACCTCTGCAGGAAATTAAAGTGCTTGTGGGAGAAGGCCTTTTCCTTTTCCACTGAGAGAGACAAAAAAAAAAAAAGGAATCTGGATTAGAATTGGCAGGGGTGGAGAAGCTGCCACCCACATGCAACTGTTCCTGGCTGGATTCTGGAAAAGATCTCTCAAAAGGAATCCCTCTCTCTGTCTCACATTGTGCATGAGTTTTTCTCCGGAGGTGAAGAGAGTTATGCTTATTCGTGTACTGAGTTAATGGATCTCCTACTCTGAGGACTACCCGAGGAAGCTTAGCTTCATTTTGTACTGAAGAGAAAGGCAAGCAGCAAAGTTTCAGCTGCCTTTCTTCTGCTAAAAGGTACCTTTATGCTACTTGGTATTAGCACTATCAGGTTACTCGGGTTTCGGTCTCAACGGAATCAGAAACCTGACCCATCCCAGTCACAATGGATTCGCCCCTCTCACCCTACTCTGGATGATTATGCTCCGTGATGGCTACCATCTTTGAATAACATTGATGACAGAACACGCTAACCTCCAGAACAAGAAGTCTCTACATTTTGAGATGAAATAACTGAAGACTCCTGGGGCACCTTAAGGAATAACACATTTATTATAACATAAATTTATGTGAGATCGAGGCCATGAAGATCTATGAAGTGCTGCATTCAGTTGGCAGAAAGATTTATACCTAGAGGTACAAACTGCATAAGGATGGAGGAGGCGGTTATTAATTGTTAATATTATTACTTGTCTCCTTTAAAAAGTATTTTTCTGAACAATTCTACTGGCATTTGGAAGTAAGCATGGGATGTTTGAGAGATACATAGCTCTGTACAAAAAGACAGCAGAAATCCAAGTTTCCTAGGACAAGGTGTGTTATTTAATGTAACACTGCAGGTAAAAACAATACCCCTTCCACTCAGAGTGAGAGCAGACCACTCTCAACTGAGCTGCTGAACTTGAAATTCACATGCCGATTTGATACTAATGAGTTTAGGACACAACAGAAACTTGAGGCATTACAAAAAGTATTTTTTTCTTCCTTATAGGTTTATGTATACTATTTAGATTCATCCTATTTTGCCAATTTATCAACAGCTGAGAGTGTAACACATCACATTCTGGGAAACTGGCCTTCTGACCTGTGTTTTTAATAGCTTCCTCCCACAAGCCCTTTTGCTGCTTGTACCCCTTGGGTAAAAATCTTTCCTCCAACCAGACTCAACTTCAGGCATCTGACAAAGTGAGCTCTGCCTCATGAAAGCTCATACCATAATGTGTTTGTTGAGGTTCCACAAGACCACTTTGTTATTTTGGCTGTGGCATACTGAGACACCTACCCCTTTCGATCTAGACATGGTCTGCTCATGGCCTGTTGGTCTGTGAGCACAAAGAACAGAAATAAAAGAATCTACACATGGCACGGCAGATAATATACAGATGTATGCAAAGCACTTGAAAATGCAGCTTTCCCAGAAACAGGAAGAACTTCACGGAAGCGGAACCTATTACACAAGAAATTGGCACTACTGTCCATGATGTGATGCCACAGTTGCTGTGTGATGCTGATGATAATCTAGGTAGTCCATTTAGGATCAGTACAGTGATTAAGTTGACTGTGAGGCTGGATGTTCTGAAGTAGAAAGTACGCTCGGAGATCCATGAATGGATCTATGACTGGATCTTAGAATAATAGAATCATAGAGTTGGAAGGGATCACCAGGGTCATCTATTCCAACCCCCAGCACCATGCAGGAAATTTCAAACTACCTCCCCCCCACACCCCCAGTGACCCATACTCCATGCCCAGAAGATGGCCAAGGAATATGGGTCTCTTGCTGTACTTATCAATAAGAAATGCTCAGACGTTTAATTCATAGATCAGCCAACACTCACGTAGCCCACACCAAGTCCAACACTTGCAAAGAGTCCAGCACTTGCAATCTTTTCACCCCACTGCCTGTGTGGAAGACCCTCTAGACTTCGTTGCATATTTCAAGTGATCTGAGCCTTCTTTTCTGATTTTATGGGTCTTGATGGCCCATATCTGCAACACTTCCTTATCAATACTCTGTGGTGAGCCTGAGGTAAGAGACAGAAAAATATGGACTACTGTTCAAGTGTCTAAGGCTGCCTCCACATGACAAAGGTTCTCCATGTTCCTTTCACTGCTGCTGCAAATGCAGAGGTGTGTCCGCTGACAGTGGCATATCCACAGAGGAGCCTTTTCACACTTTTCTCCGTCAGCTCCTCCTGCCTGTCCATCCCCGCCCCCCCCCAACTGCTGCTCCATCAGATAGCCCTTAGCGATTACCAATTTTTAAAAAGAAGACCCCAAAATAGTAGTCATGAACAGCTGATGGCAGGACAATGGCATCTTTGCAGGCAGGACACCTTCCTCCTTAGGAGGTATGACAGCACGCTTCCCCAAAAGACTGGAGAAACACAGGTTTGGGGAACGGCAAATGGAAGGCGGGGAAAGGATGAACACACATGAAGCTGCCATATACTGAACCAGACCCTTGGTCCATCAAAGTCAGTATTGTCTACTCAGACCGGCAGCGGCTTTCCAGGGTCTCAGGCAGAGGTCTTTCACATCACTTACTTGCCTAGTCCCTTTAACTGGAGGTGCCGGGGATTGAACTGGGGACCTTCTGCTTGCCAACCAGATGTTCTGCCATTGAGCCACGGCCCCTCTCGCACACGGTGAGAGCATGTGTGGATACTTAATATTCTAGTTTGGAAGTCAAAGTGGATTCTATATGGGTTGTGAAAGCAGCATGGTGTAGTGGTTAAGAGCGGTGGACTCTAATCTGGAGAACCAGGTTTGATTCCCCACTCCTACACATGAAGCCTGCTGGGTGATCTTGGGCTAGTCACAGCTCTCTCCAAACTCTTTCAGCCCTACCTACCTCATAAGGTGTCTGTTGTGGGGAGACAGATCATGATGGGTAGCCATGTTAGTCTGTCTGTAGCAGTAAAAAAGAGCGAGAGTCCAGTAGCACCTTAAAGACTAACAAAATTTCTGGTAGGGTATGAGCTTTCATGAGTCACAGAATCTGAAGAAGTGAGCTATGACTCATGAAAGCTCATACCCTACCAGAAATGTTGTTAGTCTTTAAGGTGCTACTGGGCTCTTGCTCTTTTCTGCTGTTGTGGGGAGAGGAAGGGAAGGTGGTTGTAAGCTGGGTTGAGACTCCTTAAAGGTAGAGAAAATCAGGGTATAAAAACGAACTCTTCTTCTTCTTGGTTTGCCATGGATAGATATATTAAGATATCTAGTTTTGTGTAACTCGTTGTTAAAGCACCAGTTCCTCAGAGATTCCCAACATCTATAAATCCAAATGAATTATGACCATGGAGCTATTTTTTTAGCTCCTCTAAGCATTAGCAGTATTAGGGTGAGGATTTCACAGCACAGGCTCTAAAACGAATGGCTATGTCAAATCATAAATTATTTGTTTCCCACTCTTCTCCTCATTAAATGTTTGGCTAAGTTACCTCCTCAGGGGAAGGCATTATACAAAGGACTCTAGAACAGACACAGTTTCTAAAATGAGGGGTGCATGCACTAATCCATCCAAGAAGTATCCCCTTGAGGCTGGAGACACGGCCTTTAGTCCCAGATGTGTGGGGGCCAACTTTGGTTACACAACCGTAAGAGAAACATCCTCTTCACATACCCAGAGGTACTCATGTATTTATCACTTCACATGTTCCAGAACTGAGAACATATTTTGGCTCAAATTATAAAACTCATATGTAAATCATTGTAAGTCTTTAGAAATGCTTGATTTTGTGAGGATTATAACTTCTAATTGCTTGAAAGCAACGCTTTACTTAGTTAATAATGATGTTCATGCTTTACATGAACATATGGGCTGTTAATTCAAAGGTAGGAAGGATCAGAAAGTTTCTGACTTCAAGCATTCCCTTGGGATCTAGCTATGAATACAAAACACCATCTAGCAGACTGTGCCTCTCCATTATGTTGCAAGAACATATGTGAATGTATTATAGTTTTGTTGAGCGCATGCCATGAGATTTTTCATTGACTGCGCCTAGTTCATGCGTTTGTGTAGAGGTGCCATTATCATGCATTTCTGGTTTCAGAAACGGTATGCCTTAATAACTTTGACAGTAAAGAGTGAACAACCCTGTTACCATATCTTTACGTAGAAATGGGACAAGCAATTTACCTTTCACTTCTTGTTGTTGGTTGAGTAACTGATTAGTTAGACTATTATTAATGTCTGCATTTTTGGTATATGCCAGCAGCAAACACAGAACAGTCAGTAGAAAATGCCCAAATTGATGTCCATGGGTTGCATAACTCATAAGCAATTTGAACAATGTTCAAGGCTCATGGCAACCTAAATTGCATCACATTATGCTAAATACCATAGATTATGGTATGTAAAGAGTTGCACTGTTAGTGACATTAAGCAAGCTGCTATTTTCTAAACCCTCCCCCATGTGAAATATCAGGGTACTCACCTGGCCTATCTACAGGGATATTGAAGAGATTCGCTGAATTAATGTATATGAAGTACTTGGGAGAAATGTGCTATATACATGTGTGTGTGTAAAGTGCCATCAAGTCGCAGCCGACTTATGGCGACTCCTTTTGGGGGTTTTCATGGCAAGAGACTATCAGAGGTGATTTGCCAGTGCCTTCCTCTGCACAGCAACTCTGGTATTCCTTGGTGGTCACTTCTTCAGATTCTGTGACTCATGAAAGCATTAACCAAATGCACTGGCCAATGTTAAGATTTTTGGCATCTGGATTCCAATCCTGCTTGTGGTGTAGTACTAAGAGTGTTGGACCAGGACAAGGAAGAAACATGTTGAGATCCCCACACTGATGTGAAGCTTGCTGGCTGACCATGGGCCAGTCATATTCTCTCCAGTTGCAAGGATAGAACAGGGAAGGAGAACCACGTATGCCACCCTGAGCTCCTTGAAGTAAGGGCAAGATAAAAATCTTTTCGCTAGATGTATTTGCTAAATGTAGAGAGCTGTACGCTCCCTGGCTTAACCTCAGTTTCCTGCCTGTCAGAATAATAACGTGAAAGTTCTATCCCACTAAAATATTGCGAGGCTGCGAAAGGGTAAACACTTCTAAAACCTCGAGAATTATCTCTATAACCGAAACCTTAATAACTGAAAGCCTGGCATATAGCTTAAGAGTCAACTTGAACTCCCTACCACTAGAAGCAATAAAAGTCAATAGAGGAACTGAGTTGAACTGATGTCTGTAGACAGCCACGCGGTCCACAGAAAAATTCCAGAAACAAGAGTTCTGCAATTCCTTTTATTGTGATCAATCAAAATATCAAAAAAAATAAAAAATGGTTTGCATACTGTGCTATTTTGTCTGGTCCTAATAAAAAACAATCCTAATAAAAAGCAATCCATGGAGGATACAAATGCAAACCATTTGTAGTTAGCGAAAGGGATAGCTATCCTATTCTTTTGGGTACTTCTGATACGCTAAACTTCTTGAGTGGCAGCCTTTTAGTACTCTTTGGTGCTAAAATTCCTAAAGTGTCCATCCAGGTACATTTCCTTACTGAAACAAGACACTGGACTAAACTAACTACCAGTCACACCAGTGTGGCTGTTTTATGTTTGGGGAAGGAAAACTTATAATAGTCCAGAAGCTAGACTTGACATGATGAGGAAGCTAGAATGTTCATAAATGTAGTGTGCCCCCATGGGTAACGAACACATTAGTACATTTTCCAACACATTATGGTGGCAGACCCTTTTGCTGGATCCTGGATCTGCCCTAATTACAAAGGGGGGTGTCCATTTTTTTTTAAAGAGCAAAAGGTGTTCATATAGGTGAGGATTCTAAACTCTCACTCCACCTATAGCTTAATTTCCTGCATTCAGCTTCACCAAGTGCTTTTCTGTAGTTCCAGAAATGTGTTTGCCTGGAAGAAAAACATTTGCAGGGGAGATGTTACAGGCAGCTAAGCAGTAGATGCATAAATGGTGCAAGTCACTTTCCCTGTATACCCCTTTAGCTGTAAAAATCAGGCGCCCCGTCATCTCTTAAATGTGACTGGGACAGGCCAAGGGATTAAACAAATAGGTCTGCCACAGCCTTGTGTGGTTTGGGCTTCAAGATGGAGATGGCCAGTTTTCACAAGGGTAAAAAGCAATTTGTAAGGGGGATTTCTTTTCTCATGGGGTGTAAACTCATCTCACTTTTGTTTCTTGTAAACAGGCTTTTGATTGGTTTTAAAAACCAGCACAAACTAATCAGGAAATACACAGCTTCAGAAGTAATGCTCCCATAAATCACCTTCAACTATCTTTAATAAAAGCAAAAAATTGTTATCTTTCTCTAGCCTCAGTAATTAGACTGGCATCCATCTGCAAAATAATTGTTCAAACCAGAGGCAAAAGACCTAGCCATGTGCCAAACTTTCCCTCTTAAAAATATAATACACATACACAGAAAGAACCAACTGTGTACCAAATGTTTCTTTTTAAAGAATATAGCACACACATATGAACAAAAGAGGTTTTCCATATCTGTACATAAATATGTGAATGATTTGGGGTGCCCATGCATGCATCTATCTGGCTGGATATAAAGTGAGCCAATATGTTTTACACATTTTAATATTATATTTCATCACATAGTTACTAGAATATGGGGAAAACCTGTATCACTGAATGGAATCTAGGAAAATCATGTGCAGGGCAACCATCTTAAGAACACTGGCAATAAAATACTAATCATACATACTCAGAAATAAATCTTCATTGAGTTCTAAAGAATGTCCCACCTACTAACCACGATTAGAACTGCAACCATCCTAGGAAAATTCTACTGGACTTGGCTGAATTTGCTTTTGAGTAAATATGTTTAGGATTGGGGTGTAATTGCCACAGAGTCTGAATGGCCCATAAAACTATTTCTTATCCAATCCCCTGTCCAAAAACCAAGCCCACCACCAGTCCTCACACAGAACAGCTTAGGTGAAGTTTTTTTTAAACATTCCAATCACATCAAATTCCAAAGGAATTGCACTCAGATCCTGAAGAAGTGAGTTGTGACTCATAAAAGCTCATACCCTGCCAGAAATGTTGTTAGTCTTTAAGGCGCTACTGGACTCTTGCTCTTTTCTACTGCTTCAGATCCTACACATAATTGTTCAGAAGCAAATCCCTTTGATTTCAAGGGATTGCAGCCTATGACTGTCAACTTATGTTGCACTTAACTTTCTCTGCATTTATCCCATCTATGTCTGTTCAGGGACATGTGACTACATGTTTAAATGCCACTGCACAGTAATGATTAACTTACAAGCTCAACCATTTGAGATGGCAGTATGGGTTAGGGCTTTAAAGCCACAATCTGCCCTGTGCTGGTGTGTTTAGTTCATGCTGCTGTATCATTAGCCTTGATTGCATCAGAATTTAACACTCAGTCTAGACACTCAATTCCCATTCAGGTGCATGGGGTCAGAGATCCTTCAGTGAATGCCCTGAGTGTTTTGTTCTGAATTCTCACACAGATGTAGGGAGATGAATGTTACATGGAGGATGCAGAGCTGCCACCTTTTATTTTTCCTCAAAAAAGCTGGCAGCATTTAATTCCTACATATCGGGCAGGAATTCAACAGGTGCAACTCAGATGCAGCTTTGTCATGCATTTCTATTCTAGAAAAAGCATATAAACATTTCTGCTTGTCATGCAGCTATCAGCAGCACAGAGATTCTAGCTATCTGGACAGAAATAACTAGAATAATTAAAGATAATGGTTTTGCTTCTACCACCTCCATTTTGATGAGGCTTCTAAAAGATGTTGGTAAAATAAAAACACGAGGAATAGATCTTTAACTTTCTAACAGTTGCAAAAAATATTCACTGAACAATTTTGGAACCAAAATGCTTTTCCAGCTATGAAAATGTGGCTCTGTAAAGTACTGGATATCTTTTGCATGATTTAAATAGCTTATTTGATCAAACTGAGAGATGGCAGAATTCTAAAGTTAGATGGAGTAAAAAAATGGAATTCATGTGTTGTGTTCTGCAACACATGTATTTGTCAAATGATGGTCACTTTAATTCCAGAAGCAGGGTTTTTTTAGCAGTATAATAGTAATTATAAGTGATAGATGAAACTTATGAAGGATATAAGAATCTATTAATTGTAATAACTTGATATTATAACTAAAATTATTGCTAATTGTGCATAATGCGTTCCTGATAAGCCGTTACATTGGAATGAATCTTGATCAAAATGTTTTTTAAAGGCTTGGATTCACTCTCAGAAAAGTGGAAATCCCAAGAAGCATAATTAGTAATAAATTGCCAAACTGACATGCTGGTAGTCAAACCTTGTAACGAAGAAGCCCAGTAAAGATAACAGATGCACTGTTTGTGTGTAGAGGGGAGGGTCAATGCAAGCTTGTCAGTACTCATTGATAAAGGAAATGCACTTTGTACTTGCTCAGAAGCAGCCATTACTCCTTTTTTCTTCACATTTCAGAGCTGTGGAATGGCACTGAAAACAGATTCTGGGATTAACCTCAGGACTGTCTGAACTGAGCCTTGCCCAGGGCTTAATCTGAGCTGGGATTTACCAGGACTCAACACTGGATCCTGCTTTAAAGGCAAAGGCACCAGCCCAAAATATGTGAAGTAAGGTACTGCCTTGGAACATGCACAGAGTGCCTTTCCCTTTCCATTGTTTCCTGTATACATTTATATCACCTGATTTCTCTACATTTGACTGATGAACAGCTAATTAGCATGAGAGCTACTGAAATGGTGCTTAAGGATGTGCGACAGTTCCAGGTGCATTATGGTCCATTCACACATTCAAATCATGAAATGATGAACATATATGTGTGAACCAGCCCTAAGTAACAGTTTGTACATGGCTATGATTAAGGGAGAAAGACTCTAGTTTAGTGGCTTGCATGATGTCCAGTCAGGTTTGCAGCCCAGCTCCTCCTGCCTTTTGGGGAATTTAGAAATTTAATTCTGGAAAACAAGCCACTGGCTCTGCCTTGAATGAAGTTCTCCACACAGGCAGAGATAGGAGGAAACCTTCAATCATCTTTTGAACAATGCACTCCCTTTGCTTGGGCTGGAGATGGGATATCAAGAGCATCACAGCCATCCATGACCTAGGCAAAGCCAGACTGAGTTATGGGGGTAGGAATGAGGAGTGAGTGAGTGAGGCAGAGAGTGGCAGGCAGTTCCTAATACCTCCGGGAAGGACAGGATCATTCTACAACAGGATTTGAAACTGATCAACTCTCCAGCCCAGCCATCCAGAGCAGTCGGCTAAGTCTCTGTGGCTGTCAGCTTAACTCTGCCACTGGTTCCTGTGGGGTAGGGGAGTTAAATAGGACACAGACTGAGAGAGGAGCAAGCCTGTTTGCTGGGAGTCGAGGAGGCAGAGAAAGACAGAGGGAAGAAGGGTGAATTGGCTACAACCCAGGTGCGGAAGCAGAGTCTTGCCAGGTAAGTGTTCCTGCGTCGCCTCAACGAAGAGGAGGAGAGGGAAAGGGGGGGCTCTTTTTAAGGGTGCTGTGGGGTGGAAGCCCTGAGCTGTGGAAGGCACAAGGGGCTGAGAAGGTTTTAGTGCAAGGAGAGATTCCGACTCAGTTTTATTTTGGGAGGATGGGGTGTGCTGTGTGTGCGTGTGTGTGTGTCGGGGGGGGTGATCTTTTGTCAGCGTTCGGAATATCTTTCACTTCAGCATCCTTGTGCCAGATTATCTCTCCACAGCTTTCACAAACCGCACAAAATCCTCTCGCCCTCTGTGCTGTGTGAATTTAAGAGCCTTTGGGAGGATTTGATTGCCCATCAAAATAAATGAATGAGGGGAGGAGAGGAGGAGGAGGAGGAGAGGAAAGTGACGGACATGGACTGAGCGCCGGGCATATTATACAAATCTAAAAATAAAGCCAAAAGGGAGACATAACATCTTCCAGGAGCAGGCGCGGGAAGGATGGGAAAAGGGGGGGTGAGCGGGAGAAGTCCGAGTCTAGTGGGAATTCTTGCCAGGATAAACTAATGGTGGGTGGGTTGCAAAGCTGCCCCCCCCCATGAGCCTGAAACAACAGAAGGAGGTGCTGTGAAAGATGCTTCCCACAAACAGTGACCCCTCCCTCCCATTCCTTTCCTGCTTTTGGGAGCTGAAGGGCAGGGAGAGGACCTGTTGTCATGGGGGCTTATCAGCAGAGGACCGCTGACGATCTGGGGGGGGGGGTGTCTAATTAAAACACTTACCCCCTCCCTCCTTTACTCAAGTGTAAGCCCTGCCATACTCTCCCTGAATGTCTTGCTTTTTGCTTCTAGGCTTTCCAGCTGCTGCAAAATTAAGATTCCCCTAGCCCCATGTTGGAGATGGGCATCCCTGTAATGGGCTTTATCTCCCTTCGGACACCTGAAGGGATGAGGGCGGATGGAGGCTTGGCAGCACAAGCATCCCCGAGTCTGCCCCTAGGGGCATGCCTCTACATGTTTTATTGATTTCCCCCAGGGGCTTTAAAGCACTGATTCCAGCAAGCCGTGCAATGCTGATGTGGCATCGCAGCTGACCAAGGTAAATCAGCAGGTCAAGGAGCGCAGTCTGGGCTCCGGACTTGGATCTTGCATTGAATGCTGGTGTGCTTTGAGTGCCTTGGAAATGTGAAGGGCTGCTTCAAACATGTGTATATATTGCTGGCTTTCCCTACATTTGATTACCGTATCCATGGTGACTGAGGTGGCTAATTGTGTGAACGGACGCCGTGAAAAGCATGTATTCCAAAGTGTCATTAGACTTCCTTCCTTTGCCGTTCGATCAGTTCACCCATGTGAGTCATAACTTATATACTGCATCACCAATGGATGAACATGCAAGTATGAACCAGCCCCTAGTTTCTCTGTGCACAAGAATAGCTCGTTTTTACTGGTGAGTCCCTGTGAGCATTGGGGATTAAACAGCAGGGCATTCAGCTCAGAAGGGTTAGCTTCCAGGCTGGCTTAAGCCTGGCTGACACTTCATATTGACTGGTGGGTGCTGTCTGAACAGAAAAGGGGCACCTAAGATCCTGTATAACATAGTATCCGACAAAGCAGGTACGACTTCTCAAGATGTTGTTGTGTCATCATGGCTTGTGGGGCCTGGGAACAAGGCAGCATTTGCAGTGGGAAAAGAAGGGCTGGCTTTGGATGGAGAATTACTTTAGCCTCCGTGGTAATCAATTTCTGATTCATCAGTCCAGCACGCAACATATCAGCCCTGCTTAAAAATTAACACAAATACAAAGCAAACAGTAATGGGGAAGATTCAAATGCTTCCTATTAGGCCTTTCCTCCCTGTGTTTGATGCTTTCCACTCTGCAGGCAGGTGAATGTGCAAAACAACAACAAAATTATGCCAACACTCTTCCAGTTTATGATGTCACAGAGTAAGTAAGTGCACATGTGTTTCTTATTAGTTGAACACAGTCTGCGCATCTTCCCTCAAGGTTGCATTTCTATTTTCTCAGTGCTCAAAACTAGAATATTTTGTATCTGGGAAAATACAACACTTCTGGTAGAAAAATCACTGCTGCTGCAATTGCTGTGGGGAAAATGATGACAGGGAATGTCATAAACACTTGCTGGTTATTAATCATGATACGTTCACTGATCAGCAATAAAACTTGAACCTTACCCATGCACCCACAATGCCTAGGCTATGCACCCTCTTGCTTGGTAATTTGTGCTCCCTACTTGTGGTACATTAGTATTTGGTTTCGTCATGTCCACGAGTTGGCAGTGCTGGTCTTAGACTTTTTGCTGGTCCGTCCAGCCAACTCCATGATCTGCCTGACTCCATCTTGTTGTCCTCCTTCACCACCTACTGAGAAGCATTTCAAATATGGTGTTGGACCTGTGCACTTCAAAAAGGCTTCCTAGAATAACTGATGTGACCATCCTAGGAAGTCTACATGTAGTACACACCCCTAAAATGAAGGTACTCCTCTCCTCTGCAAATCCTGGGTGGGCAGTTTTTAAAAAGCTTTTTAAACACACCTCGCCTCACCTGCTTGTAAGATGACTCCCTAGATTGGGCCAGCTAACTTCACTGAATTATAATTTTATTAGAGAGTCAAAAGCCATTCTTTGCTCTGTTTTTGTCTTCCAGATTAGTCAGACTGTTCTGCTTGCAACAACGTGCGCCAGCCTGGCTGGCAGGCACAAGACACCGTGGGAAAATCAGTGACCACCATGTTGTCTCTGAGTGGAGGCTACTGGTGGAGAAATACACTTTCTGCAAGATGGAGAGAAGCTAGCTGTAAGTACTGGCCACTTGAGAGTTTTTCTTTAATATATCAGAACTCAGCCTCTGCAACCTAAATAGCGGTAAAGAAATGACAGTGCTCCAATTTAATAGTTAGGATTCCAATCTAGCTTTCAAATTTGGCCATATGCAATCAGGGACAAAATTTGCAATCAGGGACAAATTTGCAACCAGGGACAAGAAGTAGTGATGGAGGGAGAAGATATAGTGTTTACTAGTAATGTAATCATTAATATGCTTTTAGGGGTTCTTGTTCCAATGGGTTGAAAGTGGCAAAAGATTGGACCTCTGGGTCCAATGGCAGAAAGACACAAAACAGAAGCATTGTCATCATTCACAGTCAACACTTTTAAAAAAAAGATGTTTGCATGGTGACATCAGAAAATGCATACTGGACACTGGTGCAAATATTAATTATGCCTTTTTAAAAAAGTTTCACACTCTCTACTTTGTAGATCAGGAAATGCCACATGAAAGCTCAGGTGCTTTGTTAGAGATGATCAATGCTAACAATAAAAGATCACATATGTTGATCAATCGGTGTCATGTGTTCACCAGACCATTCAATAGTCACATTATTAAGGACTGTAATTCAAATTAAAACTGGTACTCTACTGTGCTATACATTGATGATAGTCACAAGTGTTAAAGATGCCCAAGGGGCAAACACCCACATAATATCAATTGTTAAAGCCATCTATGTTAAATTAAAGGTTGAATCCCTGAAGCTATTATTTATGGCGATCCTGCCTTTGTGAAATTGAAGAAGCTGTGATGTTAAAGACTTGGTTGTGGTAGAACAAGAGTCCAAAGTTAAAATGCAAGCAAACCTGAACTCTTCTGTCCCACTTACACTTTCTAAATGAATTTATCTTGCTCTCTTCTCAATGAAGCAGAATCCCTGCTGGAGTATCAGCTCACTCTTCTAAAAATGTAGAGGCTTCCTAGCAGGAGCAGTAGGAATAACGGGACGGTAAATGTACTTCAATGAACCACCAGACAATCTCTGCACTACATTATGAAAAAGGCCCTTTACATTAATGAGGATACATGCAGCTAAAGCTGAGCAGGGGGTCTAGACTCTCACCAAAAAGTAAGACCAGGGGTCAGAATGCAAGATGCCAATGGAACTTGCTGAGTGAACTGTTTCCTTTTGCCCAGGAACCTCGCCTTTGTTATACATCCTTGCCTCCTAGATTGCTGTTATAAATTATTTACTCTAAATGCCACCAAGCCCCAGACTAATCTTAAATTCCTGGATCATTTTACCAGAGTTCTGAACACCCCACAAAGTAACATTACCTTTTCTTGACATAAGAGCATACAGTACGCTGAATCTTTCACTTAGACTATTGTTTAGCTTCTGCCATTCATTGGATGAAAACAAAATTCTATCTAGCTGCTCTCTTGAGCAGCCACAAATAAAATAGCTTTTGAGATTGTATACCTGAAATCCCTACCAAACCACACCATGGCCCTAGCATTGTTTCTGTACAATTGATAATATCGGAACTGATGTTTTCTGGTAACATAAGTAATGAAACTCTTTTGGCCACCCTGCCAAAATTAGAGCCAGTGTAAATTAATTTCTGATTACATCTTGCACCCATATTCCTGGAGGTCATGGGGACATGCCATAATTAATGGTGGTATCCTCAGAGACGGGATAGTTGAAAAGAAGGTATTAATGAAGCACACAGAGAAAAATGTCACCCATATAACCTTTCCTAACATATTCTCACCTTTCAGCTAAATGTTATCTCAGCATCACAGACATCACTGTATTATTAATATTGTACTTCTGTCAAGCATCCACAAAACCAGAATCACCTGGGCGACTCATGTCAGCTTCCCTTCTCTATTGTTCTTTCAAGCGCCATTCTACATTCATGCCTTGAGTGGAAATAAATATCTCCAGCCAGACTGTCTGCTCTGTTGCCAACAGGATCTGCTTTCAGGATACCCAACATCCACTGTAACATCTGTGCTGCTGACCTTGACCTCTGCTTGGTAGGAAGGCAAATGAGAGGTCTGAGAGTACAGGCTTCTCTAATTTTGGCCACGCTACTTGATCCATAACTTATGTTTGGAGAGCAGGAGCACTAATCAGCATCTATGCAGAAGGAAATTCACTTAACAAAAAAGGGACAACTTGTCATGCAAATTAGATTCTATTCAGAACTTTAAAGGTCTTCACCACCGCCACCACATTATCTCATCAACCTAATGCCAAAGCTCATTTGGAAATGTGAATCTGGGGCAAAGAACGGAAAATAACAGAGGGGCCAAAAGCAGGATTTATCTCACTGGATAAAAAAGGTGGCCACAGGTTAGGCAGTGATATTCAACCCCACATTCATATTCAGTGGCTTGGGAATTAACCCCAATCTAAATTTTGTGTGCTCAGATTGAAACTCCATTTTTCCCCAGTTGAGATCAATGAATACTTTCTTTTAAAAATGTGATCTCCCCTTGCTTGCCTTTTAATTAAGATCAAGTGGAATCAAAGAACTCCAAGAAGGAACATTCCATCACAGGGAACTCATGGAAGGGCATTCTTTTTGGGGGCCTTGGTATTTCAAAATTCTTACCTACTATACTCTATCTTTCCAGGCTTTATTTGTTGACTTTCAAGAAACAATGCTACATTTAATATCAGACTGCCTTATCTCCTCTTTGACCTTCATCATTCTAAAGTGTTATTTATTTGGTATATGTTTTTACATCCATTGTTGTGTTTTAATAGCTGTAGTTAGTTTCATTGTTGATGCTTAGAGCTCTGTCCCATTAGCAAGACCATAATTTGTTTCTGGCACAATAGACCCCTCTGTACTGAAATGGAAGAACAGCATTGTAGAGAGAGAAAAATGAAAAATGGAGGAGCAAATAGAGCATGGTGTGCAAGAAGGCCAGAAGAACAAAACCTGGTGTTAAGTATCCTGCCTTGTATTGTCTCTTTGCCTTTATCAAGTTACAAAACCTATGCACCAGGGACCTGTGGGCATTGATTGCATTTTAGGAATCTAAATGCAAAGCAAAATGTATATCCAAATAGAGCAGCTGCACCCCTCTTTCTCAGGAAATCACACTGCACAGATAATTTGTTCTTCAGTGTTTACTAAACATATCTATTTAAAGTTTTCTGTGTGGAAGCTGATTATTAAGAAAGAACTGTCTATTCTTGCTTCTCTTGCCGTAATGCTCTGCTTCAGTGTGCCTCTGACAGTAAAGCACTCTGGCATCAAGTAGCAAAGCCCTCTGGGATATGCTGACCTTTCTTGTCAACAACATTATAAGGATGTTTATTCCTTTATTTTGTAGCCCACAAGCTGATGAAAGGGTGAAATAAAACTTGCACTCTTGAGAATCCTTCTGGAAGTACCAGGAGGTATCTCTAAGGATTTCAATTGACTACAAAAAAGATCAATTTAGTCGTGTTACATCTGTGGGGGTATTTAAAAGAATTAGCTCTGAGGTCTCCCCACCTTAACCAATGAAGTAAACTATAGAACTGAAAGTGTGAGAGGCTGTCTGTCTTCCTGGCTAGGCAGAAACCTAACCTGTGTTTCCTTTCTCTTCTATAGTGCTTGCCTGTTGGCTTTCATTTTGTGCAGCAGAATCTCTCACTGTTTGTCCCTCCTCCTGCAAGTGCAACAGTGGTACTCTAGAGGTGGACTGTAGTGGTTTGGGCCTTTCATCTATCCCTGTGGACATTCCTACAAACACCAGGACTTTTCTTTTCCTCAACAACCAATTAAGCACCTTGCCAGGACAAGCTTTTTCCAACCTTTCTGCTCTCCGGAGACTGGATCTTTCAAACAACTTCTTAGATCAGCTTCCTGAGAATGCTTTCAGAGACTTAGCAAACCTCACTGAGCTACAGTTGAGGAACAATAGCATCAGGAGCTTGGACAAAGACCTTCTCCAAAACACTGCTCTTCTGCGTCAACTGGACTTATCAATCAATGGCATTGCTCAAATCCCTTCTGGCATCTTTGATGATCTGTCCTCTCTCCGCTGGCTCTCCCTCAGGTCAAACCGCCTGCAAAATTTGGACAGGGTGACCTTCGAGCCATTAGTTAGCTTGCAGCAGTTGCAAGTGGGCGACAACCCCTGGGAATGTGACTGCAACCTGAGAGATTTCAAATACTGGATGGAATGGTTCTCCTATCGAGGTGGGTACCTAACACAGAGGGCCCATGTCTCACTACCAAAGGTTATTAAACTGCTAATTTTTGCAGGCTTGGGAGGGCTAAAAGAAGTTGCTAGATAGAAAAGGTGGGTGGATCAGGCTGACCTAAATTCTAATTCTTGGACATAATTCTGTAATTCTAATTCTCAGTTATAATCCTGCTGTGTTATGCTACAAAGCATAAAGTAGTGTACTGTAGGTTGGCTGAAAGGGCACTTCCAATCCAAAATCTTCTTTCCAGGTGCTAACAGTCATTCATCACTCCCAGAGAAAGAGTGTGAACTCAGTGGTCACACATCTCCACACTGGAAAAAAGATCAAGGAAATATATAGTTGCTACAGTGAAAGAAGAATACAGATATTTTCTGAATAAAGGTAATTTTACTGCTGTAGAAGACCTAACAAAGTAAGGGGAAAGCCAGTGATTATATTATATGGTTATGATCACTTAAGATTTGAGCGTGACTCATGCAATATGCCCAAAGCAAACTTTGGCCTCCACTCATTCACTGGGGATTTCACAATTTTCTTCAATACAGTCAGGACATCAGGTCTGTAGCCAGAAATGTTATGGTTAAGGGGCATAACTAAACACTGAGGAGAGGGGGTAAGGTTTCCTGGGGTAAGGCTGGCAGGTCCTCATAATCCCAAACTCTGAAGTTTATTTAGATCCTTGTTTTTCTGTGGTCAGAAGTGGTGAAGGGTTAAGATTGTTTGGATATTATACCCTCTCAACCTTTTGGCCTTCTGCAGTGAAGTACTTGTTCTGTAGTGAGAAGTTCTGGAGATTAAACCTTCCTGAGCATGGTCCCGTATCAATTTAGCCCCAGTCCCAGGTTGTAGAAGAGATGAGGACATGAGTTTGATAGTTAATTGTCAAATAAAAGGCATCCAGCACAAGCTAAGAGGCACCCATTCTTTCACACTGGTGAACTGCAGCAAGCTGGATGAAACTAGGCATTTGTTTTTTCTACTCCTGGCCCCCTCCCACAGACCTACCAGCTCGTGAAGCAAATTCCCTACTGCAAATAGAAGACACAATCCTCAAACAGTATAATGTCATTTCAGTTTTCTTCCCAGCAGTCTCACATGTCATTGTGCATACGAAAGAGGACAGAAACAAAAAAGAAATAAGCAAAAAGCCCAGGGAGAAAAGTTATGGAACAGAGGAGAGGAGAATGAATTTGGTCAGGAGAGGGTTAATTGACACAGCTTCCACTGTCTTATAGCTTCCCCTCTCCAATTCTTTCCTAGGCAAAACCACTTGCACATTTCCCTTTATACTTCCACAATGAAAGAGGACAGAGACGTGTTTTTTTAAAAAAATGAAAGCTATAAACTCAGACAAGAGGAATTGCCCCCATATGCCTCTGGTAGCTATGGGCCTGCAGGATATTTACCATCACTTTACCTAAGATTTCCCACTTGTAAAACTGTCTCAGTTGCATGTATCTCAACAGTTGCAGGCAATTTGTTCATTGGCAATCTTTGAGTTAATTAATTGGCAATATGCGTTGATATTATTGTATAAGAACATCAGTAAAACCTGTTAATTGCTGCAGTACTATTTGGTCCAGATTATATTTTAAATGATGTTAACTATCTATGTTTATACTTCTTCTTATAAGTTGCCTTATTTGCGGGGCCAAAAGCATATCTGTTAATTCATTTTTAAGTACTGTTACTGAAATATTAGCAGAAAGCCCAATCAGCTGCAATTTCTGGGACATTCTTGTATTGTGCTGAAACAACAGAGTGATCTCTTGGAAAAGAAGGATGCAGAAGATTCTTGTCTAGCCAGAAATAATTCTGGTGCCACTATCCAGCTAGAAGTCCCACCCTATGCCAGCTGCATGGGCAAAATTTCTCTGCCCTTGAAAATGTTCACACTACTGGTTGTAAGCGGGCCAGGGAAACAGTATTAGGAAATTGGCTAAGCTGTCAGCCCCTGGTACCGGTCCAATAGCATATTTTCCCCAAACAGCTCTCTTCCTAACTTTAGACTCTGTCACGTGTCACCCTTAAACCCTCAGCCACCTATCTAAATGCCTCCAAGGCTTTCAAATAAATTATACTCTGTCTCTCCATAATCGTATGAGCCAGGGAGTTAAGTCTGAGGGGGCCATCCTCTGACCCCAACTATCACATCCTTTTGTAAGGATTCAAGGGGTCTAGTCATTCCAGGAGAGCTGGTACAATTGTCCCACATTTGGAAACAATAAGGGAAAACCTGGCTGAATTCCCTTGAGGCTAAAGGTAAAATTTTCACTGTAACAATGATTAATTCCATAATTTTGAGGTTCCTGACATGTAACGTCTAATTTCTTAGCTGAAGAAATGGAGACAGCCCTAATCTATTAAAGTGTTCAGGTGTAACTACCGTACTGGAATAAATTACTGCACTGAACACGATGTAGTCTCACGCCATGGTATTGTACTAACCCCCTTCCTTCTTTTTCTTGTCCTGCGGTATAGGAGGAAAGATAGACCAGCTGGCATGTACCCTGCCTAAGGAGCTGCGGGGGAAGGATATGCGCATGGTGCCCATGGAGATGTTTAACTACTGTTCCCAGCTGGAGGATGAGAACAGCTCTACAGTCCTGGACAATGTTGGCCCTCCTTGCACTAAGGGAAGCACAACTGCTGCCAAGGCAAAAACCAGCCTGGAAGCAGAAGAGGAGCCCAGCGTGGGTTGCCCCCAGAAACAAAGATACAGGCCTGTCAGCGTGCGCAGGGCCATTGGCACAGTCATCATAGCTGGGGTGGTTTGTGGCATTGTGTGCATCATGATGGTAGTGGCAGCAGCGTATGGATGTATCTATGCATCGCTCATGGCTAAGTACCACCGGGAACTGAAGAAGAGGCAGCCATTGATGGGGGACACGGAAGGTGAGCATGAGGAGCAAAAGCAGATCTCTTCAGTGGCGTGAATCCCTTCTTGGAAACCGGAGACAGAAGGAAACAGGACACAGGGGAGTCTTGAGCCTTCACAAATCTCCTCAGACATATAAATGTACTGTGCGGCTGTTCCATTCACCAAATTAGTAAAACATGCTTCTGAGTTCAGGCCAGCCGCCACCAACTTCAGTTCCTCTCCTTCCCTTTGTCCTCGTGTACTTCCATGCAAATAAACTGTAGTCAGACCTCAAGCGCTAATCATTTCTCCTCTTTGCACAAAACTCTACACTGATGCTCACATGTAGGGAACCTGAGCCAACCTGGCACCTCCCCCCTCCCTTCACAACATTAGTACTTTGCACATTTCCCATAGCATCAGAGAAACTTTTGCAAACAGAATGAATAGCCAAAGGCACTAAGACAACCCCTGTGACTGAGTCTAAACTTCACTGGTGGGGTTAATTACATCACTGAACAATGATCTACTCTTTCCTGTCATCTGTACAAGAAACCAACTTCACAATTACTCCACAAGAACGTCACCTTCTGACTTTTAACAACAAGAACAGAATAAATATTCCTTAGATTGAAAGCATGTTGCATACACTCACTCTGGCATGTACCCACCTTGCATAATTAAGGGTGCAGACAAATACACCTACTAACACCAGCTGATCACCCACATATACATATATACAAACTTATGCCTCTACACACCTCCGTTTCTTGACATACCATCTGCACATTGCTATTTGTAGCAAACGAAAAAAAATGTGCAAGTTGCCTCCTGAGATGGATGACGACTCACAATCTCTGTGAGGAAGGGCCTTAAAAGCACTTGAAAAAGGAAGGATGTGAAGGAGAGGGTGGATGGGTCACCATTACTAAAAGGGCAGTTACTTTCTGAAGGCTAATGTGCCACCTCAGAAAGGGAGAAATGTTAGTTTTTCGGAGATATTAGAGAATTAATCTAAAAGGCTCTTACAGTCTTTGTGGCAAAAGTGGGTCTCCAGGAGGGATTTAAGGGAACAACAGCCTGTCTGATCTCCTTAGAATATTTTCAGACATGGGTGATGGGGGTAGAGCATGGATGTGGTTGTAACCAAATCAGACAAACCAGAGACCAGGATCATTATTGCAGCCATGTGGCTATATATGCGAGATTAATGCAACGCAGCATGGCTCAGGGAAGACTGAGGGAAATGATACAGAGCCATGAATGAGGAGAGGAGCTCCATATAAAATGCAGGGGAAAGGAGATGCAATTCAGGAATCTAAAACTGTTTATCAGTTACTGCTACAAACACCCTTTTTATATAAGCATGTTTGTGCATCACTTGTGCCCATATGTGTATGCCGAGCAACTAGCCAAGGTTCTTACTAAAAATAAGAGTCATAGCATCCAAGTGTTAAGTAGCATCCATGCATACGGTAACTCCAACACAGATACACATGTGTCCGCATCCTGCCCCCCGCCCCGTATGAATTGTTACTCAAGCTACCTTCACCCCAATCTGGTTTTTAAACCGTACAGCACCTCACAGTAGCATCATCTTTTTTAAAACTGATGGGAGGAGGGGAACCAACATAAGGACTCATTTTATATCAAGGAAAGTGGGATAAAGTGCTGTCTCCAGGGGAGAGCACATATTGCCATGGTAACCTGCTCTAACCCGTCACAGCGGGTATTCCTGGGATAGGAAGATGACACAAGAGGTCGTGCAGCCGCAGTTTTTGTGGATACTGTGATCCTTGCAGTCATGAAACAACCTGGCAGCTGGCCCAGATTCTTCGGTACTTCGCCAGCAACTCAGGAGCAGAACCCAGCAATCACCTCAGCAGAACATGGATCAGGTCATCAGAGTTCTTCCTTCTTCTGTTGTGTTTTGATGCCTTTAAGTTGACCTTTCTTTAGCTGCTGAAGTTTTGAATGAAAACAATGCTCACTTTCCTCTAATTCCACCACGCCTTCAAATCCCTTGTCACAGAAAAGGAGCACTGTGAAGGACTCAAGATTACATCTATAGCAGCAGTTCCATCTTCCTTTGTCCTGCTAGCAAAGAACTACTGCATCCCAAAGGAATGGAATACTCTTCACAGAGAGATGCTGGGGCAAAAACAAATTCCCATGAAACATTAGAGAGGCCACTGGGGAAAAGGCATCTGGCAGGCATTTCAACACAGTTTAATGCATCACATGCACAAACAAGGGAAGGGACAAATCCCCAAAGTGGAGGACAGACTACGTACCAGGTGTGTATTGCAGTTCCTCCAATTCACCCAACTCTACTCCAGCTTTATCCCAGACTGATGGGCAAAACTGGATTACTAAAAACTCCGGCGAGTATGTGTGTGTTGCTTCCTACTACGTATACTCAGCAAACCACCACTAGCACTCTGCCTACTGGATATAATATTCCAACCTTACTATCTCTATAATCTTCTCAAAGGAACTTACCTCCGTAAGATTTTGGACAGCACAATCATACTTGAAATGGGACTTATGTCAGAGCTGTATATTTATAGATCTCTATTTTACTTGCAAGAAATAATGACATGATTGCACAAAGTAAATGGTGTATGATGTGTGTTTAGGGGATGTGAAAAACTGGGAAGTAAAAATTAGGAGGAGACAAAAATCCTCTTCCACATTCCATCCCCTAATCCCACCCCAATTAGGTTTCCTTCTGTTGCCAATGACATTTTCCATTTCCCATGGTGTTGTGAGTTTAATTACAACCTTAAACTTTGTTTGTTCTAATTTTTCATTGATATGGCACAGGATTGGCCCTGATACTTCCACACCTAAAATCCTGCTCTGAAAATGGGAAGTAAGTGAAGGGAAAGAGAAGCTAGTTGAGAAAAATGGGACAGTAATAATCATGTTAGTTGGAGACTGGTTGGTCCCAAAGAAACTGGAGTACTTTGGGAATACAATGGGTTAAGGAGAGTAAGAAGCTAATGCAATAAAAGCCAGTATGGAAAATGTCCTCTGCTTTACTGAGAAACTGTGCCTTCAGGTGTGATGAGGTGATAAGCATTTTTGAATGAGGATCCTGGAACTTCTAGGCCCCCCCCCAAAATGTATAAAAACAAGACAAGGGAGGGGGGAGATCTTGCATTTCATCATCTTTCAGTCATATAAAGCAGGCCAAGCTCTATATGCTGATAAAACTGGGATCTAGACCGCCCTGCTGACAGTAGCTGTGGACTTCAGGGGATCAAAAGAAAAGTCTGGATATACTGAATTCATATTACTTATTCTATCTTCTATTGGAAAAGAGGTTCATCAGTAAAAACATTTTAGAATTACTGTTCAAGTGAAACTGGGTAAATATATAACTTACCAATAGTGATTTTCAGCAGAATCAATATACTTCTGCAAGACAGAAATTGGCTTGCATGGCTGTGCTGAATTTTCCATGTACAAGATCAAAATACTACCAGAGATGCATGGCTGTGTGAATGTTATGTTAAGGAGATTATTAAGGAGTTTGATGATATGCTACCAGTACTAGAATTTGTCTGTGCAAGTCCAAGGAGAGTTTTCACCAATGGCACAAGGAATACACAGTTCTCGTTAGTACGGCTAACTGTGCAGTCCTAAGAATTACACCCTTAATATTGTCGAAGGCTTTCACGGTCAGAGTTCATTGTTTCTTGTGGGTTATCTGGGCTGTGTAACCATGGTCTTGGTATTTTCTTTCCTGACGTTTCGCCAGCAGCTGTGGCAGGCATCTTCAGAGGAGTAACACTGAAGATGCCTGCCACAGCTGCTGGCGAAACGTCAGGAAAGAAAATACCAAGACCACGGTTACACAGCCCGGATAACCCACAAGAACCAAATTACACACTTCTTTGCCCATTGACGTCAATGGAATTAGAAGGGTGCAGCTCTGTTTAGAATTGCACTGGATTACACATGTGGTTGTTGTGGCGTACACTTCGGAGCATAGTACTAACATATGGAAGTTCCTACCAATTTATCTACCAAATGGCTTAATTTCAATAACCTCCCCAAAGCTTGTTTGATCTTGAAAACATATGCATGAGAGCCATCACTAAAAACAAAACAACCTGGTTCTTCTTGTAGGCTTGATCTGTCCCAATCAAAAAGACTGGAAGATGATTAGAAGCATGAAAATGCTGCAATGTGAACATTCATAATACATGTGCTTGTGACATCACTGCACAAAATGTACATGCATGGAATTTAAATACAAATATCTGCATCAACTGTTAAAAAAAGAACCCTTATTGTACTCCGGGCAGCCGACTTTTCTGGCTATCAGGCACAGCAAAGCAAAGATGAAACCAGAGGCTCCCCTAACAAAAAGTAGTTTTCTGTTACTGGTGGGAACCCATAATGAATGACAATCTAATTCCATCAATAAAAGTGTACACAGACAGGAGATATGGACCCTTAGCTTAACAGGTCAAAGCTGTAACAAGGAAAATGTACTTGGTTCAGTCAGAATGACCCAGGAAAACAGAGGTAGGCACAGTTGGTGGGAGGGGAGGACAGATGGAACATGCAATCTTTTTCTTTTCTTTCTGTTCGGTATATTAAAGTTTAAGGGAGAGCAATGAGATTTTTTTAAAAAACAGCTGAAGGTATATTATATTTCTGGCTTGTTGTTTTAAAAGAATAATAAAGAATGTATTTTCCTAAACACCTCATGTTTTAAATGTGATTTGTGAAAACCACCCATGCCCACTTATTTCCTACAGAGAAGCCAAGAGTACAAGAAGCTCTTGAAGTCTCAGGGTACATCTTTCTATATATACACAAGGAAACTGAGAGGAGCATAAGGAGGTAAAGACAATTTTTAATGTGGATTAACTCATGTCCCAGTGAATTCTGCATCTGAATACTCCAAGTCTGCCGAACACTCTGAGAATCACTACCTTAATTTAAAAGTAGGCAAACCTCTTTGCACAACCTAAATCCATTCTGGCTTGTTTGGGCAGCCATGCCTGGGCTCAGTGGGCAAGTGGGGAGGGAGGGAGGGAGGGTTCCCCCCCCCCCGCAGGAGTCTTGAAGGCCCTCACTTGTCATATATCTAATTTTCATGGTGGTCCCACTGAGCAGATTTAAAAAAATCTGAACAAAGGGGTCACCCAGGGAAAAATGTTTTGGAAACCTGGGAACCCCCAGATGTTCACAAAAATATTAAAAAATAAACAGGAGAGGCAAAAAACAAATAATAAAACAGACAATTGCAAAATGGCAGAGATATCAGTTGCCATTTGGGGGCTGGTAAACAACCCCATACAGTATTGACCCTCTGCCTTGGATACAGTTCAGTAGGGCATATTTAGATGTTTCAACTGTGTTCGATTGGCAAGTACAAACATGCTGAGCATAGCGGATATGTAGGTAACTTCCTACCAGAAGAGCTGAAGGTAGAACATTAAAGCAGGCCAAAGTGAAGGCTCTGTGATATTTGGGGAATTCTAAGGTATAAAGATATTCAGAGGTTTGAGCATGTGCTCTATTTATAAGGCTGTATGCCATATTCATATATTTTTTTTGCTTCCATAAACCCAAGATGCTATAGGGATATGGGCGAGAATGGCTATAGCATTACAATGATATTGAATTGATTTGGATATTTGTATTGTATTTTACTGTATTTATTGTATATGTTGTTACCTACCCTTAGCCCAGCCTCAGCCAGGAAGAGGGTGGGATATAAGTCCAATTAACAATAACGATAACAATAATCTATTGCAACAATGTACTAGTTTCTAGCTTGCAAGCTGGGAACTAGTTCATTGTTGCAATAGATGTATAATGCTATAGCAATGTAGATATTAATAATTTTTTTAAGTCTGAAAAGAGCTCTCCGGTGGGGGTAGGGGGTAGGGAGTGGCAGTCACAGGAGGACTGAGACAAGGAAATTGTCGAGAGAACTTCCACATGGACACTCTTTTACCACTGCAAACACTTACTAGAATGCAGCTACAGCTTCATGGAGAGTCATTTCCATGTGGAAACAACCCTGGATTCAAATCCCTGCTTAGCCATGAAACTCAGTGGATGAGTTTGGATCACCTGTTTCTGCTCAATTCACCCCGGTCTGCTGTTAAGTACTGAATAGATGGGGGGAAACACCATGGAAGCCACCCTGAGAAGAAGGGTGAGATGAAAACGGAGCATTACATTCATGCTGGCTTTGAGCTAGGCAATGATTAGCCCTACTTGCACGTGCCACCCACCTGACTGGCTATCCACAAATGGACTGCAAACTAGCCATGTGCTGGGCAGACACCACCAATTAATTGGTGCCATGGCTCACATGACCGCATGACTGGTTGTGCACAGGCTTTGCAACTCAATCTGTATATGTGCCCATGCCACATTACTCCCACACTCTGAAATATTATATCACAAAAGCCCTTTCCAATATGCCACCATATTAGAACGAAAGCAGTAAAAGATGTCTACACAGACTGTCCCTGTACTCTGAAATAACCATAGAATACTGTGTACAATACACTTTCAGAACTCTCTTTTCTAGCGTATGGGGTTGTTCCTTTCTTCCTCACTTTCTTTCATCATTGTAATCTCTCTCTCTCTCTCCCTCTCGCCTCTCCATGAGCAGCTGCTCTTCAGATATTCCTTTCTCTGATCTTCTCAGCTGTCACTTTTCAACCCCCACATCCCATCTGCCTCCTGAAAGGGTAGCTCTTCTCCACAAGCAGGGGCTTTTCTTCTGCCATTCTTCTGCTTGACAAAAATCCAGGTCATTTGAAAGAGAGACACCATGGAGCCTTTGGTGGGATCCAAATTTAGACGCCGGTTTGGATCTCAATGAGATAGCCTTTAAGTGTATTGTGAACTGAGGACATGAAGCATGTGAGGAGAGCGACATGCATTTGATCCTGAATTGAAAAGTGTGTTCTCTGAGCCTTAATATGAAACACTTGAACAGCTTCCTTGCAGCTAAAGCACAGGCAGGGAAACACATACCAGGAGGAAGCTTGGCACAGGAATGTTCTGTTTTAGGAACAGTCAGAGCTCTGACTGCTCCAGCCTCCCCCGTCTCCTTTTGACACACCCTCAGAATCATGTACTGCAGTAGTGAAATTTGAGGAGCCAGACACTGAAAAATTAGGGGCTTTCTAGCAGAATTTGCATAGTGGGAATCGTGTGCACTTTGCACTATAAGATTTGCCATGGTATCATCACCTTCTATTGCCCCATCCACCCCCCCTGTGGGGAGTGCCAGGTCCCAGGTTAAATTGTCAGCATCTCAGATGAAAAGAATCTTATGTAGCAGGGGCGGGAAAGATCTCTCCATCAGGGTCCTTGGAGAGCTGCTGCAAGTTGGACTAGATCGCATCGGGCTGCCAGAACCAATGATGCAACTCTTTATATGTTCCTGTATTTAAAGTATAGGTAGCATTGTTCTTTTTGATTGCAAGAACTGCCTTCCTCTCCCTTTCGGTATTTCAGATTCACTTTTTAAGAAGCCCTGACAGCATGTCCTCCTGTGCACCTCGTGAATTCACACAAGCACATATGTATGGTCTGAGGTTTGCACTTTTTTTCAATGTTGGCATGATGCTGCACAAAACATTTTACTAGTCAGATGCTCACAATCATAATAATATTTCCCTAAAGATTATGGCTCAGATCCTAAGCCTTGTTCCTGCTTGTGCTGTGCTCTTTTCTTGTCCTGGGGACAACCCCTCCCCGCAGTGTGAAGCGCATTCTTCTGTCACTAAGCATTTCTACTCATGGAAACCAGTGTCTCTGAGTGAGCCAAAAACATCTAGGCACATAGGAACACACTCTACTGCAAAAGACCAGCTCTGCAATGAATAAAGCATGATGCAAAAGAAAATCAGGTTTACAATCTCAACCTATATTATCAGACATTTCTTTAAAATATCTATTCTATTACATCCTGCTTTTACATGGGGCCCCAGTGCTCTCCTACCCAGATTAGGGATCAGCAAGGCTACAGCATCTGATGTCCTCAGCCCATTTCATACCTTAGAAAACCTTAGGACAAAAACCCACCATTTTCCACCATATCATGATCTATCACCATATTCCATTTGACAAAAAATGCCCGTCTTACCTCAGGAACACACACATGCATTCAAAACACACCTCCCTTGTCTAATCCTGTCTCAGATTGTAATTGTTTACTTTGTTCTGGCAAAAGCTGTAAACAAATCATTCATCCACCTCCATTTCCATCTACGCACACACAACTTTACACATACAATAACACATACACAGCTTACATGGACAGAAACAACTCACACATTCATGCAATTATTACGTTTACACATAAATGCACTGTCTATAGTACTAAGATTGAAGATTGGTACACATATCCAGATCTAGGCCCTCAAATGCATCAGGGGCCCAATATAGTGATGATCACATCCTCACCCTGCTCACTTCTGCTGACGCGGCTCCCTACTTAGCCGAAATGCATCCACGTATACGTTTCAACAGGGTTGGGGCTATGCAGTAGTTAATACCAGTGAAAGGCAAGAGGAAATTAAAAGTGAAAAGTTGAAAGCCCAGCACATGACTCTTCCTCTATCACATCTGTGAATCCTGGAGCGTGAGAGTAATTGTCTGAAATGAGTCAGACCAAAGGCACAAGGAAACAGTTGCCATAGCAACCCCTCTCGCTGCTCTAATTCCGCTCAGAATTAAAACGATATCAAATAAATTTGGGAGCAAAGGGAACATGGCAAACTCTGTGGGTGCCTATCTCAAAATGTCCTGCAGTATGCGAGCCTTTTCTGGACCACAGTCAAGGGCTCCTTTTCTTTCAAGCTCAACAGCAAAAGCAATCAGGAGACAAACCAGCAAGGACAGCAATGGATAGATAATCCCTGGCTAGGCAGTGTCTGAGCACGAGAGAGGAAACCAGCTCCTGGGCTGGAGCCCCACATCTGAAATAGGCTTCAAGGCAGGGGACTGGAGACATGTGGATTTCCCCTGGAAATGCCCTACAGGTCTCAATAAGGAAAATCCCACAACTCACTTCCAGCAAACTGCCTTGCTGGAAGCTCCATCCCTTCCTAGGTACTCAAAGAAAGCACTGGGAAAAGGCATAGCAGTTAAACCATAAATCAGGCTAAATAAAGCAGAAGTCCAATGACACTTTAGAAATTACCAGAATTTATCCCAGCATACACACTCTCATGAGTCTGACTTCATCAAATGCATGAAGAGTGTGTCCATTAGGCAGGCATAATCATACTCAAAGTTGCAGACAACAGGGCAGAGGGAATGTTACGAAGGGGGCAGTTTAAAACAAGATCTAGTAAAGGAGTCATCAATTCACTCAGAGTAATTCACTCAGATTACTCTTCTGATTGGGATTTGCTTTAAAGCAGTCTCTTTTTATAACATCCCCCTCCTTTCTGAAGTTGTCAATATAAATGCATCAGCCTAATGGATGTACATTTCACGTATCTGATGAAGTCGGCTCTGACTCAGAAAAGCTTATGGTGGAATAAATTCTGTTAATCTCTAAGGTGCTGCTGGATTTATGTTTTATTCTGATGCTACCTACTAACATGGGGTACCCCATCTGAAATAATCAAAATCAAGCTTTTACTCACTTTTGCAAAATCAGATTCTCTGGTTTGTTTCGCAATGGACAAGAGGATTTAAAGAATTCCCACACTGGGAAGAGAACGGCAACCAACAACCCCTCCTCCTTCTCAACAACAAATAATTAAATAGAGAGTATAGGAACTGTACAAGCCAAAAGGCCAGCTGTTGTACCTCTGGGCTATGCTGAAGTTCAGGTACATTATCATGTAACTGCTCAGCACAGGCTGTGACTGTACTAATGGTTCCCAACAGTCCAATGCAGACGGAAGTGGAAGGAAGTGGTTGCAACAAACCTTTTAAATGAGGAACGGTAAGTTTTTTGCTCAGGTACCCAATTATGGAATACGCGCACTGTCTCAACAAGTGTACAGAAAGGAGGTCAGATAAGGCAACCGGTGATGGCCTTTGAATTTTCAAGCTACAACACGTAAATCCTGATCCGACATGCAACCACAACCAAAAGCAACTCTTTAAAACACATAGCCAACTGGAGTTTGTTCATGCTTGGAATTATGATCAGGTGTCAAGCAAATAACTCACTTGAAGAGAAGGTCACACAATAAGAGAGATGTCACATACACAGACCAGGGAGACAGCAGAACTCCCGCACAGATTCCAGCAGTTTCACCAGGACTTTAAATCTGTTAGCAGCTGTGATGTAACCAGAGCAGTTTCTCCCCAATGAAAAATAAACCCCCCAGTTATTGACTCACTTGAGAGAACAGCCAGGAACATTATCCGAAGCAGGGTTAAGAACGCCTCATATTGCACACATTTGTTCTATGTAGCGAGCTGATTTTGCAAGCAAAAAGCTTTAGGCTTTTGCCTCTGGAGACAAAATAGCCTCAATTAAATTATAATTAATAATTAAGTCTTAGCTAACGTTTGCACAGTGATCAAAAGCTATTAGGCACATTCTAGTAACTAACAGGGGTTCCTAATTCACTAGGAAAGGTATGCATATACTGCAGTAGTGAAATCTTCCCCCATGTGGTTTTCACCTAAAAAGGCCTCAGATTTGATATTAGGGGAAATACTATTCAAAGGGAAACAGAGAAGCAACTGATAAAAAAAATTTTTCTGATCCAGGAGCAAATATTTGACTGGTTATCTTGTATCAATATAGGAAAATTCAACATTTTTTGTCTCTTTGAACACCATTAAATTTAAGCAGACGCTAGATGGCCTTCTGACAGCAAGGCTGATTCTGTGAACTTGGGCAAATCATGAGAGGGAGGGCAGGAAGGGATGTCAGGGGTCGGTTCTCATGGCTCATTCTTATATGTCCAGGGAAATGCCCATTGCCACTTTGGGGTCAGGGAGGAATTTTCCTCCAGACCAGATTGGCCAGGGATCCTGGAGGTTTTTTTGCTTTCCTCTGGGCATAGAGCAGGAGTCACTGGGGGAGTATAGGGGGAGTTATGAATTTCCTGCATTGCCCAAGGGGCTGGATGAGATGACCCTTACAGCTCCGTTTCTATGTTTCTGCAGAAGCCTGGTGTTGAAAGCACAAAACAAAATATAATTCTATGGATGCCTAAATTACACTACGCATATGCTTCTTGACTTGCAATAAAATACTGTGTTCGAGCACAGAATCAAAGGTCCTAACTTATAGCTGAACTGACCGTTTGAGGGGTTTTGCACAAAAAATTGCCCTTTTGATAAGATGGAACTTTTCATTGAAAAAGTAAACAATGGAGGCTTTGGAGGCTGTTTTGTGGAGAGTAGTTTAATATGCCTTTCAGTCAAGCTGTAGAGATTGCTTCAGGGAGTATTTGGGAACTCCATGGCCTCAGATTAAAATTAACAAAATCAAGGTAGGGGGAATGAGCTGAAAAATGGATGAAAAACAGCTCATGTTTACCCAACATGAACATGAAATTGAATCTATATGTCAGCTTAACACAATATATAGTTGAAGCTTTGTCCTGTTAAACACTGGGAACTTGACACATTTTCAACTGAGATAATTTCATCCTCAAAACAGATCTAAAACGATGCCCAGAGTTATGCTTTAATTGTATTAAAACATACTCCTACCTGCTGCGAGTCCGGTCTTCCCACCCACAGTCACAGTCACAGATGTGCTCACGGTTACCACCTCGGGTGGACCTCCATCTGTCAAGACATAAATGCACAAATTCAGTGCCCAAAGAGAGAGCAGGCTGGGTTCCAAAGAGAACATTCAACACTGGATCATTGCTTGGTTCTTCTCCATCTCCATCTTCGTTTGTTGCTGCAATTCAAGCCTTTAGGGCTAAAGTGCAGTCTCAGCTTTGATATGGTATTTACTGGGTTTGATAGCTCCACTTTTGAGGTTTTTCTTTAGAAAATCAACAGAGTTCCTTGCTGTGTTGCTTCTGCGGTTCTCTGATTGGAACTGGGCTTGGGGTCAGTGGAACGCCAAGCTTGGAAGGCGGCTTTTCATTTTAATTTGAAGTTTTCTGAGGATACTACTAGTTTTCTTTCTCTTTTATGTTCTGATCCTTATGTTTTGAATTGGCATTCCAATCTTGAATCTAAACTTTTTTTTTAGGGCTATCCCTTCTGCTTCTCTTGTCTATTGGCCCACAGGCTTCTAGACTATCCTTAGATAGGGCACAGGAGACATAGCTATCAGCTGGCTCTTGGCAGGGCTCATAGAGTATGCTCTACACTGGTTTTTGGTATTGTGCCTCTCTTACTCTTCCATCTTATTTTCATCGATTGACTGTCCCCAAATATCGGAGACTGTATCCCAGGAAACAACAGCTCAGAATTGACACACTACTGACTTCCATCACAAAACCATCAGCGAAAAGACTGAGGCCTCACAAATAGTAGATGAGGTGTTAAACTATGTCTGTACTATATCACTTGTGATGTCAGACAGGAGTTCACCGGAGTGAATGTTCATGACAGGATGGCAGAAGTCATTTGAATAATAGGAGAAGGTTTCTAGCAGTGAAAGCATTTTGACAATGGACGCAGTACCATGGGGTGGGTAAGCTGCCCCTCACTGGAGGTCTTCAAGTAGAGGCTGGACAGCCATCTCTTGGATATGTTCTAGCTTTAGATTTCCAGCATGGAGTAAGGGGTTGAACTGGATTCTATAATCTACTGAGGAAAATTCCTGCCATATAGAAAACTAGGATGCCAGGGAGAAGACTGTGCTTGAACCCTCCTTCCTAAAATGCAAATTTTCTATGAGAAGGAATATACATTTTCTATGTGGAAGCATTCTATCATATGCACCCTCCTCCCCCTGAATTCTGAAGTCACACATCCAAGAAATATGTTTATTTCCTCACCTGCTGTTTCTGAGAACTAGCCCTAGAAACCAAGCATAATTTAGAACTGTTTCTATTTCATTGTGCTCTACAATCGCATGTGGTTACAGGACATTCTGAAGGTCGGGATTTCTGATCAGCTTTTCCCTCTAATTTTTTAAATTCCATCCTAGCTTTGCTGAGTGTTCTGTCCCAACATAAGGGTTTTCCTCTCTCTTCCCCCACAGTTCCAGCTCTTGTCAGTGCATTTTATTCTTGGCTCCATCACCAGTACCCAAATATGTCCTGAACATGACTTTGCAACTTCATTCAGTTTTAGCCTCAGGTCTTTGGCACATCGGTTTTGTTTTTTGTTTTTTAAAATTAAGTTGATTTGTGGAAGGGCATTGCACAGACCTAGGGGAGCACTTGCTCAATTCAAGGACTCTCCCTGTGGATGGCATTCATATGCCTCAGCCATTATCCTTGTGGCATTCAAAAATCCCCTCTCTCTCTCTTCTGTGTGCAATTTTGGGGACAGGCAAAGGACACCAAAACCCTCCAGCAGGATGCTGTGTGACTTCCACATTCTTGCAGAGATACACATACAAATGCAGCAGAAACCCTAAGGAAACAAGGGCTTTCCATTTGTTTACTGGACAGGGGGCTAATTCTAACTTCTTTTGCAAGTAACATCTAAAAAGAAGAACGTTAAATTTCCCCCAACTGATATTCTTGTGTACTGCTCCTGGTCATAGACTAGACCTTCTCTCTTGAAGCCTCAAAATCCAATGTAAGCCTATCCTTGTCTCCAATTAAAGACATATGAGAGTTTTAGGAGAGTCCAAAGTGATTTGCGAGTAGCACCATTTCCCATGGTGTACTGACATTTTGCTTTTGTTCCACTGTCACCACCAGTCAAACAGGTTTTGAAGGTTGTTGAAAGAACACAAAAATATGGAAAGCTGCACAGCCCAAGTAAAAATGAGATGCACACCAGCTATTGGTGTCTGTCTCCATTAGAAATCTTCTTTTGTTTTCTGGCAACTCCCTCAGTGGATTTAATTCTTGGTTCTAACATGGAAAGTCGTATGGCATGCCTTTAGTTCCCTGGGGAGATATCTATAGACATACTTATGATCATCCAAAAATAGCACTTTTTACTGGGTGCAAGAGTGGGTAATACGCTGAGTCAGCAGCAGAGAACCAACATATCGATGCTTATTTTCAGCTCTGGCAAAGGATGTCTATGTCTTAGGACAGTCTGTCCAGTATCTGTACTCGGGCCCACCACTGAAAATGTGAGCCCAGACTCCCTCTCATCATGTAGGCCTGTTCACACAGAAAGAAAAGTGATGAATTGTTATCACAAAGTAACCCTCTTAAAGTAAAACTTTAGCTAAAGGGGAAAAAGGAGGTTTGAGGCAACAGTTCTAACAGTACAGACCTGTAGTTTAAGGCATGTTGAACAAAGCATAGAATGGAATTCTGAGATCTCTGGTAATCTCAAGAGAATTTCAAGACTTGTCGCTTGAGACAACATTCTTATAACATGGGAGGAGTTATTACTAAAGGATCAAGAGCTCTAGGAGTCAGAGCAAGGGCTCTGGTGGACGAAGGACAAGATTTTTGAGCTTCTCACATCTCTCTATTTCTCCCATGGAAACCTCCCCATTCTAGCTTCCAGTTGTTGTTTTTCAGGTGGTAATTCTATACGCTTGTGTACCTCCAACAAATTTGTGTGAGGTCTGGTTTACATCTGCAGGAGAAAGAGGTAAAGTTAAGGTGAACAGAATGGACTGCACTACTCCAAACCTCAAGTGGGGGGGATTCCAGGTTTTGATGCTCCTTTGCACGAAACTCCCTGCAAATACAATACTATCACAGCAGTGGGAAAGGAGCCGAGAACCAACAAATCAGTGCTGATTTTAAGTTCTGGTAAAGGATGTCTATATGTCTTAGGACTGTCTATGTCTCTAGGCTTGCTCGGCTAGTTTTATATTTGCAGAGAGTTTAAAACACAGTGGAATATTCCACCATCAGTCTGAAGTGGTGCTGCCCATTCTACCACCTCAGAATTCCACCACCTTATTCTCACCTCATTCACTTGCATGAGTAAATCAGGCCTGAGGGCCATTCAAATGGGATTCTTGAGATTATGGACAATCTCCCTGTCAGATATAGTGCACATGATCTGTATGGTTCTGGAGTAATTCCATTTAATATCCAAAGAAGTGATCAAGGGTGATGAAGGTGGCAAGCCCTCCCAGGGGAGATGATGCAAGAGTCAGTGGCAAGGGGAAGGAAAGAGGAAGCAGCAGACATACCCACGAGCGAATATAGGGACATTTCCATAAGAATGCCTTCCTTTTTAAGCCTACAAAAGAGCTCAGATAACATATTAGGATGTGGGCAGATTAATTTTTGGAGGTGTTTCATTATCATCAGAACATAAGAAAGGCCATCCTGGATCAGACCAAGGTCCATCAAGTCCAGCAGTCTGTTCACACAGTGGCCAACCAGGAGCCTCTAGAAAGCCCCCAAACAAGACAACTGCAGCAGCATTATCCAGCCTGTGTTCCACAACACCTAATATAATAGGCATGCTCATCTGATCTTGGGGAGAAAAGGTATGTATCATGACTAGTCACAAAGTGCCACAGGATGTGGGTGGATTGTGAAATCATGGTGCAATTTATAGTCAGCCACAAAGTGGAAGTTTATATGGGGTGAAAGAAGAAAAGTGCTTCCTCCCATCCCTACCATATTTTTCTTCTATCAACAACAATCTGAAGTAAGGAGGACTGTCAACTTTTGATTTCAAAAAATACCGGCCAGAAATGAACTTGTGGCAGAATGAATCTGCTAGCTTACAGGCAGACACTGGCAGAATCTAGCAGGTAAGAGGATAAACCAGGTAGAGTTAATAGGAAAAAACAAACAAACAAACAAAAAACCCCGGCAGATCTACCCTCAAAATATACTGGCTTTTTAGGCTCATTACTGGTTGTCTACCAGAATACATATAAAATAATGGAGAACTGTCCACTCTAGAAAGTTCTTAAAAGTGGAAACAGGCAAGGGAGGATTGCAGGTGCTTTCTCTCCACTTTCCCACACACACACACACACACGTCGCACCCTTATTCATCTTCTTTTTCTCCAGCATCATCTTCCTCTCTTTGCTGCTGACTTCTCCAACTACAATGCCAAAAAAGCTCTGCTGCTAAAGAGCTGTGCACCATGATGACTGTGCCCGAGACAAGAAAGGTTGAGCAAGAGCACACACAGGTGTTAAAGTAGTGTCTAAACTTTCCTGTAGTTCCCAAATTTCACATAGAGGGGTGCTGCTTTTTATTCATTTAGCAATATCATCCTTTCCATCAGACTGTTCAGAAGCGAACCATTTCATGGGAAATGCAAGAATTTATGAGACTTTCTTCTGTGTAGTCTATAGCGGGAAAAGTGATGGTGCTGGCATCTCTTCTCACCCCCATCCCTTCCACTTTGGGTATTTCCATAGAGTGAAAATCAGTTTCAGATTGGAAAGGGGGAGAGGCTTTTTCCTATCAGCTTCCTGCCAGGTACAACCTTGGGGTAAACTCATCTCAAAATGATAATTGGCTGATTGACTAGTATGTGCAATTCCTCTTCACAAACCTGGAGTCAACCCCCTACAGCCACCCTCACTTAAGTGCAATTTTGACTCACCTGCTGTGTGATTAATGAAAGCATATGGTCCACATGGGCCTCAGAGCACTGGGTTAATTTTGGATGCCTTAAAGTATTCTTTCATGCATTTCATGTATTACGGTGAGCAAATTTCATATTACTACTTTGCCAAGGCTAAAGCTAAGCCTTGATGATGACCAATAGAGCCTTCATTTAGCAAGAAAGCTCAAGTATACACAGCTACCAGTTCAAACCGATGCACAGTTTCTCTAGTCTAAATCCATCAAAGTTAATGGGCTTCTATACTGAGTTTTTTGGGGGGAGTTGCTGTCAAGTCATAGCCAACTTTCAAGGCAAGAGACATTCAGAGGTGGTTTGCCATTGGCTGCCTCTGTGAAGCAACTCTGGACTTCCTTGGTGGTTGCCCATCCAAGTACTAACCAGGGCCAACCCTGCTTTGCTTCTGAGATCTGATGAGATCAGACTAGCAAGTCCATTAACTTCAGCACACAAAAGGTTTTTTTTCTGGTTTAGGTCCATTTTATTCCTTTTCTTTGTTTTTACCATTATACATGTACATATTCTGGTTTATATTAATTTTTCATTTACATTGGTTTGAATGGGAAGCACATTTTTTAATGTAACTCGCCCTCCCATTCCAATTGAGATGAAATTCTCAGGAACTGCATGCTGAGAAAGCAGGTGGTGGGCAGCAGTGATAATAAATAAGGTGTATCTGTGGCTCAGTGGTAGAGCCTCTGCTTGGCATGCCGAAGGTCCCAGGTTCGATCCCTGGCGTCTCCAGATAAAGGGATCAGGCAAGGAGGTGATGTGAAAGTTAAGTAAATACATTGAAGATAATTGGGCTTCCGACTTTGATATAGACTGGAAGGTATGGTCAGTATATAGAAATCAATATTTTAGGGATTAAAAAATGACCTTAGGTCATTTAGAACCTAAACCTATTAAATTGGAAGACTAAGATGAAAATAGCTAAATAATAATTAAAGTAAAAATAGATTAAAACAAAGTTATTCACAAGAGAAATAAGGTATATGGTGGTCTGTTCTGTCCGAGGAGAGTTGGAGGTCGGCTTCTGTATTGTTTTGTGTCTCACTTTTTTTTTTACTTCTTCACTTTTTTGTATATTGTGTTTTTTGTATGGTTTGTGTACTTTGACATATTCTGTTGTGTTCTGCCTATTTCAATAAAACTTAAAGAAAAAAGAGAAAAGAAAAAAAAGGGTAGTGTTAAGCTCTCCTCAACTGTGTACTCCATTTCTGTTTACAAATAGACCTCCCCCACACACACACACTCCTCTTTCTTTACATATGCACAGGCTAGCTTGTTTAAGAACTAGAGGATCCACTGTCACATCGAGGATCCACTGTCACATCTACTTTAGCCTTTAGTGTAATTAACAAAAAAGGTTGCATGTCTTCTTACTCAATAGGGACTAATAGTTGCACAGGCTACATTTTTTGGGAAAAGGGACAAGGGAAAGGGATAACTCCCACCAAGCAACTATTTCTAAGGAAAAACTGAACACAGCAAGAGATATCAGGTCTTTATTACTGATCCTTTGCTTCTTGTTTGACTTGGTCCTAAGATTCTCTATGTTTTTGTTTATGGCCAAACTAGATGACCTGTGAAAGGCGCTCGCAAACATTTTTTATTGGTAAACAGCAGCTGTGGGGAGGCTTCAATGTGGACTGGGGATACTGTGCAGGGTTGTTGTTTTCCAGCCTCACACAGCCTGCTAGAACTGCTGTTCGCTCTGCTGAGGAAAACATAAAGGTTTCCAATATGCTGCCTGGATACCTCTCCAGTGGGGAAAATCGTAGTTTCATAAGACCACTTTAGATAGGGAACAAGGGCACAGGGGGGAAGTTTAAGCCCCCACCACCTGCCCCATAACCTTAGTCCAAATACCCTTCCCTGTAAATAACTAAAGATCCATTCAGATGCCAGCATCTGGTCTAGTTTGGTCGTTATGTCTATTGTATAACTGACTGCAGTGTACTCACATTAAAATGGTATGGCTGACCTTGCCTTGCATCTGAAGGTGAGGCACCTGTAGTATTTGCTTCCACATATGCCTCCATACTTAACACTGCCTGTTTACATGGCCATGGTTGCAAGCAAAATTGTTTGCTTCGGTTTCTCCACCCCAGTAGCTGCTGCTGCTGCTGTGTTCGCCTGTTGGCATGGGAGAAAGTATAGGGCTTGCCATATTTAAGTGCCAGAAATCCAGGTGACCTAATTTGCATATTATGCAAATAAACCACATTACTCCTTGGGTTATCGATCAGTTGCTTTGCATCTCCTATTTTTAATTACCGGAAAATAGCTGGGGAATAATTTGGAAATTCACAAGATCTGCCTTATTAAAATTATTTAATTTTAGAAGCTGGTTAAATCCTAAAATGCAGAAAACACAGACTGAGATGAAGGCCTTCAACAAGGTGAAAAGAAGCAGCTCCCAGCAACAGGGAGGCAAGCGTTCCCTTGGGCTTTCCACATCCGTCAATCACAAATATAACTTCCCTCACTGGCAACAACAAAGGTAAGGCAGAACAAGCCTGTTCCCCCTGCATAAATTGGGCAGAAAACGGTCTGCACATTTTGCCTTCAATCTCTGAATCTAAAAGTCCTGGAGATTTGCTTTTTTAAATGAAACTTGGGCATTTGGGCCAGCTAGTGTACCGAAGAGGTACTGGGTCGCGTGCCCAGATTCTGGGTAAAACTCTACCACCCAGGCAATTCGGCAAATCTAGGTATAGTATATTTATATGCACACTCCAGGCTTGTCGGTTCCTACCGGGGGCTTATCCCACTGCTGCTTTGGTGGCCAGTGGGAGAAAAACTGTTTAAAAGATGTTACATCACTTCTGGGGAAAACCCAGCCCGCTCTAAGAATCACCAGAAATCCTGTGGTAAAACTATAGGTGTAATGTATGCTGGGGAAGCCTCATGCTGAGCTTGGAGTTTCCCCAGGTGCCTTTGCCTGGGTGTTCTATTGGACAATGAGTTACAGCTACCTAATCACGGGCTTAGGGAGCATGGCCCCGGCTGGCTGGGTTGGCATATAAACCGGGTTGTTGCACAATTCACCAGTTCAGGTCTAGTTCGTTCAATAAAGCAGTTGTTGTTGGAACTCCGTCTCCGGTCTCGTGTATCGCCCACACGTATAGTACAATAGTAATTTCTGGCAATTTCTCGAGCAGCCTGATGTCATTTCTGGGATTCCCCCAGAAGTGATGTCATGTTCTCACACCAACAGCGCTCCCATGTTCCTGCCCCCCAGGGTTGTGCTGGTTTTCAACCACTGTCTGGCAATCTTAACACACACACACTCCAAGTCTGCAATGCTACCTGCCTCTTTCCTAGCATGGAAGAGCAAGATGTTTGCCCCGATGCCTAGCAGGTACACCAACAAAGAGAACACCAGAAAGCACAGAGGAGCCATTTGTTATACAGAATCAAATCAAAACCTTTCCCGAGCCAAATTGGTCAGCAATGTGATTGAAGTACAGAAAACTTTTAGCACAATCCTCTTCAGTGGCAAGATCTACATATCTCTACTGATCAATAAGTGACCCTGTCAGTTATGAATCCGCTGACTTGCTCGTTCCTCATTCTTCCCCATTCCCTCTGATTTTTGTGAATTAGAAATCCCAGATGGGCACAATCCAGAAAAATGCCCAGATCTGAAGATATTCTTCTTCCACTGACTGTCATTAATTTTTCAGTTCAGATAAATAATTTCTTAACAAATGGGACAGCTTTGGTTTGTTTCGTTATGTTCAGAATGCAGATCCTTATTTACTATCCAGTTTCTTAGCAAAATCATGAGAATCCCTCTCTCAGTCAAGCAAGATGAAAACAGAACCACATCTTCACATCTCATTTCATAAATTATTGCAATTAACAGCAGGCCTTTCCACCTTTTCCTTCTGTGTTCGCAGCTCAAGCCCTCTATTTCAGATACAAAAGATACTTAAGTCTGGTGCAGAGGGTCTTCATGTGTACATGAAGGGGGAGATCAGAATCACATTTACAGGTATGACCCACCTTTCTATGTCTGAGTGCCATATTTTCTGTCTGCATACTTACAGTGTCACCTTAATCAAGTCTACTTAGAATCCTACTTAGGTCTATGCTCTGAGGCTTAATTCCAGAAAAGTACACTGACAGCGCATTTCTGACCTTCGAGGGCAAAAGCCCTTAGGAGGCTAAGAAGTGGCTGTGCCAGCATTAGGTCCCCCCACGCCGGCGTCTGGGCTACTTACGCTGACGTTAGTGGCCCTAACGCCAGCGGGGAGGCCCAGACGCTGGTCACTGGGCGCTGCCATGGCAGAGCCGCCCCGGGATGCTGGGGGGCGTTCCGGCATCCCGGGAGGCGTTCCCAGGGTGGACTGGGGAGGAGCTGCCGCTAAGCAGCCTCCTGTCCCCTTTCGCCCTGGGTAAGCTGGCGGTGAGAAGAGCGAGGCTGTGCCTGTGCAGGCACACCCTCGCTTTTCTCAATGGGGCGAAAAGCCCAATTTTAAGAGATAAAAGCCTTTCAAAGGCTTTTTTCGAGCTGCTGGCAGCCATGGATCGGCCATGGAACCGCAGAGGCACCTCCTCCCCACCGTCCCTGGCCACCAGCAGCTCAGGAATGCGCTGTTAGGATTGCACAGTAGACTCCAATGCATTGAGGCGATCTATTTATTTACTTCATTTATATCCACCCTCTCTCCCCAATGGGGATTCAAAGCTGCTTACATTGTTCTCCTCCCCTCCATTTTATCCTCATTACAACCCTGTGTGGTAGATTAGGCTTGAAAGTGCATGACTGGCCCAAGGTCACCTAGCAAGCTTCCATAGCAGAGTGGGGATTCAAACCTGGGCCTCTCAGATCCTAGTGTGACACTTTAACCACTATTCAATACTGCCTCTTACACTTTAAATGTGATCAAGACCCTAGGTTTTGTGCATGTGTATGCTGTATACAGGTAACAACAACAACAACAATAATAATAACAACATTGATGAGTACACTTGATGCTTGTATTGCATTACTAAAATTTTGTCACTCTATTTAGTCAGGTATATAAACACACTTTACACAATATGTATAAGTCTTTCCCATGTTTGGTTCTGTCCAGTAGCATGACCATCCAAACAGTTAAAAACAAACACATTTCCCATTCTTAGGGAGCAATCCTGAGAAAGGTTTACTTGAAAGTAAGTCTGATATTATTCAGTGTGGGTTTACTCCCAGAAAAGTGTTCTTAGGATTGCAGCTCTAGTCCTTCAAATGGATAATACAGTTCTCGGAAACAAATAAACCCTTAAACCCTTCTCTGTGCTTCTGTGGGGTGGGTGGGAAGAAGGACCCTGCAAAATATTCTCCAAGGAAAACTGGTAACAACTAATTAAATAATTATTTAAATAATTATAATTACAATTAATAATAATGATTAAATAATGTTTGAATGGCTAATACAACAACATGAATGCCACAACTGAAGAGCTGGCTAAGAACACCTTTAAAAATTCTGATGCTACACTTGTGTTAAGAAGCCGTCTTCTGACAGATGGACCAACAATTATACTAGAAACATAAAATTACATGCAAGTTACCTGAAGTTTCTTCAAAAGGAATGCTGTAAATGAAGCTCCCTGAAGGATGTTCAGCAGCTCTACGGTACCACAGGGGGAAGTGGTCCATGGTGAAAATACTCTCCTTATCTTCCCTGGTCAAGAATTTCCTAGGGGGTGGGTGGGAATAAAAGAACAAAGGATCTTTTTCCCATCTGGATGCTCTACTGTTACTTAAAATGTTCAAAGCACTTCACCTTAAAAAAAGAAAAACAATTTTTTCAAGCTTTTCCCTTCTAAACTAAAATAAAAACAGCAATATAAGAAGAATAAAATTATATAAAGCCAAAATAAAATAGCTTCAGTAGAGTAGTACAAACAAGCAAGCGAGCAAACAAAAAAAACCATTAGTGTTAGCTGTAGGCTTAAAGAATCACGTAAGATAGTAAATAATAGTCAGACTGCTAATGTCATAAAAATTGTATTTTACTTCTTCTGGCGTGCACAAATTGAACTGCCATAAAAAGGAAGAAAATTAAATCCCTTCTAGTTTATAGGATGGAACCATCAACATCATAATGTAAGAGAACCAATGCAGGATTCATCGAAAGTGCACATCCTTTGATTTGACCAATACACCATATAACATTATTACAAAATTCAGAGATGACAGGGCAGTCCCCCTACATGTCCTCAATTATAGAACTCCTTCAACTGTGCTGGATCTATTACCAGGTATTTCCGTCACAAAAAAGCCGTTATCTTGGCTATTACTACAGAAGGAAAAGGGAAGGAGATTTTAAATCTGAAGCGAGTGAGGGTGGACGTATCTTGTTTTGAAATGAACTCACATCAACGCTAAGGCACAGGTTGTGGGAAATTCTTGGAGATTTGAGGGTGAAGCCTGGGGAGGGCAGAGTTTGGGGAACAGAGGGAACTCAGCAGGTATGCAAATCCATACAATCCATCCTCGAAAGCTACCATTTCCTCTAGGGAAACGGATCTCCATAGTTTTGAGATCAGTTATAATTCTGAGAGAACGCTAGGCCCCACCTGAAGGTTGGCAACCCTACTAAAGCACCATGCGGTTCTCACCTTGCCACGACCACTCAGGTATGTCTTAGTACCCTTATGTTTTCTGATATCCCTTTAACAAAACAACAGTCACTGTTATAGCTTTTAAAGCAGGACAGGATATCTCGCAGTAAGTGAATATACCATAAAACAAGCAGAGGAAATCCTTCGGCAATATAATCCTGAGTGTTGCAGGGGGAGGGGGGGAAGGTTGCTTGGGCACTAATGCTTGGTATTAGAATATGGGTGTTTAGTGTGTCCCTCTTTATCTATTTGAGATGCTGGAAGGGATGAGTTTTTTCTTTACGTTGTCTTGATTCTTATTTATTTCTAAGGCAAAACTGCAGACTAACCTTTCATTTAATTTATTTTGCTTACTGCTCTTCTCTATAGATGGCTGCATAGTACCTCTTTGAGCCACTATGCCACACTAGATGCTACTACTACTGCTGTTTTCCCTACTGTTAACTTCTCCAGAAACATCCCTAATAAGCCACAAGTATAGCGACAGCAGCTGCAGGGTGAAATACATCTAATTCACTGTGCGTGTGCCTTGCTTTAAAGGACCCCGAAGCATTTTAACAAACAGAACACTATACCCAGGTATGGTGTGACTTTATCATCCATTACAGAACAGTGCAGAGAGGGAGAGAGCTATGGTTTTTTCAGCTCGCAGCCACGCTATACAAACATTTTAGGACATAAAGCAAATTGTGCCTACCAGTGGGGATTTAGAGAGACATATTATGCTCTCTAGCAGGTCTTCGGCTGTATTTTTTTAAAGGTCTATTTCCATCTCCCCCTTCCCCATAAAAAGCATTCTGCTATTTTAAAGGCACACAACACAATCAGGATAAGGGATGAAGCCAAGGTGTTCAAAACATTTTGTTCTGGGAGCAAAGTAAACAAAATGGGTGCTTATACCATAGAAAAGTCATTATCTGTTCCTGAGCTATCAAGGATTCTGATTATCCAAACACTCATGCCTAGACAAATTTCTGTACATTGAATTTCTGTTTACCCAAATTCCTGATTAGCTAGACATCTGGAAGCCCCCCAGACCATTTACATAAGTGAGACTTCACAGTCCTTTACTTTACTGAGATAATCTGGTTTGGCAACAGGGAAAAAAATCAGGCCTAATATCCTACATGGACATCTGCATTCTGGGCCTTCTAGAGCCATTGAGAATATCCCTAGGGTAGGGTTGCCAACATCCAAGTGGTGGCTGGAGATGCCCTATGATTATAACTGAACTCCAGACAGCAGAGATTAGTTCACCTGGAGAAAATAGCCACTCTGGAAGATAGACTCTATGGCATTATACCCTGCTGAGATCTCTCCCCTCCCCAAAACCCATCCTCCTCAGGCTCCACCCTCCAAATCTCCAAGAATTTCACAAACCAGAGCTGGCAACCCTACCCTAGGCTTCCATGGAAACATTAAGTGATCCAATAAACACATTAAGTGATCCAACCATGTGTGGGATGGCTCACCCACACACTTATTGATCACTCGGTGATTGCAAGAGTAAGTAATCTCTTGCATGCATGAATGTGCAAACACAGACAGGACTTTCCTATCTCTTCATATCACCTCAAAGACAATACTTTTCAATTGAGTCAGTTCATACATTCTGCTGCTAGGCATCAAATTACCATGTACAGTCATCAACTGGTATAGATATACGCGTAGGGTTGCCAGGTCCCTCTTTGCCACTGGTGGGAGGTTTTTGGGGCAGAGCCTGAGGAGGGTGGGGTTTGGGGAGGGGAGGGACTTCAATACCATAGAGTGAAATTGCCAAAGCGGCCATTTTCTCCAGGTGAATTGATCTTTATCAGCTGGAGATCAGTTGTAATAGCAGGAGATTGCCAGCTAGTTCTTGGAGGTAGGCAACCCTATACATGTGGTTAACTCACTTAGGTCACTGAAAAGAGAACTTTATATGTAGCCAGCCTGTAGTGACTGGCCTATAGGGGGCAACCCATGTAATTCCAGTTTGAGACTAGGGTTGGCTTTACAAAGCTCTCTAACAACTAGAGCTTGACCACCATACATTCCCTTGCAACTCATGAAATTTCTCCCAATCACTGGGATGTTATCAGCAATTCAGCTTCAACCCATATGTAAACAGAAGACTTAAAAATAAAGGACAAAGAAGCACATGCTTTTAACAGGCCAAAACTGACACCCAGTTTCAATATTGTACCTCACCGTACCAAGCTCCTTCTATTTTTTGAGCATTAGCTGCCTCCAGGATAAATACAAAATGAAACCCAAGATGAATGATGCTATAATATGCTTTCATGCCAGAGAGCATTATGTAATGGATCCTGCTTAAACAGCGAGCAAATAAGGACTACTTCACCCCACACCCCAAACCTGGCTCATACAAGACCTACACTTCCCTAAGTATGTATTTATGTGGTCAGTGTATGATTCTGCTAATAAACAGATAGACGCATTTACAGTGCCTGCTTTCTAAAAACACTTGGTGGGCATCAGGAAAGGACAAGTGAATAGCAGGAGATCTGCTATTACAACTGACCTCCGGCCGATAGAGATCAGTTCACCTGGAGAAAATGGCTGCCTTGGCAATCGGACTCGATGGCATTGAAGTCCCTCCCCTCCCCAAACCCTGCCCTCCTCAAGCTCTGCCCCAAAAACCTCCCGCCGGTGGTGAGGAGGGATCTGGCAACCCTACTCGCCCCCCCCCCTCCGCGGCTGCTGTTGTGCCCATTAAAACTGGACCACTGAGGTGGAGATTTGCATTAGGAAGGGGAAATCAGAGAAAATCATCATCCCTTTTCTGCTGGTAGAAGTGTCTTCAACCAGCAGAAAACATGGGTGTGATATAAGCCAATGTTTCTCAGTCTTACAATTAGGGCTGCCAACCTTCAGGAGAGGCCTGGATCTCCCCCAGTATTACAGTTAATCTCCAGCCTATAGAGATCAGTTCCCCTGTTTTGGAGGGTGGACTCTATGGCATTGTACCCTGCAGAGGTCCCTGTCCTCCCCAAACCCCATTCTCCCCAGGCTCCACCCCCAAAATCTCCAGATATTTCCCAATCCAAAGCTGGCAACCCTATGTTATGATATTTTATTTATTTAAGAAAACCCAGTGTTGCGTTAACCAGTCTTAATATTCATGATAACTAAAGACATTATCTTTTTAAAATGTTTCACAGTACAATCCTAAGTAGGGTTACACCTTTTTAAGACCATGGGCGTAACTATTTAGGACTGCACTGTCAAAGACTTTAAAAAGTAGCGGGATGTCTGAGCAAGCTATCTTCTGTTGGTGAAGGAACATTCAGACTTTGCAGCTAACAAAGTTCATGGCAATGATGCATACACTCAGATAAAAATCAATTTTAATTCACTGAGCCGTCTATGTTTTAGCACTAATACCACACATATTCATTGTCCTTCAGTCTGATTGAAATCAATGGGACAAGTTGCTCATAACTAACTTTTGATTGCATTGGGGCCTTCATGTCTTTGCAGAAAGCAACGGGAGCTTTAGCAACTTGCTTCCATCAACTGAAATTGGCCCCATGTCACTTTAATCTTCTGTCAGATAAGAACCACCATACGACACAACTGGTCGCCTGGTTTTGCACCCTGGTCTGTAATCATAAAAAAGTGGGAAGGGCCTTCAACACCGAAGAGTGGCAGCGATTTCAGTCACTGAAATGACCCACTGTAATTTTTAGTATTTGCCCAGGAGAGTGTCCAAGTGCCAATTTGTAGTCAGACATGTGTAGTTTTAACTGGTATCCATTAGGACTATCCTGTGTTTATTAATGATTTTTTGTATATTACTTTTATCCCTTTTGTAATTAATTTTTCTTTTATTTATATACTCATCGTGGACTGTAATAATAAAGAATTTGAACTTTAAATATGCTATGGCAATAAATTCATGCCAGAATTCAAGTCCTCGGGGACAGAGAGAAAAAAAGGTTAAAGCTTGGAGCTGAATGTCAGTAAATGTTTGTTAATTAGACATCTATAAACAGAGATACTAAATGTAATTTGTCCTGTGCATGAGTGTGTATCAGTGAACTGTTTGCTGAACTTTTGTTCAGAAATACAAGAGCGTGGCAGTAACTTCACCTGTAATTTGTAAGCCACTTTTGCCCTAAAACCATAAAAGCATAGTCAATTGTCCTAATCCAGAGAACCATAGCGGCAGCAACATGCAGTCTGTTGTGCCCACTGGAAAATAGTTCCTAGTATCGAATGAAGCTTGGGTGCAGATTGTGCATATGGGTTACATATGGAATAATTCATGCAGATACACATGGGTTTCTGCGCTGCTGGATACATTCATGTTGTCCCCAACCTACAACTGGTTGAGAAGTTCTTGTTTCGGCATATAGACTGTGTCTCCTTATCAACAGCCCAAGCACAGAGATTAAGCTTTTAAAAAAAAAAACCTTCAGAAAAACAGTTAAAGCCGTACACATACTCGCTTTTTGAAAATTAGTGGTATCCGGCCTCAAGCGTTCCAGAATTTAAACCCCCTGGGTTAGGAAATCCAGATTGTAAAACCGTTTTCCACCAGGTGGCACTGTTGTCCACCTCAAACTAACCTGAACGGGCCTGTTCATGTGCAACACACAATCAGCAAGAAGGAAGACAGATGGTTCCTTTTCAGTCCAACTGGTTTCAGCTGGAATAAAACCCAACTAGCCCAAACAAACACAGGCTGCAGGAAAGGACAGGTGAGGGGGCAGAGGGTTCCACAGGACCAGTGGTTGGGGTCGGGGATCACAACGTGGATCTGCTGTTTTACACCACGCCACTCCTGGCTTCCTTCCCTGCCTGCCTTGAAGAAGAATGCTTAAGTAGGGTGGTGCAAGCAAGTGGATTGGTATGGCACACAGATGCTTATTAAAGCCAGCATGGTGTAATGGTTAGGAGCAGTGGTTTGGAGCGGTGGAGTCTGATCTGGAGAACCGGGTTTGATTCCCCACTCCTCCACACGAAGCCAGCTGGGTGACCTTGGGCAAGTCACACTCTCTCAGCCCCACCTACCTCACAGGGTGTCTGTTGTGGGAAGGGGAAGATGATTGTAAGTCAGTTTGATTCTCCGTTAAGTGGTAGAGAAAGTCAGCATATAAAAAACAGTTCTTCTAAAAGGAACTAAAGGGATACACAGACTAGCAGGAACCTCCATGTTCAGTGGAAGTAAACCTCTGAATGCCTGTGCAACCTCAGGGAAGGCCTTGATCTCTATGCCCTGTTTGATGGCCCTCCTGAGGAACTGGTTGGCCACTGTGTGAGACAGGATACTGGACTAGATGGACCACTGCTCTGCTCCAGCAGGGCTCTCATGTTCTGATGTTCTTCCACCATTTGCCACAGCCATCAGCATGTCAAGCCATCTTCATTTCAAGTGGCTAGTACATGGTTTGTTTGCACTTTCCCCTTCATGCTTTCCCCTTCATCCATGGAACATACCACTGCTTCCGTGTGTCATCTGAGCAGTCCTTCCCAACTGATTTTAAAGGTGAATTGGTATGGGGACTGCAGGACAAGGCAGTGAAACAAGTGAGGCTTCCCTGTCCAAGCCAGAGTGTCCGGTGACGTTACACGAGAGCAGCTGTAGCAATATCCATTACCGAAGGGATTCTGTTATTAACATCTGCACTGTGCGTGTACTAACAGATGTTGCCACAAGCAATTGGCAAGGATCTGGTTACTGGTGTTTTGGTACCAGCAGGTGTCACATGCTAGCTAAGGGAGATACAGTTACTTCAGACAATGGACACAGGATGCCACACTGTACAGGCAACCAGCATCCTTTCACTCAAGGAAAGAGACTGCTGATTTGGATACCCAACCATTGGGTTGTTGGATACCAATGGTATCCATGTAACAGGAGCAGTCCCTGTTTTCTACTACCTAGCCCTATTCTTTTCCTATTTTTCCATTTACAGATGCCTTTAAATATGTTGTTAGCATGTCGAATAGCTTTCCTATAGGCTTCAGACCCTCTCCTGGGTCTCTGTGACTGGAGAGGGAGGAAGATGCATTTTGATTCTAAGTGCATATAAATGCACATGCTTGAATACTAATCTGCCATGTACTACACAGCCTGCCATTTTGCAAACTGCATGTGGTGTTTATTCTGAACTGTTAAGAACTATATGTATATTTCCCCCCAGTATATCTGTAACTCAGAGTGGTGAAAACACTCTTTATTTTTAAAACTATGCAGGCTATTACAGAGTAAATAAATGCAACAAGTGGAGAAGCAGTATTGCTCAAGTAGTGACCTTTAATGGCAGAACAGAGTTATTACAAGTATACAAGAGTATATCCAGATCCCTCAAACATCCGTGAGATGTTCCAGAGAACTGGATATTAAAGTGCTGCCTTCAAAGACCTGCAGTAGTGCTGATTTTCTAACATGGAGTCAGACAGACAGAAGAAACCCACATTTGTGCACATTATCCAGCCAGCAATACCCACCCAGAAGCCAAGTCTGTACTGGGGAAAATGTGTTAGCAGCTCATAATGGATTAGGGCAATTGTGTTTAGCAACCCGTATCTCCTTCACATGATTTAGGTGTGAATCCTGGCATTTAAAATATATTCCAAGGCAAAGCAGAGATCAATCTAGGATGCAGTAAAATCTGGATCTTTGGGGATTTTTCAACATTTCACAAATGATCCAATATTAGTACAGAAAGGAGGGACCGACTCCTGATTTTGTGACAAGTGAAATTAATAAACATATGGAAAGTTGGTGACTGGGTGTTAGGTGGGAGGCTAAATTGGCTCCTGATTTTCCCAGAAAGGACATAGCCAGCCACCCACCACTATGATCAACATGGTTTGTGGTGTTTACTGATTTAATGCATCATGAAATCAGCACCAGAATCCCTGTACTGAGTTAATACAAAGCAACTTTTGAGATCTGCAGAAAGAACTCTTTGGAGTTCAGTATTTGCAAGAGGTTAAGTAGCTGGGTTAAACAGTTTTGGATTAGCTGTTAAGGAAAGGGGGAGGGTTATGCTGTCAGTGACTTTGATTAATGATCACTCGCTGCTAGTTCATGACATAAAACAAACAAACAAAGTGGGCTAAACCTATCTAGCCTATACATTTTGACAGGTTGGTTTCTCTCCTGCTATCCATCTGATCTGTGTGATCTGCACCATAATATGCATCCACTCTATATCTGCACTGCATTAGGCAACAACAACTTAGATTATCCCTTTTCCAAACTGTAAATTAACAAGGGGCATATTTCTCTGAAACAAAGAGACCACTATAAGTACACAAAGCAGGCAATTCTACCAAGAAACACAACTGCTGTTTTTTTATTTACGTAGCTGTGTCACAGTACTACTGCAGAATGCAAAACAATATTTTAAAAAGCAGAGCGAGTTGGGGAAGTGGAGAGAAATTGAAGTCAGTCCCAACAAAGAACGCACACACATCGTTCTGATCGTAGTCACATTAAACCATCCAGGAGGACATTGTGTTGAGTGGCACCTTCATCAACAAGGGATAGGTATTCAGGAGACTCACCTGTTAGAAAGCTTCTCAGTTCCAACATACAAGGTACTCCTCATGAGGCCAGCCCGAGTTCCCATGAAGGCCATCTCCACTCCCTCTTCCCTCTCACTGTTTCTGTGCACATCACAAATAAAGAAAGAGAGACAGTGACAGATCTCAGCAAGGCCAGTGGGGGACAAGAGAAGTTTGCAAACCGAGGCATGGTGCAGAAAGTGAGTATAGAGAAAACCTCTTCCTGTAATACACAAGTCACCTGATACGGATTAACAGTAAATTCAGGAAAGACAAAATAAAGTAATTCTTCATGAGATGAACAATTAACTTATTAACTTATGGACTCCACTAGATAGGGTGATGGTCACTTTACTAAGATGACTTTTAAGGGATCAGTCAAATTCTTAGGGCATGGGTCCAGAACAGCTATGAAAGGGTCCAGAACAGCTATGAAACTTCTGGTTGCTGGGAAGCAACTGGGGGAGCAGCTGTTTGTCTTCATGTCCTGCTTGTAGGATTCCTAGAGTTTTCTGGTTGACTCTCATGGGTGCCCCTCTAGAATCCTAAATTTACTGGGGTTTGTTTAATGTACCCCGACACATACAAACAACTAGTTAGCAAGAGGTATTAAATTATCTCTGAGTGACCTTGCTCTCCTCAGGGTACTAGGTTATATGGCCCCTTGGTCTGATCCAGCAGGATTTGTCTTATGTGGTCACCCTGGGGTGCACTCTCCGATATTTTCTTCTAGCCACCAAATAACACCCGTGGGTTGCTTCTGTAGTCAGGCCAGCCACGGGTCTCACAAAGAATAGATTTTTAAAAGAGGTGAGTGAAGATGGTCTGATAGAATGAAAAGGTGGGGATGATCCCACCCCTATCCTTCCACTCCACTGAGCAAAGTTTAATAATTTACTACAATATTTATACCCCACCTTTGCTTACGGTTCAAGTTTGAAGCCTCCTCCAATCTAAGGAATCTTCCTCCACATTAAGTGGGTCTTCCGTTGGAGGAGGCGGTACATAAGCTGGAGGAAGGCTCCTTTGGCTGGAAGAAAGCAACTTGGAGACCGGCTGGATCCACCCCAGTATTCCAGAAAAGTCTCAGAGCCTCATCAAACTTTCAGAAGCAATTTTGTTTGCTAAACCTATCCCATAGTTTCTTGTAAACATAGTAAACACAGAAGTATAAAATATAGTTATGTTCTCCCAAACTCACAGTGGGTATGCACTGGAGTCCAAGTGTACCCTTCTGTGTACAGAAAGAAGTTTCAGTAAGGGGTGGGTGGGTAGATGGGACAATGGCCATCATGGGATAACATGAGATGGCATGAAATTGTACCTCTTAACAACAATAACAACAACAACAACTATGATGATGATGATATTTTATTTATATCCCACTCTCCCCCAGGAATGCTGGGCTCAGGCCGCTAACATCAGGATAAAATGTACAAAGACTATAATACATCTCTTCGTGCTAACTTCATGATAAAATACAATAATTAAACTTATCCAGCATATGCTAAAACCATTTTAGTAACACTGAAACTTAATGTCCATTAGTTCAACCTATGACACCAAATCTAATTCCCCTTAGGGAGAGATGATTCACTTTAGCAAAGTGAATAATACTGGGGTTGGGGGGGGGGGGAGAAGCGGAGCCAGATTGTAACACAACACAGAATGCAGGTTCATCTAGTAAGGCCGTGCCCACAAATCTGCCTTCCCTAACCCGAGCTTAATAGTAGGCCAACGCCAAGAGGCGGTGAGGTCAAACAAGCACTTGCTAGAGCGCCAATACCAGCTAAAGGCCAGTTATCCTAACAGTGCCAGCACAGACAGTCAGGAGAAACATGAGCAGACTCCCCATTCGCATGGCCTGCCCCTTCCAGATTAAAGGGTCTCACTGAGGAGGCCTTGCCCGAGAGGCCCCAAAGTGCATGGGACGGCACTGCTCAACATGTATCTTCTCTGTGATTCACCAGCTTACTTACTCAGACAAGTTGAGAATCAACGCTGTCCAGTAGGCTTCCATGGGCGCAGTTACTACAGCATCAAAGAGCACCTCTCGGACTAACTCATCATCACCTGGGCATGAGAAAGATGGAGGAGGGAGGAAGTGAGCCAAAGCGCAAAGCCCAAGCAAGGTTTTCCAAGCCACTGTTTTGCACTTTTTTAGAAAAAAGAAAGAGCTAGGAGTTTACTTTTATTTATGGAGGGAATCAGGTAGAGGTTATGAAGTTTCTTTTCAGTTGAACTTCTGAACTATTTCCCTATGGAGAAATAGAGCCACCGTGGTGTGGTGGTTAAGAGCAGTGGTTTGGAGCGGTGGACTCTAATCTGGAGAACCGGGTTTGATTCCCCACTCCTCCACATGAGCAGTGGACGCCAATCTGGTGAATTGGATTTGTTTCCACACTCCTCTACATGAAGCCAGCTGGGTGACCTTGGCTCTAGTCACAGCTCTCTTAGAGCTCTCTCAGCCTCACCTACCTCACAGGGGGTCTGTTGTGGGGAGGGGAAGATGATTGTAAGCCAGTTTGATTCTCCCTTAAGTGGTAGAGAAAGTTGGTATATAAAAAACCCAACTCTTCTTCTTCTATTCGGGCATTTACTACATTTTAATTAGTCCAGGAAAAGAAGCATGTTTGGGAACTTCATTGTGCCATGGACCACTGCCAGCTAGGGTTATTTACCAGGTGATGATATTTACCTTCAGTATAGTGAAAAGGTTCAGCTGCCCATCTCTATGCATTAAGCCTCTATTAATGGAGGACCAAGTCCTATGAGGAAAGGTTGAAGCAGCTGGGTATGTTTAGCCTGAAGAGGAGAAGACTGAGAGGTGATATTATAACCATCTTCAAGTACTTGAAGGGCTGTCATATAGAGGAGGCTAGATAGCCATCTGTCAGCAATGCTGATTCTATAACCTTAGGCAGTCCATGAGAGGGAGTGCAACTTGGCCATCTTCTGGGCATGGAGTAGGGGTCACTGGGTGTGTGTGTGGGGGTAGTTGTGAATTTCCTGCATTGTGCAGGGGGTTGGACTAGATGACCCCGGTGGTCCCTTCCAACTCTATGATTCTGTAATGGGACAGGACTTGTTTCTCCAGACCTATTGGCAGCCTTACTGTCAACTAGGGGGTGGGAGATCAGCAAGGCAGTTTGCAGTTAGGCATTTTATTTGCTGTTGTCCCTTCCCCCGCCCCTGGCACCAGTGGTTCCCAACCTTTTTTTGACCAGGGACCACTAGGACTTTTTTGTTCGGTGCAGGGACCCCAAGGTTCAAAATAAAAATTCAGAGAATTTGAAAATAAACTGTAATCATAACTGTTAGTTAAACATTAAACTTAAAATAATATTTGAATATATATTTTTACAATAGAGAACTTTTAATTGAAAATATTAATTTATTATGGGTTTATAACTTTGTTTCGCGGACCTTAATTTAGTTCTCGCTGACCCCTGGGGGTCCACAGACCCCTGGTTGGGAACCAGTGATCTATACAGAACCAGGCAGGAGGAACTGGCAAGGAGTGGCAGCAGGAACAAGAAATGAGCCATGGATTGGAGCAAGTCAGGAAAAGAGAGCTGTGAGGGGAGGGTGGGACACAAGAAAGAATGATGCTGCAACTGTGAAAGCTATGGGCGCAGGAAAAGTGTATTAGATGAGAGATGTAGTATGCTAACCAAAAGAGCAATTTTCAGTTACTAAGACAAGGTGCCCCTAACTAGAATGGAGATGGAAGATATCAGCTGAGGTGGAATGTCGCCATCTGCTTTGGAGGGTGGAGAGGCCATGGCTCAGCTGTAGAGCATCTGCTTGTCATGCAGAAGGTCCCAGGTTCAATCCCTGGGAATCAGGTAGTAGATGATGTGAAAGACCTCTGCCTGAGGTCCTGGAGAGCCACTGCTGGTCCAAGCAGACGATGACTGACTTTGATAGACCAATGGTCTGACTCAGTATAAGGCAGCTTTACGTGTCCATGTGGGTGTATAATTAATCCAAAAACCAAGGCACAGTCAGAATTAATTATGAATAGACTGTGGCACATGCTGATTATATAGACAGCATTCAATTCGGCCTACAGGCCTGTGAGCTGGCTGCGGCCTAAACAGAACGAATCACGACATGAGGCAGTAGCGGGAACTGGGAAGAAAGAGAGGCAGGATTTGTTTATCTTGGCTCTCTGTGACAGGAGGATTTGGAATAGAGCGCAGATTTGGCAACTCCACTGCCCCATTAATTAATTTGTGGAATTTAAAACAGGTACGCTGCTCTTGTAAGCTGCAATACTGGGAGCTGACTACTGTTGAAAAGATTATGATCTATTTTGATGGACCACTGGTGTGTTAAAAAAAGCTGTCCTTAATGTCAAGTGCTTTGAGTAAAAGATTCAAGGTGAGTACCAGGAGATATCTACATATGTCATCACTCACATTCTAGATCAGGTTCTTCTCCTGTGAGGAAGCGGACCACAGCCTCCAACTGGCTGAGCTTCCTGTGATCTGGATCAATATCTGTAATGCAATAAATCCTAAGGAGGAAAGGCAGAAATAAAAACTGATTTAGACCTGGTTCAAAAGTTACCAACTGGCTTCAGTTCTCACAAAGATCAGCTACAGAAACTTTTATGATTTTTAATACCAGCTTCAGAAATCAAGTTCTCTACTGTACACATACCATGGACAGCACAACTTCCCTTTCATGCTTAATGGAATAAATGTATTTTTCATTCCATTTAAGGTGAGCACACAAACAATAGTCTTCAATCCCAGGAGCAAAAATACATGCTCCTGTATTTAAATGTACATTTAGATATACATTTATATCTAAATATATATTTAAATATATCTTTAGAGGAGAACTTGAGCTGGACTACCACTTGTCTCAGGATTTTGCAAGCCTCTCCTTGTTTCTTATTTATTTCTTTTCATTCAATGGGCTCATTGTCTCTGGCAGCGGACTGCACAAATTTCCCAATTTAGAAACAAAAAAGAACATTAGCTATAATAGGTAATGTTGTGAGAAATGTCATAGGTGCCTATTTGATATGAACATGTATGAAAGATGATGTTGCTTTTGACACTACAAGCCTACTGGCCCATAGTTCCCAGTATTGTCTACTTTGTGAGTAGCTGCTTAATGTCTCAGGACATAGGCCTTTCCCAGCCTTTCTAAGGTCCTTTTAAAATGCAGATGCCAATAACAGAACTTTCTACCTGAAAAGCATGTGCTCTTCCACTGGGCTTTGGCCCTACTTAGAAGACTCACAGAGCCATAAGTGTTTAAAGTTAAGGGAACATTGATTCTATCCCTTCCAACACTACCAATGAAGAGAAGAATTCCTGCTACTTACCATTCATTGGCTAAGGTCAAATCCGGCTGTAGAAGATCATGCAAACCTGAAATCAAAAGGAAAGTGATACATAAATGGGTCATTTTTTTTTCATTCCTTCATGTTGAACATGCTCTATATCTCATTCTATTCAATACCTATAAAAACCAAAATCCTTTAACCCTGGACGGTTAAGACATGACAACTTCACGTGTTAGGTGTTCTCAAGCTGTACATTAGAAAATTACAAATGCAGAGACCCAATATTCAGCTAGTGCTGATGAAACAATATTTAAGGAAAACAAAGAATCCATTATTTTATTGCAAAATCTGGGGACATTTTGTTGGTTGTTTTTCCCCCTACAGAATGGCATATGTTTCTGAATTATTGCATGTCTGTGATCCTTCTTCTTACCATTTATGTATACACCTGAGCAGAATTTCAGGAGGGTGAATACAATAGCTTTGTGGGGAACATGTGAGTTAAAAAAAAATGGAGATAGTAAAAAAAATTGCAGATAGAATCTACTGCCAACCGCAAAGTTCCCCATGATGTCTGGGCAAAATGGCTAAGTGTGAGTAAGATGATAATACTATCAGGTAAATTCCCAGATGGTTGGAGAATCATACTAAAATAATGCTTATCAATGGCACTTCATCAATCTGGAGGGAAGTCTCAAGCAAGGTAGTGCAAGGCTCTGTCCTGGGCCCAGTGCAATATTTTAATCTATTACTTTGATGAACAGATGGAGGAGATCTTTATTAGACTTGCAGATGAGACAAAGTTGGGAGGGACAGCTAACACCTTAGAAGACATAAATAAAATCCTAAATGACCTTGATAGATTGGAAAGCTGGGCTGAAAATAACGAATTGCAATTCAGCAGAAAAAAAATGCAAAGTTGTGCATTTAGGCAGAAAGCATCAATGCACAGGTATAGGATGGAGGATACCTGGTTTTGCAGTAGTACATGTGAAAAGAATCCTGGGATTGCGGTTGATCACAAGCTGAATATAACTAAGCAGTGTAAAATAGCACAAAGGACCCGTAATCGTCCAAAATATGAGATAATATTGTAGGAGAGGCTGGGGGGCAGGGGCGGAAATACAGTGAGAAGGGGCACAAAGTTTCAGAGAAGAATAAGATTCTGAAACAGGATGAGCCAATACCTGGGTGAACAGGATGCTAAACAAAAGACCATTCACAACAGATCTCCACTGCCTCACCATCCCAGCCTGCTATGGGTTGAAGGAAGTGCACCAAGAGGAGCAGCATATCCAAGTCTAAGTTTCCTGTGCGTTTCCTTAAGAAAGGTTAATTCATCGTCTGGCCCCTTCCTCTTCTAATGGCCATGTCGGACTAGTACTCCAATCCACAGACAATCATACGCAACAGCAGGAGGCTACATGTAGCTGTGCACAAGAATTCCACCACACTCATCTATGGAATAGATTGCTGGTGTCGGGGAGGGTTTCCCACAGGACAGAGAAAACTCAGATGGCAGATCCAAGTTCATGCAGGTCTCTTATGCATAGCTGTTTCACTCGTCATCACCCCTCCGACGACTTCGAGCCTTTGTGTTGATTATGCATGTTGATTACGCATGATGTTTCTGACCATTCGAGGCTGCCTCCCCCTCCCCCTGTCTGATGATGTTAAAATGGCAGTGGCGACATCCTCAAGGAAGCTTCTGGTTTTAAATTGTCACATATTAATCAGATTTCAGGAATTCACCTCAGAAGGTTTCTACCATCAACCTTCTGAATCTAAAACAGCAGAATTTAATACTTATGAGAAGAGCTGAACTGAAGGAAAGAACAGTTACAGATATAAACATAGCTGCGGAAGAACAACCGACGGAAGAAAACGGGCTCTTCAACTTACCTTCTTCCACTGACGTGTTCCCAAGGAGGATGTATTCTCCATGACCTCGTGATAGAACAACTCCAAGACTGTGGGTTGAGGGGGGAAAGTTTTCTAGTAAGGAGAGTTACAAAGGCCTGCATCGTGTGATACAACTACAGCTATGCCCTTATGACACCAGCCACTGCGAGTCTTCTTTCCATACAGCAACTAGCTGTAGCAAAGTCGGGGGGGGGGGGGGTTCAACTGGGCAAACAACATCAGAGATTTAACTCCCATCCACTTGCCCAGCACTGCAGTCCCAATCCAAACTGGCCCCTCTGCAACTACTTTTTAAGGTAAAAACAACGTACTGAGAGGTTGTAATAGATCTCAGAGGTGACATCTGGTTTGATCCTAAGGCTAAGAAGGATCTGATAATCTAATAAAACTCTGTGCTCAAGCACAGCGCCACGTAGGACTATAGCACATCATAATGAAGGTGCGGTAGGGTTACCAGCCTCCAGGTGGGGCCTGGAAATCACCAGGAATTACATCTGATCTGTGGATGACAAAGATCAGTTCTCCTGAAGAAAATGGCAGCTTTGGAGAGTGGACAGTATGACATTATAACCCAGTGAGGTCCCTCCCCTCCCCAAACCTCACTCTTCCTAGGCTCTATCCCCAAACATTCAGGAATTTCCCAACCTGGAGTTGGCAACCCTAGGTGGGGAATGATATAAATGTGTTACTTTTTCAAAACCTCTGTGACCTTGGAAAGTTAGCAAATACATGGCAGACTGTCTAGCCTAATCTTCTCCTCAATCCCCTAAGTCTTCTGTGTGTAACCTCCCACTTGCATTCTGAAATGCTACAGTGCAGGAAAGGGTGCCATGTGCTGTTGGGGGAATGGGGTGGATGGGGACCACACCAGACACCCCTCTTCCTTCTTGGCACCCCACACTGTCAAGCCTGGCAACCACCAGGCCTAGTGGGACCACAAATGCACCTTGAAATGTCTGCATACCAGCCAGATGATCAATGACAGCTGGCCTTTTAAGAATCGGTATTTGAATTCTTCCAAGTTAAGTTCAGAGAAGAGGAGTGACAGGGGGAGGGGGAGATTGTTCTCAATGAGTTATTGGTCCCCCACAAGCTTAGCTACAGCCCCATAGGGCTTCTGGGTGGAAGGAGGCCACCGGGCATGGCTTTATTTCAGTGAGAAAGGTGGACTATGAATGAATGAATGGCTTGAGAAAGGAGGCTAGTGAGAACAGACCAGCTCTGACTCCCAGCTCAGAAGGGAGCAGAGGAAGTAGAACAGAGTGGTGCTCCTTTCTCTCTGAGGCCAGGAGAATGCATTTTAGCCAAATTGGACACTGGTACACAACAGCCATGGCCTGGGATCCTACACATGCTAACAAGCACCATATAGCTCAAGAATAGCTGAAGAGCATAATCCAGATGTCTTCAGAAGTCAGCCAAAACAATTGAACTTTCAGGGAAGACATTTCCCCCAGTTACTAGTCAGTTTAATCTGGGTAGTGCTTAAATTAGAAGTGCTGAGAATGAAGCCTGGCCAGACATTAATCCTTCCATGTTGCATGCTCTTTCCCCCGCCCTGCCCCCCAATCTCAAGTACGTGGAGGGCAAGTTATGGTCAGGTTTTTTCTTTCTTTTGCTTCTTCCACGTTAAACTCTAGTTTTGATAACACAGTTAAGGCACGATGGCTTGGGTCCATCAAATGGGTCCATCAAATCATTTCCACAAATGGAAAGATAGATCATGAGTTTCTTGCATTTCCCCCCTTCTGCTGCAGCCCAAAATGCTGCATTTCAGGGACATTCTGGGCTGAAGTGGAAGGGGGCAGGCAAGAAAATCACCCTCCACAGGCAGAAATCCTTCCATCTATCGAAACACTCTGGACAACCCCATGAACTCTAATTTGAATTAAACCACAGATTGAGAAGCAGTTACCATTTAAATTGCAAATGTGGCAATCAATCAAACTTTGATGTTGATTATTTTTATTTGTTTCTGCCTACAGCCTGTATGCCCTCTTATTGGCTACAAAACGGTATGACCAAATCAGTATTAAAAATTAAGGCATCAACTGAGTGGTGCAAAGAAGCTCTCAGTGGGTGAAAATGCACGGTCGCTTTAGCCTCCTTTATTCCCTGTTTCAGCCAGGATCGAACGCATGCATTTTGCTGAATGTGTGTTCGATCCTGGCTGAATCCTGGCTGAAACAGGGAATAAAGGAGGCTAAAGCGACCATGCGTTTTCGCCCAGTGTGTGCCAAAGTCAATGCTTTATCTAAACAACAAAGACTTCATCTATAAATAATCCCTAAGGGGATCATCCCTCTAAATTATCTGCTCTCTCACCTAAACGGTGTGTCACTGATATCCGTGAAGAAGTAATCATTAGTGAGGAACAAAACACGTTTCTGAGAAAAAAACAACAACAACAAGTGAATAAACATTCCTGTAAGGAGCACCTGTTTTACATGGATGGAAGGGTCACACTCTCTTACTGATATGTAACGCAAATCAGATATAGACCTGTCAGCAGTATGCTGAAAATACTAGCTCTGTTCCTCCTTTTCAGCCCAGCCAAGTAAGGCAGTAGACATCCTGAACTAGTGTTTGAAGGTAGTGATGGGCTGGATGAATGCCAAAAACCTGAAACACTGTCCAGACCAGGATTCGAGTCCAGTAAAGCCTTAAAGACTTAGAGCGTATAAGCTTTCAAGAGTGAAAGTTCCCTTCATCAGATGCAGAGGAGATTGACGGACTCTTTTATCATTGGTTGGCAATATCGTCTACCTGTCCTGAATGAGGCTGCACGCCCCTTGAAAGTAAAGGTGCACCACTTGGGCATGTTATTATCAGCCTTGTCTACAGATAGGGGCTCAGTTCTCCACTGTGGCTCACCTTCAGCTGTTGCACCAGCTTGAGAGGCATTATTAGGCCAGTTTATCCATGTTCTGATCCCAGCTAGATGGGACCACTGCAATGTACTCTATACTGGGTGGCCTCTGAAAATTGTTCAAAAGCTGAAATTGTTTCAAAATGCAGCAGTAGAAATACAAGCCATAATATCAGGATGTTATCAGGATCACCTCAATATTTTTTTTAACTGCACTGACTGCCTAAATGGTCTGCGAACAGGGAACTTAAGTGCCAGGCAGGTTCAGTTAGGAGCAAGCATATCCCATGGCAAGAAAGCCCCTAAAAACAAGCAAGTATAACAGAGGCCCTGGTCCACCAACCCAATGCACTGTGACATCATAGCAGATAAGCACAGGTTCATGCAGAAAAGTTAGAGGTCCAGGGCTCGGAGAAATAGGGAGGGAAATGTAGGGCCATCAGAAGGGAGGGTTCACAATTGTACTATGGGGTAGTTTTCTAGTAGAGTTATAAGTAACAGGAACACATCAACTCTAGTCCAAGTTTCCTTGGACCTCTAATACTAGCAACACCTTTTGTTGGAGATGGACAGACCGATCAGAAAGGAAGTACAACTGACAACAATATCTGTGAGTGTTTTCCTCTAGACCTGCTTTAATATACATCTCAGTTGGTGGATAAAGTATAGCAACCTGCCTATGTCAGATCTGCACACTTATCAGACTGGCTGGATAGAAATTCATGGATAGAAATATAAGGCAGAAGTGGGAGGGAAGGCAGCAGGATGAAGAAGAATGAAGAGTCAAGTCACGACCGACTCATGGGCCATTTATGCTTGGTAATTAGCAGTGCATTCCAGGCTGAAATGCCCCGCATATTTTTTTTATTTCTTCACGCTGAACCGTCATTCCAGCTGTTACTGCTTCGCATTTCTTAAGAGCCCCTTTAACGCAACCTTTTGATTTGCTCCACCTCCACATTGAAGCATTTACTGAAGGAACCATGAAAAATCACACCCGCGGCTTAGCTATGCAAACGACCACTGCTAATGGCTAGAAGCAGGCGAGTGGGGGGGGGTTGAATTTGTTTGACGTTCTCCTCTTGCATCGGGACTGTGAATAGTCATTTTAAAGGGCAGATTTAAAAAAGCAGCTTTGAGCAAGCATCAAAATCGACCCTGCATAAATGGCCACGGTGACTCTATCCATGGGGCCTTCCAGGCAATAGGCGAGCAGAGATAATTTGCCATTGCCTTCCTCCACATTGCAACCCCACTCTTCCTTGATGGTCTCCCATCCATGTACTGACCGTGGCTCACCCTGCTTAGCCTCCAAGCTCTGACAAGCTGAGGCTATGCTGGGCTATTCAGGCTGCCAGGCAGCAGGACTGCAATCGATAATTGTGGAATATTCCAACTCCAGGATGCTGAAGTCACATGAGATTTTCTCTTCTCCCCCCACCCCACTGCCGTTTAAGCACTAATCCTCGGTGAACTGGAAATCCATCTGGCGCAGTGACAGCAGGCATCAAGGGGACTTGAGGCAAAATCGTCCATGCTGCACAAAGACAGCTCGCTGCTGCAGGGGAGATTTGTAACCTGGCTGCCAGCTGAACATTTCAAAAATATCTCCGCTATCTTCATTAACTGGCCGAGCAGGGCCAGCCCGATAACCCAAAGCCAAATTCTATGCGCTGCCACACAAACTAGAGGCTTCCCTGCTGGATAAGAGGAGGGAAAGGACTGCCCTGACCTACATTTACACTGGGTTCCAGGCTTCCCCAGTGGCGTATAGTACTTTTATTTCACCTTGATCATGGCTAATGTTTCATTTGAAGATTTATACCCCACTGCACTGCATACTGAATCAATCAACACCACTAACTGATATATGAAAAAAGCTAGGAAAATCTAATGCAAGGATAAAAGGGAGCCACTCCTCTCTGGAAAACGCACTCACCGCACTGTGAGTTCTGCCACTTGGAAGCAGACAGGGTTGTGCAAAACATAGGCCATTTATGCTTGGTAATTAGCAGTGCGTTCCAGGCTGAAATGCCCCACATATTTTTTTAATTTCTTCACGCTGAACCTTCATTCCAGATGTCACTGCTTCATATATCTTAGAAGCCCCTTTAACACGATCTTTTGTATTTGCTTCACCTCCACATCGAAGCATTCACTGAAGGATGGATGCAGAATCACACAGCCTCAGCTTAGCTATGCAAATGACTATTGCTAATGGCTATGCAAACGAAGAAATGAAGGAGCAGGTGAGTGGGGGGGTGGACTTTCTCCTCTTGCATCGGGACCATGAATAGTCATTTTAAAAGTTGGATTTTAATAAGGAGCTTTGAGCGAGGATCAAAATCGACCCTGCATACATGGCCACTGTGAGTTCTGCCACTTGGAAGCAGACGGGGTTGTGCAAAACATAGATTGCTAGATGCCTGTTACATCATGAAGCACACACACAACACAACCCGGCTCCCTGGAGCAGTTTCAGTCATCTTAAAAACAAACCATTTGTTTTTTAAAAAAACAAATAAATCATCCCATGATTATTGTCGAAGGCTCTCACGGTCAGAGTTCATTGGTTCTTGTAGGTTATCCGGGCTGTGTGACCGTGGTCTTGGTATTTTCTTTCCTGATGTTTCGCCAGCAGCTGTGGCAGGCATCTTCAGAGGAGTAACACTGAAGGACAGTGTCTCTCAGTGTCAAGTGTGTAGGAAGAGTAATATATAGTCAGACTATATATTACTCTTCCTACACACTTGACACTGAGAGAAACCCTGTCCTTCAGTGTTACTCCTCTGAAGATGCCTGCCACAGCTGCTGGCGAAACGTCAGGAAAGAAAATACCAAGACCACGGTCGCACAGCCTGGATAACCTACAAGAACCATCCCATGATTGCTTAAATGTGTAATCACTCAAACAGAGCCTTAAACAAGCAAAGCAAATCAGAGGCACACAAGAGAGGCCAAACTGGTGAGGAAATCAGGGTTCACCATGGATACTAATTTGAAGAGTAAAGGCGACAGACGCTCCTCCTCTCAAGGGCAAAAAACAAAACCCAATATGCTGCCATCTGTTTTTATTAATGTCTGTATGCACCAAAAATGAGTAAAGAGCAGCTGCTAGGATGGCCAAGTCCATATTTGGAAATTCCTGGAGATTTGGGGAAGGAGCCTGGGAAGGGCAGGGTTTGGGGAGGGGAGGGGAGGGGAGGGAACTCAGCAGGGATGTGATGCTATAAAAAGGTAAAGGTAGTCCCCTGTGCAAGCACCAGGTCATTCCTGACCCATGGGGTGACATCAAATCCCGACGTTTCCTAGGCAGACTTTGTTCGCGGGGTGGTTTGCCAGTGCCTTCCCCAGTCATCTTCCCTTTAACCCCAGCAAGCTGAGTACTCATTTTACCGACCTCGGAAGGATGGAGGGCTGAGTCAACCTTGAGTCGGCTACCTGAAACCAACTTCTGTTGGGATCGAACTCAGGTCGTGAGCAGAGCTTGGACTGCAGTACTGCAGCTTACCACTCTGCGCCATGGGGCTCTTCTCTATAGAATCCTTCAAAATGGTCATTTTTTCCAGAGGAACTGATCTCCATATAAATCAGTTGTAATTCCAGGAAAACTCCAGCCCCCCAACTTGGAGGCTGGCAAGCCTAGTAGCTACCAAAACCTATATTTCCTTTATAGCTAGGATTTTTTTAAAAAACAAACACATAATTTGGCTTAGATTACATTTTAAAATATTTATTTGCTCTTATATTTATGGAATTTCCTTTTATTCTCTATAAATTGCCTTGTTTTAAATGCAGAAAATAAAAACAAAACAAACTACAGCACTTAAAGCACTTACCCCTTTATCCACAGGCACCTTTACATCCATTGAGAGGTAACCGGTTTCCCCATTGATCATTGCTGTTCGTAGCTAGAAAAGGGAACAGATATACATTAGTGACTCTGGCTGGGATTGGGGCTACCTGATTTTAGGTGGCCTGTAACAGACAAAAGATTATATATAAGAATACAGGTTTTAAAAAAACCAATATCATTCTATTGAGCTTTTGGAAATGTGGTTTCTAAATCTGTGACTATTACTGACTGTCTGGAGAAGTGGGTGATGATAGTGTATACTTTTCAATAAATAATCAGCCACTAAAATCAGAAAACAACCTTTACAGTGTTAGCTAGAAATGCACTTTGATACCAGTTGGCGAGAGTTGGGGAGAGGGGAATAAAGTTGAGGAGAGATAATGTTTGCATTCTGAGACAGTAAACTTACTACTTCATCCAAATCTTCCCATTCCACCTCAGAAAGATCAACACTGTTGTAATTTGGTTTGGGCTTCAGCTTCTTCCCATCTTTATACTGGAGTTTAGAAGAGAAACAAAAGAAACATAACCGAACGACTTTGCCACTGTACAACCCAGGAAGTTATAGTAATATAATAATACATTTAATATAATAATATAAAAATAATATTAATTTTCCCATGTCCCCAACCTAATAAGGATGTTTCCCCAAGTACCATTCTTTTCCCACAAAGAATATGTAGAAGTTGAACCTCACTGAACAGTGAATCTCACTGAACAGTGCAGTACTATTTTACCACTAATCCTATCAGTCTGCCATTTAAATCTCCCAATTTAGCATGTATTGGTACAGGGACCATGTACAAACATGATGAATATTCAACCAAGATACAGACTAATATATATGGATGCAAATATATACTGGTATAGCCCCCTTAAAGTCAACTTGATGATGTGAATGAATTAGACACTCTAGAATGGTATAAGCAGACTCCAAGAAAACAACAAAGAAGTTCATCAAGTCACTTACCAATGGACGAAGGTCCGGGTGAGACAGAATGTAGCCATTGTTAGTGTTTAGAAAAGCGTATCCATGGACACCCAGCTTTAAACAAAATGTTATAAAATTATTAGCCTCGTTATTTTTCAAATAACAGAAGATTCCTCACTTACAAACAACTAATTTTCCTCGGATATTTGTGGACTTCCCAGAGAAGATCCCTGTTTTCAGTCTCATTGTCCTGGCAAAGCAATATAAGCTCATAATTCAAGTAACTGTAGCCATGTATGCATGGGAGGTTTTGCCGCGGATTTGCTGTTCTCTAGATGCACATTTTCCCCATCTGAATTCTCAGAACTCTGCTTGGGGGGCTTATTGTGGAGTTTTGAGGATTCAGATGGGGGAAAATGTGCGTCAAGAGAGCGGCGAACCCGAGGCGAAACCTCCCGTGCGTAAATGGAGTCAGTTTCCAACTACAACACCCCAACTGCTCAGATGTCCTTCTCCCTCACTTGTTTTCAGGCGAGTTTAACCTTCCCCTGATGTTTGTACCTAGCACTTCATGTTCTGAGCTCTTTTACTTCTATGCAAGGATGTTCCATGTGGCTACCATTTCTTATAATAGCCACTGAGAGACCTCCATACATACATAAGTGCTGCTAAAGTTGAAACCATCTTAAGATAACCCCAATAAGGGCCTTTCAAGTCAACTGATTAAGCAGAGGTGGTTTGCCATTGCCTTCCTCTGCAGAGTCTGCCTTGGTGGTCTCCCATCCAAGTACAGACCCTGCTGAACTTCTGAGATCTGATGAGACCGGGCTATACCATGCCACTTTCCCTCCCATTGAGAGACCTGTCCTCCATAGTTTCCCTTAATCCATTTAAGCTAATAGCTATCTTCACACATCTTGTGGCAATGAATTCAACAAGCCAACTATGTGCTACAGAAAGAATGCTTCTTCTCCAAATATGTAGTTTTTACTAGAAATCGCTGATCTTTCTGACAATTGTTGGAGTGCATTATCTTACCTTGTACCGTGGAGCCAACTTAAGGAGTTCCCTCAAAGGAACATCTGAGCCCACCACACCTAGAAGAATGCCATGAGATCTCTGCAGAATAACAGAAAAAGTATTCTCAAGTAATGAAAACTATCCAGAGCAGCTGAAGGCATTGTTAACATAAGTACATGTTCGTTCATCTGCTCAGAATTTGTTTATTACAAATAAATTTCAAGGCAGGTTTTACCAAAAAGAAATAAAAAATTTAAAACCAACAGATCGAAAAGCAACACATTTAAAAAGAGACTAATCTGAAAGACAGTCCAAAACACAACTAAAACAGCAGCAAACATTAAAATGGTAGAACTCAATATCAACAGCAGAATAAATCTTCTAATTGAGGGGGGGATGCTCATATTCTGCTAGGTACTTGAGTATCTCTCTAACAATGCAATTGGGGGTGGGTGGGCTGAAAGTGCTCAAGGAGCCAACTAGCCACTATCCCAGTGTTTCTCAGAGTTATGCCAACATATCACAGAGTTTTTTTAAAAGGGCACATGCCAAATTTTACAAAGGTGTGCCTTTCACACATAATGACAGGGCTGTTTATTTTATGCTTGAGCATCTACATTTGAATAGACAATATAAAGTGAGAATCAGCCAGAGATAAAACCTAGGACTTTATAATACAAAACAAGTGCTATACCACTAAATTGTGGCCTTCATCCATTTCCTTGACTCCCCAAAGGATAACTAAGCATAAGATCCACACGACTTTAAAGAATGCTGTCAAGGATGAGACTCTTGAATCAATAAGACTCAGAAGTAGCTGCAGCACATGCAAAGACAGAATATCCATGTAAGTTCCTAAGAGAGCCACTAAAGGTTTCCGAGGCCTTATACACTTTCATTATTTAAACTGCAATGATATTCTTCTATCTGCTGTCATGCTAAGTGGAGCCCAGAGGTTGGCCAAGAGCATCATGCTTACCGTTTCGTTCTTCTTACTGAAAACTGGCATTGCCACTGTCGTCATTAGCAGAAGGCTTTGAGCCTGAGATGCAAAGAGCTACCAGGCAGAAGAAGGGTAATATATTAGTATGTAGTCACACTATAAAGGGTGTCAACCACTAACAGGAAGTGAATACAAGAAAGGCATGTGAAAAGTATTTTTATAAATAACCAAGAGGATGCTAGAAAGTTAGCTCATTGGTGGGAAGGTGATGAAGCTGAGGCAAAGATGGCATAAAATATTCAAGAAGGAGGAATATTGAGAGGAAGGAGCCTTTACAAGAGACGTAGGCACGTCCAGATCAACAGGGAACAGCCAGATGTACATGGCCAAACATAGTAAGCACAGGCACCTGGATAAAGTATATAAGACAAAGAAGTAGCATTTTGGGACAAATGGGAAATGGAGAGGGGAAATACAAATGGCATATCTACACTATGTTTCTCTCATTTGAATGAACAGTGTAGGGGACATCCAAAACATTAGGGATAAACTGGAATGCTAATATGGGGCTACATGGGTGATAGACAGGATATTTGAATAATCAGAAGGTATCATGATCATCCTTGGTTCAGATAATGGGAATGGGCACATCTCATAAGGGCTGTTAAAAAAAACATGGAGGGATGCACAGAACTTGTAACATAAATACCCCACTTAAAATGTGTGAAGCCCACATATTTGCAAGAAATTTGGATTTTTTTAAAAAGGAGAATGTATACACAATATATACAAATCCAAATTCTGAATGCCGAAATCCAGATTTCAAAAACTGTCATTTGAAGCTGTGGCAGGCATCTTCAGAGGAGTAACACTGAAGGACAGTGTCTCTCAGTGTCAAGTGTGTAGGAAGAGTAATACATAGTCAGAAAGGGGTTGGGTTTGAGCTGAATCATTGTCCTGCAAAAAGTAACAAAGGTAATGTGCTAACCATTGTCCTGTAAGTATCCAGATAATGTGCTAATGAGGGTGTGGTATGTTAATATGGAACCATTGTATCCTGATAACAGATCACTTCAGGATACAATGGTTCCATATTAACATACCACACCCTCATTAGCACATTATCTGGATACTTACAGGACAATGGTTAGCACATTACCTTTGTTACTTTTTGCAGGACAATGATTCAGCTCAAACCCAACCCCTTTCTGACTATGTATTACTCTTCCTACACACTTGACACTGAGAGACACTGTCCTTCAGTGTTACTCCTCTGAAGATGCCTGCCACAGCTGCTGGCGAAACGTCAGGAAAGAAAATACCAAGACCACGGTTACACAGCCCGGATAACCTACAAGAACCAATGAACTCTGACCGTGAAAGCCTTCGACAATATTCTGTCATTTGAACTTTAACTTATATCATGAACTTTTGCAATGAATGTCAAAACTTCAGTATTAACACATACAATTTTTGAAATCTTACTATAACCTGAGCTTCAGTCAAAAATGGCTTTTGAATTTCAGAGACATAGTTTAAAATGCTCAGAATATATTTCTGTTAGCCTGAAATTCCCTTTTACCTCTTATTCAGTATACTGTGCAAGAAATCACTTAAGAAAACAAACTATGAAAGGAACATAGAACAAACTAAGCTAAGATACGCAAAGACATCATGCATAACATACATTCAGGTATACTGATGAGGAATTGATACATATGCATGTGTGCATTAATTAAATAGACATACGAGAAAGAGATGTATCCATATATTCTCAGAGGAAAAGCAACTCAGCTTTCCTCTAGCAAAGTCAATCACCTATCCTAACCAGCCACCTGATAAAACAATACCGACAATTTGTATCAACTGGTCAAGTATGAATTCTTAAAATGATGTGGCAGGAATGAGTCCAGCTTCAGAGGCTGAAGCCTTATGATGCCAAACATGGCACACTAGCATATTATATATGTCCAGTTAATTAATGATACAATTAACAAATTGCCTTTATGTTCTCTTGAATGGTTAATAATGCTAAGTATTTATACTAAGTTTTTACTAAACTATCAAAGCACATCAATACTACCTCCATAATACTTAAAACTAGGGATGTGCACATGAAAAAATATCCCAGTATTTTCCAGATTCGCATTTCAGGAAGGGCATAAATACCAGTATTCAATAGTATTAGGTTCCCCAATACCATTTTGGGATTTGGCTTTTTCCATGATTCTGGAATTATTCAAGTTCCACTATTCCCTATAGGGGGCTTTTGGGAGGCCTTGATCATCTGTTTTTCAACTAAATAGCACCAATATTGCAGGGGATCTACTACTGCCTAATACTGCCCCCAGATTCATGTGAATTAGAATCCAATTCTACACCCCCTGAACAAGGTTATCCCAGCCATCCTACTTGCAGTGGTGTGGACTGGGAAGAAAAATGGCCCTGGAAAAAGGCCCACCCCCACAAAGTAGAGAGGGAAGCAGGGAGGGAGAAGGAGGAGGAGGAGGGGGGAAGAAGAGGAAGAAGAGGAGGAAGAAGAAGAGTTGGTTTTTATATGCCGATTTTCTCTACCACTTAAGGATGAATCAAAGTGGCTTACAATCATCTTCCCTTCCCCTCCCCACAACAGACACCCTGTGAGGTAGGTGGGGCTGAGAGACCTCTACAAGAGCTGTGACTAGCCCAAGGTAACCCAGCCGGCTTCATGTATAGGAGTGAGGAAACCAACCGGGTTCACCAGATTAGCGTCCGCCACTTATGTGGAGGAGAGGGGAATCAAACCCGGTTCTCCAGATAAGAGTCCACCGCTCCAAACCAGCCAGACCTGCAGCTCTGCTGGGCCAAGTGCCTGGCTCACCCAGGCTGGAAGCCATCTTCCCTGGGCTGGGTGAGAATCACAGCAGCTGGGAGCTGCCTGGGCTGGGAGTGATGCCTCCTTCCCCCCCTCCGTCCCACTGCTCATGAAACCTGTCCGAAAGTGGGCAAAATAGGCCTGGGGTCCTTAAAAAGCCGGCTCCAAATATTCCAGAATATTTCCAGAAATATACAGAACCTAGAGACTGGTATTTCCAAGATTTCTGAATACCGCTCCAGGTAAGGTATTTTTCGGGTATATATTTGGACCAGATATATTTGAGTACACATCCCTACTTATAACTATTTTAAGGTAGGATAGAATTATTATATATAGGAGGTCTTGTTTTCAAATACTACACTACAATACAGCATAGCATAGCTTCTCAAATACATCCAGAGCTACCAGTCTGTCCCACCCCCCCACCCCCCGCTGCAGAGCTCTCTCACTGCTGCACCGTTATCTCATTCCCAGCCTGGATGTATAGCGAAGCTACATCTAGGTAAACTAGTACAGGACACTGGAACAAAAGAAACAGTTTATGTTCACAGAACACAGAGCAGGTTGTTACCTCCTCAGACTGTGGAAGCTGGTGAGAGATGTGGATGACAAATGAATGTGCCCATTAATGAAATGAATGGAGGGTGTAATGAATGATTGCACAAGATAATGAAACACAGCAACAAATGAAGATAAATGTAAGCCAGAAATACAAGAGGAACAAACTGAAATCTTTGCATACTTGTTCCAAACAGTCAGAGCCAAGACCGACAAAACAGATAGCCAGTTGTACAATTGATACGTTTCTTATTGACCTCCGGTACACAGTAGACTTCCAGTAGAATGAGATACCCGTAAAGTCCATAGATAAAGGCTTCCTATCCTATATTGGATATGAGCAATATCACACAAAATTTTGCATTTGTAATAACATGTCTACATTCTTTTGTTTCCTCTACTAGTGGCCACCAATCAGAACAGAGCTCTCCAAACCAACCAATTCCATACACAGTGGTGCTGGTGTTTAAGTAGTGCTCATACTGAAGGAACATGATGTCCATTAAAGGAGAAGAAATGCAATGCAATGCAATGGTCGAGCTTCACATTTCAAATCATTTTTGGTGGCCTGTTGTGATAGCCCATTTCCACCTCAACACCCAACAGGTGTGAGAAAAGGTCTTGTTCATGTTGATACTTCAGCCATTCTGGAGGTGGTTTATCCTCTAGCTTGCTATCCAAGACCAAGGCCACAAAGAAGAGACATACACCCGCAGGAATTGCCATGAAGACAGAGTTGCATTTTAAAGATACACGAAATACACTTGAGAGATTTCCTTAACCTTATCAAAACTCTTGTTGGCTTCACTAGAAATTCCTCCAACGTTTAGCCTGGGGAAGAGGCTCCAAATTCGCTTTAGGTGAAATTTCAGTGTAATTCCACTTTTTATTACAGTGCTCCCCTCTGTCAAAGAAGCAAGCCATTATTCAGTTTTAGAAGCAGCTTCTTTGACAACAGAAACTGCTGCAGTGGCCAAGAAAAAGCAAACCTCTGACTTCTGTGTGTGGTTCTCTCCCCTTTAAACATGTCCCCTCTTTGGTTCCTGGCCAAAGTTATCAGGGACCTTGCTTGACACTTTCAAAACAAGTAAATTCTCTCTGTGTAACATTTAACAGTCTGTACTGCCGTAGCCCCACTGAGTTGAAGGCTCAGTGACCCATTTCCTAAACTGAAACTAATCTCTTTTGCTGTGGGTAATCCCTTATAAAGTGTCTCTGCAGAGTTCACAGAAGATAGAAATACTACTTAACTCGTACTGTGCCTGTGTGATTTGCTTTGAACACCTAGTTCATGAGGGAATGCAAGGATATTACAGGTAAAGACAGAGGATGTCTGCCTAAGATATCTTTGTCCCTCATCCACCCTTAGCCTTTAGAGTCTGCCAGCTGGAGACGTAGCTCAAAATACTTACCGCACTGTCCATGTAGGCTTCAGTCCATATGATATCGTGATCATGATTGATAACCATTGGCCGACTGAGTACGTGCAAGTATTCCATTACATTCTCCTGGACATCAGCCAAAGTGGATATATGTGTGTAATAGCCTTACACATAAAAAACCAACAAAATAGAGTTAACTTCCTTGAATTAGAAAATACAATTTCTGGATTTGCATCCTGCAGACTGTATTGAGAAACGGACTGGATTTCAGAATGATTGTTTCAAGGACTATAACAGGCCTTTCTCTATATGGTGGGATCTTCTGTGCATGTGGGCACTTATGACTTGAACAGCCTAGGGACGTCCTGGAAACCCTTGGACTTGCCAGGAGGACCATCAATGCAAGTTCCCTTGAAAACCCAACAGGACACAACTGCACATTCACTGCCCAATGTCGGTTGCATTCCCAGTTTTTAACCTCATCAGCTTCATGTGACAAAATGATTCTTATGTTCTCACATGTGGTGCCAGTGAACAGGCACCCAGACATTATACACACTGGCAGCGTAATTTATCATGTTTAAACACAGCATGTGAAATACCGTATATACTCGCGTATAAGCCGAGTTTTTCAGCCCAAAAAAAGGGCTGAAAAAGCCGGCCTCGGCTTATACGCGGGTCAATACGGTAGAGGGGGGAAGGAGGAGGGAGGAGGGAGGGGGGAACTTACCACCGGCATCTTTTCCAGGCCGGGAGCGGCCTCCAGAGCCCCCCTGCGGCCGCAGGGAGGGCGCTCCGCCGCCCCCGCCGGCTTCTCCCGGCCGGGAGAGGCCTCTAAAGGACCTCTGCGGCCACGGGGAGGGCGCTCCGCCGCCCCCGCCGCCTTCTCCCGGCCGGGAGAGGCCTCTAGAGGCCCTCTGCGGCCGCGGGGAGGGCGCTCAGCCGCCCCCGCCGCCTTCTCCCGGCCGGGAGAGGCCTCTAGAGGCTCTCTGCGGCCGTGGGGAGGGCGCTCCGCCGCCCCCGCCGGATCCGCCGCTTCCCGCCGCCAGGAGCCCAGAAGGTAAGTCTTGGGGGGGGAGGGGTTATAAGCCGACCCTCGGCTTATACGCGGGTGCCTAATTTTTCCCCATTTTTGGGGAGAAATTTGGCTCCTCGGCTTATACGCGGGTCGGCTTATACACGGGTATATACGGTAGACGCAAAACGGAAAGTGCCTGTGTATGCAGAGAGCAATCCAGAAAAAGTTAGTCCCATGTTGATCAATAGGATCCAAGCACCCAGATAAGTCCCACTGATTGTGATAAATGCAACAGCTCCTCATGTGACTGCATGAGAAGCAGCTGGTATGGAAAGGAGTGATAAGTACTTTCCTTTTGGTTTATTTACCTCTACCATCTTTTATTCCATCCTTCAAACCCAATGCATTTTTAAAACAAATTTAAGAAATAGCAAATCCCAACCACAGATCTTTGCATCCTCCCTTGCTTCTTTCCCTCCAGCCACAGGACCCTCCTAACACATAGAACTCCCCCAATTTAGTCCCTTAATTCTATCTTCCTCAACCCTTCTTGATAGCCCAAAACACATGTTTAGCTGAGGTATATCTAGGAGGCCACACAATTTCTTGAAGCTTTCTTGGAGCTCTTGGAATTCTCCAGACTTAAATTGAATTTGCAATCGGACATATGGATGGTTGCAGTCAAGTTATAATAAATGACATGCATCAAAAGACTGAATAAAGGACTGGTCTTTACCTTTGTTGTTACATGCTATCCATTTCACATTCTTTGCAAAACTGACTTCCCTCCCAATAAGATACGTAAAAACACGGACCTGTGACACATAAGCACAGATGTTGAAATATATATAGCTTCCTTCCCCGACATAAAGTAAAATATCTCTACCTCACTACAGTAAAGGTAAGAGCTAAATGCAGTGTTGCTTATTTTATACACTGAACACCTGCAAATCTTGTGCCCCACTTCACTGTAAATCTGCATAAAGGAATTCCCATTCACAATAATTCCCTATTACATTAGTTTTGAAATGGTGAAAACGCATCCACAGAATAGAAGCAAGGATGAACATAACTTGCATGGGGTCTAAACATCTCTCTCTCCCCCACCCCACCCCAGCTGAAGAATCCATTGTGGAAGAATCACATATTCCCAGTAGACAAATCACCATGCCCTGCTGCTGTACAATGCAATTCCAACCCTCCATCTCCCACAAGTATAGTGACATCACAATTACGGTTCAGACCCAAGAAGATTGTTTCAGAGGGTAGCCACTTTAGTCTGCAGTAAAAGAACTCATTTAAGTCCAGCACCACCTTAGAAACCAACAAGATTTTCAGGGTATAAGCTTTTGAGAGGCAAAGCTCCCCTGGTATCTGACAAAGGCAGCTTAGACTCTCAAAAGCTTATACCCCGAAAATCTTGTGGGTCTCTAAACTGCTACTGGACTCGAATTTGCTGTTCAATCCCACTAACTCAAGCAGCAAGCCCACTTAAATACCTTCCTAGCCATAAGAAGCGCCAATCACACAGAAGTCATTTTTGGCAGTAATCGTGCCACGGACTGCAGCATCACCCTTTAGTTTGTAATCTATTTGGTGCATTAGTATTAATCTATGACATTGTGTGTGTGTGTTAAGTGCCGTCAAGTCGCTTCCGACTCATGGCGACCATATGAATGAAAGTCCTCCAAAATGTCCTATCTTTGACAGCCTTGCTCAGATCTTGCAAACTGAAGACTGTGGCTTCCTTTATTGAGTCAATCCATCTCTTGTTGGGTCTTCCTCTTTTCCTGCTGTGACATTAGCTGGTGCAAAATAATGGAAGTCTGAGCAGCAAAAACACAATACAGAGTCGTGTCTCCCCAACACATTTGTGTTGATCAAAAGATGTGGGAAATATCTATTTTCTATTGTCTTTTGCACTGTGAGTAATAAAGTGGCCAAAGGAAACAGACTAGTGGGTATTCCATCCTAGAGCTATTTCAAGCAACAACCTCCAGACTTTGTTCCATATTACATTTACCAAAATGACACTTGAAGGGCTAAGGATGCATCTCCTCTTTCTTTTCTTCTGCCACATGCAAGCAAGCCAAGTCTCATGTTGTAAAAAAACCCTCTTGGATCACTGTTATCCTCATCTGGGGAATGATTCCCTTCCAATCCTAAACATGGCTACTGAACATAAGCAAAACCCAGCGTAGTGTAGTGGTTAACACTGGTGGTTTAGAGTGGTGGACTCTAATCTGGAGAACCGGGTTTGATTCCCCACACCGCCACATGAGCAACAGACGCTAATCTGGTGATCCGGGCTGGTTTCCCCACTCCTCCACATGAAGCCATCTGGGTGACCTTGGGCCAGTCACAACTCTCCTAAGAGCTCTCTCATCCCCACCTACTTCACAGGGTACCTGCTGTAGGGAGAAGAAGGGAAGGTGATTGTAAGCCAGTTTGATTCTTCTTAAAAAGGTAGAGAAAGTCGGCATATAAAAACCAACTCTTCTTCTTCTTCTTTTTCATCCCACTAATAATCTCAAGTGAAATTAAGCTGCAATCTGAAGAATACTTCCCTAGGAGTAAGCTCCATTGAGAAAATGGGACTTACTTTTGAGCAGACCTGCTTAGAATTGTTTTGGTCACTATGATATTCAGTACATTGGACATGGCTTGGTAGCCCTTGTTTGAGTCACACCACCACATTTGTCATGTTGGCAACAAACCTTGCGATCAGGCCAGTTGTATTTTTCAAACACAATTTCATAATCTTCCATGGCTCCATCAGTAATCAGCATGATGGCTTGGTTACAAAGGCCTCCTTGACCAGCATCTCTGAACTGCAAACAGAATGGAACCACAGTGACAGATTTGTATAAAGGTATGAGTTTGCTTGGCTATTAAATATGTTTGCTAATTATGGTCTCCTCCATTGATTTCACACTTTCCCGTTTGTTCTCATGATTATCATTTAATTTATCTGCTGTCTGGTAAAGATAAGGCTGTTACCCTATCTGTAGTTTATTACTTAACAGCTGCCTTGCAGATTTTTAATGCATTTACATATGAAACAGTGCCTTAAAGGAAAAGTAGCAGAAATATACCCAATTTCTATGTATCATCCAGACAAGCTAGGAGGATGGGAAATCTTTCTATCCATAAATGAAAGCCAGCAGAGGGAAGGATCTTAATGGCCAAGACTTTTAATTCTGTGGGAAGCAAATGTTTTCCCCTCCCTGATACTAATGGAACATCCCTTAACTTGAATGAGTTTGCATCAATTTTCACACTGTGAAAGAACATTTTTACTGCACATGAATCTAGGGAAGATATTAGGTTTTCCAAAACAAATAGATTTTTTTCTCTACAACAAATTTGGGGCAATGGTTGCTTTCTGTTGGGTTTTCATCAAAAAAGCCCCACCCTCAATATCAACTTTTTTTCTTCTCACAGTTTTCTTATAGTACAACTGTTCTGAGTCATGCTAAAGAAAACTGGTCTCTCCATACTTAGTGATTTGCTGGGTCTATATTACTCATGATATGGGTGGGTCATATTGGTGCAAAGCACAGCAATTCCAGTTCACTCCGTTTACGAAATACAAGGCAGAAGCTTCAGTTTTTATCTGTGTGAATCAATTCTACTTGGGGACTTTTCTTATGTTCTTATGATTATATTCTACTTAATTTAGTAATTTTAAGCTTTTTAAGTTTAAGAGGCTCTCGTTTGTTCTCTGTCTCATTCCTTCAGCTCTGCTCTTCTTACCTCTCCTGCCAGTTGGAAAGAAAACCCAATCTTTAATTTCCCTTCTCTAACAACTGAAGGATGGACACAGTGCCAAAATGTGAAGAATGAAGTTCCGATTAAATGCAGTACCTAACTCAATAATATTGTAACTCACGAAATAAGAGTTCTGGACGAGTCAAGATCCTGATCTATAGGGGTCACCTTTTCTCATGGGAGCTTAGCTTACGTGGTTTACTGTTTGACACCAAAAGCCACACCCATATAGATATAGAGACAACATCTTCACTGCTACCTTAAGTCAAACACCTAATAAATATGTGTGTGTGTGTGTGTATGTATATGTATCAAAGTTCCTAAAATAACCATGTCTAAACATGTCATTGTCATGGCTGCAGTTTCTCAAGCAATGTGCTCATCAGCAGCTTTTGGCACTGTCACAAAGGGTTTATGTCAGTTAAGAGAATTTCCTTCTCCTCCATTGAATTGAGTAATCCCCACAATGCTCCGGGGCACAGAAGGAAGCATGTGCTCAGAGAGCGAGAAAGAGAGAGAAATGCCTCAGAACCACTCATACAAACTCTTACCTCCCTCAGAATTTTGAAGGATTCTGTCAGAGCCTTGTTCACTGTCCCTACTCCTTTTGCTTGCAACTCATCCACCAGCTGCTTGAAGTGCTAAGCAAACAAGAAAGAAATATTCTCAAACCAGTGATCGGGGGCATAAACTAGAGAATAACACAGGGGCAACAAAGCACTACTATGTCCTGACCTGGATGGCCCAGGCTAGCCTACTCTTGTTAGACCTTGGCTGCTAAGCAGGGTTGGCCCTGGTTAATACTTGGATGGGAGACCACCAAGGAAGTCCAGGGTGGCTATGCGGAGGCAGGCAATGGCAAACCACCTCTGTTCATCTCTTACTTTGAAAACCCTACAGAGGGTATTTCAGAATCTTCTGCCTACCCCTGGTTGAAAGGATTACAGTACAGGCCCAGACTATCAACAAGAGACTTCAAAGAGCAGTTCTACTTCCCCTAAGAAAGCCTTATAGAAAAAAGGAAAATGGAGTGTCTTCCGTCTTGGACCAACAGGGTTAATCATATGGGCCCATTTTGCATCTTAAGCAAAACTGTGTATTGAATGTAGTGTGCAAGTTATAACTTCAGCAAGTTAGGATCACCATTACTTTCTCTCTTGTTCCTCCAGGCCTAAAGAGTGAAAGGTTTTTTTTCTCCCCAGATTCTAAACAGACACCCCTGGGACCATACCTTGGTCTAGAGCATCATAGTTCCAAAGAACATAAGTGATGTTCACAACACAAAATTAAAATGCTATTTTAAAAAACAACAACAAAACAAACAAATCCTGATCTGGCAATATTGTACCATTACCCTTTGTCTATTAATAGGCAGTATAATACAGTGCACCTAGGACAGTTTTCAACCTGTTCGGTATTGGATTCACCTAAAACCTCCATGTGCAAGATGGAAGCCACTTTTACTTCTTTTTCATCACAGATGTCCAACTTCCTATTTTTGTGAGCATACTGATAGTACAGATTTATACTAGTTTGTCGTTTCCCCTTCCCAGGGATCTGAAGCTCTCGGTAGGAGACTTGGAATCTTTAACAGAGAAATCTCAGCACGTTTACCAAAGTACAGTTCCCACAATGATAGTTTAGTGCCAAGTTTAAAAGCCATGACCATCCAACTAGCAAAACTCTGTTGTACAAATGTGCCCATGGTGTTTGGCCCTCTATCTTACTCTATCATACTATTTGCTTCTCTCATTTCATTTTTCACCTTCACTAAAAACACCACAATCAACAAAGGAAAAATGGCCACTGGTGAAACCCTCCAACTGAGAGTCACAATCCCCCAATAGAAGACCCGTGGCCTGGGGAGCCCTCTTGACAGACTGCTAGGCTATTCTCATGATAAGAACTAGCACTGTTGGAAATTAGAGTGAATAGAAATGTCAGGGCAACAGCAGTCCTATATTTCAGTGTTTATTAACTTTTGAAACAGAAAAGAATATGCATAAAAGATATGCATATATCCCTTCAAGTCTAGTACCACTCACCTCTCTGTTATCTCTGTCTGCTTGAACAAGGATACCCTTAAAACAGGGTTCAATGTAATGAACATAATCATTGTACTGTAAGAACAAAAGGGAAAAATTAGAACCACAAAAAAACATTAACAGCTACTGGCATTCATGTTGTGCAATGTAGTGGATTCGAGTGCACAGGGCACATTTTAAAGTACAGTACTCTGCAAAATATGTCATCTGTCTGTAAATCAATAATATTTAAATAGTACTCTTCAGTCTTTAAGACGTGTCAGGGAGAAACAAAATGTAAGAGGAAGATAGCCCTGGCTTCCAAAGTCCCATCTCCTGCACCAAGTAACCCCTTAATTTCAACTCCATTAAAATAGGTTTTCTGGTTATTGTGGATACAGCATAATAATATGAACAATCCACAGTTATTGATGGCAACCCTAAAATGAAGAGAGAGCGAACCACTTCTCTTCAGGCTGGATGCAGATAATTGGTTTTATGCTTCAGATGACGATAGTTCTGCCAAGTGCCTTACTTGAGGACCAGTGAGGCTTTGTAACCTGAATTTTCTGAACAATAAATGAAAACAAGGAAAACAAAAGATTGCTTCAGCCCTGAACGTCAACTGGGGCATGACTACCCGAAAGGTTTCAACACAAGCCAAGCAGCTGGTTTAAAAACAAAGGCATCACCCTAGACAGAAATTCTTACAACGCGGACCTTTGTAATTTCCTCCCTATGGAGTGTGGAAGAATAGGTAGAGCATGACATAAATGTTTTCAGTGGTGCTACCACTACTGGATGGAGTACCTATCTGGTTTGTAAAATGCAATCTAAATATAGAGAGATTAAGGCTCAATTTCTTAAAGGCATTCTGTGACTCCCTAAATGTTTAACAATGGCAGTCGTAAGCCTTGAGGTGGGACTATATTAACTAACAACTACAGCAAGGGTCACTAGCCATAAACTTCCAGCTAACTATTTGCTATAAAGATCCGTCTTCTAATTTTGCCTCTCTAGTACTGAAAGATGCATTTATGAGTAAATGGAAGAAAGCTATAACCTAAAAAATGAACAGTGCAGGACTTTCTCTCTGAATGTTTCAATCTGGAGTAAACCCAGGCATTAGTCAAGTAAAGGTTTTGTGATACAAATTATCAGAACATATATGCCTCGGTATGTAGACCTTGTTCACCTTGGACCTAAATTTTCCATCACTTAAGAAATGTGCTGGATCTTTAAATACCTGGAGTATCCCAAAATATAAGAGAACTTTTACTTTAGTGGTGGTAATGTTTTGCCATCAGCAATTCCTGAGGGTTACTATAAGCAAATCCCTTTAAAAGGTAGATTATGCCCTTGTAGCACAGGGATAACAAAGACTGTATCCCATGTGCTGCTGTCTCACAATTATTATATGCGAGTTAGAGGGGATGTAATTGCTTCATTTTTGGCTATGGTACCAGGCCTTTCAGCAGAACATAAAATTTGATTAACAGCTATTTCACCATCCGGGTACTTATCTCAATGGCTACTTGAAAAACATTGCCACTTTTCAGTAATGTATATGTTTTCCCTAGCAAAAAGAAGGAGAACTAATTGTTCTAACACTTGTATTTTCAAGGTCTGTTGACCATTTAATAAACTTGTTGCTGTTATATTTAGAAGAGTGTCGAAGAGTGTTCAGAGGCTGCAACTAGTGCAGAATGCCGCAGCTAGACTGCTGGTCGGGGCCATTTACTGGGATCATGTGCCCCCAATGCTACAGCAATTACACTGGTTTCTGATCTGCTCCCAAGCCCAATTAAAGGTGTTGGTTTTGACCTTTAAAGCACTACATGGCTTGGGACCGGGGTATCCGAAGAACCATCTTCTGCCATTTGTTCCTGCCCAGGCACACAAGGGCCCCATCCAGAGCAGGACTGCAGCCCACTCCCCACCGCCATACATTTTATTGACCTGAAATGGCCCTGACTTAGCCTGAATTCTATGTTGCCCCTGGTTTACTTGGGCAGAAGGGCTTTTCCAGAAATCAAAAAAGTATTTTGCAGCAATCAAATAAATATTTATTTTTACAAAGTAGAACTTCAGTTTTCTATGACATGTGCTTTTGACTGGCTATTAATAAAGCATCTTCAATGAAAGAAACATTTTGTGGTCTTCCCTAGATCTTATCGCAGCAGATAAATGTGGTTTGCAGGATTGATTTGATCATCCATGTTGTTTATGCCTGCAGAGAGAGGTCTTGGGGGCAATTTCCCAGACTGCTTGCAGCTGATTAGTGGATGGAGGTTTCCTGAAGGCGATTTGGATTGGGTGAGAATCGACAAGCTGAAGCCTTTGCCCAAAGGCCACTAAATATCAAGTTATTGACTTTGAGAAAGGACGATGCAACAAAGAAAGATGCCACACTCACGGCAATGACATTGACAAAGTCATTTTCTCCCAGTGTATCCAAAATGGTGACGATGGTGTGTTTTGCAATGGTCATTCGCAGGCCCTTCATGCTTCCGCTGATGTCTACAACAATCATGATATCTTTGGGTGACGTGGCCGCCTGGATGTACCTGAGTAGCAACAGGAAAGTGAAGCATTACATACAAAACGAAAAGAAGTGGGAAAAAGAAAGATAATTCTGACTATATCATGGAAGTCCAGACTGAAGAAATTATGAATGGCTGATATAAGGGCATGACAAAATCGCAAGAAGGTATGGGTTCCTCCCCTATTTAATTTGGCAATTGCTATGCCTCTCTCCGAGACATAACTGAAACTGTACTGCTTATTTGACACAGCACCTCTGGCCTTCAGGTAACAGAAGGTAGGAGGGCTCCAGAATTTGTGCATCCAGCTTAGGCACCATCTATTACAAAGTTCTCATGTCTGGGAACAACACAAGGATTTTGTATCACACAAGCATTGTCAGTTTTGTGACTATAATAGGCTACAAAAAAGTCAAACAAGGTCCTCGTTTTTCAGCCATAGCTTTATCTTGTGGGTGATAAAATTTTTTGTATGGATTAATAGTGGTTTCTGGTTGCTGCAGATAAGTTTTACATGCATACTAATTAGGGTGCTTAGTACAGTAATGCACTACATAATTCTTCATTTCTGCCAGTGTATTTTTCTGCCAGTGTATACACACACACACACACATTAGGAAAAAAATTATATACACACTTGAAGAACAGGGAGCAATTGCAGCATTCTCTGTCTCAAAAGAGATAGTGATAAAAAGAAGAAGATTAAATGGCATTGAAAGCTCCCTGGAGAGGGAATGACGAGTGTGAAAGGAGCATCAACTCGATTTGAACCCAGCAGCCTGGTAAGAGGGCAACTTTAGGTACTTAAGCCCTTATTTTAATGTTATTTATTTATTGTATGATGTTGCATTTTAACTGATGTAAGCTGCCCTGAGTCCGACCTTGGTTAAACTCTAGTAAACTAAACTACCGTATATACTCGCGTATAAGCCGAGTTTTTCAGCCCAAAAAATGGGCTGAAAAAGCCGGCCTCGGCTTATACGCGGGTCAATACGGGGGGAGGGAAGGGGAGGAGGGAGGGGGGAGGGGGGAAACTTACCGCCGCCGCCACCGCCGCCGGGCCCGTGCTGCTTCCTGCCGCCGGGAGCGGCCTGGGGCAGCCTCCTGCAGCCGCAGGAAGGCTGCCCCGGCCCCCGCCGCCATTTTTCCCGGGTGGGAGGGGCCATGGGAAGCCTCCTGCAGCCGCAGGATGGCTGCCCAAGGCCCCCCCCGCCCCCGCCGCCATTTTTCCCGGGCGGGAGGGGCCATGGGAAGCCTCCTGCAGCCGCAGGATGGCTGCCCAAGGCCCCCCCGCCCCCGCGGCCATTTTTTTCGGGCGGGAGGGGCCTTGGGCAGCCTCCTGCAGCCGCAGGATGGCTGCCCCGGCCCTTCCCGCCCCCCCCTCGCCATTTTTCCCAGGCGGGAGGGGCCTTGGGCAGCCTCCTGCAGCCGCAGGAAGGCTGCTCCGGGTCCCCCTGGGCCTCGCCGCCACTTCCTCCCGCCGGGAGCGGCCTGGGGCAGCCTCCTGCAGCCGCAGGAAGGCTGCCCAGGCCCCCCCGGGCCGCGCCGCCGCCGGACCCTCGCCGCTGGAGAGCCTTTCAGGTAAGCCTGCGGGGGGGGAGGGGTTATAAGCCGACCCTCGGCTTATACGCGGGTGCCTAATTTTTCCCCATTTTTGGGGAGAAATTAGGCACCTCGACTTATACGCGGGTCGGCTTATACATGGGTATATACGGTAAACTTCTAACCTGCATCCTCTAAAATAGTTATAAGCCTGTGCATATCAAGTAGGTGGAATGAAGGGGTCAATCTGCTCTGGAGTGCACTCATTGGTCTGATCTCCAACCTACAGATGTTCATTCAAACTTCTGCACAGATCCTATGCAGCTGTGCACGTGTACAATCTTTCTGTGTTTTTGCAGAGTACACATGAACACATGAAGCTGCCTTATACTGAATCAGACCCTTGGTCCATCAAAGTCAGTATTGTCTACTCAGACTGGCAGCGGCACTCCAGGGTCTCAGGCAGAGGTCTTTCACATCACTTACTTGTCTAGTCCCTTTAACTGGAGATGCCAGGGATTGAACCTGGGACCTTTTGCATGTCAAAAAGATGCTCTACCACTGAGCCACAGCCCCTCCCCCAGAGTACAGATCACATGGACACATCCTATATGCACATTGCTTGAAGGCTTATATGCCCCATGCACAGGTTTAGATGAATGTGCAAGGGTAGGTGGGTAGGGTCAGCAGATGCAATCCCAATGCCTATACCTACCTAAGAAAGGAGGCATATTTACATCCTTCTCTGGAAAAAAGTGCATGGCAAGGCATGTACCCTTTCCATTCAGGATTCTTCAACTCATATTATAGTGCAGAGGGAGGCCAAAGTGTGCCAGTATCTCCAAAATACAGTAGATGAAAACATATGAAACAAGACACTATAGGATAAATCCTTTCAAAATCTCTTACCAGCCTCGATTTCTGCAGTCAAAGGAGAGGACTCCATTTTCATCCGGCACCCATTTTATCCCTGAAGAGACAGCAAAAAAATGTTTTCCATGGACCTGGTGCATGCTAGCATACATGGCCCCCTATGTAAGCAAAAGTTTTCATGCTTTTGACTAGGCCCTTCCCACAGCTGTACAATAATGTTTTATTTTTTCCTCAGCTTTTTGAGATGAAGCAGCCAGAACTACTCATGGTATGCTACGTTTTTACTTTCAGTTCCTTTCTTAGTAATTCCTAATGCTGACTGGATATGACATTTTCAATACTTTGTTGACTATGATCCCAAGATCTCTTTCCCTACATAGCACCATTGGTACTAATGAGTAGGGTTGCCAACCTCTAGGTACTAGCTGGAGATTCCCTGCTATTACAACTGATCTCCAGCCAATAGAGATCAGTTCACCTGGAGAAAATGGCTGCTTTGGCAATTGGACTCTATGGCATTGAAGTCTCTCCCTTCCCCAAACCCCGACCTCCTCATGTTCCACTCCAAAAACCTCCCACCAGGTGTGAAGAGGGACCTGGCAACCCTACTAATGATGCTTATAAAGTAGTATATACAATCAATGTAAATCCAGGTTCAACCAAGTTATAGTCTAAATTTAGAGGAAGAGGGAGTACCCACAGATCAAAGTGCATTATCCAGCATGTATGCACATAGGCTTCGTATCCAAAGGAATGATCAACATGTGGATGTCAAGGGGTGAAGCCTGCTGCAACAATCCTGATTCCCTTCTCCAAATATTGATTACAGAAACCTTATGCCGGAATAAATTTTCTTAGTCTTGTTTTTTTCTGGAGTATATAGCCTCTGAGATCCATATTTCTTTGTTTCGGCAAAGATGGAGATAAAAAATAAGGACAAGGCTGACAGTAGTAAATAAAGTAAAACTATATTTTATTACTCAGTTAAATTTTCCAAAAACTCCCTATGCTTTCTGCCAACGGGAATCTGTTAATCTTGCAGTGATTTTTCAAAAAGAGTACAATATCAGTGATCTTGGGGATTTTAACCAAGTAATAAAACATATCTTTATTTACTTTATTTTGCACCATCGGCCTCGACCTTATTTTTTTATCTCCTAGTAACTGGCACAGCCCTTTTATTTCTCCTTCTAGCAAAGATGGGGAAAGGAGGGTCTGATCCACAAAGCTAATCAATCACTTCCGCATTTGATACAACTTTTAAACATTGCAGTCAAATAGTTGATCAATACATGCATGTAGCACTAATAAACAACATAAGGCGCTTAAGGAAAAGACAACCCGGAGAGAAAGGGGGTGCCATCAGCTAAAGGAAGCCCTTAAAGTGATCAATGCCATTACTACATGCCTGATCAGCAGAAAATGGGCACAATCGAATTTAAACATTTCTAAGTCCCACTGATTTAAGTGGAAGATGTTTAGATGTCCATATAACTAGCCCAGTGAAACCAATGAGACTTTCAGCCCTATTTATGTTTATTCAGAAGCAAGTCTCACCAAATTCAATGAGGCCTGCTCCTGAGAAAATGTGCATGTAATCTAGGGTTGCCAACCTCCGGGTACTAGTTGGAGATCTCCTGCTATTACAACTGATCTCCAGCCGATAGGGATCAGTTCACCTGGAGAAAATGGCCGCTTTGGCAATTAGACTCTATGGCATTGAAGTCCCTCCCCTCCTAAAAGCCCGCCCTTCTCAGGCTCCACCCCAGAAACCTCCTGCCGGTTATGAAGAGGGACCTGGCAACCCTAATGCAATCGTAGCCTTGAAGGTGCTTAACACTAACTGAATCATATGCCATGTGTATCTTATCTTATTGTTTCTCAGTTCTAGTCTACTGAAAACCTTTCCCTAGCAATCTTTGATTTTCTGACCAAGAAGAAACCAGATCTTGTACCTGGATAAAGTCTGAAGAAGCCTGTAGAGCTGCCAAAGTATTGCCAAGTGAGCGTCGGGTCTCTTTCAAAATTGTTAACAAAGATAGGATTCAATGCTTCAGACATATAAACTCCATTCAAAATATCAGGGTCTGTGACAAAGAATAAGTAAAGGAACAGGAAAGGCGGGTCAGTAAGGATTCCCCCCTTTTTTAATGAACGGGAGGAATAAAAAGCAAGAGATGGGTTGAGAAGCATCAACAAGCTTCACCCACAATATTACAACTTTATCAAACTTCTCCTTTCAATCTTTTGGGCTAGAAACGGAATATATGAGTGTATGAAGCTCCCTTATGTTGAATCAAATTATTGTTCCATCCAGGTAGCCTAATCATTTTCTACCCTGATGATACCAAATGTTGAGACACAAACCTTTCCCAGTTTTCTTCAACTGGAGATGCCGGAAGCTAAACTGGATGTCTTTCACGTTTGTTTTTAAATAGGACAGCTGAAAATACTCATAAGAACATAAGAAAAGCCCTGCTGGATCAGACCAAGGCCCATCAAGTCCAGCGGTCTGTTCCCATAGTGGCCAACCAGGTGCCTCTAGGAAGCCCCCAAACAAGACGACTGTAGCAGCACCATCCTGCCTGTGTTCCACAGCACCTAATATATTCAGCATGCTCTGATCATGGAGAGATTAGGTATGCATCATGACTAGTATCCATTTTAACTAATGGATTCCACAAATCCAGAGTGTTAGAAACTATGCCATCCAGTACATGCACAGCCACACAGAAAAGCCAACCTATTATCATGTCTCACTCCCCCCCCCACCCGTTCTTGCCAACTGGTCAGAAGGGGGAGGGGAATCCCAGCATGTTCCTGTATTTTAAACAGAAGCTTCCTATGCAGGAATTAGCAGGTAAAGCTGTTCACAGCATGGAGATCAGCATCATCACCTGCTAATGTCTGCTTTTAAATGCTGCCGTCAAAGGCAGAGGACAGAAGCCGTTCTTCATCTTGGCTGTCTTTCTTTTCCTGGCACTCCCAATTTCCTTGGTCTTTTGTTACTTCAATTGCCATTTTTGTTGCAGACTTTACAATAGAGCCAAGACTGGAGTGCTTGTACCTTTGTTGTAGACATTAGTTGGAAGCTGTATGTCACTGTAAGTTGTGTTCACCAGCAAGTTATTGAAGTGCTCATTAGGCTCCAGGATGAACTCATTCCCGAGCTCCACGTAATTGTCGTTTTCATCCTTTTCATTAATCTTAACAGCGTTGTAATAGTCAAACTGTCGATGAAGAGAAATTACAGAGATGGGGTACAGTACAGATTTTAGTACAACCTTCATATTTGTTCCTCAGATATTTATTTACTTCACTTATAATTTGCCTGTCTCCTCTATGGGGGCCCAAAGTAGCTTACATCGTGGCAAACCACCCCGTAAACAAAGTCTGCCTAGGAAACGGTGAGATGTGATGTCACCCCATGGGTCAGGAATGACCCGGTGCTTGCACAGGGGACCTTTACCTTTCTTTTTATCTGCCTGGGACTTTGGGGGGGGGGGTTTTGAGAAAAACTGTGCCTACTGGAACTGCCCCATGTATCATCTATCTTTCTCTACAGAGCTCCTGGCAACATACATGTTTCGATTCCTCCCCCCACCCCATATAAGTGAATGAATGAGTCAAGATGGCCCAGGGAGCATTCTGATGAGTTGAACCCAGATCACCCAGCTCCGAGGCCAGCACTCCATACCGATTCTGATAAAAACACAGAAATCCTGTTCTTCACTGAATGCGCCCTTAAAACCTGAACAATATGAAAGTATAGTACATTACAGATCTCCTGCCTGGGCTGCCCTGGCACTGTAGATGCTGGATTTCACTGACCTACATTCACAAACTCATTTTATATTCTATTGGATTTAATACCGAGGGCTTTGTCAAACATAGCTGAATTTTAGTGCTCCGAACTATCTTGGCAACAGAAAATATCTAGGTAATTGGCAATTTTGCTAACTGGATGCTTGCAGATGTAAGGGGGCACACTGGGGGTCCATCACAGTGAGACTAAGTTTGAATAGCAGGGATACACATAATTGGGATGAATGATGCACACTGTATATATCTGTAAGCACTCTTACCACTAACCTCTGCACCAGCTTCCTGCTGAGACTCTCCACCTACAAATTGCTTAGTCTTCGGTAGCTAATTGAATCTTTAATCTATGTTTGCCTTTGGTTCAGATATTGAACTGGTGAACTGGGGTCTCAGTCCAAGGAATTCAATGCAAATGCATTGGCTACAGCCCAGTTTATAAACCAATTCACCATCTTCGCAGCTGTATCTAGGCAGATGTGATTATCAATGTATTTGAACCTTTTTCTGTAACACCACATATGCACCACAGTATTAGCAGGGAGTAGAGTTTATAACCAAATATTATCCCAGAATAAAATAGCATTTTCCTTTTTCAAGAATCTCACATTTTGAGGTCCCTTTTTATTTTATTTCCTCCCCAATAATTTAACTTCCTTTCCTGTTGCCCAAAACGATTCCTTTTGTCAGGGTGTTTCAATACTCACTAAGAATCCTTATTATAACTACACGTGGTAGCTTGTCCCAGTCACAAAAGCAGCAAAACAAGCCTACAGGCATACAAGACAGGGCTTATGAGACATTTAGGACATTCTCCAGGTATGCAGAAAAATATTACTTTTAAAATTAACCAAAAAAAGAGACCAACCTATCCCAAATGGTCTCATGAGAGCATTGTGAGTACAGTTCAACATACGTTAACAGGGAAAGGAAGGAAGATGGAACAACTCAAGCTCAAGCCCCCAACTATACATCTATATTGTCGTCAAGTCACAGAGCTGACTTATGGCAACCCTGTAGGGTTTTCAAGGCAAGAGATGTTCAGAGGTGGTTTGCCATTGCCTGCTTCCGCATCATGACCCTGGTATTCCTTGGAGGTCTCCCATCCAAATCCTCACCAGAGCCGACCCTGCTCAGCTTCTGAGATCTGAGGAGTTCAGGCTAGCTTGAGGCTACCCAGGTCAGGGCCTAACAATATACAGAATCTTAAAATAAGAGATTTCAGTCTGCGCAAGAAGGAAATTTCCAGAGAATGTATCCTACCCCTTCCACTGTGATTTCTTATGGGCTCCCATCTTTCCTCGCTGGTAACAAATTTCACTGTCAAGTGCTTACCAAAATATGGTTGCCATCCTCCAGGTGGGGCCTGGAGTTCTCCCAGAATTACAACTTATCTCCAAACTACAGAGATCAACTCCCCTGGAGGAAATGATAGCTTTGAAGGGTGGACTCACATCCCTGCTGCAGGGTGGAATTACATCTCTGCTGAACATCCTCCCTTCTGTAAACTCTGCCCTCCCCAGTTCCACCCCCAAATCTTCAGGAATTTAGCAACTCAGAGTTGGCAACCCTACTACTATACAAACAGTGAAAGAAAAAGGTAAAGATTTCTGCATAGTAGAGAAATTAAAAGAACTGCCACCCCAAAACTCCCCAGACTGACTATCAGCTATGAATAGTCCTACCATTGTCCTCTAAACGTTGAGAGCAGCTAGAAGTCAGCTAAAATGAAGGGAGGAAGAGGGAGAAACTGGCCAGGTAAACTACTGAAAGCTTGAAGTATCCTGGATGTCAAATTTTGGATTGGGGAGGGCAGGTTTGCAAACTGTCTGTCTCCCCTCCTCAGTGATATTAGCTGCCACCTACAATTTTTAAAGCAGAAATTACTTTTCCTGCTTTAAAATTAAGTTCCCATTCTTAAAATAGAAACGGCTATATCACAAACACAAAACTTGTTTTGCACAAGATTTTTTATAGGGCAACTGAAGTGCTTGACCTGGACAACCATTATTCATCTAAACATTATTCACTGGTTTCCCCCAAAAAACTTTTTGATACAGGCATTTTGAAAAATGATAAATACTGTATGATTGGAAATGGATATTCCTAAATCATTGTTAAAATGTGTCATTATTAATTTATTTTGTCCATACAGTTAGTAACTCCAAAGAGGTAGTCATGTTAGTCTGTTACAGAAAAATTTAATGGGTGTCCGGTGACACCTTGAAAATATAACAAAAGCATAAGCTTTTGTGAATCAGAGTTCACTTCATTAGATGCATATAAGTGAGTTCTGATTCATGGAAACTTATGCTGGAATAATATTTGTTAGTCTTTGAAATGCCCCTGGACTTCTGTTTAATTTTCCTTAAAGTTAGAACTCTCAGTAAATTGTCTTACCCTTTATTCATTATATCTCTATCCCATCCTTCTCCAAGGCATCCAGAGTAGCATACATCTCCCCTACTTTATCCTCACAACCTTCCTGTAAAGTAGGATAGGACAAAGAGAGAGTGACTAGCCCAAGGTCACTAACCTACAAGTTCCCTAAATGTTACATATTCAGGATTGCTTCTAGCAAAGTATATTATTTTACAGTTCTGAAAATCATGTTCTGCACCTCTAAGTGAAAATTCGGTTGAAGAGAAATTAAATCTGTCCATTAAAGAATTAATCATGTACTACAGAAGAGATAAATCCAAGAAATTTAACGCTTTCTCCTTTAATTTAATATTTTCTCATTATTTAAATCTCTCTTGGTCCTTTCTCAGAACTGTATTTTGCAGTAAAATGTTGACTGGATAGGGAAATAATGGCTGAGGACTTCCTAAATCAAGAAATATAAAGAATTATCTTCTTTTGTTGCTAGTTGTACTATTGAATATTTTATCGATCTCTTGTTAATGTTCAATAAATTATAACAAATCTACTTCATATGCATTTAGTACGCAATGTTTTGGCAAAAACATTTCCTTTCCAGCTATCAGCAATGTATCACAGATGTTAATGGCATGCATATGGATTTTTGGAAATCATCTGGGAGACACACATTCCAGATGGAATATGTAAGCCTGTTGAGGTCACAGTATCTATTCACAAATAAAGGAGCAGAGGAATCTGTCTTTATGGTGGAAATCATATGCCTTCAGGAATATATAAACTCCGCACTACATGGATACAACATTTACAGTGCAATCCTAAATAGACTTACATCATTCTAAGACCCATTGACTTCAATTAACTTAGAAGGGTGTAACAGCTTAGGACTGCTCTGCTAGTTTGTTCACTAACACATCATTAACAGGCTACTTGATGACCTCTGACCATGTGACATTAAGGGCATGGCTGCTTCAGGTCCTGATGGGCTACTAACTTGCAAACCCCTCATTCAGTGATGCTTCTCGCACCCTAGAGACAACAGCGGCTATTTGACAACAGTTTTTTCTATCTGTAACTACTACTGTAACTAACTCAAAGCGCCAGCAGAAGAAAAAACCCCAACATCGTTGATGTTGCTATGCCTCTTCCAAGTACAACCTGGAAGTGGCATAGCAACATCAATAATGTTGGTACACCCTCGAAGGGACTAAGTGATATTTGTGTGGGTCGGTTTATTCTCATGGGATGGAGTCCATACACAGTTAGTTCTGTTTGTTAATTGGAACTGTGGACTGCATGAGCTCCCTTGTCCTGAAGCCAGGTGTTCCCATCCCTGTATCCTTTGAACACGCCCATCATAAGAGCAGGAATCTGAGTGAGTACTCAATTCTTGACTTGCAAGGAAAAGAAAATATCACATTGGGTTAGAATCATAGAGTTGGAAGGGACCACCAGGGTCATCAAGTCTAACCCCCTGCACAATACAGGAAATTCACAACTACATCCCCCCACACACACCCCTAGTGACCAGAAGATGCCCAAGATGCCCTCCCTCTCATCATCTGCCTAAGGTCACAGAATCAGCATTGCTGGCATTTCTTAAAAACCTCCATGGAAGTCAAAAAGGGCAAGAGTCCAGTAGTACCTTAAAGACTAACAAAAATATATTCTGGTAGGGTATGAGCTTTCGTGAGCCACAGCTCACTTCACGAAAGCTCATACCCTACCAGAAAATACTTTTGTTAGTCTTTAAGGTGCTACTGGACTCTTGCCCTTTTTGACTACTGCAAACAGACTAACACGGCTACCCACTGTGAATTATCTCCATGGAAGGAGAGCTTACCACCTCCTGAGGAAGCCTGTTGCACTGAGGAACCGCTCTAACTGTTAGAAAATTCTTCCTAATGTCTAGACCAGTGGTTCCCAACCTTTTTTTGACCAGGGACCACTAGAACATTTTTGTTCGGTGCAGGGACCCCAAGGTTCAAAATAAAAATTCCGAGTGCCAATGCGGCAATTTAACCTAAATACTGAGGTTTTAGTTTAGAAAAAACAACTCATACGTTAACATCTTTTGCCTTAAAAGAAAAACACAATAACAGAGCTTTCAATGATACAAACAACTTTTTATTGAAAGGCAAATCCAAGGCAAAACCTCCCATTCACAGATGGCCAATAACACCCCCATGCAGAGTTTTGAGAATCTGGATGGGGAAAACGTGCATCTGAGTGGCAAATCCAAGGCAAAACTTCCCATTCATAAATGGCCAATAACCCCCCACACAGAGTTTTGAGAATCTGGATGGGGAAAATGTGCATCTGAGTGGCAAATCCAGGGCAAAACCTCCCATTCACAGATGGCCAATAACCCCCCATGCAGAGTTTTGAGAATCTCGATGGGGAAAATGTGCATCTGAGTGGCAAATCCAAGGCAAAACCTCCTATCCACAAATGGCCAATAACCCCGTCCCGCGATGGCTGTTAGCCCTTTCGTCGTGGGCCCTCTACAACGCCGCACACTTACCGCACAGGGGGGCAACCCATGCCTGGAGGCTAGCCCGAGGGGCAGTGTTCCGTCCCCGACGGAGGGAGCCAGGAGGGCGGCATGCGCGCCAAGCGCCCCTTCGGTTGCATCGCCGGCGAGGGAGGACGATGGCCGCTTGAGCGGCCTGGGGGCCAGGGGGAACCAAGGCCCAGCCAGTCCCTTGCCAATACGTCCCCTCTCCTCTAGGAAGCCGTCACGAGAGAGGAGCACAGCGAGGGACCTCCCCACAAACAGCCGGGAGACAGGAGGACAAGCGAGGGGGAGGCGAAGACACGCACTGCCAGCTTCTGAGCGGCCCGCCGGCCAGCTGGGCGTCGGACAAGCCCGGCCGGGATGTGGGTGGGGCGGAAGGCGAAGGGTTGGACTGACGGAAGTCCCGACCCAGCCCGGTGTGGGGGCAGGGGAGGCGTTTAAGAGGGGGACAGCCCTATAAAGAGGGAATGGGGTGGAGGCCGAGGAGGATCGCCACGCGAAGGCAAATCCAAGACCTCCTCCTCCTCGCTGCCACCGCCTGGGCTCCTTCCTACCTTCCCTCCCCGGGGGGCCTGCCATCCGCCCGTCCTCAGCGCCTCGGCCTCCTCCGCCAGCCAAAACCAGCGGGAAAATCCCGCCCGCTGATTGGCTGCTGCCGCCGCCCGCCTTGGCGCCGCTGGCCCTTGAGCGCCGCGTGCAAAACCCGGCCGCGCTGTGAGGCAAGGGAAAGGGGGGGAGGAGGAGGGCGCTTTACATCACACACGGCCCCTGAGCCGCGGCCGCAGCTCAACTGAGAGAGAGGGAGAGAGCTGCGTGCCGGACCCCTGGTGGTCCGCGAACCACCGGTATAACTTTGTTTCGCGGACCCCTGGTTTAGTTCTGGGAACCAGTGGTCTAGACGGAAACTCTTTTGATTTAATTTCAACCCGTTGCTTCTGGTCGGGCCTTCTTGGGCAACAGAAAACAACTCAGCACCATCCTCTATATGACAGCCCCTCAAATACTTGAATACGGTTATCATATCCCTTCTCAGTCTTCTCCTCTTCAGGCTAAACATATTCAGCTCCTTCAACCTTTCCTCATAGGACTTGGTCTCCAGACCCCTCACCATCTTTGGTGCTCTCCTCTGGACACGTTCCAGCTTGTCTACATCTTTCTTAAATTGTGGTGCCCAAAACTGAACACAGTACTCTAGTTGAGGTCTAACCAGAGCGGAGTAAAGCGATACCATCACTTTGCGTGATCTGGACACTATACTTCTGTTGATGCAGCCTGTAATGTATGGGCATCAGTTAAGACCATAGTGAAGGAAGCCCAGGAGCTTGAGTCCTGGGCGAAGGATCCTAAGCCCTGCTCGCACGATTGGCCACAGCCAACACATCCTATTGGCCCTAAGCCAGGTCATGTCATTGGTGACCTGGGGGTTGTTTTCCCCCTATCACGGATCAGGGGGGAGCGGCCACCTGGGACCAGGGGAGCATATAAGCAGGGCCAGGTTGTATAGTTCCCCAGTTCCGTCTGTTATTGCTGAAATCAATAAAGCTGTGTTGTTGTTGGAACTCCGTCTCGACCTCGTGTGTCCTCCCCACGCGGACTTAACACAGCCCAAGACCGCATTTGCCTTTTTAGCTACCGCATCACACTGCTGACTCAAGTGCTGCTGCTGCTTCTTTGGGTCTCCAGTGCTGTATAGGAAGATTCAAGATTATACCTTTTATTCAATAATGGAGCATTTCAAGCCTCTATCAGATTTATTTGGGGGAATTTAGGGGAGAACTGGAGATGGTGGGAACAGATATTATAACTGTACCTAGCAGTCGCAAAGGCCGCAAAAGAGCCTGAGGATTAGAAAACTGCACTCCTGCTTCGCTGCATAAGAAAAAAGCCCAGCATTGAGCCATCTCAGGACCTCATGCTAAGTGACAAGACTGTGTTCAGAATAACTGATGGCAAGCAGAAGGAAATGTTTTTTTCAGTGGCATCCGTTCTCACATTCAGCTGCTAGTTACTATATGTACAGTAATTAAGAGTACCAAAATCAAGTTATGTGTGAACCAGCTCTATGTGTCTATACACATATGAATCCTCTGTGTATTCTGTATAATACAAAAATGCCTTCCCTCCAAAGCATGAACATATCACATAATGTTAATATTTATAGGCTCAGCGCCACAACAGCACAACAAATAATGACATCCTCTCCAGCTGAAGCAGGTTCACAGCCCAGATTCCTTGCAGAGTGTGGCTGCCATATTTCCAGGCAGAATTCAAATAAATTAATGGGAAGCCCTTGATTTCTTCATAGTCAACATAAACCTCTATGATCCTGTTGTCATGTTCAAGTGTCTATATACATTTTAGTGTCTATGAATTGTCAGCATCAGATAGGTACATAATGAATAAATAATCTTTTGTCTCATAAACATGTTAGTTGAATAAATAATAAAATCCTTAAGTCACTGCTTCTCCACCCTTACAATACAATTCTAAGCAGAATGACACCCTTCTAAGTCCATTGAAGTCAATGGGTTCAGAAGTGTGTTCATTAGAATCATAGAATCATAGAGTTGGAAGAGACCACCAGGGTCATCTAGTCCAACCCCCTGCATAATGCAGGAAATTCACAACTACCTCCCCCCCACACCCCCAGTGACCCCTACTCCATGCCCAGAAGATGGCCAAGATGCCCTCCCTCTCATGATCTGCCTAAGGTCATAGAATCAGAATCGCTGACAGATGGCCATCTAACCTCTGCTTAAAAACCTCCAGGGAAGGAGAGCTCACCACCTTCCGAGGAAGCCTGTTCCACTTAGCATGACACTGTTAAGAATTTTGATATGCTCTTAAAATCACATAGGCCTGGTTCTCACTGAGGTGGTAAATTGGTGTCTGGTCTGTCACTCAGGGTCGGGCTTGGAAACTGTGGCTTGGGAAATTCTTGGAGATTTAGAGGGTGGTACCTGAGGAGGGCAGAGAGTTTAGTGGGGGCATGATGCCACAGAGTCTACCCTCCAAAACTGCCACTTCCTCCAGGACAGTTTATCTCCGTAGTCTGTAGATCAGTTGTAATTCCAGGAGAATGCTAGGCCCCAATGGGAGTTTGGCAACCCTAATACCAGACAGCCAGCATGATGTAGTGGTTAAGGGTGGCTGACTCTAATCTGGAGATCCGGGTTTGATTCCCCACTCCTCTACGTGAAGGCTGCTGGGTGACCTTGGGCCAGTCACAGTTCTCTCAGAACACTCTCAACCCTTGCGGAGGCAGGCAATGGCAAACCACCTCCCGACATCTCTTGTCCTGAAGGGTCACCATAAGTCAGCTGTGACTTGACCACACACACATACACACAACATACCACTTCAGACTGAATCCTGACTCATCTTCCATTCAAAGACATTTGATCCATGGAGGTTCACATGATTTATAGTCCAGTCTAAGAAGTCTTAGAAGGGTGTAACTCTAGACAATGCACTGCACATAGAAAACTGGCTGTCAGGGAGAAGACTAGGTAGAACTCTTCTTGACATTTAATTTCATCACCATGAGAACTAGGCTTTAGATAATCAGCTGCCTCTAGGGCTGACAAGCCATATAGAAGTTGAACCAGTATTCCCCAAAGCTCCAAGACACATTTATTAAGTCTTTATTATTGAAACATGGAATTAATATTCCTGAATAAATATATGACTTACCACCAGTGAGGCATTGAACTCATGGTAGAGATCAGCATCTTCAGCTGCTTCGACCAACCGCTAATAAAATCAAATAAAAAAACAAAACAAAACCACAGAAAGAAAATGAGATGTCAGTGTGGGAAGCAATAGACAAGACTATTGAAAAGTATTACTCAAAGAGAAAATAAAATAAAATAATGAAAGGCCAATGGACAGTGTTTGGCTGCTTTGGAGAGTGGACTCTATGGCATTGTACCCCACTGAGGTCCCAAGTCCTTCCCAGGCTCTACCTCCAAATCTCCAGGAGTTCCTCAACCTGAAGCTGGCAAGCCTACCCCCCACCCCCTGCCATTGGCCAGGGGGGACCTGGCAACCCTACTCTGTGAGCATGCCAGATTCACTGTTTCCCAGAATGGGGATATGATGTTGCTGAATGTCTTCCTGTCATGAAGCTGTTAAAACTACAGGGGAGGGGGAAATGGCAACCCTACTGCTGGGGCTTATAATGGGATTTGGAATAGTGCAGAGTTTGCTGTGTGTTATAATTCTAAGAACCTAAGCAAATCTTTCCTCCTGCAAGATGACATGTCACAGGTTATATGCACAGCTTCGCAGGGTCAGTTCTAACAATCCCCTAGACGGTCTTTTAGAGCTACAGCGTGCACTATTTATAGAGATAAAATAAATTTAAGAGTGCATTGAAGCATTTTGTTGTTCAAATGGAACTCTATGAGTAATAGCCCAAAAGCCCTTCTTAGAGCATTTATGGATATAAAGACAATAAGCTTTACCATGTTTATGGATCTATTGAACTAAGAACAGTCTGGCTTTTTTTAATTAAACCACAATAAAATAAATGGCCATTTTATATATTTTTCCAACTGTACATATGATGTAAATATACATGGAGCAAAAAAAACACATCTTCTTAAATGCATTGCTAATCAAAATACTTGGGCGAGGAAGAAGAAGAAGAAGAGTGGGTTTTTATATGCCAACTTTCTCTACTACTTAAGGCAGAATCAAATCGGCTTACAATCACCTTCCCTTCCCCTCCCACACCCTGTGAGATAGGTGGGGCTGAGAGAGCTCTTAATAGAACTGTGACTAGCCCAAGGTCACTCAGCTGGCTTCATGTTGAGGAGTGGGGAAACTAATCCAGTTCACCAGATTAGCGTCCGCCGCTCATGTGGAGGAGTGGGGGATGAAACCCGGTTCTCCAGATCAGCATCCATTGCTCCAAGCCACCGCTCTTAACCACTACACCACTCTGGCTCTCATATACTTTAATAAATCAAAAGAAGGGACAAACTACACTATATGCATGAGATCTGTGATTACGTATTCTAACATTAACAATTGCATTTAATTAAATGCAACATAGATGTTGTGATGAAGGTTTCTGTATGACCTTTTCCTCTTTGCTATTTTTCCAGTCTAAATTACATACACATCCCAAGCTATTATTTGCTTGGGGAGGGGGGAAATCCCTCCAATCCACAAAGGAAAAACAGCAGCTTGGGGTGATTTTCACTGGGGGAAATAGAACAGATTGGGTTGACCCCTTCCTCCATGCCTTACTGCTACGTTTTTTTTAATCCAGCTGGTTCTTCACAGCAGCATTTCCCTAAAAAAGAAAATATTGGGAGACCCAATCACATATCTCCCACATAATATGTAATTTGGCTCTGACTATAACTTTTTTCTTTCACATTTGTCACCATATGTAATTGATTTTAACATACGTTGTTTAAGGAAGTAAAAACTAAGCCTATATTATTGCACATCGTGATATTTTGCAGTAGTTGAAGAAAACAAATGAAATATTTTGGTTAACAAACAGGGTAGAGCATAAACATGCGTCATTTTCCTTCAAGTGGATTTAACTGAACATGGAACACTTCCTAGATTTTTATCACCCTCTTTTGTTGCCTGTTATTTAAAATATTGTTTACAATTTAAATATACGCTCCAGGAATGAGTCAGAGAAAAATATGACTACTGCTACTAATACATATATGGTTCCATTCAAACCTAGTTCAAACCAAAGAAGATGGTGGTCAGATGGCAAGGGTTAAATTTTGAGGTATCTATTCCATAGACACCCTGATCTGGATGACCCAGGCTAGCCTGATCTTGACAGATCTCAGAAGCTAAGCAAGGGTTGGTCCTGGCTAGTACCTGAATAGGAGACCACCAAGGAATACCAAAGTGGCTATGCAGAGGAAGGCAATGGCAAATCACCTCTGTTAGTCTCTTGCCTTGAAAACCCCAAAAGGGGTCACCAAAAATTGGCTGAGACTTGATGACACTTTACACACACATCCATAGACCTCATTTCAAGAAATAACTAGGTATCTGCTGGAAGGCACTAGGAGGTTAGAACAATTCAAAGAAGGTAAGTCCATCAATGACCAAAATAACTGAACAGAACCTCCATGTTCAGTTCACCTGGAGAAATGGCCACTTTTGCAAATGGACTCTATGGCATTAAAGTCCCTCCCCCACTCTTAGCTGAGAAAGAATGGCAGGAAAAATACCAAATCATGGTTTACCTCAACAGCTACAACTTTTCTGCGGAGCATGGTTTCCATCTCTTCAGAGAACTTTTTCACCAGATCCAATCCATCCACTTCTTGGATCTTCAGAGTTGGTTCCACATCTTTATATTTCTATCATAAGAGATAAGGAAAATCAATGGAATATTCAAAGCATACCCCACACGAGCCTTACTTTAGTACATGTGTAGCTGCACCAGTAATTATTCATTATTGCAATTAATTCCAGTTGGAATAAGAGAAACGAACATGGAATTAGAAATTGCAATTAATTGCCTGTGATTACTTGTCAACTGTACAGTCCTCTTCCTCACAGGGCAGTTCTTTATTTAGAGGCTCCATGTTTCCTCTCTTTATCAAAGGAACAGGAGGTGTCAATTATTAAGTGACTTCATTTATTGGGACAGATTGCCTTTAAGATATAGTACTAGTGAATTTCCTGCTCCAGGATCCCTGTTTCAAGCTTCTTCCCATTTCTTCCATCAGCATGGGGTGAGGTTAGGGTTGCCAGCTCCAGGATGGGAATTACCTGGACATTTGGGGGGCAGAGCCTGAGGAGGGTGGGGTTTGGGGAGGGGAGGAACTTCAATGCCATAGAGTCCAACTGCCAAGGTGGCCATTTTTTCCAGGTGAACTGATCTCTACCATCTGGAGATCAGTTGAAATAGCAGGAGATCCCTAGTGACTGTGTTAAATACAACTCAGTGAATGTAATAACAAAAAATATAACTCAGTGAGTTTAATAATCAGTCAAAGCTGTGATTTATAATATTTTTAGGAGGAAGGAGTTTAGCCATAGTGGCTGCAACATTCTTTATCAATATTACATTGGCAGCTCAAGTATATAATTGTTTTGACTAAGTACCTGGAAGTTGGCAACCCTGGGTGAGGTGCTGCCTGTCTGTGGTATGTTCTCCCACCTTAGGAGGCTAAGACTTCAGAACTACCAAAAGATGGTTCGGGCTAGCACAGATATTTACCTTTGTAAATCTAGCAGACCTATGCTCATTCCCCCTCCAATGCCTGATATGATGCAATGCATATGATGCATGGCATATATTTAATTCCCATAGTGGAAGAAAAAAGAGGGGAATAAAACCCAACCTGAAAACAGAAGCTGGGTAACCAAGGTTGGGGGGGGGGATACACACACACACACACACACACACACCAAAAATATAATTTATTAGAAGTGCTAAGTAAAGGTTAAACATATTTAAAAACATTAAAATAGAACAATGGCATTTCCTAGGGTTGATCTCTGTAACCACATACCAAACGCGTTTCGGCCTATTGGGCCTTCATCAGTGGTTAATTAAAACACATGTTAAGCCTGCACACATTTACAGAAATGAATAAATACATATACAAACAGTTCAAACCCAACCAGGCATGTGTATAGGTTGTAAAATCTATTACCAGTTACTCAGACATCTGGCCAGATTGGTTCTAGTTGTAATACTGGTTAGTATATGTCTCTCATATACTATGTGTGTAGGTACCAACCGAGTAGAGCAGGTGAAAGAACAATGGAGACTGAAGCTTGATGAATACAGTGGGTATGCATTCTGCACCCCCTATAGAGCAACAGTTGCGTTTGTGGCCCTACGTGGATATGCGGACGAGCTGCATCCCTAAATGCAAGAGTCCCAAAAGCTGAACATGCAAATAATCTCTGAGGCTTGGATTCTGATGAGAAGTTCTGACAGCTGTGGAGGCAGTCACATTGATTGAATCTGTCTCTTTTTTCTTTTCTAACATTGACAGTATTAAGAGGCCCTTTCAAGTCCTCAAGATCAGCTAGTTGCACAGCTGGGGGAGACAGCGGTGTGTGTGGGGGCTTAAGAAGGAACTGTGTGCAAATGGATCCATGTAAACAGAAAATGCGGGTTCCTGCTGAGTAAGTCCTCCCCCCGACCCCAGCTCCTGGTGATTGGTCCTTTTGAATTGACTAATGGAGGCTTTCCCCCCCCCGCTTGTAATTTTAAAAGCATTTTAAGAACTAAAAAACAAAAAACGGAGCTACCTGAAAGTGTAATGCCCAAATATAAGGGCTGGTATAAAATACTATGTACTCATATGCACATACATGGAGGCTGTGGGGAAGTTGGCATCCAGAGGCCTTTGAGCCAGGAAGTCGTGCACTGTGCTTGGTACTGCCAGTCACCAGTAGAGAAAGCTGTCTCTGAATTACCTTTATCCTCAGGAATGTGGTTTCTAGTTACTAGCTCACAAGATCAAGCACTCACTTAGTGACACCTTCGGGCAATATCTATAGGCTAGGCTAATTAGAGTGGAGTAGACACCTAACGTGTATTGGTGCTTTTGTGTATCAATCTGCTTGTCAGCAGCTATGGGCCTGCCCCATACAAATGCATAAATGATACTGAATTTCCTTTGTTCTCTGGTGAGTAACCCTGCATCTTATCTGTGGTTATTTCACCCCAGGTCTGTGTTTAGCTAAATAAAGAACTGTTGCTTTTAACTTAACCTCCTCCTTGTTGTCTATCATTGGACTCTATAAGACAATCAGGCACTTCAAAAGAAGGGGGGGGGGAATCCAAGCCTCGTTTTAAAAAAGACTTTCTTTTTCTCAGAAAAAGCTCTGAAGTAGCAGCAGGCAGGAAACAGTTGAATCCCTGCCGCTTCAAACACTGCTTCACAATTAGGTGTGAGAGATACCAATCATCTATGTTTCTCCCTGTTTCTGTTTCTCCCCGAAGAGGAATGGGAAAGGGCGGGTTCATTTCGCCTCGATACAGGGCTGAAAGAAGAGTAAATAAGTTATCGTCCGTTTGCGAAGATTTGATCCTGGGTGAAACTGGGAGGGAACTGGGCTGGAAAGGGGCTGGAACTGGGCTAAGTGCCCATGCGTTTTAGCCCATACTGTCTGCCCCTGTCCCCCAACCTACACTGTTATGGGAAAGGACAGCCCTCAGCTCTGCTGGGCCCAAGCCATCTGGGGGTTCATTGGTGTGGGATTGCTGCAGAATAAAAATAACCCTAATTATATTGGGAGTGCTTTTGCTGGTGCACGCATTATAACATCTCACATATGAAAACAAACGTACGCTTATAATACCTCTGTTCTTATTATATGGATCATTGCCTGAACCTCCACCCTACTCACATACATCTGGTTCTACCCATTGCTGAAGGTTGTAGTAGTAGTATAATTTATTGCAGTCCTTGACCAGTATTACAAAGTTAAAACATCATTAAAACAACAATAGTTCAATATAACAGAAAAATAGCTACATGAACATTTGATAGGGTTGCCAATTGCCCAGTGGTGGCGGGTAAACTACCGCCCATCCACCGGGCTGCCCGCCGGCCAGCTGAGGGCCGGCGGGCATTGAGGGCGCACGTGCGCACGCAGACACAGTGCACACATCACTTCTGGTTTAACCCGAAAGTGACGCGGACGCTCTAGCACCCTCAGCTAAAACTCTATGGAAACCATAGAGTTTTGGCCGGGATCACTAGAGCATACCCACCACTTCTGGGTTAAACCGGAAGTGACCTAGGCATATTGTGCGCAGGCGCGTCATGCTAGGCACACGCATTTTGCGCTAACGCCACGGCCTCGCGAAGCTCCTGCCGGTGGAGCTGCAGGGCCTTGCAAACATAACATTTGAGCTAGTCAAATGGGTTTAGAACTCTGCATCAGCTTTAATATTGTTTCCCCATGTCTTACATATTCCAAGACAGAATCCAACTACTTGTTTGGATTGCTGAAGGTTTGTCTTTGCTCACAGTTTTATTTATTCTACAGTAGGCTGTCCTCCTCTCATTAAAAGTTTTAAAAAATAAAGGAGCTACAAGAAAAAGGAATTGCCGTACAGTGTTATTAACAGTTCTAAATATAACTGAGCAGAGAAAGGGATCAGACAATAGGGACTGTCCTTGGTAAATAGGGACAGCGGGAGCATCTGTTTGTAGTGTCTTTGCACTGTCATATTTCAAGTACTGTTTATTTTAAGCTTTATTATTATTATTATTATAGTCGAGGCTATGTCCCTTTTAATGTAAAGTAACAGATATGTGTTTTAAATGTTCTTTATGAATAGGCAAGAATGAAGATAAGAAGCGAAGATGAACAATCAAAGTCTCTGTGGTCCAAAGGGTTCGTTTGTTCCTCATTAAAGAAAGCTGATGAGCCCCTAGGGGGTAATAAACACCTTGATGGAGGAAAGGAAGAATGGGAGCAGACAGAAGCGGGTGGTGGATAGAATCATATCCAGTGTGCCAGCGTGGAAGGGGCTAGGATTGCTTAGCGTGATTAACAATGCAAGGACTTTGCAGGATTAAAAACAGACAGCAGCCTCTACTGCTGTTAGTGGTTTGTCAGAGGAGGGACTGGTCACAAAGGTTAGCACAGAGGCACTGCCGAAGGCCATCGGAGATGTTTCTGGGCCACAGAGAGGAGGCCCAAGAAGCCAGTGAAGTCCACAGAGTTCAGCCTCGCTCAGCTGCCACCTGAGTGTCACCATTTAATTTGTCTACAGAGAAGCTCGTCTCTGTTATTTTAAGGGGTTGAATTAGGCTCCTGCTCAGCAGAATCAGATAAGCCTTCTGAGGAATGCACCCAACACAGAAAATGATGGCCTTTTATGCAGGGACGTTTCCCCACGGTCACCCCTACCGACTGCTTCGGGCTTCCTTTTGATTACTGTATGCAAGCTTACACACACACACACACACACGTGTCAGAAGTCACCTTGCTCTCCCTGCACATTTTGCCTGTGTTTTCCAGATGCTATTTATCCAGAATGCGGACAAAACGCGCAGGGAGAGCGAGGTGACCTCCTTCATGGCTGCCCTTCCCAGTCTCCATCTCCTTCTGATTTCTTGGCTGCAGTCTCCCTTTTGGTTGATGGTGGAGCCAAGGATTAGAAAGTCTTGAACAATTTCAATTTCCTCATTGTCAACCTTAAAGTTGTGTAATACTCCTGTAGTCATTACTTTTGTTTTCTTGATGTTCAACTGTAGTCCTGCTTTGGCGCTTTCTCTTTTAACTTTCAGCAGTAGTCGTTTCAAACCTTCACTATTTTCTGCCAATAATGTAGTGTCATCAGCATATCTCAAATTATTAATGTTCCTCCCTCCAATTTTCACTCCACCTTCATCTAAATCTAATCCAGCTTTCCTAATTATATGTTCTGCATATAAATTGAAGAGATAGGGAGATAAAATACATCCTTGTCTGACACCTTTGCCAATTGGAAACCATTCCATTTCTCCATATTCTGTTCTAACTGTGGCCTCTTGTCCAGAGTACAGATTGCGCATCAAAACGATCAGATGTAGTGGCACACCCATTTCCTTTAAAACCAGCCATAGCTTTTCATGATCCACACAGTCAAGAGCTTTGCTGTAATCTATGAAACACAAGCTGATTTTCTTCTGAAATTCTCTCGTATGCTCCAGTAACCAGTGTATATTTGCAATATGATCTCTAGTGCCTCTTCTTTTTCTGAAACCAGCTTGAACATCAGGCATTTCTCGTTCCATATATGGTAACAGCCTTTGCTGTAAGATTTTGAGCATCACTTTACTTGCATGAGAAATTAATGCGATGGTCCGATAGTTGCTGCAATCTTTGATGTCTCCTTTCTTGGGAATTGGAATTTAAATGGATCGTTTCCAGTCTGTGGGCCATTGTACTGAGGAATATTTTCTGAGGAACATTGTACTGAGGAACATTGTACTGAGGAAAAATAGTGCCTTTCGTATTGAGGAATATTTTCAAAATTAATCTGAAAAAATCCTGAGCGAGTAATCTGTCATTAACGATGAAGCTGGGATAGTTCAGGATACAGCCCTGGCCTCCTTCTGTGCTACATGTGCACCCTCCTAGACATGCCCATGCCCACCAGCTCCCTTCCTTAGGCCACCAGCAAACCATGCCCCACACGCTCATTTTTTATAGGGGGGGCGGGAATTGAGTAGCAACTGCAAGCTTTTTTGTGCCTTACAGGAACCACTGCTGTTTCCCCCTCTTTTAAATAAAGTTGTGTGACCACCGTAGAAGTCCAATTCATCCCTAAATGTTCAGACATACAATCTGCTCTTAAGAATCAAGACTGGGGAAAAGCACAATCTCCTTGTTTGATCCCAAAGCCAACTTTAAAAAATGGTGTGGGTGTATGCTCATATTTAAGGTGAGGAACAAACTGTTATGTACTCCATGTAGGGTTGCCAGGTCCCTCTTCGCCACCGGCTGGAGGTTTTTGGGGCAGAGCTTGAGAAGGGAGAGGTTTGGGGAGGGGAGGGACTTCAATGCCATAGAGTCCAATTGCCACAGCGGCCATTTTCTCCATGTGAACTGATCTCTATCAGCTGGAGATCAGTTGTAATAGCAAGAGATCTCCTGCCACTGCCTGGAGGTTGTTATAAATATATGAAGAAAGTGCAGCAAGGTGCAAAATCATGTAAGAAGACACAGCTTGTATACAAAATACAGTCATATACGAAATACAAAAGTACATAAATACACAAATACAAAATGTCCAAGAAATATAATCCTTTTAGTTCACAATGTGAACCTGGTAAAGGTGCCTACAAGGCTATCCACTTGTTTGCTGTATAGCATGAGTTTTTGGACATAAGAGCTGCTGTGGAGTTTCCTTGACCTGTATCAAGAGTGTAGGAATACAGGGATCCGGTAATCTTCCTGTTTCAATGATTAATCTTCCTCAGAAAAGGCTATATATTAAGGGAACATAACATAAGAAGGACTACTATATAGTCTGCTAAACAATTTTTAACAGCAGAAGATTTTTTAACAGCAAATTATTTTTGACATATTAAATATATTTTAAACATTTTTACATATAAATAGTTCATTTAACAACAGTGTTATTATATATGTGTGTGAGCGGCCCCGCCTGGGCTCGTGCACCTCCCTGCCCCGGGGTAGTCGGCGGGAGAGAGGGATGTGGGGCTTCCTCAGCCTCAGACCATTCCGAGGGGGAACCGGAACTGTCTTCCCCCTTGGACGAAGCCAGCGTCTTAGCCCACGGAGCTCAGGCAATAGGGCAGACTCTGACCCTCTCCTCTCTGGCCTCCGCCTCACAGCCTCTTTTATCCCTGCCGGCTCCCTGTGCTGTTTTCTAGGTCTGAAACAATACTTTGGAGATGCTGTTTTCCTACTGAGGAAACACACAGGCACTGCTAGAGGTAAGCGTATATCTGTCGTGGTCATTCCAAATGCAGAAGGAAGCTGTTCTCATCCTACCAGAGAAAACGTACTGGGATTCCCCCTCCCTTTTTGTCGAGTCTGTACACACCTAATTTTCAAGCATGCTCTTGATGCAGCGATAAATAGAAATGAACCTGTTGTGATTAACTGTGACCTATTTCCCTTTGCTTCGGTAAAATCAAGGCACGTGATTCCTATTATATGAGCAGGTAGGTATTTTTGTGTTCTGGGCAGACTCTCAATTTATATCTGAGGAGGAACTGATCTTTGACTCACAAAAGCTTATACACTGAAAAAAATTATTGGTCTTTTGCTGGGCTCAAACTTTGCTTTGCTATTACAGACTAATCCAGCTACCCATTTGAGACCATTTTAGTCTATTCTTCTGTTTATTACACTTCAGTGATGTCCAGTAGAAGCCTTGAACCAGGTTCCTAATTCTCATTTGAGGTAGGACCAATTCTGTAATGGCACCTACCCTTTGGAACTCCCTGCACTGGGAGAGCCACGTCTCTAATTGTGTATTTATTAGAGACTATTTTAGTCTATTCTTCTGTTTATTACACTTCAGTGATGTCCAGTAGAAGCCTTGAACCAGGTTCCTAATTCTCATTTGAGGTAGGACCCATTCTGGTATGGCACCTACCCTTTGGAACTCCCTGCACTGGGAGAGCCACGTCTCTAATTGTGTATTTATTAGAGACTATTTTAGTCTATTCTTCTGTTTATTACACTTCAGTGATGTCCAGTAGAAGCCTTGAACCAGGTTCCTAATTCTCATTTGAGGTAGGACCCATTCTGGTATGGCACCTACCCTTTGGAACTCCCTGCACTGGGAGAGCCACGTCTCTAATTGTGTATTTATTATTTTGTTACATTTCTCAAGAGGTCCCTCATTCAGAGACTGACCAAATCCAGCCCTGCTTAGTGTTGGAGAGGGCACTGTTACACTGTACCATGTGCCACAATCTGGGTCTTCTGCTAACAGTGAAGACCTTTTCATGTACTAAACTTTCCCTAGGAGGAGGAGAAAGAGAAGAGTTGGTTTTTATATGCCGACTTTCTCTACCACTTAAGGGAGACTCAAACCAGCTTACAATCGCCTTCCCTTCCCCTCCCCACAACAGACACCCTGTGAGGTAGGTGAGGCTGAGAGAGTGTGACTAGCCCAAGGTCACCCAGCTGGTTTACAATCACCTTTGTGTGGAGGAGCGGGGAAACAAATCCAGTTCACCAGATTAGCCTCTGCCGCACATGTGGAGGAGAGGGGAATCAAACCCAGTTCTCCAGATCAGAATCCACTGCTCCAAACCACTGCTCTTAACCACCACACCTTGTGACAGTGCTGCTGTTTCTTTTTTCTTTAGTGCAGCTGGTATATTTTTTATAAATTGTTATTGAATATATAGGGTCTGTGGCTCAGTGGTAGAGCATCTGCTTGGCATGGAGAAGGTCCCAGGTTCAATCCCCAGCATCTCCAGTTAAAGGGACAAGGAAAGTAGGCGATGTGAAAGACCTCTGCCTGAGACCCTGGAGAGCCAATGCCGTTCTGAGTAGACAATACTGATTTTGATGGACCAAGGGTCTGGTTCAGTATAAGACAGCTTCATGTAGGTGTTCATGTGTGTGTATTTTCTATTCATAATTTATTTTATATGACTTTTTTGTAATTAAACTTAGAGATTTTTTTTAGTTTAAAAAACAACTCATATGTACATAAAATATACAACTAATCAATGTAGCAGATTTTCCCGTAGCGTCTCCTAACCTGAATCTAATGGTATTCATATGAACAGATTTGCACACTGAATTAACATGTAACCAATAACACACTTTAAAATAGCTCGAATTACCCTGCTTTGCTAAATTCAGCTAGGATATTCAAAATAATTTCATGTACAGCATGAAATGTCAGCGATAAATCTGCAGAACAATTGCACACTTTTGGTTTATGCTGAATTAGCATTGCTCTAGTCTGGGCATAAGAAATGGTAGAAGGGATGGTCTGTCTGCAAGGTGGGAAGGAATAAACGTACTGTTGTTGTACCTTTAAAAATCATGCTATTGTTAGAAACAATTAAATGGGCCTATGAGCTAAGTATGCATACCAAATCCATCTGCTTCAAAACAAGAGCAACCGTTTGTCTGGTGCTGATAACACTACTGTAATTATAGGTATAAAGAAAACCATCACATCAAATGCTCTTACTTCTTTTATGCAATTTAACCTTGGACGTGTGGTCCTCTGGACCCTGAGTAATCACTTTTTATCCACACTGCTGAAATGTGAAATAACTTTTAGAGGGAAAAATCCAGTTATTTCCCTAGTGAACCCTACTCAAATACCTATTTACCGGGAAGAAAGTCTAGCTTTTTTCTCCAAGAGTGCCATCAAGAAAAATAAGTTATCGTAACTTCACATGCAAGTTATAGGCATATATAGTAATTAAAAAAACTTTTTTGTGCATAGTCTTTTGGGAGGATTAGTTTGTCTTACATTCAGGATTGTCGAGTAAGTACAGTATTTTGAAACTGGTATTCACCTTTGCTGCTTTTGTGGTTCCTCCCAAGTTATGTGTATTCCCCACTGTATTTTGTTCTTTGATTTACTAACTTTCAAAGAAGGCCAGATTAGATGTGGCAAGAGCAGACTTGTTTAAATCCAGGCTAACCCCCATTACAGAACAGACGGGAGGTCCAATTTTAGAGCTTAAAAGGGCGCGCTGTTAAAAAGCACTACACCTACCTCTCTTTCCCAGTAGGCAATTTTTCCTAGGCAATCTCCCTTCTAATGTTTGAGCCTGGCCTTGAAAAGAACAGAGGGTTGGAGGACAAACTATAGAGAGTGAGCCATGAGTAGGAAGATGGTTTAACCTCACCAATGCACACTTTTAAAAAACAAAAACGAGCACCCCACCAGCTTATGACTGAGGCAGAAGCTTAAACAAATGAGTCTGTCATCGTCAGTTTGGTTTAGCAACAGGGAACCCAATTCTTTGCCTGCTGGACCATTCTTGGGCAAGAAATGTGTAAAACTCAATTGTTTCAGGATGGCTACATCATGCTAGGCTCAATGGTCAAATCATCCAAGCAGGGTGCTGCAGCAAACTTCTTATTGCTTTCTCAGTCAACTCCTCTGACAATTATGGCAATAAAAGGATTTGTTATATGAAATCTGATTTGTTGCTTACAGTACCTTACACATGGTCACACAGAAATGAGGACAAGTGCGAAGATGATATATGTTGCTTCTCCAAGCCACCTGAGTGGGATGCTTCAATCCCATGATGAAATTCAGCAGCAAGGCAACAGCAAGGGAAGTGAGTGATTAGCTTAGGAAAGACCTTTTGACAGAGAAATATTTCCATGCAAAACCACTTTCACCTCCAAGCAGAAATAGACACAATCATAGCATGGGGGGGGGGGGATTTTGACAGGACTCTGCAGCATTGATTCCTACAAAGATGGTCAGGCACCCTTCAAAAAGCTTCTCACCCCATATCCTATATTCATATTAGACCAAGGATCCCCAGCGTGATGCCCGTAAATGCCATGGCACCCTCCGACACCTTTTCGGGTGCCCACCAAATGTTTTGAGGAAGTGGGTGGGGCCTAGTGGGGATTTTGCCTAGAAAGGATTATGATTGACTATTGGAGATTTGATTGGCTGTGCAGATTTTTAAAATGTTGCTTTGGCAGCAGCTGCCACCACAGCACAAAGGTCTACACTGTGTTACTGAAGTTAAGCTGTGGCAATCATTTTGTGGCTGGCTCTGCTTCCTGTGGCAGCCTCCTGTGGCACCCACCATGCCCTGTCAGAATTCCAAACACGCCCACAGGCTCAAAAAGGTTGGGGACCCCTGGATTAGACTTTATCAAAGGACAAACATGTTTCGTGGGACTACTGAAGTCCTTAAAAATTAAATAAAAACAAAGACAGTTTTTGTTTCTTAGGACATTGTGGATCCATAAAACCACCAGCAGAATAAAAACAAGGATCTTCAAAAACTATATGCACAGAAAATGGATAAACTCCCAACTCCCTGCTTGTGTCAAAGTTAATTAACGCTATAGCATTTCTGCCCACACACCAGGCACCTGTGCTCCTCATGAGAAAGACTAATGATCTGTATAAGTAATGAAGTACCAAGGGGCATGTGTCAGAAAAGTAAAGTCCCAATGAGAACTTATGAGCTTGCTTCATAAAAGGAAGGTACAACTCAGGGAAAGTGGAACGGGCACTTTAGGGGTTCTTGGCACAGCATGTTCTTAGGCAATGGGGTACCAGATGTGTGATCAATTAATTCTACTGATCAAAAAGAAGCAGAGCAATAAATTTAAAACGGAACTGCAAACGTTAAAATGGTGCAAAGGAAAAGCAGATTTCAAAAGTTGTCAAACCGTTCTTTGAATTAAAAAGTACAAGTGAATTATCCTGCAATCTGTATGCAAAGCTATTAAACATAAAGGAAATGCCAGCAACTCAATGCCAGTTGCTCCCATATCTAGTAGCACAGCATAGACAAACTGGGCAAATTAACATCCTGACATTGCGTTTTTTTAGAGGTTGCTCCTATTAAACTTGGTGGGGGGTTTTTGTAGTTGATAAAATAATTTTGCTGAACAATGGAAAACTTTAGCTAAATCAATTAAAATGTTATTTATTCAACAGCAAAACTATCTAGTTTAATTGTTGCAAAAGGTAGTGTTATTAGATGATTTCTGGGATGTGGCAGGGTTTATTTTCTAATTATGGAACCATGGGAACATAAATTAAGGCACTTTGGTTAAATGATGTTCTACCATTATATTGCATCAAAATCCTATTCATCAGACAATGAAAACCATTTGTCCCATCAATCTGAAATATAGCAGAGAATCAATCTATTTGTTTTTGCATAAGCAAAACACATCCCCTTTTTATTATTTAAAGTGTGTCAGAATTTCAGAAATATTACAGGGATGGTCTTGGTGAAGATTTGCTGACTTAGTGAAAATACTAAAGTTTATAATACTAAAGTTATTAATTATCAGACTTCACATTTATTTATTCATTCATCCAGGGCCACTTGCATCCCACCTTTCCCCCAAGGAGCATTAATTGTTCTTCTCTTCCCCATTTTATCCTCACAACAACTTTGTGGGGTAGGTTTGGGGTTTTTTTGCCATCAACTTGCAGCTGACTTATGGTGACCCTTTAGGGTTTTCAAGGCAAGAGGCATTCAGAGGTGGTTTGCCATCGCCTGCCTCTGCACAGCATCCCTAGACTTCTTTGGTGGTCTCCCCTTCAAGTACTAACCAGGGCCAACCCTACTTAGCATCTGAGATCTGATGAGATGGGGCTAGCCAAAGAAAAAGAGAACAGACTTTTGATGCAAGCACTATAAATCCTCATTCTTAATATAAAATGGAGGAAAATCTGCTGTTTTCTCAACCTCAGCTGCCAGTAAATTCATTCCAAGTTCTGATACTGGCAGCAGAGGTTGAGAAAACCGCAGATTCCTACCTACTACTTTGACAACACAAACTTATTTTGGTGATTTTATCTCTGGATCCCCCACCAATCCCAAGAAGGTATATGCTTCTCAGCAATCCCCTTCACCAAGGAAGCTCTGGTATTTCACAAAATATTATAACAAAATATAAGCCACTGTATTATTTTTTAAAAATTAGTTATGTTTAAAATGATATCCATAAAATTAGAAAACCCGGAATAAAAAATGGAGGCAAAATCCATTATCCTCCATCTGGGTAATTCAAATTAAAAATAATAAGAGGTTATATTGAGTTACTGTACTCTCTTCTATGACCCCTTATATATAAAAGACTTGTAAAGGAACCTCCCAGTAATGTTCTGAGGTGACATGTATTATGCTGTCTCCTTGTTTTCCTTAGCGTTAATTTTGCTGCCACCAATGGTTCTTGCCTTAGTTGGACCCAAAGAACTGGATGGCTGAGTTATATCTGGTAGAATGACAGAACGGTCAGCGTGAGGTAAAAGGGGATCCTTTACTCTAAATAAAACTGCTATTTTCTCTTAAACATAAACAATTCATTTAGAAGTATAACAGGGTAATGGTTTCAGTAAAGGTCATAAGCGTAATGGTTTCAGATAGGTTCAGTTCTTCTTTCTCTAAAGTTCTTTAAATATACCTAGCCACGAAGGCTCGTTTTCTCACTTGCTACCCAGGCTAATAACTTCAATAAAGCTCACTTTCCTAACTTGCCACTCAGACTTATAACTTTCACAAAGAACACAGATTCCACACACTCTCCCCAGCACTTCGCTCGACTCTTCCCCCGCACACGCTGAGCAAAACTCTCTCTCCACAAACAAGTCAATTCTACCCCCTAGGGCGCAGGTACCATCCAATCGTAACACAGTTCAATCACCCATCCAGCCCCCCTCTTTCTGACTTTCGAGGGCTGCCTTTTTAAACCACAGCAACATCCCAATAAACCCCACATTAAAACCCAGCAATAAACACACACAGCATTTACATATCAAAAACACCACAGCTTCCTTCTCCCATTCAGGGGCAAACAGGAAACACTGTATCACAGAGCCGTTTTTATTGAAAACATAAGATGAATATTTGGAAACCAATGCAAACAATCCCACTATCCATATCAGTTATGTCACCCTGACAACGGTGTTAACCTTGCTCTCCAAATTGACTTTCAACACAGCAAAGAACAGAATAAACCATCTTTTCCCTTAAACAACTGACTAAAAAATAGCCACAAGACGCTGCACAGAAGGATAGATAGAACTAAAGTCTACTTCATGCCATAACAATAGAATGAATCAATAGTTTAGGAGTAGAACAACAACAATGGAATAATACAAAACCAGACATTGTTGTCTGTACTGTAGCACTTTATCGAAACAAGCAAATCCCTCCCCCCTCCCCATTTTTGATATGGTAATCTAAGGTACAGTCAGACACAAGAATTCGGGAGCAATCCTAAACAGGTCTACCCAGAAGTAAACCTCATTTTATTCAATAGGTCTAACTCCTTGGAAAGTGTTCTTAGGATTGCAGGTTCTATTAGAAGCTCTCGTTTTCTTCTGTTTTACCACTGTATTTATTTTTTATTGTGTGAATTTTTAAATAATCACAGATAACACAAACATACTTCTTAGGTCAGAAAACAGTGCAATCCCAGATGTGTTAGGTTCCCTTGTATTGTATCTATCTCTGCAAAAAAACATAGTTGCCAAGAAGACTATTTCAGCTCTCAGGGGCTGAGTTCCTTCCTTAACCAACAAACCTCCCTGCCAGCCCATGCCAGCAAAAGCATGTGTAACCGCTTTCAATCTACTGAAGGATGATAGGTACATTAGGGCAAAAATGGGTGATAACTTGGTAACATCAGAGCAGCTAACAACATGGCAAAACTCTACAGAAAGAGACCAGAGGGATCCCATGGGATGGACTACGACATTTTAAGAAGAAAAATATGAACCTGGAGATATAGTCCACAAAACCTTATCCCATAATAAATCTATTATAGTCTTCAAAGTGCAACAATTTAATGTTTTGCTATAACAGGTCAACATAGATACCCCTCACCTGCAATCCTTTATCTTGGATCAACAACAATAAAGGTGAACAACCTCAGCTTAAAGCCCTTTTTGCTTGCTTCATTTTCCGTAGGTTTGCTTCACATTTTTCTCATCTTGCAAACTGTTCTACTTTACTACATTTTAAAATTTATTCAGACAAGATACAAAGGGCTTTGTGGCTAATGGCAGAGAACTGAAGTGAGCTTCTAGATGATGTTCCTTTTCTAATTCATGTGTGGTGTGTGGTGACCGTCACTGCTGGAGCCCTTTACTTACTTTAGATGTGACAACATCCTCATGGCCTTCATGATGACGCTACTGCCATTTTAAAGTCACCCCAAAAAAATGATCCTGATCGGGCTCACACCATGGCAGGCTGAGGCACTCTTGTTCCTTCCACATCATGCCTTATGAAGTGCTGAAGTGGCTGCACCCCCCATGGCTATTCAGGCACTTGAAAAGGTGTGGGAGGGGAACAAGAGCTAGGGTTGCCAGGTCCCTCTTCGCTACTGGTGGGAGGTTTTTGGGGTGGAGCCTGAGGAGGGCAGGATTTAAGGAGGGGAGGGACTTCAGTGTCATAGAGTCCAATTGCCAAAGTGGCCATTTTCTCCAGGTGAACTGAATTGGATGGATACTTGTTATATAACCTTGAACATCAGTTATATGAACTTTGGTTTATGGACACTTACATGTTATGGTCCATCTTATGCATTCAGTATCGTATGTCTTACTGTAATAATTAATCATATGTTGATATGTATAAAGTGTAATACAGTTTGAAAAAGAATATTTAGTGTGATTAGAGGTTGTGTACTGAAAAATAATTTTCCTGTATAGGGATTTCCATAACCTCATTTCAGTACACCTCATGTTTATAGTACCTGGGGGTTGGCAACCCTATCAAGAGCACAGTGCTATGGGCCCAATCAGGATCGGGCCCTCACAGCATTTTTAAAATCCTTGCAAAATCCTTGTGGCGGCAATCAAAAGCAAAAAAACCCAAACAAAACACCACCAGGCTATGAAAACTTACCAATCTATATTAGCAAAAATAAAGCAAGTTATATAAATACCAAAGTAAGGATCAAGCATATCACAGTAGTAACATCAAAACATAGATGTGCAAACACGCTAGCCCAACCTCACACGAGAGGTAGAAACAGGTATACTCCAACACGTCCACAGTGAACTCCAAAATTAAGTGTCTTCTCCAGGAAATAATCACCAAGATGATAAAGAAATTGTACTTCTTCAATAGGTAACCGGCAGTGGTGAAGGCAGATCAAGGGAGACGGACGTTCCGGGTAAATGAATAAGATCCGTTTGCACCAGTGGCTTCATCAGTCACTTGATCCCCGTAAATCCTCAATGCAATAAACCATTATCTCCTATTATATTTCATTCATATTTCTTTCAAGCTTTCAATGAGTCAGCTTCTCTAGCATTGTTCTCAGCGTAAGAGAACGTGTGCGTGAATCCTTGTGGCAGCTATGAGGATGCCATCACATCTAGTTTGGCCTTAGCGTTGGTCAAGACCTGAGACGATCTTGCTTGCATCTAGGTATGATAGATGACGCCCCAGAGCAGGCCAAATAAAACTTTGCTTGGCCCAGCTTGAGAGGCAACAGGGCTCACCTGAATTTAGGAGGCTGAAAGGTTCAGACTGTTGGGGAGTTTGATATATGTGCAGGCACCAGGGGTTAATTTTGCCTGTTTGATTGGAGGTTAAAAAATTTTTCTCTAAGACAGGGTACAGATTTTCCCACAACTGGTCGGGACTGAAGTCTTTGACTCTCCTCTTTACTTGGCCATTGAGCTGACTTTCGTTCTTGCTGCTGGTTTCGTTTGGTTTATACTTTGGTTTTTTAAACTGATTTTTTTTTTATGTTGTAAGCTTCCACAAGAATTGCAGTGTGGGGTGAAAATATTTTATACAGAACAAATAAATGGCATTATTGGATCTTTTGTCTTTCACTTCATTCTCCCCCCCTTGCGCAGCTGTACCCCTCTACCATAGACACTTTGCTAGTAATTTCTGCTAATTTCTTTTAACAAAAGCTAGATCCAGCTGCTTCACAAACCCAGAAGCAAGCTGCTTTGCAATCCTCTTTCATGGTTCCCTGCTTTTCTGAGACACATTTGGCCAAACTGCATCCAATTTTGGGTGAATTTGCATGCCTGAGTTCATAGGGTATAATTTCACAAAAGAATTATCATAGGGAAAGATTTATAAGCCAAAACCTAAAGCTGAAGGGGAGGAAATGTATGTTAATGGAAAACCTATGAGGATTATAATGTGGACAAAAGTGAAATGAAAAGAAATGTGGCAAAAGTATGTATGGACAAGACACACATTTCCTATGGGGCGCTTTGCTGGCAGTACAATATCCTCAAGTGTAGGAGGTAAAATTTGGAAATGAATTAATGAAGATCAACAAACATCCTAGGGTTGCCAGGTCTTTCCTAGTAGGGGGTGGGGGTCCGGATCTAGGTAGGAAAACTCCTGGAAATTTGGGGGCGGAGCCTGGGGATGATAGGGACTTCAGTGGGGTACAATGCCATAGAGTCCACCCTCCAAAGCATGTTTGCTACACAAAAAACGATCTCTGTAGTGTGGAAATTAGCTGTAATTCTGGAAGATCCCCAGGTCACACCTGGAGGTTAGCTAGGGTTGCTAACCTCCAGGTAGTAGCTGGAGATCTGCTGCTGTTACAACTGATCTCCAGCCGATAGAGATCGGTTCCCCTGGAGAAAATGGCTGCTCTGGCAACTGAACTCTATGGCATTGAAGTCCCTCCCCTCCCCAAACCCCATCCTCCTCAGGCTCCACGCCAAAAACCTCCTGCCGGTGGCAAAGAAGAACTTAGCAACCCTAAGCCTGGCATCCCTTATACATCCCAATATTTCCTTCCCTCCCTATAAGTCCTTTACAAACAGATGGAATTAAAGAACGTGTGCATGAAATTTTGTTTCAAATCTATATTACTTAGCACTTACCTTCTGCAATAAGAGAGAGCCAGAATACTTTGTCATGATGCGATACATTTCTGCACCAAAAGTATCAGCCCAGGACTTCACTCTACATATATGGGGGAAAAAGAACAAGCAGCTGTCAGTTACCTCCATCTTTCAGAATCAGTTGGACAGTATTGCCCTTTTCTACTACTGCAGACAGACTAACACGGCTACCCACTGTGGACTGGAGAGGTGCCTTATTTATTGGTTTAGAAAATTTCTATGCTACCTTTCCTGAAAATGTGCTCAGGGTAGCTTACAAAGTAAAACATAATAAAGATAAAACACTATAAAAGTTAAAAATAATAAAAGTCTGGCATTAAAAATACAGCAATAAACATAAAAACAGCATAAAACACCAAGCAGCTTAAAACAGTTCTCAAGTGAGAAGCAAATGATGTTAAAATACCAATTCCTTAATTAAAAGCCTGGGTAAAAAGAAATGTTTTGGCTTGGCACCTAAAGGACAGGAGAGTAGGTGCAGCGAGCCTCAAGAGCAAGGCCATTCCACAGGCGAGGTGCCACTGCTGAAAAAGCCCTGCCTCTGATCACCACCCGCCTTACCTCTGAAGGCCATGGCACACAGAGCAGGGCTTGTGAAGAAGGTCTTAACTGGCAGGCTGGACAGCATGGGGAATATCTTCTTTAGATATTTGTCACTGAACACATGTAGAAAGAAGCAGGATTGTGACTGCTGATTCCACCCCCAACACTTGTGTGCCAGCCACAAGTCTGCTGTAAACCCCTATGTGCATACAAGTATACACGTGTAGGTGCCTTTGCATGATTGGAAACAACAGAAAACACAGAGTCCTGATTACATGCCAGCACTTATATGCGCCCAATATAAGCACAGGGTTGTACAAGCATAGGGTCTTGCTACAGGGGTGCAGCTGATTATACAGATGTCACATGAATACATGAAGCTGCCTTATACTGAAACAAACCCTTGGTCCATCAAAGTCAGTATTGTCTACTCAGACCGGTAGCGGCTCTCCAGGGTCTCAGGCAGAGGTCTTTCACATCACCTACTTGCTTTAACTGGAGATACCGGAGATTGAACCTAGGACCTTCTGCATGCCAAGCAGAGGCTCCACCACTGAGCCACAGCCCCTCCCTCAGGGGGCAGGACCAGCCTGAAGGTGAACAACATCATTTATTGGTTGCTGTTAGCACATGGTTATTGGACATTTAAGATTCTGAACATGTACAGTCCACTTAGCTATCATGGTTAATAGCCATTGATCAACCAATGCATTAATTTTTTATGACTGATTAATGCCATGTATGCTAGTGGTTATTACTATGTTCCTGAACATATCACCCATTTTACCGGATAATAGTCAATTATAGTTTTTTGTGTTCACTCATATTGCTTATCATTTTATAAATCTCTATCAAATCCTCCCCCCCACACACACACATAGAAGCACAAACCTTTTAAGCCTCCAACTTCCTGACCATTTTAGTTGCTCTTTTCCACCCCATCATTCTTTTATTCACTTCATTTATACCCCCCTTTTCTCCCCAGTGGGTACCGAAAGTGGTGTATAGGGTTGCCATCCCCCAGGTGGAGCTTGGAAATCTCCTGGAATTACAGCTGATCTCCACACTACAGAGATCAGTTCCCTGGAGAAAATGGGAGCTTTGGAGGAAGGACTCTATGTCATTATATCCCACTGAGGTCCCTTCCCCAGGCTCCACTCCCAAATTTCCAGGGATTTCAAACCCAGAATTGGCAATCCTATTTCTGTCCTCAGAATAGCTCTTTGAAGTAGGTTAGGCTGAGAATGGGTGACTGGCCCAAGGCCACCCAGCAAGCTTCCATAACAGAGTGGGGATTCGAACCAGGGTCTCCCAGATCCTAGTCCCACTATCTAACCACTGCACGATGCTGGCTTTCTGAGATCGGGCAAGTGAAACTATACACAATTGTTCAAATGAAGCTGAACCACTGATTTCTATAATGGGGAAGATCAGATAGCATGGTCATGAAGCCAGCTGGGTGACCTTGGGCTAGTCACAGCTATCTTAAAGCTCTCTCAGCCCCACCTACCTCACAGGGTGTTTGTTGTTGGGAGGGGAAAGGAAGGTGATTGTAAGCCAGTTTGATTCTTCCTTAAGTGGTAGAGAAAGTCGGCATATAAAAACCAACTCTTCTTCCTGTCCACTCCTTTTTTTGATTTTTCCTTTGTCTTTCATATCACTCTCCCCCTTTTTCTTTCTTTTGCTATCATTAGGTTATTCTTATTCCAGATATCATACAGGTAATTTAAAACAAAAAAGAAGAGTGGAAGAAACCCATTTAAGGGGAAAGGGAACAACTGGGAGCTGAGATGCAATTTGACATGCTTTCCCATATTTTCAGGTTGTTAAGTATGATGGATAAAAGCCAATAAAGTTCAAACACGAAAAATCCACAGAGTATATTACTTGCCTTCCATCCCAAACTCAGTTAAGCTGCTTCAAACCCTTGATTTTGGGAGGATTTAAGCAGCATAACCATGTGCAGGATTTCAGCCAAATCTTTCATACCTCACCGTTTTTTGAGGCTAAGTTGTGTTTTTGTGCAATATTTATCCTTGGAGGCAAAAAGCTGTTCTTCACTTTAATCAGTCCCAAAATACCTTACTGTGAATTGCTGTCTTTCTACCCCCTGCACACGTGCGCGCATGCACACACACACACAAGAAGTAGAAAGAAAGTACTTATTTTCTTACAAGATTCTTATCGGCTTCATGATTACCACTAGGGTTGGCAACCTCCAGGTACTAGCTGGAGATCCCCTGCTACTACAACTGATCTCCAACTGAGTTGAAGTCCCCCTCCTCTAGGGTTGCCAGGTCCCTCTCTGCAACCGGTGGGAGATTTTGGGGGCGGAGCCTGAAGAGGGCGGGGTTTGGGGAGGGGAGGGACTTCAATGCCATAGAATTCAATTGCCAAAGCGGCCATTTTTCCCCAGGTGATCTGATCTCTATCGGCTGGAGATCAGTTGAATCAGCAGGAGATCTCCTTCTACTACCTGGCAGTTGAACAAATATGAAGTTAGCCTGCTATAAAAGTAGTTAGTAAACCATGAAATAGCAGAAAATATGCCGTTTATACTGCAATCTTTTTAGTTAGATATATGTTTCACAAATATTCACATTATATTAAAGTTCATATATGAATTTGTACAATCACAATATATCAATTGACAATCACAAATTGTGCTAATATCTCGCTTTGACTTGCGTCTTGGAGATGTGAAAGTAGTCCCAGTGGCAAGGGTTTCTGGCAATGAGGTAGTCTTTTCTTCTTGCCACAGTCTTTTAAGTATAAGGTCTCACAGGTGGCAATTTCCAATTAGTAGCCCTCCTTCAGTGCCATAGAGTAAAATTGCCAAAGCCGCCGTTTTCTCCAGGAGAACTGATCTCTATCGGCTGGAGATCAGTTGTAATAGCAGGAGATCTCCCGTTAGTCCCTGGAGGCTGGCATCCATACATGCTCGCCTCCATCTGGTTTTATCCTCATAACAACGTTGTGAGGTGAGTTAGGCTTAAAGAGAGTGACTGGCCCAAGATTACACAGCAAGGTTTCGTGGTAGAGTGGAGATTCAAACCTGGATCTTCCAAATCCTAGTCTGACAGTCCCAATACTACTCCACAGTGGCTATGATGTGGCACAATATGGCTCTACACTCCAATACCTAAGCAGGACTCACCCAATCTTTCACAATTGTCCTAATAATGTATATACTACCAGGAAGGTTCTGATTGTGATGGGAATAGCAAACTGAGTTATTGAATCAACTTGCAGAAAACAGGCAAGTACAAAGTGCTTATTCCTGTGGGAAACAAAACAGAATATTCTAGTCCTTTCCCAGCATTCTGCCTCTTGTCACCCTCTAATAGCGTGTGACATTATGACCTCGTTTTTCTTGAGGTAATAAACCTATATTTAGCCTGTACCTGACCGTAGGTGGGTTCGTACATGATTCAGTGTTCTTTCTTTAAAAAAAAAAAAAAACCTTCCACACAGAAACTACTTAACTGGGAGAAGGATACTGCTACTGAAGTGCCCTGGTTGTCTTATAGAGTCCAATGAAGACAACTAGGAGGAGGTTAAAAAGAGCAACAGTTCTTTATTTAGCTAAACACAGACCCTGGGGTGAAATAACCCATAAATAAGATGCAGAGTTACTCACCAAAGGAAAGTCAGTATCATTTATGCATTCGCGTGGGGCAGGCCCATGGCTGCTGCAAGCAGATTGACACACAAAAGCACCAGTGCACATTAAGTGTCTACTTCACTCTAATTTGCATAACCTATAGATATTGCCCGAAGGCTGTCTCTAAGCAAGTTCTAGGTCTTGTGATCTTAGTAACTAGAAAACACATTCCTAAGGATGAAGGTAATTCAGAGCTCTCTACTGGTGAAAGGCCGTACCAAGCACAGAGAGCATGATTTGTTGGTTCATGGCTCCCGGATGCCAACTTCCCAAAGCTTCCATGTGTGTGCATATGAGTACATAGTATTTTATACCAGCCCTTATATCTGGGCATTACACTATATAGTATGCAAGGATTCTTTTTCTTTTGTATGACATAGCATTCAGTCATGTGAACCCTCATGTGCAAGTCAAAAGACACAGTTTTACCTCCTCTGCATAACTAGGCCTTTACATAGGGTTACCAGGTCCCCCCTCTCCTCTGGTGGGAGGGTATTCTGCTGCTCTCTGGAATGTCTGCATGTGCGCACACATGCGCGCTGATGCACGGGCGTCACTTCCGCTTTAGAACCGCCTTGCAAGGGGCATTATACCTCTTAGTTAGAGTGGTAAAGCGGCCCTAAGAGTTTGAGTAATATAGGGCCCCTCGCGAAGCGGGTTTACAACCGGAAGTGACATGTGCACGGTATGTACGCGCGCAGCCACATTTGCCCGCCAACCCTCAGGTGGTCGGCGGGCAGAAGGGTAAATTGCCGGGGGCTTGCCCGCCACCAGCGGGCACCTGGCAACCCTATCTTTACATGATAGAGAAATAGAGGTAGAAAAAACTGGTTTACCCAAAACGAGTTTTGATGTTGAGGCACCAGCAATCTTTGTACATACCCTTCCCTCCCCCACACAGCCAACTCCGGGGAGAGTTAAATTATTTTCTCTTATCTCTAACCCTGGCCTATTTGTCTTTATCCCCTCCCGGCCTGACTTGTCACCTGATTAGCCTCTAATGAGGTATTTTTAAAATTAGTAGTTGACAACCCTGGCTTGCAGCCTGAATGTACTAGAACTGACTCCTTTTGGCCCCTTCTGTGGCTTTATTGTACTAAGATCAGCTATAGGCACTAATAGCTAATACCTGGTTCCATCTGGGTTTTACTTAGGGCTGCCAGGTCCCTCTTCACCACCAGTGGGAGATTTTTGGGGTGGAGCCTGAGGAGGGCAGGGTTTTAGGAGGGGAGTAGGGTTGCCAACTGCCAGGTAGTAGCAGGAGATCTCCTGCTAATACAACTGATCTCCAGCCGATAGAGATCAGATCTCCTGGAGAAAAATGGCTGCTTTGGCAATTGAACTCTATGGCATTGAAGTCCCTCCCCTCCCCAAACCCTGCCCTCCTCAGGCTCCACCCCAAAAATCTCCCGCTGGTGGCGAAGAGGGACCTAGCAACCCTAGAGGGGAGGGACTTCAATGCCATAGAGTCCAATTGCCATAGTGGCCAGGTGAACTGATCTCTATCGGATGGAGAACAGTTGTAACAGCAGGAGATGTCCTGCCACCACCTGGAGGTTGGCAACCCTAGTTTTACTGACAGCATAGGCTTGCAGCACCCAAAACTAAGTCTGTGCAGGGAAGTTGCAGAGCCTGAATGCACAGCAATTTCTCCTCATACTAGCAAGTAAATGTTCAGTTGATTTTTTTAAAAGCACATGATGTTTGATTAGATGTGGCTCATTGTTAACCACCTTACAGAAGAAGAGTATGATTAGAGAAGGGTACAGAAAGGGGATTAGGTGAGGAAAGCAAAGTTGAACAGGTTAGGATTGCTAGCCTCCAGCTGGGGCCTCGAGATCTCCTGGAATTACAACTGATCTCCAGTTAACAAAGGAGAAATCCCTGGAGAAAATGGCTGTTTCGGAGGGCACACTGTATGGAAATTTACCCAGCTGAGGTTCCTCCCCTTCCCAAACTCTGCCCTCCCTAGAATCCACTGCCAAATCTCCAGGGATTTCCAAACCCAGTTGGCAACCGTAGAAACAGGGGCAGCCCACTTATCTCCAACCCCAGACTGGGAAGGGACTCATATGTGAGAGGTATACATACAGCACATTTAGTTGAAGCCGTACAAGAAGGGTGAGGCCGAGCAAACCAACCAACTCCAAGCCTTTTTGGGTGACAGGCAAGGGCCACGCCACCCTTATGAGAGGACGCATACGAATAACCATAGAAGCAGAATGGGGACGACAGAGGCTTAGGTAGCATGTACAAGGAGATCTATGGGGGGAAAGGGTACAGCACTTACGTTTCAAGTGGTATCTTTGCCTGGGACTCGGCGGACGGCAGGAGGCAGTTACACGAGAGGAAAAGCCACGGGAACAAGCCTGGCAGCATCCTCCACGCCAAAACTATCAGCAGCAAGATCAATGGCACAGACACCGAGATTCTTTACCAGTCGTCCTTCTCTAAGGATGGCCGTGGCATCGGGGAAGCAGGCCCCAGCATGGTGCTTTGCTGGGATGAGGGTGGAGAATCAAAGACCCTGGGATTTCTATGCTCTCATGGCATCACTTCTCCTTCCCACTCCTTTCCAAAAGGGCTGCAGTTCCCCTGAGGGCAGCTAAAACTTCACCAAAAAGTTGCTGGGTCCAGTCAGATGGGGAAACTCAAGGAAATCCACCGCCCCATGGCTGCCAAGGAGACCAGTGGGTGTAAGCCCAGGGTCTCTGCCCTGCAGGAATGGCAGGCTAGAAGGGGGACTCTGCAATCAGCAGAAGCAGCAGTATCTACATAATCCACTGCCAGCCCTTTAATCCTCTCGTAGAGCAGCAACGGCAGCAGATTTAGGGAACTGGAGTGGGATAAAATCAGCTGGGATTACTCTGATTTCTGAAGACAGGCATCAGTCTGTCCAATCAGAGCTTGCTAGCCAACTCCGAGCCTATTTAAGGGGACACAGCATCTCGACTTCAAAAATAAAAAAGCTTCCTAACCTTTGATCCCCACAGAGCAGCATTTGGCCCTGAAGCACTGTGCTTGTCTACCATACTCCCATTCCCAAGCCAATTTACTTCTGTGACTTTACCCTGTCTTCATCTCCTTGGGAGTATCTGGCTGTCCACTGGATCCATACAATTCCAATGAGACAAAGAGGAAAATGTGCATCATGGGAGCACAAACTGATCGCTGTGCTTTTATATTGCAGCTACCAGTTATATAATGTGATTTTCACTATTGCTGGCTTTATTCTACTGTAAAGGCATTTTGGGAAGGCAGCATGGCATAGCCTGAATCTGGCAGATCTCTGAAGCTAAGCAGGGTTGGTACGTGGAAGAGAGACCACCTCTGCTTTTCACTTGCCTTGAAAACCCCTTGCTGGGTTGCTGTAAGTTCCTTGTGACTTAACCACACTTATGTAAAAGCATTTTGGATGACTAATGCATAGTGTAACAAATATGCAAGTGTGTTTATTTATTTAACACATTTTTATCCCACCCTTTATCCAGTGTACAGAGTTCAGTGCCAGTCAGCCCCATATTGGCCCACGCAAAATACAAAATCCATGTAACATGTTTTTATTAGGGTCAGCCAAAATTACGCAAAACATTATGGAAGTTCATGAGGTCAACAAAACTCTTCCCATATGAAGCTACCTTATACTGACTAAGACCATCAATTCATCAAGGTCAGTTAGGGTTTCCAGGTCCCCCCTTGGCCACTGGTGGGGGATGGGGTGGGCTTTCCAGATCTAGGAAACTCCTGGAGATTTGGGGATGGAGCCTGGGGAGGACAGGAACCTCAGGGGGGTACAATGCCATAGAGTCTACCCTCCAAAGCATCCATTTTCTCCAGGGGAACTGATCTCTGTAGTCTGGAGATGAGCCGTAATTCTGGGAGGGGTCCCATCTGGAGGCTGGAATCCCTAAGTTCAGTATCGTCTACTCACTGGCAGTGGCTTTCCAGGGTCTCCGGTAAGGGTGTTTCACATCGCCTACTACCAGATCCTTTTAGCTGGAGATGCCAAGGATTGAAGCTTGGACCTTCTGCATGCAAAGCAGAAGCTCTTCCACTGATCCACAGCCCTGCCTTTCAAACCTGTCGTCAGGCTGCAGGTTACAAAATTAAACACATTTTTCAAGGAGAGGGAAAAGCAGGTTTTTCAGGTCATGTTTTAGACCAAGACCTCCATGCCAACATCTGGTGTAGATGCTGTGCTGTTGGTCAATTCTTGTTGGTGTTACATTACAACGCTTGCATCCTGGGGAAAAGACCAGAACAATGGACGGTCGTCACATTGCAAAGATAAAGTCCAAATGTCACTCAAAAAAAATGCCTGGGTTTTTCCATGTAGCCTACAAAAATGGTTGGTCTTAAGGCACCAAAGAGGTCTTTCATCATTCTGGGTACAACAGACGAATGTGGCTACCCTTTCTGTGACTCCAAGACAAACTGTTATTTTGAGCTGTCCCTTTATAGCTGCACAAAAGATGGGACCCATTTTGCTCATTTCTCTGCTCAGGCTACCTCATTTACAGTCCAAAGGAAAATTAATTTTAAAAAATGGCCTGCACAGGGGCCCTGCTTTGTACTTTAAAGGCTGTCTGAAAGGCTGAATGGAAGAGTAATGGTCCACGGCAGGAGGTTGAGTTTGCAGGAAGCATCCCGGGAGGGAACACAGTCATCAGTGTGAAATCCCTCTTATTTAAGTTCCTCATCAGTCTTTTGGAAAGGAGAAGGAAAATGGCTTGTTAATGAAATTCAGACATGAGAGGAATTGAAAATACCATGCAGAACAGAAAAGCACCAGAAAATGAGGAAAATAATAAAAAGGGTTTTTTAGAGTATGCTTAATTCAATGTGTGCATGTCTAAGTATCTCTGCAATTATCACCGTCTCTCTGAATATCTTAGAAACAAAGCAAAGTCTAACTGAATGTAGGTAACTGTGAAAAGGAATTCTGCACAATGGCAAATATATATTATTCAGCTTGTCATTGTGTCTTGAAGAGGCATAGGGGTGCCGTGGCAGTAGTTTCTAATTGAAATTTTTCTTTCAGAGGAACTGCCACTGAATCAAATCTAAGATTGATTTTGAAAGTTTTACTGGCCTTCTCCATTGACCAGGAATTACTCAGGGCAGCTTCAAGTATTCCATGCACAAAGTTTTACAAGATAATATAATCCCCGGTACCAGTTTCCTCCGTGAAATATAAGGAGAAATAGAATGAATAGAAGAGGGGGTGTAAGCAGTGAGGTGAGAAAAAAAATTAGAAGGGGAAGCTCGTGTGCCCAGAAGTGAAAACCTTTTGCTTCTCTATCAATTAATAAGTGGCACAATTAATCAGTTCTATTTTCCCAAATTACCTCAGTACAAGCAAAAGTAATTTTATCTATAGCACTTCTCAGTATGTCCATTATTTCCCCCTCACACCAGCTTTTCAGTCAATCAATGTAGGTTTAAAAATATTGTTGAAGGCTTTCACGGTCAGAGTTCATCGGTTCTTGTAGGCTATCCGGGCTATGTGACCATGGTCTTGGTATTTTCTTTCCTGACGTTTCGCCAGCACAGCTGCTGGCGAAACGTCAGGAAAGAAAATACCAAGACCACGGTCACACAGCCCGGATAGCCTACAAGAACCAATGTAGGTTTAGTTTGTCAGCCTCCCCACCATAGGGTAGCCAACCTCCAAGTGGAGCTTAGCGATCTCCAAGAATTACAATTGATCTCCAGATGACAGAGATCAGTTCCCCAAGAGAAAATGGCTGCTTGGGAGGGTGAACTTGATGGCATTATACCCTGCTGAGGTCTCCCCCCTCCCCGAACTCCCCCCTCCCCAGGCGCCACCCCCAAATCTCCAGGTATTTCCCCACTTGGAGTTGGCAACCCTACCTCACCACCATCAACAATGGCCAGTATTTTCAAAATTACCAGCAGAATTAATTCATTAATCCTTCTCTTCTAACAATTTTTTTTTAAGTATCTCACAATGACAAAGTTATTTCCGGGCTGTGTTTATCAATTAAGCTCCTGTCCACGCTTACTGTAGTGTTTTTAGGGCTGGTCTTTGGGGCAAAAGGCTAGGGCCACGGCTCTCCTGTTCTCAGTAGCCCATGTGTGTGTTAAGTGCCGTCAAGTGCCGTCCGACTCATGGCGACCCTATGAATGAAAGTCCTCCAAAATGTCCTATCTTTGACAGCCCTGCTCAGATCCTGCAAATTGAAGGTCTTGGTTTCCTTTATTGAGTCAATCCATCTCTTGTTGGGTCTTCCTCTTTTCCTGCTGCCCTCAACTTTTCCTAGCATGACTGTCTTTTCCAGAGACTCTTGTCGTCTCATGATGTGACCAAAATACGACAGCCTCAGTTTAGTCATTTTAGCTCCTAGGGTCAGTTCAGGCTTGATTTGATCTATAACCCACTGATTTGTTTTTTTGGCAGTCCACGGACTCCGTAACACTCTCCTCCAACACCACATTTCAAAGGAATCTATTTTCTTCCTATCAGCTTTCTTCACTGTCCAGCTTTCACACCCATACATAGTAATAGGGAATACGATGGCATGAATTAATCTAGTCTTGGTGGCCAGTGACACATCCTTACACTTCAAAATCTTTTCTAGCTCCTTCATGGCTGCCCTTCCCAGTCTCAATCTCCTTCTGATTTCTTGGCTGCAGTCTCCCTTTTGGTTGATGGTGGAGCCAAGGAATAGAAAGTCTTGAACAATTTCAATTTCCTCATTGTCAGCCTTAAAGTTGTGTAATTCTCCTGTAGTCATTACTTTTGTTTTCTTGATGTTCAGCTGTAGTCCTGCTTTGGCACTTTCTCTTTTAACTTTCAGCAGTAGTTGTTTCAAATCTTCACTATTTTCTGCCAATAATGTAGTGTCATCAGCATATCTCAAATTATTAATGCTCCTCCCTCCAATTTTCACTCCACCTTCATCTAAATCTAATCCAGCTTTCCTAATTATATGTTCTGCATATAGATTGAAGAGATAGGGAGATAAAATACATCCTTGTCTGACACCTTTGCTAATTGGAAACCATTCCGTTTCTCCATATTCTGTTCTAACTGTGGCCTCTTGTCCAGAGTACAGGTTGCGCATTAAAACTATCAGATGTAGTGGCACACCCACTTCCTTTAAAACCAGCCATAGCTTTTCATGATCCACACAGTCAAAAGCTTTGCTGTAATCTATGAAACTCAAGCTGATTTTCTTCTGAAATTCTCTCGTATGCTCCAGTAACCAGTGTATATTTGCAATAAGATCTCTAGTGCCTCTTCCTTTTCTGAAACCAGCTTGAACATCAGGCATTTCTCGTTCTCAGTAGCCCACCTCCACAAAAAAGCAGGCTGTAGCTTTGCCTTCGAAATATATATAATCAATATAGCAAATTATCAACATAGCCAAATCTGTGAGATCAGAGCCATGAACAGGGAAGCCAGATCTTTCCACAAACCTGAAAAATGCTTCAGGCTTGAAGAAAAACCTAAAATCTAAAACACACACAATGAGGGGGGTTAACACACCCAAAATAATAGAAGCGGTACCTGTAGCTTTAAGAAACAAACACTCTCAGTGGCCATTGCTAGGCAACCACACAGTATAGCCATCTGGTTTCACCCTTGGTTTCTATCAGTAAAAGGCAGGGTGAGGGGTAGTTTAAATTTATTTAAACAAATAAATTTAAGGGAGGACTCATCAGGGCCAGGCTCAGCAGCAACCACCGGCCAATTTGATACCAAGCAGCTTGACTGGCTCACCCCGGCCTGGATGCTTCCTAGTTTTCAACAGTAGCCACCCCACAAAAGTAAATGGTGTAGTGGTTAGAGTTTCAAATTAGGATCTGGGAGACTCAGGTTCAAATCGTGATGCTGCTGTGGAAGCTGATGGGATGACTTTGGGCCAGTTAAACATGCTCAGCCTAATTTACCCCACAGGGTTATTGTGAGGCTGAAAGAGAGAAGAGGAGAATGGTGTAAGCTGCTTTGGGCTCCATTGTGCACAAAGGCAGGCTATAAATGAAATAATAAAATGTAGCTGAGGATGGGGTAGATAAAAGGTAGATTTGTGATGGATGTAGGGTTGCCAGGTCCCTCTTTATGTGTGTAAAGTGCCGTCAAGTCACAGCCGACTTATGGCGACCCCTTTTTGGGGTTTTTATGGCAAGAGACTAACAGAGGTGGTTTGCCAGTGCCTTCCTCTGCACAGCAACCCTGGTATTCCTTGGTGGTCTCCCATCCAAATACTAACCAGGGCCGACCCTGCTTAGCTTCTGAGATCTGATGAGATCAGGCTAGCCTGGGCCATCCAGGATAGGTCTAGGTCCCTCTTTACCACCAGTAAATTGTAAGGCTTTTTCTTGGGCTCTTTTGGCTTTGTCACTGAATTTTAGCTGGGAGAGACTCCTCTAAATAGTTAGCATTCTAAAATAGTCCCTTTCCCCCACTCTCGATTTGGAATCTTCCAAGTCCACTTCTACTAAGTCTGCTGAGAACAGATACATTTTTACTTCAGTAAACTGAAGCCCGAGGTTTGACCATTATTTAGCAGCAAGAACAAGCACATGGGCTACTTGTGGAGAATCAGGGCAAGGTTTAACCCACCACTAACATGTCTGTTTCTATCAAGTTCAGAAAACAGGGTGTAAACTCTGCGGTTAAACCATGTTTAACTGTTCTGGGATAGGCTTTCCCTAATGTAATATCTGTAACCTCCTCTTGGTTCATCTTAAGCTTCCCCCCTTTTCATTTTACTATTTAGTAAGAGTAGTTTTACTCATGTTTATGGAACAAGCCTTAAAGTGTCCATACTAATTAATGTCCATTGGCAGGTGTTTCCCGCCTGCTCCCAAACCCCACTCATATCTAAATTTAGGTGTGCCTAAGGACTCCAGGATAAAACAGGCATCCCCCCCAACAGCATTTTAAACACAGAATATCCATTGTTATTGTTAGCCGCAAAAGCAGAAAGCCTAGAGGAAAAAAAAACTGGAGGGGAGGACAGACACTGTGAGCACAGAGCTTACAAAATACAGGGAGCAAAAAAGCTTTCCCCCATCATTAACAAGATTAAAATAAAATGCAAAAAAGGAAGGGTGAGAGCAGATGTTTAATTTTTTCTTTAGTTGGATAAATGGCAGCTTTGCTTCCTGCTACAAAATAGTTTCCCCCTCCCCTCCTGCAAAATGATTTGCTTTCCTTATCTAACAGCCATGCAAAGGGCTAAACCTAATCGCTTTCACTTCATGTCAACATAACTAAAAAGGAATTCGATTGCTAAGGGAGAATGCATTTTTGAAAGAAAAAAAAAGGGGGGAGAGAGATTAATGTTTATTCCGTGGAAGTGGGAGCAGAAAAGCAGATCTTTGAAGAGACTATACAAGGTTGTTGTTGGCTAAGGTACATAATCTACAGGACATCACACTAGGGCTGTTGGGAAAAAATCGGTAAAATTCAGATTCGGCAAAATTCGGCCCGTTTTGATTCAGGAAATGCCGAAGTCCGAACTCCCCCGATTTGGATCTGTGGAATTCGGCGCCAAGTTCCGAGTTCGGGAAAAAATTCGGCCAAATAAAGCCATTAAAAACACATGAGCACCTTTCCATGGCTCCGGGGGGGGGCATTTTTGGAGGTAGAGGTCCCAAAATTTCAGCGTAGCTTAAGGTGACCCTTCTTGCAAGAACCCCCAAGTTTTGTAAAGATTGGGCCAGAGGGTCCCGAGATATGGGGCCCGGAAGCGGTCCCCCCCAAAATCGCCCACAGGAATAAAGGCATTAAAAACACATTCGCGCCTTTCTGAGGCTCTGGGAAGCATGTTTGGAGGTAGAGATCCCAAAATCTCAGTGTACCTTGAGGGGGCCCTTCTTGCAAGAACCTCCAGGTTTTGTGAAGATTGGGTCAGGGCCCCCCGAGTTATGGGGCCCGGAAGGGGTCCCCCATCTGCCCATTGGAATAAAGCCATTAAAAGGGATGTACTAAAATGAATGACAAGTCAGCCCATTGGAAGCAACGGGAGAGGCTGCTCAGCCCATTGAAGATAATGGGAGAGGGGAATGTCGGTTGACTTGCATTGACTCCACTGAAATACATTACAGGGGATGTACTAAAACGAATGACAGGCTAGCCCATTCGAAACAACAGGAGTGGCTGCACAGCCCATAGGAAACAATAGGAACCAGCCAGAGAGAGACTCACTGACCCACAGTTAACTCCACATGAAGTTGGCAACCGGAGGAAACAGTAGAAAGCACAGTCCCACATAGAGGCAATCAAGCCCACCCCCCAGCAGAACGATAAACCCACCCCCCTTTGGCTCCCCCCCTCACACACACAGAGAGAATCTCCCCCCCCCACATACACACACAGAGGAAAAAAATTACAGAGAATTATAGAGAAAAGCCCCCAAATGGGTCTTACTGTGGATGTCTTCTTTTCTTCTATCTGGAGCAGGGACTGGGAGGACTCAGGAGTAATCCAATACGATTCTAGCAGACTCACACACACATACTCTCTGGCACGGGAGATATGCCTTGGATTTGCCGCTCTCTAGATGCACATTAAGGATTGCCTTCTCCCGTTCATTCCAATGGGTGGATGGGAAGGACCCCATAACTCGGGATTAATTGCCTTTTTAGTCAGACGATTGGGGCAGGGGGTCCCGAGTTGTCACCAAACTTGGGAGTTCTTGCAAGAAGGGTCACCTCAAGCTACGCTGAAAGTTTGGGGCCTCTACCTCTAAAAATGCCCCCCCCCCTGAGCCGCGGAAAGGTGCAAATGGGTTTTTAATGCCTTTATTCCTGTGGGCAATTTTTTTGGGGGACCCCATAACTCGGGACCCCCTGCCCCAATTGTCACCAAACTTGGGGGTTCTTGCAAGAAGGGTCACCTCAAGCTATGCTGAAAGTTTGGGACCTCTAACTTCAAATATGCCCCCCCAGAGCCACGGAAAGGCGCGAATGTGTTTTTAATGCCTTTATGGTTATGCTGCTGATTTGGAACCCCTGAATTTGCCAAATTTATTCGGCGATCGCCCCGAACTCACCAAATTCGGCTCGTTGTTTTCCCACCTTTTTTGAATTTGGTTCCATCCGAACTAGAAACTGCCAAATCGGGGAAAATTCAGCTGTTTTTCGGTTCGGGACAAACCGAATCGACAGCCCTACATCACACTTTGCTGAATAGTGGTCCCAATTCCCCCCCTGGAACCTTGTTGAGAACCCGTGCCCTAGAGGATTAAAATACAAACTTTGCCACACAGTGGGAAATGATTGGCTCACTTTAGAAACAGAATCATGCTAAAACTAGAGATTGTACACTTGTTTCTACTAATTTTTGATCTTAAGTGTTGATTCCCTGCTCCTCCACATAAGCGGTGGACTCTATTCTGGTGAACCAGGTTTGTTTCCCCTCTCCTACACATGAAGCCTGCTGGGTGACCTTGGGCTAGACACAATTCTCTCCGAACTCTGAGCTCCACCTACCTCACAAGGTGTCTGTTGTGGGGAGGGGAAGGGAAGCCGATTGTAAGCTGTGTTGAGACTCCTTAAAGGTAGACAAAAGTATGGTATAAAAACCAACTCTTCTTGTTTTCCTCCTCTTCTTCCTCTTTTCTTCCTTATCCATTTTATACCTGTTTGCAGTCTGCTCATTTCCACTGGTTTCAATGGGAAACATATTTCCATTTGTACTTTTTTTGCTTCCCCCTCCCAATTAGGATGCAATTCTCTGTAATTATGTGAGGATTCTTTTCTGCTAAATGTCAGGCAGATAGGGGAATTTTTCCATTTTGCTCCCTGTCATACTTGGATAGCAGAAGTCAGCTGGGCTGAGAGAAAAATGCTAAAAGAAATGGAGCAAGGTGTGGAACGGTGCTCACCGACATGCCATTTTTGTTTAAATATCCCCTTAATAAAACAACAACAACACTTCTTTACATATAAATAGATGGTTGCTTGTCTTTTTTCTTACAAGAGCTAACAGCTTGTGTGTGTGTGTGTGTGTGTGAGAGAGAGAGAGACTTGTGAATGGTGCAGTTACTTTTACATGACATTAAATACATCAAGCAATCTCCAAAATTTAATTCTTATTGACTGCCAGTGTAAATTGACAAATCTCTGATCCTTCCTTATCACAAAAGGTCCTCTCTAAATCCAAATCTCTAAATCCAAGCCAGAGTTTAAACCACTAATTGAATCTGCAAACAAGACCTTCTTTCTCTATAACTACCAACAAGTCATTGGGGATAACTTGGACCCCACAAATCAAAGAAAAACTAGCACAGCATATAGTCCAGTGCAGTGTAGTAGTTTTGCAGCTAAGCTAAGATCATGAAGAGCCAGGTTCAAGTTCTCACTCAGCTATGAAGTTTGTTGGGATGTCTTTGGCCAGTAGTTCTCTTTCAGCCTATCCTACCATCAAGGGGTTGTCGGGAGGATGTAATGGAGGTGGGGAGAACAATATACACCATCCTAAAAGGGGGTCTCAAGTGGGGTGCTACAGGGCTGTCCTAACCCTGGTAGCTTTCAACATTTTTATCAATGATTTGGGTAAAGTGGTAGAGAGAATCTTTTACTAGGTTTGCAGATGACAACAGTCCCGGGTGGGGGGGAGGGATTGTTTGAAGGTGTGAAACCACCCTCTCTGCCCCAAACTAGATTCTGGATACCCTTTGCTTATCTGAGCTCTGAACCCTTTTACAAGAAAGTACATAGCCATCTTCCTAGGGAGTGCCTTTTGTAAGAACATGACACCCCTTTAGAAACACATTTATGAAATAACAACCATTTCTTTAAGAGATGAAGCTGACAGAAATACCATACAAAATAAACAATTACTTTGGCAGATGCCTTTCTCTACTTAGTTAAAATAGAATTATCAGACTTGAACGATCTGGGCAGGCATTTCGCGAAGTCTGAGGTAGTACTGACTGCTTAGCTTCTATGCTACCCCTAATGTACCACAATGACTGTTCCAACCACATGTCAGAAATGTAAGAAGTATATTTGTTTCCTACCCTCCAAGCAACACATCAGTTCACCGTGAATCAAAAGCCAAAACTCAACAAACTACCATCATTTTATTCCGGGAATGAATCCTGCTCCTGTCCAAAACAATTTGCTATGTGTGGTTCAACGGCTTGCTTTTGGGTTAGCAATAACGACACTGAAGAGTAAAGTTAACATGAATTCTTCTAAAGTTTTAGACAGAACTCTAGTGTTTGTGACCTTGGGGAATCCTTCATGCTAATTCAGATGTACATATAAATGCCTAAGAGCGCAGGAATCTCTGGAACAGCAGTTCAGTGCTAGAGTGATGGCTTTAGCTCAGCTCATTTGGGCAATATTGTGATTAATTGGTATGTTCTACGGGGATCTGTTCTCTCACCTGACATGAACTGAAAATTAGGAACCACTCTGCTTGCTAACTCGGAAAATCCATGAGGACAGAAAACATTACCTGTCTACCCTGGTGTACTTTGCTGAATGGATATTACATTCTGACAGCTTCTAAGCTATTTTATATCTGAAGAGGAGCCAAGATGCTAGGACAGACAGTGGGGAAACACTGGCTCAGTTTCAGCTTGTACACAAATAATCTTGATAGAATACTGATGCTTTGAAGAGTTTCAAAATGTGTCGGATGCTGATCTTCTCTGTTTGTCTTTCAAAGCCTGCATTCAGTACAGAACGGAAAATAAATCAAGGAGAATGTGACGATGGCTGAAAACAGAGAAGCCTTATCCTGCAGAGAGTTCTTGCCTGCATAATTTACACAGCTTCTACTCATCTTCCTCTGTACATAAATTCAGATTTGTCTGTTTGCTGCAGCCAGTGGCCATAACAAAAGGGGGGGGGGGAAGCACTTTTATAACGAGGCATTAAAACAATAAAGTATTAAAAATGCAAGACACTATAATGGGTTATAAATAAAACAAACCCCAGTAAAAGACAGAAATGGCATCAAAGGCAATGACAGATCGATGCCTTGCCGGAAGAATTCACAACAAATTGATAACATCTGTATTGAGAAAGTTATAGCATAATCTGGCCAGAGCAAGAATCAAAGGTCATTAATTTCTGAGTCATTGCCTTGTTAGAATTTCTGTTCTAGAGGTCTGGGACAGCCTCTAGTGGAGCACGGGTGCATAAGCACACCATAACATCATAATTTTATTTGCTCCACTAGTACCCCAAGCTTCTTCCAGCAAGCTCACAACAACCCTGCAAGCCAAGCCAGGATAGATCAGATATAATGACTATATAAGATTATTATTACAGTTGATACTTTTCCACATTAACCATGCATTTCTTGGGGGGGGGGGAATCAGCATAGGAGCCAGCGTGGACCTGCACTGGTGTAAGTGGCCGTTTAACTCGGGGTAACGGGCACTTACGCCATTTTCAGTTCACGTCAGGTGAGAGAACAGATCCCCGTAGAACATACCAATTAATCACAATTTTGCCCAAATGAGCTGAGCTAAAGCCACCATCACTCTAGCACTGAACTGCTGTTCCAGAGATTCCATGCCGGCCTCAGCTGCCAGCACAGCAACGCCAGGAGCAACATCCCAGAAGAGGCAGCAGGCGCTGGCGTGGAGGGGGGAGCATACCAAGGGGCAGAGCCAACGTTTTGCCCCAGGAACGCCCGCTCAAGCTGTGGTGTGGCTGTGCTACTTTTTGGTGTGGCATAGCCTTGCTTTGTCAGGGCCCAGGCAGGGTCAAGAGCAATCCCAAATCAAAGACAGGTTACCTGCAGAGTTCGGTCTCAAGTAGTAAACATAGTCCAAGAGAATAGTCAGAGTTCAATCCAGGGTCCTAGGTACACAGAGTTCAGAAACAGGTAGCAAAACATGATCCAAGAGAATAGTCAGAGTCCAGTCATAGGCATAGAGCGCTCAGAAACAAGTCTAGTTGTTATTAGCACATGTTGTTCCCACACTGGCCTGAATGCAAGTGCTTGCTTAAATAGGCCTAGGTGAACCAGCTGTTGCTTGTTCCTCTGATTTAGCATTCCCTGCTGGCTGCAGCTGATTAGCCTCATTATTAGGGTTGCCAACCTCCAGGTACTAGCTGGAGGTCTCCTGCTGTTACAACTGATCTCCAGCTGATAGAGATCAGCTCCTCTGGAGAAAATGGCTGCTTTGTCAATTAGACTCTATGGCATTGAAGTCCCTCCCCAAACCCCACCCTCCTCAGGCTCCACCCCAAAAACCTCCCACTGATGGCGAAGAGGGACCTGGCAACCCTACTCATTATTGTCAGCAGAGAGTGCCCTTCTCTGGGCCTGTAGTCTAGCACTCCTTCTACGCGTGTGTAGGAGTGCTCTGACCCTTGGCGCCTCTGCTGCAGTGGCTTCGGGCTCTCAGGTAACCCTGCCTGTGGCTGGCCCTCTGACACAGGTGAGTCCCCTGCTCTAGGCGGTTGTAGGCACGGAGGGAACTCATCCGTCTGTGACTGCTCAGTCTGCTGCTGTTTCAAGATCCTCCTCATTGGAGGAAGCCTCAGCAGGCTGTCCCATGACACTTCTTGCAATGGGGCATTTCCACCCTTTTCCTGTTTTTGTGTGTGTTTAATACTTTTCTCCGTGGAACTACCCCCACCCCAAGAATCAGCTGTAAGAGGTTACTCCATGACAAGAGAGCCAGTGTGGTGTAGTGATGGGACTAGGATCTGGGAAACCCAGTCTCCACTCTGCCTTGGAAGCTTGCTGGGTCAGCCACATACTCAGCCTCACCTACCTCACAGGGTTGTTGTGAAGATAAAATGGAGGAAAGGAGAACCATGTAAGTCACTTCGGCTCCCCCATTGGGGAGAAAAGTGAGGTATAAATGAAGTAAATAAAAACAAGACCTCCTATTGAAGTATCACTGATGCGTTTAATCCTACTGAACAAAAGGCCTTGCAGCGCTTCTGAAACATATTCTAATACGTATTCAACACCAATCCCCCCACATCATTCAGATTCTTCAATTAACAATCAAATGACTTTCCTACTCAAGGTAGTTTTTTGCTGTGCTGTGTAAAGCCGTTTTTATTATTCTCAACCTCGATCCTCATTCTGTAGTTCCCAATAAGTACAAATGATTGATGCAACAAAGGCAATGGATGCATCTTCTATTAAATCAGAACACTGCTAAAGTCATACATACATAATTATTTGGAAGCAAGTGCCCAGATAAAAGGGCACTTACCATTGCCTTAAAAAAATCAAATTCCACATCTTTTCTACAGTTCTACCAACCCTTTACCAATAAGTATCTGAGCAATTGACAAGTTCTCTTCCTTGCACGGCTCTTTCCTAACAAGAGCTTCTAGGAGTTTATCCGCTCCTCTCGTCTGTCATCTTTTCTTCATTTCCTTTTAAATCAGTTTAGCGTCTCTTGTACGGGGATCTGTACTGGCACACAAGAAGATGAAAGAAACAGGCAGGTCGCTTTTTTATTTATTTATAAGGCACCGTCAACGTGGCTGGCACATTACACAGTAGAAGACAACAGTCCCGAGGCATTTACAGTCTAACGTTTTTTGAGCTAAGAGAGACAATAAAAGGGAGGGGTGAGGGTTGGAGGCAGGGATCAGCGTGGGAATGATGTCTGTTCATTCCATCTACTGTAGCTTAGTTTCAGTAGGGGAGGAGGGTTGTGTTAGATGTGTCAGGAGAAAGGTGGGTTTTCGAGAGGGGAGTTGAAACCAGTGAAGGAGACAGCCTATTATAGGTGTTTGGGGAGGCAGTTCTGAGGCTAAGGGAGAAAGGGCCAAGAAAGGGAGCAAAAAACCTTCAGGCAGCTGAGGGTGGTTATAGAGGAGCAAGTATTTGAGTGCCCCCCCCCTTTATGACATGCTTTAAAGTGTTTGTTTTAATTTGCCTCGATTTGCATGATGGCCCTTTTCAAGGGATCAGGGTGGGTAGCATCAGTTAAAAAACCAAACAAAACATTAAAGTAATAGTCAAATCATAGTTGCCACAACGTCTTTGTTCTGCCGATTGAGTACCAGCCCAAGGAGGTAGGTTTCACAACGGTCAATTAAAATGTTATTTGATGGACTCCAGGAGATGTCAAATCCCACAGGGGAGGCTGCTGGGAATGTGTCAGCCTACGTCTGTTCAACATTGGCACACAGTAAAACCAAGGACATGCTCCCAGGTGACCTTAATAATTGTGTCACCGAGATGGAGAGAAGCAAGGTGTTTGACAAAGTCCAACGTTTAATCTTCTTTTCTCTTGGCTAAACAGACTTCTCTGGTATGACTCACTTCTAGATTAGTGGCTGAAGAGGGCAGTCCTGATGCCCAGTCTGGATTGTCTCCCAAAGAAGAAGCCCCTCCTACCTGCCCCACCAGATAGGTGCTGTGGCTCAGTGGTAGAGCATCTACTTGGCATGCAGAAAGTTTCAGGTTCAATCCCCGGCATCTCCAGTTCAAGGGACTAGGCAAGTAGGTGACGTGAAAGACTTCAGCTTGATACCCTGGAGAGCCACTGCCGGCCTGAGTAGACAATACTGACTTTGATGGAACAAGGGTCTGATTCATTATAAGGCAGATTTGTGTGTTCATGTTATTTTGACTGCTTATGGCTGCAGCAGCTTCAAAGCTGCTATTGGAGTAGACTATTGGATAGCTTTCTCTCCCCACATTCACCTTGAAGCAATAGTATCCATATTCTGGATGGCTGGACAAGGGTCCTTGTATTCTCTCATCTTCTGTTATAGGGTTGCTGTCCACTGACGGATGGATTGTGCTACTGATCTGTTTTAACCAAGATTTCATAAAACTGCAAATCCTCAACATGCTTTATAATGCATTGCTTTTCATTGCAAGCATACAATTACATATTAAAAACTTGAGAGAGTGCTTAAATCCTAAGGCAAGCTGGTATGGAAATGTAGACGAAAATTGTGGGTAACCATGTTGAGCTATCAGGGGGGAAATTCAAAAGCAACTGCATTTGCATACTAATAATATTTTCATACAAATAGCATCAATTTCATAGCATCATTATAATCTAATTCCAAACCAGCCCATAGAGTGTGGATCAAAAAATCTGCAGAGGGGAGGCAGGAACTGGCAGACTGGATTTCTTTGTGAACTTGAAGGAAGTGCCAGGTTTGCAGAAAAATCTGAAATCTTATAGTGGGAGATTAAAACTCCTCAAAATAATAAAAAACAACAGCCATAGCATTAATGGAAAAATGCCCACTGACCGGTCAGTGGCCATTTAGGGGGCTGATGGGCAACTGCATCAAGGCCTTCCAAGCAAAGTCATGGGAGAAGAGCAGAGGTGGAGAGGGAGACCTAATAGTCTTGGAACCCCCCTCCCCTAGTAAAAGAATTCTGCCTGAGGCAAGGATCCTTTAAGGGATTTGGATGGTCATAGAATCATAGAGTTGGAAGGGACCAACACGGTCATCCAGTCCAGCCCCCTGCACATTGCAGGAAATTCCAAACTACCTTCCCCCCCCCAACACCCCCAGTGACCCATACTCCATGCCCAGAAGATGGCCAAAGTGCCCTCCCTCTCATGATCTGCCTAGGGTCATAGAATCAGCATTGCTGACAGATGGCCATCTAGCCTCTGCTTAAAAACCTCCAGGGAAGGAGAGCTCACCACCTCCCCAGGAAGCCTGTTCCACTGAGGAACCGCTCTGTTAGAAAATTCTTCCTAATGTCTAGACAGAAACTCTTTTAATTTCAACCTAGAAACCTCCCAGAGGCAATATATCTTTGTAACATGAATGGGTTTTCATTAAGGGGGGGGGAACAGTCCACAGTACACAGGCAGCAGTCTTTTATGCCCCTACTACTCACTGGGGGCTTCCTACAACAATGGCCGTTCCCTTGAACCCAGTTCCGCAACACCTGCTGGTCTCTGCTGAAGCCCACTTGCTGCCTCTTCCCTTTGTTAAGTGCGGCCTGCCAGGGCTAGTAGCACCTGGCAATCTTCCTGGAGCTCTTAACTCTTTATTTGGAAGGCTGAATGGCTAAAAGGAGGAAGTAATCCTGTAGCTACTTATAGCTATGGAAACTAGCTGCCAACGTGCTGGTTGCCAGAGTAAGGGTCACCTGACCATACCATACCCAATCTTCCATAATGGCACATTACCGGGGCCATGCCTCGCGGTGACTAACAACCCATACAGCTTGCCTGCTCCCAGAAGGCAGTGCAGGCAGGCCTAGCACATGATTTTTGCAACTTGGCCGGACTTCCCAGGTAGAAGCTGCCAGACTAGGGCTGTGGCTCAGTGGTAGAGCCTCTGCTTGGCATGCCGGTTCAATCCCCGGCATCTCCAGTTAAAGGGGACTAGGCAAGTAGGTGATGTGAAAGACCTCTGCCTGAGACCCTGGAGAGCCGCTGCCAGTCTGAGTAGACAATACTGACTTTGATGGACCAAGGGTCTGATTCAGTAGAAGGCATTCATCTGTTCATGGGTGGGGGGAAAGCTAAAGGCAGGTTGGCTGGAGGGTGGAAGGAGAGAAGGAAGCAGGAAAGGGAGAGTGGCTATGGGGGCTGCCGGAGGAGGGAAAGAGGAAATCACGGGAGAGGGGATACAGGGAGGAATGAGATGCCCCCTGCAGGTCCCCCACTGTGTGTGTGTAAAGTCATGTGTGTGTAAAGTGCTGTAAAGCCGCAGCCGACTTATGGCAACCCAGTAGGGGTTTTCAAGGCAAGAGATGTTCAGAGGTGGTTTGCATAGCGACCCTGGTATTCCATAAGAACATAAGAAAAGCCCTGCTGGATCAGACCAAGGCCCATCAAGTCCAGCAGTCTGTTCACACAGTGGCCAACCAGGTGCCTTTAGGAAGCCACAAACAAGACGACTGCAGCAGCACCATCCTGCCTGTGTTCCACCGCACCCAAAATAATAGGCATGCTCCTCTGATACTAGAGAGAATAGATATGCAGCATGACTAGTATCCATTTTAACTAATAGCCATGAATACCCCTCTCCTCCATGAATATGTCCACTCCCCTCTTAAAGCCCTCCAAGCTGGCAGCCATCACCACATTCTGGGGCAGGGAGTTCCACAATTTAACTATGCGTTGTGTGAAAAAATACTTCATCTGTTTTGAATCTCTCATCCTCCAGCTTTAGCAGATGACCCCATGTTCTAGTATTATGGGAGAGGGAGAAAAACTTCTCCCCGTCCTCTCCAAACCATGCATAATTTTATAGACCTCTATCATGTCTCCCCTTAGCCGCCTTCTTTCCAAGCTAAACAGCCCTAAGCGTCCTAACCGCTCCCCATAGGACAGTTGCTCTAGTCCCCTAATCATTTTGGTTGCTCTTTTCTGCACCTTCTCAAGCTCTGTAATATTCTTTTTTAGGTGTGGTGACCAGAACTGTACACAGTATTCCAAGTGTGGTCTCACCATAGATTTGTACAAGGGCAGTATGATATCAGCAGTTTTATTTTCTATTACTCGTCTAATTATGGCCAGCATAGAATTTGCCTTTTTTACAGCATTCCTCGGTAGTCTCCCATCCAAGTACTAACTAGGGCTGACCCTGCTTGGCTTCTGAAATCTGACAAAATCAGGCTAGCCTGGGCCATCCAGGTCAGGGCTCCCAGTTGTCATACCATATTTTAAAAGGCAAAAACAATTTTTTTTCCTGTCTCAGTAGCTCTTGGTGCAGCTGGAAATCTGTTTGGCACCTAGCACCATCTAATCTAATTTGGTCTGCCTAACGCTTCCTGCTTTCCTTCTCAAGACTGTGATGAACGGCATGTCATGGGTGCGTTCTGTCATCCCCAGAAACATCTTTCCCCCACCTACCACCCACCAGTTTTGTTTGTTTGTTTTTGATTCTTTGACATACAACCAGAAAAAGCGTTCCGGGGAAATCAGAACCTCGCTCTGTGCTTTCTGACTGCAAATGCCCCCGTCCAAAGCCCAAAATCCACATGATGAGGCTGGAGAAAAAAGATGATGACCTGACAGTTATTGCATCCGTCAAAATAAAGCAAACGTCATATGAAGGCTAAAAAAAACCCCTCAGCTTAAAAAAACAGAAATGTATATGAGGAAGCCCAAAGAAATATCAAGATGCCTTAATGAAGAATTTTTGAATTACAAATGCTGGCAGAATCTAATTAATTAGAGATCATATACTTCTAATTCTTCACTGACATTTTGGTACCGTTTTCCAAGTACAATCTAATGCATATGTAGCCTTGCGAGAAATGTGGCAGATAAACGGTTACATAAAATGTGAAAATCAACCTTATGGCACAACTAAGTCATTAAGCGGAGACGGCATCATGGTATATCTCAGTCTTGTCAGATCTCGAAAGCTAAGCAGGGTCTGGAACTTGGAAGGGAGACCACCAAGGAAGAATCTGCAGAGGAAGGCCATGGCAAACCACCTCTGCTTCTCACTTGCCTTGAAAGCCCCTAACTGGGGTCGCCGTAAGTCGGCTGCCACTTCATGGCACTTTACACACACACACACACACACACGCAAGAGTAAGAAAATAAACAGTGCTAAATTGCCCCTTTCAGACCAACCAGCAAAACCGATCGTCTGACTTAAGACTCATTTCATGCCACCATATTTCAGTAAATTGAATGGGGGGGGGGGGGGACAGCATCACACAAGGGCTTGTGGATCACCTGCCCTCCTAGCTCTGCTGAAGCACCTCCGATAGTAGCTTCAGGCTGGACTGAAGTGTTTGGAGTTCTGTTGTACTTGGTCGTCTCTTTGTCAACTATCATCCTCAGCACAATAGCAGCGACTCAAGAGAAAATCAGCAACCCAAATCATATCCTCAAAAGGGAATATTCCTCTTTGCATATTTCTTCTTCTTCTAGTGGGGTGCCGAGCGGCCACAATTCTCTGCAGACAAATAATCTGCCATGACAAAGCAGCCAGATAATTCTGTTTGACAAATCTAAAGAAAACAAATGTCACACTTCCAAGATGCTGCTTTCCCCATGTGATTCTAAACTGCCGGGTATTAACATAAGAAGCGCTTTGTGCCGTACTCCAATCTTAAGTGTGTTTGAGGCAAGTTAAATCCAGATCTTAAAGCCATAAACTCCAAAAAAGCATCTCTCCAGTCTTGAATCCCTCTTCCCTGGAGTAATAAGATGAATCCAAAGCACAGTCTGTGTAATCCCTTTTATTTCATTTTTTTTTTTTTACAAATGGATTGTTAAAACCATTGTCCATCTGCTCATGGAACAGCATGCCGAAAACTAAACTATTTATTCTTCTCTCTACTTTTAACAGAATGTTAAAAACCATGCAGCCGTTGCCTAGAAGCACACTGAATTAGTATCATGGCCTGGTACCAGCCTACATCTACATCCAGAGGCGAGAGCAGCTAGAAATAAAAGCATTTCCGAGAGTCACAGTTTTATCATCTGCTGGCTTCTATGAACACACTGGTCACATAATAGAAAAATATATGCTTAAAAAAGGAATTTGTGTTTGTTTAAAAAAGAGAAAGCTGACTGTTTTCACATTTAGCAGACTGGAGATAACTTGGGATTGTCTTGTAGAGCTCAAGGAGACCTTAAGGATGCCAACTGACTGTATTGGCACCTTATACATACCTAACTTTCTCTAGATTGGCTGCCTCTCTTCCCTGTGTTTTTTAATGGCAAGCGGGCTTCCACAAAACACAGTGGAGGAAAAAACTTACACATGCTTACGTCTATGAAAGAAACGGGCGTACCGAGTCCTGACAGATTCTTTGCAAGCACGCGTCTTCCCCAGCAGCAGACTCCTGGGTTAGCCCTTTCCCAAATTACCTTTTCAGCCACGACACTGACTTGGAAAGACATAACACGAGAGGCAGGGCTCCAGGGGCAAATGGTATTCATCTCTGAGCCACAGGTGATGCGAAAGCAAATGGAGTCACCACTCATTTGCTTCTGCTCTGCCACCATCTCTGATCTCTGAATGTAAACAGAGATGGGGTTCCAGTGGGATGAAGGGAGACCCTCACGGGCAATTGTGCCATTTCATTTTCAACCATCCTCCATCCCCAAGCAGTTTTCTGAACAGCTCCATGTTCTAAACAACAGTCCTAGGCTGCCATCTGCTGGTCATCAATTAGTACCATTCCCTGTAAAATTGTGCTCCATAATAATGGCTTTCTTGCAGCTCTGGTTACAGAAGATCTCAGGAAAAAAAAAACCTAGGCAATTAATACCCCCCTAGGTGTCAAAAACCAAGATGAGAGGCCTGACCAGAAGGTGTCAGTCTTTCTAAAAATTGGCCTATGTCAGAAAAAAAGCATGTATTTTCATTTACAGGTGTCCTTTCAAGATGTGTCTCTCCACTATCCCTTCTGGAAGGCACAATCAGCTCCCCCTGCTTGTTTTCTTAGTTCAGCTTGTACTTGCCAATGAACATCATTTAAAAGTATGCAGAAAGCCGAAAACCACTTGTTTTGCTTGACTGCTGTTTTTTTTTAAAGGCAAGTGTAAAACATCACAAACATTTAATTGAGAAATATGTTTCACATGGGCTTTTTCAGAGCTGCTTTTCTCACGCTGCCAAGGTAGGCATCATAGATGATGTTCAGGAAGTTGTCATCGTTCTGAAACAAAACAAAAGGCCCAAATTCACGTCATTGGTTAACCGGGGGGGGGGGGGGGACCATGGTAAGACTGCACAGCTTTTTAATACTTTGCTATATATGGCTCTCTTAATCCACTAGAGCTAGTGAAGCTTCTGGTCTGAGGGCCTGATTCAAACAGCTGCTCACCTGTGAAGCCCACTAACTGGTTTGGGGCATGTCTGCCATCCCAGCTTATTTCAAAAGAATTTTTGCAAGACAAAAATGCAATTCTGAGATTTTGAGGAAGGACAGGAAGCAACAAACAAAACAAGAATGCTGGTGGAGTAAAGTTGCTAACTTATAGCGACCTCATAGGGTTTTCAAGGCAGAAGAAAACAGAGGTTGCCTGCCTGAACTTCCTTAGTGGTCTCCCATCCAAGTACTAACCAGAGTGAACCATGCTTAACCTCTGAGGTCTGACAAGATTGGGCAAGCCTGGCCCATCCCGGTCAGGTGAACAAGAATGCTATCCTAGGCAAAACTAGGTAACTGCAAGCTGAATTCCCACTGCTATGACATCAAACGAGCAGCATGAACAAAGATTTGAGCATCAATCAACAAATTCCAAACTTAAGCTTCTGAGAGAGACTGGACAAAGAAAGGGGGATTTCACCTGTTCAGATCCCACTCCCATAATGTGGTAGGCCCTGGCAACAAACCAAACAGCTGAGGAGTTTTATGGCATGATGGCACATTCTCAAGAATAAAATGACAACATGGTTATCATGGGAGGAGTAGCTGTCAATTTCCTGCATTGTGCAGGGGGTTGGACTAGATGACCCTGGTGGTCCCTTCCAACTCTATAATCCTATGAAAGCTTATTCACATGTTTTTACAACAGAGAAAGAGGCCCAGGGGCTAATGTAGCATAGGAAGAGCCCTGTTAGATCAGACCATTGGTCCATGTATTCCAGCATCCTGTTTCACACACCAGCCAACCACCTACCCTAGAGGGCCAACAAACAGGGTGTAGAGGCCAAGGCCCTTCCCTGATTCTATCTCCTAGCATTAGTATTCAGAAGTTATCTCCCTTTGAATCTGGAAGGTCCCTTTAGACACCATGGCCTGTAGCAGTATGAAGACATACCTTTGTTGTTGTTTTTTTAAAGTACACTCATGGGCTATTGGTAGACATTCATGCACACTGGAATACGCTTACTGGAGACATTTCATTCTGAATTTCTCTTCAGTTTCATCCTTCAGGTTTTCAGATGCATGTATAAGTATTTATTTAACTTTAAATTTGACCCCATTTTTCTCCCCAATGGGGACCCAAAATGGCTTACAACATCCTCCCCCGCCTCTTTATTTTATCCTTGCAACAACCCTGTGAGTGGTGAACCTGTGAGAGTCAAAATGGTGTCGTGGTCACAGTGTCAGATTAGGATTTGGGAGACTCAGGTTCGAATCCCCTGTCTGCAACGGAAACTTGTTGGGTGACTTTGGCCCAATCGAACCCATTCAACCTAACCTTCCACACAGGGTTGTCGTGAGGGCAAAATGGAGAAGATGGAAGTGTTGTAAGCTACTTTGGGTCCTCACTGGGGAGAAAAGCAGGGTATAAATCAAGGGTGGGGAATGTCAGGCCAGGGGGCCATTTAAGGCCCACAAAATCATTTTGTCTGGCCCTTTGTGGATCCTGCCAGAACTCTAGCTCAGAAGGATCTAAGACTGGTGATCTGCCCCCTCCCCTGGACAGGAAAAGCCTCTATTCAAGGCTGATGTGGGTTTGCTTTGCTGAGAAAAGGAACATTTTTTCCCCCTTGCAGAAGAGCCGTTAGCTATGGAGCTGCTAGGACTGCCCAAGAGACTGTGTTAACCCTTTCCCATCCAGGCCATGGAGAAATGTATTCCCTCTACTACAAAAGGGCTGGGCTTAATGTTATTTTAATGTTTCGTATGGTGGATTGTGATGGCCTTCGGCCGCAGACAATAAACTTTATCACTACTACAAAAGGGCTGTGGGCGGAAGTGGCATTAAAGGGGACAGGGCCAGAATGCGTGTGTGTGTGGGGGTGAGTTCTTAGCCAGTGTGTCCTCATTTCATCGCTGCAGGCGGAGATAGCAGGAGCCGGCTGTAGAATCTGGCCCCGACCATGCAGAGGAGCAACTCTAGCGTGCGGCAGGACGGCTAAGCCCGGCTGGTGCAACAGACCCTCCTGTGCCACCAGGTGGGCGAGTGCGCCACCGGTTGGATGCCCGCTCGTGCCGGGCAGGTTCCTGCTTGGGGCTTGGTTGGCTAATTTTTAAATTGATAATTTTGTATGGCCCACCAATGATGTTATAAATATCCAAATTGGCCTTGGTGGAAAAAGGTTCCCCATCCCTGATATAAATGAAGTAAATAAATAAACAATAGATTAGTCTGATTGTGCTTGACTGGCCCAAGGTCACCCAGCGAGCTTCCACGGCAGATTGGGAATTCAAACATGGTTGACTAGATCCCAGTCCACTATACAACACTTACTCTCAATTATCAGATGCCACAAGCAAGAAAGAACACAGGCAGAAGAGAAATGTTAGTGATCATTTTACCTGGATCAGATGTAGCAATGTCTCCTGCAGCTGTAGCTTTGTCAGTAGAGTGTTGCTTGCAACAGATGGTTCCGAGTTTTGCATAGGCAAGAGGAGGTTATTTGAAGTGGAGGCTGCTTCTTGGTTCCCAATGGGCAGCCACCCGCTTTCACTTGGTTTTGGGGGTGCCGGGGCTGACTGGGTAAACACCATTGGGGACATCAGGAGCGACGGCGTCACGGTAGCAGGAATGCGCTGGGGTGAGATGACCTGCTTGCACACAAGGGAACCGACACTACAATTAATTACCACATATATTCAACTGGACCACACACACACATGCAAAGAAATCCTAGATTGCTTTAGATTGACTTTTCAAAATAATAAAAGGGTGGAACTAACATTGCACAAATTGTTGAAACTGAGCAGAAGCTGAGCAACTAAGGCTATAAATTTTTACATGAAGATCTATATTGCAAACACTTCAGAAGTAGCAGTTATACACTTTTCATTAATTAATTACAAATTAAAGAATCCAAGTATATAGAACAAAGTCAATATTTATGACACATATCCGTTCAATATATCAGTCAACAAGACAACAACATATAATGTCTCATATGCATAAGTGATTCTTCACATAAGTGCTTCACATACGTGCAACTGACAACAAAGTAAGCAACAAGGTGCGACAAGTATGTGTCCATTATAGAAATCTTCATTAATATTCTTACTTTCTCTTTACAGGAATCCGGCAAGTCCTGTTTCAGCACAGTATCTTCCCCAGAAGACAAGCATGGACCTCTTGTAGAAAAATGATCATTCATATATGGTTCTATTCATACATGGCTATACCATCAGTTCATTAATCCATCTACCTGGGATGCAGATTCCCCCTACCTGCCGCAGACACACCCCCCCCCGGTCATTCCCCTAACCCCCAAGAGAAGCATTACATGGAGATCAGTGGGCTGCAGTAGCTGGAGGTAGGAAAGTCCCACTCTGCCACTGGATAATTTAGCCTGGATCCAACCCATGGGGTAGAAAGCAGCCAACTTCCCTGACAGAAAAAGCAGACTCCTTCCCACAAGGCAGACACCAGGAAAGGGCTGGCACAGTCCTGAAGACAGCAAGGACTCTTTCGGTGCTCAGGAACTGAATCAGCTGGAGAAGAGTTCATTCCGGAGGGCCAAATCATCTGGAGATTGGCTGGATATATTCATGCAAGGGCACTGGGGGGGGGGCAGAATCCAGGGGAAACTGAGCTGGAAGTAGGGTTATGGCAGTGTACATCCAGGCCAGGGAGAGAGTACTTCACCTGGTGGCTCTGGGCTGTGGCAAAAGACCCAGAGAAGGCCGGATAACAGAACTGCTGAGAGCCAGCATGGTGTAGTGGTTAAGAGCGGTGGTTTGGACCGGTGGAGTCTGATCTGGAGAACCAGGTTTGATTCCCCACTCTTCCACACGAGCGGCGGAGACTAATCTGGTGAACTAGATTTATTTCCCCACTCCTACATACGAAGGCAGCTGGGTGACCTTGGGCCAGTCACAGTTCTCTTAGAGCTCTCTCAGCCCCACCTACCTCACAGGGTGTCTGGTGTGGGGAGGGGAAGGGAAGGTGATTGTAAGCCGGTTTGAGTCTCCCTTAAGTGGCAGAGAAAGTCGGCATATAAAAACCAACTCTTCTTCTCTCACTGAAGCCAAGCCCTCTTTCCCCTAAAAACAGGGGAGCACCAAGCAACTCCTGCAACAGGATGGCGTCAAATAGCTGTTTTGAGTGGCAGCCTCATGTTTAGGGTAAGGCATGGCATTGCCCTGAGTTCAACAGAAGATGCACTGCTGTCTCTTTGGTTTAACACTGTTCATACAGCAAATGTGCTCAAAATGAGAATTAATTTTAGGGGTGTTTTTTGTTTCGTTTTGTTTTAAAATTAAGCCACTGAATCTGAGAAGTCTGGGAAAAAACCAGCATTTTTTAGGGCTTAACGAGATGTGACGACGGCAGTCCTGTGTGCCAAAAACTGGGCTGCCTGCTGAAGCCTGGACAGGGAAACGCTGCCAGTTGTGGCTTCTCCTGTCTCTCTGCAGCATTGCGATCTGGCAGCAGGGAAGAGCCAAAGCACAAGAGCCAAAGAGCAGCGGCCGAGCCGTGGGGTGGAACTTCACATATTGATCTGAACTAAGCAGCCAGCCATCAGCAGAGCTGGCAGGTTTGGACTGGGGAGAAAATCTGCCCAAGCGTGAAAAGCTCTTCTCGGGCCATGAACCCAGCTGCAACTGTGATCTTCTTAGACAGGGATGTGTGTGTGCGCTCCGTCCTGCAAATGTTAAAATGCTGTGCTGAGGCAACCAGAATTCAGTGTTACAAAAGCCTATATAACACCACACCAAGCTAAGATTGTTCTATGAGGAAAGGTTGAAGGAGCTGGGTATGTTTAGCCTGAAGAGGAGAAGACTGAGAGGGGATATGATAACCATCTTCAAGTACTTGAAGGGCTGTCATACAGAGGAGGGTGCCGAGTTGTTTTCTGTTGCCCCAGAAGGTCGGACCAGAACCAACAGGTTGAAATTAAATCAAAAGTTTCCATCTAGACATTAGGAAGAATTTTCTAACAGTTAGAGAGGTTCCTCAGTGGACAGGCTTCCTTGGGAGGTGGTGAGCGCTCCTTCCCTGGAGGTTTTTAAGCAGAGGCTAGATGGCCATCTGTCAGCAATGCTGATTCTATGACCTTAGGCAGTTTATGAGAGGGAGGGCATCTTGGCCATCTTCTGGGCTTGGAGTAGGGGTCACTGGGTGTTTGTGTGGGAGGCAGTTGTGAATATCCTGCATTGTGCAGGGGGTTGGACTAGATGACCCTGGTGGTCCCTTCCAACTCTATGATTCTTACCTTGTGTTTTTTGGGGGTACTATTTTGTTAGCCATCAGGAGTGGAATAAACTATGCAAGGCACTCAAGTCTCATCCTCAACCAAGTATTTGAGAAGAAATTTCTGTAGGCCTGCCTACACACTTGCAAGGATATATATATATATATGAAGGGTCCCCAGGATGGTGCCCATGGGTCCCATGGCACCTGCAACACCTTTCCTGGCCCCCAGATGTTTTGAGAAAGTAGGTGGGGCCAGGCAGCACTTCTGCTCAGCAAGGCTTCTGCTTGGCCACTGGAGATCTGATTGGCTTTGTAAATTTTTTAAAACATTGCTTTGGCACCAGCTGCCACTGCAGCTGTGTATAAGCAAGAAAACTGGTTCTGATTCCTGCGGCAGCCATTTAGTGGTTGCTCCCCCCACCCTGAGTCAGAATCCCTGCAGGCTCAAAAAGGCCGGGGAGCCCTGATATATATATCTTCTCAGCCATAAGAACAAGAAATATGCTGTTTTTAAAGGAAGCTGGAAATACCTGGAAACCAAATTCTGCGTTATTATATTCTGACTCATGGCATGTATAGTCCTGCTTTCATACTGATTTAACACTAATTCATACCAATTCAAGAAGTTTATTCTAAGTTAAAAAGGTAAAAAAGGGTAAAGACCCCCTGTGCAAGCACCGGGTCATTCCTGACCCATGGGGTGATGTCACATCCCGACGTTTACTGGGCAGACTTTGTTTACACGGTGGTTTGCCAGTGCCTTCCCCAGTCATCTTCCCTTTACCCCCAGCCAAGCTGGGTGCTCATTTTACCGACCTTGGAAGGATGGAAGGCTGAGTCAACCTTGAGCCGGCTACCTGAAACCAACTTCCTTCGGGATCCAATTCAGGTCATGAGCAGAGCTTGGACTGCAGTCTTGTAGCTTACCACTCTGTGCCACAGGGCTCCTTTATTTATTTATTCATTCTAAATTACATATCCTTATTTCAAAATACTCATATGTGATGCTATTAATCAGTGGTGAAAAGAAAACATTTTTTACTCTGTAAATTTACTCTGGGCAACTTAATTATAGTGTTCATTCCAGGCAGAGCGTCCTTTCCAGGCCAAGGGATCCACTCTCCGTACCCTAACATTTCCCCTTTAGTTCTTCCATGAGACATGTTTAGAGAAGCAAATATCTGCCCAGGAATAACACACCGAGGATTGAAGTGGGGCTCGTGCTATGCATAAGAGCAAGGTTGCTGCACTAATGCACTCAGCCACAGAGTCCAAGCCTGCGCTCTTCCAAGTTTAATTAAATGAACCAAGGCCAAAGGTGCATTAAAGATCCAAGCTGCTGAATCTACCTGGCACTGATCCACATTTGTTAAGCGGTACAATTTATTAGAGGGCATTAATTCACTTTACTGAAGGCCAGAGTAAACTGCACGCAGCCTGCAAATATTACAGTTGGGCAGCCGCCATGCCTGATGAACCGCCGCCCGTTCTGGGAGCAGGCTGTCTATGACTACATCACAGCAGCCGAAGATTGAAGAGCACGCTTCAGTCTCTGCAGGGTGGGAAGACCCACCTCTTTCACCTACAGTTGATCCTTCCAGCCTGTGGACATGCTGCACATTGGAATGAAGCAAGGCTGGCATATAGAGCCTGGGAGACCATCTATCTATGATGGTGGAAGAGGAGGAGGAGGAGGATGAGTTGTTGGTTTTTATATGCCAACTTTCTCTACCACTTGAGAATCAAACCGGCTTACAATCACCTCCCCTTCCCCTCCCCACAACAGCCTGAATCAGGTCCTTGGTCCACAAAAGTCAGTACTGTCTACTCAGACTGGCAGTGGCTTTCCAGGGTCACAGGCAACCACCTATCGCTTGGTCCTTTTTACCTGGAGATGCTGGGGATTGAACCTGGGACATCCTGGGTGCCAAGCAGACCACTGAGCCACGGCCCCTCCCCTAAACCATACATGGCTTGGATCCCAAGAGCTGCTTATGTAAGTGCTACAGAGGCCTCTGAAGGTCACACACCTTCAGAGAACAAGGTTCAGCAGCTCCTTGTGCTTGTCTTCAAAGTGAGGCAAACATTACAACCATGAATTATTCCCTGGCTCAGACTGTACATGTGAGTCAGAGGGAAATTTCTCCCCCCTCTTTCCTCCTTATCGCCTCTCCAGCTCACTTGCTCAGAGGAAGCACAAATAGGTAGGCTAGCCAAGTGGCTGGAAGGAGGAAATATTCCCCCTCCCTCTTTCTTCTGTGTCCTTCTCTTAGACTTCCCAAATTTACAGCATCAAGACACCTGGTACACTTTGAAAAATATAGCAACCCAAGATGCTCGACACGTAATACCAGGAGTTGTGGGAACTACATTTCCTAGAATGCACCAGTGACTTATCTGAGGCAAGAGGGAGGAAGAGGGAATCTTCAGAAGCAGCAGCAGGCAAGTGAGGTGGGGGCAGTTGGAACCCTATGATGTTTCCCATGGTGTGACGGGGTTCTGAGCAGTCCAACTGTTCAGAATCAGGCTTGGAATAACCCAACTACATAGACAATATGCACCTCTGATTCCCCCAACCATGAGGCCTGGCATTCCAGGAGATGCACAAGGCTGCAATGGAAAGGCAGGCAGTAATTATCTGGATTCAAACCAGATTGCTCTGAACTCCCTGGGGGAGAGAGGCAGAATTAAAATAGCTCTGATGGTGACAATGATGGATACGAGTATAAAAAAGTCTCCTTATCCTAACTGAATCCCACCCCTAACTGAATCCCACCCCTGCAATTAGGGTTGCCCAGGTTCCTCTTGGCCACCGGTGGGAGGTTTTTGGGGCGGAGCCTGATGAGGGAGGGGTTTGGAAAGGGGAAAGACTTCAATGCCATAGACTCCAATTACCAAAGCGGCCATTTTTTCCAGGTGAACTGATCTCTATCGGCTGGAGATCAGTTGTAATAGCAGGAGATCTCCAGCTAGTACCTGGAGGTTGGAAACCCTACCTGCAATTCATCCCCGCCCCCCAGATCCTTCCACCACCCCTCTGCCTAAATTTATCCGGTGGGGGAGCAGCAAAGCCCCCAGCTCTAAACACTGCTGCAGTAGAGCGTGAGGTGCAAGCACAGGGAAATGTGGCTCTCTGGGGCGCTGGAGTCCACAGGGCAAGCTCTAGCGTGAAGTGTCTGGCCAGGATTTGCAGTGCAGATAGGTGCCTTGGCTAGCATGGGATGGGGCGACATTTTCCAGCTGGGGGATTTTGAGGTCCCCCAACCTGATCATCATCAGTAATATTGCAAACCCCTGACGAACCTGCTTCCTGACAACCTTGCTGAGGCTCAACTGGTCTGATCCTAGTCAGCGGCTCAATGGGAAGACCACCAAAGAACCCTACATAGCACAACCTCCATGGTTATAAATTATAAATGTGTATTCAGACATACACTGGAGATTTCAGTGTTTCTTTTCAGCGACCCAGTCATGAAAAGCACTTAGTGAAAACTGAAATTTTGCCTTAGCAGATCCCCCCCCCCCGTTTTGATTTCTGTCTTCCTTTTCTATTCCCCTTGCTCGAGCTGCATTTTGCATCTTCCTTTGCAATCACCTGCCTGTATCTGCAGGTTGAGCCCCTAAAATATTTGTGCGAGGCTGCCAGGTCTGAAACAGACTGCCAGGGTCTGCTCTTTTGGATTGCCTGTGAGTCCTGCCTTTTTGCTGGGTAGATCCAAGCACAACCATGTTCCGCTTTCGCTAATTGCTTTGGCAACAAGAATTTCCTCTCCACTGAGCCTCACGCAGCAGATTAGAACACTTGGGCCATATGGAGATGTATTCCGAGCCAATTTGAAATTAGGCCTGTAATGTGTCGTGTTTATTGCCAAGGAAGAGCAAACTGCAGATTCCACTTACAAAGGAACTTATGACAAGTCCTTTAAATATACGTTAGCGCAGTGCCTCCCTCAGTACTCAAGATATTGTCTAGGAGGCAGACCACGTCTGGCAGACCTTGGAAAAATTGCTCGCTTGTCCTTGTTTAGTTGGTGGGAGCAGATGCAGCATCAAAAGATAAACAATGAAAGGGAACAGACTTTTGGATGGGTTTATTGTCAAGACTTGCTTTGGTTCGGTTTGCCCGAGCATCTATGAAAGTGACTGAGCCAAATCTATTTGACTGAAATGTTTGTTCTTAGCTAGGTCGGCAAGGAAGTCGTTAGCTGCCTGGAAGAACACTGTAGTACAATGTCGGAACAATGCCCGTCTTACCGACTTCACAAAGGTATATAATTTTTATTTATTTTTTATATTTATACCCTGCTTTTCTCCCCAGTGGAGACCCAAAGCGGCTTACAATATCATTTCCTCTACTTCATCCTCACAACAACCACCCTGTGAGATAGTTTATGCTGAGAGGGAGTGATGGGCTCAAAGTCACGCTGAAAGCTACCACACCAGAGTGGGGATTCAAACCTGGGCCTCCCAGATCCTGGTGTGGCACTCTGACAACTACTCCATGGTGGCTGATGTGCACAAATGAAGTAGCTGAAGTTCAGATTTCATAGAATCATAGAGTTGGAGGGGACCACCAGGGTCATCTAGTCCAACCCCCTGCACAATGCCGGAAATTCACAACTATCTCCCCCCCAGTGACCCCTACTCCATGCCCAGAAGATGGCCAAGATGCCCTCCCCCTCATGAACTGCCTAAGGTCATAGAATCAGCATTGCTGACAGATGGCCATCTAGTCTCTGCTTAAAAACCTCCAGGGAAGGAGCACTTACCACCTCCCAAAGAAACCTGTTCCACTGAGGAACTGCTCTAACTGCTAGAAAATTCTTCCTAATGTCTAGACGAAATCTCTTTTGATTTAATTTCAACCCGTTGATTCTGGTCCGACCTTCTAGGGCAACAGAAAACAACTCGGCATCCTTCTCTCTATGACAGCCCTTCAAGTACTTGAAGATGGTCATCATATCCCCTCTCAGTCTTCTCCTCTTCAGGCTAAACATACCCAGCTCCTTCAACCTTTCCTCATACGACTTGGTCTCCAGACCCGTCACCATCTTTGTTGACCTCTTCTGGACCCATTCCAGCTTGTCTACATCTTTCTGAAATTGTGGTGCCCAAAAACTGAACAATTTGATGAGCTTGGACTCAGAAGTTCTCCAGTTCAGAACTAATTAGCTAATGACCAACGACTTAATTACACATTCAACACAATGGAGCTGACTGAGCAACGGCTGACACTGCGTACATGTCATATTTCTAAATAAGTAGTGCAGGAGTCAGTGATTGTGGAAAGCACAGGATGCAGAGAAGTGTACACAGGAACAGAGTGGAGTGGAATGTAGATATCTGCAATTTGTATTTGCAATGAGGAATGGTGGTGGGGGAATGAATGAGGGTACCAAGTGGAAAAGAAGATGTGGGTGGCATGAAGCAAAAACAATTTTGGCAAATGAAAGGATTTTGAAAGGCAAGCAGTAGTATGAGCGGAGAGAGCTTAGATAGTGGGGAGTTTGGAGTTTCAGGGGGGTGCTGAGTCTGGGGAGGAGGGATCTAGTCCCTGGGAGCAACACTGGAGCTGGTGAAGGCAAATGAGGAAGCAAGACATTCAAAGATGGCCCATGGAGGCTGGAGGACCACGGGCATCAGCTACTGATTCCAGCGTAGTGTAGTGGTTAAGAGTGGTGGTTTGAAGTGGTGGACTCTAATCTGGAGAACCGGGTTTGATTCCCCACTCCTCCGTATGAGCAGCAGAGGCTAATCTGGTGAACTGGACTGGTTTCCCCACTCCTCCACGTGAAGCCAGCTGGGTGACCTTGGGCTAGTCACAGCTCTTTTAGAGCTCTTTCAGCCCCACCTACCTCACAGGGTGTCTGTTGTGGGGAGGGGAAGGGAAGGCGATTGTAAACTGGTTGATTCTTCCTTAAGTGGTAAAGAAAGCCAGCATATAAAAACCAACAACTCTTCTTCTTTTTCCTACTACAAGAGTTTCTACTACTGCCACCATCAAAACGGGTGGCTTTCCAATGGCAAAGTTGGAGTGTGACCTCCGGGGCATCTTCTTGGTGGGGAACTGAACTGCTGATCCAGTTGAGTTTGACACCCTTGCTTCAGTGTCACACTTCAAGCACAACCAAGAAATGGAACTCTTGGCAGGCCTGTAGAGAGAGGTGCTGACTCAGTTAATAGAGGTGCCCATGCAGTTCCTACAGGACAGGTGGGAATCAGCAGGATTGCTAGAGAGGTCAAAGCCTATAAGACCCCCTGGGTCACCAGAGGCAACTCCTTCCTTTCCCCCACAGAAGTCAATGGAAGTCATTGAGGAGAATAAAAGGTTATATCCTCTGCCCCCAGGTACACCCTTCAATTCCCCCCCCCTGGAATAAGCGAGTGGCTCCCATTGAGTTTCTACGGGGGAAAGTGTGGCGCTTGAACACATGAAGCTGCCTCATACTGAATCAGACCCTTGGTCCATCAAAGTCAATATTGTCTACTCAGACTGGCAGTGGCTCTCCAGGGTCTCAGGCGGAGGTCTTTAACATCACCTACTTGCCTAGTCCCCTTTAACTGGAGATGCCGGGGATTGAACCTGGGACCTTCTGCATGCCAAGCAGATGCTCTAACACTGAGCCATGGCCACTTGGGGACAGTTCTGTGACAGGGATAAACCCTGGGGCCACGGGCAGCCCAACCTCCACTGAGTGGAACCCTCATGGGGTGAAATGTGCATCTGAGCAGAACACAGACGGATCTCCTGTGCCCCCCAAGGGATCTTTTCAATATGTGGGCCCCCCTCTCTGTCATACTGATGGGCGTTTTGCTAGTTATGTAATAAACACAGTTTCTTTGTATGTAAAAGCTTTGCTGTCCACGCCATGGATAACCAGCAATCTTATTAAAATTTCACATCACGAAGTCATTATCCAATTCTGTCCAGAATTGTTTTTCCATCTCGTTTTAATCCAAATGTCATCCGCATCAACTTTTTATTATTCCTCAAACGCAGGGACAATGAGTCATAAATTCCAACTTTTCTTGTTTTGACATCTCTTGTCTTTTTTTTTACTCGCTCTATTAGTTCAAATCATATAGCTTAACCGTCGGTTCAATTTCCAGTTTTATTTAATAGTGTGTTTGGTAGCTGAGGGGGAGGGGCTTACAGAACAGCAGACGGTCTGAAAAGGAAAAGCCACAGGCCAAGCGGTCCCTCCCAGCTGCATAAAACCTGTTGGCTCTACTGAGAGGTTTTTGAAAATTATTAGCGAGGCAAACTTTTTTGAGGGGGAATATTGTGCTATAATACAGAAATGCTACTTAAGAGATTCACTTAGCAGCAGTCCAGTATATCTGAAATGCTGGTATATCTGAAATGCTTTTATAGACACATTCTTATTACCCACAATGGAATTATTTAAGAAGAAAAAGAAGAGTTGGTTTTTATATGCCAACTTTCTCTACCACTTAAGGAAAAATCAAACCGGCTTACAATCATCTTCCCCTCCCCTCCCCATAACAGACCCCCTGTGAGGTAGGTGGGGCTGAGAGAGCTGTGGCTAGCCCAAGGTCACCCAGTTGGCTTCATGTGGAGGAGAGGGGAATCAAACCCTGTTCTCCAGATCAGAGGCCACCGCTCCAAACTACCGCTCTTAACCACAACACGATGCTGGCTCTCCGTAATGAGAATGCAAAACTGTATTCCATTTATCTCAGACTGGGGAAGTCTGAATTTGTATGGCATCACTAAGACACCCACTACACACTACGCTTTCCCAAAGGTTGAGTCTTGGTCAGATGGAGAGGTATGGTTGGAAGATCCAGGCTTCCCAGGCACACACAGCCATTATTTGGAGTGGGACCATGGTCCATGGGGGGGGGCTTAGGAACCCCCCCCATCATTTTCCCCAACCTGAAACAGCCCCAGGAGGGCACTGCAGGAATTTAATGTGTAGCTCATCAGTACACCTGCAACCCTCCCACAAGACAAGCACCCCCCCCCCCGGTCAGGAAATGGTGCAGGGGGATGGTCTAAGCCCCCCCCTCCTCTGGGAAATTCAGGACACCAGAGCATGCCCCTCCATCTTAGCCAGGGATGTCCCTGGGGAAAGCGTTAGGCCCATTCAGTCCATAGAGTTAAGTAGGTGTGCGGACACTGCATGTTTTTTACCACCGTACTGCAGCTCTCTATACCACCTTGTGCCACAGTAGCTCATTCAAAAGTTGAAAAATGGAGCAACAGCTGACATGCAGTGGGACGCAGTTCTGGGGAGCACTATTGCCCCTCTGGAAATAACGTGATCCTGGCATGCATGCACGTTTCATCGAATCTGTGCTTTTCATTTATTGAATTTGAAGGTGAAGGGTTTGCAGATATTGGGTGAACCGCACATACATTTGTGCACACATACGCCCAACTCACACTTTACGTCCTGTGTGTTGCTGGGCACATGGGACCCAAGAACTGGGCTTGTGTCCTATCACATGAAGGATACTACCCAATTTGTCAACATCTGGCCCAAGGAATCTCCAATGTGCATACAAAGCTCCCACATGCACACACTTATCTGTTCATTGGGAGGAGAGTGCCATGCCTACAACAGAATGTGCATGCAGAACTACCCGTCATTGAAGAGAATGAGGAAACCCTTATGCACACATAATTTGGAAGTCCATGCTGCAGCAGCCGTGTGTACACAGATCTGATGCTTGAGGCTGATGCATCTCTATGTCCTGCACTAGGAGCATGAATCAAGTTGGAGCCCATTATTTCCAAAGACTAGAAGAAGAAACATCTTTTGTTTTGAATGCTGGAAAGAGAACAACAAATCACCTGTTGATCAAGATTCTCAGATCCTAGTTCTGTCAAAACTATCATTTGGTTTACCTGAAAAAGAGGGGTTTGATTTTCTGCATTTGAAGCCTTGTCCATCCAGGAGTCCAAAGGTTTCAGAGAGGTGGTGCTTTGAGTAACCACGGGAAACTTAGCTGCCAATGTCGGCCTGCTGGATACATGCAGCTGCTGCTCCTGTTGCACTATCTGGAGTTTTTTTAACAATACTTGTGGTGAAATTACCCCAGAAGTGCCAGACTGGTTCCCTGAAAGAGGAAGCGGCTGCCCAGGAAGTTTGGATTGTTCTTTACCAAGGCCTGGAGGACCCACAGTCTGACCTCGGAGGGTGCCATTGAAATACATGAGATGTGGCTGAGCTATGCTGTTTACCTGGGCTGCTGAGGAGGCAACAGGAGCGCTGCTGAAGATGGATGGAGCTGAGCTTGCTGGAGCGGCGTCCATCTTGGTCATCTGTTCCGATTGGCCCTGCAGGTGCTGTAACAGGCTCCGAGGGCCACTTGGGTCCTGAACCGGATGGGACGTTCTAATGCTATGAGAAGCCACGGGCTGAAAGTGTCCAGTAAAAACTTCTCCCGTAGTGTGGGGGTTGCCGTTTTCACACAGGCGGCTCTCAGGAAGTTCGGAGACAGGGTGAAGCTCTGCCCCACGCACCATGAGTTTTTGAATGGCTGGGCAAAGCTGCTTCTCCGCTGTGGGCGAATGCCTACTGGGTTCTTCGTAGGACAGAGAGCGCACAACCCCTTGCCTCAGGGGAAAGTTCTCTTGGTACTGTTTCTGTGAATGCTCTGAGGTATCTTGGTACGTACTAGACTTTTCTTGCTTCCCAAACAGTGTGGTTAGGGATAAGTGCTGCGGTTCAGGGTCTACGTTCTGGGGGGAAAGAAAGAAGAGAAAAGGTAAAAAAAAAAAAACCCCAGCAAAACTATTTAAGTCATAATAGGGGCAAAATAGCCTGAAAGTAAAGGCCAGAATACCACTTAGAATCACAGAATCATAGAGTTGGAAGGGACAACCAGGGCCATCTAGCCCAACCTCCTGCAGGAAATTCCAAACTACCTCCCCCCCAACACCCCGAATGACCCCTACTCCATGCCCAGAAGATGGCCAAGATGCCTTCCCTCTCATCATCTGCTTAAGGTAATAGAATCAGCATTGCTGACAGATGGCCATCTAGCCTCTACTTAAAAACCTCCAGGGAAGGAGAGAACACTTCTCCTAGAAGGATTTTTCAAAGTTTCATCATGTGGAAAAAACAATAAGGAAGCACTCAGAGCTGAACTTCCCAATGGAGGGTGATCTCCTTATGGCAAAGAATTGGTCACACCATGGCCTTTTCATCGATAATGGAAACCGAGGACCGGAATCCCGGCTAGGGGAAAAGCAGTGGGTAGGGAAAAGGGCGAGTCTCCCAGGTACCAGTCCGACACTACACCACACCGGCTCTTGTGCCATTTAATGAACTGGTTGTTATGACAGATACGGGTTTGCTACTTGAAGCAGCAGTCCTGCACTGAAACCCCCCCCCCCCACATAAAGTTACGGCATGAAAATGACATCACCACATCCTATGTCTCTATGCATCCCGCCACCTCTCATAATTTCAAGTAAGCATGGGTGGGAAATATACATTGTGATGACGTTACAACAGTCACCTCCATAACTACCCATTCTGGGCATGGGAGTGGGAATTAAAATACCTGATTCCACCCAAGAGGATAAATCTAAATGGTGGCTGAAACACTCTTTTCTGATTTCTCATTAATAGTATTATTAACTTCATTCATAGCCCGCCTTTCTCCTTGAGACTCAATACGGATCAGCCTTCTATGCCAACAACAGCATCAGTCAGGAGCGCACATACAAACGGCATACCTGGATTTTTTGAGGTATACATTGGTGCTGCGTGTCACTGGGCTTCACTGGGATTGGTTTGATCAAGTTGGGGTTGTCGTATATAGCAGAAGAGCTGGCTATTTGTTTAGGCTCTGAGCACGTCTTACACTGCAAAACATACACACACACAAATAACACTTTCGATTAAAAACAATTCAGGAGAGGGGTAAAAGCAACATTTCCTCCCTAGTGCTCTACCATTGTAAAAGCAAATACAGTTACACTCAAGAAAAGAACAAATTGGCAAATTGACTGGGGGGGTTACACTGGAGTAGTGGGATGGCAAAGGGCTCAGTTCCTTTACTGGGTTCCCACTCTCACTCCCTACTGCGCTTCTCTAGAGAGTTCCTCCCTTAGCCTGCTGAGGTTGTTGCTTCTCTGTATGGCTGCTCATGAGAAATGTTGTACTTTGGGTATGAAGTGAAGCCTGGTCAAAAGTAGAACGCTCAAGTACTAGCATCTGCAGCAATGCTGGTGGTGGCGGTGGAAAGTGCTGTCAAGTCGCAGCCGACTCATGGCGACCCTTTGGGGTTCTCAAGGAGGTTTGTCATTGCCTGCCTCTGCGCAGAGACACTGGTATTCCTTGGTGGTCTCCCATCTAAATACTACCTAGGGCCAACCCTGCTTAGCTTCTGGGATCGAATGAGATCGGGCTATCATCAGTGGTCGTTTCAATTCTAGCAAGCCTTGCATTTTTAGACAAGGCCACAGACATGAAGAAGTATCTGCCATTTATCAAAGGACACAAAGAGAGATCACAAAGCCCATTACTTTCGCATCTGACTGTTCTCCACACTGGAACAATCAAGTACTGAGAACTGTCAAAGACATCTTAGTAGATTAATGTTACAAGCATTAATCAATTGATAATTAAACAACTGCCTCTGCTTATGAATAAGGTGATCATTCAGAAGAAAAAAAACATGCTTTCGTTATTAGATGTCGCAACAGACTCCATATCTCAGAAGAGGAATCTCCTCCTGGAAGCAAAGCTGCTGAGAACCTCTGGGATCCCCTTCCCCCAAGACAAGATTCTCTTTGGGCCGACCTCACACTGCCCAGACTCAACCCAAACAACATACAGAAACAAATCAAATGACCTGCCCAGCTTCATCGATTGCCAAGATGTTGAAGGCCCCGAGAACTATGTAAGAACATAAGAAAGGCCATGCTGGATCAGACCAAGGTCCATCAAGTCCAGCAGTCTGTTCACACAGTGGCCAACCAGGTGCCTCTAGGAAGCCACCAAACAAGACGACTGCAGCAGCACCATCCTGCCTGTGTTCCAAAGAACCTGATAAAATAGGAATGCTCCTCTGATCCTGGAGAGAATAGGTATGCATCATGACTAGCATCCATTTTTACTAGTAACCATGAATACCCCTCTCCTCCATGAACATGTCCACTCCCCTCTTAAAGCCCTCCAAGTTGGCAGCCATTACAACATCCTAGGGCAGGGAGTTCCACAATTTAACTACGCATGAAGAAATACTTCCTTTTATCTGTTTTGAATCTCTTACCCTCCAGCTTCAGTAGATGACCCCGAGTTCTAGTATCCACTCTCTCCAAACCATGCAGTTTTATAGACCTCTATCATGTCTCCCCTTAACTGCCTTCTTTCCATGCTAAACAGCCCTAAGCGGTTTAACCGTTCCTCATAGGGCAGTTGCTCTAGCCCCCTGATGTCATGAGTCAGCCTGCAGAGACCTCCTCTGACGAAGAGGGACATCCTCAGGCAGAAGTCCCACAGGAACAACCACAGGGCCTACAGCCTGCCGGAAGGGAGGATCAGCGAAGGTCAGGGGATGACTCACCATGTCTGCAGCCAGCCAGCTCAAGGACTCCAGTTGGACCTGACACCTTGCAACATGCAGTGTCTCCAGAGGCCTCGCCAGGGCCACTGGAGCAGAGGAGAAAACAGGTCCGTCTGGCAATGCAGCAGAGACGGCAAAGTGCTAGGCTGAAGGCTTTACAGAGGAACCTCCCCAGTAGCAGTGATGAGGAAGAGCAGGGCTGAAGCACCACCTGTGAACTCAGCCTCATCAGCATCAGCTGGCTGCTACAGCAGCAGGGGAAGGAATTTAAGCCATCAGTTAGGCTTGGCTGTTGTGCAAGCAACTTGTCACCAACCTCCTTGAGTACCTGCCTTGTTTACCTGCTATCCATTGGATTCCTGGTATCCTGACTTCTTGGAGTAGCTCTGACTAACGCTTTGGACTTCCCTTGCCTGTATTGATATCTCGGACTCTGCCTTCACTGTGAATGGCCTTGGACTGTTCCCCAGACTACGCTTAGAGCCCTCGCTCCTCGCCTGTACCACGACACCTGATCATTTTGGTTGTCCCCCTAGTCCCCGCCTGCCTCTGCAGCCCTGCCTGTGAGAAAGAAGGAAGCATCCTCTTCTGGAAAGTTGCCTTGCCACCTACAGATTTCTAAGTACTTACATTAAAAAAAAACTAGGTCATTGATTTTAATTCAATTTGTTAAATTGAATGGCTATAACCAACTATAAGCCATTTCAGGTCGCTTCTTGTTGTGGTCCTGCAGCCAGGCCCAAGGGGTCCAGGATACAATCCCAGACACTAGAGAGTTCACTGTTAACATTTTCTGTACGTGGTACACAACCAACTGGAAATCGGCATCATCCCTCTGCCCAGAGAAAGACTAAGCAGTAAGAGCACTGCGTCTTGGCCAGAGTCATCAAAATGCATTTGTATGCCCATAAATAAAGGAGGCTGCTGAGGAAGTAGATGCTATGTGATCACCTCTAGCCACATGGAACCCTTTTTTAGGTTAGGAAAATAGCTCTGGTTTAAGAGAGCTCAACGTAACTGAGACACAGTGCAGTCCCAATCAATGCAATTGATCAATCAAAAGCAAACAATCAATCCCAAACCTTTCTAAGCCCATTGACTTAAATGGAGGAGGAGGAAGAGGAAGAAGAAGAGTTGATTTTTATATGCCTACTTTCTCTACCTCTTAAGACAGAATCAAACCGGCTTACAATCACCTTCCCTTCCCCTCCCCACAACAGACACCCTGTGAGGTAGGTGAGGCTGAGAGAGCTCTTAATAGAACTGTGACTAGCCCAAGGTCACCCAGCTGGCTTCGTGTGCAGGAGTGGGGAAACAAATCCAGTTCACCAGATTAGCATCTGCCACTTATGTGGAGGAGTGGGGAATCAAACGCGGTTCTCCAGATCAGAGTCCACCACTCCAAACCACTGCTCTTAACCACTACACCATGCTGGTTTAGGATTGTACTCATAGTGTGGTAAAACAGTGCTTCATTGAGTAACTGGACATATCTGCAGCCGACACACATCTGGTTATACGTTTTATTCAGTTACCTGACTTCTGCACACTATTCTTACTCGTGTTTATGTTTCAATAAAACTTTATTGAAGTTCTCAGTCTGGAGTCTCTGAATGGTGAAAGACACACAGTGGCGCCCTAGTACATTAGGAAGCACGGATCACCCTGAATAAAAATCTCAATCTGTTCACCCACTTCTGTCTTTGTCAGGTAGCTGAGTAAATAAAGCCAGAGCAGGGGAGCCAGGAATCCATTTACAAGCAAAGAAATAATTTTAGGCTGTATGTCAGTTTGGATACTACTGAGTGAAGCACGCTACTAAGAGAAAAGAAGGAATGCCAACGGCAAAAGTGGCTGCGGGAGATCACATCTGGTTTTCCTGTTGTGCATTTGGAGGGGGGAAGAGCTTTTCCTCAGCTTCGCATCTGTCAGGCCTGTCAGGAGAGACTGAAGTGAGTTATTCTGGTCAGCCATACATTCAGCCTGCTTCAAACTTGGCACAAAATAAGAGCCTGGCCCCGCCACTTCGTCCTAGGACTTGCTGAGCATTTGGGGATGGGCCCTCTCTCCTTGCTGGGCTTGGAGAAAGACAGAAGCAGAGCATCTCTCGCTGCTTCTGAACTTCCCAATGTCTGGTGCAAAGGTCAGCACAGCCATTTCAGGCCAGGCAATAGGGCAATTCAGAAGTAGTAAGAGAGCCTCATGAAGCTTTTCATTTTCTCCAACTGGCTGCAAGTCCTCATTCTTGAATTCTCTGAGTTGATCACAGAGCCTGGGGTTGTGGGGAGAGACGGGTCCCTCACTTTGTGCTAGATTCCTCCAATGCACAACTCTGTTCTGAGTGAGAAGGAGAGAATGGAGTGGGTGATTATTCTAAAAATAATATCGGTGAACAAATCCGCCAAACTCTGTGGAGATCTGTAAAAGGTCCGTAGTGATAAGATACTGACACCTGCATGGAATCTATCCAGCAAATGATACCAGGGCTCTCGTTAGGAATTTCCCTCCTGTAGGCTAGTGATTTCAATCCCAGCGGCAAAAATTCAATTATTTAACATAATTTAGCAAACATATCCACTGAAACACAAAAATTTCCCTTTGTGAATATGTTAATTTTTTTTGGGGGGGGAGGAAGAGATACAATGAAATGTTCTCCAGCAGCACATACGGTCAAAACAGGTGAAGTCACAAAACTATTGTCAGAGACCAGTTGGATCAAGATCCATCAATGAACTTCCAGGAAGCAGACCCTCTTCACCTCCTGCCGGACCTGAGTCCTGGGGCAAACCAGCCAGCCAACCTTTGCCTCCACATTCTGTCCTGTATTTCTTCCCTTCTCCTATCTGCCTTGCCTCCTCTTCCTTTCCTCCTCGCTACCATTGTCCTGCTAATAATCTAGGCCCTGCTCCTCCTTTCTGCCACTATGTTGCAACTTGTGGCATCCCTATGCAGCCCTGTGCTGTCATCCCACCATGCCTTCAGGCTGTAGTGGAGGGTACCATGGCTGGGAGGCCCAGCAACAGGACACCAACGCCGAGGCCCCCGGCTGTTTGGTGAGGCCAGGTGGAGCTGCTATCCCAGGCCCAAGGACGGTGTTATCGGACATTGGGTCCACTATAGATGACAACTGGGGAACAACCACTGCCACAGTGACAGGACAGCAAGGCACAGCCCCAAGATGCAATGATGACCCGTAAGCTCAGCCCATGGCACTATACTCTTGATAGTGTTTCCTGTGTCTGTGTTAAGTGCCGTCAAGTCGTTTCCTACTCATGGCGACCATATGAATCAGTGTCCTCCAAAACGTCCTGTCTTTAACAGCCTTACTCAGGTCTTGCAAACTGAGGGTTGTGGCTTTCTTTCCAGAGTCAATCCATCTCTTGTTGGGTCTTCCTCTTTTCCTGTTGCCTTCAACTTTTCCTAGCATGATTGTCTTTTCCAGTGACTCTTGTCTTCTCATAATGTGACCAAAGTACGATAGCCTCAGTTTAGTCATTTTAGCTTCTAGGGTCAGGACAGGTTTTATTTGATCAATAACCCACGTGTTTGTCTTTTTGGCGGTCCACAGTATCCGTGTTTCATAGTTGAGTATTTTTTCTTGATAACATGAAGCAACGAAGAATGAGAAAACAGAATAAGCAGGACAGATAAGCTTATTCCGGCACAATAAACATTAGAATGGCAGAATGTAAGATGGCTATTTTGAGAAGGTCAATGGCCCTGAAGCACAGGACATCTGGTGGAAAAGAGACTGCAACGCGTGTTTAATGTACATGATATCCAGCGTTAAGAGGGCAGCAATTCCTTTTTCCTCATACTGCTTCTGAAGAGAAAACGTTCCATGACGTAGCATTTCCTTGGCAACCAATTATGATAAAGAAATACAGGTGGGGGGTTAAGGTGGAAGAAGTGGACAGACTCGTCCTTCAAATATATTATTTGCAAACAAATTTCTTAAGTAACAGGGACAGAAGAAAGCAGATTGCTTTAGTACGTGCATGTTCTTCTGTACGATAAGCCCTATCATAAAAATGGAGATAACGAAGCCTCTCTGTAATGCATCTATCAATCATTTAATTATCTGAGGAGACATCAATATTTTTCTGGATTTTCTACAGCCTATGATTCATGGGTCTTTCAACAGTGGCTACGCAAACTAGTTAAATGGATTTTCATATGAATGAAACAAGACACAGCCGTTACTTCTCTAATTCATTGTATTTGGCTTTCTCCAGCTTGGTTAAGACAGAATGGCAAACCATGGTTTGCTACCATAAGAACAACACTAGAAGAACTTGGGTTCCTTCAGATGATCCCTGCTACTCCTTGCCCCCTTCACACATGTCAAAATGGCTGTTACCAATCTGTGGGAAATCACAGTTTCCTGTTTCCTACTGTCTCGGTCCGTGACAGGACTTATATTTAATGATTAAAATGCACAGGGTGACTAAAAATGTAATCGAGTAGACAACCCTAATTCTCCTAAACAGCAGAACTTATTTTTAGCAGTTAATGATCCATTTCCAAACAAACAGTTTAAGGTTACAAGAATTGTATAGAACCATAAATCTCGAAGGACTAGAAAGCTCATCAAATACAAATTGCCTAGTTCAGCCCTCTGCTTTTAGCAGCTGGCCACCATATTCTGCTTCTCAATGGGCTGAAAAGTCTATCTTGGAAATGGAACTCATGAATCCTTACTTCAGGCGGACGTGTATTTCTCCCTCAGTGCCCACCACGGTGCACAGTAGCGGCACAAATGTAGAACCTCTGCAATTAACATTAAATGAACGTTCATGTTGGGTCCATGTTGAAATGCATTTCCTACTAGTGCATAATGTCACGTAGGTAGGGTGGGCAACTCTCCCCATGCCCACCCCATGATAACTGCAAACTGTTTTGGGATTTCCAATTTCAATGTAACAAAGCTCAGTGAATGCAGGAGAATAGGGCTGGGACATGAGAAGATGCTTTTCACCAAGACTTCAATTCGTGTGTGTGTGTGTGTGTGTGTGTGTGTGTGTGTGTGTAAAGTATCCTCAAGTTGCAGCAGACTTATGGTGACCCTTCATGGGGTTTTCAAGGCTAGAGGCTAGTTTTTTTACATTGTTGGATACAAACTCCAGTGTCGTTCACAAAACGTACTTGTGTATTTAACAAACCCTTGAAATACCGTACAGATACCATCAATAATGTATATAATACTATACAATGCATTGGATCCCATGCTACTGTGAACACAGACCGGTTGCTGCTGGAAACAGATTGCTGGAAAAGATGGAATTTGGTTTGATCCAGTAAGACACTTTTGATGTTCTGATAAAAGGAAATCCATACAGACACAGCGGGGCTTCTTTCTGCTCATCTAAAACCACAGCTATACCATCACATCTCTGCTGCTAACCTAACGAACTTTTAAAATTCCTCCCAAAAAAGCTATTAGCAATGCTGCACATAAGGATGTGGTTTGGGAATGGTGGCAAATGGTTTCACGAACACCAGGCTCTCTGGACTGGTGTCCTCATTTGTGTGTTATTCAAACAAAGTCGTTGACATTTTACACAGCTGCACACTAAAGCCAACACCGGAGCTTTACGCAGTGGGAAGGCTGAAAGCTGGAAAAGAAAGCATGGAATCGTTTTGACACAGAGAAAGCCTCACCTTGGTATATTCGTCTTTGGCTTTGGTCAGCATCCGTAAGATATCCACCTCCTTGCTGTCACCCGAATTCAAGCTTACTGGGGAAATTCCTATGCCAGCCCCCTGCTGGGCTTTTAGCTGCTCTTGCTGAGTTAAACTAGAAATGAGGGGTGGAGGCAGAAATGAGTAAAAAAAAACAAGAATTGACTCACAGTTGCTTCAAATCATTCAGGAGACATGAAGAAGGGCTTCAGGTTTTATCTCCCCTCTCTCTCTTGCTCTATCCTATATTAAAAACTAAGGTTTGACTAACATTGATGTGTTTTCTCCAATTCTGAGCATGCTGGGCTGTTAAGGACTTGAATTTCCCCAACTCAGGAACAGCTTCTATGGCCAGAAGGAACATTAAATTGTAGCTCATTTTATGCTAGAGTGGGGGAAGGGTAGTGCATGCACACACACACACAAATAAGTTTTTAACTGCTAGTAAATGACCAATTTCCCGCCCCAGCTGTTTTATAATTACTGCAAACTGCTGTGAATTCTAACACACACAGCCACTTGGCTGAACAACAGTGTGGTTTTAACTAGATGAAATGCTGTTATTATAATCCATTAAACATGGTTTACAGTAGCACGCATCTTCTGCGAACTATTCTTTTACTGAACTAAATAAGCAGTCTGAAAGAAGTTTAATCACCAGCAACTGCAGGGTGAGCTGGTTAAAAAAAACAACTGTCAAGAACACAGGCTTTTTCGGGATGGCATCTCATCTCTTCCTAAATTTCTTCTTAAATTCTTGCAGGAAATATATCTTGGTCCCAGTGTCTCATTCACAGCAACAGAGGACTGCTGTTAAATGGTGATTATAAGTCAATATAAGGCAATGTGGAACAGACAGTATTTTGTTACTTATGCTTTTCAACCTCATGCTGGGTAAACAGGCCTCCCTCTGTCCCTCAAGCAGTGAGATTGGAGCTTGGAGATCCAACTTGGCCAAACTGTGGCTTAGGAAAGCTTCAGTCTGCTTGAGAAGTGACAGAAAAGATCACTCTGTGCAAAGGAGTGTCAGTGGCTATGAACACATGAGCATGCAGGAAGTTGCCTTGTACTGAATCAGACCCTTGGTCCATCAAGGTCAGTACTGTCTATTCAGACTCAGTAGCTCTTCGGGGGTCTCAGGTGAAGGTCTTTCACATCACCTACCACCTGATCCTTTTGGCTGGGGGTGCTGATGATTGAACCTGGGAACTTTTGCACACCAAGTAAATGCTCTACCACTGAGCCACAGCCCCTTCCCATCCGCATGGAAGAAGTGGAGCTCTGGTGGAGGGGAGAGGCTGTGGCTCAATGGTAGAGCATCTGCTTGGCATGCGGAAAGTCCCAGGTTCAATCCCCAGCATCTCCAGTTAAAGGGACTAGGCAAGTAGGTGATGTGAAAGACCTCTACCTGAGACCCTGGAGAGCCACTGCCGGTCTGAATAGACAATACTGACTTTGATGGACCAAGAGTCTGATTCAGTATAAGGCAGCTTCATGTGTTCCAGAGTGAAATTTCTCCTCTTTTTCCCAGCAGCAGAGGCTGAATTTGGGTTGGGATTCCATTCTTTGATCATATTTCAGGCAGGTTAATACAGAAATCCCTGGCCTATGCCTACCATGGGAAGTAAATCTTGGGCTGTCGTCATAGCTGTTACTCCGGAACGTAATGAAGGATAGCTGGTCCAATTTTTATGCTCTGGCAACTTTAACTCCCACATCAAATCCTGGGAATTGTGGGCAGCTAGTTAGAATTCAGACTCATAAACACAGCCCATATGTATTGCTGTTTTACTGGCTCTTCTCACCTATTAATTGTACAGCCCAAATCACCTGTTACACAAACTAACAATGGACGCAGAGGAAAACAGAAAAATAGGGCACAATTACAGTAACTAGATTGCTTGTGGTGGCTTGACTAGGCCATGACCCTGCTAACATCAATGGATGGCAGGAGAGGCTCCTCTTCCTTTCCCTCTCCAAGTATTTAAAACAGCATAACCAGTCTATCAGGAGTAGCAAAGAGCAAGAGTCCAGTAGCACCTTAAAGACTAACAAAAATATTTTTGTTAGTCTTTAAGGTGCTACTGGACTCTTGCTCTTTTCTACTACTGCAGACAGACTAACACGGCTACCCACTGTGAACAGTCTATCAGGGTAAACCCATCGAAAGAAATTCGGATTGGTGGAACTCTCCTTCCATCTACCTAACCCCTGTTTAAATGTCCAGGGGTTCATATTAACTGTGGCTGCTTGTAAGCAGTTACTCTGCTTGAAACTGGCAACGATGTCTTTGGCAAATGTCTTTACCACTTTAACTGTCCAGCTCTAATTGGTTAACTGCGATTTTCATAAACATACCACTTTTTTAGCAGTCAATATTGAAAATTAGGTTAATTAAATCCTATTTTAGAAAATACGTTTATATATATTTTGTTTGATTAAGGAGGCAAGGGAGATCAAAAACAAATCAATGCTAATGCAGAACAATGTACGATAGAGAAAAATTTGCTGTTGATCAATATTTGCATTGGATTTCCCTCTCACAGTAAAATTATCTTAGAAATCAAAGAAGAGCCTCCTCGATGCAAAAGTAAATACCGTATTTTCCGGCGTACAAGACGACTGGGCGTATAAGGCGACCCCCCATTTTTACAGTTAAAATATAGAGTTTGGGATTGTCCCGAGTCCGCGGCCTGGGGCCGGCCCTTGGGACTGCGCCCCAACCCCGTGGCCACCCCCGGTCCTCCTGGGGCAGCTCAACCCCCGGGGAAACAACACCACTTACTGGGGCGGGAGAAAGAGGGGGAGGGGGCGGCTGGACGAGCTGGCAGCGCGCCGGGAGGCGGGGCTGGCGGGAGGAACAGGAGGAGCCCGGGGGCCGACCTCCCGGCATGGAAGAGTGTGTGCCGACCCGGAGCGGCGGGACGTGGCTCTCAGGGGGAGTCGGCGAGGGGAGAAGGGAGCGGGGAAGAAGAGGGGGACGGGGGCGAGAGTAAGGGCCCTCGAGAAGAGCGAGACTAAAGGTGAGGGGAGGACTGAGCCGACGGCCCGTGGAGGGCGGGGCTAAAGGAGGGTTTGGAGGGGAGGGAAGCCCATAAAGACAGAAGCTGAAGCAGAGGCCGGGGAGGAAAGGGGGCATGTTGGGTGTGCTAGGCGGCAGCCAAAACACCCTGTGCCGGGAGAAGAGAGTGGCCACCCCAACCCCGGCCAGCCGGCCAGCCAGCCGCCTGCCTGCCTTGCGCTGCCGCTGGAGCACAGCCGAGCACTTCCCTCCGTGCACCCCGGCGCACCTGGCTCCGACTCCGAGCTGGGCAGTGAGCGCCCTCGCCGGGCTCGCCTCCCCTCCCTCCTCTGCCGGACATGGACAGAGCGGAGGCGGCTCCCCAGGCAGATTCTCCAGTCCGGCTCGGAATTCAGCATCCGGCGTATAAGACGACCCCTGACTTTTGAGAAGATTTTCCTGGGTTAAAAAGTAGTCTTATACGCCAGAAAATACAGTAAATAAAAAATCACTGAGACATGCCAAAATGCATTTGGAATGAAACTGAATATGTTAATTAATTTGCAGTTTAATATTATCCAAGACCATCTATTCTGGTAATTTCATAATAAAAGGAGTTAGCATTAAAGAGATCACTACAATAATAATTCAGTAAGATGCATAAAATATACCATACATAAAATAAAATTCACCAAGGTTTTCTTTGCCCATTGTTACTTACTTTTTCACGAGCTCCGCAATTCTTTGGCATTCTTCCTTATCATAAAACCAAATTCCATAAATGGACACTGAAAATATACATTAAACACAAACCATGAACCTTTCTTAACATGGCGCTATCCTTACCAAAGGATGGTCAAAGTATTTATTTATTTTTACATTGTATGGCCTTAAATAGTTACATGTTTTACTTTGCCTCCTGCTTCTCCAACCATCATTTCCTACGTGTTTAACGTGTTTATTGTACCACAAGCTTTCATGGGCTAGAGCCCATCAGATGCATGAAGTGGCAACTCTAGTCAGCGGATATATAAACAAGGGGGGGGGACACAAAACGAGGCCATGAAGTATAATCTCTGGCATTTCTATGCAAAATTCAAATGCATACAAGATTGTCACACTCACAGCCTCTGTTTATTGTAACCATAGAAACGATATTATTATTAGTTAGAGTTAGGGTTGCCAACTACCAGGTAGTAGCAGGAGATCTGCTAATTCAACTGATCTCCAGCCAATAGAGATCAGATCACCTGGAGAAAAATGGCCGCTTTGGCAATTGAACTCTATGGCATTGAAGTCCTTCCCCTCCCCAAACCACACCCTCCTCAGGCTCCGCCCCAAAAATCTCCTGCCGGTGGTGAAGAGGGACCTGGCAGCCATAGTTAGAGTTGTTATGAGTGGTCACTTGCATAGAAAAGTCACACATTGTACTTCTTGCATTTCACGGCCTACTAATTCTACTTCCAAGTATTTCCCCCTTCTTTGTGTGCATACCCACTAATTGAGGTTTCATCACCCAGTGTATCTCTAGCCCATAAAAACGTATGTTAAACGTTATTAAGGTGCCACAGAGTTCCTTTTTTGTGTGTGTGTGTGTAACAACCGATGAATGCAGCTACCCCCCTCAACTATTTGGCTTAAAACTTCCCATTCTGCAGCCCTACGAAGAAAGGCTGAGGGACCTGGGAATGTTCAGTCTGGAAAAGAGGAGGTTGAGGGGGGCATGATTGCTCTCTTTAAGTATTTGAAGGGCTGTAACTTGAAGGGCAGGGAGTTGTTCCTGTTGGTAGCAGAGGATAGGACTTGCAATAATGAGTATAAATTACAGGCAGAAAGGTACTGTCTGGATATTAGGGGGGGAATTTACAGTGAGACCAGTTCAACAGTGGAATTGGCTGCTTAGGGAGGTGGTGAGCTCCCCCTCATTGGCAGTCTTCAAGCAGCGGCTGGACATACACTTTAGGATGATCCTGCATTGAGCAGGGGGTTGGACTAGATGGTCTATGGTCCTTCCAACTCTATGATTCTAAGTTCTACCAAGTTCTGCTTGTCCTGGTTTTGACTCCATGGTCCCATCCAAGAGCCTGGTCTTTTTGAAGTCAACAGCTGGAAACTACATAATTTCTACCTTGGTTGCTAGAATCTAGCCTAAAGATTTGTATGAATGAGCAACTTCCACCTACCTACATGAAGGGAGCTGGGGATATTTTCAGAGCACCTGTGTTGTCTGATAGACCTGGGTCTTAGTTTGCCTTCTGTAGGATCCTTGAGGGGACAGTTAGCAGAAGAGTCTCTTGCACAAAGGGAAGGAACCTAGCACTGGAGGAAAGCGCCAGATCCCTACAGCAACAGATCCATAGGATCCAACACATATTTTTATTATTGGATATTTTCCCAACTGTTCTGGAGATCCTTCTTGGTATAGCGGAGAATTGATTAGTTTCAAGCAGAGCTGCATCCTTCTAAACTCACTGATTTCAATGGAATTAGAAGAATATAACTCTGCTTAGAACTACAGTGTAACTCTAAGAGATTAGCTTGGAACATGTGAAAAAAAGGTAATCCTCATCCTAACCAGACAAACAGCAGCAATGTTTAAAATGCTTTACCCATTTTATTAATGCATTTTCTAATAACCTCCTAGATTTGATATTACTTGTCTAAATAAAGAATTTACCACAATAGGTTGTAATAACGCCAGAATTCCTGTATACCGTATATACCCATGTATAAGCCGACCCGCGTATAAGCCGAGGTGCCTAATTTCTCCCCAAAAATGGGGAAAAATTAGGCACCCGCGTATAAGCCGAGGGTCGGCTTATAACCCCTCCCCCCCCGCAGGCTTACCTGACAGGGCTCCCGGCGAAGGCGGTGGTGGCGGCGGCGGGCCTCCCGCAGGAGGCTTCCAGGGCAGGGGGAGCCAGGCGCGCTTGGCAGCCGGCTTCCCCTGGCCCTTCCAGGGCAGGAGGAGCCAGGCTTGTCCAGCGGCGGAGGCCGCAGCCAGCTTCCCCTGGCCCTTCCAGGGCAGGGGGAGCCAGGCGCGGCCTTCTGGAGGCTGCAGCCGGCTTCCCCTGGCCCATCCAGGGCAGGGGGAGCCAGGCGCGCCCGGCGGCAGAGGCCGCAGCCGGCTTCCCCTGGCCCATCCAGGGCGGGGGGAGCCAGGCGCGCCAGGTGGCGGCCGCGCGGCCTTCTGGAGGCCGCAGTTGGCTTCCCCTGGCCCTTCCAGGGCGGGGGGAGCCAGGCGCGCCCGGCGGCGGCGGCCGCGCAGCCTTGCAGCGGCTGCAGGAGGCCCTCACAGGGCGCTCCTGGCCGGGAGAAGCTGCATGGGCCAGGCAACGGTGGCGGCGGCGATGGCGGCGGCGGTAAGTTGCCCCCTCTCTCCTCCCTCCTCCCTGCTCCCTCCTCCCCCTCCCCTCCCCTACCGTATTGACCCGCGTATAAGCCGAGGCTGGCTTTTTCAGCCCTTTTTTTGGGCTGAAAAACTCGGCTTATACGCGAGTATATACGGTACATAGTTCAGAAAGCACGGTTGGTTTAGATTGTGCAAATATGTCCACATTTTATACAAAGAAGAAATTAAACCTTGAAGCATGGTGAATATTACACAAGCCAACAAACCCTGCCCCAGAAACGTTTTAACAGAAAATCTACTGAAAGTGATCATGAGATTTATTGCAGGACCACAATTACAAATCTGTATTTTCAAACAGCGGGGAAATATAGTTTGTTCAACAGTAGCTTGACGATACTGTGTACAGTGGCAACATGGGCCTGACCACGTTTACTCAGAAAAAAATCAATTGAATATACAGCAGGCATCTTCAGAGGAGTAACACTGAAGGACAGCGTCTGCCACAGCTGCTGGCGAAACGTCAGGAAAGAAAATACCAAGACCATGATTACACAGCCCGGATAACCTACAAGAACCAATTACTTTGAATACCTCCTTTAGGTAGGATAGAGAGATAATCTTTCTAGGCATTCTTTATGTAACATTTTTTTTCCTGTAAAGGATATGTCAGACCATGTTTTCAAGAATGATCACAGTAAGATGTTTATTCTGTTGCTCAAACAACTTTAGCAACAAACCTTCTCACAAAGCAGATGGCCAAAGAGTTGGCAATGTTCTTGCATAAGGGCCTTTTTACCATCTGCTTATTCCTGACTGCAATTTGTCCGTACAAGTGAAGTCTTTTGGTTCCATTTGAGGCTAAGATCCAGTTTGCAGAATGCCAGGCTCACCTCTTTGTCGCTTCACAAACACCGAGTAGAAGAAGAGGACGAATCCCCGAATAGAGGAACAGGACAGCCAATACTTTCACTCACATGGGATGGAGTAGATCAGGGCTCCTCAACCACAAAATGGCTACTGCAGCTTACCTTTAGTCACACAATGTGGATCTTTGTGCTGTGGCGGCAGTCGCTGCCAAAGACATCGTTTTTAAAGATCTGCACTGCCAATCAAATCTCCAGCGGTCAATCCAAAGCCTTGCTGGGCAAAAGACTTACCTGGTCCTGCCAACTTTCTAAAAACACTTGCCAGGAACCAAGAAAGGTGTCAGTGAACACCACGGCACCCATGGGCCCATTGGGGACCCTTCGAAAAGACAAATCTGAACGAGCTGATGCTAACAGAAACACCGGTTTCTGAACATAATGGAGGCATGACTGCAATTCAAGAGTATTAACTGCCTCCTGCTATGCATATCATTAAGATACCTGCTAGCTTCCACTGCCTGATTTTCTCATAATTGTATTTTGGGTTTCCCCAGATGGGGGCACACTTACAAGTATTACAGGGGGAAATTACAGGGAAATTTGATGATATAAACTCATTGTCGTTCTCAAAGAGGCTGTAGTTTAGCAGAAAACCATACGTGGCGGGTGTATGAAATCATAGTTGATGATTTATCCAAAGGTGAGAACAGTTTTATCCCCTATCTTTATACCAAACTTTTTTTTGCATTTACTATGTACCTCCTGCACCTGAGAACTGCAAGTCTGTTTTTGATATTCTTCCTTTTCTTTCATAAATTGTGTAATTGCATCCATGCACATTCTGATAAATCTGAAAAGTGTGTCAAATCTGGGGGTGCGGAACAGATGCTGTACCCAGATATAGAATCATAAACAGCCAAGTGCTGAGACTTAGTGTGAACATTGTCGCAACAGTGAAAATTTGTAATTAAAAAACATCTATAAAAACACCTTCCAATAAGGAAGACATAGGGATGGATGGTTGGGGAAGGCCAAGAAAAATGCCCAGAGGAAAAGAAAAAGGCAGTGCATTCAAATGAATCACTGCAAAGTACCGTATATACCCGTGTATAAGCCGACCCGCGTATAAGTCGAGGTGCCTAATTTCTCCCCCAAAATGGGGAAAAATTAGGCACCTGCGTATAAGCCGAGGGTCGGCTTATAACCCCTCCCCCCCCCGCAGGCTTACCTGGCGGGGGTTGGACTAGATGGTCTATGGCTGAACATGGACTGACACAAACAGGACACAGGGTCTTATTCCAAGACACTGAAAGACTGGACAATTCTACCAACTATTTTGTCAGATTGCACAGAGAAGCCATTGAAATTCATAAACATCAGCACAACTTTAACAGAAAAGAGGAGAGTTTGAGAATGAATAAGGCTTGGCTTCCTGCCCTGAAAAACCTCCAGACAAAGACAACATTCAACAATAGCCATACAGATTAGTTTTGGATTACACACATTAACAGATCACTTCAGGATACAATGGTTCCATATTAACATAGCATACCTTCATTAGCACATTATCTTGATACTTACAGGACAATACTTTTGCAGGACAATACTCAGCTCAAACCCAACCCCTTTCTGACTATATATTACTCTTCCTACACCCTTGACACTGAGAGACACTGTCCTTCAGTGTTACTACTCTGAAGATGCCTGCCACAGTTGCTGGCGAAACGTCAGGAAAGAAAATTCCAAGACCACGGTTACACAGCCCGGATAACCTACAAGAACCAATGAACTCTGACCGTGAAAGCCTTCGACAATATTATCTAAGAGTTCTTTAACCTGTCACCACTGAACATGTGTGCATTTCATTTTGCTGACCGAACCAAACTTTGTTTAGACTACTAACAGTGCAATCCTAAATTGTGTTACTCAAGTCTAAGCCCATTCATTTCAATGGTCTTTGACTAGAATAACTCTGCATAGGATCACACTGTTAGACAATCTATTTCCTCTGCTTGAACAAGTTCTCCCCACCCCCAGGGAAGAATCTATTCTCCAGTAAATAGAAAATGCAATTTTATAATAAGCAGAACTGGAAGTGGTGTTCAATTCCAGCTTTACAACACAAGGCTGATTTCAGCACACACACACCCCAAATCAAGACATTTATTGTCTGGGACAAATGCAGTGACAACTATATTAAATATGCTGAATTTCCTACATTGAAGAACAATGGCCTGTTAACTTACCTTTTACCTTACTTTTTTAGAAACAAATTTTAGTTTTGCCTTTCATCACCCTATTTTTCTTGGGCTTTACCACTGTGAGGAGTTTCTTAGGGTATTAATCCCATGAGCAACAAAGAAAATATTTCCTACTGTGTACTGACTCAGGAGTCTTTATTTCAAAGACCACGTTGCAGTTTGTATCACATGGTTCAAAACCAAGCAATCAGGTATGGCATATACACCCCGTTTCTTGTAAAAAATAATTTTTGGGCACAGGCTGTTGATGTTGTGCCTCAATGGTACAATCAGGGCATCGGATCAGGATAAAGATCTGATATACTCAAACTGCCTCAAGTCTCCCTTCAATCAAAAGGACTAAAGTGACCTGAAAAGCCTGAAGACCTAATCTCCCCCTCCATCTTAGGCCTATTTCCAGAAAAATGGCTTGCATTTATGAATTAGTTTTGGGAAAATATTGAACGAGGACCTACTGACACATGGAAATGGCACCAGTCTGGAGGGAGGGGTCTCTACTATTTCCCAATGTCGTAGATTTTTTGTTGCATGAACTAATCTCCAGAAAGTCACTTGGAAGATCTGTTCCCTACACAGGTACTCAAATGATGCCATGGAAAAGCACAGGACACGTCTCCCAGTTGTCTGAACAGTTCTACAGGAGAAAAGATGACCACATCGCTGTTCTCAATCACTCTTGCCTTCCTCTTTTTGCTGAGCAACAGTTTTTAATTAAAACAACATAAAGAGAACAAGTGTAGCACAGCATCTAAGAGACTGTCTTGGGAACAGGATGTCCTCAGTTTAAATCTGGCATCAGCCAGTTTATCATTAGATGACCATAAGTAGTAGGAGGAGTTGGTTTTTATATGCCGACAGTCACCAGGCAAAGGTGAAAGTATTCTGCAGACAGCATGAGCAGGTCTCTTTGTTGCCCAAAGCAGGAAGGAAGCCTGAAGCAGAAGCTTTATAGGAGAAGAGTTATCACCTGACCCACTCTGGTCAATTGGTACAAGGAAGCAACTTCAGCCAATGTAGCGAATTTGCTTGCAGTCGCTCGTTGATCAGACCAGCACAGTGGCATTCCTCAGCCCAGAACTGCTAAATTCCTCATATAATTAACTTTGCTAATGAAGAACAAAAGCACACATTTTGAACAGGCTGGGGAAAATCTCTTCATCTTTCCACAATGTGTTAAGTCCACGAGCATGGCCCACTCTGTCCATATTACAAGGATGTCCTACTTGATTTCTAATGGAGCATGAGCGCACACTTAATTGGATCTGGTGTTACCTGCACAGTTGTGATGTGTGCAAAACTGGAGCTACATGCTCAACATGACAAGTTCTGGATCAGTATTAAGACAGAGCAGAAATCGTTCTTTAGTCTAGGAAATCTGTTTGTCTTCAGGTTTGAAGCAGGAAGACTTATAAGGCCCTGTAATGGTGTTTATCTTGTCTTAATTGAGTCCTGGCTGCTTGCATTAAATGGGAATGATGATCCAAATGGCAACACGATCGTAGGCTTAGAAAAGCAAAGCTGCACTTTAATCGAATTCATTAATAATGGAAGCAACTTGGAACCTCAGCAGTATCTTCAGCACTATGGTAGCATACGACACTCTAGTTAGGAATGCACATTTACAGGAAGGCTGGCTGAACAAGATACTTATCAGACCTACATTTTAAATATTAAATTTATTAATGTTTTGCATAAAACCTGAACATAAAGGCAACACAGCAATGTGACACATGCTGCTTCTGAATGATTTACAACTCCAGGCACACACACAAAAACACCATCGTTTTCACCCATCCTCTGAGATCAGTTTGTGGAGCCATTTGCAATCTTAAGATTAATTTCACTGGAAAGGTTGCATAGTTAAAGGGTAGGCTGCATTCCTTTCCTTTTAAGGGGATGCTATCCTGCACTTATTTTTTTTAATTGCTGGAAAAATATCTGAAGCTTGCTTTCAGTGTTTTCACTAGAACAGGCACTTTACAGGGATCGCACTGGATACAGAAGAAAGAATCTAAGAAGAAAGAATCTAAATATGCATTGCGTGATCTGAACTTCTGTACATCTACTGCCATCTGTAACAATACTGAGCTGGTCCTCATTAAAAAATATATATCCTTTGTGCCTCTGGAAAAGAAGTTTTCAGACTGGGCGAAGGCCATCCATCCACGCGCCCCTTTGGAAGCCCGCCTTCCTCCGAAGGGACGTTATCAGAAACTGTGGGGGTGGTGATGAATGAAAACCAGAGACCTCCATGACTCAGGGAGGTGTTGAACTGACAGGCAGATGGAGCCTATTATCTTCACTCCTCAAGCCAAGTTTTCCTGTAAAACTATTAGCGGCGGAGAGGTCTTCTGAGCAAACACAATGCAGAGACAGTAAGAAAAAGACTGTGAGGAAGAACTGAAAAGGGCAACGAAAAAGCCACTGCTTGGACTTTAAAGCATTGAGAAATAAGTTTCCTAAAAAAGTCTACACTTTTGGGGTTCAGCTGAAGAAGTTTACTGCCTCCAGTGGCTATTAGGCTCAATTTCTTCTGAAGCCACAGTGCAGCTGACACTCAAGAGTTGTGCTATTTTAATCCTGAGTTCTGCAACATTCTTTGGAAGGACAAGATGTTTCAGACGATTGTTCGGCAAGCGACTTTGGCATACCGTCCCCTCCCAACACACCTGCCGGGGGAACCCAGTGTGAAATATAGTGGCAAGATGGTCCATGAAACCCAGCTCAGTTGCTTCTACATTCCACCTGGAGGTAAGGAACCAAAGCTACAAGATGTGCACACAACTGTTCTAAAAGGATAAACACCAGTATTTGTGGCATCTGAGAAAAGATTAGCAAGCTTTTTTTGAAAACTGCTGGTGAAGCCTTACAAAAACCTGGTTTTGTAAGACTATGTGAGAAAAGTGATTTATAGAACTGAGAATTCCAAAAAGAGATGTGCAGTTTCAGCAAGTATTCCAAGCACCCAATTAATATGTAGGCACTTCCATTTAGCGATTGTATACAGTGAATTTAAAGGGGGAAAGTTATGACTCTCAAATGGGCTGCCAGAGCTGGAAAGAGTATTCCAAAATAGATGCCGGCAAAAACGCTGTGGCATTTCATAAAGAGAATTGACTTATTAGGGCATGGGGTCAACTTAATGTATATATGCTTAAAATTATTTTATTATCATAAGACCTAGTTTTCTTAGCACTGTGCCAACCGTTTGGGGGTTGTCATTTTTCACCGCCACAAAGTAACTCAGCTATTATTTTGGAATCTGACAAACTTGAACAGCTTCTCCCTCCAACCAGCTTTAGGGCTGCAATTCTGAACCCCATTAAATGTATTCTTCGAGCCTCTCTAAAATCAACAGCACCTAATCATGAGTGATTTGGCAGAGGACTGCAGTTTTGCCTTTTTAGATTGTGGTAGCAAGACAGACGTGTGTGCAATTTTTGTTTTCTGGTCTCTCCGTTTTAGGAACTCTGAACACGCACAGTTGAACATTTTGACAATTTTTTATCTGTTTTCACACAAGTAGAATATATAGCCTCTGTTAAATGGTATGCGGTAGAAGGATGGAACAGGAGGAGTTATCCACTCGAAATGCTTCCTTTTTTATCTGTCCCCAACTTTCACTGTTACGTTTTCTGTCAAGTATGGCCTATCTTATCTTGAAAAGATACACAGAATTCCCACAGTTGACAGTGTGCTATCTGTACATTCATTGCTGAGAGACTAGTGTGTTACTTGTGTTTGAAAACCCATAAATGGGACTATCTGGTACTGTATCATGAAATGCAGCAATCACTTCCTGAAATCCCACGGATACCAGGACGCTCCTAAGGTATCCATCATTATTACACTCTTCCCATGTGCATCAGGGTGTTTCTCCCAAACAGGAGAAGCCGTCCAAAGCAAAATCAGCAGCAGCCTCTGCCAGGCTACATAGCATTGCTATCTTAGGCACTTCAGTCCCTCGCTTCTCACACTGCATAGTTTTACTCTGATATAATAGTGAATGTTAATGCAGCTGTACAATGAACCCACCATAGGACTGGATTACAATTTTAACAGGGGGTTGCAACGATTTTTGATAAAACTTTTGCAAGTGTAAAAGTAAAGCATACAGCCCATCAGTTATGATATGAATAATCTGATGAAGAAATATTGCGGGGGGGGGGGGGTTACCTCCACAAAAACAATCCAAACAACCTATCGGCCTACCAAGGTGAACTCTGGAGAACCGGATTTGATTCCCCACTCCTCCACATGAGCGGCGGAGGCTAATCTGGTGAACTGGATTTGTTTCCTCACTCCTACGCACAAAGCCAGCTGGATGACCTTGGGCAAGTCACAGCTCTGTTAGAGCTCTCTCAGCCCCACCTACCTCACAGGGTGTCTGTTTTGGGGAGGGGAAGGGAAGGTGATTGTAAGCCGGGTTGAGTTTCCCTTAAGTGGTAGAGGAAGTCGGCATATAAAAACCAACTCCTCCTCTTCTTTTTATATGGAGTCAAACCTATTGGTCCATCTAGCTCAATACTGTATCTACAATCCTCCAGGAAATCCTTCCAAGCTCTGCTACCTGGGATACTTTGTGCAGACATGCTGAGAGTTGAGAGCCTTCTGCATGCAAAGCATGTGCTCTGCCACTGAGTTACAGCCCTTTTCCATGAAGGCTAATTCATTTGATAGCTACTATCAGCAACGACGAGTTTGCTGCAAAGGATATTGTGGCACAGATGTTGAATGTGTGTTCCGTACATCAACATACAGCTTGTTTTTGAAAAAAAAGAAGAAGACTGCTAGAGCTAATGGCTGTGCATGCAGACAGAACAAAGTGCGGCTCAGAAGGAGTCTTTTCATCTGTTAACACTATTCAGTCCTGCGTTTCCTGGCAGTCTGAGAACAATATAGGCATCTTGTAGAGGGAAGCAGGCAGGAAAGCCTCCAGTATCAAATAAGAAAAAGAGCATGTACATCATATCAGTTCCAAGGCATGAATTAGGCAACCCCGCTGGTCTGTATACCGTATATAAATAAGGGGCCAGAATTGTGGCAGCTACACTGGATCAATCATAAAAGCATTGAAGTCAATAAGGTTGGGCTTGACAGGTGTGCTTGCTCAACTTTAGTAATCCTGAATGCATAATAGATGTATTTAATATAAAAAACATACACAGTGCTGGCTGTGTAGAGCTGTTTCCTATGTTAAGTTCCTTCTCGAACCTTAGACGCCCTAGCAAAACAACCAGTTTTAGTAATTTAACTAAAACTCAAGTACCTTAATTTGGATGGTATACACATGCGTATACAAAACATAGAAGTTCATAGAATCATAAGAGTTGGAAGGGGGGTGGACCCATGGTGGCTGGGAGCAGCACTGCCACAACCCTTCCTCCAAGGCTTCCCAGCCACCACGGAGGGAAAGAAAGTCCAACCCCCTGCACAATGCAGGAATTTCACAACTACCTCCCCCACCCAAACCCCCAGTGACCCCTACTCCATGCCCAGAAGATGGCCAAGATGCCCTCCCTCCCATCATCTGCTTAAGGTAATAGAATCAGCATTGCTGACAGATGGCCATCTAGCCTCTGCTTAAAAACCTCCAGGGAAGGAGCGCTCACCACCTCCCAAGGAAGCCTGTTCCACTGAGGAACTGCTCTGTTAGAAAATTCTTCCTAATGTTCAGACAGAAACTCTTTTGATTTAATTTCAACCCGTTGGTTTTGGTCCGACCTTCTGGGGCAACAGAAAACAACTCAGCACCCTCCTCTTTATGACAGCCCTTCAAGTACTTGAAGATGGTTACCATATCCCCTCTCAGTCTTGTCCTCTTCAGGCTAAACATACCCAGCTCCTTCAACCTTTCCTCATAGGACTTGGTCTCCATAGGAGATGGATCCAACCAGCTTTTCTACAGCTGAAAAAGGGAGGAGAAGGTCCCCTTTTGACCACTGAAAAGGCTATGCTGGGAAACATGGGACCTGCATTGATGACAGACACGTGCAGCAGCGATTACAGTAAAAAGGGGAATTAAGACGGGCAGCCCATTCCTGAAAGGGGGGGGTGGACCCATGGTGGCTGGGAGCAGCACTGCCACAACCCTTCCTCCAAGGCTTCCCAGCCACCACGGAGGGAAAGAAAGCCATTTATAAAAGTCTAAAATTTAACAAGGGGGAAATGTCCCATAGTGAACAGCGAGGCTGTGCCACCGAAAGAGGTGGTGCAGCCCCGCTGCCACTGAAGGGGGCATTCCTGGGGCAAAAGGGCTAAAGGCAGCTCTACCCCCAAGAATGCCCTGGGAATGCCCCCCCCCCCGCTACGTTGGTGCCAGCTTTTCCTTTTGGAAAAGCCCTGCCGGCATGGCTGCGCTGGCGGCAGGGGCCAGTGGTACCCAAATGCTGGTGTGTTTGCCCCTGCGCTGGCGTTGGTGCCTCCATAGGTGGCACCTTTGCCAGCGTGGGGTCACACCAGCTCCTAAGAAACAATGGCCTCCCTTCACGTATGGGCTCTGAGTGAAAAAGCTGGCAGGATCCAACACATACACTACACAGCAGGATGGAACCTATTGTTCCTCTTTCTCATAACATCTATAGTGAAGCAAATGTAACCCTTGGCTCAGTGGAAGAATTCACCTTCTGCAAGAATATCCTTCAGATTCACTTCCATATCATGGTTAACAGCATTAGGCTACATATAACTACATTACCTTTTTGCAAACATTTGCTTTTCAAGTCCAGCAAGCAGAAAAATAGGTAAAACAACCCACATTGGCAGGCAACCACTGTGTCTGATCCACATTAATTCATTCACTTTTACAAATATTTGGAATGAACATCATTTCTCAAGAGATCAACCTATGACACAGGGACTATTCCAAACAGTGATACTCTGGACAGTCACATAATTGTTCTGATGCTTTTTGTTAATGTAGTGAGGCTACCATGAGCTCATATTGTTGGTGTGGTAACGTGTTGAAAGTTTCTCCAGCATGTGCTGAAATTCTGGCTATAACCTGCCACAAAAGCAGACACAATATTGGATGAGTCAGTCTTGTACTAGGGGACCAAGAAGAGATGTATGATGTCGATATGGGCTGAATTGTACACACTCCTGCCTTAGAGCAGGAGCTTGTAGCTATATCAGAGGTTTTCCAAACTTATTCCAGAGACCTATGGGGTTCCTCAGAAGATTTTTCAGTAGATTCCTCATGGAGATCAGTAGTGGTAAAGAAGCTTTCCTTGAAGACAGACAGGGAGCCCACTACCATAACATTTCCCCTGCAGAGCACTGCCAGATGTGTCTTCTTGATCACATGAGGTGTGGTATGCCGTATATAACATGAGGGTGTGCCCTTGAATGTGCCACAGAATCCCACACAAGATACTGGGGTTCTGTGGCAAATGTACAGGAAGTCTGGGGCAAATGATGCAGAATGACTTCCCTTAGGACATGGGTTCTTAACCCATGGGTTCATGGATGGATTTCAGGGGGTCCGTGAACTTGGATGGGGAAGGGGGGAAATTACATCTTTATTTTCACTAACCTCTAACTGAAATTTAATATTTCATGCAATTATGAATGTAGGCAACAAACCACAGTAGTATTAGCAGTACCTGTGACTTTTGTCACCAATAAAAATCACAGATATTTTCATATCATATTACAGTCATTGTAGATATCTCAAAATATTGTTTACACTCATCACGACTTCTTAATTACCATAGTTATTTGACCCACCACAAATATTTTATAATTTGATAACTGTATCTCAATATAATTGGTTTCCTTTGTAATCGTATGTATTTTATTTTATGCATTTAAAAACATTATTCTGAAAAGGGGTCCAAAGGCTTTACTAGACTGCCAAAGGAGTCCATGGCACAAAAAGGTTAATAACCCCTGCCTTAAAAGAAACCTACAGGTTTGCAATATTTAAACCCTACAATTTCACAACACAGTCCACCCAACGAGTCCATGCTGTCTGAATGAATGGGGTGAAGGGGGTTTCCTGTGCAGAGAAATTATACCGGTGACCTATTCTTCAATGTGGAATATTTTGCCTCAAAAAAACCAAAACTCCCTTCTTGTTAAAAATAATCATTTTCGTTTCCTCGGGTAGCTATTGATATACACATACCATGAAATCAAACTGCTTTCAAATATTGCTTAACAGAACATGGTGGTTACCAACACACTTAAAGGATTTTATTTAGTTGATCATTCCTCCTACTTGAATTTCAAAATTCTCTTACAGTTAGAATTGTGTTTAAACACATCAAGTGCTCATTTTTATATTACACAGAATAGCAACTAGGCAGCTTAACCAGCATTAAAATGCAGACAGAAAATGTGTTGCTCAAAATAATATATAATAGAAAACAGTTTATAGTTATTTGAGTAACTTAAGTACTAGCCAATTTAATAAAAGCACTGAAAAAGGTAATTTTCATTCAGTAAGCATTAATTTTACTTTTGGACTGTGGTTTGCTAGACGGAGCAAATAGCTATTATTGAATCTCCTCTTGATTGCAGATGGGGGGTCATATTTGCCCCTACAGCAGAGCTAGTTTTGACTAAAGATTTGAGTTTGAGAGGAAAAAGTATTCAATCTATGGAAATCAGGAAATAACACATGAAGAGGAAGGGGCCGTGGCTCAGTGGTAAAGCATCTGCTTTGCAAGCAGAAGGTTCCAGGTTCAGTCCCTATTCAAAGGATAACGTGAAAGAACTCCACCCTTGAGAGTAGAGAACACTGAACTTGATAGAACAATGGTCTGATTCAGTGTGTGGCAGTATAATGTAGCTTGAACACATGACACTCCTGTATACTGAAGCAGATCATTGGTTTATCAAGGTCAGTATTTTCTTCTCTGACTGGCAACAGCTCTCCAGGGTCTCAGGCACAGGACTTTCCCATCACCTACTACCTGATCATCTTAACTGGAGATGCCTCATATTGGCCCTTGTGCATGCTCTGTCACTGGGCCATGGCCCCACCTCAAAAATGTTATGTTAACCCCACAACAACAAACCACATGAGAATGAACACAGTCAGACCATGTTAGAAAGTGTTTGCAAAGACTGCATTGCATTACCTAATTTGTAATCCCCTTTCTTACAATGATAAAATACCCTCTTAGCAACCATTCATAGCCCAGTACAAATAAATCTAGAGAAAAGAAGTCTTAAGAGGCAGGGAAAAAAATACTGTTGAGTTCTATGTAGTTAAGTTTTAGCATGTTGCCCAGGCTTGGCAGTGATTGGAGAAGGATTAACGAGCCTTTTATACAGTATACTGGAATGGCTAAGGAAGAGAACGGGAAGGAATTTGCTCCTTCCTGTCCTTTGTCAATCATAGCACAGCTGTCTTCTTCTTGCCTGCATTTTGCATTTTGTTTACAGCAGCTTTTACGTCCCTATGCTTTCAATCAATGCCAATGGTTGTATTGGCTGAGCGCTACTGTCAAATACCAAAAGATCAAGACTTTTGTATTTGTGGATTGCCTGCTCTGGAGGATTCACATCACTATATACTTGATTGCCCTCTGTATGTGGAACCTAGGGCTAAATTTCTTGCTGGGTTGGTTTCTGGTTTAAATACTTGCTCTAGTGCTGAGATATTAATATTTTTGTTAACACTCTGATGGGTTTGCTTCCTATAAGACCTCCCTGTTTGCCTTGGCAGCACAGAAAATAAGGTTCAACATAACTGCTAAGAGAGCTGATCCTGTGAGCTTATTTTGATAGGTCTTACTGGTTTTATTGGGATATCACTGCCTGCATTTTGTTGGAGAACCTGCCACTGGACTGGCCAGACTGTTCTGCAGTTTGGGTCCCTTGTATGTATGGTAGGAAGATAGGCAAGGAAAGTTTCTTCTTAGTGTCAGGTAATTATCAGTAAGGAGCAAAATAGATCAAACCCAGGAACTTGCTGTATAAAATAAGTAAAAACTCATAAAGCAAGGTTAAAATACTGTCTTAAGGAGTGACTGTAGAACGTTTTGCATGTTCTGGTGTACACAGCATTGCAAGGGTCCCCAAACCCTTTTTAGCCTCTGGGCACCTTTGGCATTTTGAGAGGAGGTAGTGAGTCCCAACCCAAAATGGTTGCTGTAGGAGGCAGAGCTAAACACAATACCACTCTCCTAAGTTAGCAAAAGAATCCCAGAAGGGGAATAAAAAGAAATGAAAGCCCTGAATTGGGGGGGGGGGAGAAGAGGGAGAGAGAAGAGGGAAGAAAAAGAAGAAAAAGAAAATGGAACCAGAAGCCTGGGTACTTACCAATTCTCTTGATCCTTCAATGGCTGTAGCTGCTATTGCAGTTGTGGAAAATTAATTTGAATGAGGGCAACCAATAATAAGCCCTGCCTTAACAATGGCCCTACCTACTTTCTGAAACATTTGGCAGGTGCCAGAGGGAGTACTAGTAGGAAACATGGCACCATTTTGGGAAACTCTGCAGCATTTTGGGTTTTTTAAAATATTTTCAACAATAATCAGCAGGAAACACAATTTTACTTAAAAATTAATTGAGTCAACAGCATAATAAAATACTCACATCTGGCATTTCTGTAAAGTAGAAATGGGTCCTGCAGCTGGAAATCTAGATCTTTAGTTATTGGCTCTGTGCGATTCTCCATGCTCAGCCTATTCATAATGGTGAACCCGTATTTCGGTGAAGCTGATCTGAAAATTATCAAAACAGGGACAATCCAATCAATTAAAGAAATAACCATTGTTAGCTTGTTGTACAGCATTTTAAAATATTGTTGTATATGTACTACTGTGGTGTTGTGGAAAAGTAAATTCTGAAAGCCTGAGAAAATGCTTGGTTTCTTTTTTAGATTGCCACTCAAGGAAGAACAATGAGGGCCAGTGTAGTGTAGAAGATAGACTGCTGGAGTAGGATCTGGGAAGGCCCAAGGTTCGAATTCCCACTCTGCCATGGAAGCTCGCTGGGTGACCTTGGGCCAGTCACACACTTTCAGACTAAGCTACCTTGTAGGGGTTTTTGTGAGAGGAAATGGAGGAAAGGAGAATGATGTAAAGCCACTTTGGGTCCCCACAGGGGAGAAAGGCAAGATATAAATTAAGTATGTAAATACGGTAAGTAAATAAATAAGTAGAGATGGCCACTATTCTCTTATTGTGCTGCATTCATAATGTTAAGCCTTATACAACAGACTTATTCACTTATCAGTAGTAAACCCTTATTACGTGCATAAACCCCAATTTGACAGCTTTGTGCTTATCTCAAAAGGGAGGGCATCCTCCCTATCCTCCCATCTCTGTGCCCAGGCAGAGACAAGAGGCAGGATTGTTCTAACAAATAGTGGTTTGAATTCAATTGGAATAAACCCGCTATAAACTCTAGTCTAAAACCCTGGTTTAGTGCCAACCAACAAACCCAAGTTTGTTAGACCATTGGCATGTATTTATTTATTGGATTTGTATTCCACCCTCTCTCCTGGCATTCTGGCATTACAAACAACTGGAGTTTAATTAAACAGTGATTTCTAAGGTAGAGTGTTTTAAGAGGTATGAATCCACCCTTATAATCAATGGCTACATTCAGACATAATGACAAATCAAAAACAAACCTTGTAAATCCTTGCGTTTGCACATACCCTTCCTCTATTCTCCATGGTTGTAGCTTGGCAACTGAAGATTTCATCATTCTGGCTAGCCTGATCTTGCCAGATCTCAGAAGCTAAGCAGGGTCGACCCTGGCAAGTATTTGGATGGGAGACCTCTAAGGGATACCAGGGTCATGACGTGGAGGCAGGCAATGGCAAACTACCTCCAAACATCTCTGGCCTTGAAAACCCCACCAGGAGTCACCATACGTCAGCTGTGACTTGAAGGTAAAAACAATTATACTTTGTTGCTTCATGGGAATTGGATGCAACAACAAACTATGGATTATGCTTTTGCCTATAACCAGGAATTCAAACCAGAATTACTCTGTGGTTTGGAACCCTGGTCATAGGTAATGTAACAAACCATAGTTTGTCACTACTTTCAATAAGGCTATTATTATGTTGTGGTGGTTGTTTTGATCTATTTGAATACTTCAAACTATCTGAATATTTGTTGAATTTTTCTTAATAACAACTTTGATGGATTATATTTTATCAGTGATTAAATAGGGAACAGTGGTTCCCTATCTGCAGACATCTGATCTGGCCACACTAATCCATACTTCAGTAACCTCAAGGCTAGATTACTGTAACACCCTATTCATGGGGCTGCCCTTGAAGGCAATCTGAAAGTTGCAGCTGGTGCAAAATGTGGTAGCTTGTCCGTTATCTGGTGCTAGCCAACAGGACCATACCCCTCTTATTCTAAGGCCCCTTCCCTGGCTGCCTATTAGTCTCTTGGTGTAATTCAAGGTATTAGTGCTCATCTTTAAAGCCTTTCATGAACCGGGGGTCCCTAATTTGAAGGACCATTTCTCCCTGCACGTTCCCACGCAGCAGCTCTGCTCTTCCCACCAAGGTCTATTATCAGTTCCTCCATTGTCTAAGTCACGTTTGGCCATGGTCCAAGCTTTGGTTTTTTCATTAGCTGCCCCATGCCTCTGAAAGAGGCTCCAGGAAGAGATCATGGGGATGCCTTCCCTCCGGGCTTTCCAGCAAGGATGCAAAACAGGTGTTCTGGAGAGCTTTTGGGGCATCCAGACAGTCTGGACAAAGGGGGATACCCTACTGTTCTGGGCTTAAGTTGTTTTTGTTTTGTTTTCAATGAGTTGTTTTATTACATTGCATTGTATCATTTTCACATTGTTGTTGTATTGTTTTCACATTGTTTTCATATTGCCTTGGGTCCTGGGATGCCTGGGAGAAAGGAGGGTATATAAATACTTTAAATGAAATTTTCCGTCTGCTAATGATCTTCTTGATGTGGTTAACTCCCTCGAGTTCTTTGGTGGAGAAGTGGTATATAAATATTTCAAATAAAATTCCCAAGCAGTGTACATGGAAGGGAGAAAGAAGGAGAGCTTGACCCTAGGACTTGACCCTAGGGTTTTTTCCAAGGAGAAACCATGTTTTATTATTACATCTGAATGCAGCCAATATACTTTCCTGGTGCATTTAAATCATCTCCATCTTTTAGTTTATTTTGTCTTGCAATTAATATTTTAATCCTTCAGAAGAAGTGCCCTATGTTAGCTATTCGGACAGAGTTTCTGGCTATAACGACAGCTAAGACACAGTTTGTGAGAGGTCTTTTACAGATTAAGAGCTAGCATTAGCAAAAGTGGCTTTGCAAACTCCTCATAATGTAGAGTACATACCAAGCATTGTTCCCAAGCCCACACTATTCCCAGTTCACTGGTGTCAAGTTAATTGAAACAGCACTAGCATGTTTTGGTAAAAGTGAGTACTGAAGAAACTCGCCACTTGAAAGCTCTTCACTGGCTACTGAAACTAGTACTATATGGGATACGCTATTTTTGAACTAGGGTTGACACTGATGAGAAGGTACTGGGAGGTATGCCAAGTATGGCAGCCCTCAGAGGACATCTCCACACCTTGAGCCTCTAGAACGTGCCTTAGAGAGAGGAAGATAACAGAATACAAAGCAAAGGGCAGAAGTGATGGAAAGAACACAAGATGGCAATCACAGAATTAATTATCAGAGGAAGAGTTTTTTCAGTTTGTCTTTCCATTATCCCCATCAGGGGGTCTTATTTTTGTCATTTTAATGCACAATTATTTTCCCAGCAATGTTCAACAACAGCGGGCTATTGAAAAATCACTATAAAGTAAAATTATCCAAATATTTTCCTCCACAAATAGCTTCATCGGCAGGAAAATGCTCCTTCATCGCTGTTCCCCAATGCACTTCTTTAACGAGCTGAAGGGCTGATTTCTGATTATGGAACAACCTCCCCAGGGGTGTGTGCCCGACCCCCTCAATTCTGATCTTTAGGCGGCAGATAAAGAAAAACGAAGAAGAAAGAAGAGTTGGTTTTTATATGGCAACTTTCTCTACCACTTAAGGAAGAATCAAACCAGCTTACAATCACCTTCCCTTCCCCTCCCCACAACAGACACCCTGTGAGGTGGGTGGGGCCGAGAGAGCTCTAAGAGAGCTGTAACTAGCCCAAGGTCACCCAGCTCTCTTCATGTGTAGGAGTGGGGAAACCAGCCCGGTTGATCAGATTAGCATCTGCTGCTCACGTGGAGGAGTGGGGAATCAAACCAGGTTCTCCAGATTAGAGTGCACCGTTCCAAACCACCGCTCTTAACCACTACACCCCACTGGCCCACCACTGTAAATGGTTACAGTCCAGGAATGCAAATCCCCTTACCCTAAATGAACAGTACTTTTAGGCCCGTGGAGTTCTTACACATTTGGACACTATCAGGGACTTCCCATCACACAGACACATACACAGAGATATTTAGTATGCCTCTATTTGCAATGCCATTTGCAGCATTTCAGGCAGATGTGGTCTGCAAACACCACTGCAAACAAATGTGCTATCTCCGTTTACACACAGACCTGTCTGCCAGCTAAGCATAAACATGCAAAGCCACTCCTATTTTGACTGAATTCCACGTTTGCCATGGTAGTGGAGCGTGCTTCAATGAACATTAACCAGTGAGACAAGAAGACGCACGGCTGTAACCATGCGCACACTTTATACATGCAACAGGGCAAATGTTGTTTGCTGCATAAGACATCAGCCAGCACTTTGTCACTGAGGCATTCTGTTGTAAAAGGCAAACATTAAATCCTGTTTTAAACAGAACAATCACATTCATCAGGCTCATGCACACTGAGGATTAAATTACATTATCAAGTCCTATACATGTTCAAGTGTACAAAATACCACATTTTAAGGGTACCCTGTTCAGTACTACCTTCAACTTTTTCAAATCAGCATCTGCTGTTCTTTTTCTTCTAGGAGTAAGAAATGAAACAAATCACTTCCAACAAACACAATAGGACAGCTGATACAGAAAGCCAAGCCATAGTTTGGCTTGATGCGCTTATTCAAAACGCACCTTCCAGCAAACTACGGTTTCGTGTTTGCTTCCCTTCCAAACTTGGGATACAAATCAGTTTCATATTATTATGGTTAGTGACTCTTCTCAGGAGGGGAAGCACAAGACTTTCTGGTTCAGATGAATGGCATAATCTGGTCTGCACTAACTCAGAAATCATTCATCAGTGCCAATTGCACAAGGGAGGAGAGAGAATTCGAGCATGGGACTGACTCACGTAGTGCCGAACCAAGGTTTGGCCTTAAATCTGAGCAATGCCAGTGTTTTTCAAACAGGGATGGAAAGAAATAGTGATTGAGAGTGAGGGTAAAGTAGGATAAGCAGGATGTAGGAATGGGTGCCTGGGAAAGAAGAGGCACAGAGCAGTTAGAAACTGGATGGTGATAGAAAATGGTTTCAGTTGGGGGGGGGGGAATGCAGAAGATTTAAGAAGTTTAGACGAGGAAACTATTTCATAAATATTTAGCAAATGCCAGTCTATCAGGATTCTTTGCTGACAGCGGCATAGGTGTATTAATCTGCCGCAGCAAAAAAACCCAGAAAGGACTCTTAACGGCCCTTTTAAACATAAATAGATTTCTCAAAGCATAAGCTTTGTGGGCTTAGAGCCCATTTTGTCAGATGAATGACACTGATTCTTATTTGGTAGAATAAATATCCACAGCACAGGAAAAGAAGGGGGGAAGCACCTGAGAACAATGGGGATAAAAAGGCCATGAAATACATGGTGGTATAGCTTGTGACTTTTCTGGACAATACGTAGGACAAGCACAGTCACCATTTGTAAGAGTTGTGATTTGTGATAACAAGTTTACTTACTTACGCTTTTAACATCTGCAGCAGCCAAGAATGGCTTAATACCCAGTTGACATAGTCAAACCCAGGGACAAATCTGCATGCAGCAGTTGCTCAATGAACCTCTGAAGATTGCTTGTTGAAGAATCAAGACTTTCATGTCAGCAGAATAATGTCATAGTAGACTGAGATAAGCTCACACAAGTTTCTGAATACTACCAGTTCTGGCGAATGTGTGACTTTTTTTTTTTTTTTTTTTGCCAAAGAATAACCTGTTTGTCCTAGATATGGTGCAGAAGGGCATTGATGACAAGGTCGTGCATCCAACAAAGCATGCTCTGGCTGTCTTGAAAGCTTATGCTTAAATGTATCTATTAGTCTTTAAGGGGCTGCAAGATTCTTTTGCTTTGCTAAAGACTGTTTCCACCTGTTTTAAACTGCAATTTACCCTGACTGGATTGTGCAACAGAGCCCCTCCAGTAAGGGTAGTCAGCCATCTGTCATTCAAGGGGGAAAAAATTCTTCTTGGTCATATTCTATTATGTATCATGTTAACATCAGATTGAGTGTCCTTTCTTCAGAACTACACTTTAGTCACCCACAAATAATTAGGAGTTTGATGTGATTTGAAAACTTGAACTTCTCACATTCTGAAAAGCCATCGATTAAGTACTGGATACGGCCACAAGTGGAGCCAGAGCGTTGAAGTGGTTAGGAGCAGCGGGCTCTAATCTGGAGAATCGGGTTCGATTCCCCACTCCTCCACCTGAAGCCTGCTGGGTGACCTTGGGCCAGTCACAGTTATCTCAGAACTCTCTTAGCCCACGTGGAGGGAGGCAAGGGCAAACCACCTCCGAATGGTTCTTGCCTTGAAAACCCTACAGGGGTCACCAAGAGTAGGCTGTGACTTGATGGCACTTCACACACACACACACACACACACACACACACACACACACACACACAGCCTCACTTGCTTCAATTTCCTCCTCATAGAAAGGACATGACTGTAAGGGTCTAATCTTAAACAGATTTATCTCACCTGGTATAAACAAACAGTGTTCCTTCCACATCAGTCTTCTCCTAAAACCAAATAAAAATTCAGATTGAAAGACAGTCAGTATTTTAGAAACTATGTAATTGAACTAGCAGAGCTGATGGAAGATGAACACATATTTCCAAAGACCTGTATATATGGTAGGGAACCCCAACTGTTGTCATATAGTTGCCTTTTACATCAGCACACACTTGCCTTCCCCACACATCACCCACCCCAGGAGTGCCTGTTAAAAATGTAATGAAATTAAAAAGAAAAAAGAATCAGTGAAGACTTAAGAGTCAGATGTCCCTGTTCTTCCCTGTTGGGAAGAATACAGTTTCTTTCTCACAATTTGGATAGGAGTGCTTCTCCTTTGCTTAAAAAATGTTGTTTTTAGCAATTATATAGTGCTTTCACATATTCAGAACACTCCACATGCATTAACTCTATCATCTTCTCTTGCAAACCTTTAAAATGTTATAAGGTGGTCAGGGTTGCTTCCACATTGAGGTTCTGCTCTGTTTTGGCATCCAGAATAGAGTGGGACTTTTGAAGCAACCATGTCATGCCATCCCTTAATCATCTCCATTTTTGGTTTTCCCCTGTGTTGCTGTGGTCTTTCCTAGATTTGGGCTGCTTCCACACTGAGATACGTCTCTATGTAGCTTTGGGCAATGGCGATGGAGCACTCACACTGCAGCTTTCCCCACGTTTTCTTTGCCTCTGCCCCTTGTGGCCACCATTTCCCCTCACACAAGCAGGTGGCTTAAAAAACAAAAGGGAATTGCTACATGTCTATAATGTTATAATCTATTGCCACAACCTACTAGTTACCAGCTTTTATTTAAAGACAAAAAGTAAAATTCAGGACTTCTACTGCAACTTCAGGTAATTTGGATAAGGATATATACAGCTGAGTATCAGCAGCATACTGATGACAACCAAACACAAAGCTATGAATGATTTGTCCTAAGGGTTTTACATAGAGATTGAAAAAACATGGGGGATAGGACTGAGCCCTGTGGAACTCCACAGGACAGGTCCCACACTGATGACAAATAGTTTCCAATAGCAACCGATCCATGAGAAACTATTTGAACAATTCAACACACCACTCCCCAATATCTACTTATATAGTGTATAGTGATCAGCCTTCGTTCCTCTGAGCAGAAGAAGCCTTCACAGTAAGTAGCCAAGGCTCAATACTTTTTAAACAAGCCAGGAAAAAAAGGGGGGAATGGCAGCAACAGGGGCTGAGGCAAGGAATGAGCTGCAAAGACACGCACCTTCCCATCCACATGGCATCCAAAAGCACTTCAGCTGCAAACTTTCAAAAAGATTTTACCAAACCATGTTTGGGAAAGATCACAGCAAAGTCGGGGGGGGAAACAGGGAAGAACAACAAATGGAGGACAATGTCATGTGACTGCTCCAGTGCTGCTATAGGAAAGCCAAGGAGGAGCAAAACATCTGTGTGGAAACAGACCAGATTATGAGCAAACAAGCAGTGAAAGTCAAAGTAGCATGCATGCAGTATTGTGATTACGGAAGGAGTAGTTCAGGGACCCAAAAGGACAAATACTAACAAAAAGACAATAGCAACTTTATAGGCCTTGTCTGTCTGTTTGTTTGACACACACTGTGGACTGTTGTCATCTGTGGAAGTCTCCAGACTGGCAGATAGACTCTCCCCCCCCCCAGATGGAACGTGCCAGGGACTGTGGGAAGAGGAACCCAAGTGTATCAGAGTGACCTCCTCTCCTTCTAGAGAGAGGGACAGTTTATTTTAACACAGATAACTGGTTCTGGCAGTCCTACACTGCAATCCTAAAGAGAGTTACTCCAGTCTAAGCCCATTCATTTCAATGGGCTTAGACTGGAGTAACTCTCCTTAGGATTGCAGTGTTAACCAGTAGAAGCCTAAGCTAGTTTATAATACACAACTATCTTGTACTTGGAATAAAACAAAGTTAATTTGACTTGAGCAGAACCTATAACAGCACCAGGTAGGTGATGCAAAAAAAAAAAAAAAGATGTTACCTTTGCATGACATTTTTTAAGTTAGAATCAGCAGCTGAAGGTACCTGACTACAGAGAGATGGCTGTGAATGGATCAAACCAGCAGAGGAACATAACCTAATTTAATTGCTCCGGAAAGGGCCAGAGCAGCAGATGTAAAACGAAACAAGCAAAAATAAAAATTTAGAATTCAGGACATCACATATTTAGATGACAAACTGAAAAAAATGATGTGTTATCAATTATTCTTTGGGCCTCCATCTCACATTTAGACTCCACCAAAAGATAAACAGGGACTCCAAAGGTGATTAGGAATGGTGAATTTTGTGGGGAAATTCATACCAATCTTGACAGCTCTCTCAGTAAGCCTACAAGTCTTCCCAGAAAATATTGAACAGTGGCTACGAAAAAAAAAAGGCTGGCTTATGTTCCTTCAGGGATCCAGAGCTTTACAGCTTTAGCTATATTTCCTAACTACTGTAAAAACCAGGAAAAGATCTAGCAGTAACAGGCACATTACCCTACCAGGATATCTCACAAGACTGTTAGATGATGAATTTGACATTATCTGTGTCAACCAATAAAGAAAAGCTGTCCAGTAGCAGAAGAAATGTGAGGCTTTTGTAAACTCCTGCCCCGACACTCTGCAGCAACTGGTCAATATATCACTCCAGACCAGTGAGGGATTCAAACCTGCCCCATATTTTCAATTTACCATGGAGCTATTGTTTACAGATTGATAGTCCCAAAACTATTGCAAAACGGCATGCCTCAGGTACATGAAGTGCATCTGGGCACTGAAAAGCCTGAAAGCGGAGCCAGAGATGTCCTCCATTGGCCTCGGATGCATCTGCATTCAGCAAAATAATGTGACATGCCAAAAATACTAGCCCAGGCAATGGAAAGAGTTTCCACCTAGACATTAGAAAGAGTTTCCGTCTAGACATTAGGAAGAATTTTCTAACAGTTAGAGTGGTTCCTCAGTGAAACAGGCTTCCTTGGGAAGCCTCCTTCCTGGTAAGCTCTCCTTCCTTGGAGGTTTTTAAGAAGAAATCAGATGGCCATCTGTCAGCAATGCTGATTCTATGACCTTAAGCAGATGATGAGAGGCAGGGCATCTCGGCCATCTTCTGGGCAGGGAGTAGGGGTCACTGGGGGTGTGAGGGGGGAGGTAGTTGAGATTTTCCTGCATTGTTCAGGGGGTTGGACTAGATGACCCTAGTGGTCTCTTCCAACTCTATGATTCTTGTCTATGATTCATGAATAAACAGTGGCAGAGCACATGTTTTGCAAGCAGAAGGTCCCATGAACACTCCTTGGTATCTCTGCTTAAGAAGATTTTTGGTAGCTGATGTTAGGAAAGGTCCTCAGACCCCAGAAAGCCACTGGTAGTCAGAGTACACAGTATTGAGCTAGAGAGACTGCTTTGTGTATGTTAAATATGCAACAATGGAACGTAAGGTACATAGAACAAAAATTACCAGGCAATGAGTACCCGTTGTTCCTAGGCTGCATCAAACTGGTAACAATTCTGTATGCAGCTCTCATTGCTATTGCAGTGATAGCTGCGCTTCCACATGGAGGTTTTCTGCACACTTTCCGTGCTTCAGCCCAAGGTTGCTGTCATTTCCCCCAGTGCCACTGGATTTTTTGTTTGTTTAAATCAGCAATATAATACTGATATAACCATTACCACTTGTTAAAGCCAGAAAAAAGCTCTCTGGTAGTAATGATGGGAAGAAGAGTTGGTTTTCATATGCCGACTTTCTCTACCACTTAAGGAAGAATCAAACCAGCTTACAATCACTTTTCCCTTCCCTTCCCTAGAACAGACACCCTGTGAGGTAGGTGGGGCTGAGACAGCTCTAACAGAGCTGTGACTAGCCCAAGGTCACCTAGCTGGCTTCATGTGTAGGAGTGGGGAAACCAACCTAGTTCACCAGATTAGCATCCGCCGCTCATATGGAAGAGTGGGGAATCAAACCCGGTTCTCCAGATTAGAGTCCACCGCTCCAAACCACCACTCTTAACCACTACACCAAGCTGGGAGATGGCAGCCATAGGCAAGTAACATGGTGCTGATGCGGGCAGGACCTGAATAATGCACTTTCTCATCCAGACGGTATGCAAATGGGTTTGGACTGTGATCACAACCAACAGATCATATCAAACCAGGTTTGGGAAAGATGGGAGCAAAGTGGGGGGAAACCTGGAAAGTGCATTATTAAAGGACAACTTTTAAGGTTGTCAACCTGCAGGTAGGGCCAGAGGTTCCTCCAGAATTACAACTGAGCCCCAGAAGCTGCCATTTCCTCCAAGGGAACTGATCTGGAAATCAGCTGTAATTCCAGAACTCCAAGCCTTGAGCTTGGTAGCCCGAAGACTAGCATCTGGAAAAATATGGGGTATAAGTTGAGTATTTTGCACATGTTGAATGCAACATAAGAATTACCCAACTCACAGGGCAGGAAAAATCATGTGCACACTGTACATGGATTGTATGCACATTCACAGTAAATGAACACGTGAAGGTCACGGAGCTGATCTCAACCCCATTGCATCCCAATGTGTTGTCTGAATAGGGCTTTTATTTCTTACACTTCTGGACACGAAACCTCCTTCTTTCCAGGGAGTTCAATTGCTTTAAAAGCCTCGGCTGAAGTTGTGGGTAACACAGACTCTGGATACTTGCACACGTACTAAATAATGCACTTTCAATCCACTTTAATGATCGTTTGCAAGTGGATTTTGCCGTTTCATTGACGAGGGCACATTCAGACAGCCCAAATAATGCACTTTCAATCCACTTTCACTGTGTGAACTGGCAAAATCCACTTGCAAACGATCATTAAGGTGCAGTGAAAGTGGATTGAAAGTGCATTATTGAGGCTGCGTGAAAGCGCCCTACAGTAAAACCAGGCTTCAAACTGCACTGCAAAGTGGATTGCAAGTGCATTATTTGGCATGTGTGAAAGTGCCCACAGAGACACACACGGCCTATGTGCTCGGGCGCTGGTCATACGCCTCTAGTTCAGCGCAGATGCAGATCAAATTAAAAGGGTCTCCCAACCGAGATCCCCGGGGCTTACCATTCACCCTTGGAAGAACGGTATTCCCCCCCCCCCAAAAAAAATGCCCCCGCACTACAGAATTTACGGCAAAGGGAATGACGTCACCAATTTAAAGAGACAGCCACGTTATTCCATCCTCTCCCATGTCGGCAGCACCCCCCCACACACCCCCACCCCGGGATGACACTCGGTCACGCACCCACTCGTTGGCTCGGTGCCCAAATGTGTAGAGCGCCACCTGGCTGGCCACGTCCAGGATGCCGCTGATATAGGGGTCGTGTCGCTGCAGAGCCGCCAGGCTGATGTCCAGCCCCTTGCCCAGTGGGGCGGCCCCAGCCACCGCCGCAGCCATCTTGCCTCGGAGACCACAACAACACTAGAGATCGGGGCAGGCATGGCTAATCCACCGCCGAGGGAACGATCGGGCGCGCCGGCCTCCCCTTCCTTGACTCGCCGCGGGGCGTCGAAGCGGGAAGGGGCCAGCCGTCGCAATCGAATGCCGAGTCCGGAGAGCGAGGAGCGGTTGCCATGGGCAACAGGTCAGCTCCCAGGGCCGCGGCCTGCTGCCTCGCGTTAAAAATAAGTGAGAGGATGGAGTGAGTGTCGCGCTCAAAACGAGACACCAAACCTCCCCGCAACGTAGGTTTTCTGCAGGCTACAAAACAAGATGAAGAAGCCTTCGACAATAAAATGAAGAAGGCGTGTAAAAATACCACAAACCACTGCTTTTATGTTGCTAATCACTGACAACCTTAAAGAATGCAGAGGGGAGAAGTCAATATTACTTTTTCCCCCCAAATTACTCAGATGATTTAACAACTTCTGAATTAAATTGATAAAATCATGGTAGGCAAACTCAGTGCTAGGGTTGCCAACCTCCAGGTACTTAGCAAATACAGAATAGCAGAAAAACAAGCATTCAATAAATGCAAAGTATGTCTTTGTTCAATTTAGGCATATAGTTAACATACATATATAATTGTATAATGATTATATCATTGTATGTTAACTATATGCCTAAATTGAACAAAGACATACTTTGCATTTATTGAATGCTTGTTTTTCTGCTATTTTGTATTTGCTAACTATATAGCAGGCTAACCTTTATTTACCTAAACCTCCAGGTACTAGCTGGAGATCTGGTATTGCAACTGATCTCCGGCCGACAGATCAGTTCACCTGGAGAAAATGGCTGCTTTGGCAATTGGACTCTGTGGCATTGAAACCCTGCCCTCCTCAGGCTTGGGCCCAAAAACCTCCCGCCGGTGGCAAAGAGGGGCCTGGCAACCCTACTCCACACCCAAAACCTCCAGGAATTTCTCAACCTGGAGCTGGCAACCCTACAGCTTTCCTGTGCTGCTCTACTTCCAGCAGCAGCATGACAGTTCGTCCTTGCTGCAGCGATCACCCATCCAGCCACCCCAAATGTCCTCCTTTCATGGCACACCCCAGCAGACTAGGGTTGCCAACCGCCAGGTGGTGGCTGGAGCGCTTCCATTTTTTCAACTTATCTCCTGGTGACAGAGATCAGTTCACCTGGATAAAATGGCCACTTTGGAAGGTGGACTCTATGGCATTATGCCCCACTGAAGTCTCTCTCCTCCCCATACTGTACCTTCCTCAGGTTCCACCCCCAAAATCTCCAGGTATTTCCAACCAGGAGCTGGGACCCTAGCAGCAGACTCCAGAGTAGGGTTGCCAACCTCCAGGTAGCAGCTGGAGACCTCCTGCTATTACAACTGATCTCCAGCCGATAGGGATCAGTTCCCCTGGAGAAAATGGCAGTTTTGGCCATTGGACTCTATGGCATTGAAGTCCCTCCCCTCCCCAAACCTCGCCCTCCTCAGGCTCCGCCCCAAAAACCTCCTGCCGGTGGCGAAGAAGGATCTGGCAACCCTACTCCAGAACAGCACCTATGCTTACCTGATCATCCTGTCACTATGGCTCCACTTAAGGTTGCCAATTCTGGGTTGGGCAATTCCTGGAGACTTGGGAGTGGAGCCTGGGGAGGGTGGGTTTGAGGAGGGAAGGGACCTCAGCTGAGTGTAAAGTCTTAGATCCCACCCTCCAAAGCAGACATTTTCTCCAGGGGAACTGATCAGTGTTATCTGGAGATCAGTTAAAATCCCGGGAGATCTCCAGGCTCCACCTGGAGGTTGGCAACCCTATGCTGTGAGACACCATGCCTCCCCACCATGTCCAGGCAGGGCTAGTTAAGCTCATTCAGTAGCCCCAAGCACTTTCCTTCTGTGCCATCCTGGACAGATCCGGGACAGGATCCAGAGGGAGCGCTTCTGCAGCCTTCGCTGACCTCAGGGGTGGCATGGGAGGGTGCAACACTATACTATACCACTATGCCTCGTACTGGGAGCCTCTGAGTGTGCTACCCTGACACGTTAACACAAGACTGGCTTAACCTGTTCTTGCCATAGAAGCACCTTCATACAAGCGGTGCATCCCGAAAAGCAAAATAAGGAGACAATAGAAACAGAGATTTATCAGGGATAAAACTAGAAAATAGGGATGCCCCTTGTAAATAGATACTGTTGGAGCGAATACTTTAGCTCTGAAGCTGAAACAATGTATAGCATTTTTAAATTAAAAGTTTTTATAAATTATATGAATTCGAACACCTAATCATCTCCCCATGGCAGCTTCCGCAGTGTCATCCACTATATTCCAAGCTACTTTTGTGAGCATATTTGTAACAAGTTTCCAAAATATTGAGATCATTCCCACCCTCAATTCTTGTTTCTAATACTCATAATAATTTCCCCATTTTAATAAGAAACCTAAGATTTCACATTTGTGTGTGTGTGTATGTAAAGTACCATCAAGTGGCAGCCGACTTATGGTGACCCTTTTTGGGGGTTTTCATGGCAAGAGACTAACAGAGATGGTTTAAGATTTCACATTTATGTACCGACAATTAGTCCAAAGTAATACAAACCCAAAAACCTTTGTCTGTAAGAGTATTTTAGTCCATGTATTTTGTTTTATCTGGCCAAGGGCCGTAAATAAACATCTATCTACCTATATCTATCTATCTATCAACCCAAAATCATCAGGAAATGTTTGTAGACCTTGACTGGAAACTTGTTATGTGCTGAAATGTGTACAGAATGACCAGCAAAGCAACCAAAATGACAGGCATGATTCAATAAGGACTTCCTTTCAACCCGCATGTTTGCATGTGACAGATTTAAAATGGATTGGTTCCCTGATGCGGCTTGTGGTCACATTTCAGACTAAAGGACCTTCCCTTTTCTTCTTTTTCTTTCATTTTAATTAAATAGTTTTTGCATAATGTTATGGGTCAAGCTACTGTACTGCAGTTATTGAGCAACAATTTCTCTGGAGGAGGGGGATTCATAGGGAATATATATACATTAGATTATTTGCATATATATGTGTAACAGTGCCCTCTAGTGGAATGTTCCAAACCATTCTGACATCTTTTTTCTGCTTACTGTTTTTGTGTACTTTTGATGAACACGTGAATAGGGTTGCCAACCTCCAGGTACTAGCTGGAGATCTCCTGCTATTACAACTGATCTCCAGCCATTAGAGATCAGTTCCCCTGGAGAAAATAGCTGCTTTGGCAATTGGACACTATGGCATTGAAGTCCCTCCCCTCCCCAAACCCCACCCTCCTTAGGCTCTGCCCCAAAAACCTCCTGCCAGTGGCGAAGAGGGACGTGGCAACCCTACACATGAAGCTGCCTTATACTGAATCAGACCCTTGGTCCTTCAAAGTCAGTATTGTCTACTCAGACAGGCAGCGGCTCTCCAGGGTTTCAGGCGGAGGTCTTTCGCATCACCTACTTGCCTAGTCCCTTTAACTGGAGATGCTGGGGATTGAACCTGGGACCTTCTACTGTTATTAGCCAAAGTTCTTTGCTGACAAGTTAACTACGTTCATCATAAACTGCCATAGGACTGTTATAATTTATATTTGTTGTATGAAGTTTTGGCCACCCTAGGCCCAAAGAATAAGAATCACAAAAGACCATTGTGGGGATTCAGTCCTTTAGCAGGACTGAACAGCTTTGAACCCACCAAGCCAAGGACAGTCTACCAGTCAGCTATGACAGATTCATCAGGAAGTTAATCAAATTCTTATTTTTGCTCCCCGCCTGTGACTGCACAGAGAGGTGGTTGTTAGTCTGCCAACCGAGTTTGATTCCCCACTCCAACCGAGTTTGATTCCCCACTCCTCCACATGAAGCCTGCTGGGTGACCTTGGGCTAGTCACACTTCTCTCAGAACTTTCTCAGCCCCACCTACCTCACAAAGTGCCTGTTGTGGGGAGCTGAAGGGATTGTAAACTGCTTTGAGACTCTTTAGGGTAGAGAAAAGCAGGATATGAAAATCTTCTTCTCATGAAAAGACAGACAAGTCACTTGTGGATGGGTCACTTGTGCAAAGGTGGATCACCTGCTGTGCAAATAACAATACAATCCTAAACCAATTTACACCTTTCTAATGCAGTTGAAAAACCAATGGGCTTAGAAGGCATAACTCTGGTTAGGATTGCTCTGTAGTTTCTAGTAAACCTTAAGCATACAACAGTGCCATCAAAAGCAGAGTTAAACCTTTCTGTGCACATTGACTTCAATGGACTTAGAAGGATAAAACTCCACTTACAAAGGTACTGTAAAATACAGTTTTCAAATGTATAGAAATGTAGATCTGCAGAATACATGCTGGCTATGATCCAGAGAACTGTTTTTGGTTAATGGAAACACTTTATAAAACTTTATTTTATTCATATTTAACCTAATTTAAGCACATTTTGTTTATTATTTTTATTTATTTGGAACATTTGTATGTCACCTTTCCAGAGCTACTCAACATCAAACATCACAGGCTACCTGTATTTATATTCTGGCCATTCTGTACTGATTTCCACTCTCATCTGCCAGATGAATGCTTAGAGTGATGTTATAGTAGAGTGTTGCACTGAAATCATGGACACCTGAATTCAAGCCTCCACTCTGCCTTGAGTGACCCTTGAGTCAGATACTAACCTACCCTACAGGGTGCGGAATGGAGTGGAACCACCTATGCTGCCTTGAGCTCCTTGGGGGCATGGTGGGATAAAAATATTTTTTGACCCTCTCAGCAACAAAATTTCTGGCAATGGGCCCAGGGGCTTGCAAAGCAAATAATAATAGCTTTGACTGAAAGCATTCATACTCTTCCATGATTGTGGTCCATCACTTTATTATATTTCATTGCTACCAAAGGGTGGTAATTAAGAAGAAGAAGAGGAAGAGTTGGTTTTTATATGCTGACTTTCTCTACCTTTTTAAGGAGTCTTAAAGCAGCTTACAATCTCCTTCCCTTCCTCTCCCCACAACACACACCCTTGTGAGGTAGGTGGGGCTGAAAGTGTTCAGAGAGAACTGTGATTAGCCCAAGGTCACCCCGCAGGCTTCATGTGGAGGAGTGGGGAATCAAACTCAGTTCTCCAGATTAGAGTCCACTGCTCTTAACCACTACACCATGCTGGTGTACCAAGAACAAGTACCAGAATGTTAATTGCCACCCCCAAATCCCCTGGATTAAATGTGCTTCTGCATCTGAGTGCTAGTAGTGATACAATGGAACCCTGATCCTGAAAAGGCACTGGTTGTAAAATTCGTTTTTCAGCTGGGGATTTCTATGTTGTTGTTTTTTTGTCTTCCTGGATGGAACAAAAGTAATGTGCCATATTTTTTGGTTGATCTCCTGTACCAGAGTGGTTGGGTTTTCCCACATAACCATCATAGCCTGGCCTTGTAAAAGAAGTGTAGTATATTAAAAATGCATGTGGACCGCTATGTCTTAAGATAAAATGCAGCTGCACTAGTCAAGGATTCAGAGAAGAAAATGGAAAAAGAAATACTACATCTACTGGAAGCAGCAAAGGGATGTACATAGGCAAAAAGTTGATTGCAGAAAATTGCTCGTGATACTATGCTTAATTAATTATGTTCTTATGATGTTCAGGCAGTTGAGATCTACTTATGTGAGGAAAGTACATTGACATGAACATAGGTTAGGTAACCATACTACAATAAGGATATTGTAAGTTTGGAAACTGGTGTGCTTGTCATGTTGTAGGAAAGAAGTGAGGGCTGGAAGCGTAGTCTGAGAAGCAGTCCAAGGTCATTCATAGTTCAGGCAGAGTCTGAGATATCAATACAGGCAAGGGCAGTCCAAGGTGTTAGTCAGAGTCAGCCCAAGAAGTCAGGCTACCAGGAATCCACAGTATAGCAGGGAGACAAGGCCAATACACAAGGAGGTTGGTGACAAGTTGCTTGCACAACCACCAAGCCTACTTGTTGACTTAAGTAGGCCTGGGGGGAACCAGCTGTTGCTGGTTATCCCATCTCAGCACTCCCTGCCTGGTCAAGCTCATTAATCTTTATCACTGTCAGCAGGGAGTGTTCCTTGCTGGGCCTGCAATCTAGCACTTCTTTTCTCATGTATCTGTGCCCTGAGTTTCCTGCATCTCTGTTCCAGCAGCTTTGGGGGGCTCTCTGGTGGCACTGCCTGTGGCTGGACCTCTGACACAGGTGAGTCTTCAGTGCTGGGTGGCTGCAGACATAGGGAGGACCCATCTCCCTGCCACTGCTCAGCCTGCTGCTGCTCCTCTCTTTCATTGCCTTCAGTTTCAAGGTCTTCCTCATCTGAGGAAGCCCCAGCAGGATGACCCATGACAGTGCTCTCCTCTCAAGGGAACCAAAAAGCACTGTCGCTGGAGAGCATGTACCTTTATTAAAATGACAGTGGTTTTGAGACATCCTTTAGGGATTAGCAACTGGTTGCCTCTAAGCCAAACCTGATCCTAGGGTTGCCAGCCCCGGGTTGGGAAATACCTGGAGATTCTGGGAGTGGAGCCTGGGGACGTTAGCATTTGGGGAAGGGAGGGGCCTCAATAAGGCAAAATACCATAGAGTCCACCCTCCAAAGCAGCCATTTGCTCCAGGGGAACTGATCTTAGTTGTCTGGAGAACAACTATAATAGCAGGAGATCTCCAGGTGCCATCTGGAGGTTGGCAACCCTACCTTGTCCCCTATTTGTCCCGTCTTAACAGTCTACCTCAAGAACAAAGTTGGGGGTGTAGATAAGCAGCATCTGAGGTAATGGGATTTGACAGGCTCCTTTTGGAGTGGGACTTTGGCTTCTTACTCCATTCTCTTAATAAAGAGGCCCCCCAACAAACTTACCAAGGTACAGTTTTCAAAATGGGGAGGGAGCCTTTCGAAGGAGGTATGGCCATTGCTTAAAGAAAGAGCAAGGTTGCTTCCCCTTCCCGTTTTTGTGAGTGCTGATTTCTGGACAAAATAGACTATTATCCTCTTCTACAACTCAGCACCACTTGGCTTGATTCAGGGGGCCCTACGCCAGTTGCTGGGTTGATTAATGATCCTTGAAGCCAGTGAAGCAACCAATTAAAAAATTGGCTTGCGGGTGGTGCCATCTTTGGAAAAATTCAAAGTTTTTGAAGTAGCCCCTAATTCTTTCTTGTTTCCTTCATTATCTTAGACCCATGGCAGAAAAAAAGGTGTATTTACCAAACAATTTGTTTGTCCTTTATTCTGTCACATTGCCACTAAGGGATCCCATTTTGCAGCATTGTGTGGCCGCAGCAATGGATAAATTCCACCATCCTTAGAATTTATTTGCTGAAGAAGCAAGTCTTTAGTGAGGATAGCATTGCAAACCTCCAGGTGGTGGCTGGAGATCTCCCGCTACAACAACTGATCTTGTCGTGATCCCCCAGCACACACGCACTAAACAGTCTCAAACCTCACAGGGGCAAGTCCAAAGGTAATCCAAAAGCCAAGTCCAAGGGTTCAAGCCGAGGTCCAGTCAGAGCAAACAGTTCACTGCAAGGTCAGCAGTAGGTAGACATGTTGCTTCCACACAGCTACACTCTTCCCAGCTGCTTATCAGCAGCATGCCACGCAGGCAGTCTGTAATGTCATGCACCTGCCAGCCACCTCAGACCTGCTCCTGCGGACACTCATCCTCATTGTCCGTGCTGGGTCGGTATCTAGCTGCCAGTCGAGCACTTCGTCTCCGATCCTGCACAATCCTATGTATCCACTTCCTGTGCCATTCCTGAGGTTCTGGTGATGAGGGGGGGGGGTGAGCAGACAGGCAGCTGGCTTTGTGCAGTCGGCTCAGAGTTGGAGGGCTGAGGAGTTGCTGCACTGGTCCCTGGCTGTGGGTTTGGGTCTGATCCTGCAGGGGCTGCTACTTCCTGTGCCACCTCAGGTGCTGGCTGTGTATAGAAGCCAGGGGTGCTGGCTGACTCTTCATCAGAGGAGTCATTGGTGACCCCTGGGCCATGACAGATCTCCAGGTGGCAGAGATCACTTCCCCTGGGCATAATGGCCGCTTTGGCAATTGGACTCTATGGCATTGAAGTCCCTCCCCTCTCCAAACCCCACCCTCCTCAGGCTCCACCCCGAAAAGCTCCAGGTATTACCCAACCCAGAGCTGGCAACCCTAAGTGAGGAGATGGAAACCATCATCACCATTTTTGCGCTTTTGATTTAGAAGAGTTTCCTGTTGCTCCAAGGTGTAGAGTTGGATGACAATGGGAGTAAAGGAACTCTAAGGGAAGATAAAGCGATTGCTGAAAAACTAAATGAATTCTTCTCATCTGTCTTCACTGTTGAAGATACAGGGCAGATTCCTTCTCCTGAACAGAGATTTTGGAGAGGGGAAAATGAGGAACTGAGGCAAATAGTGGTAACAAGGCAGGAAGTCCTAGAACGTCTAGGCAGACTGCAAACTAACAAGTCACAGGGACCAGACGGTATTCATCCTGGAGTTCTTCAGAACTCAGATGGGAAATTGCTGAACTTCTAACAAAGATATGTAATATGTCCCTTCGATCAGCCTCTGTCCCAGAGGACTGGAGAATGGCCAATGTAACACCCATTTATAAAAAAGGTTCCAGGGGGGACCCAGGAAATTACAGGCCAGTTAGCTTAACGTCTGTTCCGGGTAAATTAGTGGAAACCATTATTAAAGATAGAATTGCCAAGCACATAGAAGGGCAAGGTCTGCTGGGCAAAACCCAACATGGCTTCTGTAAGGGTAGGTCCTGTCTCACTAACCTATTAGAGTTTTTTGAAAGTGTCAATAAGCATGTGGACAGGAATGAGCCTGTGGATATTGTGTATTTGGATTTCCAAAAAGCTTTTGACAAAGTCCCCCACCAAAGACTGCTAAGCAAACTTCATAGTCACGGGATAAGAGGACAAGTCCTCTTATGGATTGAGAGCTGGCTGAAAAATAGGAAGCAGAGAGTAGGAATCAATGGTCAGTTCTCCCAATGGCGGGATGTGAGCAGTGGGGTGCCTCATGGATCTGTGTTGGGACCGGTGCTTTTCAACCTGTTCATCAATAACCTGGAGTTGGGGTTAAACAGTGAAGTAGCCAAGTTTGCAGATGACACCAAATTATTCAGGGTGGTTAAAACAAAATCGGACTGTGAAGAGCTCCAGAAGGATCTCTGCATACTGGAAGAATGGGCATTAAAATGGCAAATGAAATTCAATGTGAGTACTGTATATACTCGCGTATAAGCCGAGTTTTTCAGCCCAAAAAAAGTGCTGAAAAAGCCCAACTCGGCTTATATGCAGGTCAATACGGTAGGGGGAGGGAGGGGGAGAGGGGGGAAACTTACCGCCACCAGCCTGCCCGCGCGCCTTCTCTGCGGGCCAGGAGCTGCCCGCGCGGCCTCCTGGGCGCAGGGAGGGGGCTGCCGCCTGCCTGCGTGCCTTCCCTGGCGGCAGCGGCGGCCCCCTCCCTGCGTGCAGGAGGCCCCGCAGGCCGCTCCTGGCTTGCAGGGAAGGCGCGCGGTCAGGCAGCGGTGGCGGCCCCCCCTGCGCGCAGGAGGCCCTGTGGGCCACTCCTGGCCCGCAGAGAAGGGGCCGCCGCCGCTGCTGCCTGCCCACCCGCCTGCCTTAAGGTAAGCCTGCAGGGGGGGAGGGGCTGCATTTCCCCCTCGGCCTATATGCGGGTGCCTAATTTTCCCCCATTTTGGGGTGAAATTAGGCACCTCGGCTTTGTATTACCCATGGTTAGGTAAAGAAATGATTCCAACAGGCAAGTGTTGGGGGAAAACAAAGTACACAGTTTTATTAAACAAAAAATATACCCTTTTACCCAGGCTAATAACCTTAGGAAGATGGGAAGTCGTCTCCTGGGAGGTAAGCCACTTCGTCCTGTCTGGTAGCCCGTCCTTGTTCTGCAGACGCTCCTTCTCTGGCTTCTTATCTGGAGCCCTCTTCTCCTCCTCCTTTCAGTAGTGAGCGAAGCCAGATTTATTTCCCCATCACCAGGTGCTCATTATTTACAGTGCAGTGTGAAAGTTAATGACCTGAGATTGCTCTCACATGGGGAAGGGCTGCATTGACCACCATCTACCTCCTCGTGAGTACAACGGTCTTCCGCAGTTTCCACTACAGGCTTATACTTGGGTCGGCTTATACCCGAGTATATACGGTAAGTGTAAAGTGATGCATATTGGGACAAAAAATCCCAACTTCACATATACACTGATGGGATCTGTGCTGGCAGCGACAGACCAAGAGAGGGATCTTGGGGTGGTAGTGGATAGCTCAATGAAGATATCAACCCAGTGTGCAGCTGCTGTAAAAAAGGCAAATTCCATGCTGGCCATAATTAGACGAGGAATAGAGAATAAAACTGCTGATATCATACTGCCCTTGTACAAATCTATGGTGAGACCACACTTGGAATACTGTGTACAGTTCTGGTCACCACACCTAAAAAAGGATATTGCAGAGCTTGAGAAGGTGCAGACAAGAGCAACCAAAATGATTAGGGGACTAGAGCAACTGTCCTATGGGGAGCGGTTAGGACGCTTAGGGCTGTTTAGCTTGGAAAGAAGGTGGCTGAGGGGAGACATGATAGAGGTCTAAAAATTATGCATGGTTTGGAGAGAGTGGACAGGGAGAAGTTTTTCTCCCTCTCCCATAATACTAGAACATGGGGTCATCTGCTAAAGCTGGAGGGTGAGAGATTCAAAACAGATAAAAGGAAGTATTTTTTCACACAACGCATAGTTAAATTGTGGAACTCCCTGCCCCAGGATGTGGTGATGGCTGCCAGCTTGGAGGGCTTTAAGAGGGGAGTGGACATATTCATGGAGGAGAGGGGTATTCATGGCTGTTAGTTAGAATGGATATTAGTCATGCTGCATACCTATTCTCTCTAGTATCAGAGGAACATGCCTATTATTTTGGTGCAGTGGAACACAGGCAGGATGGTGCTGCTGCAGTCATCTTGTTAGTGGCTTCCTAGAGGCACCTGGTTGGCCACTGTGTGAACAGACTGCTGGACTTGATGGGCCTTGGTCTGATCCAGCAGGGCCTTTCTTATGTTCTTATGTAGAGTTGCCAACTTCCAAGTGGGGCTTGATGATCTCTCAGAATTACAACTGATCTCCAGATTACAGTGATCAGGTCCCCTGGAGGAAATGGCAGTTTCAGAGGGTGGACTCTATGGAAAAGATCCCTTCCCTCCCCAAAGTTTATCCTCCCCAGGCTCTAGGGGTGCCATGCTGCAGCTGGCAACCACCAAGAAAACTCTGGGGAAGGGGCCTGGCATGCCAGCACCATGCTAACATGCTGGCATCACTTTCAGCAAAACCCCAGAAATGATGTCTTTAGACACCCCAGGATTTACAAAAACCTATATGGTTGTACCATAGAGTATTTCTAAATGCTAGAGAGTCTATGTCACTTCCAGTTTCTGCTGGAAGTTACGACAGTGTGCCAATGCAATAACAGCATGTGCTCCATTTCCCTCCCCCCATTTCCTCCCACTAGCACCTGAGGCGTCCAGCAAACAGCAGGGATGCCAGGAGGTCTCCTGCTGTAGCAGAAGGCCTGGCATCCCTATGCAGGCACCACCCCCAAATCTCCAGGAATCTCCCAAGCTGGAGTTGGCAACCCTATGAGAGCTGCCATCCTGCCGTTACTTTAACTCAATCATTAGTCAATCTAAGCAGTACCCTAAACCAAGCAAAACAATCTTTAATCAATTGGTAGGCTAACTTCCTTTTCAAGTTGACAATGGACACGTCGTTACATCTTAGCGAGTATTGCAACAGTGATTCATAAATGAGTATTGCCATGAATACTGATAAGGGGCATGTTGAAAATCAGTTTTCTTTTCACAGACTGAGATTGCTTTAAATTATCTCCTTGCTCAGAGACAAGGGAGAAGAGACTGAATAGGAGCAGATATGCCTTTAAAAATGAATTGTGTAAAAATCTGTATTTCCAACTGTGGGTGTATCCTTATAACATGCAGAATGACATGTGGTTGACCCTGTATTCTTTCAGCTTTCAAAAAAATAAAGAACAAGATAGAATTATTGCTGAGAAACTTCTGTTTTTCCCCTCAAGTCATAGCTGACTCCCCCGGGGGGAGGGGGTCTCAAGGCAAGAGACCTTCAGGGGTGGTTTACCATTGCCTGCTTCTGCGTCCCGACCCTGGACTTCCTTGGTGGTCTCCCATTCAAATACTGACCAGGGCCAATCTTACTTACCTTCCAAGGTCTGACAAGATCAAGCTAGCCTGGGCTATCTAAGCCAGGGCACTGACAAACCTGCCGCCCAATAAAACTAATAGTAATGATCTAGTCAAACTACGTGATTTGCCCAGCATTTTTTCCTTCCTGCAAACTGTGATCCATTTGAGTTCTTCAAGGATCAAAATGTGGCAGAATGCCTTGGGGTTTACACATTTTTTATTTGTATACATAAATGTTTTATGTGCATACCTAAAAGTATAATTTATGCATGCATGCAACACATTTTTGAAACCAATACATGCACCAGGGCACTGTGGTAGGCTGAGGTACACTATTACATGGACACACAATGGTAAATATACATTTCTTGTTGTACAATGCATGAAATTGCTCTCACACTATTCTTGACATTATACAGATGGTAGACTAAAGTGATAAATGTTGAACTGTATCACTTTAGACTTCAGGAAGACATATTTTTGTATGCTCCCCACCCAAAATGTTCTCTGCATACAGTAAACAGGTAAATTAGTGTAGTTGAGGATTACTACATTCAAGAAATATGTTATATAGGAACAATTACTAAAAAAAATGTGATTAACAACCTGCATTCTTAAGAAGTGGACTCCAGAACCATCCCCTAAACCAACCAACTCATTTTGCATAATCTCTGTCCCAAAATTTAATCCCAGCTAGTGGTCAAAGGTACTGCCACACATAAAAATTTCCCTCAGTTAATACAAGGAAGAAAAGTACATGGTCTACATACACCACCGCCTTGACCTGGATGGCCTAGACTAGCCTGATCTCGTCAGATCTCAGAAGCTAAGCAGATTTGGCCTCGTTTAGTATTTGGATGGGAGACCAACAAGGAAGTCCAGGGTTGCTTTGCAGAGGCAGGCAATGACAACCCGTTTTTGTTCGTCTCTTGCCTTGAAAACACTATACGGTTGCCATAAATCAGCTGTGACTTGAATGGCCCTTTACACATACATGCACCACTATTGCCATGTGTCCACATATCTGGTACTGCCTATTACACATTCCATACATGAACTAATGAGGCAAAGGAAATACTTATGTTTGCAGATTTTTCTTCTGTGTCTGGGTATATTTGTGTCAGAAAATATCACGTATGAAGCGGAGTGGACCTCAGCGAGCAATCAATAGGACTGAACACTTACAAAAAAATCTTTTTAAAAAATTTGGATTAAGAACTAAGGATTTTAACAGTTTGTAATTTGCAATGGGCAGCTGACAGCAAAGTCTCGGCTTAATCTATTTGTGTGAATTTGTTTTCCCTGGTGTGCTTTGAGCGCCACTGGAGTATTTTGCAGTCACTCCTCTGCTGTCTGATTTTTTTTTGTCATTTTCAAGGGAGGCTGTGGCTTTGATATGTTTGCTGTCAGATGGAATTTATAGGCACATTATCCTGCCTGATGGCTACAGCCAGCCACAAGGATTTCCTAAGAAGACGCTTCTACCTAAAGTAAGCCAGGCTTCTCGTTTTTCTTTCAGCTGCTCCCTGGCTCACTACCAACCCTGTTAAGTTTCATTATCACTGCAATTTAATCTTGCAAAAAATTGCTTTTGCTGGAAAGGCAGAGATCCTCTGGTGTTTTGACTAACGAAAAACACAGTTTTGGGGCAAATGATATGGGAAGATCTCATCTATTGATGCTCTGTAATATGGATGTGGGTGTGGTGGGAGTTCAATGGAAATAACAGAATGAAAATGTTCAGAATCCACTGTCTCAGCTTCTCTGCATCATTGATGCAGTCCATGGAGAGCTGTCAGTTGGCCAATGTTGTTCTGTTAAGTAGACAAATGGTGCCTTTTAACTGTGGCCAACTTTTTCACAGTAGGGTTCAGCAACTTCCTACCCATGGCAGGCAGCACATAATCAGCTAGAGGAGGGGAAAAACAGGGCCTGGGATGAGATTGGGCCCTTCATATCTCATTGGATAACCCCCTATGTGGACATTTTGTTAATCATGGACAATAGTAATAATAATAATAATAATAATAATTTATATTCTGCCCTCCCCCGCAAGATGGGCTCAGGGCGGATTTCGACAAAATACCCAACAAAAATACATCAACAATTTCATACACAATAGGTAGTAGAAGAAGAAGAGTTGGTTTTTATATGTCAACTTTCTTTACCACTTAAGGCAGAATCAAACCGGTTTACAATCACCTTCCCTTCCCTTCCCCACAACAGACACCCTGTGAGGTAGGTGAGGCTGAGAGAGCATGACTTGCCCAAGGTCACCAGCTGGTGTCGTGTGTAGGAGTGGGGAAACCAACCTGGTTCACCAGATTAGCCTCTGCCGCTCAGGTGGAGGAGCGGGGAATCAAAACCGGTTCTCCAGATCAGAGTCCACCACTCCACACCACAGAGACAATGATAGAAACCTTGCAGTCTTTATCATAGAAAGGAATCAGCAAGACTAGTTGTGGGATCCCTGTGATCCAACAACTGATGTCAGCACACAGAAATTCTGCAAAAAACAGGTTCCTGGTTTTGTTGTTGTTTTGGAAATGTCAAGTATTGTCAGTTTAGGGCTAAAGCACTCAAATGAGAGCCACTGTGTTGGACTTGAATCTATGAGTGCTGCATTCATGTTGCGACCCTGCAGTGCAGTTTTGGGAAGTCACTGCAATTGGGTTGCCAACCTCAGGTGAGGACTGGAGTTTCCTGGAATTACAGCTGATCTCCAGAGTAGTGAGATCACTACCCCTGGAGAAAATGGCAGCTTAGGAAGGTGGCCTCTGGTGTTACCCGAAATGCTCTTCAATTGGGGAATTAGCTGAGCAGGTCGGTAACCTTAATATTTATAAAGCGAGATCAACCAGTTATACCAGAGCCCATTAACTGTGACCTTAAGAATAAAGACAGACAAGGGATTCCGAATTAAGAGTGTTTATGTCGTTTCTTTCATTCAATGATGCAACACAAACATACAGAGATTCTAAGAAATAAAAGGTAGTAGAATAAGGACAGCTGCCAACGTGGCAGGAGGTAGTTGATTGGGAAATACTGCACCTTTTTCCAGATGAGTTGTCCAAGTTCCAGCAGACTAAGATAGCAGAAAAAGGAGGACATGGGGAATAAACAGGGGGCATGGGTAGCCCCCAGCGTATTCTAGCATGGCTGCTCACTCCGGCAGAGTGGCAGGCTGTATGAAATGGGAAGCCCTAAGGTAAAGTTATGGGTGTGGGCTACCCCAGTTATACTGTTTTTCTGGGGGCGGGGTGAGGGGATTTACCCCACCTGGGTTCCCAGGTGACAAAAAGGTGACAAAAGACTTAATGGCTAGCTGCCGGGGTGGAGTGGGTGAGAATTTAGAAATCTATTTTAATTCCAGTGGCTTACACAACTCAGGAGGAACCGGGAGATCTCTGCTGAAGTGCTTAATGTTCTTAAACAAAAGGTGCGATCGCTGCTAACGCCTGGGGATCGCTGCTGCATAGCTGGAGGAACGACTCATCACTGATATCAGGATCGCTGCTGATTGCCCATTAAGCTGCTGATGTTGCAATGGGAGGGGGGATATTGGCACGGACTACGTGACAGTCTGTTTTCCACGACATGGCGGCGGCTGGAACAGGGACGAACAGGAACATGGAGTCTCTCAGGTTCACTGGAGGTTGCCCTTGCCTCTGCTTCCTAGCTGCTGGCTGCACGGAGTGCACAGGAGTGGCCATGTCAGTTTCAACGGAGTGCGCAGCGGCCGTCCCAGTAGCTTTTGGGGCGGGCAGCTGGAACAGTAGTCGTGTGCCTGCATATCGGGTTGCCAGGTCCAGTCCAGGAGTTTAGGCGGCCCGCATGGTTACACTGGGGCATCACATCCCAGCAAAGCTCTCTCCCTCCACCCTCCCAAATTTGGGAGCTCTACCTCCCAAATCTCCAGGAATTTCCCAACCCAAAGTAGCAACACTACCATGTGAGCTGGTTCTCTTATGGCTTGCTCTCTTGTCCTTTGATAACTATCAGCCCAATGTATTAATACTTTGTGTTAAGTATTTGTGTGCAAGTTGATCTCAGGTATGGGGGGGAGAGTTCTGTCTGTTGTGATCAATATGGAATAGCTTATTCATGCACCCACACAAAAGTTACCTGTTGATGACACAGGCAGTATGGAATGAATGCACATCCACTTACCAGCTCTATAGTCACATTTCCACATTAGTAAATTGGAGTGGTACTAGGTTAGCGCACAGGATTGTTGTTCTGAACAAACACAGTCAAGTACTGTATGGGAAATTGTGTGTGTCTCAAGAGCTCCTTCTGATGTTTCATTTTTTTTCTGTTTGTGCTCTGAAGCAAGGAGAAATTGGCTGCAGACATGCCTCCTTGTAATTGGCAGCAGATGAGACGTGAGCAAAGAAAGTCTCTGGAGTTTTGCAGGGAATATATGAAACGTAGTATCTGTCTGACCAGCCCTTCCTGACAAAGATGCATGTCTCTGTCCTCCTTGTTAGTGGCTTCCCGTGCGAGTGTTTTCAGAACATGGAAGAAAACAGAATGCAAGAAGCATCCCTAAGACAAGTGGATAGATGGTTTGTTTTGTTGGGTTTCAGTTTTAAAAATGGATACGCTAATATACTAAGTCCCACAATACCCTGCCACAGAAGCATGATGAACTTGGTTGCTATGGAAATGGTTCTGGGTAGAAGAGCAATTCAAAGCTGTCTAACAAGAACATTTAGGCTGCAGTCTTGTGCACACTTACCTGGGAGTACCCCCTATTGAACAAAGTGGGGCTTACTTCTGAGTAAACATACCCAAGATTGCACTGTTGATATAGTGCACCAGAAATAGCACATTTAAGGTACCAGACGCAATGTGAGAAATTTGTGATGTGTCACGTTGAATGGCAAGGCACAGTTAAGTAAGCTTGCTGTAGTGTGCCAAAGATATCCCCCCCCTCCCCATGTTTCATAAATGTATAAATGGAGAGCAAAGACCAAAGGGATCGATTATGTAGCAGCAACTATAAAGAGGTGTCCCCAAATAAAGTTTTATTAGCAAAGCAAACCTGCAAAGGTTCTGAAACTTCTAAGGAACCTACGCATCTCTGAAATTACGTCTTCCTTTTTTTCTTACATGGCTCATGGACTGAATGCTAAAAAAAAGAGGAATAGGGAAAGGAGTAAAGGGGAGTGAAATCTCACAGAGGCACAAGTAGGCTGAGAAAATGTTTCTCAACCATGTGATATGATCCTATTTGTAAATGCAGAACTCCACCTGGTTTTTAAAAAAGAAAAGATACGTAAATCATGATTTAGAAAGAATTTGCAGATGGTGCATGGCGGTCACCTCTAGTCTCAATGGTAGCTCTATTCAAGTAATGCATGGAACCCAGCTTGAAAGGCATTTTGGAGTTCCTGACGCGGCTGAAGTTATTGCAGTATTTACCGCCAAAACATCACTGTAAATTTTACTGCTCCGAATAGCCACACTCCAAAGGCCATTTCGACTGTGAAACTAACACCTGCCTTCTGTCCCGTCTGGGGTCAGGAAAGAACAAGAGCCTGCATGGTTGACGCCTACCAGGCTGTTCCCCGCTATGCCTATGGGTGGTGGGGAACAGTGAAGATGCAGCGATGTGGTAAGTGAGGCAGAAGGTGCAAAACCCCTCCTCCCACGCACATGCTAAAAAATAATGACTACAGTGCGCTGCTCCGTTTAGGGGGTCCTGACTCGGCGGCGTCCTGGCACAGCCCTGGGAAGATGCCGGAGATTATCGCCAGGTGTTTGCTTAGGCAGTGTAGGAGGCAGAGGAAGGGGGAGTGAAGATGCTGGAAAGTCATGCAAGTAGAAAAAGAAACCAATTTTAAGTGCTCTAGAAGCCCTGCCTTTCTTCTTCTAACTGTTGCCCTTCTGCACCAACCCTCCTCTCTGTGGCCATCCTCCTTCAAAAAGATGACATGAAACTGTCCCATGGAGTACCTCAGAGCGTAGGCATAAGAGTACTTTTCCATTGCCACCGCGTAAATGCTTCCTTTCGGAGTTAAGGCCTGGTGCTTCTTTCAGTGACTGGTTCCCACACGGCCACTTGATCTCAGATATCTTTCACTTAAAAACTACAGTGCAAAAGTAAAAATCAAAAAAAGGAGCACATCTCCACTTCCTTTGATGACACTTTTTGAAAAGCTTACAGATGTGTATGGCAGTAACCTTGAAACATAACTGAATATTCTTGCCAGTTTTCCAGAGTATATCGTGCAATCTAGGCATGCTTCTTTTACATTCTACTGATTTCAGTGGGAGCATATAAAGGCTGCAATCCCATGCACTATTTCCTGAGATTGAACAGGGTAGAAATTGCTTCCATGAAAACAGGGCATTTTCAGTGGTGGTGCCTTGATGTTTGAATGCTCTTTCGCCTGCTGTTTTGTCTTTCTAGGTTGTTTATGAGTGGGAGTTTTACCTGAGGTTCATTGCTCACTGGACCCACACTTTCCTTCTGGGAATCTATGCACCAGCAGTCTCCAAGCTCAAATCAAGAATCATTTGAGTCCCTGTCCCTTGAAATGCTGCTTTGTAATTAACTGTAGTGCTTACTGTGAGAGAAAAGCCCCTCCCACCTTTTGCAGAAACCCAATTGCCATTAGGGCTGTCGATTCGGTTCGTCCCAAACCGAAAAACAGCCAAATTTCCCCCAATTCGGCGGTTTTCAGTTCGGAGGGAACCGAATTTTTAAAAAGCAGGAAAACGACGAGCCGAATTTGGTGAGTTCGGGGCGCCCCAAATAAATTCGGCAAATTCAGGGGCTCAGAATCAGCAGCATAATCGTCAGTTAGTAAGCAGCATTCTCCCACGGCCAATGGTGGCCAAGCTGGGTCTTCTCCTGGCCAATCAGTCGCAGTTGAGTGCGTGAGACCAGCTGCTGTGCAGCCCGGGGAGAGAAAGAGTTTGTGAGAGAGAGAGATCCCTGTGGCAGGGTGGGGTGTGTGTGCACATTCGCGCCTTTCCGTGGCTCTGGGGGGCATTTTTGGAGGTAGAGGTCCCAAAATTTCAGTGTAGCTTGAGGTGACCCTTCTTGCAAGAACCCCCAAGTTTTGTTAAGACTGGGTCAGGGGCCCCCGACTTATGGGGCCTGGAAGAGGTCCCCCCAATCTGCCCATTGGAATAAAGCTATTAAGAACACATTCGCGGCTTTCCACGGCTCGGGGGGCATTTTTGGAGGTAGAGGTCCCAAATTTCAGTGTAGCTTGAGGTGACCCTTCTTGCAAGAACCCCCAAGTTTTGTGAAGATTGAGTCAGGCCCCCCCGAGATATGGGGCCCGGAAGGGGTCCCCCTCCTTAATGTGCATCTTTATTCCATTTACAGTACACTCGCGCCTTTCTGCGGCTCCGGGGGGGGGCATTTTTGGAGGTAGAGGTCCCAAAATTTCAGTGTAGCTTGAGGTGACCCTTCTTGCAAGAACCCCCAATTTATGTGAAGATTGGGTCAGGGGGGCCTGAGATATGCGCCCCCCCATCCACCCACTGGAATGATTGCGAGCAGGTGCAATCCTGTGCATCTAGAGAGCGGCAAATCCAAGGTAAAACCTCCCGTGCATAAATGGAATTGTATTGGATTACTCCTGAGAAGACATCCACAGTAAGACCCATTTTGGGGCTTTTCTCTATAACTTTTTTTCCTGTGTGTGTGTGTGGGGAGGAGCAGTTTCTGTGGGTGGGGGGAGCCAAAGGGGGCTTTCACCCATTCTGCCGAGGGGTGTGTGCCCGCTTGCCTCTGTGGGAGTGTGTGGTCTGCTTTTAAAGTTTTAAAGTGTAAAGTTGAGTCTGTGCGGCGGCTAGCGAGTCTTTCTCCGCTCGGCACCCGTGCCGTGCCTCCTCCTCCTTGGTTTTTTCCCCGTTTGGGGTTGAGCCACACTGTACTGGTTTGAGAGGGGTTTTTTTGTCCATTCTGCCTGGGAGTGTGTGTGCCCGCTCGCGTTTCTCTCTCCCTGGTTTGAGGGGGGGGGGTGTCCTCAGGTTTTCCCTCATTCATAAGATCGGTTAGGTCTATTTTGGTTTTCAAATTGTGACTTAAACAATGCATTTGCCCGGTCCCAAGACTCCCAACTCCCAAGTCCGATGCAAAAGGGGAAATTCCACCCCCACCTGCTCCTAATACATATATAGCGCTCCTCTGTCCCTTTCCATGGTTTGCAAACTCCCAAGGTCGCGTCACATGTTGCTTTGCATGGTTTTGCAAACTCCGAGTTTTGCAAACTCCGAGTCCAAACAGTCTATTTATTTCTGTTCATCCCAACAGGCCCCATAACTCGGGGGGCCCTGACCCAATCTTAACAAAACTTGGGGGTTCTTGCAAGAACTCCTCAAGCTATGCTGAAGGTTTGGGAGCTCTGCCTCCAAAAATGCCCCCCCCGGAGCCGCGGAAAGCCACAAATGTGTTTGTAATGGCATTATTGCAATGGGCAGATCATGGGGGGACCCCTTCCGGGCCCCATATCTCAGGCCCCCCTGATCCAATTGTCACAAAACTTGGGAGTTCCTGCAAGAAGGGCCCCATGAAGCTACGCTGAAAGTTTGGGACCTCTACCTCCAAACATGCCCCCCCCCGAGCCACGGAAAGGCGCGAATGTGTTTTTAATGGCTTTATTTGGCCGAATTTCCCCCCGAACCTTGAATCTCGCGCTGAATTCCACGGATCTGAATCGGGGGAGTTCGGACTTCGGCATTGCCCAAATCAAAATGGGCCAAACTTTGCCGAATTTTTTTTCAACAGCCCTAATTGCCGTATAAAAAGCATTTTATAAAACTGAGCTCTCTAAAAGGAAGGAGGGGGCGGGACTCAAGCCTCATTTCTAAAATCCTTCTGCTCACAAAGAACTCTGGGGAAGCAGGAAGAATTTTAATCTCCACCCCCTGATACACTACTTTGTAATTGGCTGTAGTGCTTTCTGTGAGAGAAACATCACTCCCCCGAGCGTCTGTGTCCAGCACTTTGCCTTATGCATGGGGATTTCACCCGGGCTGAGCTCAGGGGAGAGGGGAGAATTGGGTTAATAGAAGAGTGGGATGTCCCAGAATTTGTGAGGGCTAGCAGTGATGTCATCTCTAATGGAGGGAAAACTCATGCATAACTCCAAGGAACAACTGAGACAGACGGGGGCGAACATGAATGAAAGTACCCATGCATAAATGGCCCTAGTTTCAGGTCCCAAATGAAGCCCCATTCAATCTTACTCAGATCTTTTTTTGATTTTTCTGGCTTTTTTCTCTTCTTTGTGTTTGCTATTGATTTCTATATGTTACTGGCATTGATTTTGCTGCTAGCAATTGTAAGTTTTACAAGGTAATATATGTTGTAATGTTTTGTTGGTTATTTGTTGTGATTTTTATTAGTTGTTTTTATTTTATGTTAGCCATTCTGGAAGCTTTATCTAAAGATTACTCGGGTAAATATTTGTAATATGAACATTATAAGAACATTATGAACATATGAACAATATGAACATTATAAAATGAACATTATAAGATCAGGTTGTAAATCTCCCATTGAAATCAATAGATTCTAAAATAATTTAATGTCTGGTTTTGGCACTTGTGATTCAGTGGAAGTCCACTATTAGGTCATTGGTTTGAGGGTAGGAATGCTTGTGGTTTTGTTTCCTGTTGTATAATGTTACACAGAGGCCTTTTTACAACCTTCTTTTTGTCTTAATCACATTCATTCTTAAATTAAAATACAACAACGAAGAGTCTAAGGTGTTCAGACTGAGAAATATAAAACACACATATCTGAGATGTTCAGACAAGAACAGGGTAAAATAAAACACATTTAATTTCTAAAAAGAATTCATCCTGATTCTTTATCAAGAAAATCAAGCATGTGTGACCCTCTAATCTGGACCTTCCCATACCACCCTATGCCTGGTGTCACACTTGGTCTTTATTTAAGTAAATACTTGTAAGGGTTGCCAGCCTCCAGGTGGTGACTGGAGATCTCCCGGAATTACAACTGATCTCCAGAAAACAGAGATCAATTCCCCTGGAGCTTTGAGGGTGAACTCTACGCCATGATACCCCCTGAGGTCTTTCCCCTCCCCAAAACCCACCCTCCCGAGGCTCTTGCCCCAAATCTCCAGGAATGTTCTAAGTTGGAGTTGGCAAACTTGGAGAAGATTCCAATTGGTTACAACAGAGATTATAACGATAGACAGACAACCACAGTCATCTGGCTTAAATATCTTCAAATGCTGTTTTGGATAATTCAGTCTTGAAACATTTGCTGAAAATCAGAAAGGTAGGCACACCTAAGTGAACTGTGATAAAAGAACTGTAGTAATAGCATGTAATTTGCTTTCAGCACCGAGGTTTTGGAGAAGAAGAGAAAATAACAGCAAATGCATAGAAATATATTTTATGGCCATTTCTGAGTCTCTGTGAGAACTTATGTAGTTGTGGAATGAACACACATCATTTTTAGGTATCACTGTAGATTGTTTATGATCAGGGCCAACTGGGTAGCAGCAATTTCCTGTCTCACCAGACAACTGCCTGGCAATGATACACTCCAATCAGGGGGGAAATGTAGCAAGCTTCAACTTTTGTTTCTTGAAAACACACCAAACACAAACGACAAACATCTTCAGGACTAAAGTCACATCACTAATGGAGTCAGCTTCTTCCCTTCCTTTTCCCAGAGGGCCACCTGATTATATATGCTTCATGGCAGTAGCATATAAACAACCGAACTCAAGACCTACAGCAACTGTTACTACCTTTATTAGCTGCTCCCCTGGAAGTTCCTAAAAAAACAGCCTGGCAGGCTACATATACAAGTTTCCAAAGTCTCATGCCTGGAATCCTACTTTTATAGGGAAGAAGTAATCTTGCAAGAGTCTGAGAAGCCTTATACGACTTGGGGTAGGGCACACTCTGAATCCTACTGAGGTCTATTCATAGGGTTGCCAACATCCAGGTAGTAGCTGGAGATCTCCTGCTATTATGACTTATTTCCAGCTGATAGAGATCAGTTCACCTGGAGAAAATGGCCGCTTTAGCAATTGGAATCTATGGCATTGAAGTCCCTCCCCTCCCCAAACTCCGCCCTCCTCAGGCTCTGCCCCCAAAACCTCCCGCCGGTGGCGAAGAGGGACACGGCAACCCTATCTATTCAATGGAGCTTACTCCCAGGATGGTGTTGTTCAGCTTGCACCATTGGCATATTATTTCTGAAGACAAATGAAGAAGAGGAGTTGGTTTTTATATGCTGACTTTCTCTACCACTTAAGGGAGACTCAAACCGGCTTACAAGCACCTTCCCCTCCCCTCCCCACAACAGACATCCTGTGAGGTAGGTGGGGCTGAGGGAGTGTGACTAGCCCAAGGTCACCCAGCTGGTTTTCGTGTGTAGGAGTGGGGAAACCAAATCCAGTTTACTAGATTAGCCTCCGCCACTCATGTGGAGGACTGGGGAATCAAACCCGGTTCTCTAGATCAGACTCCATCGCTCCAAACCACCGCTCTTAACCACTACACCACGCTGAATACAATGTTTATTATTTCTTTTACCAAATTTATATCTGTTTTTCTGTCCTCTCAAGGGTCACCAAGGTGGCTAACATATTAAAACAGATATAATACAATCACTTTTTAAAACCATTAAAACCTCCTCCAATTATGTAGTTCCTACACCATTTAACATGTCATGTTTAAAAGCTTATGCTTTGTTTCAGGTTTGTCTTGGCTCTGTTTTACATTTTAGCTTGTTTTCAGATTTCTGTAGTCCATCCCGTATTGCACAGCTCATTGGATTGCCCATTCTGTTGATTGTATTTTACTTTGGTTATGTAATCCGCCTTGAGTCTCAATGAGAAAGGAGGGCAACGGTTAACACAAACAAATAAATAAAGCTGAAAGAACAACAACACATCATTAAAACCTTTAAACCCAGAACTAAAATGCATACAGAGACATCAAAATAACTAGAACACGGAACAGGAAGGAAGGATCAGTGAGAGAATGCCAAATGAAACAAAGACGTCTTCACTTGCTGGTGAAAGATGACAAGAGAAGGAGACAGGTGAGTAACTCTGGGGAGAGCATTCCAGAGTTTTGGTGCCTGGACTGAGAACCTCAGAAGGCAGAGACACCCAAAGCAGGGCCTCAGAAGATGACTGCAACAGTCAAGTAGAAAGTGACCTGAAGGAGGGCCTTCAATAATTACTGTAGTGGTTGGGTGGGTTCATAAGGGAGTAGGCGGTCCTTCAGGTCTGTTGGTCCTAAACCATATAGGGTCTTAAAAATCAACACCAGCACCTTGAATTGTGACCAGAAACAAACAGAGCCAGTGTAGGTGGGCCAAGACTGGAGTGATATGGCCCCTACGACCCTCTCCAGTCAACATCCTGGCTGCAGCGTTCTGTTCCAGCTGAAATTTCGGAATCCTTTTCAAGGATAGCCCCAAGTAAAGCACCTTGTGATCTGATCTAATCTCGATGAACCCGGGGCATGCACCACAGTGGCCAGATCTTTTCTGTCCAGGAAAGGCCGCAGCTGGCTAAACAGTCGAAGCTGGTAAAAGACACTCGTGGCCAAGGCTGCCATCTGCTTATCCAGCTGTACGCCTGGGACCAAGAGAAACCCCAGACTACGAACTGGTTCTTTCAAGAGAAGTGCAATCCCATCCAGAATGGGTGACAACTTCAATCTCAGGCCAGATCTTCCACTCACCAGTAGCAGTAGAATACAGGCAGCTGAGACCACAGGCTTGTTATCACATTCAGGGTGCCAGAAGGGTTGGCAGGTCCCCCCTGGCCACTGATGGGCGGTGGAGGGGTAGGGTTCCAATTCCAGGTTGGGAAACTTCTGGAAATTTGAGGGTGGAGCCTAGGGAGCACAGGGACCTCAGTGGGATACAATGCCATAGAGTCCACCCTCCAAAGCATCCATTTTCTCAAGGGGAATTGATCTCTGTAGTCTGGAGATGAACTGTAATTCTGGGAGATCCCCAGATCCCACCTGGAGGTTGGTTTCCCTAGATGCCAGCAATCACCCCCCCATCCCCACCCCATTTTTCTCCTGCCACCCAGTTGAGCTTTATAAGCAGCTGCACCAGCAATGGAGGACCACACAAACCCATCTGAGTGTGGAAACTCCCACTGGAGGATATTTTAAAAGCTAGATGATAAATCCCACTAAAATACTCTCATGAGTTAGCAGTCCTAGTTGCTACCTGCTCTTGGGTAAAAGCACAACACTACATTGTTCTAGAAGCTAGACAAGAAACCATTCTTTTTGTAGTCTGATATACTCTGGCATTTTGTTAAATGTATTCTGTTATTATGGCTGTTCAAAATGAATGAAATGACTTTTCTTCTAGAGTCTGACCTTCATTTAGCAAATCCATTTTGCTCTGTTTGAAGGAAGAGTCCTCTAAGCTTGCCAACTTCCATGCTTTTATCAATTTCACATCTGAGCCAGGAGTCGTTATACAATAAGAGGAGGCGCATAAACCATTTAGTTAAATGCTAACTTTTGCTCATTTCGTAGGCCATAAAAAACTGAACTTTTTACTAGAGGAAAAAAAACCAGCTCATTCTTTACATCTTAGTGATGCACTCTGCCATTTTTTTCTAGTTCCAATTGGCACAAGAAAACCTGGTTTATGCAGTATCACTTATTAGAGCATTATCAGTTGCATGAGATTCTCATTTCAAATTTCAAATTAAAAAGGCCTTTAGATGATGAAGAAGAAGGGGTGGTTTTTATATGCTGACTTTCTTTACCACTTAAGGGAGACTCAAACCAGCTTACAATCACCTTCCCCTCCCCACAACAGACACCCTGTGAGGTAGGTGAGGCTGAGAGAGCTCTAAGAGAGCTGTGACTAGCCCAAGGTCACCTAGCTGTCTTCGTGTGTAGGAGTGGAGAAACAAATCCAGTTCACCAGATTAGCCTCTTCCGCTCATCTGGAGGAGTGGGGAATCAAACCCGGTTCTCCAGATCAGAGTCCACCGCTCCAAACCACCGCTCTTAACTACTACACCACACTGGCAATCCTATCTTATGAATAATTATTCAAACCAAATCTTCGGTGATTCTCCCACTGTTTTGTGACCAGTAGCTATGATAGCCCCCTGGCTGATGAAGGGGAGGGTTATCAATATCTTCCAAAGCGCTTTCATGCTGAATTATCTTACATCTAATTTGCTAATTTAGTAAAACCAGCTATTGCTAGTACAGATCCTCAGGAGAATTTAAGGACCTGCATGTTCAGATTCTGAGCTCGCTTCACTCTGAAGCTACACTATGGTGACTGTTATGAGGTCTTTGTGAGGATCGCACAGCATGGAATATGCTGGTGCACAATCAGCTATAAGCCATGCATCTTTTTGGTGGGCTTTACAAGGAAAAAGCAACAAGGCCCTTTGTCCACAACCAGCTTACCTAACCGATGTTGAGTGAGGTAGCCTGAAGCTAGCTTGCATTATTTAAGGCAGAAACCACTCGTGATGGCAGCAGTGCTGAGTTTCTGACGTGATTCACCGCCAAACATCTGTACAGCAGGGGCAGATGGGGGCAGAGGTGCCACACGATGAGGTCTAAAATAAGGCACACGTTGTGAGACCATACAGACATGACGTCTCACATATGTCAGAACAGTACCATTACTTCATTAGAATATGCCATCCTTGAAACATACAAAATGGGAGTTTAGCAATTACAGCTCTTCTTTTCCACAGAACAATGCAATAACAGTGCAATGTTAAGCAGAATTACACACACATATCCATTGAAGCCAACATCTTAGAAGGGTGTAACTCTGTTTAGGACTGCACTGTAAAAAGTCCAGAAACATACATAGATGGCAGCCCAAATTACGGATTGAAAAATTATGGCCAAACACTCACCAAAAGGAGGGGATGCCTGGACAGACACTGACCAAGGGAGCAAATTCCTGAAATGTATTCAGCCTTCTTTCAAATCCACTGTAGAAATGTTCTGAGCACTTGCTCTTCCTCGGGGACCTTTGCTTAAACAAGGCAATATTTAAACTTGTATTAGCAGCAATGCATTTTTACTCAGGTTGTCTGCTGTGAGGAGAAAGGAAATGTCAGCATACTAGGAGGTATGCTCGAGACGGCCTTGAATATTGTTAGGAAAGAGCTAGTATAACAGCTTTGCATAGATCTATGGTGTGTCTGCACTTAGAACACTGTGGTCACCCCCATCTCAAAAAGCATCAGAGGGTTGCCATGTCGGTCTACAGCAGAGCGAGAGTGATTCCGCAGGGGTAGCCGGACTGCCTACCAGCCTTCGTCACCACTGTTAAGTCTGCATGGGGAGGACACACGAGGTCGAAGACGGAGTTCAAACAGCAACCACTGTATTGAAGTACAGAACACTAGCCCAGAAGCACCTTAGAGACCAACAAGATTTTCGAGGTATACACTTTTGAGAGTTTGGGCGAAAACGCATGGTCACTTTATCCTCCTTTAATCCCTGTTTCAGCCAGGATCGAACGTGTGCGTTTCGCCTAATGTGCGTTCGATCCTGGCTAAAACAGGGATTAAAGGAGGATAAAGCAACCATGCATTTCAGTCCCCTCGTATCTGATAAAGGGAACTTTGACTCTCGAAAGCTTATACCCCAAAAACCTCGTGGGGCTCTGAGGTGCTACTGGACTCGAATCTAGCTACCCAACTCAAAAAGTGTATCATAGAGATTTAAAAGGTGCAAAATATTGCAACCAGTATTGACTTGTCTTTGGCACCATGGAAAGAAGGTGGCACCTCTCCAGGGGTATAGGACCCCTGGCCTTAATGTTCTTACAATTGAGGCACTGCTAAAATAGGAATAAAAATCTACAAATTAGTATGCTCAGAACAGTGGTACTTAATTTGCAGTTTGCCGAGAGCCACTTCGGCAATTTACATAAAGCAAAAGAGCCATATTTACTTCCATTCCTGGCAATGAGGCCTGCACCTCAGCTGACCTGTTCCTCAGCAATGGCTGTTTCACGGTGGAAAGCCCCGGCCACCCACAAGCCCCACCGGCCAAGGGCTTTGCCCACTTTCCTGAAACATGGGAGGCAGCTGCCACTTGGACCAACAGTGCTAAGAAGAGCCACATGTGGCTCCCAAGGCACTATGTGAGTATCACTGGTATAGAGAACATTAGGATAATTTAAATCATACACAATTGAGGCTTGTTTTAACCTCCCGCCCACCAATCTTCTGTAAACAACAACAACAAAACCCCAGGAAGTAAAGTTAAGCACGGTAGGATAAGTACAACACTAATATTTTCACCCCATAGCAACAGAAAGAGGGTGGTGCAACAATAATAAGTAGGGTTGCCAACCTCCAGGTACTAGCTGGAGATCTCCTGTTATTACAACTTATCTCCAGCCGACAGAGATCAGTTCACCTGGGGGAAATGGCCGCTTTGTCAATTGGACTCTATGGCATTGAAGTCTCTCCCCTCCCCAGACCCCGCCCTCCTCAGGCTCCACCCCAAAAACCTCCTGCCGGTGGTGAAGAGGGACTTGGCAACCCTGCAGCCAACAGTGCCGAACATTAAGCCACCTCACCAGTAGCAAAGAGGGCTCTGGCAACCCTAATAATAAGCTACAAAACCAGCTACACCCATCTATGTTGCCACGCTTCAAAACACACTTCAGAAGCAAGCAAGCTGGGCCAGTTTCCCACATGATGAGCCGGCTGTCTATATCCCCCCACACGCTGTATATACACATCTCTGTGGTTACACAGACAGAGCCGTGCGAAGAAGAAATGGTCATTGTGAGGGATGTAAAACAGTGGCGTGGCTGGCAAATGAATGAAAACACAACCTTGCCCACGTGTTCTGTGTCCCCTCCTCCACCAGCAGATGCCTGCTGCTGAACATTTCCTGCCTCTCTAATGGGCAGAGTATGTCGCTTTCAGAAGGAAGGCCACTGTCACAAAGTAGGACATTTGTTCATCCAAAGGACCGGAGGAAAACAGCGGCTTCCTGAGAAATAACAGTTCAACTAATTGGGTCACCCTGGGAGGGAGTCAGAAGCCTGCAGGTACCTGGCATGCCCACTGTGCTTCTGATCCTCTGCAGCTGATAGTTTATATTTTCAAACTCTTTTTTTTTTTTTTTAAGAAAAGCTGAGTATTATTTCTCTATTGTTTCTTCCTGGACTCATATAAGAGGCGGTTCTTACACTGCCTCGTTGTAAGTCTGCACTAAGCCAAAAATTCAGTTTGCGTTGCTGGTGCCAGATGAGTCCGAACAATAGCAGTAAAATATTCATATATTGTTCATCAATGATATATGAGTTTTTGTAAGTTAACCTTAAACCCTGTCCACAGGGTAGCCTTTTCTGGTTCTGAAGTCGGAGCAATTCGGCTAAACAATACCATGACAACTTTAACAAAACACAGATATTATGAGCAGAACTACCAACAGATCAAAGATTTTTTAGTTAATCCATCATTTGCTTTTTAACTGTTTAATTGGTGGATTAATTCAATTTACGGTACATATTATTTTAATAGCTTCAACAGGGAGGGAAGGCAGCACGGTACAGCCCGATCTCGCCAGATCTCGGAAGCTAAGCAGGGTCGGTGACTGGAAGAGAGACCTCCGAGGAAGGCAATGGCAAACCACCTCTGCTTCTCACTTGCCTTGAAAGCCCCCTGCAGGGGTTGCCATAAATCAGCTGCAATTTGACAGCACTTTACATACGCACATAAAACTTCAACATAAGGGTCTTTTTGAGATACTGAATAATGTGGGGGATTATTTATTAAATGGCTAATTGCCACCAATGGTTAGAAGGCAATTTTTTGTACTTTTATTTCCTTCCCTATTACATTCATACACTAGAACCAAAATAGTCTCTAAAAATAAATTTACCTTTAATTCACACATGCATGCACGCACATCATGGCAAATAACAGTTGACATCACTAACAGTTTAAGTCTGCAGCCCTATGCATAGTTGCCTGGGAGTAAACCCCCATTGAGTAAAGATGCATAGGCTGTCCTGCAGAGTTTGAGTTGACTAATCTATTAGTTCAAGTTTTCAGCACTAGCAATACGAACAGACATTGGTGGTCCGTACTCTCTTTTGCATAGGGATTACCTGTGCAACAAGTCAAAAGGGCATTGCTGATAGCATATATCATATTGCAGGATCAGCAAGTGGGTGACTCTAAGATGCTATAACTGATGTTCAGAGGTCCTGTAATAGTATTGCATGAGTGGATATGGGAACAGATTTTGGATTTGGTTTTGTTTTAGGATTTGGTTCTGTGCAAAAGAATAAATGGGCACAAATCTGTTATTTAAATGCCAAAATTCATAAAGAGTATATTAACAGAAATTTGGTTTTAATGTTTAAATTGAATTTTTATATACTGTTTTTACTGTATGATGTTTTCACTTTATGTTAGCTGCCCTGAGCCACTTGGCCGGGAAGAGAGCAGGATATAAATCCAAATAAATAAGTAAACAATAAATAAACCAGAGGACAATTTTTTCAGTCTCCCAGAGCTCACTGTCACTGATTTAAGAATCACCAGCCAGATAACTTAAAAGGCAGACTCCAGCAGAAAACTGTGCTGAATTAGCAAAATTTAGTTTAGCAAAACTAGAGAGATCGCAGAATATTTCTATTATGAATGCTTTCTACTTTTTTATTGCATTTGAATTTTCCATAAATCTATCTCATCATGTACTTCCTGCACATTATGGTCCTTTGACCATGTTATTTACATTTTTTTTCTTTATAACCTCATTTATATAAACCTTGTATATATTTGTCTGCTTAGTGAAAACCCAGTATGTGCATCTGACAATATGGGCTCTAGTCCACAAAACATGCTAGAGTGAAAACTGCTGAGTCTTTAAAGTGCCACAAGATTCCTGTTTATTCTCTGCGATGACATCCCAGATGTCTCCAGCGTGCTTATTCTCTGTGGTAGGGTTGCCAAGTGGGGCCTAGAAATCTCCTGCTTTTACAACTGATCTCCAGACGACATAGACCAGTTCCCCTGGACCAAACGGCTGCTTCAGAAGGTGGACTGTATGGCATTGTACCATGCTGAGGTCCCACTCCTCCCCAAGCCCCACCTTTTTCTGGCCCAACCCCCAAATCTCCAAGTATTTCCCAACCCAGAGCTGGTGTCCCTACTCTGCGGTGCTATCCCAGATATCCTAACATATAGGAAGGGCTAATCATGTGGCTTCCCCCACCCCAGATTAGCATCCTTCTTGTTGGGGTGCTAATCAGGTAGGAAAGACCTGCTTGATCAGCCTACCGTGTCTGGTTGTGGTATTCAATTGACAGTCACTGCAACAGCATGAGATATCACCACAGAGAAGCAGTTCCCATGTTGCTTGGCATAGATATAGGGTTGCCAGCTCTAGGTTGGGAAATATCTGGAGATTTTTGGGGTGGAGCCTGAGGAGGGCGGGGTTTGGGGAGGGTCTTCAATGTCATAGAGTCCAATTGCCAAAGCGGCCATTTTCTCCAGTTGAACTGACCTCTAGCAGCTGGAGATCTGTTGTAATAGCAGGAGATCTCCAGCTAGTACCTGGAGGTTGTCAACCCTACATAGATATGAAGGAGGCCTGGCAGGGATCAGGCCTGAGGTGGTAGCGGTAGGATCAGGACAGAAGCAAGGCAGCTGATGCAGATATGCCAGAATTAGACAGGTAGGCTAAAAGATGAGACAGAGAGCAGGACTTCAGGCCAAGGCAGCTGGCACAAAGGTTCACAGGAGATGCAGGCAGGGCAAGCGGGAAAAACCTTCAAAGGTAAGCTGGCAAATTGTAAGAGATGCTCAACTTGTTCTGAATAAAAACTGTTGACCTTACCTGTCAGCAGGTTTTTGTTGCTTTCGTTTGTAAAGGTGCTTGAAGCCAAAGAAACAAGACCGTCAGATCAGTCCCATTGGTACCTTATTCTTGGCAAGCCAGCAGGGGAGGTTTGAAGGGCGATTCCAGACTCACAGCATGTAGCCATAACAATTCCATAATACTGAAACAACTGTTCAGCAGTAACGTTAATATTAATGTGGTGCCTTGGAAATTGGAGTTACTCCCACGCTATGCTCCAGTCACCTCCTCCTAATCCACTTGCAGGCATTTCTATCTGTGCTAGTTTTGAACCTCGTCAGTGTTTGGGGACGCCAAGCAGAGTTTCCCACTCAAAACAGAAGTATCCATGAAATAACTCGAATGTTGGCAAAATCGTAAGCGGGGTGGGCGAGAAAGAGAGACTGGTGCGATGTGTTACTCCCTACGGTGGCAAGCCAGCGTGGTGTGGTGGTTAACAGCGGTGGTTTGGAGCTGTGGACTGTGATCTGGAGAACCGGGTTTGATTCCCCAACCTACACATGAAAACAGCTGGGTGACTTTAGGCAGGTTACAGCTCTGTTAGAGCTCTCTCAGCCTCACCTACCTCACAGGGTGTCTGTTGTGGGGAGGGGAAGGGAAGGTAGTTGTAAGCGGGTTTGATTCTTCCTTAAGTGGTAGAGAAAGTCGGCATATAAGAACCTCCTCCTCCTCCTCCTCCTCCTTCTTCTCCCCACCCCCCCAGTTCGGCACTAGGCCAGCCAGGGGTCCTAGATTTCAAGCATCATCTCTAGAATCTGGTCTCTAGACTGTAGTCCAATTTCCTCTCAAAAATCTTCAGGCACCCAACATTTGTCAAACTTAAGCAGAGAATTGTGTTTATTTTTTAAAAACTGGTCAGTGCAGCTGTGCCTTGGTATGCAGCTATTGTAAAGAAAACTACCTGCTGAGTTTTAACAAATGAATCATTTGGAGCCCTAAAACCAGGACTGCCAGCATGTGTGTGTCCAGGATCTATTCACTCTGTTATCCCATCCTTCCTCAGAAGAGTTCAGGGAAGTTCGTATGGTTCTCTCCCTTCTCCTCTTTATTCTTACAACAACCCTATGAGGTAGGCTACACTGAGAGAGAGTGACAGGGCCAAGGTCATTCAGCATCATAGCTGAGTGGGGATTTGAACCCAGTTCTCCCCAGCCCTACTCTGACATTCTAACCCGTACAGACATAAATATGATAGGGAAAGTATCACATGTGTAATTTCTGCTTGTTAGGCTGCTGTTAAAGGCACAAAAGCAAGGCCAGTTTAATTTTTTTTTTAAGTTGGCATCCCTAAAGGCAGGCAACATTATTTTCTGAAATCTCCCAACATACAAGTGACAGATCTGCTAAAAGAATATAAGCGGAAAAGGATAGAGAGACTAATGCCGTGCATACCTCGTTTTGTATGAGAGATCGGGCGTTGTTTCATGTGCTAATTTCTGCATGTTTCAATAATAAATCACCCTGCACTCCATGAACCTCATTTCCCCCCAGCTGTGACCATATCAGCTTGCACAGATGGAGGGGGAAAGACATGTAGAGATGTGAGCCCAAATGTCCTTATTTACTTTGCCGACTGGCTTCAAAGTTGAAGACAGAATAAAAAAAGATTTTATAGAACAGGATATAAATAGGGGTGTTATTTTTTTTAAGGAGAAGACTGAGCTCCAGCTTTTTATGGGAACTCCTTTTTTTTACGGTTCAGGCTGTAATCCTCTGCATGCTGAATTTGGAGTAAGTTCTGCTGAACTCCGTGGCTTTACTTCCAACTAATCATTGACTTACTTTCTTAATTTATACAGTCTGCCTTTCTCAAGGTGGATCACATATAAAAAATAATGCAACAAGGGCGGCAGAGTACGATTAAAAACAGTGCAAAATAAAGACAATATTATACAAACAATAAACAACTGAGGTCCAATAAAGACACCCCATTTCTCTATCACTTAACTGTGGCTAAGTGCAGTCACACTCTTTATCTTCTCTTCTCTTGCTCACATTCCTACCCCCCCCCCCAGTGCCCCGGCAGACTATTTAACTAAACTAGAATTTAACAACAGCAGAAGAGCATTTACCTTGGCAAGGTGCGCGGCACTTCCTTCTGCCATGCTGGTAGGGAGATTCAAAAAGATCCCATACGCAGAAAGATTATGTTTATGCTCGATGGGGGAGGTTGAAACTACAGAGCACATGCTTCTGAGATGTCCATATTGCTTCTGAGATGTCCAGATCAAAATACCTCCAGCCAGTGTTAGTTGGATTTCTTGATGAATCTGATGCGGCTAAACTGGAATATCTGTTGTCTGATAGAAACCATTGGGTATCCAGACAAGTAGCTAAATTCTGTCTTGGGATATGTAAAACACGGGGAAATGATATTAAAGCAGATGCAGAGTTTTAAACCCATTTGACTAGCTCAAATGTTCATGTAGCTCTTTTGTTGTTGTTGTTGCATTGAACTATTGTTGTTTTAATGATGTTTAACTTTGTAATACTGGTCAAGGTCCGCAATAAATTATACTGTTGCCACATTCCCCACCACCACCATTTACCTTTTCCATATACCATGGCACAGTATTATGTGTGCAGCAGAGTTAACACAAACCTTCGTAATCTTTAGCCAGATTTATAAATCAGCTGCATAGCCTAGTTTTGTTAGCTTGGCAGATGATCTTGAGCCAGTACTCTTTCTCCATCTAACCTACCTTACAAGGATAAACTGAAGGGGACAACAATGTTGTGAGCCACTTTGGGTCCCCATTGGAGTGAAAACGGTTATAAATATTATAACAATAAACAATTCAATGAAACCAGATTGCAAGGTGAAGAATAACATACTTCAAGCATTGTCGAAGGCTTTCACGGTCAGAGTTCATTGGTTCTTGCAGGTTATCCGGGCTGTGTGACCGTGGTCTTGGTATTTTCTTTCCTGACATTTCGCCAGCAGCCGTGGCAGGCATCTTCAGAGGAGTAACACTGAATGAGTAACACTGTAGGGAGATTCACTGTCCTTCAGTGTTACTCCTCTGAAGATGCCTGCCACAGCTGCTGGCGAAACGTCAGGAAAGAAAATACCAAGACCACGGTCACACAGCCCAGTTAACCTACAAGAACCAATACTTCTAGCAGTATAGACGATACAATGACTACGCAAGAATGCATGCATACAGCTAATGTTCAGGACTGTAATCCTAAACCAATATACTAGAGTTTAAATCACATTTAATCCAGTGGGATTTTCAATAAACAAGTGTAGTACTGTATTGCTCAGCCTGTAATCCTAGTCATTTTTGCGGAAGAGTATGTCTTATTGAATTCGTGGGATTTCCTTTTGAGAAACATGCAAAAGTTGGAGCTGTAAAAAGAAAAGGAAGGCAGCATGTGGAGCATTCTGAACCATATAAAGTTAAATTGGAGAGTAAAAGGTTGGTGGAAGATTTTGCTATACATGCTTTGCAGAACCAGAGTTGTTGGTGGTTAAAAACTCCCTTACTGGAACTGGATTGTGCATATTGATGTGTCAGTAGGAAGTAGAGCAGGAAACACAGGCAAGATGCATTTGCTGGTATCCCAGGTGGACGGACGAGCATTGGGGAAGTACATAATAATTCTTTGTGTATTATTGCTTTAAGAAAATCAAGGAGACTTGGTTAGTTGCACTGAAACACTCTTCTATTAATTGCTTTCCTCATTAACAATGAATAATACCATGCCTAGACAAGCAGCAGAATGAGGGGGCAAGATGCTGAGGGGGTAGAATGAGCTGAACCACTTCAGACTGCAGGTGAGGATGTGAACATGTTTCTTTGTTCACTGTTCCTCTACATTAATAATTCCGCACAGATGGAATATTAGCACAGCCTATGCACCTTTCTTCTTGATATGCTTCTTTTAAATTTGAGGGTCGTTTTTAAACAAGAATGAAAAAAATTATGCCGTTCCCAACCTACAATCTTAAGTGATACAGCCCATTCCAAATGGATGTCAATACCAAAATCTCAAGATAAGTTTTTTTTAAAAGATACTGAATGAAGGGTAAAATAACTGCTTCATCCTGAACACAAAGATGGCCTTAGGCCCCCCAAACTCTACATGGATTTGGGCTGACTGTTTAATAAAAGGTACCATTCCTTGTGAAAAGGAATATTTAATTTTGTCCTTTAATTACTTGGTACAATAACACACTGAAGCCACAGTTGCTCCTACCCATCAATTAAAATTTGACCTTAACGATTAATCAATTAAGCTTCAGTTGATGAATGTACCAATTAAAGTATTCAGTGGGGTGGACTGGCCTTTAACTTATTGGGTGGGCCAGGATGGCTGCGGCTCTGGAGAACCACACTTAACCTTGACCAGTGGAAGTGATGCTCAGCTTACCTCCTCCCAAGTAGGGTTGTCAACTCTGTGTTGGGAAATTCCAAGAGATTTTGGGGTTGGAGCCTGGAGAGGGAGTAGGGTTGCCAACTCTGGGTTTGGAAATTCCTGGGGATTTGAAGGTGGAGCCTGGGAGGTGGAGCCTGATGATTCGATTACCTTAAGCAGATGATGAGAGGGAGGGCATCTTGGCCATCTTCTGGGCATGGAGTAGGGGTCACTGGGTGTGTGTGTGTGTGTGTGGGTAGTTGTGAATTTCCTGCATTGTGCAGGGGGTTGGACTAGATGACCCTGGTGGTCCCTTCCAACTCTATGATGCTATGAGGTTGGGCTTTAGGGAGGGAAGGGACCTTAGTAAGGTATAATGCCATACAGTCTACCTTCCAAAGCAATCATTTTCTCCAGGGAGAAGTAGAATACATGTTTTAAATAAATAAATAAATAATTCTAAATAAAGAAGACATCTATGTAGTCTGGAGATCAATTATAATTCTGGGGGGGGGTCTCCAGCCCCCACCTGGAGGTTGGCAACCCTAGGAGGTGAGGCTTGGGAGGGGAGGGACCCTAGCTGGGTATAATGCCATAGAGTCAACCCTCCAGAGGACCAATTTTCTCCAGGGGAACACATCTTTGTCATCTGCAGATCAGTCGTAATTCCAAATCTCCAAGCCAAGCCAGGAAGTCGGCAACCCTCAAGTCACTAATAGCCAGGCTGGGGCTGCTCAGCTTGGTCCTGGCCAGTGTAACAATAGGAGATGACAGGCGAGCCTGTGTTCATTATTGCTGCTGGCTGGGTCCCAGCTGGGCATGACCAGGACCATTTTCATGGCTCAATCCACCTCCGGCCTTGCAGCCCGATCAGTGGACTCAGCAATGGGCCAAGCAATTCACTTCTTTGGCTTTGCTTCCTGTGGAAATGACCACCGAATTGTAACTCGATACGTGCAATGGCTGCATTTAACTTGGAGGAGGCCAGTTCATCTGTGCAGAGAGCAAGAATAGACTTTAACTACCCTCATATTAACTGGATAAATGCATGCTCCAGTCAAGCCAAAGAGATAAAATTTCTAGACATCCTCAATGACTGTGCCCTCAAACAGTTGGTCATGGACCCAACCAGAGGGGAGGTGAACCTGGAGTTAATACTCTGTGGTGCTGCCAGCAACTTAGTGCAGGATGTGGATGTAGTTGCCAATAGTGACCACAATGGCATCAAATTTAATTTATATGTATGTGGGAAAGTGCCTGGGAAATCTCGCACAATTACCTTTGACTTAAAAGATGGAACTTCTCTAAAATGAGAAACTTGGTAAAAAGGAAGTTGAAAAGAACAGTTAGGGGTGTCAGAGACAGGAGGACAGAGCAAGGGCTTGGCACGGCAGTGCTTTCTTCATACCCAGATCCCTCTGGCTGGAAGTAAGTCAATTTGGTGGAGGCCTTGCTTCCCAGAGCAGATGCATGCATTTATTTTGTCCCACTTTCATATGATGGAGTGTGCTGCAACTCACAAAGAGCTTATGCTGGAATACATGTCAGTCTTTTGGGTGCTGCTGGACGCCTGTTTTTGAACACATGAAGCTGCCTTATATTGAATCAGACCCTTGGTCCATCAAAGTCAGTATTGTCTACTCAGACCAGCAGCAGCTCTCCAGGGTCTCGGGCAGAGGTTTTTCACATCCCCTACTTGCTTAGTCCCTTTAACTGGAGATGCCGGGGATTGAACCTGGGGCCTTCTGCATGCCAAGCAGATGCTCTACCACTGAGCCACGGCCCCTCCCCTTTGTCCCACTGTCACCTTTGGTCAAACAAGTATTTGAAGCAACATACAAACCTGCAAAACCCATTTACCAGAGGAAATAGTGGAACTGGAATTATATACTGTGAGCAGAGACCCTTTTTCCAAAGTGACTTCATTTCTGGCGGCGGGGGGAACTGTCATCTTTCTCAAGCCTTTGATTTCCCCCAGCCTTGTAGACAAGGTAGGGTTATGTAAAACAGGTGGTGTCAAATCAGAAAGGATATGCTCTTGTATTATTCTTTCCCTGTAGCAAGCTGCCAGTGTCCTGATGGACACTTTAAATACAAGGCCGAGACAGAATTTGGCTTGAAAATTACCGATGACATGTGTTTTATGTCCCCAGCTATCCAGTTCAATTACCGTGTAGTTTAACCAGAAGAACAGGATGGGATAGACTTAAATGTAACCTTGCATCTCCATCAATTTAAATGGATTTGTGCCCAGTTACCCAGGGCTCAGTGTGGCCCTGTGGCTATCAGAGCATGCTCTGAATGTGGTAATCGTCTACTTCCTATCGGATAAGTTACTAAGCACAATATTTGGCCAGACTAACGGGAAAAAATTAGGAGCAGAATAAATATATACTGAGTCAGAACCTATTCCAATTTTTAAAAATCTGGTTAGCTTGTGCCTTTGCTAGCACTTGTAAAATGCGTATGTATCTGTTGTTGTCTCATCATAAGGATTTTCATTCATAGGGTCGCCATGAGTCAGAAGCGACTTGACGGCACTTAACAGACATACATCTGTTGTTAATTGTGCACACATGTATTATTATAGTAATTTGTTATAGTAATACTATTGGCCACTGTGCTGTTGTTTTTCATCAACCTACAGGTGATGGCTGGAGATTTCTCGGGATTGCAACTGATCTCCAGGCAACAGAGACCAGTTCCCCTGGAGAAAATGGCCTCTTTGGAAGGTGGACTCTATAGCATTAAACCCCATTGAAGTCCCTCCCCTTCTCAAACCCTGCCCTCCAAAGGCTCCACCCCCCAAAATCTCCAGGTATTTCCCAACCTGGAGCTGGCAATCCTAGTCTGATCCTGCAGGCTACGATACCATAAGTGAACTTGGCTGGGAGAAAAGACCTTGGAGTGAGGGAAGAGGCTATAGAGATGTCGCTGCTTATTTATTTCAACCATTTCTAACTTGCCTCTCCTGAACAAACAGCAAGGAGGCTTTCAAAACAGATGCTTAGGGATTTATAATCATTCATCAGTCTGCTTGTATCACCTGGCTGCCACCTTCTTGTTCGCCTGCTTGGGGTGTCCCATTTGCCATCTACTAGAGTCTGTTTCTTCTCTATAGTGGCTCCCACCTTGTAGAACAGGCACTATGAAGAGGAGATGAAGGAGGAATCATGTCTTTGAGTTTAGAGGAGGTGCTGTAAGGCTCTGCTCACAACCTGAGTTCGATCCCGACGGAAGTCGGGTTCAGGTAGCCGGCTCAAGGCTGACTCAGCCTTCCATCCTTCCAAGGTTGGTAAAATGAGTACCCAGCTTGCTGAGGGTAAAGGGTAGATGACTGAGGAAGGCAATGGCAAACCACCCCTGTAAACATAGTCTGCCTAGTAAACGTTGTGATGTGACGTCACCACATGGGTCAGTAATGGCCCAGGGCTTCCACAGAGGACTACTTTTGCCTTTTTAAGAAGAGAGCATTTTCTTGGTGTTTGAAGCTGTTTATTTATTTCAGTTTTGGAATTGTAAGGCATCCTTGAGCCACAAGGAAAAGGAGGGGGAATGCTTTATTTAATAAAGAAAGAAATAAACATTAAAAACAAGTTTGAACCTATTCACCACCAGCCTATTTTACAAAAATAGCTCAGTAGAAAATCCCTCTTCATTACTGTAAGTCCTAAAAAATAACTGAACAGCTCTAGGAAACAAAACCATCTTTCACCCCTTTCTAAAAGCTGTCCAAGATGGCCAAACTATTGAAAATGGCTAGAGCAATAACTGAGTAAGCCACTACCTGCGGCAAGAAACTCTGAATGTTCCTAGGGTGGAGCAGAGTACAGTAAGCAGAAGGTTGGTACCAATTCATTTCTCCAATCCCAAAGTTGGATCCAAGAATACCCCTACAGTTGCCAATCTCCAGGTAGAGCCTGGAGAACTCCCAGAATTGCAACTGATTTTGAGACTACTGTGATTTGTTTAGTTATTAGATTTTTTAGTTGCCACTCACCCAAAGGATTTCACGGTGACTTACAACTTTAAAATAGTATAAATGAGTTAAAAACAACATAAAAACAGCGAACAAATATAAAATATTAACATTAAAATATTAGCTGCCCCAGAAAAAAACATGGCTGCTTTGGACAGTGAACTCTATACCCTGCTGAAGTCCCCTCCACCCCAACCCCTGCCCTCCCCAGATTCCACCCCCAAATCTCTAGGAATTTCCCAACCCAGAGCTGGCAGCCCTAAGCACCACTGAATATGATCTGCAAAGCACAACTTTGCTCCATACAAAACCCTTAATCTCTGTCTTGCCTGGATCAAGCTTCAGGTTTTGTCTCAACCACTCAGCAAGGTAGACATAGAATGGGTTTCAACTCCCCCTCCTCCATGCACTTCTCTCGTTCTGAAAATTGGACCCTCGCGCTTCGTACTTGATTGGGGCAGACCAGGGTTTAACCAATAGGTGTGCTGCCGACCCTTCTACTTCGGCCCTATTATGTTCAGTATGGGAATTAAACCAAACTATTATGCCGGTTTGGTGTTCAAGGTTTTTATGCATAACTTGCAAAAGAAGACACAGTTCGCTGCTGTTTACTAGCGACCTTGTCTTGTCCTCTGAATTATGGGCCGTCTGCTTTGATCATGGGGGAAAGGCTAGCGACGATGCCGCTGCGGTCCTTTGGCTTTTTGTTTTGTTCGTGTTTTTTGGCAGGTGGGATAATTCTGAACATTTCCAGGGCCCAAGTACAGTCATAAATTTGGACAGAGGTAAACTGAATTATAGGGGGGTAAAGCTCAGGCGTTTATAGAAGCAGGGCTTTGGGGAAAAAATTAAAATCAAGTTTGTGCCTGAGCAGATCATTGCAGTCTGAAGAAACCAAACTAGGTTTTAGTTGATTTTAACACAAGCACGCACATGAAATGTGATAATATCATTTAATAGAGAAGACATTTCCCCCCCACTGAGAGATAACCTGGTTCAATTATAAGAGCACTTTAAATATCATAAAATAGATAAGCCATGTATCAGTAGGAAGGATTTATGTTTTGTCCTCTGTTATAGGATATTCTAATGCGCTATCAAACAGCAGCATCCTTTTGTCCCTTCAATAAGGAAATATTCCCGAGTTAGAGTACGGAAAGTAGAATTCCTTATTCAAAATAACTTCGAATCACAACACAGGCATACAATTATATATGCAAAGGTTTGGCCCATATAAATAGCTTTTTCTTTGCTTTGTGAGCATTCACCTTTCTTTCTCTATAGGACATGTGAGCCAGCATGGTGTAGTGGTTAAGAGCAGTAGTTTGGAGCGGTGGACTCTGGTCTCGGGTTTGATTCCTCACTCCTCCACATGAGTGACGGAGGTTAATCTGGTGAACTGGATTTATTTCTCCTCTCCTACACACGAAGGGTGACCTTGGGCCAGTCACAGCTCTCTCAGCCCCACCTACTTCCCAGGGTGTCTGTTGTGAGGAGGGGAAGGGAAGGTGATTGTAAGCCGGTTTGATTCTCCCTTAAGTGGTAGAGAAAGTTGGCATATAAAAACCAGCATTTATTCTTCTTAAAATATGGAAATACTTGTCCTTTCCTGGAATACCCTTCACAACTCTGCTTTTTATTGTCCAAGGCATACTGGGTTCCTAGTGCAGCATGGTAATCCACATGCACAAGCCTGCTGCTGCACGTGGCTGCCCTTACTAAATTAGGACAATTATTTAAAAAAAACAAAATAAATATCAGCAAGAGCTATATTACAATTTTGCAAGAGATGTGACGCCAAAGATGTGACTATTTCAACACCACCTGAAATCTCTGCAATTGCTGATCCTCTGAATGCATTCTCTTGCTCTTTCCATTTGTTTTTTCCCTCTCTAGAGTTGCCAACTCTGGGTTGGGAAATTACTGAAGATTTAGGGACAGAGCCTGGAGAAGGCGGGGTTTCGGGAAGGGAGGGGTCAACTCAGTGGAGTGTAATGTGATAAGAGTCCATACTCCACAACAGCTGTTTTCTTCAGGGGAGCTGTAACCTGGAGATGAGTTGTAATTCCAGGTGATCTCCAGGCCCCACCTGGAGGTTGGCAACCCTAGACTCCTCTCTTTGAGCTTTTCCCGTTCCCCTCATTTTTCTAGGCTTCTCCGTCTGTCAGTCATTTCTAGCCTCCTTGGACCTGCCCTCTTGCAGTGCAAGCCTAAACAGAGGTACATGTTTCTAAATCTATTTAAATAAATGGGATTGGAAGGATGTTACTGCTTGAGATTGCACTATCAATGCTATGTGCTTTCCTTATCTAAAACCTGCCTGCCTGCCTTGCCCCTCTGAAGAGCTTAGCCGACAGCCTGAGACTCTTTTGCCCCTCTGAAGAGCTCAGCCAATGGCAGCCAGAGACTCTTCAGCCCTCCGCCCCTCTGTAGAGTCCAGCCAATGGCAGCCAGAGATTGTTCTGCCTACCCCGCCTCTCTGATGCCAGGGAAGCTCATGCAGGGACTGCCACAAACTTCTACCTCTATCATAAAACCTCTTAGTGCATTAGAATATAAATTATACCGCAAATGTAATTTTTCCCCCTCTTGTGCTAAGTGTTCTTTTAAAATGGTTCATTCTGAAAATATATGGATTCATTAGCTTCTGTTACTTAATCTTGCTCCCTCTCTATATATTTGTTGCTGCTGGAAGAGAAGTTTTGCATCAATTGCTCACCATTAGCTACTTAGCTAACATTTTTCCATCTGTCTGTCTTCCAGCCAGGTGGCGGAAATTTGTGATCTGTTTTTGTCCTCAACATTTTTTGCCTGAGGAACATTTTCTATGGACTACTGAAGCTTGAGTTTTAAATACCTCGGGTTGGTCTAGTAAACTATATTGTTTGGCTTTCCCTTCCCAGAGCAGTGGACAATTCAGAGCAGTCTTTGCGAAACAGTGCTGGGTTTTTTTGTTTTTGGATGAGGGAGCAACATAGTCATCCTGATATATCGGGGGTGCGGGGAGAAACTCTTTTTGTGCTAAATTATAAACTTGGAAAGACTCAAGTGAAGAAGGAATGCGGCAAAGCACTGCTGCCGACAGCCAGGATGGCTGTGCAGAATCTTAGAGAGGTGAGTTCAAATGCTGCTTCTGTTATAGTGCTGCTTTTTGCAAGTCGTTCCCTCCTCTGTAAAAGAGGGAATAACAACTGTCTACCTCACAAAGGCTGGGATCCTAAGAACATTTCCCAAGGAGCCCTAGCGAACAAAACTTCTGACTAATCCCAAAGTCTCTACGGTGCAGTCTTAAACCTCCTAAACCCATTATCTTCCGTTGACTGAGAGGGTGCAACTCTGTTTAGGATTGCAAAGTGAGCTAGTAGGACTTCCCATGTTTCCTGTCATTTATCTCTGCATCAGGAAGAAAAGGTTCGACACCTTAACCACTACACCACACTGGCTCTCAAAATCTAAATTAGGCCTTGTTAATTTTGATAGTCACAGAGATCTCAAGCACAAGTCCAAACAGATGTTGCTTTTCTCCAGCAATACGAAGGTGGCCACATAAGAGGTCATTTTTTAGAGAGTTGGAGTTTATTCCATATATTAACGTTTTTGGGGTTGCCTTATTTCCAGGACAGAACAGTTCTACTTTATGCTTCCAACACTTCTATAACACTTTTAGCAGGAAAATCTTGGTAAATGAGGCTTCAAACATCCATGGAGACAAATTATTCAAAGCAGCACCATTATAAAATGTACAGATTTACAGTCAATGATTTAACCAATCCAATTAGGGACTGTGTAGATCTTGCTTGTGGTGTTCTGATGATGATTTTTTAATGGTAACAAAAAGCTTTACCGAGCAGTCTATCACAATCAATTTTATTTTAATGAGCAATTTATTTTAGTAGGTCCGTTAGAAAGGATGGCCAAAAATGTTCCGCAATGCAACATTGGTGGAATGTAACCTGTCAGAGAAGGCAGTTCTTGGGAGTCTGATGAGTCAGGCATGTGGCTGAAGTGACCGTAAATACTGGATCTAATACAGCTTGCTCACATGACAAAAACCACCATTCATATTACTACAGCTGCCTAAAAGTGCTATTAGTATTTTTATACAATAGCCCAAGTGTTGTGAAAGTAAAGATTACAGACAGGATAACTTTCATGATACGCCAGCGAAGATTACTAGGCATAAACATTGAAAAGACAAATATTTCTTCAAGTGAAAACAAAATCTTATCTTTCCTGTCATCCTAACCCAGGAACTGCTACACTGAATACAAATGCCTAATGAAAAGCCTGCACCATTTGTAACACCGAGCTAACTCCAGCCAGGGTTTCATGTTTGATGATGCCCATACACCACCACCCTTTTTGCAGTTCCTGGCAGACAACGAAAACAGGTGGTGTTGACACATGATGGGGTGGTGTCACGTTTGACATGGTGGATAACAAGCATGTGCAGGTCCCTTCCCTTCCCAGGCTCACCCCACAAATCTCTAGGGATTTCCCAACCCTGAGATGGCAACCTTAGATGGGAGGATAAGGGTTACTGCACCCAGGTCCGCCTTCTTTTCCCTAAGAATGCTTGGGCCTCTGCTCGTGGCTCAGCATCCCTTTTAATCTGGCCTGGTTGTAGAACTAGGGTTGCCAGCCTCCAGGTACTAGCTGCAGATCTCCTGCTATTACAACTGATCTGAGACAATGACCGCGTTGGCAACTGGACACTATGGCACTGAAGTCCCTTCCCTCCCCAAACCCCACCCTCCTCAGTCTCCGCCCCCAAAATCTCCAGGTATTTCCCAACCCATCGCTGGCAATCCTATGTAGAGCCATCTTTTATGTTGGCCTAGCATCCTCGGCCCATCCTCCTGGTCCTGACTAGACCAATCCATAGTCTTGCAACGAGGCCCCACCCTTCCTCGGTGTCCTCCCCACCCTCACCCACTTTCTCCTGAATCCTTGCCTGGTGTGTGGCCTACCTGTGTCTCCTCCCCTGTTGCCCCGGCTGTGTGGTCAGGGGCTCCTGCCTCTGGCCTTGCTGGGTGGCCAGGCAAGGTCCATTAGGGTCCGTCCTGCCTCATTGCCACCAAGGCGCAGGCAGGCCAATGAAGTCATCAACTAGCGTGGCTAGGCCTGTGTCAGGGATGGGAGGGATCAGGGGCTGCTCTTGTCCCAAGGATTGCAGACTTAAGTACTCTAGAAATGATATTAGAATGGGGTTTATAGGCAGTAGAGAGCTTTAATTTGAGTTTTTTCATCAGAGTTCAGCTGAGAACCTGCTGTGATATAACAAGGGGGAAAAAGTGCTCTGGGGCATACGCAGACTGTTTCGCTACACACTCTGAAGGGTCTTCTTTTCCTACTGCATGCTGAAGTGATTCATTCACTTTATGATAGCCAACCCTGCACTGGCTTCCAAAGCAGGTGTTTTTTAGTAAAGAAATGAAAATAGATTTCTAAGAAGGTTGAATCTCACAGGCAGGGTTTCTCCCCCTCCTTCAAATTACAGAATAGCTAAGACTCAAACACGATCAGCGATACTTTACCTAGAGAGGGGAGGGATGGAAGGAAAGCAATATATTGGCATTTTGTGCCTGTGTGTGTATGTGTCTCTCCCTTGCCCCATTCAGAGATCCAGCATCGGGTGGGAGTGGGGCAGGGACATTTGAAATCTGCAAACAGCATTTTTTAAAATAGGGAACAGTTATTTATTTACCAGATACAGATACCTAGAAAGCAGTACAGACAGTTGGAGCATATATTTCTTGCACAACCGTAATCCATACCTACTGCCAGCACATGGGGGATTAATTTAGAAGGGATTCCATGTTGGGAGGAAGTGACACTTAACCCTTTGCGCCTTTGAAAACGATGCATAGATGCCTTCTCAGTGTCATAAACCTTGCGTACACTAGCATTAAATTGATCTTATGCTGTCATGTGCTTAAGGATGATAGGTAGCTGATATTTTCTAATGTTGTATCAAACAGCAACATGTTTGTGACTGTCTCTCTCTCACACACACATGCCCTGGACAGGCTATCCCAAAGTTGTGGGCAAACAGAAGCTCCCCTGATGCTGTTTTATTTCTCTGCAGGCCCAGCTCTCCCATAGGTGGACCTAGGCAATTGCCTAGGGGGGCAGGTGGCAAGTTGGCAACCCTCCCCAAGCATGCTGGTTCATGCTGGCCTGGGCCTGCTCCTTGGGTTGCCAGCTCTGGGTTGGGAAATACCTGGAGATTTTGGGGTTGGAGTCTGAAGAGGGTGGGGCATGGGGAGGGGAGGGACCTCAGCATGGTACAATGCCATACAGTCCACTCTCTAAAGCAGCCATTTTCTCCAGGGGAACTGGTATCTGTCGTCTGGAGGTAAGTTGTAAAAGCGGGAGATAGGGTTGCCAACCTCCAGGTACTAGCTAGAGATCTCCTGTTATTACAACTGATCTCCAGCCAACAGAGATCACTTCCCCTGGACAAAATGGCCGCTTTGGCAATTGGACTCTATGGCTTTGAAGTCCCTCCCCAAACCCTGCCCTCCTCAGGCTCCATCCCAAAAACCTCCCGCAGGTGGCAAAGAGGGACCTGGCAACCTGAGCAGGAGATCTCCAGGTGCTACCTGGAGTTTGGCAACTCTAACGGCTCCCCTGGCCTGCCTTCCCTAGCCCACCCCTTCCCCCATGAAGGAGGGAAGGAGGAGCAGGTGGCTGCCAGACTCCGTACCCATCTGGCTCACAGGTCAGCAGTCGCTGCCAGCTCTTACCTATCTGGGTCCATGTGTGGCAGCTCAAGGTACACCCAGGTCCATGCGCACGCAGTGGCTTTCTGTGCATCCAGGCCACAGCAATAGGGGCAGCTAACAGCAGGTGGGCACCTGGCTAGCAGCTGGCCAGGGCACCTAAACCCCTTGGGCTAGCCCCACTTGTCTGAAGGAAGAATCTCTCCAACCATGAAGTTGGAATCATGAAGTATGTATTTTCATTTTACAAGTAGCTACTGCAAGATTTCTTGCAACCCCCTCCCCCCACACACTAAGCTGCATCTTGAGAATTCTTGTGCTGCTTTCTTTATTTCTGCCTTCTACATCCTTGCCCTAGCAAAGAAAGATTGGGAAAGCCCCTTTTGGCTATGAGGAGGTGAACATCAAAATGGGAAGATCTGAACATAAAACGTCCTCTGACCCCAGACATTAAAAGCCTTTATCATCACCAGAAAAGTCAGAATTGGGCACAGTGGATTCCAACAATCTATTGAAGTAGTCAGTGAGGATGGTACTTTGCATTTGGTAGTCAGACGTGTATGTTATATGAAGCTGGGCAGAATCTCTTCCAGATTGCGTGATAGCATTGAAACCATGACATCTCGTTGCCTGAGAAAAATTAACAGAACTCAACAGAATGTGACTCATCTGAAGTACACACAACGTGGTCACGCAGGGAAAAAATAATCAGGGGCATCAATGCTGAAGGAAGGAATACTGATTTGGGAGCAGCATCACAGAGAAAAGCCTGAGGGGGTATAGTAGATTAAATACTAAGTCTGCATTACCAGTTCTGTGCTGTCACAACAAAGTGAAATTTTTATATTGAGTAGGGTTAAGGGAACCCTATATCCTCTGAGGATGGTAATTCTGTTCCTGTACTCAGTTCAGGCTTGGGGTAAACCTGTGACAGGAATAAATGCATCTAGTACCGAAGTGAGCAACCTTTTGGGGGCACAAATCAAATTGACGGTATGAGAGAGAGCCGCTCTGGTTTGTACATTCAGGCTCCCTTGGGCTGGTCTTGCCTGTGGCCTGTTAAGCCATGGAGTTTGTATCAGTGTGGTGAGTAGCCTTTCCATTTGGCTGGTTATGGCAGGCAATTGCCCGCCAATTAACCAGGCTACCCCCACCCCTCAGCTGGTTGGTGGGCAGAAGCAGGTCAGCCGAGGGGAGGAAGCATCTGCGCGATTACGTCACTTCTGGGTTTACCCCGGAAGCGCCGGCATCACGATGGCGATGCTCTAGCATTCTCCCCCCAAAATCGATAGTTTCCATAGAGTTTTTGGAGGACAGTGCTAGAGCATCCCGTGTGATGCTGGTGCTTCCTGGGTAAACCCAGAAGTGATGTCATTGTGCCGCACACAAAGATCACCACCCCCAGCGTCCCCTCCAAGAAACTCTCACTGGTGGTGAGGGGGACTTGGCAACCCTAGTGGTATGCCTGCCAAGGATCGCAGCTGGGTTCAGTCCCCACCATCTCCTGTTTAAATATTCCAATTGTAGTGATGTTAAAGACCACCACCCAAGATGCTGGAAAGCCACTGCCAGTAAGATAGTTTCAGAGGGTAACCATGTCGGTCTGCAGTAGACCAGTTAGCTTTGAGTCCAGTAGCACCTTAGAGACCAGTGAGATTTTTTTGAGTATGAGCTTTTGAGAGTCAAAGCTCACTTAGTCAGACACCCATAAGAGTAGACAGTAATTACCGTGATAATCCAAGGGTTATACTAAGGCAGCTTCATGCAATGCGTAGTGCAGGAAAGGCAGACAAGTGTACCCCGAAATGCTGGAATTGTAACAATGAAATAGGCTCATTTCATCATATGTGGTGAACTTGTGATAAAGCAAAAAACTTTTGGACATGATTTATAATGAAATAAGGCTAATTATTCAGAGTAATTTACCTAAAACACCTGAGATGATGTTACTTAGTATGATACCGGACTCTGTTGTAACTCAGAGATCATTTTTGATATATGCCACCACTGCTGCAAGATCAGTATATGCAGCTAAATGGAAATCACTGGATATTCCAGACAAAACAGACTGGATTCGGAAAACGTTAGAATTGGCGGAGATGGCAAAACTGATAAACCAAAAAGATAATATACAATTTTTGGGTGAAGGCATGGAGGGTTTACTGTGAAAATGAACTTCAAATGGGGAAGCTTGAAGGATACTCTTTGATCTAATCCTTTTTTTCTTTACACTGTTACAAATAATGTTTTACAATTAAAAATTATACTTCATATATTATGATGGATTTGTAATACTGAAATAATTATCAAATGATTTGAACTAGTATATGTATTTTTTTTAATTGACTAAACAAAGAAATTATACTTAAAATTACAACATTCTATTAGGATTAGAACTGTTATACAAAAGAGTGCATAAATTTATAATAAGATAGAGGGAAGTGAAGGGGAAGTTTTTATATTTTATTATATCACATATATATATTTCTAACAATAACATATTGCTCTTTTCTTCTTTTTTCTGTAGATGACTTTAGTAATTGTTGGAAGATTGTTCATCTATTATGTATTATGAAAAATAATGTAAAAAAAAAATTTTTTTTTAAAGCCTGTGCTGGTCCCCCATCTGCCTGGTTAACACATAGGCAAAACAAGCCCACGACATTTACAGTGCCATTCTAAGAACACTGCCCTGGGAGGAAGCCCCATTGAATAAACCTGGGTAGGATTCTGAGTAGATCTTCTTAGGATTGCTCTCTGAGGAAGCAATCTGCAAGTAAGGCCCATGTTATTCAATGGGGCTTACTCCCAGGAGGGTATCTATGGGACTGCAGCCTTAGGCACTTAAAACAGCAAATCCAGATGATGTGGGTTATTCCTCTGCTACCTGTTGCAGGGAATTTCTCACGCTCCAGCTTTACACACATTAAATGGCTTCCTTTATTTTCAAGACACTCCTTTGATTATGAGGAGGACCAGTAGAATGTCAGTAAAGAACTTGTGGTAAGATGTTAAAACACAGTTGGTAATGTAGGCCTGCCAAAAGAGTCTAGATCGGATTGTACTTTTAAATACTTCCCCACATGACAAAAATTCACCACATGTAGAGAGCTTGCACAACAGCGGGAAAAGTTCTAGCTCAGCTCATTCCCTGCGGTGCTACTTTTCTGCTTGCAGGAGGTTGTTAACAACAGGGGAATCAACCTGCTGTTTGATATTGGCAGCGTGTGTTCTACTCTGCTACTTCAGGACTTTACCACATCACTACCACCTCATTCTGCTGCTTCTGTAGGCCAGGCCTCTCAGAAATAATGAATGTATGAACTCACTTGTACAGTCCAATCCTAAGCATGTTTCATTAGGAGCAAATTCCATTGAACGCAATGGGTTTTAACTTCTAAATCAATATGCTTACAAGCAGGCTGTTCCCTGGTCCTGGAAGAAAACTCCCAATTTAATCACATTAAGCATCCAATTCTCAAGATGCATTCCTTTTTTGTGAAACATTTATCCTCTGTTGGTGTCATAGTTTTTAAAAAAAAAAAAACTTCCAAAGAGTGTGAAAATACACCTAAAAATAGGCCTAACTAGATAAAATATGCAGTATCGTTATGAAAAATTGTTATGAGGAAAAACAACATTTAAGGAAGTTAAAGATGCTTAAGACACTTTATAGAAGAAGGAGTTGGTCTTACCCTGCTTTTCTCTACCTTTAAGGATCTCAAAGTGGCTTACAATAACCTTCCCTTCTCCTCCCCGCAACATACACCTTGTGAAGTAGGTGGGGCTGAGTTTGGAGAGAACTGTGACTAGCCCAAGGTTACCCAGCAGGCTTCATGTGTCGGAGTGGAGAAACCAACCCAGTTCACCAGATTAGAGTCCGCCACTCATGTGGAGCAGTGGGGAATCGAACCTGGTTCACCAGATTAATCTGCCACTCTTAACTACACCATGGTACCTCTATAACAGCTGTGCCCAGATTTCCTCTGATCTCTCTATTCCCCCTTTCTCTAATCCTTCCATGACAGTAGTTCCCCTTGGCATTAGGGTTGCCAATCTCCCGCTATTACAACTGATCTCCAGCCAATAGAGATCAGTCCACCTGGAGAAAATGGCCACTTTGGCAATTGGAGTCTGTGGCATTGAAGTCTCTCCCATCCCCAAACCCCGCTCTCCTCAGGCTCCACCCCAAAAACCTCCCGCCGGTGGCAATGAGGGACCTGGCAACCCTACTTGGCATCCATATTGATGATGTGGTCAAGACACAGGAAGAGGAGTTTAAAACTACTGTTTATAATTTAGTGTGTAGTAGCTCTGCTGCCTGTCCTGACAGTTTCATGTGGACTAGCAGCACATCGAACAAGGATCAGCCCCCTGAATATGTAGATTATGGGTGACCGACATATTACCTAGGCAATACAAGTTTTCACATTGGCATTTAGAAATCAAAGTGTGGGGGGGGGGTGCGGGGGAGACAGGGTGCACAACTCTCTACTTGTGGGACTGAAGATCCTCCGCAGATGGTCCACAAACTGTGTGTGATAGCTGTTAGGAAAATGCAGCATATGGACTACTAGGCCCCCTTCTAGGTTGAGAACATGAACGGAGTCAGAAGGCAGAAATCTGCTGGTGTTCCCCTTGATTTTGGGAGCTGTTATGAAGCAGACCCTTAAAGATCACCAGAGCACCGTCCCATCCAGTACTAATTGCCCACAAATACACTTATTTGAATGTATCCTTATTTTATTGGCTACCAAATCTATGGCAATTTTGCCCCTTCCCGAAACTCCCCCCCCCCCAAAAAAAAACCTTTGGTGTTTATGTCCTTTCCAGGGCCGGATTTAGGTTTGATGAGGCCTTAAGCTATTGAAGGTAATGGGGCCCTTTATATGTCCAGCTGTCCTTTATCAACAACAAATTGTCGCTGTTTTTTGTGTTGAATATATGCTAGATGGTAATTTATGGACCTAATAGGTATCTAAAGCCATTTGCACATAACAAAATATGTATTTATCAAAGTAATTGTTGAACTGAAATACAATTAAGAAGAAGTATATTAATAGTGAAATAATTAAAATAATGAATAATTATTATTCCCTTTAAAAAAAATTGGGGGGGGGGCAAGAGAGTGGGGCCCTAAGCTATAGCTTGTTTAGCTTATATGTAAATCTGGCACTGGTCCTTTCCCATTACCAGATTGTCTGTATTTCTGAGAAACATATTGAGTGGGTTGGCCTACAGATTTAGGTGTATCTTATTTTTGCTTGTGTTGTCTAGACCTTTGACAGCCTCATATGGCAAGGAGGTTGTATTTCTTCCCTTGGTCAACGATATCTTGTTAACTGTGGCTGTGGTCTTTGAGGCTGCCTTTGAGGGATGAAAACAGAAGAGCTGGGTGGGCTTTGGTGGGACTCCTGTTTAATAGCTCCACCATTCTTGGCAGGGAGATCCCAGCAGGTAAGATAGTTCTTGGTCATTTTCACCTCAGATCTCCTTTCTGGAGCCTCCTGTCCCTTTTCTTGTTCAATGGTTTTAAGGAAGCTGCTCAGTTATATTACCCCAAAATCTGGAGTGAGAAACCTTCAGCAAATACTTCTTTCTTGCTTTTGTTTATCCAGATCAGAAACTGAAGTTTTGACGTTTCTTATACTTTTAATGTACCTCCAAGTTCATAGTCATGTACAGTGCAAATTGGGAATAGCCCATGCCAGAAAGAGTGCCCTGTTCACATATTACAGTTAATGTGCGCACAATTCATATACAGTGTTTACTTGATTTTTTCTGTGTTCGTGTGTTGAGTAATTATGTTACATTCAACACATGCACCGCTGAATGTATTATTGAAACTGCACATTTATCTAGGTACTGGTCTCCAGTTTCATTTGAATATGTGTTGGCTTTTTCTTATAAATAGATGTACCTGCAAGATGTATGTGCATTCATTGTAACATGTGAACAAGGCAAGATGGACACACACACACACACACACACACAGAGAGAGAGAGAGAGAGAGAGAGAGAGAGAGAGAGAGAGAGAGAGAGAGAGAGAGAGAGATGTGTGTGTGTGTGTGTGTGCGCCTGTATGTTTTTCTTTCCTGGCCCATACATAAGCGAAGCAGCAAGACAAATATGGAAAACTTACAAATATTCTCTTAATAACACCCAAACTCCATGCTGTGATGAAGGAAATCCTTGGGCATGGAATAACAATTAGCATCCCACAACTGAAATTTTAAGAGGGCAAACCAATAATGTGAATAATTTCTTGCTAGTTTATTTTTTTTTACACTATTTGAATTCCCATTTGGCTCATCTGCAGAACTCTTTTATTGGAATAATAATTCAAAAATGCTGAATCAGGCAACTTAATTTTATGATAAAAATTCTTTAGGCTAAAGTAATTAGTGCCAACGTTTTAATTTTTTTTTCATTTTAATTTTTTTGCTTCTTGTGCTGTTTTTCTACCAAGTCTTGTTTTCAATAATTGGACCAAGTTGTATCCCATGATGGGAACTTGGCAGGCAAAGAAACATGAGAACGGGAGAGAAAGATTTGTAGGTGGCAGAGACAGCTTGTGTACGTGATTTGGCAGATAGCGTGCTACGGTGGCTGATAGCTGACATTTGACTAATTCTCTCTAAAAATTTGCTGTCTGTTGAGCACATGACATGGCCTACTAAAAACATGAAAAAGATTTGCAAATCGTTCTAAAAGGTAACCTATCCTTGTGCAGTAACAGTCAGTATTTTCTTAAATGCTTTCTGAGGGGAACACATCAATGCAATGGACATCTCTCTTGGTGAATCACAATTTGAACGCTTGGTTGACTCATCTTTTTAAGGCAAATGGAATTATACCAGCCCAACTGGTATGAGGAATTGCATGTGCACAGAAAATGACTGGACCTATCTATATCCAAAAGACAGGAAGAGGAGCATATTATTTCATTGTTTTTGTCATGCTGAGGATCTGGCAGGTGCAACAGTTAATGAAGAGCAAGGTGCATTTCAAAGACAAAAAGATAACTCTGAATGAGAATGAAATATGAGTGTAATATACTTCAGCGTCCCCTCAAGTTGTATGTGAACTTCTCAGTCATTTAATAAACCATCCCATATTTAAGAGGAGGATGCTTTCAGCAAACCCATTTTATCATCACCTTACTGAAGGAGACAGTCCCACTGGGGTACCTGACCTTTAAAATTGTCCTGTAGTGTCCCCATCTTCCTGTTCAGCTTCTCTGCATATTTGAACACTCACTGTTGACTGGCAGTAAGCCCCCGTCTAGATATATTTATCACAACAAGTAAATCTCACCTTTCTGCCCAATCAGGGCCAACAAGGCAGCTAACTATTAAAACAGCGTAACAAAGTGGATGATAAAACCAGTTAAAAACACAGCTATAAAACGGAGGACAGCAAATTAAATTTAGTTCATGATGCCTGAACAGAAAGTGATGGAGCTGAGAAAAGTTTTTGCTTCAAGGCTCTAAAGGTAATGTGCATGTCTCTCCCACACATGGCCACATTGGGCAACACCATGTGAAGATGTTTGACTGTGTACTGCCTTTGTATTATGGAAAGGTCTTTTAGGGATACAAAGGGAAGGTGTTTGCCTAGAGATTTGTTATGAAAGCATCCATTGCAATCACCGTTGGGTCTAAGCCAACAGTTAATGGTCCCATTTGGTCCATGTGTGCAGGAAAGGAGGTTCAGAAGGGACAGGAGAACTGAGCTGGCAAGGAAGGTGTAAGGAGACAGGCGCGGGGGGAGACTGACATAATAGAGGTCTGCAAAAGGAAGAAAGAATAGGCAATGGAAGGAGAGGAGTAGTGGAGAGATCAGAGGAAAATTGAACCATAAGGAGGTAAAAGAAAAGGTCCAGGGGAAAGAAGAAAAGTTGGTTTTTATATGCCGATTTTCTCTACCACTAAAGGAAGAATCAAACCGGCATACAATCACCTTCCCTTCCCCTCCCCACAACAGACACCCTGTGAGGTAGGTGGGGCTGAGAGAGCTGTAAGGGCTGTGACTAGCCCAAGGTCACCCAGCTGGCTTTGTGTGTAGGAGTGGGGAAACAAATCCAGTTCACCAGATTAACCTCCACCGCTCATGTGGAGGAGCGGGGAATCAAACCTGGTTCTCCGGATCAGACTCCACCACTCCAAAAAGGAGCTGGGGGTAGGATTCTCAGACAACTCACAAGGATAAGAGAGCTGATATGCTCTTGGTAAGAACCACATGTATGGTTATGAGAAAAGTTATTTATGTAAACCCCCACTTTTCTTTCCAAAGTGGCTTACAACATCATTCTCCTCTCCTATAAGTGACCCTTCACAACAACCACCCTGTGAGGCTGGTTAGGCTGAGAGTGTGTGACTGGCTCAAGGTCACTCAGCATAGTTCCACGCAAAGTGGGGGTTCGAACCTTGGTCTCCCCAGATCCTAGCCTGCCACTCTAACCACTACACCATGCTGGCTCTATTTGGAGGCTAAGGGACTGTGGGATCATCAGTCAATGGGTGGCAAGGCCAATGGGATGACAGGACTTTATAGTGATTTTCAACAACCAGCCAAATCTTTTGTGTCAATAATGGCTATTATTATTGTGTCTCTCTCTGTGTTAAGGGCTGTCAAGTTACTTCCGTCTTAATGGTAACCCTATGAATTAATGACCCCCCCCCAAATGTCCTATTATTAACAGCCTTGCTCAAGTCTTGCAAACTGAGGGCTGTGGCTTCCTTTAAAAAGTCGATCCTATCTTGTGTTGGGTCTTCCTCTTTTTCTGTTGCCCTCAACTTTTCCTAACATTATTGCCTTTTCCAGTGAGTCCTGTCTTCTCATAACGCGACCACAGTCCGATAGCCTCAATTTAGTCATTTTAGCTTCTAGGGAGAGTTCAGGCTTGATTTGATCTAGAACCCACTTATTTGCCATTTTGGCAGTCCACAGTTATTATTATCACTACTGTTGTTGTTATGATTAAAGTAGTGAATGTTTCCATTCCCCATTTCCATTAAACCAACAACAACAGGCTGTCTCAAAAGAGCTGTTGACCAGACTAAATTCTTACGCAAAAGGCGGTTAGGATTAACACCCTCCTCTGGAAAATTGTCGAGAAGGTAAATTGTGCAGCTCATGGCCACTTATTTGGGGAGGGAATATATGAACACATGCCTTATACTGAATCAGACCCTTGGTCCTTCAAAGACACTATTGTCTACTCAGACTGGCAGTGGCTCTCCAGGGTCTCAGGCAGAGGTCATTCACATCACCTACTTGCTTAGACCCTTTAACTGGAGGTGCCGGGGATTGAACCTGGGACCTGCATGCCAAGCACAGGGGGAGAGAGACACACACCACTGCCTGGCCCAGCCAATTCCTTCCCCTCTTCCTTGCCTCTCAACCTGTTGTTGCCTGCGTCTCTCTGGCTGTTCTGTGCAGCCTCGTTTTCCAACTTCTCCCCACGGAGATGACTGCGGTGAATTATTCATGGCCAAGAGACATCAGCTAGCAAACTTCGCCCAGCACGGAAGGACTCAGCTAGGCGGAAAGTTCACGCATTATTATGAGGCTGAACTCCTCGGCTCTCTCTGATTCTCTCTCTGTCCTTCTTTCCTCGCAGCCTCGGCTGAGTGAAGCCAAACTTTGAGAGCCAGCGTGGTGTAGTGGATAAGAGCGGTGGTTTGGAGCAGCGGAGACTGATCTGGAGAGCTGGGTTTGATTCCCCACTCCTCCACATGAGCCACAGAGGCTAATCTGGTGAACTGGATTGGTTTCCCCACTCCTACACATGAAGCCAGATGGGTGACCTTGGGCGAGTCACAGCTCTGTTAGAGCTCCCTCAGCCCCACCTACCTCACAGGGTGCCTGTTGTGGGGAGGGGGGGTGATTGTAAGCCAGTTTGATTCTCCCTTAAGTGGCAGAGAAAGTCAGCATATAAAAACCAACTCTTCTTGTTCTTCTTTAATGCAAAGGAAGGGCTATTGCGCAAGGCTAGGCGCCGGTGTGCAAAACGTGAAGGCGGGGTCCAGCCCCCAAGGCAGAGGAGGGAGAGGACGTGCTGGAGGGGAATCAAACTGCACACGAGGTAAAGGCGGGCCAGTCTTCTTCCTGCCTCCCCTGCACATTAAAAAAACAAACAAAAAAATAAGCCCCACTTGGACGCAAGTGTGCAGGGGACTCGCTCCCTAATAAGGGCACCAGAAATTGGCGGAGGAGCCCTGAGTTGCGCCCCTTGAATTCAATGGGACTGATGACACCATTGATGCATGGGAGGTACCGCCTTGGATTTGCCGCGCTCTCCATGCGCATCCCCCCCCCATCCAAATTCTCCAAACTCAACAACAAGCCCCCCCATGCAGAGCTTTGAGTATTCGGAGGGGGGAAACGTGCACGGAGAGGGCGGCAAATCCAAGGCGGAATCTCCCACGCAGAAACGGCCTAATCAGCGGGCTTCCTCGCGAGCAAGCGCGCACGCCATCGGGGCCGCGCGCTCGCGTCCCGGGACCCGCGATGCTCCCGGCCGGTCGCCTAGCATCGGTCAATTGGATGGGTGAAATGGACCAGGGTGGTTTCCCGGGGAGGGGAAGGAGCGCAGCGCCACTGTGCGCCGCTCGTTTGAACATGGCAGCCCTGCCAGAGCCCCCGATCAGGTTGGAGAGACGCCACCAGCTCGACTGCTCTGGAGGAAGAAAAAAGGGTGGCCCGGACAGGGGAGAGGTTTTGAGGCGGGGTCCCGCCCGGGGATCTTCCCTCCCGATCCAGAGCCCTGGCGCGCCTAGGGAGGCTTTGGAAAATCCAGGCTCGGTTAATCTGTTTCAACATCTGCGCCTCTGCGAGTGGGGGGCGCGCGCGCGTGTCTGTGCCCGCGCGCATGCATCCGGCGTCTCGCTTCGCGAGCGACCCAACCCCAAAACCCAAAAGATGGGGTGTGTGTGTGTCCACCGCTACCCTTGTGAAACGCCGTCCTACAAACCCAGCTTTGCATACACCCCGGCCAGTCGATAACGGCCCTTCTTTACATGCAGATCACAGAGGAAGTTCAGTGGTGAAAAACTGCAGCTATTGGAACCGGGGTGGGTGGGGGGAGGTTATTGGCCATTTATGCACGGGAGGTTTTGCGTTGGATTTGCCGCTCACTAGATGCACATTTTCCCCATCCGAATTCTCCAAACTCAAAAATAACATGCAAACATGCGCGGCCCTTTATGGACGGGAGGCTTTGCCTTGGATTTTCCCCATCTGAATTCTCCAAACTCAACCAAAATAAGCCCCCAGGCAGAGATTTGAGAATTTGGATGAGGAAATTGTGCCTCTAGAGAGTGGTAAATTCAAGGCAAAACCTCCCGGGCACAAATGGCCGCAGAGTTTTGAGAATTCGGATGGGGGGAAATTGGGCATCTATCGAGCGGCAAAGCCAAGGCGAAACCTCCCGTGCATAAGAAACAATTGACGAATCCAGGCCACGGAGTAGAAAAGGGCAAGAGTCCAGTAGCACCTTCAAGACTAACAAGAATATTTTCTGGCAGGGTGTGAGCTTTCGTGAGCCACAGCTCACTTCTTCAGATCTGAAGAAGTGAGCTGTGGCTCGCGAAAGCTCACACCCTGCCAGAAAATATTCTTGTTCGTCTTGAAGGTGCTCCTGGACTCTTGCCCTTTTCTACTACTGCAGATAGACTAACACGGCTACCCACTGCGAATGATCTCCAGGCAACGGAGGAAAGGGACATGTAGGGGCGCGGCGAGGTGGCCCTCGGAAGAGACGACCTGCTTTGGGGTGGGGGGTGGCGGGGAGCTTCCACGGCTTAAAGCCAAAAAGCCCACCCGGCCTTCCCCGGCGCCCCCTCCCCACTTGCCCAGGCGAGCCAAATCCAGCTGGCCTCCTTGACGTCATGTCTGTAGAAAGGGCTTCGGCTCTAGCAGCAGCAGCAGCGGGCAGGCAGCACCCAGGCCAGGCGCAGTGAGCCAAGGGGTGGGTGGGGGGCGAGCCCAGCGAGCGAGGCGGGCGTGTTAAACTTTCAGATCAAGTCCGCCGGCTCCTGCAAGCGAGGGGAGGGGCCTGCTGCCGCCGCCGCCGCCCCAGCTGGAACATCTGGAAGTGCTCAGGGTGTCTGTCTGTCTAGGGGAGGGGAGGGGAGGGGAGGGCACGGCGGGCTGGGGCGAGCGCTCGCTCGCTGCAGAAACAGCTCCCTGCCAACACAACGCGCGGCACTGGCTCTGAAGAGCGGCAGCAGCTTTGAAACCCCTCGCCCAGATCGCTCTCTGCTTCTTGCCTCCCTCCTCCTCCAGTTGGTGGATCTAAACGAGACACGAGAGGCGCTGATCCCTTCCTGAGATCGCCCTCTTGGATGCTTATCAGTATCTCTCCCACCCCTCCTCCCCTCTCCCCTCTCCCCTCTCTTTTCCCGTCTCCCTTGCCTTTTGCTCGGTGATCTTTTTTTTTTTTTTTTGCACGCAAATAAATAAATAAAGGGAGAACCGAACCCGGCTCGTTGGTGACGGTGTGGGAGCCGGCGGTGTTTGCGCTCGGTTCTTGGCAGGGGAGCCGGCGGTGTTTGCGCTCGGTTCTTGGCAGGGGCCCGGATGTTCTCTGAGGATGCCTGGCGATTCCACTAAAGGAGGCAGTAGTGCAAAGGATCAGGTTTTGGGCTTTGATGCAATCATGGGAATCAGGTAATAACCAGACGAGGGGATTTAATCGCCGCAGCAGCTCCGGTTTCTTCCTTTGAACTGCTCAGCCCATCGTGATTTTGTTTTGCTTTTTGGTTTTGGAGGAATTAAAATCTGGACTCCGTTTTGGGTGATTTCCCCCCCCCCTGCACCCCCGTTTCTCATCTTAAATGGTCAGTGAAAACAAGAGGATGTACATTCCAGAAGAAAACCACCAAGGTAAGCCTGGTGCTGGGGATGGAGCATGTCTTTCCTGTCCTCTCTCTTTTTTTAAAAGCAAAATAATCTTTCTTTCCTCCCCCCACCCCAAGCTGCTATAGGAGCCAACCAGAAACACCAGAGGGAAGGTTGGGAGATGGCTCTGCCTCCATAGAGATAGGACTGGTGATAATATTGGGAGAGATTTGATGCAGCGATCTTGTAATGGGTGGTGGTCGCAGAAGAAAATACATACTCCCCTCTCTCTCTCTCTCACACACACACACACACACTTTATGCTGGACAGACAATATTAAACAAGACCAAAGTTGGGTCTGTCCTAGAAGCTGGAAAAGATGCGCCCAGGTGTTTGGAAAGATGGTTGTTGGTTGTCTACAGCGGTTGCTTCTCCACAGTGGTTGCTTCTCCTAGCACAGGTACATCTTCCCCAAAAAAAAAACTAAAGGGGAAAGCGTGGAGGGTATCTTTGGACCTTTCGTGCGTCTTCTCTCTGTCTCTTCCTGACCTCCGGCCAATCCTTGTAGGATTTGTAGACCAATCCTAAGCATGTTGATTTGGAAGTAAATCTCACCACCTTCAGTCGGAAGGGTAAAGGCTGGAGGATTGCCCTAGAGGCAGTTAAGGTGCTTCTGGTGGGAGGGGGGCTAGTAGGGAAAAGTCTTGTGATGCTTTAATCCCCCCCCCCTTTAGTAATTTCACATCAAGGTCCTGCCCAGAGAGAAAGAGTCTCTGGCTTCCTCCTCGGATGACTTGAAGGGGCAGCATGTGTGATTTCTCTCCAAGATATCAAAAAGTAGGGGCCCTCCTAGTGGTGTGTCTTTCTCTCAAAACAGAGATAAAGTTAAATTCTCTTTGATAGCTTTATTTTAAATTAGGGGACCGGCAGGCCCTGTTTTCTATGACGGTCTCCCCAAACCCAACATGGCAGGAACGGGCTTCTAAAGCATGTGGGACCGGCAGCTAGATTAATAACTTTTTCTCTGTGCAACTCTCCCAGTGCCCCTCCCATCCCTACAGTCCCCACAAAACTCTGTGGACCCTGCAGTAGCTGGCTTACTTCTGCTGCCTGGACCCAATGCCACCCCCTTTGGCTTGAAAACTTGCCCCTCGGAACCAGGGCTGCCTTGCCTCAAGAGAGATCCCACCCAGGATGGCTACAGGGTGTGCGTGTCTGGATTTCTATCCTCTCTCCCCGCAATCCAAGTTCTTTGCCATCGCCACTGCCTTGTGTGTGCTTACACTTCGGGGGTCAGAGGGCAACTGGTCTGGTCTGGCTGGAAAGACTGCCTCCTTACCTCTCCTCTAGCTCCTGCTCATCTTCTCCCTCTCCTCGGTTCACCCAGAAATAGCAGAGCACCCTAAGGGTTCCTGGTGCTGTGTGTCATTGGGGGGGGGGGGGCAATCTCAGTGGGAAAATATGACTCTGATGGTCTGCACCTCAACCAAAACAGGATCTTAGGTGGCTGGGATCTCTACTGAGCCCCTATGGTGGTGGTTGGCCAGAGTGGAGAATTCTGGGCTAGACAGACCTGCTTCTGAGTCAAGCAGCTCCGTTCTTTCCACAGCTTGTTGGCTTCAGCTCCTTCTTATACCCAAGAGGGATTTAGTGGAGGAGGACATTTTATACGGGGGGGGGGGGCATTTGATTGTGGCAGCCACGAGAACGAAGTTTTCATTTTCTTTTTTAATTGGTTGCTGTGGTCAAAGCCCTCCTGTGAGGTACAGAACGGGCAAGGATCCCGAACAGAAGGACAACAAAAGGCATGACAAGTAGCCCAGCGTCTGAAGCAGGCTGGTCTTTTCCCCTCTCTTTTTTTTTTAGCCATGTGTATCTGTCAGGCAAGAGTGTGTTTCTCCTTGGCTGCTGCCAACGCGACTGACAAGTGGACCAAAGCTCAGCCTCCGTAGCAATATACCAACTGCTATGGCAACCCGACTCCAGTTTCCCTACTTACCAGCTGCAGTGATTATATAATATATATGTAGAGTAAGGTTGCCCTCTCTTTTCTTTCTCTCTGCAGATTCTCCTCAGTTGTAGATGAAGGGGCAAAACATGTAAAGAGAAAGGGAGAGGGAAACCTGTATTTGTTTGGAGATTTTTTTTTTTGGTTTACATACAAGGATAGGTAATTTTTTTTTTAAAAAATGGTTACATCAAAAAGACAGCACAAAAAATACGTCTTTTGCCAGCCCTTTAAAACTCCCTGCCGTCTCCCTTGGCCACACTCTGTCCCATTTTAACAAATACCTTCTCTCTTCAGGGTCACAACTTGGACACCCCTTTAGCATGTGATGTGTTGTATGGATACTCGGCCCAAACTCAGACGTATTGGTTTGTGATGATGGCGGTGAAGGACACTAATTAAAACCAAACTCATCCTGAGATGGATGGGTGTAATTGGAGCACAAGTGTTGAAAGGAAGAGAGCAGAACTGAGAGAGAATCCATCTGCTTTTGTTTGCATTAGACAAGTCTACCCTGGGAGAAGCAGAATATATTTTCTAGTAGTAATCAACAGAGAAAGTATTCCTTGGGCCGCCCATGAAAAAGGTGGTCTTTAGCTATAACTTCACATTCGAGGCAGCACAGAAGACTTACCTATGCCTTATCTCCGAGCTTAGCCAATTTACTTGACTTCAGCAACTGGAATTTGAGGAGCCAACCAGCCTATGCAATGGAACGGCATATGATTTAAACATAGGATTTCATTGTGTTTATTATATGCCACATTTTCTTAACTACTGAGTAATCTCTTTTTTTTAAAAAAATAGTTGTCTTTCTGAAGCTTAGTTGTGTATATAGCTCCTAAAAATGGCTATCTACTGGTCTTAGCTGGGTTTAGTACAATTTCCGTATACTGACCGACGTACGACACGGAACAAAAGCTATCTGGAGCTGCTTGGACTGATGTTAATTCTTTAAATGCACAGGTTTTTGTCAGCATTTAATCATCTCACACACTGAACTATATTTTCACAAAAAGCGGAGGATTTATCATTAGCACTGAGCATACGTCTGTTAAATGTGTGTGTTGGGGGGCAAACCCCCAAAGCACTGGCTTTTGCAATGAGTTGAAGCATATTTAATGCCATGTGGGTCTTGGCATCATCTTATATGGGTATCTATTACTCATCTTTTGCACATGTAAAGTTCCATGGGAGATAATTCGGGGGGGGGGGGGCTTTGATTTGCAGTCCTCTCAATAAACAAGGAACATCTGCAAGTCGGCCTTCGCATTTGGGCAACAATCCATAATTTCAGGTGTGATTTAATGTTTGCAGTTATGTGAGCCAGGCTATGTTGTGCTGGTGTGGAGAGGGATAATTCTTGGGGCGATCTGCAGGGAAAGCAAAGATCAAGTTACTTAATTTGTGGGACATGGTGATGCGGGTTCTGCCTCTTCCAGAAGGTGGTGTTATAGGGCTATGGAGTCAAGATGTTATTGTGGGGGAAACTGCACCACAGACATAAATTGGTTTCACAATCATTCTCTCCAAGAAATCCCAAGAACAGTAGTTTTGTAAGAAAGGCTCTAATAGAATTCTAAACACTGCAATCAAACTATAATTCCCAGCAGTCTTGGAGAGGGGTTATGACAGTTTAGATATGCCTTAATTATCTGTAGTCTTCTTGTTTACAGCAAGAATTTCTACTTTTCAGAAAACAACTAAAGATAGATATGTGCTCATTCTAGATGAATAATTACTAACACAAAAGGGATTTTTGTGGACAGGGACCTCTAAGCAGTGGATGGATTTCTGCTAAAACACCTGAACTGTTTTCTGTTCACTTTTGAGCTTTATCCAGGTTGCGTAACTGGAGCAGATTCCAGCCTGCTTCTGTCACCAAAAGTAGGTCTTTCTGAAGGCTCTCTTCCCCCTTATGCCTTATCACTTCGCTCTATATCTCCAAATAACCTTCTTATCTATATTACTTAACTCCCTAATTTGCCCAGGAAACTACAGGTCACTGAGGGTCAGGTTACACTCCCTTCTTTTTGTGAGATTTAGGAACTGAGTGACAGGTTCCTGCCAAAGGATAAGCCAACAGTTCAAGAGCAAAGGATACTTTCCCCTAACTTTATAAGTCAAAACCGAGAGTGTACATTTCAAAGGTAGTATCTTGGCACTGACTTGTGTTTTATTCTGCATTACAGCACAAAGTAATTCGAATTGCATTGCCTGGTTCTTTAGTTCACTGCTGCAATTGTGTGCGCTTTTAATTTGAAAGCTGACATTTTTACCACCTAGTCCCAAAACCCTGCTGCACCAACATGTAAGTGCTTTGGGTTTGGCATACCTGCTGCGACATCATTATCATGACATGTTGTCCCAGTTACATTAATACAGTGTTGCAGGTTGATGCACCAACAAAGATGTTTAGCCCTTGGGGTGGAAGCGAATTTGAACATGTTTATTGAGACTCTCATCCTCTTTTTTCGGCATTTCTAATTTCTGTAGTTAGAAAAAAAAACACACCTCCTAGCATGATATATGTTAGCTATTCTTCTTGTCCCTAAGTTTTAAAATGTACCGGTTTGTAACCGGTGTTCACATTCTAAACCTCAGCAACACTTGCGCATCTAGTATGGGGTACATACATTTGTAGTGCTGTTATGTATTTCAGATCTGTAACGCTGGATCCTAGTATAATCAGAGCTGCCACTTATGAAGGTCAGGACAGGTACTCCCCACAGTCCTGCATATTCAGGTCATAACTGATTATTCCATCTCTCTATCTTTCTTGTCAGGTATGAAAAAAGTAGCAGCCTGAATAGCCCAGACTAGACTGAGCTTATCAGATCTTGGAAGCTACACAAGCTTGGCTATATAATTAGTACTTGGATGGGAGACCATCAAGGAAGACTAGGGTTGCTATGCAGAGGAAGGCAAGGGCAAACCACCTCTGCTCATCTCTTGCCTTGAAAACCCCGAGGGGTTGCCATAAATTGGTTTTTCATATTAATGAAAAAGTAACTGTGGCAAGTGCTTTTAAAATACAGTTTGTTTGGGGTATTTTTGCTGTTGAGTCTTGGATATATCTACAAGTACGCTAGCTTTGAACTTTGCTAGCTAATTGAGGAGACGGGTCGCTGTCTCGATGGCTTTCCGTCTCTAACTCTGCAGCTGACTATTCCTTAGTCTTAAGCCGTAATACTGGCATTTAGGAATTTAAAAATTGATAGTATAATGGGGAAGGGGCAGGTGATGAAGAAGAAATGGACGAGAGGGGAGAGTGGTTGTCTGTGCATTACCCTAACCGATGAGTACTTGGGGATTGCAGCATCCTGGAGCTGTGTTAACCCTTTTCTCGGTATCTGTACAAGCAGCAGCAGCACATTATGCACCCTGCATTTTCCCTAAAGGAGTTACGGTTATTGGGTTTTTTTCCCTTCTCTGTAGAACATGGTAGAAAAGGTGAGATATATTTTTAAAGACTCAACTGTCAGGATAAGAAAATGGCAAACCATTTCCTGAACGGAAAGCATCCTACATACAACTGCTTTTAAAACTATGTCAGAGTGAACAGCAACTATACATCTGTGCTCATACTGAAGCCATGGATTAAAAATTACATTTATGGGTTGATGGCAGTGAACGCTCCTAGAAGGTATTCAGGGACATTCTGCTGTCAACTAACCTTAAAGGAATTTTAAGATTGCCAGTTTAGAGTTTGAAACTTCATTTAGAACAGCCAATTGTCTAAGGGTTTCTTTTAATTGGTTCTAACAGAGTTTCTCCTCTAGTGGCTGTTCTGTCTAATAGTGCCATCCTAGGCAGAGTTGTACCTGTTGACTTAAATGGACTTAGTAGGGTGTAACTCTGCTTAGGATGGCACTGTACGTGTCTTAAAGAAGAGTGTGATGCTTAAGAACTGTGTGTACAGACTTCTTTATAACGGGTGATCACCTTGCCTTTTGTGAGATGAAGTAGGGAAAGGCCCTGGCTATACTGAAGAATAGGTCAATGAAAGGTCTGTGAACCGTGTCCCAGTGTGGTGTAGTGGTTAGAGTGTTGGCCTAGAATCTGGGAGACCCAGGTTTGAATCCCCACTTTGCCATGGAGCTTGCTAGGTGACCCTGGGCCAGTCACACACTCTCAGCCTAACTTACTTCACAGGGTGTGTGTGGGTGTTAAGTGCTGTCAAGTCACTTTTGCGACTTGGCATGGCAACCCTATGAATTAATGTCATCCAAAACATCCTATAGTTAACAGCCTTGCTTAGGACCTGCAAAATGAGGGCTGTGGTTGTCTTTATAGACTCAATCTGTCTCATCGTGGATCTGTCTCTTTTCCTTCTTTCCTAGCATTATTGTCTTTTCCAGTGACTTCTCATCATGTGACCAAAGTTTGATAGCCTCACAGGGTTATAGTGCTGATACAATGGAGGAGAGGAGAGTGATGTAAGCCACTTTGAGTCCCCATTGGGGAGAAAGGCGGGGTATAAGTGAAGTAAATAAATAAAGAAGGTCATGTCCTCTCTTTTTTAACAGTGGAGTCCACATTTTTGGACCCTCCTTATAGCACTAATTGAGATATTCACAAAAATCTCTCTCTCTAGTATTGTACCTAGGGTTGCCAGCTCTGGGTTGGGAATTGCCGAGAGATTTTGGGAGTGGAGCCTGAGGAGGGCAGGGTTTGGAGAGGGGAGAGACTTCAATGCCATAGAGTCCAAAGCAGCCATTTTCTCTAGGGGAACTGATCTCTATCACCTGGAGATCATTTGTAATAGCGGAAGAATTCTGTTTAGCATTACAGTGTTAGAGTGTCCAAAACACTGCAACTATATTATCTCAGTAATCTTTTCTACAACCCTGGACAATCAATCAGAATGATATAATATTGCCCAAGGGGTGGTAGCAGAGAGGCTGAAGCTAAGGATGTAAGCCTTCAGGTGGGACCTGGGGAATCCCCTGGAATTATAGCTTATCTCTAGAGTACAGAGAACAGTTCCCCTGGAAAAAATGGCTGGTTTGGAGGGTGGACTCTATGGCACTGTACCCCACAGAGGTCCCTGTCCTCCTCAGGCTCCACCCCTAGATCTCCAGTTTCCCAACCTGGAGCTGGCAACCTTACCCCCCACCACCTGCTGGTGGCCAGGAGGGACCTGGCAACCCTAGCTGAAGCTGAAGAAGAATGACTTGTCCAGGGCCACCTAGTGAGTTTGTGGTTGTTGAAAGATTTGAACCAGGCATACAGCTAAAGGATTCTTGTTTGAGACTAGTAGGGCTTCAGCTCCAAACTGAGCTGAAGCCTGCTCATATCCTCAAAGACTATAGAACAGATGTTAATGATATTAAATTCACCCCACCTTATTATAAAGGTAGCTAAAACAATGTTAATGAGGTTTTTTTGCCTTAAAGTCACAGCTGACTTATGGCGACCCTGTAGGGTTTTCAAGGCAAGAGATGTTCAGACGTGGTTTGTCATTGCCTGCCTCCACATCATGACTCCGGCATTCCTTGGAGGTCTCCCATCCAAATACTAGCCAGGGTCCTGAGAGTGTGTGACTGGCACTCTCAGGGTCCTGAGAGTGTGTGGGGATTTGAACCTGGGTTTCCCAGGTCCTAGTCCAACACCTTAACCACTACGCTACGCTGGCTCTCATTAATGAGTTGCAGGGTCCAAATACATGGCCTGAAAACACAAGACTTTTGGGGTCTGCCTAACATTGCACCTACTACTTTATGGACCATTCTTTTTCAATTTATAAAATAAGGATCAGCACCTAAAGACCCTGGGAGCAATCTGTCCCACTGAGGAGATCATATCTGACCCTCCCTTGCAGATGTAGGAGCAAAAGAGAGGTGTACAAGAAGTAGCAGTTACAGCAATGGCCTTGGCCTACCACACCATTTCCAAAATGGTATTCCAACCAAACTAGTTGCTGACCGGGGCTCTAAAAGATGTTTAGAAATGGAGTTTTGGGTTGTTTGTTCCAAGCACACAATGTCTGTCTTTGGCCATTTGAAAAAGAATATTCAGAAATCCAAGCATATTTCAATAGGTCAACATTTCTTAATATGAGCATTGCAAGGAAAAGATGGTTTTTGTATTGCTGATCACATTTTAGATTGCTTATTCGACAGAGGAAAGAGAAAATATGTCTGCATTTCTCAGCTGCGAAAGGGGATTAGCAATTCCTCCCTTCTAAAATGTGATATTTTATTGGTGTAGATGTGAGGTTCCTTCCTGTCCAATTTGTGTGACAACATAAGCTTTTAAGATGCATGATGTAACTATCAGAGAATCCGTTTCTGTAAGAGAGACTAGCTATATCATATGCTGGCTATGTTTTCTCTCCTTCGTGCATAATTGACCGTAATACTAATTCTGAAGTTGTAGACTGTCTTATATTATCTTGCTGGAGTTCATGCATTGCAATAGAGTTCATGCAATAAAGAGAAAGTGATGACTTGCATTATGGAGCTCTTGATTTCATATGAACTTTAATGCAAATCAGAGTACTCATGGAGTTTCTATGATGGAAGTGTGAATTCTTGAGACAGATAAGTGAGTTCCAGTATGTTACAGTTTAATGGCAATCGGCCATTGCTCCAGCAAGCCTGTGTAACTGCCTGAAGCAGGCTTTCTAGAGAGTCAGTGGCCAAGCGTCACAAGCATGAGTGAGCATGAGTGAGTAAATAAAGGGGAAAGTGGTTTTTTTAAGGGAGCGGGCTGGTTACTGGTGAGAGAATGAGTGGTTATTTTGGAAATGGGAGACGTTTTGTGCATGTATCTCGAACCGAAGGCAACACATGCACGGGGATAGTGGAAGGTCTGTCTAAAACCAATGATAGAATTTTAGTTGTCTAGTAGTTTTGGTGAAGGGAAGGCAGTATGGTATAGTCTGATCTCATCAGATCTCGGAAGCTAAGCAAGGTCAGCCCTGGTTACTATTTGGATGGGAGACCACCAAGGAATACCAGGGTTGCTGAGCAGGGGAAGGTACTGGCAAACCACCTCTATTGGTCTGTTGCCTTGAAAACCCCATAAGGGGTTGCCATAAGTCGGCTGCAACTTGATGGCACACACACACACAGAGTAGTTTTTTTGGGGGGAAGGCAGCATGGTATAGCCCAATCTCATCAGATCTCAGAAGCTAGGCAGGGCCAGTACTTGGAAGGGAGACCACAAGGAAGGCTCTGCAGAGGAAGGCAATGGCAAACCACCTCTGCTTCTCACTTGCCTTGAAAGCCCCTTTCCAGGGTCGCCATAAGTTGGCTGCTACTTGACGGCACTTTACATACACACACACACACACACACACACACACACACAGTAGTTTAGGAGAGTGATGCTGGCAAACTATGTAATTAAGGAGGATTTGTTGGATTTGGCATTGTCCCCAATGGATGAATTTCATATCAGATTCTACCTGTCTGGACCAAATTGGATCTGTCTCGAGAGCTCGAATCCCTTGGGCTATCCTGGGACTGTCCTCCTCTGGCCTTAAAAGTTCTGGTATGATGACATCATTGGCCAACTCCATTCCACCCTACTTCTTTCTTGTTCCTTACCTGGGTCCATGTTAGGGGACAGCTAGCAGGTTCCATCTGTGACATGAAGGCTGATGGCTTCTCTTGCACTCGGGTCTCTGCCTGTAGTCCTAGATATAATCCAGATAAAATTTTCCAGTGAACACTGAAAAGTAGTCCATCTACGTCTGATTTCTTTCAGACCTTATATGGATTCTTCAGTCTGTACAGATAGTTCAGGACTGCCCTGTATTTTCTCTTTTGAGGATGACGTTATGCAAGTATAGCCCTCAGATGATAACTTGATCTCCAATGAGAATTTCAACAATAAGGGCTAAGCTGAAACTACACAAAGGTGTTCAATAATGGAAAAATACTCACTTAAGTTAGTTACTGGAAACGGATATTTAGCAGTCCTGCATTTATCTGGATCCTATATTCAGGCAAATCTGAGTGCATAAATAAAAATCCATGTAGTCTGCCAGAGACCCACAAAATGATAAAACTACATTCTATCCCATATCTTATTTATAAGTTCACACAACCCACAGAGCTTTGATTTAAAATGAGAGCATTTAGCAAGAAGCAGAAACTGCTTATAAGTTGCCACTGGAAACAGAAGGATGCAAAATTGATTTTGACTGCTTGTAATGTTTGATTTTACATGAGTTCCAGAACCAGTGAACAATCATGGAGCCTTTTCTCTTTAAACTATTTTGTAGTAGAAGAGTTATATTATCTTTTCTCTTCCTATATGACCTCAATACAAATCAACTATTCTGAAGAAGAGGAGGAGGAGTTGGTTTTTATATGCCGAGAGAAAGGGAAGGTGAATGTAAGCCACTTTGAGACTCTTTATGGTAGAGAAAAGCGGGGTAAAAAAATCAGCTCTTCTCCTTTATTGGCCCATCCTGTTGATTGAAATGACTCCCTCTGTGTTATCTGCCTGGAGTCCAAGTGAGAAAGACAGACTATAAACAATGTAGCCAGCGTGGTGTAGTGGTTAAGAGTGGTAGTTTGGAGCGGCGGAGTCTGATCTGGAGACCGGATTCAATTCCCCACTCCTACACACGAAGCCAGCTGAGTGACCTTGGGCTAGTTACAGTTTTGTTAGAGCTCTCTCAGCCCCACCTACCTCACATGGTGTCTGTTGTGGGGAGGGGAAGGTAAGGTGATTATAAGCCGGTTTGAGTCTCCCTTAAGTGGTAGAGAAAGTCAGCATATAAAAACCAACTCTTCTTCTCAACAACTAAATAAATAAATAAGTTAAATCGAGAATGACTGACCTAGTGTTGCCAAGTGAGCTTCTTGTTAGAGTAGTTATACGTAGCCATGTCTCACCAGTCCCAATTTGATTCATTATCCATCACACTGCAATGGCTTTTCATTGTTGTTAATGAAAGTGCATGATTGATAGATTCTGGATCTCTTATTAATATTTAACCCAGGTTTATATTTGTTTAAAATAAATGTAAATGCATTTGTCTAAACAAATGCCAGATATATTTCATTTATGATTGATTTTCAAATTAATTTATATTAGGGTTACAAAATATGGCTCAGCTCAAGTTCTTGCAAGTGCTTGTCTCTGGCCTTGCCAAACACTGAGCATTTCATACAGGTTAGTGATCATTTCTCATAGTGATCACTACCTTTACAGCATAACTTTTGGTGTCCATTGATCACTAGGATTGCCAACCTCCAGGTAATAGCACAAGATCTCTTGCTATTACAACTGATCTCCAGCCACTAGAGATCAGTTCACCTGGAGAAAATAGCTGCTCTGGCAATTTGACTCTATGGCATTTAAGTCCCTCCCCTCCCCAAACTCCGCCCTCCTCAGGCTCCACCCCAAAAACCTCCCGCCGATGGCAAAGAGGGACCTGGCAACCCTACTGATCACATCACTTTCAAATCTATAATGAGAGCTCATGATGGGTAGCCGAGTTCGTCTGTCAATAGCAGTGGAAAAGAACTGTAGCTTACTAAAATTCATACCCTGCCAGAAATTGTGTTAGTCTTTTAAGGTGCTACTGGTCTCTTGCTTTTTCCAAATCTGTAATGCTTAGACATTGCCATGATTTTTCTGCTGAAATGTGTATGTGTCTTTGTATGTGTGTGTTCAGCAAGGAACAATTAATCTGCTCTTGTATAAACAGGAATTTATATTTTTAGAAAGCATCTACACAGCCTGTCTGGTGCATTTGTGTGCACCCACTGGAGCTAAGGGGGCAGAGTGAAAATTATGTACGTACAGCTTTCCAGTGACACAAGATCGTCTTTCAAGATTGTTCATTACAGCTCCCACCAATGTAAACCAAGTACTGGCATTTTACTCATAACAGTGTTCCAGTCCCTCTATCTTACCATTCAGTTCCCCACTTTTTAAAATGCCCTTGAATGTGTACTTTAGAAGCCAGTGTTGCTTGGATTTTTTCCCTAACTACAGAAGAAAAAATTTAAACTATGGTACATAATTTAAAGCAGAGATCTACAGAGCAATATCAGTGTCTGTTCTTGCATCATGTGTGTGTGTGTGTGTGTGTGTGTGTGTGTAAAGGGCCATCAAGTTGCAGCCAACTTATGGCAACCCCATGGGGTTTTCAAAGCAAGACATGTTCAGAGGTGGTTTGCCACTCTTCTGCATAGCGACCCAAATAGAAAATGCTAAATAAAAAAAGGCAAGGAAATGTTATGTTTGGTCAGAATAAGTTTTGGCATTTACCTGAAATATATATTTATTTTAACATGGGCAAATGACCAAAAACACATAGTGAAGAGACATTGTACTTTTTAGTGTTCTGTTCCAATGTGTTTAATGGAAAACTGAATTTCGAAGAAGGCTTTGCTCATGAGGAGTGACATGGCTGGGGCTAGGGGTTGGGAGCAGGTGTAATAGGGCCACAGACCAGGTATATTTGATCTCCAGTCCAGGGACACTACAAGGCCTGGGCTGCAGCGTGCTAGGAATTCTGCACTGTTGACCAGGGGAGAGCAAATATCAGATTCCTCATAAAGTATATTGTACCTGGCTAATCTAGAAGCTTGCCAATCACAGGGACCAATCTTGCCCACCCCTTCAGGGTCTAAAAAGGGCTTTAGGAGCCAAGCACACACAGCTTATTAGGTTAGGGTTGCCAATCTCCAGGTAGTAGCTGGAGATCTGCTATTACAACTGATCTCCAGCCGATAGAGATCAGTTCACCTGGAGAAAATGGCCGCTTTGGCAATTGGACTCTATGGCATTGAAGCCCCTCCCCAAACCCCACCTTCCTCAGGATCTGCCCTAAAAAAAACCCGCCGGTGGCGAAGAAGGACCTGGCAACCTTAGGTTAGGTCTTAGCCTCAGAACATGAGGGTCCTGATTCATGCCACTGATCCTTTGGCACAATGGATACTGGCCTTGTCCTAGGTTATGTCCATTTTTAGCCATGGACTCAGTCTGTCCCATTGCTCATCTGTAAAACAGGTGTGACCATGAAACTGCCTTATACTGTGTGAGACTGTTGGTCTGTCGAGGTTAGTCCTGTCTATTCTGGTCATATGCACGTTGACCACTTAGGTTCTCCATGTTATATGTTAAGGGTTATCATAATTCCTCCTTGCACTTGCACTTGTAGGCTGGCTGGAGGAGGGGACCTCTGAGAATATGTAGAGTGCCACTTCCTTACCACTTAGTTAATCACATTTTCTAAATTGTTGGCGCAACTGTTCCATAAGATGAGACAAACTGTTTTTAAAAAATGCAAATCAAAAACTGACTACAGCATCACAAACCAGGCCAAATCATTCAGACTCCAATTTAGCACCATTTTTTTAAACAAATGGCCCATGAATTAAGTGCATGTAAAGCAAATGATTAACAATAGTATGAGATAATCCTATTTTAAATAAGAATTTAAAGGCATGTGCTTTTCTAAAACATCCAATGATTTTCACTTGTATCCCCTCCCCCATGTTTATAGCTAAGAGCACAAAACAGCAGATACTGCTCTTGCATGCTGATTTCAATGTGTCTTGCATCCTAATATGGTACCTTAAATTGACCTGATTTTCAGACAGTGCTGAGCTTTAAAACTAAGCCTCTCTCATGCTGATGAGCATACAAAATCATTAGTTGCCTCTGGGAAATTTAAAATCAATCAATCATTCATTCATGATCATCGTACTTGCTAAGAGTGATGAAGAGTTCTGATTTCTTTATGTTGAGGCTTTAATGCTAGACATGGAAAGGTGTTGGATATGAGTATAGATGTCAAATTGTAGCTAACATAAGCTACTGTTCTAGGCAAACCTTACATTCTCGACTCAATTTCTAGAAAATAAACAAGTAGAAATGTTTTTTAAGGGGGGGGGGGAGGTAACAACTCTTGGCTGAATGTAGAGCCATTATAAATGCATAAACAACCTCCTCTGCACACAATAAATAAATAAATTCCCAGATTCTTCAAGGATTTCCATTGGTGTTCTTGATAATGTGTCTGAAATGTGCATTTCTTTACCAAGGGTGTGTGTGCTAGCCTCAGGATTTGAGGGCCCCTAAGGCAAGAGAATGTACGTAAACCAAGAATTATTTCATATCTTCTCAAAGACTCAGTGCAACGTAAGAATTGCAGAATACTGCACTAATCTTGGCACCTTTGCAGAAAGTTGCCAACTCTATGGTTTTTTTTTTAAAAAGTAGTATTAATTAAAAATATTATGTTCTTCTAAGGTATAAACTATTGCATGCATGTACACATCCCCAGCCACCAAGTAACCCAATTCACACTTGTTATCAGCCCAATACAGATCACAACCCAAACCAGACTACAGATGTATTACATGTAGAAAGCAGGAAACCTACAAGTGAGTCACACATGTGCATTATATGTTCAAGGAATTAAGCATGATGTTCAAGGAATTAAGCATGCACAAACTCAAAGAACTGATAATGTGTATGTGGGGAGGAAATACAGTTGCCAACCTCCAGGTGATGCCTGAAGATCTCATGCTATTACAACTTATCTCCAGTCGACAGAGATCAGTTCACCTGGAGAAAATGGCCACTTTGGCAAATGGGCTCTATAGCATTGAAGTCCCTCCCCTCTCCAAATCCTGCCCTCCTCAGGCTCTGCCCCCAAAATCTCCAGGTATTTCCCAACCCAGAGCTGGCAACCCTATGGGGAAATGTGGTTAGTTTGGGTCCACCAAATGGGCATCTAAAACCATAATTTTAAGTTGGTTTACTACCCATAGTCTTAACAATGGTGTAATGTTTGTTCATTTGTATTTATTTACTTCATTTGTACCCTGCCTTTCACCCCAATGGGGATCCAAAGCAGTTTACATCGTTCTCCTCTCTTCCATTTTATCCTCACTACAACTCTGTGAGGTAGGTTAGACTGAGAGTGAACACACATGAAGCTGCCTTCTACTGAATCAGACCCTTGGTCCATCAAAGTCAGTATTGTCTACTCAGACCGGCAGCGGCTCTCCAGGGTCTCAGGTTGAGACCTCAGTGCATGACTGGCCCAAAGCCATCAAGCAAACTTACATGGCAGAGCAGTAACTTGAACCTGGGTCTCTCAGATCCTAGTCAGACACTCTAACCACTACACCAACTGGCTTTGACTACACCACACTGCTGTATGAATGTGGACATCCGAGTGTAAACATAATTCATATCTGGCTTGTTCTATGGTGTTACTTCACATATACACACATATTTTCCCTATCTCTCTCTAGCAGTCTCCTTGACCAAGGAAATTCACATTTTTGAAGCAAACTGAGAATGAGTGATTGCCTACAATCAGAATTCTGGTTTCACAAACTAACCACAGTTAAAACAAACCATGGTTTGTTCAGTTATATGTTCAGTTTGTTCTGTTATATCTGAACTGAGCCTATATTGTCATGAAGGAATTGTCTAAGCCAGGGGTGTTGAACTCAGTTGTTACGAGGGCTGGATATGACATAAATGTCACTTGGTCATGCCGGGTCATGCCTTGCCAGTCCAGATTTAGAGTGTGGGGGGAGTGGCTGCCTTGGCTGCCTCAAGGGCCGGATAAGAGCTCTCAAGAGGCTGGATCTGGCCCTCGGGCCTTATGTTTGACACCCCTGCTCCAAGCCATCAAATATTCTTCACCAATAATGTATTGTCCAAGAAATCTGGTCATACACAGAAACCTTTGCAATGCTTTTATGGGGTCTGGCTGTGCGTTTCCTTTGCTGACACACGTCTGACTCCTTGTTCTGACAGAACAGGCCCTATGTACTTGACTTCTTTGACCTTGAGTTGCATCTTCTTTGAATGTAATTTAATATTCTCTGCCAGGGAATGCTGCATGACATTTCTCTGGGTCTCATCATGCTGCTTCTGTGCGGAAGCTGTTATAAATATGTCTGTTGTTGTTAAGTGGACCCCTGTGCAAGTCCTAACATCTTAATAATTTTGTTGAAAAATTTCAATACTTGATTTAATTCTAAAAGATAGATGCTCCATTCTGCGTTGAGGGTGTGGAATTTAGCAGCCATCTAGTCTAATTCTCCAATATGCTTCTTTCTCATCCGGAATAGTAAAGCTGATGTTACCAGGCCCTGAACAGCTGTTGGCAGTGCTATCAAAATGTGTCACTAAGTCTTCTGGGACACAAACAAATCCAGTTTGACATTTTTGTTCTCAGTGATGACCATGCTGCTAACCTGTGGCATGTGCTAACACTTGGCTATACTTCCATCATTCTCCAAAAGTTTGTTAATTTTTAATTCTGTTTAGCACTGGGAAGTGTATATTTATGCACACCTGTACTACGGGCATGAGTACTGTGTACATGAATATGTGATGCAACCTACAAAACTCTCCCCTGGAAATTTCAAGATATTGTACAGCCCTTCTTTAATGTTCAGGCTACAGAACTCCTATCCTATTATACCATATCCTAAAGGTAAAGTGTGCCATCAAGCCATAACCAACTCATGGCGACTGCTTATGGGATTTTCAAGGCAAGAGATGAGCAGAGGTAGTTTGCCCTTGCCTTCCTCTGCATAGCAGCCCCACAGTGCAATCCTTTGCTAAATTACTCCAGTCTAAGCTCAATAAAATTAATTGGTTTAGACTGGAGTAACTCTGCATAGGATTGCACTGCCAGTCTTCCCTGGCGGTCTCTCCTACCAACCCTACTATATAAGACACAAATATTTTAAATGAATAAATATTATAAATAGTTTGGATTGTGTGCACACTAGCAATGGCATAATCGATGCTTTAGTTGTGAAATTTTTTTGGGTCTACCTGTTACTGTTGCTAGCATGATTTCTCCTTCAGGATTCTATCCTGTACCCACCATGAGCACAACCAGATTTTATCTTTGTATAGCACAGTAGTTGCTTCAATTTTTGTATAAGCAAAGTGCTGTCTTTTAACCCTAGCTACGCTAAGCAGAAGCAGGCAATGGCAAACCACCTCTGTTAGTCTGTTGCCTTGAAAAACCCTATGGGGTCATCATATGTTGGCTGCAACTTGACAACACTTTACACACACACACACACACACACACACACACACACACAGCCTGAACTTTGTAAAAAAAATTTTTTATTTACTTCATTTGTACTGCACCTTTCTCCCCAATGGGGACCCAAGGTGACTTACGTCATTCTCTTCACCTCCATTTTATCCTCACAACAACCTTGTGATGTAGGTTAGGCTGAGAGAGTGTGACTGGCCCATGGTCACCCAGCTAACTTCCATGGCATGGGTGGGGATTTGAACTAGTTCGACACTCTTAACTACACCATACTGGCTTATTCCTTCCGCAGAATAACATGGACCAATAGACTAAGCAGTTACCTGAAGAGGGACTACTTCAGCCAAGGCTTTCTGGTTTTGTGTCTTCTTGGGTGGTTTGGTTGGTTGCCACTCCTATGGGGAGAGGAATACTGTATTTAATTTTCTAGATGTGGGAGACTGCAGCCAAAAGAGAGACTGCAGCCAAGAAATCAGGAGGAGATTGAGACTGGGAAGGGCAGCCATGAAGGAGCTAGAAAAGATTCTTAAGTGTAAGGATGTGTCACTGGCCACCAAGATCAAGTTAGTTCATGCCATCGTATTCCCTATTACTATGTATGGGTGTGAAAGCTGGACACTGAAGAAAGCTGATAGGAAGAAAGTAGATTCCTTTGAAATGTGGTGTTGGAGGAGAGCATTACGGATACTGTGGACTGCCAAAAAAACAAATCAGCGGGTTATAGATCAAATCAAGCCTGAAATGACTAAACTGAAGCTGTTGCATTTTGGTCATATTATGAGAAGACAAGAGTCACAAGAAAAGACAGTCATGCTAGGAAATGTTGAGGGCAGCAGGAAAAGAGGAAGACCCAATAAGAGATGGATTGACTCAATAAAGGAAGCTACAGCCCTCAGTTTGCAAGATCTGTGCAAGGCTGTCAAAGATAAGACATTTTGGAGGACATTGATTCATAGGGTCGCCATGAGTCGGAAGCGACTTGACGGCACTTAACACACACAGATGTGGGACACAGCACTGCAAAACTATCTATCTTGGTGGGAAAGTTGTTTGTGAGCCAGTATTGCTCTTACCCTCTTGTGAGGTTTTGCTTTGCCCCGGGTGCCTAGAGCGCTTTGTCACTGCCTCCACAAACTTGTCACCATGTTACCCAGCCATAAGCTCAATTTGTGCTTGTGTGACTCCGGTGGCACAGCAGATGTCTATTGCTTTTTTGTAAGCTCAGCCCCAATTCCCTTAGCAATTGCTCTTTTAGTCTTTTATCAGTCTCACCGAACACAGTTTTGTCCCGAAGCATATAATCTTCAGAGTCCCCAAACTCCCAATTTCTTGTTTTCTGCCTCAGCAATAAATTGTATTTGTTGATCTGAGCTTCTGCTAAAATTAGGATGAAAACGGGTAGCTCTAAAATAACCAAACCAATATTCTTTTTAGGATTACAGTATTTCCTGAGCACTGTTGAACATGTTTGGCTGTTGGCTATGGTGTTCTGTATTTCTAAAGGCAAGATCTCCCCTACTGTGCACAGGGAAAATAGCCATCTTTATGGCTTGCTCTCTTGTCTTTTCTTGCCCTGAGGCTTTCTCATACACTATGGAATCACTGTTCCCTTAACCTACTCTACCCTCTTGGAGTTTGTAGGGCAACACACGAGTCGCAGTTGCTTTCCAGTTTATGATCTGGCAGCATTAAGAGGGTGTTGTGATGGCAAATTTTTCTTTGGTGTGGAGAGGAAGGAAGCACTTGGAAGCCACGCTAACGCTTTAGGCTAACGCTAACGAATGTTGTATCTTGGCTGAGACTAGTGTCTGATGTAATGGTTTATTAACAGATGGCTTACAAAAAATATAATAGTTTTAGTGGGTTTTTTAAAAACATGGCCAATTAATTTGATGCTGATTTAAAATAAAGCTGCTGCTTTTTGTTTTTCCTCTTTCAATTTTTAGGTATAAAAATAAATAAAGGTCTACCCATTTATTCTATTAATCGTGGAAAACCCGGGGGGGGGGGTTGTTGTTAGTAAACGACACAGTCTTCTCCACTGCATAGGATCAATAGTATACATTACTATTTGGTTTGGTTATTTTAGAGCTACCCGTTTTCATCCTAATTTTAGCAGAAGCTCAGATCAACAAATACAATTTATTGCTGAGGCAGAAAACAAGAAATTGGGAGTTTGGGGACTCTGAAGATTATATGCTTTGGGACAAAACTGTGTTCGGTGTGACTGATAAAAGACTAAAAGAGCAATTGCTAAGGGAATTGGGGCTGAGCTTACAAAAAAGCATATGTACAAACAGCGATTGACACCAATGGTCTACTACTTCCATTAGAAGTACAATGTAGAAGAAAAGGCTTCCTGCTTATGAGAAAATGAGAAAAACTGTCCATGGAAAAACAGCTGATTTTATGAAAGTTCGTTCTTTAAATGTACACCATTCACACGAGCCGTTGTATGTGGTTCTTTCAGAGGGGAAAGGAAGGTGATTGTAAGCTGGTTTGATTCTTCCTTAAGTGGTAGAGAAAGTCGGCATATAAAAACCAACAACAACTCCTCCTCCTCCTTTTCACTCTGGGATAGTGGACCAGCAAATATTGCTGTTTTACTTTGTCCTCTTGGGCTTGCTTTGTGTTTTACACTTGTGCTTCCCAGTTCTGGCCTCTAGTTTACATTCCCTGGGCATTGTTTGGACTGGGAGAAGCTTTCTTTTTAGGTTTACATGCAGCACTGTGGCAAAGTTCATTTGCTAATACACTAATTTTCTTCAAGAGTGTGTAGCAGTTCAACTTGCTGCTGGCTCTGACTTGTGTATGTTTATAAATACCCTTTTGTTTAATTTTGTTTAAGATGCAGTAGGATCTTTGACATTATGATTTGTTGATCACTGTTAAGTGATTTAGGAAGTTTATTGAAAGCTAGTTTGGGACTGAATTTGCAGTGAAGTATTGAAAACTTTCTGTTTAGACTTTTCCAGCATTCAGTACATCATAATCAGGCCCAGGATCTCCTCATTATTATTTGAAGGAAAGTCAGGCATGATTGCTCTTCATTACTTTTCATGTGCTCCCGCTTATTTGGGACATTTAGCTGTAGCTGGGATATTTTATATATAGCCTTCCTGATTGTCTTGCCTAATAGAATGCTTTTTTGGATGGCTCAGCCAAGCTTGCAACCAGGAAGCCAAACAAAAAAACAAAAAAACTAGAGGTTTTTGTTCTGGTTTTAGTAGATGTTAGAAAGAAAGAGGATTGAGGAAAATAGCTTAGTGTGCTTGGAAGTTATTGGATTTCAGGCCCAGCATTGATTTTATTTTAGGACTGGATAACACTTTATTAACATCAAATACACAACTTGCAAATTTGAATAAAGATTTTAACACAGATCTCCAGCAACCCTGACCTTAAGATGGGGGTTGGATGGGGTGGGGTTGCCAGATCCAGGTTGGGAAACTCCTGGAGATTTGGGGATGGAGCCTAGGGAGTCAGACCACAGGGGGATACAATGCAAATAGAGTGCACACACCCCAAAGCATCATTTTCTACCAGGGGAACTGGTCTCTTTGGTCTGGAGATGAGCTGTAATTCCGGGGGATCCTCAGGTCTCACTAGGGTTGCCAGGTCCCTCTTCGCCATCAGCGAGAGTTTTTTTGGGCGGAGCCTGAGGAGGGCAGGGTTTGGGGAGGGACTTCCATGCCATAGAGTCCAATTGCCAAAGCGGCCATTTTCTCCAGGTGAACTGATGTCTATCGGCTGGAGATCAGTTGTAATAGCAGGAGATCTCCAGCTAGTACCTGGAGGTTGGCTAAATCTCCTGTTATCACACAGTATTTCAACCCGCAGCCACAAAAATTCCTTTTGTTATTTTTATAAATATTTTTCTTATGCTGACATAGACAAGTACTTCCAGTTCACAGAATCATCATTATAAACAAAGAAACCTTGTAATATTACAACTAACACAAGCTTATCAAATAACTATAAAGAGACAGGATCGAATTACTGTTCATCAGAGTCACACAAGTCTCTACAGCAACACATTCACTTGCTGCGATCCTCTGTGTTGTATAAGCACTGGGCTCCTCCGTAGTCAGCTGATGGCGGCTGACCAATAATGTCTCTTTCTCTCTCAAGGCTGTATCGTTGTCCGTGTGCAGCAAGCACCGTGGTAAAAATCACAGCCAGAAGTTATGTCAACAATAACTTTTGGCTGTGATTTTTACCACGGTGCTTGCTGACTACGGAGGAGCCCAGTGCTTATACAACAGAGGATTGCAGCAAGTGAATGTGTTGCTGTAGAGACTTGTGTGACTCTGATGAACAGTAATTCGATCCTGTCTCTTTATAGTTATTTGATAAGCTTGTGTTAGTTGTAATATTACAAGGTTTCTTTGTTTATAATGATGATTCTGTGAACTGGAAGTACTTGTCTATGTCAGCATAAGAAAAATATTTAAAAAATAACAAAAGGAATTTTTGTGGCTGCGGGTTGAAATACTGTGTGATAACAGTAGATTTAGCCAGCTATTATATGCAACACGCCCTTGCTTAATAGTACCTGGAGGTTGGCAACCCTATTATCAACACAGGAAACTGGTTATAGATCAGAACTCCTTCAGTTGTTGAAAAGGGAAAAAGCTAGCGATTTGTTCCATAAAAACTTCCTTGCCCAAACCATCTTCTTGCTGCAAGTCCTGTACGCATTAGCTTGGGAGTGACTCCTACTGTAGGACTGTAGGATTAAACAAGTATGCAGTTAATTGCTAGGGTTGCCAACCTCCAGGTACTAGCTGGAGATCTCCTGCTATTACAACTGATCTCCAGCAGATAGAGAACGGTTCACCTGGAGAAAATGGCTGCTTTGGCAATTGGACTCTATGGCATTGAAGTCCTTCTCCTTCCCAAACCCCACCCTCCTCAGGCTCTGACCCCAAAACCCCCCGCCAGTGGTGAAGAGGGACCTGACAACCCTATTAATTGCCCATTGGTGGGCCTTTGATTTCTATATGTGGCTAAAGGGCTCCTTGGTTTGTGTTACTTAACAACATGGAAAATGTGTTCCCTGGCTAGGAGTTTGGTGTGCTGGATCAAGTTGTGTGCTCTGTAGGCACTGTTAGTTATTGGCAAAGGTTTGTAGAGGGATGGTCCTGCTCACATGGTTAGAATAGTATTCACATAGTACTCCCTAGCACCCTAGGATCACACTACAACAAAATGAGACCTGTGACACAGGCCAAGTGCATAAAAGAGGTTCTAGTGTTAGTAAAAGACAGTAGTGAGGAGTTGTCAGGTTTTTACAAATGTTGTAATTCTCTGGCTTTGCCCCTTCACAGCACATTAAATACCTCTGCTTGCACTGTTGCTACTTAATCAGTAGGATAACATCCAGCTATACTAATATACTGGTAAGTGTGTTTTCTAAGAGGTAGGGAAACATACAATTTAAAATGTATGGTTTTGAAATAATGTAATAGGCTGTACCATTTAGCTGATCCTATGAAAACTGCTTATTTATTCCACTCGTTTTGAGAAAATTACTTTTTATGTTAGTTGTTCAGCAGCGGCGGGTAAGGTAAGGAGGCCAGCATTTATAGTAGCAACCATAGTACAGGCAGGCTCAAGTTTAACAGTCCTTCTACCTTGTCTTATCTAGCATTCTTGGCTTCCAAAATTTACTTGTGTCCTTCAATAGTATCATTCAGTTAGTGGGTAGCAATACCTTGTTGTGGGTTGTATCTCTAGCAGTCTGAATATCCCAGACTAGCCTGACCTTGAAGCCTAAGCAGGGTTAGCCATGATTAGTACTTGGATGGGAGACCGTCAAAGAAGACCAGGGTTGCTATGCAGAGGATAGTAATGGCAAGCCACCTCTGCTCATTTCTTGCCTTGAAAACTCTATGAGGGGTCACCATAAGTCAGATGCAACTTGAAATTACTTAATTATTATTGTAGTATATGTCTCTGATGGTGGCTGATCTTCCTTGAGTAAAAAGTGAAGCAAACGGTCCTCTGTCCTGGTATTCAGAAGAGATCAGGTGCCACCTGAGAGAACAAGAAGTCGATAGCCAATAAAGCCAACTGATTCTACTGAGGGGAAATGGAGGGATATCAAAATCACTCCTCACTGAATTTGCTGGGCCAGGTGAAGGAGGAATGAATGCTTTGAAAGTTTCTTCTGCTGTCTTTGCCTGTACTGGCTGTTAGGGGAAAAGTGGAAGGAGGAGTAGGCGGCGGCAGAGATACAAAATTATCACCTTACCTGCTTTGTGTGTGTTCTTCTGGGATTAACATGGCAATTAACCTCTAAACAAGATAATAGTTATTTTTCTTTTTCTAATGAGTATAAGGAATACACTAGGTCATAGAGTACTCTTTTTGTACACCTGAACATTTTCTTCACTGCATTTGACTGTATTCATGCACATGTCTGTGCTGGGAAATATGGTGCGAGAGCTAGCCGCCTGCCAAGACAGCTGGAAGCAATTTCTTTGACTGTGGCAACACTTTCAAAGCCATGCTGCCTGAAAATTGCTGCTGGATGTGTCTGTGTGGGGCTTTAGGCTGGTGAGCATGCAGGCAGCTGAAGTGTGAATTCTAACAGGATGGATTGTAAAGTTGGATGTAATGCTTGAACAGATCTTCAGTTGGGCCATCCAGAGGCAAAGCCAGAACAAGTCCTGCACTGAGATTTCCATTCAAAGGGGCCACTAAGACCTAAGATTGCCAGGTCCCTCTTTGCCACCGGCGGAAGGTTTTTGGGGCGGAGTCTGAGGAGGGCAGGGTTTGGGGAGGGGTGGGACTTCAGTGCCATAGAGTCCAATTGCCAAAGTGGCCATTCTCTCCAGGTCAACTGATCTCTATTGGCTGGAGATCAGTTGTAATAGCAGATCTCCAGCTACTATCTGGAGGTTGGCAACCGTATGAGCATGCCATTTATTTTATTTATTTCTGAATTTCTCACCCACCCTCCCCAGCCAAGATCAGGCTCAGGGCAGGTAGATGTACTGCATCTGTCCTCCTTATGAACAAAGCTACTATGGGTTTTCCTTTCATTCTGCATTTCAAGCCAGCAGACATGTTATAACACTTCTACAGCAGTATTCAAGATGGTACACAAATTAGATTACTTTTACAGAAGCAAATCTCCATGGCTTTGCTTCTAGCAGGAAGAATTGTAGACAATAGAAGATGAAAGGGCTAAATTGAAATCATTCTCAATGTTTCCTTTTAGTTTGGATTTCCAAAATACTGGTTTGATTGCCTTTATTTTTGTTTGGGTTCTACTTTAAAAAGAGATTTTTTTTTATATTTGCGATTCCCAAACTGAACAGATTAGAGATGGCTTAACATTGAGCTGAGTCTTTGTATTGGTTCACAGATGGTCCTTCTGCCTCAATGTGGTGGGGATCAGAAGCCATTTTTGACTCATGTGCCTTTCTCTCATTGTACTTCACCAGCAGTTTGAATTTGCTCTCACACATGCAGGTTCCACTTGCCCAGTCAGTTTGCTAGGAAAGACAGGTTGGCTGGATGATCTCATGTGTCATCTGTCAATGGACCCTTTATTGTTAAGTTCCTTCAGTAACTCTCAGAAAGGAACCTCTAATGAGAGTCTGGCAATATGCAAATGTATTAACTTTCAAATAAACTGGTTAAAAGATTCATGAAATTTTAATAGGCTAACAGCCCTAATATAAATAACACAATATCCTAAGAAATATATAAAACAGTGTCTGGATCCAAAAAATATGTCTTGGCATATTAAGCTTGCTATTGTTTGACAGTTTTTGAGCTGAGCTAGACACAACTGTCGTGTCCATAAATCCTTTAAATTACATTGGATCAGTTGTTTAAAACTGTCCAAGTTTCTTTGAGTTTATAAAAGCTTTTAAGATCTGGGGAATTCTGTGGTTTAAATATTTGTAGAGAAAAACGTTTGAAGGTGTCAGAATGTTGTTCTAAATACAGTGTCTTGACAAAAACATACATATGTGCAGACACAACCCGCTTGGCACTGTGGGATTTTAACTGGGTTATATACACATCTAGATTCTACCACCATTCCTCCTAGCTTTTTGTTTAGCCTTTGCTATATATCGTTGGGACTCTGCAAATGTAGGCCCTAAATGTAGGAGGTGAATCTTGCCCAAGTAGTTCAGTCTCTGAGTTCCCACTTCCCTAATAAGGTAAATTTGGAGAACTTCAAAGTGGCTTCTAAACCCAGTTACATAGACAGAGGGTTGTTTCTTGGAAGCCTTATAGATTCAAACTAAGGGCCAGTTCATACACTGTACGCAGTGGGGCACAAAAGTAAATCCCAGGCTCATCCCCTTCCAAACTTCCACCTACTTCACAAGGTGTGTGTTGTGGGGAGAGGAAGGGAAGGCAGTTGCAAGCCGGTTTGAGTCTCCTTTAAAAAAAGGTAGAGAAAATTGGGGTATAAAACCAACTCTTCTTCTTCTAGTGAGTGAGCTTCATGTGTGAGCTGAGACATGCACATGTTCCAACCAAGTAATACCGTCCTTTTGTATGATAGTTCATATACAGGGTCTGTATGTGTTTGTGTGAGACAGGGCATTCTACACATGATATTAGCGTATGTGAGCCTGAGCTTTTCTTGGGCGCCCTACTGTATGGAAGCTTAACTTCTGGGGATGTGCATGAACTGATCTAGAGATCTCCATAAACTTCTCTTCAGAGTAATTGAGCGTGTAGCCTTAACAGAACAATTTGATTCACAAATAAAACTTTTAATAGGGTGTCCACGTAAGAAGGATGGAATCTCGTCAACTCATAAAAGAGAGGAATTTCAAAGGTATGCACAATCTAAACTGCTACGATCTATATAATTAGCATTCAGAATTCTGCCTGGGAGTACAACAGGAAGCCAGTACAGAACAGTATGGTCTGAACAATTTCTTCCAGTTTTCTGCCGGGACATTTGCAGTAATGTAGAGAAATCAGCTTGCTCCACATCTTAAAGTATTAGACAAAAATGGCTAGCATCATTCTACATATAAACTGGTCCTCCTCTCCATAGGTGCTTTCTCATACTGAAAAATATTAAGCAAGTATCTATTTATTTTATTTACAAGATTTATAGCCCATCTTTTTGCCTCATCAGGGCCACCAAAGCTGCTAGCAGATTAAAAACACACATATCATATTTTAAAACTATTAAAACCAACACAAATCATTAAAACAATTGAAATCAAACTAAAAGACATATGCAAAAAATAAAAGCAGAACAACAATGAAAACATTGGGCAGGAAGGAGGGATCAATGAAGGAAAGACAAACAAAACGAAGTATTCACCTGCTAGTGGAAGATGGCAACAGAAGGGGACAGTCGAGTCTCCCTGGGTTGAAAGTTCCAGATTTTTGGTGCCATGATGAAGGGCCTCTCCCAGCTTGCCATCTGCCTAATCTCAGAATGCAGGGGCATCTGAAGCAGCACCTCATAAAATGACTGCAGTGGTTGAGTAGGTTCATAAGGGATTAGGTATACTTCTCCCAAGTTCTTAAAGGATTAGGTATACTTCAGGTATACTTCTCCCAAGTCTTATAGGACTTGAAAGGTCAACACCAACACCTTGAATTATGCCCAGGTACACATTGAGAGCCAGTATAGATGGGTGAAGATTGGAATGATGTGGTTGCTGTGGCCCATTCCAGTAAGGGTTGCTAGCCTCCAGGTGGGCCTGGAGATCTCCTAGAATTACATCTGATTTTCAGACTACAAACAGTTCCCCTGGAGAAAATGGCTTCTTTGGAGGGTAGACTCTATGGCATCACAACATGCTGAGGTTCCACCCCTTCCTCAAATCCTCCCCAGGCTCCACCCCCAAACTGGAGCTGGCAACCCTAACTACAGTCAGCATCTTGGCTTCTGTATTCCACACTAGTTGAGTTTTGTGAACACTCCTCAAGGGCAACCCCACTTAGAGTGCATTGCAGTAATCTAATCTGGATGTAACCAGGGCATGCACCACAGTGGCCAGATCTTCACTTCCCAGAAAAGGCTGCAGCTGGCTAACCAGTCAAAACTGGTAAAAAGTTGCCCACAACTGCCACCTGCCTATCCAGCAGTAGGCCTCAGTTGAAGAATACTCCCAGACTATGGATCTGTTCCTTCAAGGGGAGCGCAACCCCAACCAAAACAGATGGGGTTCTTCTGCTCACCAGTAGTACTTCCAGCTTGTTAGGATTAAGCTTCAGTTTATTGTGGTGCTTACAAACAAAGAGTTTTTCATAATGACCAAAGCACTGCAAAAGGAATTAAAAAATATTTAATGCAAGCTATATCAATCAACATGATCAAATGATGCTAGCATGGCTATTTTTGTGGTATTTTTGTTCTGCACCCACATTGTGCACCTAACCCTTTTAATGGTAACAATGACCTAACCAGGGATTGGCATAGTTCCCAGTATTCCCTGATTGCCTGATAGTATTGCTTGTATCAGGCCCGTTAATTCACCATGCCTGTCATTCATAAAAGCCTCCATTTAGATGTGTTTGTTTGTTACTGAGGAAGCCTTGCTTCCCCCCCCCCCCCGAGATAAATCTCTCAGACAAGGTGTTCCCTGTGTTTTGAGTTGGGCTGAGCAGGCTAACAGGTAAGTACAAACGGGAAAGGTCTATATTTAAAAAAAGGTGTTGATGAGAACAGAAGGGAAGAGCTCTAGACTGAAGGGAAATCCTGGGTAGTGATTGGCTGTTAATTTGCCTATCAAAGCCCATGAGGAGGGGGATTACAGCACCTGCGATGTTGCAGCTTGAGCTACAGAAAGCTACATTAGCTGGTAAGTGAGAATGTCGTTTGCCTTTACTACTAGCAAACCATCAAGAGGCAGTTCAGTGAATAATTAAATCTGGGTTTTGTGCTAATTCTGAAAATAAAACCAAAAATTTCCCCCCACTGAAAAGCAAGAGCCATCTCTTGAAACAGACAGCAGAAAAGAAATCTCGGGTGTGTTACATACAGCTGCTTCTTTCACTGTGACAGTGAACCGGCCTGGTTGCTGGTTTGTTTGCAATACCTGATTTAAAAAAAAAAAAAAAAGAAGGAATCTATTGATTTTTGGGAAAGGCAATATATTCAGTGTTGGAAAACCATGTGTTTAAGAAACTAGGAATATAAACAACAATTTGGTGATGCTAATCTTTTGTGTTTATCTGCTTTCTATGTGTAATAATTAGGTAGTAACAGAAACCCTGGCACTGTGGCTTTTTGAGGGTTAGAAGAAAATCCATTAAAGAGAAACACCTTTTATTATCACCAGGCATTACATGGTCTGTGTGTGTTAGATTATTTACTGTTCTATGAGTTTCTTTTCCTTTGCTAAAGAATATTGTGCCTATTTTCATTTTTCTTTCAATACATATGTGGGACATAGTCCATGATAGTGTTCTTGTAAAACCTTTGTTTGTTTCATTGGGACTCTTACAAGAAGACTTCCCAGTTGAGTGTGCCTTTATATAACATGCTCTCAGCAGTTAGGGCTTGTGCAAATATCCATTCCAGAAACCATCCTAAGAGTGTGAATAAGTCTTTGATAGCTTGTTTCCTCTGGCGAAAAATAAATCCATGGACATACAAATACATTTCATTTCATTAAAAAATTAAAATGTAAAAACATATTTTTATTATTAATATTCAAAATGAACTGTGCACCTTGTTTAAATAGTTTAGGTAAGCTCATCAGGGTTTCCACCTTTGAATGCAAGTTTTCCCAGACATCATCCTTTAAAAAGATCCCGTGGTGGTGGGGAGTAGCAGCTGAAGGGAAGAGTTATATTGGAAAAAAAGGTCAATTGGGGAAAGGGTTAAGCACTCCACACCTGCTGCTTCTCTGCTAAAAAATTTCCACCTTGATTATTTTAAATGCTAGAGATAACTGAGGTTGAGTCCCCAGCTTCTCCACTTAAAAGGATCAAGTAGTAACTGACGTTAAAGACTTCTACCTGGGACGCTGGAGAGCTGCTGCTAGTCAGAGTTGGCCATACTGATCTTGATGAGCCAAAGGTCTGACTCAGTTTTAGGCAGCTTCACAAGTATTCTAGGATAGTCTGATCCAGTAGGACTCTCCTTATGATTTTTGCTTGTAGACAGTCCTGAGGTTGGACTGACATGGCTGGAGAAAGTAGTTAATGAGCTTGAATTGTGTTTTCTCCCCCTCCTTTACTTTCTCCTCCATTTTTACTTGACTGACCCAAGGCTCGTGCAGATGTTATTTTTTGTTCTGTCTTTGATTCAATTGCAGCAACATGAGAAAAATCCCAGGTTAGCCTAATTGGCAGCATAACAATGGATAGATGGTAGAGATTGTTTGGATTTCTCATCCCTGATATTTGACCTGAAAATCCCTGTTTTGATTTCACGTCCCTCTCTTGAGTCAATTAAACCCATGATTTTAATTAATATGTCATTTTCTGTGTCCTGACACTGTTAAATGTATGCATTCTCTAACATTTGTGTATTAATAAATCAGCTGTATAGGTTATCTATTGCATTTATAAATTATATTTTGTGTATTAAATTATATAAATATATGTTAAATCTGTACGATATGCATACACAGTATAAACTAATTACAAAATCTAGTGTGAAAAGTGGAGAAATGAAAGTGCTGTGAAAAATATAAACAAATATAAAAAGAAATGAAATAGAGTACATTTACTATGGAGCAATTTCCAAGACGTTTTAGAGGGGAAATAACACTGGATTTTTAGAAGGTTTTTTGGCTCATCTGGATGAGTCCTTTTCACACTATTGCTTTGAAGAGCACCTGCTTAGACTCTCTTAATTTTGCTGTCGCTGGATTTTTAATGTTTATTCTCTTATGCTTTTAGGTTGTATTTATTTTATTGTTGTTTGCCTTGGGATCCAGTTTCTGGGAAATGTTTTAAATAAGTAACTTTTGTTCATCCCTACTGGGATTGGAGGGGGATTGTCAACCTCCAGGTGGGGTCTAGAGATCTCCTGGAGTTACAAGTGATCTCCAGATTACAGAGATCAGTGTGGTATTATACCCTACTCTTCTCAGGGTCAACCCCCAAATATGCCCCAACCTGGAGTTCACAATCTTAGGTTGGAGAGAAAAAACCATTACCCTACCCAATCCTCTGCTCTTCTACAGCAATCTCACTCTCCTACTCCTCATGTTCATGAGGGGAGCTGAGCAGGTCCTGGATTAAATATGATGGTGGCAGGCAAGAAAAAGACCTGGGCAGTATTGCATCTTGTTTATGCTACTATACTTGCAGTGCTGCTGCATGCGTAACATTAGCTCAGCAGTGTGAAGCCTGCCCTGCTTGTAGATTGCTGGGGTGCTAAAGTTGCATGGGAGGTAGCTGAATCCTGTTTGAACAAGATCCTGGGCATAAGAAAATAGTCAGGTCATCTTAGCCATCGACATCATGTTTAAATCAGGATCCATTTTGGGCAAAGCATAATGACCGCAGAGGAGAGCTCAGAAGAGAGGGTCGAACACTGCTCTAGCCCATCTGCTCCCTTCCATCCTATCTCAGATGTTGGGTTTCTGGGTTAAAAGTTGTTCCAGGCATCAGATTTAGATTTTTAACTCATTTATATGCTTCTGGCTGAAAAGCACACAGGTGGAATGAGTGTAAACCACCAAGCAATGAACTATTGCCTGACATTTCTGTGCACTTCTGTACTCGTACCGTGACATATCAAGAAAAGCAGTTGGTCTAAATGCATCTGCTTAATGCCATTCTTGTCAGCCTTTCTTGACAGAGGCAAGACAATCTTTATCAGAGGGAAATCTTTAAAATGTAGTTTCGGTCAGGGCCCGCAGGTGTCTGAAGTACGTTTGCTGCTTCTCTCAGCTCAGGAGTACATAGGAGAGAGCCAGTGTTTAGTTTCAGTTTCGTACTAGGGCTGGAGAGAGCTAGGTGCAAATCTGTAACACGCTTGTTAAGGGGGAAAAAACTTTAATAAAAAGGTTTCCGAGAGGTCTCCACAGAGATTTAACTCAGACATGAAGCTTGGTGGGTGACCTGTGTGTTGGGTTGCCAACCTCCAGGTACCACCTGGAGATCTGCTATTACAACTGATCTCCAGCCGATAGAGGTCAGTTCGCCTGGAGAAAATGGCCGCTTTGGCAATAGGACTCTATGGCATTAAAGTCCCTCCCCAAACCCCGCCCTCCTCAGGCTCCACCCCCAAAACCTCCCGCCGGTAGCGAAGAGGGACCTGGCAACCCTACCTGTGTGCCAGTCCTGGGCATACTTCCTCCTCTCTCAGCCTAGCCTACCTCACAGACCTGTTGTGAGAATAAAATGGAGGAGGCAACTACAGAACTCTGAACTGCTTGGAGGAAGGACAAGATACACTGTAAAATGTGTTTAATGTATAGCTATATACAGGTCTTCATACAGCACTACACTAACAGCTATGTTGTTTAGCGTTCAACTGTGGTTATTGTAATTCTAATTTCCCTTCCCCTCAGGATCTGGAACGGGAGATATTTATCCATTCTTTTTTTCTTTTCTTTTCTTAAAGTCCATTTAGGGCACTGTCACACAGCCCAAATAATGCACGTTCAATCCACTTTCACTGCACCTTAACGATCGTTTTTCAAGTGGATTTTGCCAGTTTACACAGTAAAGTCCACCTTAAAAGTGGATTGAAAGTGCATTATTTGGGCTGTGTGAAAGTGCCCTTCCGACTCTTCTGGTGGCCTCTGAGGCAATTTATTCCTGTCAGCTAACTAGAATCAACCAGCCTCCCAAGAGAGCATACCTTCTTCACTGATTTCCCGCTTTTTCTTCCATATATGGTAATTCCATATTAACTGTATGGAGCGTCTAGTCATCTAGCAAAGGAATTTTAGGACCCGGTTCATCTGCAGACAGGTTGTAAAGCGTTGGTTGCAGTCATTCCCTGTAAAACTGTAAACATGTGTTTGGGTGTTGAAGCTCTGTCTACAGCAAGATTACATTTGAATCAATTGTTTCCGTGGTACGTCCATACTGCAGATTTAAACCAGTTCGAAATAAGTTCGAAACGACAGTGAAAACAGCACCCCCTTTCAAGGCAGGAATTACAGTCTTGTGTAACTGGTTTTAATTCCTAGTTAATTCTTAGTAGAAAAGAGCAAGAGTCCAGTAGCACCTTAAAGACTAACAAGAATATTTTCTGGCAGGGTATGAGCTTTCGTGAGCCACAGCTCACTTCTTCAGATACAGCTAGAATGTGAATCCATCTGTCTTTAATTCACAGTGGGTAGCCGTGTTAGCCGTTTCTGCAGTAGTAGAAAAGGGCAAGAGTCCAGTAGCACCTTAAAGACTAACAAAAATATTTTCTGGCAGGGTATGAGCTTTCGTGAGCCACAGCTCACTTCTTCAGATATGAGAAAGCTCATACCCTGCCAGAAAATATTTTTGTTAGTCTTTAAGGTGCTTCTGGACTCTTGCTCTTTTCTACTACTGCAGACAGACTAACACGGCGACCCACTGTGAATTAGTTCATTCTTAGAAATACAGCTCCCCAAATTCCTTGGTTGGGAGGGATAATACGGTGAAACAGCTTAGTAAGTAATACAGACCAGTGGCTCCCAACCCTTTTGGTATGGTGACCCACAAGTCCAAATTTACTTTGTATTGTGACCAGGGCCGGTGCTACCATTAGGCGAACTAGGCGGTCACCTAGGGCGCAGACCTCAGAGGGGCGCAGAACTGGCCTGAGGGGCACAGTTTTTAACAGATTAGTTTCTTGGGGGGGGGGGAATGCAACTGACAATTTATATATTTTATTTTAAGATAAGTACCACAACAGTGCTATGGATTATAATTAATTATAACGTCTTATAAAAAGTTTTGTAGGAATGCATCAGGCTTTTATTTTTTCAACAAGGCATCTGTTTTTGAAAATTGGTTAGCAATGGGGGGGGGCACAAGTAGTTAGCCTTGCCTAGGGCGCAAAAAAGACTGGCACCGGCCCTGATTGTGACCCATCCAGGGCTGGCCCAAGTTTTTTTGGTGCCCTAGGCAAACTATGACCTTGAGACCCATCTATTCCAGCATTCAATTTTCTGGTAGTGCCCAACCAGATGTTTTTAAGAAATCAAAAAACATCACACAAAGGGTGCAGCTACCTCCACTATGAACCCCAAGCAAGTAGGAATTCACCTCCTCCTCCTGCCAGCTGGGCCAGAGCTGGAGTGCGAGGAGGTGCTCTTGGGGGTTGATGGGTTGAGGAGACACGAGAAGATGGCAGGTGGTGGTGCAGAGGTTGGCAGCAAGGGACTCGGTACAGTTTAACTCTTGCAGCCTCACTGCAGTTCAAGGGGCTGGGCGAGATGGTTGCTGAAGGAGCAGCACCAAGACAGAGCCCACACACATTACCTGAGACCCAGTGTGGTGTAGTGGTTAAGAGCAGTGGTTTGGAGTGGTGGAGTCTGATCTGGAGAACTGGGTTTGATTCCCCACTCCTCCACATTAGTGGCAGAGGCAAATCTGGTGAACTGGATTTGTTTCCCCACTCCTACACACGAAGCCAGCTGGATGACCTTGGGCTAGTCACACTCTCTCAGCCCCATCTACCTCACAGGGTGTCTGTTGTGGGGAGGGGGAGGCGATTGTAAGCTGGTTTGAGTCTCCCTTAAGTGGTAGAGAAAGTTGGCATATAAAAACCAACTCTTCTTCTTCTTCTATCCTCCTGTTTTTTCCATGGCATGCTGAACGGCTCCCACCAACTCTCCAGCCCACCTACCCTTCTTTCAGATACTATGACGTTACTAGTTGCCGGATGGCTCCCCGCACGTTATTGTCGCAAAGGAGGAGGGGAAGATGAGAATGTGAGAAAGTTGGCAGGGAGAAAAGAAAGAGAAAGATGAAAAGGGCAGGAGCCACCATTAGGGAGTGCTAGCCTGTGACCTACTTTGGGGTCCTAACCCACAGGTTGGGAAACACTGGTGTAGACAACTTGTCCACTCAATTAATGTCAATTTTTTAAATTAAACAAGGGTGTTCCAGTGTTCCACACTAGTTACTCTTGGTACAAATGTCTTAATTACACCAGATTTTCAGATAGTACTGTATATCGGGTGAGACAACTGAAATGGCTACTCTGGGTCCAAGATTAAATTTGAAGAAATTTTTGAGTTTTGCTTTTCAGTTGTCTTCAGACAAAACAAGCTGAAACAAAATTGTAAATTGAATAGTCCTCAGAAATCCCAGTGCCGGCTGTTGCCTAGATCTGCAAAGAGAAGCTTAAAAACCGTTATATAAATATAAGGAGAAAGTTATTTAAGGCTTTGCATTTGGGGCAGCAGATATCTTAGTCAGATGCTTTCCAAAAAGTTCTGTAACTATTTTTTACATGTTATTCCACAATACTTGTAGGTGTTTTGCATTCTCTCCCTTTAAAACCGTAACTGAATGCAAATTACTGAGGCACTAGAGAACATTTATGCTGCAAATAATAAAATAATCAGAAAATATAAAAATTACAGTCCTCATGGTAGCATTAGTTTTCAGAGGCTGAACTCACAGCTATAATGTTGGCTTTAATATAATTAATATATAATACAGCAAATGCTACATTAATTATTTGTAAAAAGGTGTTGTAAAGATTTTATAACCAGTATAGGCAATATTGTGGAGGACTTGGCTAGAAAATTTATACTGTAGTAAGGCGTTTTGGTGCTGTAGCTCAATTTCTGCTTGCACAGGCAGCTTGGCTTTTATATTTTCTGAAAATGTGTTTTAACTGTTAAAACTCTGCCAGTACTTCATATTTTAAGAAAATATTGCAACTTTTGCAGTGTTATAGAAATAAAAATAAATCTTTTCCCAGGGAGGATGCAATTTAACATTTGGATTCATGATATAGTTAAGCTGAAGGCAAGCACTTGAATTTCAGCCAACTGGAACCTCAATGCTAAAAGTCTGCATTGGCTTACTAAACTGCAACAGCATAGGATCATCTCTGCAGATGTCCCCTTTGTGTTGTTATGATGGTGTAGTAATTGGTAGACTATATGCTGGCATACCCAGTTTTAGGGTCAGGTGAATAACCCCAATGTTGCTGCTAATCTGACTAATTAAATTAAGTTAGTTTATTGTTTATGAAACTCTGGCCAGTCTCTCCCTTCCATGCATGCATAGAAGGTGCTTCATTGCATGCACAGGGGTGGGTGGGCTGGGCTGGCAGTTTTTACTTGTAATTGCATTCCTTTGAATTGGAAGAGTTGACCTTCGATGTGTGGCTTTTCAAGCTGCAGTGGAAAGAAGGGCCAGAAAAGAAAAGCCCAGGGCCCATGTGGTGTTCAGTGTGGCCCTTTAGATCCCAGTCAATTACATTCAGCTCTGAACGATTAAACAAATTATTATTCATCACTTGTGCAAGTATAAACATATTCAACAAAATTGGTTGCCTTTTCTTTGGTAGGCCAGGGATGGACCAAACAATTAAAAAATGTAGCAACTACAAAATATAGTTTTTAAAAATTGGTTGAGGTTATAGTGGAAGGCAAGGGTTACTTGTTTCTAAATTAAAGGTTTGAATGGGGGGCAAAGTACTTGTATCCCTTCTGACTTATTGGTAGGGGAGTCTCATTCCTGAATTTGCTATTGGATGATACCATGAGACAGTTAAAAATATAGCCATGATCTATGCAACAAGGATATTGTTGGCTTTGCGGAATGTTTGATTACAAGCATGTGTTGTCAACTAATACCCAGTAAATTAAATATTCAAATTCAATGAAGTATCTTGGAAATAACAATAGCCCTCTAGGGGTGGGAAGGAATCTCAAAAGTGTGATCAATTCAAATGTTTGTATCAACCAATTTGCTTTCTTTATAGCATTCTGCCAGTTCTTCTATACAGCCTGGGGAAATGATTCTGCCTTGTGGAATCAGCCGGCTCACTTCTAGTTTCTATGGAGTGCTGCTGTTTCTAATTGAAGCTGTTTCTATAAACTGCCTAGAGATCCAAGTCATTTGTTACTGCCTATAGTTATTTAGTATGGCTAATGTCTGTAGACTTGGAGCCTCATAAAAGAGATAGGTCCTTATCAGTAATCAATACTGGCAGCATTTGTTCACATAAATCTGCCATTAGTGACTGATCACATGAAACAAAATCAAGATTTCATAATGGGACATGGTATTATGGTAGAAACAAAGGGTGGGGGAGCCCAGCCAAAATTGCATTCTTAAACAGGGAATGGCATCACAGTCATTAACCATTTGGGGCCCATGATGGTAGCACAACCACAATCTCTACAGCAAAACAGACATAAGAATTTCTGTTTGACATCAGTTACATTTGAGTGTAGGGATACAACAGTTCCCTCATGCCAGAAGCATTTGCAAAGGGAATGTTGTCTACATGTCTGTGCAGTCCTCCTAGTAAAGTACACTGGCTGGACATACAAAGGAATTGATCAACAGTAATAATGGAGAGATGTTTCCTCAAAATGCAATTCAAAACATTATAGTGTTGCAGTGGTTTGTTTTTATGACACCCAAGGCCAACATATTAAGAACTTAATTAGAGCTGCATCAGTTTCTTCATTTTGAAAAATCCTTATACTTGCATTCTGAAGCCAGAAAATCATCTAAACATATTAGAATTTGATCAAATTTATCCTTGTGTGTGTATCTGAAATTATCCTCCTGGGGAAATATAAATGGAAGATGTTAGCACTGCATTGAAGCAATAACAATATGGCATTTTATTAATTGTTTTCTTTCTCTTTTACAGTCAGATTTTATATTTCACGTTGGCAGTCCAATCTTGAATGAAAACATTCCTTTTTGGAGCTGTCCCGTTTATTCTTTCCTGTTTGTTGGGCCACAGGCTGCTGGACTATCCTTAGATATAGCACTGGAGGCATTAGACTGTCAGTTGGCTCTTAGCAGGTCTCATGGAGTATGCTCTATGCTGTTTTTTTTGTATTAAACTCCCAGTTACCATTCCATTTTATTTTCATCAACTGACTGTACCCAAATATCAGAGGGCTTTTATTTTGGCTGGGCTAAATCCTTTCCCCTCTGCTATTTTGGTGGATAGATTCTGAGGAGTACTCTATTTTTTTGGATAGGTTATGTACACGTGGATCCGGGGCAATTGAAACTTTATCCCATATTCTCTTTGATTTTGTGTTGACTGTCCCTTTGAGAGATCTGTGATAGTTTCCAATATTTCTCTTGTTATTATGACTTTCCTACTTGCTAATACCGATCCTAGTATTGCTTTGATGGTGGCTAAATTTCTGGCAGCAAAGGCTTCTATGCGAGGATGGAAATAGAGGGGTGACATGTGTAAGGTTGGTTCTGTCCAAAGACCCCTGGGTCATTGGATTGTGAAAGAAAGAATAGGGCACTCAGTATAGCATCTCTCATGTATATTTCCATATAGTATTCCAAATGCAGTTTCATTGGATTCAGTGTTAAAGACCAAACTACACATGATGTTACAGTTCTATGACTGGAACTCTAGGTGTGTATTTGCTCCTAAAAACAGCTGTGTGAGGTTGGGGGCTAATATGGAATGGGTCTGTACTAGTGATAGGGAATGGATCTGCACTGTCCCACCCCCCCAACAAAAATGCCTCCATCTGGTTGCCTTAAGACCTAGTGATGAAAAAAGACAGGCCTAATATGAGTTTTTGTCCTTTTTCCATGCCAGGGTTTAAACATCTGGGAGGGGGCATTTTTCATGGAAGAAATGGTGAAGGAGAGCCGCAGTCCTGATCCATATTGGGCTCCTGGCACCTGCTTTTTTAGCATCAACTAACCAGTATCCCAGTCACAAAATCCACCACCACATGTATTTGTCCCTTAGCTTTCTGTCATCATAAACCTAAATCTTACCCCCTCTCCAATCTGTGCTCTTTGATTTGCTTCTAGTTCTGGATAAATACTATAAAATAGACAGTCATCCATGAAGAACTAGACAGTCTGTTCATTTTCCTTCAGTACATATTAATCTCCTTTCAAGTTGCTTTCTTGGCTTTGGTTTCTTTTCCCCTTGCATATTGACTCACAGTACTGCAATTAATCTGCCTGCATAAAATGACATTACTGTGTTTGGTTAGTAATCCTTTTGAAAATCAGGGCACAGTCTGTGCAAAACTGTGCTAGTTTTACCATGAACGATGACCCAGGTCTTCTGCCTCCTTCATGGAGCTTTTCCTCACTTCCTACCTGTCCTTTGAAAATATGCCTTACTGAAAAGCAAAAGCAACCCCATTTTTCTGAGGTGAGAGGGAATGCAGCCTCTCAGGGGCAGCTATTGCTCAAACAAATCGAATACTTTTCTTATGGGCTATGATGAAACAATTACAGCTGGTTCATATCTCCCAAACTACAGGGCAATCTAGCTTCCTAATATAATTGCCAGTGTACCGCAATTTGGGCTAGTTCGCTCTGATGGAATTTTCAGGATACGTGACAGAAGAACTCTAAAATAGGGCTGTTGGCAAGTTGTTTTCTCAGCTAGTGGCTGATTGGTATAACTTTGGCTCAGTCTTATAATTTGAAAATTGTGCTTTTCAAGTACAAAGTATATTCCCTGCAGTGAAAAATGTTTGCTAACACAGTTTGGGTCATCCTGTGTGACCTGTAGAATATCCTTTTGTCTTATAGTATTGTGAAGTCAGAGTATGAACTTTATGTGGCCTTTTTGTAGATTATAAAGTCTCACTGCAGAAAGACCAGCCTCAGAACTGTTTATATTTGCTTACATGTATGTATATTTGATTGATCATGTTATATAAATCCTTTAAAATTAAGAAATACAATTACACACAAGAAATAACTTGCATATTTTACGTAATATAATTAGTGCTGTAAGTGTTAACGCTAATCAACATTCTTAAGATCAGATGTTTTAAAAGAACTATTTGGAAATAGGGTTCTACATCAAAAATATGGGAAAAGAAGAAACCCTGAAAGCTAGACAGTAAGCTACATTCTATTACTCTGTTCAGCAAAATTTGTAGCCTTCTTCCTGGTTAAGGAATCTTCTTCATATAAGCATTTGCATGTGCAGCCCCTGGATGGGTCAAATAACATTATCCTGGTCGCATTTTGGCTTGTGACAATGACCTGGGGGTGGGAAGGCAGGAGCTCCTCCTCCACTATGCCCCGTGGTCTCAATCTGAATTGAGCCCCTGTGGTACTTCTAAATGGAGTTGCTATCATGAACTCACAACCGCTAGTCCTTGTTGCAAAGTCATGTAATTTGTATTTTGGCCTATAGAACAGCTAGGGCTGCCAGGATCCCTTTTTGCCACTGGCGGGAGGTTTTTGGGGTGGAGCCTGAGGAGGGCAGGGTTTGGGGAGGGGAGGGACTTCAATGCCATAGAGTCCAATTGCCGAAGCAGCCATTTTCTCCAGGGGAGCCGATCTCTGTCGTCTGGGGATCAGTTGTAATAGCAGGAGATCTCCAGCTACTACCTGGAGGTTGGCAACCCTAAGAACAGCCATTAAGCTAGAGCAGTGGTTCCCAACCTTTTTTGGGCCATGCCCCACCTCAGCATCTCTAAAATCCTGATCCCCCCCATGACATATAATTCTTAGTCCTCTTCATTGTCACCAGCTGACCGCAGAGTACATTCTGATTTTAATTTTAAAAATGTGTCACAATATATATTTATATACTGTATATGAGGCCCCTAGAACCATAAGAAATGCAAAAAATTCACTGTTAATAACTCATTCTCGAATTGCCCCCCCTTAAAAATCAAATTGCCCCCCTGTGGGGTGTGTGCCCCACGTTGGGAACCACTGAGCTAGAGGAAGGTTTCAAGCTTTGCTGAGCAGAGTGTTACAAGTTTCTGAGGAAGCAATCCTAAATAGGTCTATCAGAAGTAAGTTATAGTGAAAGAGGTGGCTGTGGGTTGAAAGAAGAGGTGATGGAAGAGTTGGGTGGGGAAAAGGCAGCAGCTGTGGAGGACTAAGCAAGCAGGGGTCTCTGACCCAACGAGTTCCTCACAGGTCCCCTTTATGTATTTTATAGATTGGGTTTCTCAAATATCCATGTGCCATGTTCTTTGCTCTTTTCACCTTTTGAAAATCAGCATTTGGAATATCAGCATTTTTGTCTCAAGTGACTAATAATTTGTTTCTAGTTCCATAAATCCTTAAAAGTATAACTGGAACTGAAAAGAGCATTGCATACAACCCAGAGAATCAACTTCTTGCTGCGTTCGCAGCTCATGCTGTGCCTAGCAGGCTGCCCTATCCATATACCTTTGGTTATGAGGAAACATATCCAGGCATTGTTTTAAATCTAGTGGAAAACTCAAATCATTTACATCCCTTTAATCTCCTTTATTAAGATGTTGCTTTTCTGATTTGCAATGCATTCTGAAATCTAATTACAAAATAAATTGTATACATTAATAAATGGATGTGAGCTTATGATTTGAAATTTACATTTGCAGAATGAGGACTTGTTTCCAACTATTTAATAAATCTGCAAGTTTGAATTTATTTAATTTGAAAAATCATGCTTTGCTGACAGATACAAAACATGAAGATGCCTGAAATATTTAATATACATGAGTTTCTATTTGTATATAACTATGAGATGACTGAGAGGTGATATGATAACCATCTTCCAGTATATTTTGAAGGGATGTCATATACAGGATGGTGCAAAGTTGTTTTCTGTTGTCCTAGAAGGTTGGACCAGAACCAACAGGTTGAAATTAAATCAAAGAGTTTTTGCCTAAAACATTAGGAAGAACTTCCTGGCAGTTAGAGTGGTTCCTCAGTGGAACAGGTTTCCTCTGGAGGTGGTAAACTCTCCTCCTTTGGAGGTTTTAGAGCAGAGGCTAAATGGCCATCTGAAAGCAGTGCTGATTCTGTGAATTTAGGCAGCTCATGAGAGGGAGGGCAGGAAGGGTTGTGTCATTGCTTGGCTCTCTCGTGGCCCTTTCTTACATTGCCAGGGAAATGTTGATCACCACTTAGGGGTCAGGAACGAATTTTCTTCCAGGCCAGTTTGGCCAGGGATTCTGGAGGATTTTTTTTTGGCCATCTTCTGGGCATGGAGCAGGGGTCACTGTGTGTGTGGGGGGGCGGGAGGCAGTTGTGAATTTCATGCATTGTGCAGGGAGTTGGACAAGATGACTTTGGTAGTCCCTTCCAACTCTATGATTCTATTCTGTCTTGTTCTTTTTCCATTCTTCTTCTTGTGTATATTCTGTATATTTTGTATATTCTGTTGTGATAAATAATAACACCAATGTGTGGGATTAAGCTAGGGTTTATTAATTATATACGGCTGTACAAATGGCATGCTCCAACACAAAGGGGGGATATTGAAAGCTTTTCCCTAATCCATTCTAATGTGCCTGTTACCAATAGGGTACCTACTCCAGGCTGGGGAATTCCTGGAGATTTGGGGGTAGAGCCTGGAGAGGTAAGGAGATATGACTACTATATTGATTCCAATAATTATACAAGCTCCCATTATGTTATAAAATATTGCCCACTGACAGCTCCATTCTTCCTGGTTCTAGTCAGTATGTCAGTTCATTAGCTTAACTCTATTCCATAATTTCTACATGATTTCCATTGTTGTTGGAACATTCATCATTTTCCATCTTGCTGCAACTTTTACTTTTGCCAGCGTTAATACGCTTACTGCTAATTCAACATCTTCAACTGCTAGTCAAATAACCCATCCAAAGGACTTAGTGGTAAACTATATCACATCCTTTCCCCTGTACAATCCTAATTTTATGGCATGACAGGCAAAAATAAACATTACTTGTTGTCAGGTATAGTTTTCAGTCTGACATCTCAGTAATTAAATTAGAGCACATGGATGGCACTCTGTGGCCACCTTGGACATTAATTTAATGGAAAAAGAATGTGCTGTAGAGCTACAGCCGACTCATGGAACACCATGGGGTGTTCCAGGCAACAGGCGAGCAGAGGTGGTTTGCCATTGCCTTCCTTTGCATAGCAACCCCAGTCTTCCTTGGCGGTCTTCCGTCCAAGTACTGACCATGCCCAACCCTGCTTAGCTCCCAAGCTCTGATGGGCCCAAGTTAAGCTGGCCTGTTCAGACTCCTAAATTTGTGAGATCTTACCCAGCAAAAAAAAACTTACCACTGCACCAACATAGCAATGGTGGCATTAAAGACGAAATAACATTTCACTGGCCTAATGCTATATGGGTAGCTTTATTACACCACAAACACACAAAAATGTACATCAAAGTTGTTCTATGGTTAAATTCAGTTAAATATAGAATCATAATATAGATTCTTTCCCCGCCTGACTGAAATAAGTAGGGCACTTATTTCTTGAATATATACAGTTCCTTTCTTCTGTTGGGCTTTATTATAAGACATAGTAGAAGCTGTGTGAAAGGCATTCCTAACACACAACTGGAGCTGCCCTGAAGAAATGTATAATCAGAGGTGCCTTTCCAGCACTTAAAACGTGTTTGCCACGCTGATTTATTTTGCTCTGGAGTCCAAAGTGGAGTGTTAACGGGATTATAGAAACTTTTAGTAGGGCTTCTGCTGCAACATGCTTAGTGGAAAAGGTATAGATTGTGTTTGTTCCAAAGAGACTTGTACCTGGGTCAAGCAGCAGCCATCTGTATGAGCGAGAGGCTGCTGCCATGTGATCTCATTCTGAACTGAAGCCTGACGGTGGAGAAGTGTGCTGTATAGCTGCAGCTGCAGCATTTCAGGCTCCATATGTGGTGCTCCTTATAGGACTAAGCCTCTGTGAGCATTTCCAAGCAGTTAAGTATTGACCACCCATTTGGTCAGGAGATTATCCACAGCAGTGCTCTAAAACTTCACTGTTGCAAAGGTATTTTAAGTAATTGATAGTCTTTTTGAAGCAGGTGCTATGCAACAACTTTTATATGTCCCATACCTTTGTGACTTGAGATGGGTTGACCCTGTAAAGGAAGTCACGGCCCTCAGTTTGCAGGACCTGAGCAAGGCTGTTAACGATAGGACAAGTCATTCTTTCATAGGGTTGCCATGAGTCAGAAGGGACTTGTCAGCACTTAACACACAGAGAACTTTGTGAGCCTATTTATTGATTATGTCCTCATTAATTGCTTGCCGAGCATGAGTCTAAGGAAGAGGAAGGTAATAAGATTTTGTTTGGGAGAACCTCCAGTCTTCCATGAGAGAGAAAATCTTTTTAATCCCATTTCATTCTACAAACTGCATAGGAGAATATCCTATCAGTGTCTTTGAGACGCTGGTAGCCATTACATCAATCTTCACTCCTATCTCAGACCCATTTGCTTGTTTCAAACCAATAAGCAAAGACTGTTGTGCCTAACAGGACTGGAAATAGAGATTAAAAATGAATGCACAGGTACAGAGATGAACAATAGACAGCATTTATCTACCTACTCAACGATGACCCCTCTTTAGGGCCACATTTCTTTACAGATTTCAACCATTTGATGGGCCTTTGATCTGTATTTACATAATTGTTGCAATAACAAAAAAGTTTGAAATTCCATAGGACAAGCTGTGAGCTCTTGACCCAAAGAACCAGAAATCACCACAGAGACATTTAGAATCCAAGCAGATGGCTTTTACTGGTCAAATAGGCAATACAGTGCACAGAAGATAAAATGACAGCTATGAGTGTCTTGCTAGCTAGTTGGCAATATAAGGCTTGAAAACGGCGGGAAATTACAAAGCATCACCAAAGCCTAAACAGAGCACACTTTCCCAGGCTTTGGTATGTGGCGCTGTCCTTGAGGTCTGGACGGTTCAGCAAAGGAACAGAGGCAACATAGAAACTGAGATAACAGCCTGACATCCTGCTCCCCTTAAGGCCCCCTCCCATTCTGCAAGGGGGCTGGTCTGTCTGGGTAGGCAATGTGAAAGGCGTTGACGAGTTTGGGGGCGGAGACATCCCGTGCACGAACCCATTCGTCATAGGCAGGGGGGAAGTGTTTCCAGCGGACCAAGTATTGCAAGACTCCATGGTGTATGCGGGAATCCAGGATTTTAGAGACTTCGAAATGTTCTTCCCCCCCCACCATTATGGGCTGTTTAGGAGGCGGCTCCGGGTGCCATTGCGGGGAAGCAACATGGGGCTTTAGAAGGCTGATATGGAAAACGGGGTGCACACGCCTCAGGGTTTTGGGGAGAGACAGTTCCACCGTGACAGGATTTATGATGCGAATGATGGGAAATGGGCCAATGTACTTAGCATTGAGCTTATGGCACGGCCGGGTGGAACGCAGGTTCTTGGTGGAAAGGTATACCAGGTTACCCACTTGCGGGTCCCCCCCGGGGGAACGATGCTTGTCGGCCTGCGCTTTGTATTTGCGCTTGGCTCGGTCAAGGTTGCTAACCAGCCAGGGCCATGTGGTACGGAGGGTGTGTGCCCAAGAGGCAATGTCGGCATCCCCCTCCCCCTCCAAACCTTCTATCGGGGTGATAGGACCGAAGTCCTGTCCATACACCGCATAAAACGGGCTGAAGCCTGTGGACTGATGTACAGCATTATTGTAAGCATATTCTGCAAAAGGCAACAGTTCTACCCAGTCATCTTGGTGGTAGTTGACATAACAGCGCAAATAACATTCAAGTACAGCATTGACACGTTCGGTTTGACCATCCGTTTGGGGATGGTATGCACTAGACAACCCCTGTTCTACCCCCACCAATTTGAGAAAAGCTTTCCAAAACTTAGCAACGAAACTACTTCCACGGTCGCAGATTATTTTGCGCGGAAACGAATGTAGTCTAAAGACATGTGACACGAAGAGGCGGGCCAACTTCTGAGCGGAGGGGATCCCCGCACATGGAACCAAATGTATTTGCTTAGAAAATAAGTCAGTGATAACCCATAATACAGTTTTTCGCCTGCTGAGAGGGAGATCCGTCATAAAATCCATAGCAATCACTTCCCAGGGTCTGTTGGGTATTTCAAGTGGTTGCAGTAGACCTGGGGGCTTGCCTTGAGAACGTTTCACTGTGGCGCAAATAGGACAGCTGCGAATAAAAGAGTCAATGTCAGAACGCATTCCCCCCCACCAAAATTGTCTGCGCAACAGGTGAAGGGTTTTCAGGAACCCAAAGTGTCCAGCTGTCTTTACTCCATGAGCCAAGTGTAAAACGTCTTTTCGGAGCGCTTTGGGCACATACAATTTCGAGTATTTGTACCAAGAGCCTCCTTGTTCGATTACACCAGGAGGCAGGGTTTGATCTGAGCGTTCCATAAGGCATTGTTCCCGAAGGGACTTTAAGAAGGATTCGGAGATGGGGACCCCCCCCTTGGTCATAGTGGCATCAGGAGCAGTCATGGGGGTTGACGAGGGGGAAGCACTTACTTGCGGTGGTGTGCAGACTGCAGGTGGCAGGGCGGCCGGTGGAGCTGGAGGAGCGGGAGCGCCGGCCATCGTGAGTTTCGGTTGCGGAGGCGGCTGGGCAGCTGGTAGGGCTGGAGGAGCTTGCGCTCCTGTTATTGCGTGCTTCCGTTGCGGTAGCGTCTGGGATCGAGTTTGTACAGCTAGTACAGGCAGGGCTTCTCTTTGTGCGGGTGTAAATAAAGAGTTTGTTGGCCGATTGAGTTTCGCCGGGTATTGAGGTAACCGGGAGAGAGCATCTGCGAGAACGTTTTGTTTCCCAGGGACATGCTTCAGGACGAAACGAAACTGAGCAAAGAATTCTGCCCAACGCTGCTGTTTTGCGGACAATTTATGGGACCCCGTGAGGGCAGCTAGATTTTTGTGATCGGTCCAAACTTCAAAGGGGACTTTAGACCCCTCCAGGAATTGTCGCCATAGAGTAAGTGCATGGTGAACGGCCGATGCCTCTTTCTCCCAAATGGGCCAGTTCAATTGGGAGTGCGCAAACTTCTTCGAGAAGTAAGCGCAAGGGTGAAGGAGACCATCCGGTCCTTTTTGAAGAAGAGCCCCTCCCATAGCCACGTCGGAGGCATCGACTTGCACAATGAACATTCGATTCGGGTCTGGGTGCCGTAGCACGGGTTCCGAAGTGAAGAGGCGTTTGAGGGCTACAAAAGCGGTTTGGCATTGATCAGTCCACAGTATTTTAGCGGAGGGTAAAGTAGCCGAGTTTTCTTTACCCTTGGTTTTCAGCAGGTCGGTAATGGGTAGCGCCACTTGGGCGAAGTTAGGGATGAACCCGCGATAGAAATTAGCAAAACCTAGAAACTGTTGCACTTGTTTGCGGTTGGTAGGAGGGGTCCAATCGAGAACGGATTGGACCTTGGTAGGGTCCATGCTAAGGCCATGGTGGGAGATTATGTATCCTAAGAACGTTATTTTGCTCTGATGAAATTCGCATTTAGCCAACTTTGCAAAGAGTTGGTGATTGCGCAGGCGCTGCAGAACTTCTCGGACCAAACCTACATGCTCATCCATGGTTTTTGAATAAATAAGAATGTCATCCAAATAAACCACCACCCCGCGATACAGCAAATCGTGGAGGATTTCGTTGATGAGTTGCATGAAGACCCCCGGGGCCCCTTTCAACCCGAAAGGCATCACGAGGAATTCAAACATTCCAAAACAGCTAGAGAAGGCAGTGAGGGGCTCGTCTCCTTCGCGGATGCGGACCCGGTAGTAGGCTTCTACTAAGTCCAACTTGGAGAATATACGACCCTCCTGCAACTGCCCCAAAATATCTGATATTAGTGGTATAGGATAGGCGTTGGCTTGAGTAACTGCATTGAGTTTTCTGAAGTCAATGCATAGGCGAAGGTCGCCCTCCTTTTTTCGGACGAAAAATGCAGGGGCTGAGTTTGGGGCATTCGATGGGCGAATGAACCCTCTGGCAAGGTTTTTGTCCAAAAAGTCTCGTAGTACAGTGCGCTCGGAAGCGCTCATAGGGTAAATTTTACTCTTGGTTAGTGTGCAGTCCTTTACCACTTCAATTGCACAGTCAGTGGCCCGGTGGGGGGGTAAGGCATCACATTCTTTAATGTTGAAGACATCAGCAAAGTCTTGGTATACATCAGGGAGGGATGGCGGTGATGGGACTTCGGAGATTAATGCCGAAGCGGGTGGAGACAGCACCGCAACTTGCTGTCGGTGCTGGTCGCATTTGGGGCTGGCAAAGGAGATCGTGTTCGTGTCCCAGTCTATACTGGGACTATGACCTTTAATCCAGTTAATTCCCAGGACCACTTCAAATCGGATAGGGGCTATGGTAAAGTCTATTTGCTCCCAGTGGGAGCCAATTCCCATCGCCACCCCTATAGTGCGATGATCAACTGGGCCCCCTTTGAAATGGCTCCCATCCATTTGGGCAAAATGGACGGGGGCTGGTAAAGCCTCGGACTTGACTTTGAGTGCTGCAAATGTGGCTTCATTGATGAGAGTGCGAGCGCAACCGGAATCAATAAGTGCTTTGACAGGCAGTTGGGGGCCCCCTTTATAGTGTTGTAACACTGCGTCCACATACACCGTACTTTCTACTTCTTTCACCTTCGTCGGTTTCGTAGGTTTTACAGGAGAAACTGCGGGGGTCTGCGGGGACGTTCCATTCACCGCAGACTGTGACCGGTTATTAGACAGGTCAAGAGGCGAGTCCAGGTTTAGCACTGGGGTATCCTGGAGATGATCCCTGTGCGAAGATGGAGAATGGTCCCCCACTGGGGCACTTATAATCCGAGACCCGGAGGGGTCTGTAGAAACAGGAAGATCGGGAGAGTCTCTGAACAGAAGTGCAGAGGGTGTGAACCGACCTGGCGTTGTACTGCGGGCGGTCGCAGCGCCTCCGCGTTGAGACCTTCCCCGGTTTTGTGAGAGGTCAGGAAGCGAGTCCAGGGTTAACGCTGGGGTATCCCAGGAAAGATCCCTGTCCGAAGACGAAGAATTGTCCCCCACTGGGGCACTTGTAATCCAGGACCCGGAGGGGTCTGCGGAAGTAGAAAGTGCAGAGGGTGTGGGCCAACCCGGTGCTGTACTGCGGGTGGCCGCGGTGCCTCTGCGTTGAGGTCGTCCCCGACCTGGCGTTATACTGCGGATGGCCGCGGCGCCCCGCGTTGAGACCTTCCCCGGTTTTGCGAGAGGTCAGGAAGCGAGTCCAGGGTTAATGCTAGGGTATCCCAGGGAGGATCCCTGTCCGAAGACGGAGAATTGTCCCCCAATGGGGCACTTGTAATCCAGGACCCGGAGGGGTCTGCAGAAGTAGGAAGTGCAGAGGGTGTGGGCCGTCCCGGTGCTGTACTGCGGGTGGCCGCGGTGCCTCTGCGTTGAGGTCGTCCCCGAGCTCGGGGCAATGCATTCGGTCGAGGGAGTTCCAGGCGTTGAGGACATGCTGAAACAAAGTGGTTCATCGCGCCGCAAACGAGGCAAGCTCCCCTTTGGAATCGGGATTCGCGATCTCGAGGGGGCTGTGCTGATCTCTGCGGGCAGGGAACGGAGACTTCGAGGGGAGGCTTTTGGTCTCCCCTCACCGTGGGTCACTGACAAGGTAGTATCTCTGCCGAGCCGGCAAAAGAGATCTTCAGTTTGGGTAGACTCCATGGAACTGGAGGTAGTACGGGTGCTGGTGTAGATCCAAGCAACGGGACCCCTGGACTTCCTGGGGGTGGCAGGACGGGAGCTCTGGGGTCCCCTGGCGCCACAGGCACTGCTAGAGTTACTGGCAACATGGGCGTTCCGCCCAGAGGTGCCGCAGGTTGCTGCGGTGGAGCCTGATCCGGAGACCCTGGTTGTGGAGCTGGGGCCGAGCCATCCGGGTCGGCTTGTATCTGCTGCAAGCAGTCGTTGTCGTGAAGCAAAACGTGCATTTGACCCTGCAAGTGGGCCACCCGGTCTATGTGTTCCCGATTGTGCTGTCGGAGCAAAAACATATCCTTGCCCGCATCACCTAAGCGACGGGACTGGCTGATTCGGAAGTTTGCAGTCCAGAGAGTTTCCTCATAGTGCAAGTCCTCTTTGGTTCCCTTACGATCCGCTAAAACTTGATCCGTTTCAAGTTTGGTGGTCAGGGTCGTGGTCACTAGTGGCAGAGCTTCCTGCTCCCATGCCGACATAGAGCCGGCTTGATCCGGAAGATCCAGTTGCGGCAGGACCTGAACCGCTAAGGTCGCTGCGTTGACGCCAAAGACGGGGGTTGACAGCTTAGCAATCCCGGCCATTGAAGCGGTGGTCGAGATCATTCCGTGGAGGAGCGCAACCATCCGTTTTGCCAGTACTTTTAACCCGGCTCCGCACAACCGGGCCAGTTGAGCATCCTCCACTAGACAATCTGACACTAGGAGGTCGTGGCGGGCGCTGGCCTCCACGCTACGTCCTTACAAGTCCAGTCAGGCGGCTACGTTCCACTTCTGCCCGATGAACGTAGTCTAGGGCGTCCCCAAAGGAAGGTATCAAGGAGGAGACCCTTCCAGAGCTCCTGCTCCGGGGAACAGATCCACCGGGACCGGGCTCACTCGGAGAGCTCTGTCGTAGCTCCCATCCGAGCGGCAGGCGAGCCACACGGGGCTCCAGGCACGGTAAACTCACTCGGAGAGCTTTGTCTTAGCTCCCATCCGAGTGGCAGGCGAACCCTCCTGGGCTCCAGCCTGACTGATGAAAAGGGTGATGAAGTGGATAGCTGTCATAATGTGAGCTCTTGACCCAAAGAACCAGAAATCACCACAGAGACATTTAGAATCCAAGCAGATGGCTTTTACTGGTCAAATAGGCAATACAGTGCACAGAAGATAAAATGACAGCTATGAGTGTCTTGCTAGCTAGTTGGCAATATAAGGCTTGAAAACGGCGGGAAATTACAAAGCATCACCAAAGCCTAAACAGAGCACACTTTCCCAGGCTTTGGTATGTGGCGCTGTCCTTGAGGTCTGGACGGTTCAGCAAAGGAACAGAGGCAACATAGAAACTGAGATAACAGCCTGACACAAGCACAGTATACCATAAAAAAGAGTGCTTAATTTTAAAAGGAATCTTCAAAAGGAAATCTTTATATTTTTGCCTTAATCCACCTTCCCTTTCTTGTTAAACTGTTGACTTTTGATGGTAGCTATAGTGATAGTATAATTGGGGGGAAATATAGTAATAAAACCACTTATCTTCCCAGGTTATGTTCTCACCTGCATGCTGCTTCTCTGGCTACACCAGGTCAAATTTTCTTAGCTAGTGTATCTGTATGAGTCCCCCACCCTTCTTTATAGATTTTCTCAAAATGAGGTAGTGTTAAAATAGATTTGGCTGTTAGAGCACCAATAGCCATGCTGACCTTTATGAAACTTTGATTTGCTGAAGAAGGTCCAAATGAGCAGAAGGAAAGAATGTACTTTTCAGTGTCTGTTGTTTGGAAACTGCAATTGTACAAAACTGACATGTGGTTTACACGTGAGAGGTGAATGACACATCACTGCTGTCAAATGAAAGGTTGAGCTGAAGCAAAGGGCTTTTACTGAACATAGTGGGAGAATACCACTTCTTTTATTTATTTATTCATTCGACTTCTATGTTGCCCTTTCCCAATCAAGTCAGGCTCAGGTCAGCTCACAGCAGATTCCAATAACAATTAAAATCACATCAATTTACAATTTAAAATCCTCAGTATCTCTTAATATCCCAATGCCGCCCTTAAACCATGACAATAGTGGGGAACCAATCAAAAAGGGGAAACAATACGGGAAGGGAGGAACAATGAGGTACCCTCAATCAGGGAAGGGATGGGGAATGAAATAGGTAAAAGGGAGGGGAGGGAGGCCAACTAAGATGGAATCTGTCAACCGTAGGCCTGGCGGAATATCTCCGTCTTACAGGCCCTGTGGAATTGCATCAGGTCCTGCAGGGCCCAGGTCTCACTTGATAGAGAGTTCCACCAGGCTGGGGCCAGAGCCAAAAAGGCTCTGCTTGAGGACAGCTGCTTGCTCTTTTGGCCAGGGACCACCAGTAAGTTGTTCCCGGCTGAGTCTGGTGGTCTTTGGGGTGTGTGTGTGTATCAAGAGAGGTGGTCCTGCAGGTATGATGGTCTCAGACCATTTAGGACTTTAAAGGTCAGTACCAAAACCTTGAACCTGATCTGGTACTCAGCCTGGATCAGTGCAAGTGAAATATGCACATTGGAAGAGCACTGGGGGAACAACATACACACAGGTACATGATCACACCTCCTCCATAGGGCCAGACCACTAAATGTCAGGAGTGGTGGGCAGGTTACAGGCTTAGTCCACTGGCATTTTGTCCCAAATGTAATGCTTTGACTTCTCCCCATAGGACTGCTTATGACACAGAGTGACATTACTGAGATCCAGTATGTGAGGCAGAAGACAAATTTCCCCACCCACTCAATATAAAAAATGTAGTTGGTACACAGCCTGCCTTTATATGCATAGTCCCACTGCCACATCTGGGTTCTGTTTCTTGGTTATATATGCAGAATACCAACTTTCGATTTTGCTTATTGGATTTGCCTGTTGTAAAACATGTTCTATTGAATGTACATATTGAATTTCTTTTTTTTCTTCCCCTGTCTTTCTCTCAGGTTCCAACTATGCGAGTCCCCGTCCTGTCCATGCCAACATGAATGCCAATGCAGCTGCAGGGCTTGCACCCGAGCATATCCCTACTCCAGGTGCAGCCCTTTCCTGGCAGGCTGCTATTGATGCTGCCAGGCAGGCCAAATTGATGGGTGCTGCTGGCAATGCAACAATATCCACTGCCAGCTCAACGCAGAGGAAGCGGCAGCAGTACGGGAAACAGAAAAAACAGGGTACCACCACAGCTACACGGCCTCCCCGGGCGTTGCTGTGTTTAACACTGAAAAATCCCATCCGGAGGGCATGCATCAGTATTGTTGAATGGAAATATCCTTTTTGGTGTTGTGACATTGAAAACCAGCAGGTTGTCAGTACGGATCAGATTTGATTTACAGATGGAAATGAACAGGTGTGTTAGGGCGACAGGAAGATCTAACAAATGTAAATAAACAGGTGCATTAGGCTGATAGCTCAAGGAGAATTTTTTTTAAAAAACCAGTGATCTTCAGCTCTTTGGAACCAGGGACCCATTTTCAATTCCTGGGTGACTGCATGGGATCCACTAAGCTGCAGCAACGTAACAGTACAGTCACATGCCAGGAAGAGGGGGAGGGTAGTGTTATGTTCTTTCAGATACCAAGGCCAGGTCAGTGGGCAGTAGACCAATATGGCTGGGGATATCAAACACCAGCCAAGCATCAGGAAGTGCACCATAGTGAGGAACAAGCCATGGACCAGAGCCTTGGAGGAACCCTTTCCACTGCTGAGTGCCCTCAAGACACTGTCCTGATGCTCCTCTCAGCTTGCATGCAGAGAGAGGTGAGGGTTTGGCACCCTTGATCTCCATGCATGCATCCTAACAGCATATCCTTCCAAAAAGCAGGAAAAAAATTATAGTGGCTCTGTAGAGGCTTCAGACCTAGTAGGTTGGGCTCTGTGACCCAAACTGAGGGTCCTAGCCCATGGCTCGAACGTCACTGTTTTAAACTACAGGAGTAGTGCATAATTGGCCCATGTCTATAGATTCTCAAAGCACAAGGCAGGACTACATACAGAAGGCTGAAGGACTGCCAGAAGAGAAAAAGCATTTTGTGACTCTCTTCGCTCAAATACTGTGTGTGTTTTGGTCAGGTTAGGAGCCAGCCTTACCTGCCCTCGCTTTCTTTGCCCTGATATGAATCAAATGGGTACATGGCTTCCTGTAAATTCTATTGACTGATAGCTCAATAAGCCAATAGAACAAATGCCTATGATCCTTCAACAATTAATTTTTAAAAAATCTCATTGGTAACCCAAAGAGAGAGAAACGCAGTTTGAAATACCCAAATGACCAAAATGTTAACAACATGCTGATGCTACTTTACAGCACAATCCTAAACAGAGTTATGCCCTTCTAAGTACACTGAAATAAATGGAATTAAATAGGTGTAACTTTGCCTAGGATAGCCCTATTAGAATATCAGTTTACAGCTGTAGTGAAAGGGTGATTTCAGGGGATCGGTTTTTCACCTGATCTGAAGCAAAGACCATTATTTTATGAAATTTATTGTACAGAATTGATTCTGATCTTTTTAATCTGAGGAACAACCCTGAGAGATAATAAATTAAGCTGAGTGTGCACGACTGGTCCAAAGTCACCCAGCAAACTTGTTCAGTAAAGGTGGGGATTTGAACCTGGGTCTCCCAGATTCTCGTCCAACACTCTAATTACTAATTGTTTTTGACAACACAGAAACAGAATTTGCATTGGCTTTCCCTAGGCACTTTTTTCAACCAGAAATGGGCTCGACTGAGAGAATGGTGCTTGGAGAGAGGGGCTGCAGGAAGATAAACCAGGGGAGAGTTCAGTTCCCTCATACACACATGAAGCTGCCTTATAGTGAATCAAAACATTGTCCAATCAAGACCACCGTTGTCTATTCTGGCTGGCAGTGGCCCTTCAGGGCCTCGTCTCAGGCAGCGGTCCCACATCACCTACTGCTAGATCATTTAAACTGGATATGCTGGGGATTGAAACTGGGACCTTCTGTATGCCAAGTAGATGTTCTACTGCTGAGTCATGGACCCTCCCCTGCACCTCTTTTGCCCCCTAAATTTGCCCCCTCCTGCTTTCTTTGTGATTGCAACAGATCTAGGTTTTAACACATAGATCAGCTGCCTACACATCTAATATGGTAAAATTTCCAGCAACCTATGTCCCCAAGGAAGCTTGGAGGGACAAACACAAAGATGGATGAAAGGCAAAGCATATAATCCTATTAGATGCTGTTGAAAACGTTTTTGTTTTCGAGACGGGGGGAAAGGTTAAAAATGGATTTGTCAATAAAGGTTTCATAGTTGGCCTCAAGCATCTACTTCTTGTTTCGGGGACCTAGTTTTTTTTTAATCCTCTTGATTACTTTTATTTCTTATCATTCCTGACACAGATGCCTAGATTTTTTTGGCATGTCATGATGGATGGCTGACTTGGGGGGCCAAGCTCATATTGGTTTCCGTGCTTGGCATCTCGGCAACCATGCATCTTTAGGCAGAGAACACAAGTGGAAGCCTGATAAATGTATGAGATCAGTGCTGGCTGAACAGATTGATGTATTGTAAAACAGGAGGTTGCGCTGATGAGATCTGGAAATGACTGAAAAAAGCAGTTAAGTTAGTCTCTGAGGGATAATGATGCTTTTGAAAACAAACAATAACAATACAGTTTAAATCCTCCCACTGACTCACCTCAGGTACCAGAATTCTGTGTCATAACGCATGTTTGAGTTGCCACTGGTTTACTGCTGAGAAGTGGCAGCTGCCATTCTGCTTTAATTCCAGTTCCAATGCAAAAAGAGCGCCTGTATGCAAACTCTGTGTTCGATTGGGCTATCTAGGAATCTGCCAAATAATTCATTGAGAGGTAAGGTGTTGTGTCTGGCCAAGAAGAAAAGTCTTCGAAAGGTTGAAATGGTTAAGAATTCTAGATAGTCTGGTAGCACTGGAAAAGATGGGGTATGCATTTCCATTTGGCATCACCACACAGTTGAAGATGGTCCCTACATTCCAAATCTGTAAGTATCTGTTTCATTACTAAAGGTAGTTCTGAGGGAAAACTTGGATAGGAAATTTGGGGAGAGGTTGTGGCTCAGTTTGTAAAACATCTATTTGGCATGCAAAAGGTCTCAGGTTCAATCCCTGGCATACAGGGACTAGGCAAGTAGGTGATGCGAAAGACCACTGCCTGAGACCCTGGAGAGCCACCGCCAGTCTGAGTAGACAATACTGACTCTGATGGACCAAGGGTCTGATTCAGTATAAGACAGCTTCATGTGTTCATGTGAAATCTGTAAACTTGAAAGTCTTTCGTCTGTCTTTGTACAAGAGGACACAAAAGGGTCAAGCTCAATTTACTAAAAAAAAGTACAATGAGTTGAAAAGAAATTTTGATCATCATAATAGGTTGTGCTGGTCACTGTAAAATTATGGATAGGGCACTAGCCATTGGACACAACTGGAACAAGATCTCCCATCTGTTGATATGCAAGCAGACGTTGGTCTAATGTGACAGAATCTGTTTATTTTCAATGGCCAATGGGGCAACAACTGCTTCTGTTACATAGCAGTTCAAATTCATACAGTGTGGTGTAGTGGTTAAGACAGGTAGTTTGGAGTGTTGGACTCTAATCTGGGGAACCGGGTTTGATTCCCCACTCCTCCACATGAGCAGCAGACGCTAATCTGGTGAACCGGGTTGGTTCCTACACTCCTACACATGAAGCCAGCTGGGTGACCTTGGGCTAGTCACAGCTCTTTCAGCCCCACCTACATCACAGAATGTCTGTTGTGGGGAGGGAAAGGGAAGGTGATTGTAAGCTGGTTTGATTCTTCCTTAAGCAGTAGAGAAAGTTGGCATATGAAAACCAACTCTTCTTGAACACATGAACACATGTAGCTGCCTTATACTGAATCAGACCCTTGGTCCATCAAAGTCAGTATTGTCTACTCTGACTGGCCGCGGCTCTCCAGGGTCTCAGGCAGAGGTCTTTCACATCACCTACTCACCTAGTCCCTTTAACAGGAGATGCCGGAGATTGAACCTGGGACCTTCTGCACACAAAGTGGAGGCTCTACCACTGAGCCACAGCCCCTCCCCTTCTCCTCCTTCTCTATGGGAGCCACTGGAAACACAATCACATGGGGGCAAGTCCACATGGAAAGGCTCCATGTGAAGTGGCTGCAGCTTGCTGCGAGGTTAAAGTAAATTTGTCCTTGTTAATGCAACAGCCTTTTTTCTGTAGACTGTGCTGTCATGGTGAACAAATGCCAGAGCTGGGTGCAAGGGAAGAGGGCTGCTTCACATGAATGGATTTCGGCATGGGGCTGGCAACATGCAGTTGCATTTCCAGGGGGTGCTATGTTTGGTGGTTTACATGTGACAACTGACCCTTCTCTGCTGTTATCTTCTACTTATTATAGTACACTAGGTGCAAATGATAACCTCAGCACTGTTCATCAGTCCCATTAGGGGTGGATATAAGGACAGTTGAAACAGATATTGCAAGGGTAAGCCTTTACTCACATCAATTGGCTTTAGGATTTCCAGGTCCCTCTTTGCTACCGGCCGGAAGTTTTCAGGGTGGAGCCTGAGGAGGGCAGGGTTTGGTGAGGTTGGCAACTCTAATTGGTTTATTGTTCCCCGACCCAATCCAGATGCTCACAAAAAGTGGCCAGAGGCAGAAACACCAGTAGGAATTCATTCCTTTTTAGGGAGCTCCGGCTGCATACTTCATAGGTAGTAAAATGTATTTTTGGCAAATATATATATTTAAATAGACAAACACCTCAATATCCTTGGGTTGAAATATTTACAGCATGGGAGTATGAAAAGCAATCACTTTTTTAACAATTAAGATTGATTTAATTCATGTCCTTAATATATTCATGAGGATGTTTAAGGGACATAATCAAAGTCAGCATATGTGTTTGTGTGTGCAGAATAAGATGAAGAGACATTGTATGTTAAAAATGAACCTCTACACATTTTTAATCCTCAAGTGTTTCTTTGAATGCATGTCTCTTAAATTGCTTTTCAAAAGGTGAGGAAAATGGGTTGAATAATTTAGAACTATTGTGTAGAAGATTTGGGAGAGATTTTCTTACGTGGTAGCTATAATATGCAGGTTGAAACTGTATTGCAGTAGGGAAGTATGAGAATTTATTAGAGGCAAACATTCTGTTAAATAACACCACAGCCCAAGTGGGGAAAATAAACTTAAAAGTCAATCTAAATAAAGAAAAAAATCTTTTAAGAAATCTGTGTTTACTCTGGCACGCGACTGGCCTACCGTGCTTTTGACATATTAGGAAGAAACTTGGCTAGGAGGGTTGAAAAGCACTTTAAAAGGCATATGTTTCTCTTCAGAATACAAGGGATTAGGAATGTCTTATTTAAACAGAATTCTTTTAAATCCTTCCCCCATGTAATTTGTGTATGTAAAAAACAAACCTACTTTCCTTAACTCCATTCCTCAGACCATTTGAAATTATTATTTTACTGACTATTTTTGCCAATTGTGTGGCCTTAGCTATCTATATCCCCTTTCCAGAAGATGATTCCAACGCTACCAATTCCAATCTGGTAAGTCCTCACTTTTGTCTACTTTGTTGCTATCTGTGCAGCATTACAACTTTACTAACTACTTGTAGGCCTCACTCAGAACTCTATAGAAGTTGTTGAAGATTGGGAGGAAAAGTATACAGCCACATAGTACCAAAGATGTTTCAATTTCAGGTTGTTGTAGTCTTGAATTTTGATTAGTGCATACTTTATCCTGGAAACAATACAGACCTATCTACACAACAGACTTGTGTTGGTTTTAGGTCCATTATCATGACCACTGCCAAAGAGAACTGCTGCTTAGTAAAAACTGTTTTGCTGTTTAGTTGAGAATTTTGTTAGAGGTTTCTAGCTGTCCCAGTTCCAGATTACAATTCCCAGAATTCCTTGAGAAGAGGGGATGATACTTAAAGCAAGTAAAGTCTGTAGTGTAGATATGCCCTGAGCTTTTTGGGTTTGTAGTTTTAACTTTCCTGTGTTTTTGAACAAATGCCTGTTTATGTTTTGAAGGTAGTTTTTAATTGCAGGTGCTGATTTGTTTCATTCGTGTGCTATTTCGGTTGCATCGGTTTTATAAAGAGATATTTAATTGATTGGACCCTCCTTTCACCTGGGACTAGGGTGTATGGTGCTTTGGAATGTGTTCCCATTGTACACTGCCACTTGTGTTCAACAGATGCTTGGTTCCTCTCCCCCCCTTTTTTTTGCATAAGACGTTTTCTGTGTTCTGCTTCCACTAAATGAAAACAGTAATGCCAGTAGTTTAGCACAGGTTTGTCTGTAGAGTGGAAAGGGAGGAAACTGTTTACTTTTGGCTTTACATTAATATCTTTGCTAAGTAAAAGAAGCATAACTTAGAGTTGGACAACTGGAATGTAATGCATATCATCAGAATAAATGGTTGGATCCAGCCAGCTTTACCCCTCAGTCTGTTCCCTTTCTTACTACAGCACCTTTGCTCCATGCAGGTCCCATAATACCCAGCATAGCCTTTTGGTGGTCAACACATAACCACCATGTAACCCATTCTGCCCCTTTTCAACAGTGGAAAGCTGGTTGGATCTAACCCCAAATATTTCTTTCTGCCCTTTCCTGAGAAGTTGGATGAACTCAAGACCTTCTCTGCTATGAATGGGGGAAAAGTGAAAACCTGATGTAACATCTTTCCCAGTGTTGTTCAAATAAAGATTATTCAGATTCTGTGAAGGCGATGTCATTCTTTTGATTACTGCCAAAGGAATTCACTGGGGTGCAGTGAGGGTGGAAGAGTTTCAGGCAAATGAATTGAACTTACAAAACAAGACAACTAGACCTGTATGTGTGTTCTTCAGGCATTGGCCCCATGATGAAGTAATTTCATAAAACAGTTCCTGGTGAGCTGATGAGGGGAAGGCTTCAGAATTTGGCTTGATAATAAACCTCGTGTTACAAATCTTAAGCTGTGGCTGGTTTTTGTTTTTTTGTTGGTGGTTTCTTGGAGAAAAAAACATGGAGGTCAGGAAGGAAATTCCAGGCCTATTTTTAAGACTTGAAGGATTTTACCATCAGGTGAAGTATATGGATGAACTCATGATATGCCCAGAGCTGGATTTGTGCACAGCCTAACTAAGCTACAGTTTAGGACCTCAGGTTATAAGGAGCCTCAAAGTAAAACAATACAGATTTTTTTGCTATGGAGTCTCTTCAAGTTGACACAGTTTCAGGGTTGCCAACTTGGGGTCGGCAAATTCCTGGAGATTTGGGGGGTGTAGCCAGGGAAGTGGGGAGTTGGGGGAGGGGGGACCTCTGTGAGGTATATTGCCACATAGTCCACCCTCCAAAGCCACCATTTTCCCCAGGGGAACTGATTTCTGTAGTCTGGAGATCAGTTGTAATTCAGGAGATCTCCTGGCCCTACCTGGAGGTGGGTAACACCACATAGTTTAGAACCTGAGCAGGTCTTAATCTGGTCCTGATTATGCTGCTTTTTTCCACCTGATGCCTCACTACAAAAATGAAAGGGACTAAACTGACAAGTGTCATGGTGCAAATACTTAATTCTGTAATAGAAAACACACGTGCATGGCTATGTATGCTGCATAAATGGATCTCTTTCGCATAGTTTATGAAACTAGGAATACTCCCCTTTTGTGTATTTTGATGTCTAAAGGTAAAACATCCAAAGGAAAGTGAATACTTGTATATGAATACAAATAAACCGTTTGCATTTAGCGACACATTCTTGTGATTAAAGTCTTGATGATGGAGCAATATTTTCTCCCATTGGGGTTGGAATGTTATTGTTTGCAACCATCATGTGAAATTGCAGATGAATGAATGTCTGAGTTTAAAGGCAATATGAATCAGTGAATCCAGGTTCACCATTCAGCACACATTTGATAGGGAGCTGTCCCCTGTTGTTTTATGACATGTTCGCCATATTCATATGTTATATTTTAAGTACATTTGTAAAACATATTGCATGTATACCTAAAATGTGTGAAGTTGACCTAAGAAACCGTGGTCTTGGTATTTTCTTTCCTGACGTTACGCCAGCAGCTGTGGCAGGCATCTTCAGAGGATTAACACTGAAGGACAGTGTCTCTCAGTGTCAAGTGTGTAGGAAGAGTAATATATAGTCAGAAAGGGGTTGGGTTGAGCTGAATCATTGTCCTGCAAAAAGTATCAAAGGTAATGTGCTAATCATTGTCCTCCAGACTAACAAAGACTACAGTCAACAATAGCCATGCAGATTAGCTTTGGATTTCACACATTAACAGATCACTTCAGGATACAGTGGTTCCATATTAACCACACCCTCATTAGCACATTATCTTGATACTTACAGGACAATGATTAGCACATTAGCCTTGATACTTTTTGCCCGGATAACCCACAAGAACCAATGAACTCTGACCGTGAAAGCCTTCAACAATATTTTGACCTAAGAAGTTTGAAAATGCCTGTATTGCCTTTGGACATGTGTGTGTATGTTAAGTGCTGTCAAGTCGCTTCCGACTCATGTGGCTACCCTATGAATCAAAGATCTCCAAAATGTCCTATCTTTGACAGCCTTGCTCAGATCTTGCAAATTGAGGGCTGTGGTTTCCATTATTGAGTCACTCCATCTCTTATTGGGTCTTCCTCTTTTCCGGCTGCCCTCAACTTTTCCTAGCATGACTGTCTTTTCTAGTGACTCTTGTCTTCTCATAATGTGACCAGAGTACAATAGCCTCAGTTTAGTCATTTTAGCTTCTAGGGTCAGTTCAGGCTTGATTTGATCTATACCCCACTGATTTTCATGCAGGATGCTTAAATAATATACAGCATTTCTTGTGTCTATAGTGGGACTGTGAAACCAACATTGGCCAGAACATTCAATCATTTAAACAATAATTCTTTTCTGTTGCCCATCCCACATTGATAGTAAACACCTATGCAGAAAAGCAAAGTGCCGGCTGTTCAAAGCCACTTTTAGTGGGAAATTCTGGTGTGTTTTTTAATGCATTCTACTATTGGTATCTTTTCCTACATTTTATTTGTTTACAACAGGTTTGTGAATAGTTCCTTGCAGCAAGTAAAAGTTGCTTCTAGATGGTGAGACAGGGAAGTTTTAAAAGCACTGTTGCATTTTCCCCTTTTAGATTACAAATCATTAACATGCATGGGAATATATTAAGGTAAATGCCAAAAACTTTTAGCCTGCCAGGGAAAATATCTGGACAACCCAAACACCTAAAGCTAAAGAAGCGTGCAAATGTTCCTTCAGATAAATTCAACCTGCGTATTTTAAATAATCACAGCCAATCCACATCTATTACTATATATGTATTATATATAAATATTAGTTTTGTGCAGATCAACAGTGTATCTGTATTCCTGAACCAAACATGTTGTTTTTGTTTATTATTCCATTAGTTCACATAGGGATTACTCCTACGCGAGTCCACTCATAAGTAAGTCCAGTTCCTACCTCACAATGTTGTTGTGAGGATAAAGTGGAGGAGAGGAGAATGATGTGAAAAGATGCTTTAGGTCCCAATTGGAGAAAATCAGGATATAAAACAGTGGGAGGAGAGGGGAAGGAAGACAGAAACAAGGACAACAGGAGCAAGGCATTTTACATTGGCATCTTAAACTTTGATGCTGGTTCCACAGAGTTTGAAATATTGGTTTTCTAGCCATGACAACTGTTGTGAGTGTGCTTTGTCATCTCATTGGATTATTCATTCTAGGGTTTCTGTACTCACCACAATTCTGTCGCTTTCACATTATTGTAAATTAGACTTTGCCTCAGGTACTGGTTGTTTTTCTGTTACAGTAGAGGGAAGCTGCAGTTACTTCTGGTAGAGCTCTAGTCAGCTAAGTGTCAAGTGATTGGTTCATCTTTGGGAAACATTGGATGAGATGGTGGGTCGAGACAGAGAAAGCAGCTTCACAAATGGTACCTTTTGTAGATATGGAAATCAGATGCACTTACAAAGAAGAACCATTTTGCCAGAGAAAATTACTTGTAGCTATTGCTAAATGAAGCGGTTTGTGACAACAACCAAGGAGTAAAATATTATGGCTCCAATCTAGATCTGTGCTTTCTCCTTTCTCTTCTCAAATTGCATCACTCCTGGATTTTAAAGATGAACTTGCAGTACAGTAAAGAATGGGAAAGATATACCATACATGTGGGGGGTGGGAAGGCTACCCCTTTGGTTGGCCACTGTGTGAACAGACTGCTGGACTTGTTGGGCCTTGGTATGATCCAGCATGGCCTTTCTTATGTTCTCTTGAATGTACAGCTAAACTCTTGAATGTGACTGTTGCGTACAGGCAGGGACCAGGCAGAGGTGCTTGGCTTCTGACTCCACTCCCAGCAATGGAGAGTACTGGGGGGAGCAGAACCTGTCGCGGTTTACTCTTCCCGGTAGTGTGGGTGGACTGAGTGTGTAACCAAGGCAGCACTCTAAACAAGGAACAGGTCTACTCACCAGAACGAGCTCCTTTGAATCAAGGACTAGGCTCGGTCCTCCCAGGTTCTGCAGGGATACCAGAAGGGCAGGAGCTGGTAGCTGGCACCTAAGCGAAATAATACTGAGCACAGAGATCTCAGCACGAGCCGCAGCGCTTGCAGCAATTAGCAAAGTTGTTCCCACACTGACTGACTGGCCAGCCTAAGATTTATGGCTGTTCCTCCTCACTCCCTTCCCGGACCAGCTGTTCTGCATCACTTGCTGGTGTTGACTCCTGCAAACACCTACGACCAATTGCCTGCAATCTCGCGCTGCGACGCCTCTCCTGCAAACTGAGCCGAACCTTTGATCTTTGACGGCTAACTGGGCTGGGCGAGTCTGGAGGTGATAACCTTCTCTGTTCCTCTGCTCCTTCCCAATATGAACCACCTTCTTCTGCATCTGCCGTCTTTGCTGGTTCAGACCTATGGTCCAGTCGCCCTGGTAAGACTTCCACTGGTGCATCACCCTGCTCTGCCACTCCTTCCTCCTCTTCTTCCGAGGAGAGTTCAGGCTGACTCATGACAGTGACTATAGATGTGAAGGCCAGGGGGAGGGGGAATTAGAAAAAACCACATTTCCTTCACTTTTATCCCCCAACCGCCCCCCCATTTTTCAAATGGAAAAACTGAAAAATTTGGGGAATACTGAAAAAATACTTCTATGAAATATTTTCTCTTTTCAAATGAGTGAAATACTTTTAAAGACAGGGTGGACACACTGTAGACATATACAGCTCTTAAATCTAAGATGTATTTCTGCACAAGGAAGGATACCTAATCTTCATGAGGAGATAGTGTTGCCAACCTCCAGGTACTGCCTAGAGATCTCCTCCTAATACAACTGATCTCCAGCCAATAGAGATCAGTTCACCTGGAGAAAATGGCCGCTATGGCAATTGGACTCTATGGCATTGAAGTCCATCCCCTCCCCAAACCCCGCCCTCCTCAGGATCCGCCCCCAAAACCTTCCTCTGGTGGTGAAGAGGGACCTGGCAACCCTATGAGGGGAGCATACCAGGGCTTTCATGGCTTCTCAACAGCTGCATGCCTTTTTTTGTCCTTTTGGCATGTCATGGCTGACCTTCTCACCTCTCCCTCAAACCACTGTGACACATTTACCCACAAACTGGGTGAAAAGTAGCTTATTGCCCTATCTTGCAGGCGGGAGAAAGAAGATCAGAAGGTGGTGGTGCAGAAACTGCACCAGAGACTCAGAGGAAAACTGGAAGTTTCACTGAGAACTTAGCTCTCTCTAACCAGATAGCAAAAATTAAAATATATGTGCTAAGATATCAGAGGGTACATCAACTTGCAGTTGTCTGTCGAGTATTGGGTATACATTTAATTTTGCTTGTACAAAAGTAAGGCACTTATAACTTTTAAATTCCATGAATATGTTAAATATTGCAATTTTATATGCTAAGTATATTATAAATGATGCATTTTATGTTGTTAAAGCAGTAAAACTGGTTGAGGTTTGATAGGACATATATTACATATATTTCAGTTTCCCCTAACATTTCCGATATTTGCTGGAAAAAACCTCCCCCCACCCCGTGGCTTCAAAATGTCCAGAAATTTTACATCTCTATGGCACAGAGTGGTAAGCTTCAGTACTTCAGTCCAAGCTTTGCTCACGACCTGAGTTCGATCCCGACGGAAGTTGGTTTCAGGTAGCCAGCTCAAGGTTGACTCAGCCTTCCATCCTTCCGAGGTCGGTAAAATGAGTACCCAGATTGCTGGGGGTAAAGGGAAGATGACTGGGGAAGGCACTGGCAAACCACTCCACAAACAAAGTCTGCCTAGTAAACGTCGGGATGTGACGTCACCCCATGGGTCAGGAATGACCCGGTGCTTGCACAGGGGACCTTTACGTTACCTTATGACTTTTCCTTAACTGTGACTTTTCCCTTCTGTTTGATGTGCTGCATGATTCTGAATCATGTTTATTGGAACTAATTATGTATTTATTATATGTGTTTAGGACTGCAGCCTTAGTTAGTTGCAACTCACTTTTGTTTGGTTGCGCTTTTATGTACAGGTTGATATTGCCTGTGGACTATATGTTATGTTGCACAACAGTTAAACACCCCCCCCCCCCGGTGTTTTATTCTGCAAACCATATTGAGTCTTGAAGTGGACTTCCCATCAGAAGCAATAAAAGGTAATAGTATAGTAGTTCCTACTTTGCTGTATTATTAGGGATACCATCCTCCAGGTGGGATCTGGAGATCCCCTGGTATTACAGCTTATCTCCAGACTACAGGGATGAACTCTAATAGGCTTTTAATCAGAATTGTCCCTTATGAAAGAATCCTTGGGCTAAGACTCAGTTGTGAACACACCAAGGTTTTAGCATTTTAGCATTTGGGCAACATGTTGAAAGGCGATTTCTTCAAAGTATGGTTCATTTTATTTAATCAAGATAAATAATTTTCTTCAAAATGCCGTCATTGTCATGGTACCATGATATTGATGTCCACTTGCTAATTAGTTCATCAAACATATGCAAGATGGGTATTGAAGTAAAATAGTTTTGCAGATCTGTATAATTTTTAATAATTATTTGTAAGGGAGGGGGATTGCACAGCATTTCCACACAAACTGGAAAATTACAAAATGTAATAGGGCATGGCATATAACTACTTCCAGGATTGAAAAACCAAGTATTAACTATGGGCAAGATTGCAAAATTAAAAGCCCATTGATAATTATTGAGAACAGTGCATCAGTTGGAAGGCTGAAAGAGTAAATCTGAACTGCTGATGGCAGTTGTTACAGAGACAGCTGCCACACATCTATTGGTAGCCAAAAGAAGAAATGAGGATGGCCACTGAGATAAAGCTAAGAGAATAATGGTAGTTAGAGCTACAAAAATCTAAAGGTTAACACTCAAATGTAGCTTTGCTCTAAAACATAGGCACCCAACCTTTTTGAGGCTGCAGGCACCAATTCTGACATAGTGTGGTGGGCTGAGCCACAACAGGGCCACCACAAAATGGCTGCTGCAGGGGGTGAAGCCAGCCTCAATATGGCTGCCACAACTTACCTTCAGTCATACAGTGAAGATCCTTGTGCTGTGGTGCCAAAGCAATGCTTTTTAAAAATCCACATAGCCAATCAGAAGCCTTGCTGGGCAGAAACCCCAACTGGCCCTGCCCTAGGGTTGGGTACCCAAGGTTGGGTAAAAGGAAGAAAACAAACAAACAAACAAAACACACACACACACACACACATACTGTAAATATAATTTATTGGAAGCGCTATGTAAAGGTTAAGAATATTTTTAAAACATTAAAACAGCACAATGGCATTTCCTAAGGTTGACATCTGTAACCACAACCAAACGTGTTTCGGCCTATTGGGCCTTCATCAGGGGTTAATTAAAACCCATGTTATGCCGGCACACACTTACAGAAATAAATAAATACATATGTATACAAACAGTTCAAACCCAACCAGGCATGTGTATAGGTTGTAAAATTTATTGCCAATTACTCAAACATCTGGTCAGATTAGTTCTAGTTGCAATACTGGTTAGTATATGTCTCTCATATACTATGTGTGCAGGTATCAACCTAGCAGAGCAGAAGCCTTGCTGGGCAGAAGCCCCAACTGGCCCTGCCCTAGGGTTGCCAACCTCCAGGTAGTGGCTGGAGATCTCCTGCTATTACCACCAATCTCCAGCCGATAGAGATCATTTCACCTGGAGAAAATGGCCGCGTTTGCAATTGGACTTTATGGCATTGAAGTCCCTCCCCTCCCCAAACCCTGCCCTCCTCAGTCTCCGCCCCCAAAATCTCCAGGTATTTCCCAACCCGGAGCTGGCAACCCTACCCTGCCCACTTTCTAAAAACATTTGGTGCATTTCAGGAAAGGTGTCGGTGGGGACCATGGCTCCCATGAACACCATGGTGGGGACCCCTGCTCTAGAACGAAATGTGCTTCTTGGAGATCTTTCCCTGTATGCAGAAAGAAAACAAAGTACAACCTTTGTTGCCGAGAAAATAGTTTCCCACTTTTTCCTCAGATACTGTTTATGCATTATGTGTAGGCTGCAGTCGCTGAAGCTGGTATCTGTTGAATAGTGCCAGTGATGTCATAACTGCACCGTGTCAAAGTTCCTCTCATCTTATGAGCTTGATATACTGTGTACTTTTTTAAATGTTAATTTTGTTATTTTGCATGGGACTGTTACAGGATTGAGAGTGGCTTGTAGGAAGGCACGGAAAGAAAAATATGCAGCTGGAACATGCTTTGCAGGATTATCTGAATAAATTGTATTGATTAATTTTGTAGTTAAACATATACTGTGTATCACTTTAAAGGGAAGGAGAGAAAGGTAGAGTTAGTCCACTTGTGGGAAGCCAGATCTGACCAGCTCCTCAGGGGAAGCCTTCACTTGGGTAATGTCTGGCTTCACATTCACTTTGCAATTTAATTCTGAAAAGAAAAAAGGAGTTGCCATAGCAACTTCCACTATCCTGATTTCCAGAGACATGGAGAACCTTCTTAAAAAACAACAACACACACACACACACACACACATTACCCACTACATGATGCATAATGTCTTTAAAAAAAAAAAAGTTGAAGGAGAAAAATAGGTTTATATTCTAGTAAGCTAATACCTCAGATTTTGAAAGTTCTTTTAAAAATACATGATAGACATATTTTCAATTATACTTTCATTCCTGAAGAATATGGAAAGAAAATCAGTACAAGATTTTTTAAAAACTTAGTTGATAAATTAGGGAGTATGTTACCAGAATATAATAATACTTGATGTTACCACAGTATTATCTTAACCCCAGCCCTTTAAGGTAGATCACTGTTGTTATCCTTGTGTTGAATCATAGAGTTGGAAGGGACCACCAGGGTCATCTAGTCCAACCCTACACAATGCAGGAAATTCACAACTACCTCCCCCTCACGCCCCCAGTGACCCATACTTCATGCCCAGAAGATGGCCAGGGTGCCCTCCCTCTCATGATCTGCCTATAGGGGGGTTATACTAAGAGAATGTGGCTTGTTTAATGAAGAGGTGAAATATGCTGTAGACGCTTCCTGTTTTGCATCTCAGTGGTTTAGCTACAGGAGGTGTCTGTTCATGGTCACTTCTAGTCAGCCTCTGTTTTAAAAATCAAACCAAAATGATAGCTATTCACCACAGATTTGCTAAGGATTTTGTTATGTAAAATGAGCTGCACATCAGAGACAACTGCTTATAATTTTTTCATAATGGTAACGGGGGGGATTAGGATCTGTTGATTAGGGAATGCACCTTACTTCTGTGTTTCTCCCTTTTCTTAGACATGCCAGTACATGTCTCGTGTGATGCCTGCTTTTGAAACATCACGATGTGGGAAGAGTTTTAGAATCATAGAATCATAGAGTTGGAAGGGACCACCAGGGTCATCAAGTCCAACCCCCTGACCAATGCAGGAAACTCACAACGACCTCTCCCACACACCCCCAGTGACCTCCTACTCCATGCCCAGAAAATGGCCAAGGTGCCCTCCCTCTCATCATCTGCTTAAGGTCATAGAATCAGTTTGCTGACAGATGGCCATCTAACCTCTTCTTAAAAACCTCCAGGGAAGTAGAGTTTACCACCTCCTGAGGAAGTCTGTCATATCATGTCTGAAAACATGTGAAAGAAATGAAACACTGCATTTCTAAACCGTGTATCAGCCTTGACATAGTTCTGTCCACACCTCACATTTTCTCTCAGAGGCCTGGTTCGCACAAGCATGTTCATCTGACATGCCTTTTGAAGCTAACATAAGAGGCCCAGAACCTCTTCGTGTTTTTAAAAGTACATAGTCCTTGTACAGCCTCTGCTAGGGTTGCCAGGTCCCTCTTTTCCTCCCGCAGGAGGCTTTCTCATTTTAGCGTGTGTGCGCGCATGCACACCCCAATGCACGCGCAGCACGTCCGGTTTAGAACCGGAAGTTCTGCCTCGCGAGGGGCCTTTATCTCTTAGTTTGAGTGGTAAAGCGGTCCTTCACCACTCAAACTAAGAGGTAAAGGTCCCTCGCGAGGCGGAACTTCCGGTTTAGAATGCATACGTGCACGTTTGCCCACCGACCCTCAGGTGGTCAGCGGGCCGAGGGGGCAATTGCCGGGGGTTAGCCCGCCACCAGCGGGCACCTGGCAACCCTAGCCTCTGCCTCTCATGGGAAATTTTAGCCGCATTTCTTAAAACATTTATTCAGAGGAGTCTTGGTAAAGTAGATGACATTACTCTAGAGCAACTGATTTATGCTTTGTAGCTCTCCGTTCAAATCATGCTGACCTGGGGGGTTTACCATTTAGTTCAAAAAGAGCAAGGTCGATACCTTCTTGTCCTAACAGAAATATGAAAGCAGCTATTTCTGCAGTCTTTATATGTATTATATCCCCACTAAAAAAAAACAACTCTGTAATACAAACAAATGGAAGTGAATGTTAAGTGCGCAGCCATTCTGGAACTAATGAACTCTTTTGAAGCTTCACTGAAAATTCACAAATAAAGAAAGCCTGCACAAACGGGTGACCTTGTATAAAGAACAGTGATGCACAGTCTCTTGATGCAGCCAGGAGACTGGGGCTAGTTTGAGGAGAACCAAAACCAGTCAGCATGAGAGGAGGAGCATAATTGATATAGTCTTTCTGCCTGTTTTCCCTGCAATTATATGTTAAAATGGAGATAATGTACCTCGATGATAACAAAACCATAGCTGCCTAAGACAGGAAAATGCTTCTATGTTGCTTGCGTGGGCAGTCACAAAATGACACATGTCTGGGCAGTGTCTTACCATGGTGATAACATAATGAGATTAGGATGGTTTCATAGCATATAGCTCAGTTGTTTATCTTTTAGATAATCAGGAGAAAGAAAAGCCTTGTGCTACTTTGATAGCTCTGCTTTCCCTTTCTTGTCCTCTGTTACTTAAAAATCTTGAACGGCCTCATTGTACGTCTTCTACGTTCCCATTCATATGTCTTTAGAGGTGGATGAAAGTTTAGTTCTCTTTAAAGTTGAACTGTGCTTGTTGGAGCTGGGAAGATGAAATTGTTATGTCTCTGTAAAAGACTGTGCTAATTTGCCTGCCCATCTCTGGTTGCCTATGAGAGAGAGCGCATAGCTGTGTGTCTAGCTTGATATCTGGTGATTACTTCTGTAGCCAGCCGAAAAGATTACTGGTGTGCAGTAGTAGTGTATATAGGTCTGTGGTATTAAAATAGTACTTCAGGCAGATGTATAGCAAAATCTATGATCTGGCAAAACTTTATATTTCATTCAAAAAGTATGGGGGAAGTTATGTACATGATAAACACCAGCTTACCCATCATTATATGCATCTTCTTGCCTTGTTTTTGCATACTGTCCTGTGTTTTGAAGAATCTGAGCATAGACTTACCTATATGTCTAATTGCAGTTTAAAAAATCTGTATAATGGGCTGATGCCCAAGGAGAGAGATTTTTCTACAAATGTGAGCGAGCTCCCAGGTTTGCAGAAAATTCTGAAAAGAAACAAAATACCAAGGGGTACTTAACCCCTTCCAGTTGTTTGAAGCTGAGATCTCATGAAGCTACATCAGGAGATCTCTGCTGCCATTTTGAGGGTTGCCTAAGCAGCCCCCATAAGCAATGCCACCGTGTGCAGTGGCGGTGTAATGCCCATATATAAGGGCTGGTATAGAACACTATGTATTCATACGCACACACATGGAAGCTTTGGGAACTTTGGCATCCACAACTATAAGAGGCCAACAGATTACATTGCTTGCCTGGTACGGCCTTTCACCAGTAAAGAGCTCTGAATTACCTCAAACCTCAGGAATGTGTTTTCTACTTCCTAGATCACAAGACCTAGCACTTGCTTAGAGACGCCTTCGGGCAATATCTATAGGCTATGCTAATTAATGTGAAGTAGACACCTAATGTGTATTGGTGCTTTTGTGTATCAATCTGCTTGTCAGCAGATTGGGCCTGCCCCATCCGAATGCATAAATGATACTGAGCTTCCTTTGTTCTCTGGTGAATAACCCTGCATCTTATCTTTGGTTATTTCACCCCAGGTCTGTGTTTAGCTAAATAAAGCTTTTAACCTCCCCCATGTTGTCTATCATTGGACTATATAAGACAACCAGGGACTTCAGCGGCGGCAGCTGGCAATGACAGTTGGGGGTAGGGTTGCCAACCTCCAGGTACTAGCTGGAGATCTCCTGCTATTACAACTGATCTTCAGCTGATAGAGATCAGTTCACCTGGAGAAAATGTCCGCTTTGGCAATTGGACTCTATGGCATTGAAGTCCCTCCCCTCCCCAAAGCCCGCCCTCCTCAGGCTCCGCCCCAAAAACATCCTGCCGGTGGTGAAGAGGGTCCTGGCAACCCTAGTTGGGGGTGGAGAGAGCGAGGTGCCAACAGGGATGAAAGAGAAAGAAAAAATAAATGGTGGGGAAGGTTGGGTTGGGGAAGGAGAAAAGATGACACAGGAGTGAAAAGGGGGAAGAGGGAGTGGCAGGAGGGCAAGAAAGATGATGGAGTCAGCAAGAGAGTTAGAAGGAAGGTAAGAGTTTGTGGGAGGATGCAGCAGTGCTGCAAGAGCAGGGGGACATAGGTGGGGAAAAGAAAAAAACAGCAGGAGGAAGCAGGGACCAGTGGGAGGAGGTCGGAGTTTCTCCTTCCCTGCAGATTTCTTTTGTGTTCCCACTTATAGAACTGAATGTTGAATTAAAATGACTTCTTGTCCCAAATGTTTGGAGTTTAATGTAATGTTATGCCATCTTAAAGGTGCTCCCAGACTCCTTTTCTTCTTGTTTTTGCAACAGACTAACATGGTTGTCCCTTGGGAAGTATCCCACAGTTAGTTTGCAAAGGCTGACGTGTGAGCTCAGCACAATGCTAACAGCCGCCTAACAGTAGGGTTGCCAGGTCCCTCTTCGCCACCGGTGGGAGATTTTGGGAGCGGAGCCTAAGGAGGGCGGGGCTTGGGGAGGGGAGGGGCTCAATGCCATAGAGTTCAATTGCCAAAGCGGCCATTTTTCTCCAGGTGATCTGATCTCTATCGGCTGGTGATCAGTTGTATTAGCAGGAGATCTCCTGCTTCTACCTGGCAGTTGGCAACCCTAGCCTAACAGTGCCTCAGCGTGTCCTAGAGTTGTCAACTCCGATTTGGGAATTTCATGGCTACTTGGGGTGGAGCCTGGAGAGGGGAGGGTGAAGGGAGGGGAAGGACCTCAGTGTGGTATAAAGCCATAGAGTTCACCCTCCAAAGTAGCCATTTTCTCCAGAACTGTCCTGAGGCCTGTATCATATATGTGCTAGAATCCTGCCACTCTGCTCAGGCAACGTTGAAGCCTTCATCCAGCCCAGGGAGCTGTCCTTTGATGGAAAAGGCCTTCCTTCAACAGAAGAACATCTTCTGATGGTGGCTAGCTCCTTGGATAGACTAGAAAAAAAATACTTGGCTCTTCAGAGTGATCAGATACAAGGCCCTGTTTAAACAGTAATTAGCCTTTACTTTTTATAAATGAGAGTGACTCATTGAACTACGGTAATCTGGTATGAAAATGTAATAGGGAACCTCTCTCTTTTCCATCACTTCAACTTGATCTGGAAGGTACAGAAGGAAACTGAGACCATATCTTTGGTTGAGCAGCCACTCATCACTGTGGTCCATCTCTGCCTGTGGGTTAGGGTTCTTTATGTATCTCTAGTGTATCTATGTTTAGGTCATTCTATCCCGTTCTACCCTGGCATTGGCCTGGATGGGATGGGAAATAAATAAATAAATGCAAGCTGAGCTTATCCAAATTTCAGACTAGGTTACTTGACATCCTGACCCCACGCAGCAGGCATAGGTCTCAAATATTGTTTCTGGGTTACCTCTTGTGGTTGCTGAGAATGCTTTCAATCAAAGCATTTTTGTTCCCTCCGACTGCAATGTCAACACCTTTTGCCGTACAGATATTTGGCAATTACAAGGTCCAGATGCCCGATTCCTACAGTGCACGCTTTCCAGCCACAGCATTTCTGTGACTCCCCAGTTAGTTGTGTTGGCATCTCTGCAGCTGGTTTTTTGTTTTTGTTTTTAATCTGCCTTGTTAAATTTGCACTGATGGAAAACGTTGGGATTTTTTGGAAGGTTTTCTGTTTGGCTGCCACTGTTGACAGTGGGTACAGGGCTTGCATGCAGGAAGGCAGAGGGAGGCCATCTGCATGTGACAGTCTTTATCTGACTTGCCAAATAGTAAACTTTATGTTTAATCTTTACTCTCTCTACTGAAAGCTGAACACATAGACCTTTTTAGACCTAACACAATAAGAAAAAAAACCATGGCTTTTGTAATGACGTTCTGAGATCTTATATCTTTTTTTTTTTTAGAGCCAATACTTCTTAAATAGACCATGTTGGAATTTTCCACTATTATGGTAATAAGCAATAAGTTGTTGCTATATATCTAAAGTGAATCATATTTAAAACTTGTAAAAGATGTAATGCTTTCTTTTACAACCTGTTTGTCATTTGATGCTTGATGCTTGACATTTTGTCCCAAGTAATAATAATTTTATATTTTATGTTCCTTTTGTATGTTTTTCTCTTTATTTCTTTTTTCTGCCTTTGTCTAATGTAAGTCCTAAGAAGCACTGAATCTGCATCCAGCATTTTTAAGGGTACAAACTGCATGGCTACAGCCTATGTGCAGCCAATTTTTATGCATGTAGGCTCTGTGCCCAAAGTCCAGTCAAGGCATGGAGAATGTGACAGGGTCTGCTACCACAATCCTATCCTACATTTGAACATTGATTGTATCTAGTTTCAGAATCGTTGTGTAGAACTAGTTGTGAGTTGTGTATATTGTATATTGAGGAGAAGGCCCATGTATCAGTGGTGGAAGACACACTTAGCATGTAGAGGAAATCCTAGGTTCAGTCTTTGGAATCTACAGTTAAAAGTATCTCAGGTACCATGACTGTGCAATACCTTTCTGAGAGCTTGAAGAGCTATTGATGTAGACAATAGTAGACTAGATGGGCCAATGGTATGACAAAGCATAAGGCAGCTGCCTTATGTTCATGGTGAACTCCTTTGATTCAGAAAGGCTGTTGTATATACAAGCGGGAACCCACAAGGACTTGCAGAAGACATCTCATTTTCCCCTTCCCCACTATTTCCTCTTTCCTTTTCCTTCCTCTTTTCCTGCTTCCTTTGGGTTGCCAGCTCCAGGTTGGGAAATTCCCGGAGATTTGGGGTTGGAGCTTTGGAGGGTAAGGTTTGGGGAGGGGAGTGACCTCAGCAGGGTGTATTGCCAGCGCACCCTCCAACTCAAGTCATTTTCTCCAGGGGAACTGATCTCTCATCTGGAGATCAGTTGTAATTCCAGGAGATCTCCAGCCCATACCCGGAGGTTGTCAACCCAGTTCCCATTGAGGAAATGGCTGCTTTGGAGGGTGGAGTCTATGGCATTATACCCTTCTGAGGCCCCTCCCCTCCTCAACCCCCCTCCCCAGGCTCCATCCTCCCAAACCTCCAGGTATTTCCTAATCTGGAATTGGTAACCCTATCTCCTTCCCACCCAACAGCCAGCCTACATTTATCTGCTGCTCTGTCATAATCTCTCCCCCACAACCTCTGTCTAGGAAAACCTGTGGGGGTGGCACCTCACTTTCATCTGTATCTCCCTCCCCACACTATTTCCTCTTTCTCTCCCTGTGGCAACTCCCATGTCCTCTTGCATTTCCCTGCCTTATTCTCTCCTTCTCAGCCATTCACCAACCTACCTTTTATCTACCTCCCATCTTCAGTTATATTTATGATGTATTTACTTCAGTTACACCTCACTTTTCTCCACAGTGGGGACCAAAGCAACTCACATTATTGTCCCCCTTTTTATTGGCACAACAAGCCTGTACAGTAGGTTAGGCTGAAAGTATGTGACTGGTCTAGAATTAACCCAGTGAGCTTCCACAGCAAGATGGGGGTTTGAACCTGGGTCTCTCAGATCATACTCTGAAACTCTAACCACTACGCTGCAATGGCTTTCATAGGGTGGCTGCTGTTGAACAGCAGCAAACAGCCAAGACTAGTTGAGTCAAGCAAGTCAGGTGGTTTCAAGTCACACAGAAGTTGCTTCCAGGCCTAGGGGTGCCAACCCCCAGGTGGTACCTGGAGATCTCCCAGAATTACAACTGAACTCCAGACAACAGAGATCTGTCCCCCTGGAGAAACTGACTGCTTTGGAGGGTGGACTGTATGGCATTATATTTGCCTATGGCCTCTCCCCTCCCCAAACCCTGCCCTCCTCAGACTCCATCGCAAAATCTCCAGGAAGCTGGGAACCCCTCAGGCCTGGCCTCAATGAGTTCTCCTTCAAAGGCCAAAATAAAACTGGAAAAGAACCTGCAAAAAAAAAAAGAACCAGTGGGTGCAAAACAAAAGTTGAACCAGTGGGTGCTTGAGCATCCCTAATTTTCACTTGGCTCAGAGTTACTACTTACCTACGGTGACTTATGTAGTCATCAAGGGGCCCTAGAACTACTAGGGTTTAAGAAGATGGTTCCCTTTAAAGACATGTCCAACAGCACCATGCCATAGTACTAGGATTTCATTTCCAAGTTTTAAGACCAGACAGAGAAGGAGCAATTGGTGGTCACCGAATTCTGGTATTACTTATAGTATCAGACTGCAGCAAATGTTAGTATGAATCCTTAACTAATATGAGAGTTTCATTACCCCTAACACCCTTAAGGCACCATGCTATAGTTTTAACCAGGGTGATATAAGGTGGCTGGATAGGCTGCTAGTATTTGTGATTACTGCAGAAACAGAATGAAGTAGTTCACACTGAATATTGCTCTGTGGTCTGTATGGGAGACCTGAATGTTAATTTCCCCTGACAAGCAGCTACAAATCTAGCTTCTTTATTTAAAACTTGCTTTCTTTGGAGTCCTTGTTCTAAAAGAACCTTCAGGTTATATGTAGCCTGTGGGCAATCCTATCTTAAAGTTCAATAAATTTATTTGTAAAATATCGAATCTTTTATTTATGGAAAAGGGTAGAGCAAGCATGCCTCTGAAAAACATGCCAGTAGCCTTTCACTGGTGTGCAAATACAGCAGATCTGTTGGGTTAAATTCAATGTGCTGCTCATAGACAATTCACAGTAATAAAATATACAATAGAAATAATAAAATAAATAAAAGAGTCAAACCGTTGCATAAAACATAACCATCAGCAAAACAGTGGCATAAAGAATCAAGAATTTTATAACATTAGCACAAACAGCAACATTATAGTTCTATTTGCCAGATGGAGGAGGTGTTTGACAGAAGGGGTATATGGATATTGCTTGAACATGCCAGTAGCAAAACAGAAAAGCCTTACTATAACCAAATCTTCCCTATGGATTTTTAATAAAAAATGCTGTCACCAAAAAAATCACACTCGTAACAAGTAGATATACAAAGCTTGCAGAAATAATCCAGAAGACGAAATCTAAACTTTCTGATTTAAAGACAATGAAAAAATATATTAAAAGTTGTATAGGAATGTTCCCTAGGACAACTTCAATGCCAGGCATGGTGTAAGATCTTCCCATGGCATTCAGCCAAAGCACAAAGTAGTATAACTCTCAAGGGGTTATTATATGCTTAGAACGTCTCAGAAGAAGCTTAGTCTCAGCAGATGTTGGTCATTTTCTTATAGCTGAGGCAGCTGGTTCCAATATGTAGCTATGGTAGAACTTGAGAATGTTTTCAGTTCCACAAGGATATGCGAGGATAATTGTTGCTTATGTTTGGCATGATGTAGGATCACTAGTTTGGCTGAAGAATCAAAGTTGCATCATAGTTTTGTGGTGCCAGGAGATGATATTTCTTGACTGTTTAAAACTGACCCAGATTGGTGGGCACTGTTTCTGGCCCCAGTCTTTATAGATATAAACAAGACAGGAAGCATGCCTGAAGTATGGCGTAGTGCGATAATTGTCCCGATTTATAAAGAGGGGGATCCGATGGACCCAACAAATTATTGTCCAGTAAATTTGTTGTCCACCATTGGAAAACGTTATGCTGCAATGCTTTTTGAGAAGCTTAGAACCAGGATTGAAGGAAATAACATCCTTGGGAATGAGCAGGCTGGTTTTAGAAAAGGAGCAAGTATGATTGACCATTGTCATACCCTTCAATGTTTAACAGATAAATATATGAGCTCTGGAGAAGGCATATTGGCAGTCACCTTTATGGATCTCAAATCAGCATTTCATACCATCTCTAGGCCCCGATTATGGGAAAAGCTAAAGAAGTATGGCATTGAATCTTGTTTCCTTTATCTAATACAACAGCTTTATAGCTGTCCAACTGCCCCGGTCAGGTGTGGGGAGATGGGCCAGTTATCTAGGGTACTTTCCCTAGACAATGGTGTCAAACAGGGATTTATTCTTGCACCCCTGCTGTTTAACTTATATATTAATTATCTCAGATCTTGGCTTCTGAGGAATGATTTACATCTTCCATATTTGTCCAACTGCGAAATCCCGATTCTTTTATATGCAGATGATGCAGTGTTGATGTCCAGATCAGTTGTGGGGCTCTGCAAATTGATTAAAATTTTTGAGGACTACTGTAATCGTGAAGGTCTCTCTATTAATGTAGCAAAATCCAAGGTTCTGATATTCAGTCAAAGGAAAAGATGGGGTATAGCAGGCCAATCTATGGAACAGGTTACTCAATTTAAATACTTGGGAATCCATTTCGATGCATCCCTCGCATGGAAATCCCATTTGGATCTGGTGAGGAATACTGCCTTGAAAGTTGGGAGGACAATTGTAAAATACATTTGTACAGCGGGAGGCAAATATGTCCCCTGGCCTTAAAGGTATATAATGCCAAGGTCTCAATCCGTTTTTGTATGGTGTGGGAATTTGGATTGGTGATGTCTCTGAGAGGATGGGCTACATTCAGTATAACTTTTTCTAATGCTTACTGGCTACTCCTAGATGTGTCTCTGGCATAGCGCTGAGAGATGAATTGGGTGAATTATCGATGGAGGCTAAGGCATGGATAAAAGCATTCCTTTGGAAAGTTAAAATCCTAAAATATGAAAGGAGGCCTACCTTACTTGGACTTGTACAGGCAGATGCACATATTAGCCAATGGGATCATTTCTTATGTTCTTATTTACTGGAAAAGAAAGTGAAATGTCTAGGAATTACAAATGACATGGTAAAGACTACAGAGACCATAGAAATAACTAGGCTAATCAAAACACAAGTAAAGGAATTGGACTCTAACAGTAATTTGTTAGGGCTCGTAGGGTATGCTTGGCATCATTTTTGGGTATTGCCCTTCTGAAACAACTGCTGAAGTATTTCTGTTGCCTGACAATACCAAAGCTCAGAAGAGCTTTTACTTTGGCAAGAATGAATTCCCTTCCTTCAGCGGTTCTGGAAGGCAGATATAACAAAGTGCCATACTGAAATAGAACATGTAGATGCTCACATGACAAAGTTGAAACTATTGAACATATTATCATGGAGTGTCCAATATTTAATGAGCTGAGGGCCAGCTCATTACTGTAAAAAGGTAAATTTTATTTAAAAAATTGGAAATGTTCAAAGAGACATCTGGCAGTACAAGGATGGAGGTGATGTGGCTGTTACTGGATACAAATGATTCTGTTACTCTGTGGCAAAATTTATAGGGGAAATAATTAAATATTGGAAGAATAACACTAAGTAAGGCGTTTTTTGTTTCTTTGTTTTCTGCTCAAGGCTATGGCTGTATAAGCGATAGATAGATAGACAGACAGATAGATGGTGCGATCCACAGGCCAAGGGCTCTTTTGCTCTTCCTCTTCAGCTTTCACTAAATGACTTACTTCTCTGGCCATACCCAAACTTTATACTTGCCAACAGGAAGTTCTTGTTTGCTTCCATTGGTCACAGTGTGCCTTTCCCTATGCATACTAGAAACACTATATATATTTAGACATTTCCCTACACACACATACTTTCTCTTTCTCTATAAGAGTATTTTGAAGTACTCTAATCTCCTCAATTCTCAAGACCATAGATTTGAGGTGGACAGATAAATACTAACTAGAGAGAACACCACTTGTCACAAAGTGAGTCTAAAAACTGGGCTGGTTGCCAGGTTGGGACAGTTTTGTATTGAGGGCTGCCTCTTGATTTATGCTAGTCTTTGTTTTCATCCTAATGAATGCCAAGAAATAAAAATGGAAAATAAAAATGAAGCGTCCTTATAGGGACATCTCAGTAAAAAAAATCACGCCACATATATTCTCCTTGGTAAGAATAAATATGGGATTCCAGTGTTGTCTGAAATAAAGTGCTCTTGTATGCCAGGATGAAAGCTAAGTAGTTCTAATTTGGGAGATTATTTGTATACTACAGCATTTTGGGGAGTGTATCAGACTACAGTGGGACAAGGAGGTGGTGGAGTTCCCTTCTGTCAGTGAAAATTACCATTAGATCCCACCCAATTTTTTAATCTTATTACAGTCCTATGGGTACATTAAATTGAGAGACAGTGGCTTGTTCAAGTCTGCCCAATTGATTTCATGGTTCAGTGGGGTCTTAACCCCAGTCTTCCCAAACTGTCCAATGTACAGTCAGTTTTAGGCCAGAAATATGTACTGCTTAGGACGAAGGGATGTCGTTGAAAAAGAGCAACGTCCTCCCAACAAAAAGTGCTACCTTACTAGAAAACACATGGATTTCCCGCAACAAATGCTAAAAAAAAATCCAGTCATCTGGGAAAAGTCCTAGCGTTTAAAAATACCCTGAGCATGCAATTTGATGTCCCCGATAACAATAAACTGGTAGAATGTGTCTGATGAAACATAGTGGAAAAATATTATATACTTTTGGAAATACTGTCAGTTTTAGAAGTGGTTGGAATGATGGAATACCCTTAATTCCTGTTTAAGAGGAATGCTCTTCTTTTCAAATTTCCCATCCTGCTAGGCCACTGGCACTTGAAAGGTCAGACCTCCAGGAAGTGTTTAATGGCTTTAGTTTATCTTGGAGATTCTCAAGCTCAAGGGCTGGCTTTTTTTTTCATTCACATACATAGCATTCAGTTTCCTTGCATGTAAAAATTATTGGCTTTGTTCAAAATATAATTTACTAAGCATGTGTGAACATGTTTACATGACATTGGGGTACATAAGAACATAAGAAAGGCCCTGCTGGATCAGACCAAGGCCCATCAAGTCCAGCAGTCTGTTCACACAGTGGCCAACCAGGTGCCTCTAGGCAGCCACTAACAAGACGAGTGCAGCAGCACCATCCTGCCTGTGTTCCACCGCACCCAAAATAATAGGTATGCTCCTCTGATACTAGAGAGAATAGGTATGCAGCATGACTAGTATCCAGCCATGAATACCCCTCTCCTCCATGAATATGTCCACCCCCTCTTAAAGCCCTCCAAGCTGGCAGCCATCACCACATCCTGGGGCAGGGAGTTCCACATTTTAACTATGCGTTGTATGAAAAAATACTTCCTTTTATCTGTTTTGAATCTCTCACCCTCCAGCTTTAGCAGATGACCCCGTGTTCTAGTATTATAGGAGAGGGAGAAAAACTCTAATCCATTGTTAGCCTAGTGTTTTGTTTTGTTTTTTGTTACTTTTCAGGTTAGAGTTGTGCATTCCAGCCTGAATGTGTGGAACAAATGCTTAGTTGATGGATACTTAAAGATTCTAATCTGTGGTTTTTATTCTTGGCACTTTGTTATCCAGGTTTAGTGAGCCTATGGTCTGAGTGACCCAAAAAGCTCATTCATGAAGAAACAAAGTTAGAATATATGTATTTTTCCAGGTTGGATCTTTGTATGGGAGATTTGAAAAAGATACTGCCAAAATTTCTTAAATTTTATGCTGTTAAACTCCCTCCTGATAGATCATGGTGATAACTAGTCACATTTACAAATCATTTTAAGCTCCCAAAAGTTCAGAACCACTTTATTTGTTGATAGCAGAGTTGTCTATCTGCAGTAACATTTGAGAGAAAATATTCTAATCTTGGTAGCTAAAGAGAGAGCATATCTCTGGAATCTAAGGGAGTCTTTGTTGGCTTAGAGATGAAGTCTGGATGCTGAATTTCAAAACTTGAATAATGTCTTGGTTATTATTGCATTGCTTTTCATTTTGGGGATACATCAAAAAGTTCTTTAGGATGGGATCTCACTGACCAAGTCAAGAGATCAAGGCTGTATCCAGATGGTAGTTTCCCATTGTTTTGGTTGCACAATTAAGTGCTATACGAGAAATGAAGGAAGTTACTCTGTATGAAAAGTCCAGTGTGGTTATGTTGGATTTTGCATAATGATACTACTACTGTTGGTTGGTTTGATTGTCACCTGTGTTGATCCCATTGTATCATAGCCATGGGGAGGGGCTGTGGCTGAGTGGTAGGGAACCTGCTTTGCATGCAGAAGTCCCAGGTGCAAACCTTCTGCTTAATTACTGTTTTCACAACAAGAGTCATAAACTGCGAGCATCATACACTAATAGGGAAACCTAAGGTTTACTACCTGCGTTACAATGTGATTTTACTAAGCTGCTAAAAATTTAGCCACACACAAAGTTACTTGTTTGTGTTTGTCTCTTAGTAACCAAGACACTTTAGCTTTGCTTAAGCAAAGGAAAAATCAATTCAGCTCTCAAATCTGAAAAATTCAGGGCAATCCAAACGAATATGATCTATAGAGAGTTCGGTTAGTACCACATCCACAAAATCTGTTAGAGTATGGAATACCATTAAACCTTCCTAACAACAACACCGAAGGCAAGGCATTCAAACCTAAATGCCCTTGTATACTTTGGAAGAGACAGGTTCAAAACTTGGCATCTCCAGTTAAAAGGATCAGGTGGTGGGTTATGTGAAAGACTTCTGCTTGATACTGTGGAGAGCAACTGCCAGTAGATGATAATGACTTCCGAGGTCGGTAAAATGAGTACCCAGCTTGCTGGGGGAAAAGGGAAGATGACTGGGGAAGGACCTGGCAAACCACCCCATAAGGGAAGATGACTGGGGAAGGACCTGGCAAACCACCCCATAAGGGAAGATGACTGGGGAAGGCACTGGCAAACCACCCCATAAACAAAGTCTGCCCAGAAAACGTCGGGATGTGACGTCACCCCATGGGTCAGGAATGACCTCACCCCATGGGTCAGGAATGACCCGGTGCTTGCACAGGGGACCTTTACCTTTTTTTAAGGCTGAAATTGACAAGTTTTGATCCATTTTGTTTCAAAATCGTCTATCCTGCCTTTATACTTAAAGGGCTTTCAAGACAATTGTGTTTGATTGCCTTATAATATAAATGTACATCCCACATTCACTACAGCATATACTGAATTTCTCTTAAGAATTCTCTCTCACATTTACAGTGTTCATATATGACCAAAAAAATGAGGGAGACTCAAATATATTCGATGGTGTCACTTGTAAAAGCTTATTAATACTAATACTAACTATTGCTAGTACTACATTACGTGCCTACATAACAACCGTGTGCTGTGTAGAAATAAATTCCTAGTCAGGCCCTGCCCTCAAGTCATGGGGAAGAGGTGAAAGGAAATAAAGCCTGTAAGAACAAATAAGATTAAAGAAATATTATACATGGCTGATCTAATGAGGAGGGAAAATCAGGTGGGTGATGCAGTTCTGTGCAGTAGAGAAATGAGGTGACGCGGGAGCCACTTTGCATTGCAAGACAGGCAAATCAAGTTACTTTTGTGGTACATGATCTTGTTTTCCTTCTATCAACATCCATCATCCATGGACAAATTATGTAAAATAAAGGTTCTTAAACAGCAGCACAAACTTCAGGAGATGTAAGATCCCCAGTAACGCTGAAAACCTGATTCTTAAGCCCAGCCCTAGTTTAATAGTAATTTATCCCAACTGGAATAATATTTCACATTTTATTTTCAATTTATTCAAGTAATGAGCAGCCAATTTTGTCTGATAGAGGCTGGAAAAACAATTTATTTTTGCTTTAATAATGGAAAAGGAAAATACATATAGTCATAAATCATAATAAAAGAAGTGGATGAGATGCTAATTGTTTCACCATGCCTGCCTCCACTCCTATTGGAATAGGCCAAATTGATTTAGCATGCAACCTCTTGTTTAGCGGTTACATTTGCATAAGTGGCGGCTACTGTCATTTAAAAAAAAGGTCTTGCAGCATAACATGGGGAAGGAGAAGTCAAAGGGGGAACATTTCATATTTACCAAATTTGTGGGCTATTCATTTATGATTCGCAACAATTCCTCTATTGTTTTCATAATAATCAGTGTAATGGTTTCAAGAAAAGCCATTGAGTTCTAATAAGAACGCTAAAGGTACTAATTAGGCACTTGACAGTGTTTTAATAATCTTTCATAATTTATGGGACAGAAAGAGACTCATGAAAACATTGATTGACTCCTTGGAGTTGTAGGTTTCTGGTGAGTGATTCAATAGACCTGACCTGCCTGTGTTGGAACAAATAAATCAAGTGTAAACTATTGCATTTTCTACTGAATTATGTAAATAAGGCTGCCTGTGTGATGAGAATGGATGGTTAAGCAATTGCTACCATATTGTTATAATCAACCAACGAATTTCAGAGGGGAAGGAAAGTATAGCAGCTGGAAATAAATGCATAGGCCTAGGTTGCCATTAGCAAGAAGCAGGATGAAGAAGCAATGTGGATGGGAAGGTAGTGAGACTAAGGAACTAACAAGCAACTGTTATTGGATTGTAGACACCAAGGAAGTAGATAGATATACTAATTCAGAATAATTATCCAGATTTTTTTTTTTGCAGGTTTCTAGTTTCCATTTATTTTTGACGTAAGCATTTGGAATCTTTCACCAATCTTTCACCAATAAGATGTTACATGTTGGTACTAGATTCATGTTTTGGTGTGTAAAAGGAAGGGAACGGGTATCTGAAGAAACATGAAATGTTTATATAATAGTAGAACATCTGTTGTACAGATACTAAGATGTATATCACGGTTATTTATTTATTTGATTTCTATCCTGCCCCTCCCTGACTAGGTCGGTCTCGAGGCGGCTTACAACATAATCCAACATATTCATAGCCTTTCATCCACTTTTACAAGTATAAGTGAACATATGAATAGAGTTTTTTCCATTTCCCAATAACAGTGATAATATTACGGTAGTATTGTACCAGTCTGTCACTTGTTAGCTGGTGCTGTATGATTAAATGGGATTTGATCCTCAATGGAAATTTCCTTCCCAGAACCAGTATGTCAAGAAAAAGAGGACAGGGATGAGTGAAACACACAGTATAACAGTGCAATCCTAAGTATATAACACTCTTTAGAATTTAGGATTGCACCATTAATTTGTTTGTCCATAGTTGTGGTTCAGAGTGCAGCTGCTTTGTGCTAGTGATTGGTAACAATAACAAATATACAAATTTTGTATTTAAATATTGATTTGAAGGCTTTAAAAAAATTAATCAGGAATATATATAGCTTTAAGTTCTCTTAAGTATAGTGATATTGGTCATTTATGCATGGTTAGTTTGTCCCTAGATTCTCCCGCGATTGTCTCGGTTCTCCATGGAGGTTATGCATGACGTTCTCCTCCCTGAGGGCTCACCTCACTTCCATCCTGCGACTTTTTATTTATTTATTCAAATTTATAACCCGCCCTCATCCTCAGCGAGCCAGTCTCAGGGCGGATAACAATAATTAAAAACCGATTACATCCAGACTACATGTAAAACATCCTTAAAACCATAATCATTAAAACCATTAAAAACCCTACTCAGATGGCCGTAACTACACTAGGTGCCACAGCGACAAATATTAGCTAATCAGCCCCCAGATTTCAAAAAGGGGGCGGGATGGGGAGGCCAGTAAAAATGGACTTCCCTGGGTTTTACAATCCTTGTTTTATCCTGAAAGTAAGCTTTATTCCAAGCTTAACTCAGTTACAGGAAGGTGCATAGTCAAGTCGCTGGTCGATCTTCCCATGCCTGATACGCCCCCGTTCTCCAACTCCTCCTCCAGGAAGCCTTCAGCCATCCCCTCCACAATGCCCTGGGAAGCCATACTGGAGATGGAGGCAGCTATGTGGCCAACTCCTTCTCTTGGCACTTTCCCACCCCTACTGGTCTGATGGCATATCAATGTGGCATTAAATCATCTAAAATATTAATCAAAATTGCAGAAGTAGGCAGCGGAGCTAGGATCATTTGCTTGCTCAACGCCCCCCCCCCCCCCAGGTAACTCATCACCCAAATGCAGGGGGGGAGGCAAGTGAGTGCCCGATTCTAGCCTCCACTGCCTCTCTCTGTGATTTTGATTAATGTTCTAGATTATTTAATGCTATATCGATATGCCATCAGACCAGCAGGAAAAGAAAGGCGTCCAGAGAAGAACTCCCCCTATAGCATCTTCTCCTGTCTGTTTCAACAGTGTTGTGTTCACAGAATCGCACATGAGTGAAGACTCTCCCTCCCCTCTTTTCCTTTTCGTAGAGCTGCATTTTCAAGGTGTGGGGACAGACACGGGTTTTGGCTGGTGATTCTACAGTTCTCCATTTTGAGAAATGGGTTGTGAGGTGGCCACTCACAGGAGGGGGGCAGGAGGTGAGCAGGTGATGTTATCACAGTAAGCACTACAGCCAATTACAAAGCAGCATTTTCAAGGTGCGTGGAATCAGTCGCCTCCTGATTTCTGCATGACATAATGCATTGCTCCTGCAACAAGCCACACCATGCATAAGGTTTGCTGATATGGGGATATAAAAGTGTGAGACAAGAGAGAGACAAACCAGCAACATCCTACCTATGCATAAATGTCCATTCATACAGCAGCTTGGGAGCCATAATGTGGCTCTTTGACTGATTGTGGCTCTTCTAAGTGCTGTTCTCCAATATGGCACCTGCACCGCATTTCAGGAAAGTGGGCAAGACCCCCTTGCCCAGGGGGACTTGCAGTTGGCAGGTGGTTGCTGCTGGATGAATGGGTAAGCTGCAAGCCTTCTTGAAGTGCAGTCCTCGTATCAGGGATGGAAGTAAATGTGGCTGTTTTGGTTAATGGTAACTGCAAATGGGGGCTTTCCTCAAGCCACGGAGTATCAGTGGATTTCCTATGACATTAAATCATCAGTGAATTATGACTCACTTCTTCATATGCATGAAACTTGTCAAAAGTAATCAACAGAAACCAGACAGGAAAGGATTTGGTAATAAGAGAATTCAGATAAGCCACACCCCTATGCTTTTAAAATGTCCCAGGAAGGAAGAATTTATGAAGGATATTGCAAATACACAGGTTTTTCATGTGTGCAAGGTGAAAGGTCATCATGGGCTTATAGCTGTCCTACTGTTTATCTGCTTTGTCTTATTGCAAGAAAAAAAAATTACAAGAAGTTAGTGCCCTCTAACTTTTATGGCAAATTGTTTCTCTCCAGCATGTGCTGCACATCAGGATTTAACGTTGCAAAGTCTTCATCATAAAAAGAAGAGTCAAGGTCGGTCTTCCCCCTTTCCCATCCTTTATGTATGCCTTGCCTTACTGTGTATTTCTTCCCAAGTGCACTCTAATGTAACTCTCACCTCAGTAACTAGAAATTTGCTCACCTTAGGGCAGAACGAACTGGAAAGTCCTTGTGATAGGTGGAAGGAGCTCCATGGATCCTATTGCACATCTGAATCTGGAATATCCTCATTTTCCCTAGAGGGGAGGGCTTGAAAACTTACAGCAAGGTAAACAAAGTACTGCAGTGCTACTACTCTGACTTGCATTACCAAACATTGAATGTGGAAAGAGAGGAGGAGCCAACATGGGAAGCCTCAAACAGACAGAAGAATGATTCAAAGTAGATCAAAAAAGCAATAAGTCACCTCTTAGCATTGTGGTGAGTCACTGTCCCAAAGACTTTCTGTTCTGATGGAGCAGTGGATCAGGGCAGAGAGACTCCTCCATCTTTTCTTCATGCACAAGCAGTCATCTGGAAGAGCTGTATAGTTGGCAGAGAAGGGACATGAGCACATCTTTCTCCTTGGAAGATTTGGCAGGGTTCCGGCCACACTAGGTAAAATTAATTGACTGAATGCAGACAGCTTGTAGTTGACGCCAGCATGAGAGGGAACACTTTTTTGTGTGATTTAGTGGCTAAATATTCTCTGCACCGCAATGGATGGGCCCCATAGTTGGCATTTAACTTTGTTAAAGATAAAAAAATAATGGTTGACACCATGAATGTTTCTTTGCAGCCTTCTTGATAGTAGGTATCTGTTTAATAAGGATTACTCAGAGGACTGTCAAAATGGAGACCAATTGAATTTGCTTCCCTAAAGTTCAGCCAAAGACTAGTGCCTTTTGGCTCTGTGCTAAGCCCTATCACAGCACTTAACAATTTTTTTTGGCTTGCTGTTTCTAGCCTGAAATATCATGTGACATCCCAATCACTTATTCACTGTTGAGCTACTGCTGTTTCTAAATATGTCTGTTCTATCGTCATAAAAACACTCTCTGTCTTTGAACCAACTTACAACTTTATTGGACTAACTTATTCAGCGAGCCTAGGCTTTCTCTTTCTCTGCACTAGGTCCAGCTGAGGAGAAACAGAAAGTTTGGTGTTATTCTTACTTAATTTCTGGCTATTACGACATAATAATTTCCCCCATATTGCCACAACTGCCGCTTGCCTCTTTCTGTGTTCCTTGGGTGTGTGTGCAAAATTGGAGATGGACAGTAGTAGAAGAAGAAGAGTTGGTTTTTATATGCAGACTTTCTCTACCACAATCACCTTCCCTTCCCCTCCCCACAACAGACACCCTGTGAGGTAGGTGGGGCTGAGAGAGCTCTAACAGCTGTAACTTGTCCAAGGTCACTCAGCTCGCTTCGTGTGTAGGAGTGGGGAAACAAATCCAGTTAACCAGATTAGCCTCCGCCGCTCATGTGGAGGAGTGCGGAATCAAACCCGGTTTTCCAGATCAGAGAACACTGAAAAGACGGAGGCATTGTAGCCTATGGTGTGCATGCTAAAAAATGTTTTGTCTCACAGACATTTTTTGGTCAAACAGGTTGTATAGGTTTTTTTTTTTTAGCTTTACAAAAATTTGCAGAATCTCTTTACCACTGTCCATAGTGGTACTGAGTGTGGACACCACAAGCAACTGTTACCCAAATTAGATTGTCTCCCCTTTTGGTTTGGGAATTAGCTGAGGAGACTATATTTTGCAAGAGGTAGGGGGTAACCAGGATCTTTTACCCTTTGTATACAGAGATCAAATCCCTGTGAAAAACTCGTAATGAAGAGATTTGGATTAAGATTAATTTGGTTTTTATTGTAAAAGCAACTTTAAACACACACACTGCAAAACACGCAAAACCCGATACGCTCAAGAACTAGGAAATAAAAGGTAGGAGGGGGTGGACATGATATGAGGGCCCCAGGGGAAAGTATATTTACCTATCAGAGATGTGATGTCCAAAATGGCAGCCTCAGGAGGGGAAAGAGAAGTGGGCCCACAACCAAGCAAGTGGGGATGCATGTGGGGTTCAACACACACCTTGCCATTATGAGAGGGGAGATATATATACCCAAAATGTATCCTGAGGCACTATGACTTCACGGTGACAAAACATTACCAGTGGACAAAGGCTTGATTGCTCTTTGATTAGTAGATGTTTGAGAAAAGACAAGAGATGGGAACAGTACCTAGGTTCTTCTTGATTAAGTTCTGTTAAAGATTTTCAGATAAGCGAAGATGTTTTGGAAAATGTTTCTCAGGAAAGACAGGGATCAATGTCCTGAGAGTCTTGCCAGTAAGCCAGTTTGCTCCCTCTCTTCCTCTCCATTCAGACTGAGGGCAAGACAAGGATTTCATGTGCCTTTAGGGACGTCACCACACAGGCAGATGTGTTTGGTTATGTGATACTGGGAATTCCTCATGTGACATATGATCCCTGATTGGCTTGGATCACATAGTCAGCAGGAAGAATTTTTCACCAGAAGTTGCCCTCCCCTCAATTTGGTTCAGCATGAATTTGCTATGTTCTTATAGCACTGAGCTAGCAAGCCGCACAAGAATGTTTTATTTGAAATGCTGAGTTTTTAAAGGAGTGGCGATGGATACCATTGTGTTCCAAAATGGCAACACATTATTATAAAAAGGGACATTTACACATAATGAAACTCAGACAAGATTAAATTCCAGTGACCCTGACAAGAGCGGAGTCCAAAACTCACATAACATTTTGAGCAACTTGGACAAAGCTGTCTTAATAATGCAACCCATCTCTTGATTTTAATGAGATTCTGTGTTCATTAGGACAAATATCTGCATCTGCCTTCAAGCCTAGCTCATCACAGGCCTCTACACATCACTTGGTGCCTAGCAACGTGAACAGAGTCCAGCATTTCCATCCGGCTTGCATGTCATCTGTTTGTTTTAAAGCGTCTTTGCACTAGTGTTTTAAGCAAAAAACATCTGGAGACATGCAAATCTTTGTACAAACCTGTGACTGATTTTTATAGACAACAGGACAAATCTGTCCTGGCAGGAAGCTCTTAACCACCATTTGTTGTTGTTCGAATATTATGATTTCAAACCTCTGAAGGTTACAGTAGGAATTATGACAAAAATAAGCCTTTACTCTCTAGATGGAACTGAATGATACTATCAAAAGAATGCGGTCCAGATATTTTATATAAATAGGAAGCTTTCAAAATGTGGCTTAAAAAATATTGCCTGCTATGGCAGTAATGCAGCTTTAACTCTTAATACTTGATGGTATTAGAGAGAAAATGCTAGTGTTGTGGAGGACTGTTAATTATAATAAACTCATGTAAACTGGCCATTTTCACACAAAGGATTTCTTCTGTTTGTGATGTTGGGTGTTTGGTTCTGTATTTGCAGCAAATATTCTCTAGGCAAGTCAATATGAAATTGATCCGTGTGGAAGGGAAAACTGATGTCCATACCTGTTTCAGAGCATCTTTATGGCAATGATCTAAGGGACACTGGCTTAACAATCGTATCGTTCATGGCCCTGAAGGTTTTGAAGTAAAGCTGTTTTTGTTGTTGTTGTCATACATTTTATTAATCTTTTTAAAAAACTGTCATTTTGTACTCTGGCCCCAATTCAAGATACTGTGTTTAATGCATGCCATGACATTGTGGTGCAGCAAAAGCCAGGTATTATTAGCATACTTTTTGGGTAGAATAAAGAGATGGAATTCGGAAGGAAAAAAGGCAGGATATCCCCACTCCCCAACAGCTGATGAGAATATGAGCATTAGAGGCAGGGTATGTTTCTTTTTTCCTTTCTTCATTCTACCAGAAGATTTCTTGAGTTTCCTATCCACTGATCCTGGTTTTCAACAGATCAAAGAAAATAAATTTTTACCTGGAGGGTGTGTGTGAAAGAGAGAATATGATTCTATCTAAAGTGTAGGCCTCTCTTATTTCCATGTATCATAGTGGTTCTGAAAGAAGGGCTTAAAAATCTGTGGATTCTTCCTGCGGGGGAGGATGCATTAAACATATCCTTCGGTCTTTCTGTCTGAACATTTTATACGCATCTCAGATCTGGAGCTGAATCAAACATCAGGCATGTGCACACCCATTTACTTATGTATTTATCCATTTATTTGTGCTTATATCCACAGTAACTAGACATGTGTGTTCATTTCTGTGAATGAACCCACACTGACGTCTACCAAGTGTTCTTGAGGCTTACCCCATCTCAGATAATGAATATTGAAAGTAAATTATCATGCCAAGAACACCTGCAATATTGGTGCAGATGTTTTTGGTTTTACTGGAATTGCTGTGGGGTGGGGTTTTCCATGTAATTTTCAATTCAATTTCAATTTGTTTATTGCATTAGTTCAAAACCATAGCAAAACAACACCAAAAATCAAACAAAACAAGACAATAACAATATCAAGTAAAATCCATAAAACATCAGTTAGAAGATTAAAATACATAATAAGCATTTAAAACATAACCCTGATAGCTAAAAGAAGCAGAATTAACAACGTACTATTCCTATAATAATGAGTGATCCATGGTAAAGCTAGTGGGCTATTTGTCAACCAAATGCGTATCAGAAGATTTTGACTGTATAACCAGGGCCACAAACTTTGCCAATTGTAGTGTTATCCATTTAACTTTATCTGCAAGTAGTATCACAAATTTGTTCTGGTCTGCACTCTCTGATCATTGTGATAAAATATTTCCAAGATATCTTTTGTGATCTACTGTAAACACTGGGCACCAAAGAATCACATGAGCCAGATTCATGTAATTTTAGTTAAAATGTAAAAGTCCTGTTGTTTCCTTTCCTATAAGACAAAGTGTTCCCAGTTCTGTGGTGCACATGAATTGATGGAACTCACCAACATTATATGTCAAGGCTGCCAGCGAGCCGTATCGCCCTAGAAACAAGAAGGAAGGATTATACAGATGGCAGGAATACCTCTGTTCTTTTCCCCTGGGGTTTTGCCTTATTGCTAGAAGCAAAGAAAGAGGAGATGGGAAGCGTATATGAAAGCAAGTCCTTAAAATTTCTGGGACAGAGAACACGGCTCTGCTGAAAGTAGAAATGTCACAGTGGAAAATTATTTCGTGTTAGCATCTGGTGCTGAGACTTCTCCTGTTGTCCATATTTTGCATATCAGATCTCTAACCACTTTTGGACCATGGAGTTGAAAATGTTTCACTAATGCATACCCAGAAACCACTCTTTTTTTCCAGAGCGTGATATTGCATGATGATAATAACATTGTAGTGCAATTTCCTTAAAAGCATATGAAATCTGATATCATAGTATTTTGCAAGAATAGCCATAGGTTTGTACACACTGTTTTTATCTTGTTTTTTCACAGTCTTTTGAGTATTTTGCGGCCCTGTTGTCATTGTACTCTACTTCCTGGTTTTTTTTTCTGTACATGTGCCTCATTAAAGAGGTGCCAGCATGGCCTGAGATCTCATATGGTCTCTGTTCCTATTCTAGCCACTGTCTTACCCCTCTTCTTTTGACTTTGGAGAATTACACTTTCTTCAGATAATTTGTGCCTTTATTAGTTTCACTATTTTTAAAAAATTAGAAAGATACCATTAATGTTCAAGTGCTTTATGCTGGTAAAACATAACTCCTAGTACTTAACAATCCCAGTTCCTATTAATGTAATGATTCCATGTTAAGATCTATCCCTGTTCCCCTTTTTAGACATATTTGTAGGGTTAGATATAGGTGCAATTATGAGAATTAATGGCTTAATAAGAAAAAAAAACTAAAGCCTGTAATTCCAGGAGGAAGTATATATGTATAGGAAATATATCCAGATTTGTTCTGGGAAAATGAGTGTCAGATCCAAGGTGAAGGGGAACAGGCAAAAGTAGTCTATTGCAGGGAATGCAACACAAGAGGCACCTTGACATTCAGATCAACAAGCAAATGTGACCTGGAAGCATTATTGTGTTGGGAATATCACATGACCATCTCTGGTCTGCTCTTGTTTACGAGTGGAGGCCCGGACGCCGGTCTTTGGACACCGCTGTGGCAGCGCCGCCCGGAATGCTAGCAGGGCCTTCCGCCGGTGTCCCACTGGTGTAAAGGCCCGCAGCGGCGTTCCAGGGGGCATTCCAGCATCCCGGGAGGCATTCCCGGGGCGTTCTGGGGAGAGGAGCTGCCATGAGGCAGCCTCCTGTCCCCTTTCAGCCCCGGACGCCAGCACCGAGAATGGCATAGCTGCGCCTGCTTTTTTGCAGGCGCAGCCTCACTATTCTCAATAGGACCTTTTGCCCCATTTTACATGAAAAAAGCCGGTTAAAGGCTTTTTTCGTGCTTTCGGCGTGTGGGGAACTTTTTAGAAGGTGCCGCCACGGTGCCTTCTCCCCACTGTCCCCGCATGCCGAAAACTCAGGAATGGGTTGTGAAACTCCTTGGAAACACTCCTACACAAAATTTCTCCTGTTGCCTATAGCCCACTCCTTGACAGCTAGATGCTCAGGCTCCACTTCCCTGTCAGGCAGACAGTCCTGTCTTCCTAGTTCTATCCCTAAGTTACTAGCTCCCAATACCTCCTGGAACTTTTGATGTAACTTGAACTGGTTGCCTGGTTCAACTCTCTGGGTTGTTGATCCATACTAGTGCTTCTTTGGCTTCAGATGGCTCTCCATGGACTTTGGTGAGGCCTGATCCTTCTGGCAATTCATTACTATCCCCCAAAATAATTCACAGGCCCTCTCTCTACAAGACTGCCGAGAAGAAAAGAACATTGGTATGAGTGCATATATCACACACTCGCAGGGCGTGACAGTTGGCCTTTCTTCTTTCTTATAATAACGATGAAGCTCCAGAAATGTGGGTTGCCATGGGAAACATAGCATTAACTTTTGAAATGATAATCTTTTTGATGGGTTGGTGATGAACACTAATTAAGTAGCACTGGCGACTGAAGGGACAGGCACAGCAAGCAGAGTCTGGCAAATCCAGCATATCTCTGGTGCTTGCTGGTTTTTTGTATAACTACTTTTATTTCAGCAGATGTACAGCAGACCAAAAGAGCAAGTCGCTGGGGAGGACAGATCTGAGAAATGCGTCACTGCAAAAGGATTGGCTGGAGTTGTGAAGATTTTCCACTTTCATGCTATTTTATATCTGTTGTATTTCTAGAGGTGGAGAAAGGGAGCCTTTTCTAGGTGATGAGACTGTTACCTTGTGCAGTGAATCTACAGAGCTGACTGGATTCAGCAAGATGAAACTCTTAACGAATGAGAGGTGACAATCGTGTTATGTAGAGGCCTTTTGCTTGATTGGGAAATAATTGCTCGGTGTGTGTGTGCACATTTCAGAGGATGGAGCAGTGCTCTGAGATTTTGACTTCTTAAAATATGTACTGCAAATAAGTAAAAGAAATTAAGGTGCTCTTTCACCACCACCTCAAAGTCACCTGTGTGTTGAATACAAATGTTCAGGGAGAAAGGGTTATAGTAGCATGCTTTCTAGGTCCAGTCATCAACATCTGTACGTCAAAAGACACTCAGCTAGAGCTGGGATAAACCTCTGCATAAACCCTAGGGCCCATCTACTCAGTGCATGTTTTTTTGGGAACAAAACAAGGACTTTGTATCACACGTGCGATGGGAGTTTTGTGCCTCCCTGACACATACCAACTCTTTCGTGTTTGCAGTCACAGTACGAAGGGAGAAGCAGGCATAACCTCCCCCCCCCCATGCTGTTTTTGCATCCTCAGACCAGAACACGGAGCCACAGTTGACTCTGATGTGAAACTTACATGTAGATACATGCATAATGTAATTTTTGCAGTGTAATGGGGCAATTTGAGAATGCAAAAACAGTGGGGAACGGAGAGGCTACAGCCGCTGCTCCCTGCATGTGGAGGGCTCAAACAGAAATGAGCTGGTCTGTATCTGGGAGGCACAAAGCTCTCACAGCATGTGTGATACAAAGTCCTAATGTTCCCCAAAAAACCGAGGACTTTGGAATGTGTAGATGGAGCCTTAGGGAATCACTGCAAATCAGAGAAGAGAACAGTGGGGATAGATGGACCAATAGTCTGTGATGTTTTCCTACAGTATTAATGAGTTGCTGGAATCAAATTCTAAAAATAGATCATTTGTTCTATTAAATAATTGTTGAGCTTGTTCTGGGTTCGCAGCAGAAGCACTGCTGAGGTTCAAGAACAAGTAGTTAGGATGGTAAAAATCAGCTGGTAAGTCCCATGACCGTTGGCCTATATCATGTTGTTTCTGAGAAGCAGTAGACAGAGTGCCTTTTTGGGCACGTGTGTAATCATGAAAGCCTCCCAAGCCACTCCAATACAGAAAACTGATCACCCATCTTTAAATAGCTGTTGCCGTCACCTCCCCGAGTTTCTGACAAGCCTGTGGGCAGAACACGTGACCTAAGCTAATAAATATATGGAGTATCCCATTCTAGTCCACACTGACTTTTAGTTTAAAGCCTTCCCTCCTCAAAGAACTCTCAAAATTCTCTCCCGGCTTCCAGCAAAGAGTCCTTGGCATGCCTTAGTGGCTTCCATATCTGGAAACACACATCCAAGCTGGAATGCGTATGAAACAGCCCCCCAAACAGGTGTTCTGCTACTGGAACTAGAGGACATAGGTTCAAAAGGCAATGCTGTATGGTGTGATAGCAATTCAGTAGATGCCTGCAGGCAGTACTCCTGTAATCAAACATGGGGTACTCATAGATCCTGAATCTTCGTAGTTCAGTATAGCTGCTTTGTATCCTCCAGCAAGTCACAGATGAAACTAAGGAAACACTTGTAACATACCAGAAAAGTACTACCCAAGGGCTCCCTACACAGCCCTTGCACTTTGCTGAATTCATTTACAAATTGCTCAAGGAACCTGTACATCCCTGCCCCCAGTGAAGCTCCTTGCAGCTTCAGGAGGGGGCATGATTTAGATTGGGAAAATGGCATGGAAGGAAAGGATTAAACATCCTTGCCCCCATCATGGTCATGTGGGGCTGCTGAGCAGCTAAAAAGAAATGAAGACAAGAGAGCCTGATCACAGATCTCCCACATCACATCCAGCCTGACCCTTAAACCCATTAATAGTTTCAGGACAGCCAGAAGGGTCTAAAAATAGAGCCAGTGCATGGATGTGTTTGGCTAATGAAAAGGGGAGGAAGAGGCATTACACTGTGTTTGGAAGATCGTCCACGGTAAAGGCTGGTGGTGTTTTAGTGCTCAATGCAACAGCATTGTGGCAGAGCCGGCGGTTGCAGTCGCAAATCAGCTTTGCCTCATGAGACTCATAAGGCGTTTATGTATTCAGTCTGACATGAAAACGTTGCAATCTGGCTTCCTGTGCATGTAAAATCTGTTCTAAATTGCATCCACCTGTGAGAGAAAGATGAAGGATATACAGTGTCTGAAAAGGCTCACAATTTGTTCTAATTGGTTGTGCTGTTCTAGGGGCGTGTTCAACCTTGACCCTCCCCAGGCTCTGATTTCACTAGGCAAGACCAGTTTGTAGCATACAAAAGGAAAGATCCAAATGGAAAAAACATGCATTTATTTGTTGATAATGTTCTTGCTTTACTTTTGGTGATAATTACTATGCTGTATATTTGTGAAGCACAATCACTGTACATAGTGTATTAGTGAGAAAATTAAGCAAATAAATAAAGCCAGGTTCCTGCCACAAGGGAGATGCAATCTAAATTTTGACCAAGTAAGGCAGAAAATAAGTGAGGGAGCTCTCTGCTTTCTTTGTCTATCCAAACTGGAGTTGTTCACTTTTTGTTGTTCTTTTTGGTGTGGTGGAAAGTGTAGTCAAGTCGCAGCTGACTTATGGCAACCCCCGGTGGGGTTTTCAAGGCAAGAGATGTTGAGAGGTGGTTTGCCATTTCCTGCCTCCGTGTCACGACCCTGGTATTTCCTGGAGGTCTCCCGTCCAAATACTAGCCAGGGCTGACCCTACTTAGCTTCTGAGATCTTACAAGATTGGGCTATCCTGGGCTATCCAGGTCAGGGCTTTTAACTGGTACCAAATTTGTATCAGGTCAAGAAGTTCTTAACTAGCAAAATATTGATAGTCGTAGTAGATCACTCAGAACATGTTAATTGGTGTTGTGCCAAAAATTGTGGTGATTTTCTGTGCAAAAGTTGCCATTTGAGGAGTTAAACAAAAAGCTGATGCCTTTCATGTATCCCCTCATGTGTGCCGGCGTAGGCCAAGGGCTGGACGGTGCCCGCAGTCCTCAGACGTGCGGGGGGGTTGGTATCTAGCCCCTTTTGGAGCAGGCAACAAAGATTCTGCTATCTCCCAAGGTCAGTATTCAGAGGCGTCGTCAAAACAGGCAGGAGTCAACGGCCGGAAAGATCAATCATAGCAGTAGCAAGAAGGCAGAGAAATTGCACGGTTGCTTCCGCAAAGTGAAAGCGTGCCTGCACTGCCTTTATCAGTCAGTGCACTTCCAAGCTAGGCTTCATCCTGCAACGACTCAGCACCAGTTCTCTGTCTGCTTAGGCTTTCCAGGCGAGCACTCCTTCGCCTACCCTGCAAAACTATACGCTGGCGAGTCCTGATATGCCTATCAGGTTCAGGTGAGCTTGGAGGGCTACCATTCTCAGCTTCCACTGCAGGAGTTGGGGGACGAGTAGCTTCTGTCTGCCTTTGTTCCATCTCTCTGCCTAGCTGTGGTTCCTGCTGAGTTGTTTCAGGCTCCTGTACTACTGACTGCAATGGAGGTACTGAAGGCCCAGAGGCAACCTGTTCCTCCACTTCAGCTTCAGAGTCCTCCGGGTCCTCAGCTCCGAAGGCAGGGCCCATGACATCATGTTCTTAATCACAGCCATTATTCCCAATTTACTTGTGCTGTAGTGCATTTTTTTTTAATGAAGGGCTTGTTCACCACATGAACCTTGTTAATTAAGGATCACTTATTTAACATGGTGACTTTACGGCATTGCTAGCTTAATCAATGAAATTGGGCTTGAGGACATCACTGAAGATAAACAAAAAGGGGGAAGAGAAGAGGGAACACTTTCCTGTTGCTGGGGCAACTTAATCGGCATTCCATCTTCCTTTGCTGAACTAGTGATTTCATTGCCTGTTGCATGGTGAGACTGTTGACTGAGTTGCTCTAAGCATCGAATGTTAAATTAGTTGCTACAGAATTTGGATGAGATTGTGTTTCAGATATGCATTCTGTGAATGCACCACCCATTGAAATAATGCAAGATCAGATGATTGAGTTCTCATCCAAATGTGGATATTGATACACTGCATGACTTTCAATGGGTTCTGATTTTGTGTGCAACATGTTGAAATTGAAAAGAGTCCCGGTGGGGAAATTAATTGGTACCACAGGGAAAGCATTTCCTCCGATCTTAATTTATGGTACTCCCAAACATTCTTTAAATTGCAAAGAGACAGAGAGTTCCGTATAGTGTTCTGCATGAAAAGGGGGAAATTAGGGTCAAGGGTTGAGTGCCAACCCCAATTTTCCCTCCCCTACTCTCCCTTACAGCAAGAGAAAAGAGAAGTAAAAATACCCAACTTACTCACACACTGGGGTATTTTTCACGGTGGATTTTGCTTCGGTTTCGAATCGGAGCAAACAATAAACCGATTTAAATAGCTTTTTCATGGCAGTGCAGATTCTCCCCCCATCCCGAGGCATTTTCAATTTTTCACGGGAGAAACGGCGCACTTCTCTGCGCTGCTTATGACTGCTGCCGCTCATGACTCACCGCTCCAAATCCGCCTAATCCCGCCCACTCTTCGCATGATCCTGTGTGTGTGTGTGTTGGGGGGGGCATCCTGAGAGCGGCAAATCCAAGCCAAAACTCCCATCACCCTTCTGAAGAGGGGCAGCCAGTCTGCTCTGGGTCTCCCTCCAGCCGGTGCGATCCTATGTGTGTGTGTGTTGGGGGGGCATCCTGAAAGCGGCAAATCCAAGCCAAAACCCCCATCACCCTTCTGAAGAGGGGCAGCCAGTCTGCTCTGGGTCTCCCTCCAACCGGTGCGATCCTATGTGTGTGTGTATTGGGGGGTCATCCTGAAAGCGGCAAATCCAAGCCAAAACCCCCATCACCCTTCTGAAGAGGGGCAGCCAGTCTGCTCTGGGTCTCTCTCCAGCCGGTGCGATGCTGTTAGAGTGGCAACTCCCCCAGCCAATCACCGTTCTTGGGGGAGGAGAAAGGAGACGTCCCGGGCAGCGAAGCAAACATTTTTTCATGGGCATCCGAGCAACAAAACGCTCTTCTACTGGAAAGTACGGCTCAGAAGTGGTTTGGATTGCCTCTCTTTTAACCCGGCTTATTTTGCTCAGTGGGGGAAAACACGGATGTGCAGTGAATAACCAAAATTTACCTCCGACGCAAATCAGCATCGAAACAGCAGCAAATCTCCGTGAAGAATACCCCAGTGTCTCTCAGGTTTGGTGTTAGATGAGTAGTACTTAAGGGGCAGTTAACTTCTGAAATTCACAGCCAAGTGAAGGTAATCATCTAGCCTTAAAACTAAGCTGCCTTGCAGTACTGTACTATAGGATGGATTTCCCAATTGATTATCATACTCCCCGAGAATCTTTCTGTGCTTCCATTTTGTCACACAATGAAAAGGTGCAGTCAGATTAACTACACCCAGAGCAGTATTTTGTGCTCACAACAGTTATCTAAGAGTTTAGTAATTTAATTTATCCCAGCACACAGTTTGGGAATAAGAGTGAACTAATTGTGAATAGTAGGGTGGGGGAGATTCACATGTGTTTGAACTTCTGCTGCATGGTTTACGTCTGAAGCTAGTAAACCATTTCTAAAGTTAACAGAAATTGAGCACATGAGCAAGAGGCACAGGCAGCCCATTCCTGAGGGGAAGGGCTGAGCTGGTGACTGGAGGAGGCGCCACCTCCAAAGGAGAATTCAGCCCCGCCCAAGCCAAAATGCTGCCCTTTACCCTAGAGCCCCATGGAATCGCACCATAGGATTCCATGGGGATACACCACCTAACAAGGTGGTGTACATCGAAGAAAGGGCAAAGGGGGCATTCCCGGCCTGAAAGGGCTTAGGAGGCCGCCTAAAGGCGGCTCCTCCCCTGGACTGCCCCAGGAACGCCCCCTGGGAAGACGGCGCATGGAAGTGTGCCGTCAGGACACCAGCGGGAGGCTGAGCCAGCATCCCATGATGTCTTGTCTGATGATTTTTGTCTGATAAAAGTTTCATCAGAAATCCTATCTAACAGAGGCTTTAAAATTTTTAATCTAACCTCCTTATAATAAGGACATCTCAAGATTTCACACTCATGTGATCCTTTTCTGATTTTTTAATTCTTCTTTAGATGTTAATATGTGTGTAAATAAATAGCCCTATTCAGATGATATATTTGCATTACCAGGAGCCTGCCAAATGCATGTATTAGGAATGTGCACTATGAGTCATCCTTCTGATATACACAGTGGCTACGTTATTTGATATGAGCAATTAATGGATTTTGCATGCATGTACATCGTCTTTGCATGCTACAGGAATCTTGATTTTTCAGGGTTCTGGTTCATGTATCCTAGGGATGCTTGAGCACCTGCCTGTACTGCTCACTTCTTGGTTGCTAGTTGTGATCAATTAATTGATGGACTAGTCACAAGCTGTTTGTGTGTATTTGTAGGAACGGGCTACCTGTAATCACTAGATCTGGGAGTTGGCTTCAGATCTCCTGCTGGGAAAGTTTTGCCATGTACCTAGCAAAAAAAAAAAGGAATAGTTTTTGAGGGTGAAATGAGGAGCTTTCTTCAACCTGATCAGCTGGAAGTTGGGGTCTTTTGATTTCTCATCAGAAGCCCAGTTGGGGTTTGATCTGAAGCCTAGCTAATGCCCGTTTTCTTCTCCCCACCCCAAGCTAAGGGTTTGGGCTGACAAGAAAAGGAGAGAAACAAGCTCTTTGTCCTCTGCCTTTTGCAACAGGTACCTCAGACACATTGCATCTGTATCTAGTGCACCCAGCTTGGTGGCGGGGGGAGCTCTTTCTTCTCTCGTGTTTGCAATGCAGAGATCAACAGCCCAGGTTGGGGGATGGAAAGAAAAACAAGCCCTTTCTGAGCTCCCCTTTGCAACTTAAGTGTGTAGCTATTTTGATGAGGCTGGGTGTATGGATCAGAACTTGACTCCCAGCAGATACCCTGGTCAGCTGTGGATTGGCAGCTGCAAACTTGTTCATAGGGTTGCCAACATCCAGATGGTGGCTGGAGATCTCCTGCTATTACAACTGATCTTCAGCTGATAGAGATCTAACATCCCCTGGAGAAAATGGCTGCTTTGGCAATTGGACAATGCCATAGAGTCCAATCCCCTCCCCAAACCCCGCCCTCCTCAGGCTCCGCCCCAAAAACCTCCTGCCAGTGGCGAAGAGGGACCTGCAACCCTACTTGTTTATCTGCTGTTCAAGTTGCTCAATGCACTCAAAACATAATTTCTGATTGTGTCTGATTGTGTCAAACAAGGTAAGTTTGACTGCCAAACACATTCATGGAGAAAGTCACAGCATCCCTAGAGATAAATGAAGCTGAAAATCTGTGCAGATAACTTTGCAACTATGTGTGCTGGGTGGCATCTTGGTGCATGTGGACTGTAAGATCTAACAAGGGCCTTTATGGGTCCTCTATAACATCTAGTTTGGTAGTTATATGATCAACAGATGGTATTTTCAGTTTTAATGGCTCAAGCCACAGAAGCAGTAGCAATACATCCAGATACCTGTACTGGAATGCTAAAGTTTTGTCTTCCTTTTGATGTATGGCATTCTGTGAGAGAAGAAGCATTATTTCTGTTTTCCTACCTCCCTTCCACATTGAGAGCCAGTGCTGTGTAGTGGTTAAGAGCAGTGGTTTGAAAAATGCACGTTTACTGGATTTGGAAGGCTTTGACAATAGATTTGGGTGGCATGGTATGACAAAACTAAAATGCATGTGGCTTTTCAACACCATATTATTAGATCATCATTGATAAAAACCTGGTTGAGATATAAACATCTGTTGGAGACAAAGACACCACTATGGATAGCTTCTCAAGAAATGTTAACTTTGCGACCGTTAAGACCATCACAATTTATAATATACCAAGATCTTTTAAAATGGGAAGAGAATAAATGTGCCCTGAAGGATTTTGATGAGGTTAAAGACCACCTAACATGGCTTCAATATTATCAAGTACAATCTGTATACATCCAAGATATGAAAAAGGGATTTCTTAAAGAAAAATCAGTTCTACAACAGACACTTTTGGATAATACTGATCATCTAATTTCTAGGATGTACAAGCTTTTATTGTTGCTATATACAGAACAAGAAAGAATCAAGCCAACAATGATTACCTGGGCACAAACAATTGGTCATTCTATTTCCTTGAAAAGTTGGGAAAGACTTTGGTCAAGAGACATGAAAAAGATTCTTTCCCAATCGATAAGGGAAAATATCTATAAAATGATTTACAGATGGTACCTGACACCGAAAAAATTGTCTGCAATGTACAGTACAATGTCACCAAACTGCTGGAAATGTCAGGATAAAGTTGGCTCTTTTCATCATGTTTGGTGGCTTTGTGATAAAGCTAAAAACATTTGGGATATGATATACAATGAGCTAAGGTTAATTCTACAACAAAATATCCCTAAAACTTCAGAGATGATGTTAAGCATTATACCGGACTATATTATAACACAACAGACCTTTTTACTCTATGCCACCACAGCTGCGAGAATGGTCTATGCAGCTAAATGGAAAATGACTGAAATACCGGACAAAACTGATTGGATTCATAAAATGTTTGAACTAGCAGAAATGGCAAAATTGACTGAGTTAGTAAATCAAAAAGATAATGATGAATTTGTTAAGGAGTGGGAGGCGTGGATTGTTTATTGCAAAAATGAACTTAATGTGCAAAATGTTAAAGGTTATAACTTAGACTAGGTTAATTTTCTTGTTTCTACTTTCCTTTCTTTTTTAATAACTAGAAAGTTTTATAATTTTTTTTATAAAGCATTAGAAAATAATTGCTAAGAGGATTACGAAGGTAAGTTAGAGATAGAAGAAGGAAGGGGGGAAGTCAAAGTAGGGGAAGATAATTGTTATATATATATGTTAGTTTTGATTGAGAATTAGAAAAGATCGAAAGGCAATGTTAATTGATTGTATCGAATGTATGAAAAAACTATAAAAAAATTAAAAAAAATAGCAGTGGTTTGGAGCAGTGGAGTCTGATCTGGAGAACTGGGTTTGATTCCCCACTCCATGTAAGTGGCGGAGGCTAATCTGGTGAATTGGATTTGTTTCCCCACTCCTACACATGAAGCCAGCTGGGTGACCTTGGGCGAGTCACAGCTCTGTTATAGCTCTCTCAGCCCCACCTACTTCACAGGGTGTCTGTTGTGGGGAAGGGAAGGTGATTGTAAGCCGGTTTGAGTCTCCCTTAAGTGGTAGATAATTGGGTAGCTGTGTTAGTCTGTCTGTTAGGGTATGAAAGCTTATACCCTGCCAGAAAATATTTTTGTTAGTCTTTAAGGTGCTACTGGACTCTTGCTCTTTTCTACTACTGCGTATCTGAAGAAGTGAGCTGTGGCTCACGAAAGCTCATACCCTGCCAGAAAATATTTTTGTTAGTCTTTAAGGTGCTACTGGACTCTTGCTCTTTTCTACTACTGCGTATCTGAAGAAGTGAGCTGTGGCTCACGAAAGCTCATACCCTGCCAGAAAATATTTTTGTTAGTCTTTAAGATGCTACTGGACTCTTACTCTTAAGTGGTAGAGAAAGTCGGTATATAAAAACCAACTCTTCTTCTTCTTCATTGCAAAAGAATCTGTTCTTAGGATGCAGGTTTCAATTGGTATTCCCTTCCTGTGGGACTAACTTTAATTGCCTGGTTTGTAATGCTCTACTTGTCTTGCAGAGATCAGTTTCACTCTGGAAACCTGTTCTTTGCACCCACAGCTCTTTTTGTGTAATGTGTTTTCAAAATTAAACCTTCCTTAGTGGAAACCTTTCTTGTCTTTATGTTAAATTTATAAACCCATTACTGATTTTACACCTAAACATGTCTTTATACAGGAAACTAACAGGAGAAATGCTTCCTTTGCAATTGATAGTACACAGTATCCCAGCTTGTAGCTTTTAATAGTTTGTATCAGCCACGGGCAGTGAAGGATTTAATATGCTGGCTGCAGGACTGTGTTTTGGAGATATGTGGAAGGTCCAGTAAACTCTCATTACGCAGCAAAGAAATGCAGCCAGGCAGTCGCTGCACAAAGTGGCACAAAGCAAAGAGATTTCACTTTGAAGGCAATTTCGGCATAATATGCCTTTTGTTAAATATGTAAACTTGAACTGGAATCTAATATAATCCCATTAATAATCTGGATCAAATTACTATAATCAGTCAAGGGCTCACAGGGTGGTCATGGGCGATCACTGGCATGGATCCAGTAATCCGTCAGCAGAAGGTGCTGACAGTTGTGGATCATCCCAGCTCTCCCCCGCCCTCCACTGCAGTTTTTGACACTGTGAAAATTGGTTCCCAAGATCACAGAACCTGTGTCACAGAACCTGTGTGGAGTAATAATAGCCTTGTGAATTGGTGGGCTGAAGTGAGGATGGGGAATGAGGTGAAATTTCTCCTCCTGCCCCCTTTTTTGATGGAGCAGTCTCTACTGTTAGTGGAGCTCTGCTCCACTAATTTCCCCCCTCCCCTAATCCCCCGCCTTACCGTAGCCCACATGGCTGTTACTCCACATAGGTCCCCAAAAGCCCAGAAATTAGCCCTACCGTCAGTAGAGACTGCTGCAGGGAAGAGAACACAGGAAATTATTTGTGATAACTGTTGCATCCAACCCGCTATGTCTATATTCCCTATGCCTGTGACAACTAAGGAACTTTGGGCAGGGCTGTTTCAAACCACTTTGGCCCCTAGACAAAAATTTCTTCTAGGCCCAGACACACATCACTCAAACCCAAACCAAACATCTTATGAAAGCAAATCACCATTTCTTCTCCAGCTCCATGGGCCATAAGGATAACAGATCCCCCAGAATTTTGCTCTCTAGACCCCTCCCCCTTATAGGGTTGCCAACCTCCTGGTAGTAGCTGGAGATCTGCTATTACAACTGATCTCCAGCCGATAGAGACGAGTTTGCCAGGAGAAAATGGATGCTTTGGCCATTGGACTTTATGGCATTGATGTCCCTCCCCTCCCCAAACCCTGCCCTCCTCAGGCTCCACCCCAAAAACCTCCCGCTGGTAGCAAAGAAGGACCTGGCAACCCTACCCCCTTAGCAGCCTTGATTCTGGGCTTGTAGCTTTACAAGGATAATTAATAGGCAAGTATTAGCTTGGTTGAGATGTGACTTCAAATTGTTGGTTATATGAACTGTGATCAGTTGTGAAACCAGGACACAGCTTGCAGATGATCATGCTTATCCTGGTTTGCCTGGACAACTCTGATCCTAATTAACAAACTCTGAGGCTGATAGGCCTATGGAGATGTTAAGTGCCTCCAATAAAGAATTCTTGGAAACTTGACATGACTGAAATTCCTAAGGATCTTTGAGGTCTCAAAGTAACGGTGTGAACAAGTGTAATGTACCTGCACCTTCTGTTCTTCCTTTTTAAAAAAAGGAATTGATTGCTGAGGGGAGAGCTAAATAAAGATTGTGAAGTCCTCACTTCATGTGTTAAAAGTGCCATGTAAATGACTAATACTGACAATGTATGAGATCACTTGAGGTTGTGCTGAGACAATAAAGTGTTTGCTAGTGAATATAATGTATACATTCTTGCTAAATGCAGCACTAGCAAAACATAAAACATTTGCATACCAAATCTGTTTTCCTTCCAGAGGACTGAAAAGGTAGCAAATGTAACTACAAACTTGCTGGCGGTTGCAAGTGCTGTCAATTCACAGCCAACTTACAGCAACCACATCGGGTTTTTAAGACAAGAGACAAACAGAGGTGGTTTGCCATTGCCTGCCTCTGTAGAGCAACTAGGGTTGCCAGCTCCGGGTTGGGAAATACCTGGGGATTTTGGGGGTGGAGCCTGAGGAAGGCAGGGTTTGGGGAGGGGAAGGAATCATAGAATCATAGAGTTGGAAGGGACCACCAGGGTCATCTAGTCCAACCCCCTGCACAATGCAGGACATTCTCAACTACCTCCCCCACACACCCTCAGTGCCCAGAAGATGCCCAAGATGCCCTCCCTCTCACGTACTGCTTAAGTTCATAGAATCAGCATTGCTGACAGATGGACATCTAGCCTCTGCTTAAAAACCTCCAGAGAAGGAGAGCTTACCACCTCACGAGGAAGCCTGTTCCACTGATCTCAATGGGGTAAAATGCTGGACTCGATGGAACACTTGAGTATTTTCAGTATTTCAAATTAGTTTTGTAATTCAGCAACCTTCTGTATTAGAGCGCTTGTCTATTATGAACCAGTATGTTTGGGCTAGTCAGTATACATCTATCACAGTGTATATTTGCATTTATGCATAGATTTTTTTGCTTGACTCATTCGTTATCTATAGTTTTCAAAAGCTCTTTTTGGGGGGGCTGTTTGGGGCCCAGTGGAGCCATTTGCACATATGCAGGCAGATCCTTGGCTTTAGAATTTGCCACTATATATTCCACAGCCAACTGCTTAGTTATAGAAGTTGCTGTACTTTTCTAGAAGTGGATTGCCTCACTGGCTAGGAGAACTGCTACGTGCATCGTCATTGTCATGATGTAGTCCCCCATGGATACTGCACATACATAGGAAAAACGTATAGAGGTGCTTCGGTGGGAAGAGGCTCCCCAACCCCCAGCCTGTGCCTCAGTTTCCCACACTTTTCTGGGTGCAAGAGGGAGCACCTGCCCTCAGTTCTCTGTCTGCTGCTGCAAAGAGTAGACACTTCTGTTATAGCTCTTTAAGTCTTGGTTTTTATTCTTCTCGGACAAAACAATCCTACTTTCTTCAATAAGAGCTGTGTATGGACTTTATTTTTATTTTATTTTTTTAAAAGAGAAGGAAAAAGAGAATGCTGTGTAAAGGCAGTTTTCACCTCCTCTTCAGCAGCAATTCAACTGTGACTCAAGAGGCCTCGTTTGAAAAATGTACCAATTGCAGTTAAAGTGCTGCACATGGAGGCCATTCCTTTTCTGTCTTCTGTGTTTGAGAGAGGAGCATGATGAGACAACAAGCAAAATTTGCCACCAGTTTATGCCTAAAGTTGGACATGACAGAGCATCCAAGCTGTAGGTTGTGCTTTGAGAGAAGGCTTTTTCTGCCCCTACCCAGAAAGATGCCCCTTCACCTTCTCATTCAACATCTCTGGTGGGGTGAGTGTGTTGAGCTTCTGTCCCCTCATATCCAAACTTTGTTCCACAGGCAGTATTGGAACCAGAGCAGACAGTCCCTATTATGCCCGTGGATCAGCTTAGTAGTTCCAAGCCTCTGGCAAAGGAGGCTAAATGGAAGTCTGCACATATGGAACTGAAAGCAGCTAGAGCTTCTGATTCCAAGTGGCTTGGCTGATAAAAGATTCTGTATAAACTTCTCTTTTTGGTCATGGGTTTTGTGCCTATCTGCAGCTAAAGAGAAAACGTTTTAAGATGGATTTCCAGATATAAAAGGGGGAAATCCTCAAACTGCTCACTGCTGAAACATATTTATTTGAATGAAACTGTTCTTTAAAATGTTGCTGGAAAACTGCAGCTATTAACTGTTATTCTAAACATGATGGCAGCCAGTGCTAGGAATTCAAGACTACTATTGGCTGGGATGGTAACATTAAAGGAGGACATAGTTAAATTGAGAAAGACATTTCAAGGTTATTTGATAGATTGCTTTTGTCCTGCCCACCGCTTATTCTTAGTGGGACATAATGGTTAAATAACAGAAAGAGATACGAAGTATTATTCACTTGGTGGAGGCTCATAAAATGGAAGATCAGGGTAGGAGTGCAAAGGAGGCATTCATGGGTGACTTTGGCTTATGCCAAGTGAATATAAAGGATTTGTTTGAACAGACTTATTTTATTTACTGATAGAGTTTTGCTCCATGGGAAACCGTAGTGACAAGTGAAGGCTCTTTTGCACAGCTATTTCTAGACAAGTTTTTCTCCATGCAATTCCACATGCATGATTGTGTGGAAAAGATATGGTGTGAACTGGAGGCTCGTGGATAGAATTTTTATCTAGGGATATGCAGAAATCCTTGAGAAACTCCACTGGTCTTTAAAAAAATGTTTGGTTCTCTTACATTTTAAAAAACGTTTGTCCTAATGCTGCAATTTACAAGCTCAGTGTTGACTTTAGCCCTTGTACCTAAGTGCAGGGCTCCCCAGCCATGGCATTCACCAGAACTTTCCCTAGCACTCACTGAGCTTTTAAGGAAGTGGGCAGGGCCGTTGTAAGGCAGGGCTTGTTATTCATTCATTCAAATGAAAGGGGTTTCTAAGGCTGCAATAGAAGCTGCAGCCACTGGAGGATCAGGAGGACTAGTAAGCTTTCCTTAGTCAGTGTGCGGATATATATACACACACACACACACCTTAGGCTTTTGTTCCTTATATTCCCCCTTCTCTTTCTCCCTTCATCTTTTATTCCCCTTCTGTGATTCTTTTGCAAAGCTATAATGTTTGACTCCACCTCCTGTGTCAGCCATTTTGGAGTGGTGCTCACCCCCGCCTCTCAAAATACCAATGATGTCTGCAGGCTAGGGTTGCCAACCTCCAGGTAGTACAGAACACAGGCAATGCTATATCAAAGTGACAAAAGTGTAATTCATGTCACTTTGTTATAGCATTGCCTGTGTTCTGTACTTTCTTCCTAATCTCAGATATTAGTACAGAGGTGTTAATTTTTGGTTGCTCAACCTCCAAGTAGTAGCAGGAGATCTCCTGCTATTACAACTGATCTCCAGGTGATAGAGATCAGTACACCTGGAGAAATTGGCCGCTTTGGCAATTGGACTCTATGGCATTGAAGTCCCTTCCCTCCCCAAACCCCGCCCTCCTCAGGCTCCCCCCAAAAACCTCCCGCTGGTGGCGAAGAGGGACCTGGCAATCCTACTTCAGGATCAAAAAGATTTGTGAACCCTGACCTATTGTGTGCAGTTTATTCACTTGCTTCATACAGACAACCTGAATTAATGCTTTCTGCAAGTAGGGTTCTTTCTGTCAAACCTTTGCCCATATCTAGCTGCAGTGGTGCTGATGCCAAAAAATACTCCCACAATTGCAGAAATCACTGTAATCTTTACCCTGCCAGTTCACTTCCTAATGATAGTTATGGTCACGTGTGTAGGATAGCCAGGTTGCATATATCTTTAAATCTGCCACTGAGTTGGGAGATAAGACAACTATGACTTCTCCCATCCATTCTCCCTGGTTCTTTCATCCAACCCCTGTCCTAACCAGTGCGCAGTATACCTGAAGTCCTGCTCTTTGTAGCGGATGGATTAGGTGGCTAAGACTGAAGAAATCCAGGGGCAGGAATTACTGTGAACTGACAATGTGAGATGTGTGTTTATGCTTCAGATTTTTCTGTTCTCAGTCTGTACTGTGAGTGGATAAGTCTCAGCCTGCACAGTACAGAAGAATCTACAACAGGAAACTCATTGGGAGGAGTCATTTCCTTCTAGTTATGCTCTATGAAGACAAATGGAGTCTTGCACATAACACAAAGAACAGAATGTCTTTATAAAGGCATTCATTCCATTTTGCTTTTTTGCACATCTTTATGAGAGTTGCTAACTGGCACTGCCATATATGCAGTTATTTAGCTGAAGCTAAAGAGGCCCTAATTATGTTTTAGAAATACAAGTTGGAAAGTGCCATCTAAAATAACCCTTGTTAAACTTCAACAAATATTTTATCTCTGGAAACCATCTACTAGATGGATATTTCTATTTCCCAAGGGTCATCCAACAAGGAGAAAAGGAACATCAGGTATTTTTAGCGTTCAAGACTACAGCTTCTTTAAAAGTTATTCCTGTTATTTGTAAATCTCAACTCCCCCTCCCGCCTCTGCCCCAGAACAGACAAAAATCAGACTCCAGGCAGAAATCAGAAATGGCAGTTATTTTAAGTGGTGTTTGCTTTAAATGTGTGTGTCCAGCTATGATTGTTTAAAGGACTCTTATCTGATACTTGGCAGGTCAGTCTGCATAAAATTCAGTGATACATGCCAGAGAGCAGTTTTACAAGGAAAGGGTCCTGCTTTGTTTTTAAGCTGTTCTTAAAGTCAACAGGTACGAGAAGGGCAGGAGAGGAGAAGGGAAACGGTTTCCTAGAGCAATCTTCAGTTTAATTTTTTTCCCTCCCTAGTGTCTTTTTGATACAAATTGCTTCAGTCTGTTTTGCAGAAAGCATTCTCCACAGAGCTCAAGTATTGCTGTAGTGGTGTTGATTCGTCGACAAATGTATATCTTTGGAAACAAGAATGGTATGCTCAATGTTTCCATTCTATCAAGACATGCATTAAGCTTTTATCATAATATTTGTCTTTTTAAAGTATGCATTTTCCATGGCTACTCATTAAATACTCCTGAGAATGAGTATATACAGGGACAGAGAACAGTGTAGAAATCTTCCTTTCAAAATAACAGAAAGGAAAGGGTCATGTTGAATTTAAGTTCAACTGCAACTTGACATCTGTGCAGAGAATGGGGGCCAACAGCACGTAAGATCCCTTGTGCCTGCCTATTGATTTGTTTAATTTCTTTAATCATTCCTTGACATTTAAGGAAAAGAGGTTCACTGGAATCCATTTACTACAGATCTTCAGAGACTGGGAGGGATCAAAAGGAGGAGTATTTCAAGGCTTATCTTCTTCAGGGGTCTTTATACAGTCCCCTTTCTGAATGCTAGGCTCTCAGCAAGGATACTGAAAAAAATTAAACAGGAAGGATTTGTCGTTTCTTCACACAGGTAGATAGGTTACCTGTGTGGTGGAATACTATGGAGAAGGCAACAAGTAAAATGTGCTATTGAATGTTACTATTAGTAGAAACGAAAATGTTCTAACAGTGGTCGTGTGGAGGAAGCAGTTGTGAAGATCACGAAACAAGATAGACAAAAGCCATTTTATATAATTGTAAGAGTAGTACAATTCAGATAAAGTTCATGCTTCATGTCCACATCATCTAAAAAGTCTGAAGCAAAAAAATATTAAAGTTGATTTAGATTTACATACTGCTTTTCAGTAGGGTTGCCAACCTCCAGGTACTAGCTGGAGATCTCCTGCTATTACAACTGTGATCTCCAGCCAATGGAGATCAGATCACCTGGAGAAAACGGACTCTTTGGCAATTGGACTCTATGGCATTGAAGTCCCTCTCCTCCTCAAACCCTGCCCTCCTCAGGCTCTGCCCCAAAAACCTCCCATGGGTGGAGAAGAGCGACCTGGCAACCCTACTTTTCAGCCTCAGGGGCCTTCAAAGCAGTTTACAGTACAATCATAATTAAAAATTGTAAAAGTAGTTTATAACAGTTTTTTTGGAGTATTTCTGTGCTGCTTTTCTCCCTGAAGGGACCTGAAGTGGCTTAGAGAAAATTCTAAATTACAAACCTGTTTAAACAAATAGGACAAAATATAAATATATCTGAGTTGGTCTCGGTCTACTGAGCTGCCAACCTCAACCTGTGAGCCACCGGTGAGAGCCCTTTAGTTTGCGCCTCCACCCCCACTCTGACTAAGTACCTGCAAGGAAAAGCGAACAAACTCAGTCTATGTGGAACTCAGCCATTGCTAGCTGTAATATTTAATACTCTGTTTCATGTTTTATATTAGGTCCAGGATTTGGAGAGAAGACCCTAGGAAGGACTGGGTTAGGCCTTGTGTTTTGCTCCTTGTTTCTTCTGAATAAAGTTACTCTGTGTTGATTAAAAGAGACTGAGTGTCTGCACATTCCTGAATGACCGCAGAATATTATACTAGCTTGTTGCTAGCTAGTAGAATCTTCCTTGCTTCTTCCTCTTCCTCTTCCTCTGGCCATGCCCAGTCTAAGTACCTGAAAGAAGAGGAGAACAAAGCCCAGATTAAACCGAGCTTCTCTGAGCTTGCTGCCAGCAAGCTTGAAAGATCTTCCTTTCTTCTTCCCTTGTCAGTTGGAGTCTTGATCATGGAGACTGACTGGATCCTAAGAGGCACTGGGCGAAAACACACAGTCGCTTTAGCCTCCTTTATTCCCTGTTTCAGCCAGGATTTAGCCAGGATCAAAGGCACGTTCGGCGAAACGCATGCGTTCGATCCTGGCTGAATTCTGGCTGAAACAGGGAATAAAGGAGGTTAAAGCGACCATGCGTTTTCGCCCAAGGGACAGAAAAATCTCTGAAGGAGCTAGCAAACCCAAATATAATCAAGTCACAACAATGTTAATTCAGCATTACTGTATTGTCTGATAGCTTGCCAGTGAAACTTCATCATCCCTTTTTGGAAGAAGCAAATTGATCTATTTTATTTTTAAGGATTGCTTCAAGATTATTGGGGAGATAAGCAACAGGGTATGATTTCCAGGGTAGGTTAAGATGATGATTGTTATTGGACAGGCATATGACTCTTCCTAGTCTATTAAATCAACATTGTGCTTAGATATAGAGTCTTACTTCACGTTTAAGTCAATTCATTTCTATTGAGCTTAACTGCTCCAGACCAGTTCCCTTTCATTTCACTTCACTTTTGCCTGTCATTTAGGGTTGCCAACTTCCAGGTACTGGTTGGAGATCTCCTGCTATGACAACTGATCTCCAGCCGATAGAGATCAGTTCCCCTGGATAAAATTGCTGCTTTGGCAATTGGACTCTATGGCATTGAAGTCCCTCCCCTCCCCAAACTCCGCCCTCCTCAGGATCCACTCCAAAAACCTCCCATTGGTGGAGAAGAGGGACCTGGCAACCCTACTGTCATTGCCCTGTGCATATAGGGGTTGGATGGAAAACTGGGATATAACATAAGGGACATACCTGTCGCTTCGCTCCAACTGCAATAACATTATGTGTGCATTTAATTGTTTATTTTAATGGACTAACAAATTACGAACACAGAATGCAGTGGATCAGACATAGGGAGAAATAGGAGCATCCTGTTCTAGGACAAGGAACACAGATGAGGGATACATGAAGTATTCAACATGTAGCATAGTTCTTGTAATTTAATATTTTATCCTGTAATTCCTTTGACTTTGGAGCTTTTTGCAGAAGTTAATTCATGCAGATTAATAACATGTTCTTTTTTAAACAATGCATTTTAAATTATACACCCGCTTTAATAATATTTTACTTCAGATATAAACAGCTGTTGTCAATTAAAGTTTCTGCCAATTTAGTATACTTTGGTCTAAATCCTCAAAATTACCCAAACCTCATCTGCAGTTGGTTCAGAATGTTAAGACATAACTATATTAGTCTTCAACTGGTTGAATAGACATTTCATCTTTCTTGAGAACCAGGGAAACTAATTATGTGTCAGAGCTAGGGATTTCTAATAGGCCTCTCAGCTCCTTTGCCAAACGACAGTGGGGGCGGGGGAGGAGCCATGACAGTTAAAGGGGTATAAGGTCAACATATGTTTGTAGGGTAGCTTTTCCTTAAATCTGTGGTTTCTGGTTCGGGAGATTTTTAGATGGATATACATGATTTAGAAACCAAGTAATTCCCAGAGTGCAAAATAGGTAGTGGAAACTAATGCATTTTGATCCGTTTTATAAATATTGGTGTTGGAAACCAGACTGTTCAATCTTTGACCTCGTGCCTCCTTGCGTATTTTTCTTATCTATTGCTAATTTTGCAGAGTTGGTATCAATTTTAGATCATTCTTTTATTAGGTTTGATGTACCTAAAGAGTCCAACTTGGTTATTGCTAACTAGCATCCCCTACAGAAGTGCTTTTTTTATCAAACATTTTCAATGAAATTTTATCAAATTTTGGGATTTGATTTCACTTTTGCTTACACTAATTCATCTCCTTTCTGATTTGTTAATCTCCAGATTTTGCTAATTTACAAATTACCGAAACCTTGGTTTTGGTGATACTTTGTATAAGTAATTCCACCATGGAATGTGTGGACCCAGAGGGCTGGAAAGAGAGGGTAGGCTTGGGCTGGTTAGGAAAAGACCTCTAGAATTGATAGAGACCTCTGACATTTGCCTCAAAATCACTGAATCAAAGCAATGTGTCCTATGGAATCCCTGAATACTTTGTAGTTTGAGGTTTGCACTTGTGTGTTGCCTTCTGCTGCCAGAATAACACTGCCATCATAAGCAGGTCTACTCAGAATCCTACTCAGGTCTATTTATTAGGGTTTACTCACAGGAAACTGCTTTTAGGGTTGCACTGTAAACCACCTCATTCAGAAAGTAACGGACATTTGGGTCGCTGAAGGGTAGCAAGTAGACTAATAATTTAGTGCAACAGAAATATTTTCATGAAATAAGCACCTTAGAAGGCCAAAGAACTGAAAGAACTTTGCATCCCTTTAATCAAAATAAAACCTACGTGATGGGTTTGAGTTCATTCTTCTCCACATTTCAACTCTGAACCTGTTATAAGAGCTCAAGTGGCCTGGGACGCCAATGAAAAGCCCCTTAGCCCAAGAAAAGACCACTTCAGTTGCTTCAGGTGTTAAGGAGCAAGTGAACACCACACTCTTCAGCCCTGATCCATTGCAGGGGCCAGGCAAGTGGACTCTTAGAGCACTTTCACACATGCCAAATCATGTGCTTTCAGTCCACTCTCAGTAAACTTTAACAATCGTTTGCAAGTTCACACAGTAAAATCCAGCTTCAAAGTGGATTGAAAGTAGATTGAAAATGCATTATTCGGCATGTGTGAAAGTGCCCTTATAGGCAGCCTAGCACCTGAGAGCTCTGCAGATTCAGGGCCAGCCCTCCAAGAGGGTCCTGCCCTACCAGTTTACATTGATAAACTGTGTGTGTGTGTGTGTGTGTGTGTGGTGAGTGGAGGGAGACTCTAAGGAGTTCTGTGACCATAAGATTCCTCATTGTCTCCTTGACTACAAGATGAGGAACTGAGAAGGATAAATACAGCAACAAATTATATATTCTCTCTGCTCCCCCTTTTATCATTGCCCCCCCACTATATGTCTTATTTTGAGAAGGGCCATGCCACCTTTCAAAGGGATGTTTGGTGCAACAGAACAAAAACTAGCCCTTTAAAACAAAAGAAGAGGGAGGCAATAATTTGTTTTCTTCTTATACAGGGACATCTATATGGGTGGTAGAGGTTTTTTTTACAGAAAAAGCTGGTGGTTTTATTTTTAGGCTTTGCTAATTCTCACTCTTCTCCTTGTTCCCGGCTACCTGGCAACAGCTTACTGTCATGGCAACACAAATGTTAATGAGTGAAGTACTCTGTGTGTCTGTTTTATCTGGCTCTGTGATATAGATACAAAGCTATTATATATCTTCATGGCCATCACAGGCCATAAGCACATTTTAGTTTCCCAATAGAGACCTACGGTCAGAACCTTGAGGATGGGGTAGTGTATAAGCTGAGAAAGAGTGAAATTACTGAGAATTACATTTTTGGATAATGTGAATGTTTCAGTTCTACACATGTTATCCTTCGTGCACTTTAAAGCATTTTGGATGCCGATCCTTCGTACGGAATTGTCATTCTGATTTGTGGGTAAGGTCTATAGCATTGTCACCATGTTGTAACAAATAGGCAAGACAAAATAAGTAAAAGCATTGATCCTTTCCCGTCTGATAGAGGGGGGAAAACAGCTTGACCTTTTCATCTGCACTTTGTCAGGATATATATTCTATTCTCAAAACAGGATTATGAATGATATTTAGAATTGACTGTAGATCTCATCCATTTGGAAGTTTCAGCTGAGTTCAGTAATGTTAGAATGGCAGCCTGTACTAGAGAGTAAGAGGGGCAAGAAAGCAAAGATAGCAATGTTATGGGTGTGGATGGCAGAGAATTATGAGTAGGACTCGTTAAGAAGCTTCTGAGATCTGACAAGATCAGGCTATACCATGCCGCCTTCCCTCCAGTGATTGAACTCCAGATATATAATTTGGACCCAGAAAGCAACTGTGGTGGAACATAATTCCAGTATTACATGTAGTATGGTCGTTGCAGCCAGGTCCCAACCATATTTATATGAAGGTAAATCTCATTGAGTGATAGTGTGTAATCCACACCGGAGGGACAAAATATAGCATTACAGCCTTAATTACAAACCAGTTTCATCACAGAATCTTTCCCTTCAGTTTACATCAATATCAGACTGTATGATAAAGCTGTACTACTTCAAACTGCAAGAGAAGGACTGTGTGTTTGAATGCTTCACCACAGAAAAAACTTGATGCATTGTGAAAACTAGCACGTCAGGAAGAAGGCTGTTTTCCTATCCTTCTACTTTTTAGCATGTGTTTTTAATAAAGAGGAACATTCATTTGCATAATCCTCCTACATTGTGAAGTAGTACAGCCCAGGAACGTTTTAATCACATGATCCGTTGCACATTTAGTCTACCTCTAAGAACCTATCTACACATTACATTCATTACGTCATGCTTACATCTAATGTTTAACTCTCTCCTTTAGCAACTAATGTCCCTTCCTCCTCCGCCGCCTTATCCTCTAGGGACAATTAGCTGCTAAAGGAGTAATAAGCAGAGGTAAATAAGAAATAGAGAAAGGTGGCCAGGGACTCTTGCTTCCTTCTGAGTTTGCCTATGAAACTCTCTAGTTTCCTTTGCCTGTCTCTAGGGGAATTTCAGAATTCTCAGCAGTCATTGTCTGACTTATACATAGCTATTTTGGATGTGATTCATGAAATGGCAGCCAGTGCCAGAGAGTATGAGCTAGGCTCATTCCAAGCACTACAGCTCAAAGGGATTCTGGATTCCTGTTTTAGAAGTGGCTTAGGTCACAGGCTTGGTCAAAGCCTATCTTTTGACATTAAAGTCTTGATAGCTCTGCTGGTCTGCCAAACAAGAAACATAGCAGATGAGATGACAGTATATATTTGGACCCAAATTAGTGTTCAAGATGCAGAATACAAGCTAAAGAGTAACACACACAGCATTCTGTGTAATCGTACCCGCTCATTGACAGGAGATGCTGTAGGGCAGTGATACTCAGTGTCTCTTTGACACTCCACCTGTGGCTCTTTTGAACACCTATTCCCCAATGTGGCACCTGCCCCATGTTTCAGGATAGTGGGGAAGGCTCCTGCCCGGAAGGGCTTACGGTTGGCAGGTGGTTCCTGACTTGAAACCACCACCACTGGAGGAATGGGTAAGGTGCAAGCCTGCTTGAGATGCAGGCCTCATGCCAGAGATAGGAGGTAATGTGGCTGTCTTGATTGGTGGCAACTGCTAATGTGGTTCTTAGGAAGCTGCAGAGTGAGTACCATTGCTGTAAGGAGTGCAACATGGACCTGCGTGTACAACACTCTCACAGGTCCTTCCAATATACACACCCTCCCCATCATAATGGCAGGCATTTCTACTACTATTAACATTGATTACTTCCTGTTTATAGCACTCCCGCCCACCCTCTGCCATCATTCGCTCTCATTATCACTCAGATAATCTGTTACCTCAAAACACAGAAAAATGTGAACCCTATCCTTGAAAATAAGACTGTTTAACAGGACAAAAAATACATTGAAGGTGTTGTCAAACGCAAGTCAAAAGTAGCAGAAGCCCTGTTCAGCATTTAAGAAGACGAAGTCCAAGACAGAGACTTCACTATCTGCAGTTGCCTTCACTGCTAAACTCACAGAGCATTCCTGAGCTTCAAGGGCGATAGCCCTTAGGAGGCCAGGAAGGGGACGCTCCGGCGTTCGGGCCACCTGTACTGGTGCCCAGGCTACTTATGCCAGTGTTAGTGGCCCCAGTGCTGCCATGAAGGCCCGGATGCCAGTCTCCGGACACCGCCGCATCAGCGCTGCCCTGGAACACCGGCGGGGTCTTCCGTCGGCATGCCACTGGTGTAAAGGCCCGCTCCAGCGTTCTGGGGGGCGTTCCAGCATCCCAGGAGGCGTTCCTGGGGCATTCCAGGGGGGAGGAGCTGCCATTAGGCAGCCTCCTGTACCCTTTCAGCCCCGGATGCCGGTGCTGAGAATGCCGTTGCTGCACCTGCTTTTTTGCAGGCACAGCCTTGCTATTCTCTATGGGGCTTTTTGCCCCATTATACACGAAAAAAGCCAGTTAAAGGCTTTTTCGTGCTTTCAGTGTATGGGGAACTTCTTAGGAGGCGCCGAGGCTGTGCCTCCTCCCCCCCATCCCCACACGCCGAAAGCTCAGGAATGGGCTGTTAGTGAATTAAGAAGTTGCAAGCGCTAGTCATTCCAAATAGGAGGCATCAGCACCCTTTGTAATTGTTTCATTTATACAGAGAGAGATGTAGCTGTTTGTTTGTAATTATTTCAATTATACAGAGAGAGATGTAGCTGTTTGTGCCACTGTATGGAACAACAAAATGACAAGCCGTTTTACTGTAGATTTCAACATTTCAGTGAGGTAAAATGCAGGTAGGGCTGAGAAGGGACATTAGATTGAAGAGTAAGGGGGGATTTGGGAAACCATAATCATTAATTGTTATGCATTTGGTCTGAGATTTTTTTTTATTTTGTTGGGTTTTAGAAATGTGTGTAATGATGTAATCTTATGCACATTTAGTTGGATTGATTCTGCAGCTGTCAGCTACTTACAATACAGCACTTTCCAGTGATAGTTTATCTTGAGTCCACTAGAAGCTTCAGCTGCCAATTATAGCATCTCAAACTACTGCTAAAGGTGTTGTTAAGGAGGATGCTTGAAAATGTGGCCAGACTACTTGGAAGCAAGTCCAACTGAAATCAGTCACATTTGATTTTTAGTAAAAATGGATAGTATTAGGTTCTGAGGTGGCCAACTCTTTGTAGACAGGGTGATGAACCTAAGCTGATGGTGTGTATGTAGGCCAGTGTGGTTCAGTAGGAAGATACACATGTTGGGAAATTATTAGGAAGAATAGTGTCTTCAAGCATACGCTCATGCGAACAGCATTGTTGGGATTCCATAGGGATTATGCAGGCAGGTAGCAAGTGTATCCAACGATGTATGTGGGAGAGACAGTGTGGAATAGTGGTTAGAGACCCATTTTGAATCCCCACTATGGCATGGAAGTTTGCTGGGTGACTGTTGGTCAGTCGCACACTTTCAGTCTAATTTACCGCATAGGGTTGTTGTGAGGGTAAAATGGAGGAGAACAATGTAAGGTGCTTTAGGTCCCTATCAGGGAGAAAGGTGCAGTAAAAACGAACTAAAGAAATAAATACATGCTTTGTGTGCAGGAGCTCACCCTCCATACATGTTCCAGACAAACACTGATGACTCATGAAGGTATTTGCCATAATAAAATCTTGATGTCTGATCTTCAGCAAATCATTGTCTCTGGGAAGGAAGAAACAATTATTTCAGATACTGATATAAGGCAACGGAAGTTTAAATGACAACAATAAAGATATAAAGCCTACATGGAATGCCTAGGGCCTTTAATATTAATGAACGTTGATGAATTGACTTCAGTTCTTATTGGCTGAAAGATTCTCTGATATGCAGTGCTGAAAATCTAAGAACTAAGTGAGGAACTAAGTGGTAAAGTCAGAGCTACATATTCAGGAAATGGTTTCAGAGAGTAGCCACGTAGGTCTGCAGTAGAACAGTTAGATTTGAATCCAGTGGCTCCATAGAGACCAACGAGATTTTCAGGGTATGAGCTTTCAAGAGCTTTCCCTTCATCACATACACCAAAAATCTTGTTGGTCTGTTCACATAAGGTCTAAGGTGTACCTGATCTCAAATCTAGATATTCATAAAAGGAATGCATACAGCCCTCATGCATGGAGCTTTTTTTATTTGAAAGAAGCATTCATGCATGCAATCCCATCTCTGTAGTTCAGCCTGGTGTTAGTAAGGGAGTACTGCACCAAGTGATGCTGCTGATTATGTATCTCAGCTGCAAGTATATTGTCTTGAAGAAGTTTTATACTTTGCTCCAACTTTGCCCATTGAGTATACTGCGTGATTCTCACTGGGTACAGGTTGCTAGCATGCACTATTTTTATGAAGTTGTGTGGAACCCTTGTTGGGCCAAAAAATAACTTGACTAATCTGATTTTCATAAGAGCCAGTTGTTGTGATTGCTAATTATACTCAGCTTAAATTCTGACTTGTGCAGTGATTATAAATTTGAATAATGAAAACTAGCCCTAGAGAAACCATAGAAAAATGCAAATTGTTGTGGTCCTAAAATATAATCTGCTGTATGTATGTTCCCTTCTTTCCAAGACCATATAAAATAATTAGCAAGATATACTTTTGGAGGCAAGGCTATTCTCCAGATCACCTCTGTGTGTGTGTGTGTAAAGTGCCGTCAAGTCGCAGCCAACTTATGGCGACCCCTTTTTGGGGTTTTCATGGCAAGAGACTAACAGAGGTGGTTTGCCATTGCCTTCCTCTGCATAGCAACCCTGGAATTCCTTGGTGGTCTCCCATCCAAATACTAACCGGGGCTGACCCTGCTTAGCTTCCAAGATCTGACGAGATCGGACTGTACCATACTGCCTTCCCTCCTCCAGATCATCTGTACTACTATCTAAACAAGAAACTGAAATTATATATACACATGATTTATTCAACTTGTATCATTTGTGTCTCTTAAACCAAGAATGAAACTTGTTATATCAGTAGTGCTTGAGTTGACTCTATTGACTGTGGCAAAGCAATTGCAACAATGAATGCCCTAGTCTATGGTGTGAATCCCGCTGCTTGGATGCACATCGCCACGCAGCTAATACATAACAGGCCTGCCATAGATTGTAAATTGCTTGTGTCAGTTGTACGGTGGTCAAATGAACCTATGTGTTTTCTTTGTTGCGGATGTGTCATGGTACTATCGGAGAGCCAGTTTATTGTCTGTATATCTTCAGCAACCTTGATCATTCCACTTTCCAGTACTGATTTTTCGGTTCTTCTTGTGATATGATTCTTCCCCTCTACATTATCAAACTATGCTTTCTTATTGATTGCTCTTGATGCTGGTCTCTTAAATGAACGTTACAGAGCTCAGTTCTCCCCTTTCCCCCCCTAATGGTATAGGCCCGTTAATCTGTTGGCACTAAACATAAACAGGAGTCATCTTGTGGCACCTTAAAGGATAACTATTTGAGGTGAAGTCTATTGAAAGCTTATCCTCAAATAAAACTTACCTAGGCTTTAATGCATCACAAGACTCTTCTTTTTCTAGATTCCCGTCAAGCCATTCCTTCTTTTTTAACTAGCTGCCATCACTTTAATGTTGGTACACTATGATTTTCTTCCAGAGTAGTAAAATTAATGTGCACTTCAGAGGTATATGCTTAAAGTTAAGTCCTTCTGAACAGTAACTTGCCTATTTTTTATGTTCTTATTATGTTTTGGGAGTCTTCATCATGAAAAAGTGTTTTGGTGATGAATAAAAACAGAAAAGATAGGACAAATATCAGACTCTGGTATTGCAAAGAAAGCATAATTGAAAAGAAATCTCATCAATATTTATTATGAAACTGAGCTAGATAATTTTGTGTCTCACTGTTGATTTTTTCTTCACAAATGGAAATAAGGAGAAAATCTGCAATAGAGAGACATCACAGCCATGTACTTTAACCCTTTAATAACAATTGAGAGAAGATACTTTTATAATGTTTTGATAAATTTGATATGACACAAATAGTGATTAAACAAGTGGGGACCTTCAAGAACTTGTGGGGGGGGAATCTCACTTTCCCCTCCCCCATTAATTCCTCTTTCCCTTCCCTGGCAGCCCCCATGCTTCTCCCCTTTTCCTGCTTCCTTCTTTTTTCCCCACCCAACAGCCAAACTATTTTTATATGTCCTCCTGTCTTCAGCTTCCACCCCACAGCCTCTACCTGGAAAAACTAAGGAAGAGTTGTGTGGCACCGGCTGCTGGGCCAGTCCCACCTGCATGATAATGAACCCTCAAGGACTTGTAGGGGGTATATCACTTTCCCCTGTATCTGCTCCCCACATTATTTCCTTTGTCCCTCCTATTGGCAACCCCCATATCCTCTTCCCATCTTCAGCTATATTTATTATTTATCCCCGGGCAGCTGGCATGGTCTTCCGGAGCTGCTGCATTGGTGGCAAGGTCCCTGGGAGCCCTAGCAACGACAGATGTAGCAGGGCTCCCGGGAGCCACTGCATCAGCCCCAGGGCCCCCTTCTGGTAAGTGTGTTGTGCTTGCCCAGATAATGGTTTTGTTTTAGGGGGATTTAACCCCCGCAATGTATTTTTATGTGTCTGGATTTTTTTCCTGCAAACCTAGGGGTTCCCCCAAGTTTGGAGAAAAATCTTGTTTCTCTCAGTGTGGGTCCTATCTGTGGATTTAGGTATCTGCAGATCTGCCCACGCTTGAGAAATAGATAGATGATTAACAGTTTTTATGTAGGAAAACAGAGTAGCTTTTCTGATTTTCTTCATTCGTCACATTCAAGTAAATGACAGTGGAAGTACAGGGATAAAGACAAGTGAGGATATTTCCAAGCAAAGCAGGCAGTTTATACTCTAGGTGGATAGCTATACCACATGCTTAAACCAATTGAACAGTCATTCCATCTCCTCAAAGGACTCAGAAGTCTTCTGGGAATCGCTGATAGACAATTGTTTGCATCCTCACTGAATGACAATACCCATGATCCTTTATGGGAAGACATGACAATAAAATTGGAACAAAACCAATGTGTAGTTCAATGTATATATTCTTAGCTGCCAATTTCGCCTTGCCATATGTAATCTGAATGCTAACAGGTGTTTTTTTTTTTAAACTACATTCAGACAGCAGATTAGGACAAGAGGTGTTTTGAGGACATGCAAGAAACTTTGAAGCTAAGCAAAATATGTTTGTCTTATTAAAGAGAACATAGTTTAGAAATACAGCACATACATTGCTTTGTTAAGGTCCCAGGTTCCAGTTTAAGGTCCCAGGTTCATCTCTAGTTGTTTTTAAGGGATCTCAGGTTTGTTTTTGTCTCTGGGATAGTTGCCAAAAATTTGGGCTTAAAGGCCAACATTTTGGACTGGTTACCAGAAATTTTCTAAATTAGGTTGGATTTTTAAAAGAACAGAAAGGTCAGCAATGCAATTTTCTAGAGGTTTGCATTTGGGTATTATTAACTAATCAATACCTTGTATGAAAAAACCTAATTCATTAATATGATTAATATTATTATTAATCCACATGGAAAAATAATATTTAATAATACCGTATAAGCTTTCTTGTCTGGCACTTTGATAGCTGGAAAACTAGGTTAACTAGCATCTGGGTTGGTTTGTGGGGTCTGTGGATAGGGAGGGCTGGAGAGACCCACTTCCCATTTTAGATAGGAACAGATAGATGAGGCCTTATTAATTAAGTTTTTTTTTAAAAAGAAACCACTTCCCTATAATTTTCGCTCTGCACTAAGCTTCTAGCCTTCTCATATGCGGTAAGGGACCAAGTTGTTGACCTCAACCTCAGATCTTTACATGCACTACATGACACTGTATGGACTGTATGTGTGTCTTTCCCCTGTAGCCCACCCCTCCCAACTTGCAGGCTCTAAAAACTATTGTTCCACTCTGCCAAGCTTCACCCCAACTGGTCCCTTGCTCTTCTAGTGATTCGATTTTTAAAAAAATAAAAAATTGGCAACTCTAATTTTCCATGCTAGACTGTATTGGACTACAAGTATTGGCAGTCCTATATCGTGTAGGAAACTATCAATTTTGCTTTTGAGTAAAATAATCAGAAATTGAATCACAGTACAGACATAGAAGCAAACCTAAACAATGAATTATAGGTCTGAACCTTTTTTGAAGGAATGAGACCATGATTTAATTAGGGGTTGCCTGATACATTGTGGGATTTGATCTGACTATCAACATTCATATCTCAATAAAACATGATTATACACTATTTAAAAAGCCCATTGGTTTGAAGTGCTATTGTAAATCATTCAGAGATTGATTACTGAGTTGGATGACTGGTGATATTGGAAAAATGCTTTATTCAGAGGGTTTTGAAATTTATCGCTTTGTTTCCTGTGGGTATTTGCATATATACATACAAACACACATATTATGCATGAAGCCTTGTAAAACGAATCATTTTGCTTGTAGTTAGATAAGCATTCACAGCCATGCATTGAAATCAGAAGCTACCTGATCTTACATAAAGATTAGATTATTCTCAGCAAACTGATAGCATCTAGGATTAGAAGTGCTTTTTCATTCATAGAGAACTGTAAAAGAAATGCCCTCTCATCAGCAATGAAGATGGCTGCTGTGAGTCCCTTTGATATATTGCCAAGCCAAACTATTATATAAACCCATCTGAAATCCACAAAATGATGTGCAGTGAATGTTTCCAGTGGAGACAAGGACCAGTGAAGGAGCGGAGTTTTTCTGACATGAGTGTGTCTGGTTTTTATAGGCTCCAGGGTTTAGGATCTCAACAGTAACCATATTTGGTTATTACAACATGCACACAAATAGAATTGCTAAACAGATGGATGAAATTTCACCAGTAATTTTGGGACTGAAATATGATTGCTTTTCAAAATGGTTTGCAAGTTAATGTGTAATGTCTTAAATAGTCAAGTATCTATTGCTCAGCTAGTCCAGACCTGAGAAGCTGGTTGACTAAATAGTACTAAGTACATGTGTCTGTGTATTTTGCTGCCTTCTGAACTGCCAAAATTATTTTCTTACCAGCTGGGACAAAAATGTTACCAGGTTGCAACCCAGAAAATAATGGTGTATCTTTAAGATCCTCCCCTTGCTTATTTTGCCTCTGATTCCCTTCCCAGGCAGAGCAAACTTGGAGGCTTATTCTCTTCAAGAGACAGAACAGGAATGTACAACAGAAATGGAAGGAAACAGGAGGGAGAAAATGTAGGTTGTCTCTCACTTCTGTGGGGACCTTAAAATAGTAGTCCCATTAACCTTTGGGTTGCAACTTGGCAGCCCCGAGCGGTTGTATGGCATTGGAGGAAGGTCATACTGAAAGCTCATAGTGGGTTGAAGAGACTCAGTTCACAAAATATTCCTGCTAACATGCCAGAGATGTAGCAACTACCCTTTCAGTTAGCCAGGTAGAGTATTCTGATAAATGTGAACCAAAATGTGAAGTGCATATGAGTGTGTAAAGTGCCGTCAAGTCGCAGCCGACTTATGGCGACCCCTTTTGGGCATATATCAATCCTAAAATTGAAAAAAAATATATAAACTGTGTTACTTAAAAATAATCCAATATGGCTGGAGAGTTAGGCATGTATCTAGGAGATCTGGGTCTAATCTATTTTCAGTCATTATAGAAAACTGTAAAGTAAATGGCTTCTCATCAAACTACAAATGAGCTTCAGCCACAGGCTGCCATGTCATCCAATGGGAATAATAATGACCTTCTTTATACCCTGTCAGGAGGAAAAGTTAGGTAATAGCTACAAAGCCTAAATGTTAAACATTGATTCATAAATGGTACAAATTATGTGTCTCAGGATTCTTTTTATGATGTCTATGCCACACTGAGACACCCTACCCCCATTAATGTGAAAGCTGTTATCCCTACAATTCCAACACAAAACATAGGTCAAAGGAAACATATATGTTTCTATAGCCATAAATATTAAGGTTCTTCTCCCCTCACACACACACCTTCTAAAATATGTGACATAATGGAGTCTGGCTTCACCAAAACTATTCACAAGCTATAAAAGGTTAAGGAAGCTTCCTTCAGAGCTCTGTTTATTTGATTCAGTAATGCTCCTGTTTTCATCACTAGCTGTCATTGCTGGAATAAAGCCTTGCCTCTGACAACTGGAGTAAAGAATTCCTTACTGTCTCCAAGCTCCAACTCTTATATTGTTTGTAGATTTGGTGCATATTTTAACTCATTTGCCCTTTTTGTGTATTGGAGATGAAAGTGTTATCTCTCATCTTATAGGGAGTGTGAAAGTGAATTTAGTTAATATCTATAAAGGGGGAAAGCAGTCTAATGGGTTCATCCTAAAACAGGGAGCAAGAATAGATCTAAGGAGTAGTATAAGCAGGCAAAAATATGGGAAGGTACAAGAAAGGTGTAGACATACAAGAGAAATGACAAAGCAAATCAAGGCAGCAGCAATATGTGGTAATACTTGTTGCCTGTACAGCAAGTACCGCTGCAATCTGAAGAGATGTAAAAGTAATTTCATATGTGAGCAGACATTAGGGTCGGGGGAGCAAGTAAGGGAATTCATTTTTTTTTTATATATATAAATTTTATTGGGTTTTATGATAGAAATTTTCCATTGCATTAAACAACATCTATAACAATATCGAATTTCAATTCTAACCTAAAGTTGTTATAATTCCATATCATATAATTAAAAAGAGAAAAGAAAAAAGAAAAAAAGAAATGGAAAATTTTTGACTTCCCCATCACCTCTATCTGCCTCTTAATAAAAAGTTCCTCCCGTCATAGGTAATCTAATCTTGATAAAATATCAATACCATATATAAAAAACCATAATCTGTTAGTAAATATAATTATGCTTATTCAATATAAAAAAAAAATCAAAAATAATCCTCTGGATCAGATTAGAAAATATTCTTCCATTCTTCCCAATTTTAACTCATATTCACAATAATGCATCCACGCCCCCCATTCCCCCAAAAACCGAACGTCATTTTCTTCATTTAGAATAGCTGTGAGTTTTGCCATTTCTGCCACTTCAAACATTTTAACAATCCAGTCTTTTTTCTCTGGAGTTTCTAGCCCTTTCCATTTCGCTGCATAAAGCAGTCTCGCAGCTGTTGTGGCATATATCAAAAAGGTTCTTTGTGTTGCTAAGTCGTCTGGAATCATACTCAATAACATCATTTCTGGTGTTTTGGATATATTCTTTTGTAGTATTAATCTCAGTTCGTTATAAATCATGTCCCAGAAGTCTTTGGCTTTGTCACAGGTCCACCACATGTGATAAAAGGAACCAATTTCTTTGTTACATTTCCAACAAGTAGGGGACATCGTTTTATAAATCTTTGCAATTTTCTTGGGTGTTAGATACCATCTATACATCATTTTATAGATGTTTTCTCGCACTGACTGTGCTTTTATTCCTTTTAAATCTTTAGACCATAATCTTTCCCATTTATTTAAAACAATATCATGTCCCACATTTTGAGCCCAATCGATCATAGTTGGTTTAATCGTGTCCTGCTCACAGTATATTGTTAAAAGGAGATTATACATTTTAGAAATCAGCTTTGTATTATTGTCTAGTAGAATCCTTTGAAAAGGAGATTTTTCTTTAGAGAAACCTTTTTTTGCATCTTGTACAAAAACTGATTTGATTTGGTAATATTGAAGCCATTGTAAATCATCCTTAAGCAGTTGAAAGTCTTTTAGTGAGCATTTCTTTCCTTCCCAATTAATTAGATCTTGATAAGTAATAAATTTGTCTGGTCTAAGTGGGCGCAAAGTTAGCATTTCTTGGGGCGATATCCACATCGGTGTTTCTGGTTCCAAAATGTGTTTATATCTCATCCAAATACGAAGTAGAGAGGACCTGATTATATGATTACGGAATGTTGCTTGTAACTTAATTTTATCATACCACAAATAACCATGCTATCCACTTAAGTTATTATAACCTTCCAAGTCTAGCAAACGTACATTTGACAAATCCATCCAGTCTTTTAGCCATACTAAAGCTACCGCTTCAGCATAGAGTTGAAAGTTAGGCAGTGCTAAACCTCCTCTAGTTTTTAGATCCACCAAGTATTTATAAGCAGTCCTTGGTTTTTTTCCTTGCCAGATGAAGTTTGAAATGTCTTTCCTCCAAGTTTCAAAATATTTTGTTTGTGATATTATTGGTAAATTTTGGAATAAGAAGAGCATCCTCGGTAAGACATTCATTTGGATCGTTGAGATACGTCCCATTAATGACAATTTTTTGTTTGACCATATAATCATATCAGTTTTAATCTTACCCCATAACTTGAGGTAATTGTTGGTTAACAGATCTTTATTCTTTGCAGTGATCCAAATTCCCAGGTATTTAACTTTGTTAGCTTTCTCCCAGCCAGTATATGATATAAATTCCTGTTGTTGTATTTCCGATAAATTTTTAAATATTATCTTTGTTTTTTCTTGATTCACTTTAAAGCCTGATACTTTTCCAAAATCATCCAAGGTCTCCTGAAGTATATTCATTGACTGTGTTGGGTTTTCCAAAATTAGCAGTAGGTCATCCGCGAATGCTCTCAACTTAAATTCATGTTTTTTAATTCTTAGCCCGCGGATGTCCTCCATACTTCTTAGTTTCACACATAGCGGTTCCAACACCAACAAAGTAAGGGAATTCATTAAGACCCAAATGCTACTGCTGCAACAACACATGAATACATGAAGCTGCTTGGCTTCCGCTAGGGATGCTGATCTGAGCACCACGTTTCTCGGGGGCTCCCGAGAAACGTTTGAACTTGGGGGCAAATTTTTGCACCCCACCCCGGTTCTAATTAGTGGACCGAGGAACAGGAACACCCCTGCTGCCTTCAAGAGCGGTCTGACCCCCAGTTTTGCTGAGAGAGTCTTCGGACGACTCTCAGAATCCTGGAAGAGGTCCCGCCGGCCTGATGGGGAAACACTGCCGAAAACGTCTCTTTGGAATTAGGCTCAGATCTCCCCTATCTATCACCATCTAAGCAACTACAAAGAAGGAAGAATACCTACTCTCCTAAAATTTGAGTAAGTTAAAAGAACTCTTGTTTTATCTGGATCTGGAAGCACCGGGAGATTGCTAAATACATCTGCTGAATCTGTCTCTCCCCACTTAATGTTTAAATGACTCTTTGAAAACAAGAAAAGATCAGATACATCGGCAGGAATCTTATCAATTTGATCAGTGGGAAGACACAAAAACTAAATTTTTTTGAAAGACGTCTCTGCTACAAATCAGAAACTACGATGTATAAAGAGGAGGGAGGAGGAGTAATCCCCCCACATCGCGAGGTGTCGTCCTTCTAACTACACTAAGTCTTCCTGCCATGTCCTTCCTGGAAATAATCTATCATCGCGAGAGTAGCAGAGAACTTGGAATCGGAAGTGTGGCAACATCGTGCAACTGGCAAATACCTCCCAAGTTCCTGAACAAAAGGAAGACGGAAGGTTTACGACACTGATTCCTGCAGCACCTCTCTGCTATTTATAACACCGGTCTTTGTTGGGACTTTACCAACTAAGTCTCAACGGAACTTTCAGAAGTAGCAACCTTGGAACGTTTGATTAAACAGCTGGATCAATTTTCTGCTTTGATGAACCAAAAACTGGATTTTATCTTAGATGACCTTAAAGATATAAAAATTCAAATCATCACAGTGAGGTCGGAGGTGAGATCAGAGGGTTCTTCAGATGACAAGAAAGACGAAGAACAGAAGAACCTTGCAAAGGAAATGGAGAATGACAACAAACAAACTGCAATAGTCCAGCTGTCAACAATGGATCTGAATGTGAGCGACTTAGATCTTTGTTTTTATAATCTGCCTGAGGAACTTTTTAACACCAGCTTGGAGGACTTAAAGGGTAGAAAAACTGGAGCTATGGGGATCTTGTTTATTGACTTTGAGATGGAAGAAACTGCAACGCAGATCTACTATGAATATCATTCAACAGCAGAAGAAATCTTAACAACAACTTCCAAAGATGCTGTTCGATGTCTAGTCTTAATGAAGAAAAGAAAAAAATGCTGGAAATTCCGGACAAAGGAACTGATTTAAAAGAGTCTGGCTTGTCTTTTGGAAGGGATTAAACAGGAATTGATTAAAAGGCTTGTTTTTAATGGAAATTAAATAACATAAGATATCAATATCCGGGGATTGAACCTGGGACCTTCTGCTCTACCAATCAGATGCTCTACCACTGAGCCACAGCCCCTCCCCAACATCTGCACAAGCTACTTAAGGAAGCCTGCAGCCTCTCAGTCCAGGAAGACCTTAGTCTAAGATCCAGCACTGCAGGTTAGATCATGCAATGCTCTCTTACAATTGACTTACACTGCATTCCGAAACAGACTTCTAAGTCCACTGAAGTTGGTGGGCATAACTCTGTTTAGGAATACACTGTTCATCTTCATGTCTTCTGTGCAGTCGCACATTCAGCCACAGCTCAGGCACCTTCTGTTGCTTTCCGCTCCCCAATTGATCTGCGGGACATCTGCAGGGCAGCGGTGTGGTCCTTACACTCCATGTTCGTCAAGCACTATTTGATTGATGTCGATTCCAGGAATGAAGTGGGAGAGCAGTGTTACAATCACTTTTTTGATGACCAGCCCACACCCACCTCCACGGCAAGCGACCTTGCTATTCTCCCATGTGGGACTGCACAGAAGACACAAAGATGAAGACAGGTTTGCACTTACCTGAAACCGTTGTTCATTGAGTGTCTTCTGTGCAGGCTACGCATCTTTCCCTCCTTTACCTACTGTGGGCTGCTAGGTTTGTTCCAGGACTGTGATGTGCTCCACAGCGGGGAAGGGAGAACTGAGGGAGCAGCACTGTTCCTGCCGACGTCATGTGACCGTTTAGGCGGGGAAAGCCCTGGCTCCAGAGCAAGACAGAGGGGAGGGGAAGCACTTCAGAGTGCTGGACTCTCTAGCAGCTTTGTAAATCCAGTCTCTACATCTGGACTGCACCTGTGTAGTCCCATGTACGCCTCCACAGAAGACACTCAATGGACAACAGTTACAGGTAAGAGCAACCTTGTTTTAATGTTGTATGCCTTCATTCTCACATTGTTCTATCCTCCGTCACATCTGTAAGTATCCAAGACAAGGGAATAGGTATACAACCTGCAGTGGATGAGGTGAGATACTCTCTCTGAATGAGCAGGTTTCATGTTCCTGGATTCCTCACTCTCTCTCTGGAAGAAGAAAGCTGAGGTAGCTAGGAATACTTTTTACCAGTTTAAGCTGGTTTGCTAGCTGGTGTAATTCTTGAGAAAGTTGACCTTGGCCATTGTCACAAATGTCCTGGTAACATCCAAACTGGATTACTCTAATATGGTCTACATGATCTTAAGGGTGATCCAGAAATGCTAACATGTACAAAGTAAAGCTGCTGTAGTTCTGAATAATTATCAGCCTACAGGAGTACAGTGTGATATAGGCAGGGCCTACATGGTGTAAGAAGGGCCATTGTGGTTTTGTGTTTGTGTTTGTAGTACCAAATTAGGATCTCCACTTAGACATGTAGCTCATTGGGACAGATATTCTTCCCCTCAGCCTGTCCTACCTCAGAAGGTTGTTGTGAGGAAAAAATAGAGGAAAGGTAAACCATTTACTCTGCCCTAAGCTCCTTGGAGGAAAGGTGGGGGACCTCTGAGGACTCACGGGGGCATTTGATCCCCCACACCCCTTTCCCCCATGCTATTTCCTCTTTCCTTCCCTCTGGCATCCCCATAGCCTCCCCTCTTTGCCTTTCTCCCACTAACCTGCCTGCCTTTATCTGCCCCACCCACGACTTCAGCTTTCCTTCCTTCACTTTCCCTGGCAGCCTCTCCTCTTTTCTTCTCTTTCATCCTGCCATCTGCCAACCCTTTTCTGTTCTCCCTCCTTCAGTTTTACCTCCTTATCTCCCCTCTCCCTGCTCTCTTTCCCCCTTTCCATCTTGTACCTTTTTTGTTCTCTCCCCCAGCCTTCACTGACAGAAACCAAGGCATGGAAGGCTCAGCAATATGGTTGAGTGTGTATAGCAACTCCCCAGATGGCTACCAGGATCTCACAGTGTAGTCTCATGAGATCTCAGTGGACATTAATTTCTTAACAGACATTGCTTCTATTATTTGAGGTTTTTAACCAACGTTCAGATTTTCCTGCAAACCAGTGGCTTCCCTATGTTTGTAGAATAATCTCCCTGTGTCTCTGGCTGTATTTGAGGATTCTTATTTTATTTTATTTTATTCATTTAATTATTGCATTTTGTGCCTTTAAAAATTGTTTGCCGCTCTGGGTGATTCAAGACTCATATAAATTACACTAAACTATAGGGGGACTTCAACTGGTTGCCTGTGGTCAGGCATCAACTTTCCTAGTTACAGTCAATGTCCAATATTGCAAATATGTTTTGAAAACTTGTCTTGCTCTCTATTCTGACACATCTGTGCCCTTAAGGTCACTTTCCTTAAGTTCCTTGTTTTGGTTGGCTCTGCCATGGCAGTTTCCGTATTTATTCAGCATCGATCAGTGCTCTCCTTCAGGCACACAGTCAAGTGGGTAATCACACGTCTGCAACAGAAGAAAATGTAAGATGCCATTTTGGATAGCTGTATTGTCAGTTGCTGAGCATCTGGTTTCTTAGTCAGAGAATTGTATCTGATGATATAGCAGAACAGGCGTTTGGGTTCCCCCCCCCTTTCACAACAGACCTTTGACAGACATATAACAGAATGACAGTGGGGAAAAGAGCAGAGCCTGTGGGGCAAATATATCGATGTGATCTTCCTGCAGCTCTGCAGGCTTATCCACATATTTTAAAAACCCAAGCTAGGAAAGCACATTGATTTATGACACTTTGGGGCTGCGCATGAGCACGGAATACTGGCATATTGCCAGACTACTGCCAGCACTGTAATTAGTCAGTGTCTACTAAACAGCCGTATGTGGCACCCCTATGAATCAATGCTAAGCCTCACTCTTCTGGAATGGCAGGTGGCAGCAAAGAGCATGAATGAAAAGTGTCAGCTGCCTGGATACTGTAAAAAAAAAAAATCCATATGTGTACGTGTTCACGCTTCCCTGTCTAAGCCATCTGTGTCACGTGCATCTTCCTGCCACCAAGGGGGATAAATAGTTTTGTGTTAGGCTTTTTTCCTCTTCTCCCTCCTCCACCCCCCCCATGTTGTTTACCAGAGCATAGCCATATACAGGCATTCCTGTGATAATGTTTTAACCTTAATATAAAATACATGTTTGTTTTAGTATATCTGAGTGGATGATATGGTGTAATACTGTGTAATATATGCTCTTTGCTTGGCTGAGCCAAATGCTACTGACACTGGCTTAGCAGTAAGTAGTTATCAATCAACCAGATATGTTAAAGTGTTCATATAGATAGATAATACAGAATCCAGAATATGATGACTATTAAGAAAGAAAATACAGGGGTTTTGCACACTGTTTTACCATGAGATCAGAAGAATCCTGTTGTCTTTGGCCAACAACAATTGCTCACTTGACTTAGGATCATTGTATCTGTTCTGTGCCCTTCTGTGTTTGGAATATGGCACGCAGACATAATTTATCTCCTAAATTATGGTGGGCCAATTAATTATCTCACATTACAGCAACACGATTGTTGGAACTTTAAACAAAAATTCCTGCTTTCTGACATAAGGAGAACATCTAAAAGCCAAGAGAATGGCATTTTTGCAAGTCAACTTGAAATCATTTTAATTATCCCCTGTAAATCTTTGATGTCATAACCATTGATGACAGATTTTTAGGGACACAGAGAGTCAGACAATTATCCTGCCTAAGCCCTTTTGAAATGCATGAGAAGGAAAACAATAGGATTTCCTGCCTTTAGGAACCATGATGTCTTGGGCTGGCTGTGCATTCAGAATTATACTAGAGTCCTTCACATGTGCATGGACAGATTGAGAGAAACTATAGGGGTGTTATTGAGTCATTTGTGAAATTCTCATATCTAAAAAATACCTAAAATAGCTTAAAAAAATAAAATTAAAATTAAAAATGGCATCTAAACCAATTAAAAATCTTGATTCTTGTTTGTTATCTTTGTGTAATCTCAGCAAAACTTTAGACAACATTAATATGACCAATCAGGTGGAGATTTGCCACTAACAGCACATTCCTAAGGAGAGTTACTCCAGTCTAAGCCCATTGAAATGAATGGGTTTAGACTGGAGTAACTCTCCTAAGGAATGCACTGGAAAGTTATCAGGTAAAATCCCGGTGAGCCAGTGTCCTGGAGTCTGCCCCTATGCATGATATTTTCTTAATGGAAAGCAGTTGATTTAATAATTTTAATATAATCTGGTTGAGTTAGGGAAATGCTGTGGACTATGCCTGGAACTTCTTTATATTTGTACAGCATCTCATAATTCCACATGACCGTATTACTTATATGTTTATCATTAAAATTGAATATCTTTAATCCAGAATTTGGATTTAGTATTTATTAGCCATTGCTCAATGATAGATCACATGCAAAACGTTCTACGTTCAGTCACTGGCATCTTCAGTTAAGTATCTTAGGTAGTAGCAAGGGCTGAAAAGGACCGTCTTCTTCCTGGGATACTGGAGAGCTGCTGCCAATCGCTCTACAGTAGTGATCTAGATGAACCAGTGGTCTGAAATGAAGTTGCTTTATATGTTCAATTAGAAGCACAAGAAGTATGTAACATTTTAAAATATATACACATGTTTTGCAATTGAAAACTTTTAACCAGAGTGTTTTGGAAGATATAATGATTTGTTCAATAAAAACTAGCATAGCAGGAAAAAATTGTTCTATCCATCTGGCATCACCTGAAGCTTCTGTTAGAAATTTCTGTTATACAAAATGAGGGAAATTAAAACATATTTCCCCTCCATATAGTTCCATATAGTATGCCTTCACATCCTTCATGAGAGGTTTGGTTCTTTAGCACATCTGTCAGTCTTTTTTGCTAGAAACAACAGTCCTACTGAGTTGGATCAGGTTTTCTATGGGTGGCTTTACACGCACATTTATTGCAGCAAGCTTTCTACTGAAAAGCAGCTTTTGTCCATTTTAACCATACTACTGGATGAAAACGGTTCATATGTGCACTTCTGAGTCCAGGGAATGACAAAAGGACAAGATGAAATAATACAGTTGAACCTAAGCATATCTCCCCCTGAACAGTGCCTGTGATTCTCCTCCCACTTCTCTTTATTCTGAAGTGGTATGGCCCACGGAGAAATGGGAGGATTGTAGTAGTGGTGGAAAGTGCCGTCATGTCACAGCCGACTTTATGGCAACCACAAAGGGTTTTCCAAGGCAAGAGACAAACAGAGGTGGCTTGCCATTGCTTGCATTTGTGCAGAGATCCTGGATTTCCTTGGTAGTCTCCCATCCAAATACTGACCAGGGCCAACCCTGCTTAGCTTTTGAGAACTGATGAGATCAGGCTAGCCAGAGGATGGTCCCATGTGGTATTTTTGTGTATACTGGAATCAGCTGTCAATCAGTTTAGCCTCACTACTATCTGTGGATGTTCAGCTTTCAGTACAGATGAAAGGCCTGGTAGATACTGGCTTTGCAGGACAGGAGGATGCAGCTGCCTTCTGACCACCCTTCTGAGTTTCAACCAACTGGGAGATGAGTAGTGTTAGCTCCTGCAAAGCATCACAGATGCTTATGATTAGAAATGGCTCAAAGTAATGGCTCTGTTATGTTAATATATATCTGATAGGGCTTTTGGAGTTGCACATTTCCATGCATGTCGGCAGGAATCCTGATACAAACCACTTTAGATCAGGTTTGTGGTAATGAACTTACGCCAGTCTGTTCGCTTGGACTGATAACGTGGCTGAACCAGCATTGAACTACCATTGGAATGGACAGCAGGATCACAGAGGATGTATCAGAAGAAAGCAAGCACAGAGCTGTGGGGTGCTTGTGAGTTTGAAAAGCCAGTAATAGCTATAAAATGATAAAACACTGGTGACTCCATGAGCACATGGCTAAATAGTATTGCTGAACATTCTATTGCTTTTGAGAAGGTGGTAAAGAACTGGAATACACTTTCACTTGCCCTGCAGATCAACAACTGATCCAACAGGATGGTGTTGCTGCAGTAGTCTTGTTTGGGGGCTTCCTAGAGGCACCTGGTTGGCCACTGTGTGAACAGACTGCTGGACTTGATGGGCCTTGGTTTGATCCAGCAGGGCTTATCTTATGTTCTTAACATTTTGAATTACATATGAAGAATATTCTAGCAGCTTTGGATAAAAATCTCCTGGAGAGAGATATTCATTTATCAAACCTAGACTCAATAAAGCTGTGACTGAAACATCAATATGTCTTGTCACACTTGCTGATTTGTGCTAGCCACACAGGTGCTGGATTTGTTGAAAGGTGATGGAGGAAGAAGATTGGGTAACAATTAGTCTGCTTCATGAGGGCCTGATATTCTGAAAAAAAACATGTACAGCTTTCCAGATGGGCCAAGTGGCTTAGATAAAATAAGACTCATGCTGAAACCTTTCTGAATGATGTAAATAATTCCCTTTCTTAAAGAAAAACTTTTGATTTTAGTGTTTCCTTTTGTACATTAAAGATACAGATAGTATCAAGTACAGTGATTACAAATACCATGATCCAAAGAAGTACACAACAAGGTTTTTTAAAACAGAGTTCCCACAACACTATGCAGCACAGGGAGTTTCAAAAGCAGTTATGATATGAAGTCTGCAAAGCAAAAATGCTTTGTAACAACAGGGCTTAGTAGGACTTGTATATCCTTGATGCGGTGGACCTGACCTAGCAACCTGGCTTTTGGCAGCCCACCTCCATACACACACCCCTCAGGAATTGTAGAACTCAGTTCATGTATTACAATAGTTCTTCATTTTGATAAGCTTCTGTAGTTCAGGTGGAGTTGGCAGATGTATTATAGCCCTATTAGCAATCTAAAAAGTTGCACTGTGGAAGAACAAATCTACACTAAATGCAGCTTAAATACATGCTCCTTTCTTATACTGAAGAAAAAGATTTTGCTCTCTGTGTGTGAGTGTGTACTATAGACAATACCATATTGTGTGATTATACAAAATCCTGGATACATGGTCCTCTTACCTAAATAAAGGCTTACAGATGCCGAGAGTTTTAAAAAATGGCCCCCAAAGGTCCCCCTTGCACCATTTTCACAATATCGAACTTCTGCCCTTACCCACAGCTGCTGTTTGACCTGCAGGTCGAAAAGTACATATAACTAACCATGTGGTATGGAGGAGGTCACATAATGAAAATGGAAAATGGTGCAGGGAAATTTAAACAACATGCCTGGAATTCAAATAATAATATTTTTTTAAAATCAGGAAATTGGTTCACCAATTCACCAATACTATGGTTCACCAATTTCCCGTCATTATCTCTAGTTTAGACCTAAGACTTGTAATTCTGTAATCCCTGTGTTGTTATTTTTTAAATCACTGATTTTTCTAGGGTTTTCAACTCTGGGTTGGGAAATTCCTGGATACCCTCTAAAGCAGGCATTGCCTCCAGGGGAACTGAGGTCTGTAGTCCGGAATTGGTTGTACTACAGGTAGATCTCCAAGTCCTCATGGAGGCTGGCAACCCTAACAAGGGGGTTGGGTCATATTTCAGTAGAATGTCACTTATGATTGCTTGCAAAAGGTCCCAGGGTTAATTCCCACCTTCTGTAGTTGAAAGAATCTCAAGAAGGGACTGAAACCCTGAAGAGCTGCTGCCAGTCAGAGCTGACAATACCGGTCTAAGCCACATGCACCAATGGTCTGGATCAGTATAAGGCAGCTTTATACACTCTTACCATAGTAGCAGCCTTGATAGCTTCTTTTTAGTTGTGAATTCCTAAACTGAGTTTAGGACAGAGAAACTGAGTAACTTTGCTTAGGAACTTGCTAGGAAGCAAGTCCTGTTGAACTCAGTGGGACTTACTTATAAGCATATATGCTTAGGAGTGCACTGTTAATCATCTATATCTAACATACTATGGCCAAATGAAGATTACTACTACTTATTATTTGTCCTAACAGATGCTGAAAATATTTAAACTGTATCAGGAAAGCCTTAGGCACATAAGATTCTTAGGGACACACGCTGGCATTTCTGTCCTTTTGCATGGTGGTATGCAAAACCCAGAATGTGCTTGCATCTCCTCTTTAGTGATATTAACAATCTCACTGCATTTAATATGGAATGTTTCAATTGTTCAGACTCCAACATGGTTAATAGTAAGGCCTGATTGTTAAAAGCATCCCTTTTTAATGGTTCAAAAAGGACACTTCTGGTAATGTTTTCAATTTATTTCTAATCTTCAAGAATGCTGGCTGGTTTGTTTCTAAGAGCCTCCTGGGAAGTCCTTAGCACCCTCAATTTCCATTGATTTAAGTGGCAATCAGCACCCTACTGGAAAGATCTGCAAAGCACAGTACAGACAGCTGGAGCAGAGAGCTGTAATCACAAGGCTGTGATGGAAGCAATAGATGGCTTCCTGAGAAACATGGTTTGTTTTCTTGCATTTGGCCTTGCTTTTTGAGCCTATCCTTGGAATTCACAGGGATATATTAGGGGTTAGAGAGGTTGAGGTAGTCACAGAGGCTGGCTTTTGAGGGTCAGGGTCAAGTCAGTGTGTCTCTGTGTGGATTTTTAAATTATGTTTTAGGCTAATTGCATTTCATTTTTTGTGCTATATCAAGGTGGGGTTTATGCCTTTTTAATTAACTGCACAAGTCTGCAGCAAGCCATGAGCTGAGTCCTAAGAACCAGTGAGCTCTGCTTCCCTTGTGAAAAAGCAAAATTAGATCATGCCTCTTTACACTTAATTGATAGTATTAATAAATCTAGGTCACTTAATTATAAGATCTCTAGGGCAGGCCCTTACAGTAAGAAAAAGGAGTGACATATTCTCATTTCCTCCCAAACCCCACAGGATATCTGTAACGCATGGAATGGAATGCTTTCCATTACACAGTTGCTCTTTACCCCCGCCCAATGCGGTCTGTTACCCTCCTTGGCAGTGCAAACCCGGTCTCAAGTCCAGCCCCCACCGCCACCGCTTTCGAAGGGGGGAAGCCCAACGCCCCACTGGGCCGGCAGAGCCGCCCGATCCACGTTCCTCGCCTGCAGTATCACCTTTTCCGCCCGAGCGCTCCACCCCGCTCCCTCTTACTGCTCCGGCTCCATCCCCTTCCGAGCCGCCCGCCAGCACAACTCCCAAAGCGGACGGGGTGGAAGCGTGGAAACTGACTGATTCCTTTAAGGACGCTCTCCTTCACAGTTGTCAAGCAGAGATCTCTCAAACTCTACCAGCTGCTTTAGTTAAACGCGGGGAGTTGTGGTACAAGGATTCTAAATTGTATGTTCCAGAAGTGTTGAGGGGGGAGGTTTTGGGTTTGGTGCATGGCGCCAAAACCACAGGACATTTTGGGTTCCTTAAGACATTGCATTTACTCAGAAGACAGTTTTGGTGGGCGGGTATGCGATCAGACGTGGATTCTTTCATCCACAGCTGCCCCTTTTGTGCATCTGCCAAGAGACCCCAGGGCAAGCCACCCGGACTTTTACAACCTTTGGAGACTCCCTCCAAACCCTGGGAAGTCATTGCAATGGACTTTATGACCAATCTACCCCCCAGTGGGGGAAAGACAGTACTTTGGGTAATTACAGATCTGTTTTCAAAACAGGTGCATCTTGTACCTTGTGCAGGTATCCCTTCCGCCCCAAAACTTGCCCGCCTATTTGTGTCACATGTCTTCCGGCTACATAGCTTTCCCCGCAAGATAGTGAGCGACGGGGGGCATCTACATGGCCAAGTTTTGGAAAGCTTTTCTCAAATTAGTCGGGGTGGAACAAGGCCTGTCTAGTGCGTTCCATCCCCAAACGGATGGTCAAACTGAACGGGTCAATGCTGTTTTGGAATGTTATTTACGCTGTTATGTCAATTACCATCAAGATGATTGGACAGACCTGCTGCCCTTTGCTGAATATGCATACAATAATGCCGTCCACCAGTCCACAGGGTTCAGCCCTTTTCAGGCTGTATATGGCACAGAGTTTTGCCCCATTGGCCTTATTAATGTTCCTGGGGAGGAGGGAGGTACTGACGTGGCTGAGTGGGTGCATGCGATCCAAATGACCTGGCAGTGGCTGGTTAAAAACCTGGAGCGTGCCAAACGCAAATACAAGGCTCAAGCTGACAAGCACCGCTCGCCGGAATGGGATTGCAAGGTGGGAGACCTGGTCTACCTGTCTACCAAAAACCTACGGTCTACCCACCCATGCAGCAAGCTCAGTGCCAAATACCTGGGCCCATTCCCCGTCTCTCGAATTATCAATCAGGTAACCGTGGAACTCTCCCTCCCCAAGTCATTGAGAAGGGTTCATCCCGTGTTTCATATTAGTTTGTTAAAGAAACACATTCCCTTCCCGAAGTGGCATCCTGAACCACTGCCTGAAGTGCCTGAAATGGGGTGGGGGGTGGGGAGAGCATTTCGAAGTGGCAAAAATTCTGGACTCCCGCATACACCATGGTACCCTTCAGTATTTAGTTTGTTGGAAGCACTTTAGTCCTGCACAGGATGAGTGGGTGCATTCTCGCAATGTTCCCGCCCCTCGGCTAATCCGAGAGTTCCATGCACCCTATCCGCACAGGCTCGCCTTGGAAAAGTAGGGGGGCCTTTGGGGGAGCAGAATGTCAGGCATGGCCTGAGAGTGGAATGTTGTGGTTAAGTCCAGGTGCCGTGGCCAAGGCCGTGTGCTATCCTATTTTCAAGATGTTTAGACTATTCCGATGGGTGCTCCAGGGAGGGGAATTGCCATGGTGACTGGGGTTACCCTGACATTGTTTCTCTACTTAAACTGTGTACTGTTAGTTTGGTTTTCACTAGTATCCTCGACTCTGAGTAAGCCTCTTTCACCTGTTGATTTTTCTCAATAAATCTGCTTTCGTTGGACTGCTGTCGACTGAATTCACTTTATGGGATCATCCCAGGGCGAGGGCTCACAACATTCTTAAAACTGAATTATTGGATTCCCCCCCCCCTTTTAAGACTGCTTTATTGCTCACAGGAATTGTCTCAATCGACAATGAGAGTGAAATTACTGGATCAGTTGAAAAAATATTGTTGCAGGTGGAGAATCAATGCTAACTAAATCTAAAGGAGTAGAAAAGGGCAAGAGTCCAGTAGCACCTTAAAGAAGTGAGCTGTGGCTCACGAAAGCTCATACCCTACCAGAAAATATTTTTGTTAGTCTTTAAGGTGCTACTGGACTGTTGCCCTTTTCTACTACTGCAGACAGACTAACACGGCTACCCACTGTGAATCTAAAGGGTGATATTACGAGGATCACAAATAGCTGAGGAAGATAACTCTGTACTTAGCCTGAGCTGTTTTCTCTCTAGAAAAAAGACCAAAAAAGAAAAAAGGAAAAGAAAAAAGTACACCAACTATCACAGGAGCTGAATGATTATTGGTCTATAAGCAACCTTTCTGTATTAGTAGCTGCCTTTGTTTCGCCTTCTTTCCAGATTACATTGTTTAAACTGGTTAGAGATTAATATTATTAGATTTGAGTCCAGTAGTACCTTAAAGACCAGCAAGGGTTTCAGGGTAGAAGCTTTCAAGAGTCAAAGCTCCCTTCATCAAACACAGTAGCTTTCTGACTGTTCTACTGCAGACCAACATGGCTGGCTACCCTCTGAAACTAATATTAACTATGTATACTTTCATTGGTGATAGTTCTGGTCTTTAAAGGAACCTGCCCGATATCTTTACAAGGTGTGCTTGGGATTTAAAATTTGAAATCTTGTTGCAGTCAAAGGGCATTTAATTAAATTAGGGCACTAAGCTAATTTATTAGGGCCACTAGAGCAGAGGTTTTAACATAAGATCCCTAGTCTGGGGTAAATTCCCAGGCTCCTGTTGGACTTTTCTTTTTCGGTAGAATGTGTAGGGAAATGGCTCTACAACTTTTTCGCTTAGGGCAATTTCACCTGCACATTAGTTAACACTATCCCCAAAGTACAGCCACATACAGGGTGTTGGGTTTTTTGGGGGAGGGGTACATAATAAAGCACCTGGGGTACAAAACAACCTGGGGAATATAATGATTTTGATTGCTGGATATATTTTTTTTTACCCCAGCCCATTAAATGTATTTGGGGTAAAAAAAAATGCCCCATGAGTTTCCCCCCAGAAAACACTGCTTCAGGGAAGTATTTTTAAGCACTCAGGAGAAATGCTGACGCTCCTGATAATTGATGACCCTCCCCAATAATATGTAGAACATATACCTCACCACACAAATATCTATAGGAAAGAAATATACCCCATAGGAATAACAAAATTGTAAATGTTATTATTAATCAATTATTTTCTTCTTGTGCATAAGTGTTTTCAGGTTCTAAGTGTTCAAATATTTTACAACACAGTGTCTTCCGCCACCACAAAGTTTTTTGACCGTGGGACATTTTTCTACCTCATTGGAATTTGCCTTGTGGTAGAAATATATCCCAGTGTAAGTTTTTATCAGAGTGGTGCCAACAGTATTCTAAGAAACCCTGGAGTTTTTTCAGTGAGACAATCACTAATGGCAGATAAGTTTCCCTTAAAGACAGCAGTCTATCACTACTGATCTTCTCTTGTAATGTGCTGCCATAGGGCAATGTGTTCTGGGTGCTTTGTGTTCATCCAGGGGGAAAAGTGAGGCCTCTCAAAAAAAACCAAACCATTCTTGAAACCAGTTGGATCCACTAGTCCTCTAGGGCAGACTACCAAACTTGCCTGTTGCCCCTGTGGGGCAGAGGTAGCAAGTCCAGCAATACCTTCAGCAGATAATGATCAGACTATCATATAAATAATAAATGAATTTTATTTGTGGCTAGTATGCCAGATAAAACAGAAACTGACCATACAGAATATTGTCGAAGGCTTTCACGGTCAGAGTTCATTGGTTCTCGTAGGTTATCCGGGCTGTGTGACCGTGGTCTTGGTATTTTCTTTCCTGACGTTTCGCCAGCAGCTGTGGCCGGCATCTTCAGAGGAGTAACACTGAAGGACAGTGTCTCTCAGTGTCAAGTGTGTAGGAAGAGTAATATATAGTCAGAAAGGGGTTGGGTTTGAGCTGAATCATTGTCCTGCAAAAAGTAACAAAGGTAATGTGCTAACCATTGTCCTGTAAGTATCAAGATAATGTGCTAATGAGGGTGTGGTATGTTAATATGGAACCATTGTATCCTGAAGTGATCTGTTAATGTGTGAAATCCAGAGGTGAGGGTTCTCTTTTGTCTTTTGCTGACAAGAGACAAAAAGAGACCCCCTCACCTCTGCAGGAGTATATCGTATACCTTGCAGCTGTGGACAAGTTTACATTGGGACAACAAAACGCAGCATACAAACAAGGATAAAAGAACATGAAAGATACTGCAGACTGGGCCAACCTGAGAAATCAGCAGTGGCTGAACATGGACTGACACAAACAGGACACAGGGTCTTATTCCAAGACACTGAAAGACTGGACAATTCTACCAACTATTTTGTCAGATTGCACAGAGAAGCCATTGAAATTCATAAACATCAGCACAATGATTCAGCTCAAACCCAACCCCTTTCTGACTATGTATTACTCTTCCTACACACTTGACACTGAGAGACACTGTCCTTCAGTGTTACTCCTCTGAAGATGCCGGCCACAGCTGCTGGCGAAACGTCAGGAAAGAAAATACCAAGACCACGGTTACACAGCCCAGATAACCTACGAGAACCAATGACCATACAGAGTCAACTGACCATACAGATGTTAACAACCAAGGCCAACAAAATTAGGAACCACCCCATTTTACATTTCCACAGATTAAGGAAGTACATTAAAGTGACATAGTGTCAGGCTGCTATCTCGGTTTCGTTATTGCCTCTGTCTCTGCGTTGTATTGTCTGCCCCCCAAGGTCGCATGCCTAGGCCTGGGAACCCAGCTCCTGGGAAACTGTATTCAGCCTGTACGTGTAATCTCCCGCCTTTCCTGCCTTATAATATCTCCCAGCTAGTGAGCCTCTCATAGCTGTCATTTTATTCGTTTGCACTGTATGCCTAATTGACCAGTAAAAGCCATCTGTTTGGACTCTATATGACTTTGTGGTGTTTTCTGGTTCTGTGGGCCAAGGGCTGACATTATGACAGCTATCACCTTCTCTTCACCATTCTACTAGCCAGGCTGGAGCCCAGGGGGGTTCGCCTGCCACTTGGATGGGAGCTGTGCAGCTCTCCAGGTGATCTACACCCTGGAGCCCTTCTCTGAGGATCCTACTCTGTTACAAGACTTAATCGCTGAACTTTTCCGGACGACCCGAGAGGTTTGCCGCTTGAGGGGACTGGTACAGGAACAGTGGCAATCTCTTAAAGGACGTCTCTGGATGTTAACGTCGGAGGATACTGATGCTCGTCTAGATCTTCAGGACTTGGATCAATTACTGGACGATGCCCGATTGGCGACTGAGGATTTACAAATATTAACTGGACTTTTGGATAATCTTATTTCTCGAGAAACTCTTTCTACCATGGCGGGAGCCCCACCGGAGGGTTTTTCCCTGATCCCGGATGCAGCCAGCTGTCAGGCTGAGGCCAAGCGAGTCGCTATTAGCACCGCTCTTCTCCTTGTGGAATGTACAAAGGACACCCCGGTAGCCACCTTGGCTCAAGTTTTGACCTCGACCTTCGGAGCCGAGGCACCCGCACTGGCGGTTCGAGTACAACCTCTGCTGGGCGGGGAACCCGACCCCATACTCTCACTCCTGGAGACAGAACTTTTGCCGCGCATTACGGCAGAGACTGCCCTGAGACTTGAGAACGCCAAAGTTCTTGCGGATCAGCAAGCCGCCGAAGCGGCTAAGGTCGCAAGAGAGAGAGAGGCTGCGGAAGCAGCCAGGGCGGCTGCAGCAAGGATTAGGAATCAGGCGAACGTGGACACGCGCCCTAAGGGCAATGTACTAGGGCTATCAGGTCTGTCCTTTTCCCCGGCGTTTGTCCCGTCGCGCGCGACCCAACGCGCACGCCGTTTGGCTGACCGACGTCGAGACTCAGAAGAGTCAGAAGACGAGGATTTATATGGGGATAGCTCTCAATGGGCCACAAGCTTCCGGACCAGTAAGCCTCATCTTACTGGTGGCCCAAGTGAGGAGGCTCATCTCTTAAGAGCCCAGAATCGGGAGCTCTCCGACCGTGTTGATCAACTCCAGGAAGTAATGGAACGTATGCTTCAGGAGAACAGGCAATTACAACAAACCCTGATAGCTCTGAGACAGCCCGTTCCGATACCGGGTCAGGGGGTACCCGTACAGCCACCCGCTAATGTGCCTGCTCCACCCTTGCCTCCTGGAGCTCCTGTTGCTCCTCCGCCCGGACCACCCGTGCAACCACCCGCTAATGTGCCTGCTCCACCCTTGCCTCCTGGAGCTCCTGTTGTCCCTCCGCCCGGACCACCAGTGCAACCGGGTCAACCTGCGCCCGGTCCTTGGAAGCAACTCAAATTGAGGACTACGTATGACGGATCTCTCGAGACTTTGCCTTGTTTCTTGCATCAAGTGGACAGTTATATGCGAGAACAAGGACAACTTTTCCCCACGGAAGACAGCCGGATGCGTTACGTAGCTTCCCTTCTGACAGGTAAAGCGGCTGACTGGATGGTCCTCCAGTTTGACACCCGCTCTCGTGCTATTCGTTCCCTCAACAACTTCATGACTGCCCTGAGAAGGAGGTTTGAGGACCCCTTCCTGGGGGAAAGAGCCAAAACGGAACTCTTACAATTAAAACAAGGCTCTGCTACAGTTCGAGAATTTGCCGATGAATTTCAACGACTGGCAAGTAAAATTGTAGGTTGGCCCGAAACCACCCTGATCCATCATTTCAGGGAAGCCTTGCATCCTGACATTCTGAACTGGTCTTACATGCGAGGCGATCCCGATACCCTCGAAGACTGGATCCTATTAGCCGAGGAAGTGGAAAGCCGCCGACGCTTCATTTCTCTCGTCCGTCAAAAGCACAAGGAAAAAGGCACCCAAAAGCCTCAACCCAAGGCACCACTGCTCGTCCCACGAAATCCCCCACGTCCGCCCCAGGAACGTGAAGCCCGATTTCAGAGGGGTGCCTGTCTTACTTGCGGAGAAATGGGCCACTTTGCAGCCGTTTGCCCACGCCGCCAGGAAATATTTCGTCCCAGCACGACAACCCGCGCCCGAGGTCGTCCACCACGCAGAGGCACCGCGGCCACCCGCAGCGCAGCTCCGGGAAGACCCACACCCTCTGCACTCCATGCCGGGGACCCAGCCTCCCTGCCTACTACCAACGACCCCGCCGGGTCTCGGATTACAAGTGCCCCATTGGGGGACGATTTTCCCTCTTCGGATGAGGAAAATCCTTGGATTTCTCCAGCCCTAAACCTGGAATCTCCCCTCGACTTGTCAAAAAACGGCTCCGGTCTGTGGTGAATGGAGCGTCTCCACAGACCTCTCAGGATCTTCCTATCAAACCGAATGCTCCTACCAAAATTAAAGACGTGGACTCCACCGTCTACGTGGATGCAGTTTTACAGCAACTTAACGGTGGCCCACAAATCCCCGTCAAAGCACTAATTGACTCCGGTTGCTGTCGCACTCTCATAAGCGAAACCACTTTTGCTGCACTCAGGGCCGACTCTGAGGCTTTACCCGCCCCCGTCCAATTTGCCCAAATGGACGGAAGCCATTTTCAGGGGGGTCCAGTTGATCGCCGCACCATAGGGGTGGCAATGGGAATTGGTTCCCACTGGGAACAAATAGACTTCACTATAGCCCCTATCCGATTTGAAGTGGTCTTGGGGATAAACTGGATTAAAGGACATAGTCCCAGTATTGATTGGGAAACAAACACTATCTCCTTCGCTAGTCCCACCTGCGACCAGCATCGGCAAAACTTTGCTCTGCTATATCCGCCCGTTCCAGCATTAACCTCTACTGCCCCAGCACCACCGGCTCTACCCGCTGTATACCGGGACTTTGAAGATGTCTTCGACCTTAAGGAATGTGATGCCTTACCCCCCCACCGGGCCTCAGACTGTGCGATTGAAGTGGTAAAGGACTGCACATTAACCAAGAGTAAGATTTACCCTATGAGCGCTTCCGAGCGCACTGTCCTCCGGGACTTTTTGGACAAAAACCTCGCCAGAGGGTTCATTCGCCCTTCGAATGCCCCAAACTCGGCCCCCGCGTTTTTCGTCCGGAAAAAAGAGGGCGACCTTCGCCTATGCATTGACTTCAGAAAGCTCAATGCGGTTACCCAGACCAATGCCTATCCTATCCCATTAATATCCGATATTTTGGGACAATTACAGGAAGGCCGTGTGTTCTCTAAATTAGACTTGGTGGAAGCTTACTACCGAGTCCGTATCCGCGAAGGGGATGAGCACCTCACTGCCTTCTCTAGCTGTTTCGGAATGTATGAATTCCTTGTGATGCCGTTCGGATTAAAAGGGGCTCCGGGAGTCTTCATGCAACTCATCAATGAAATCCTACATGACCTTCTATATCGTGGGGTGGTGGTCTACTTAGATGACATTCTCATTTATTCGAAAACTATGGACGAGCATGTGGCTCTGGTCAGGGAAGTTCTGCAACGCCTGCGTAACCATCAACTTTTCGCAAAACTAGCTAAGTGCGAATTTCACCAAAGCAAACTCACGTTTTTAGGATACATCATCTCCCACCAAGGTCTTCGCATGGACCCCGCCAAAGTCCAAGCCGTCCTCGATTGGACTCCCCCCACCAACCGGAAGCAAGTACAGCAATTCCTGGGATTTGCAAACTTCTATCGAGGATTCATCCCTAACTTCGCCCAGGTGGCTCTACCCATTACGGACCTACTGAAAACTAAGGGAAAAGTAAGCTCGGCTGCCTTGCCCTCCGCGAAAATCCTATGGACTGAGCAATGCCAAGCCGCCTTTCTGGCCCTCAAACGCCTCTTCACTTCGGAGCCGGTGCTACAGCACCCAGACCCAAATCAAATGTTCATTGTGCAAGTCGATGCTTCCGATGTAGCCATGGGAGGGGCTCTCCTCCAGCAAGGACCGGATGGTCTTCTTCACCCTTGCGCTTACTTTTCAAAAAAATTTGCGCACGCTCAATTAAACTGGCCCATCTGGGAGAAAGAGGCCTCAGCAGTTCATCATGCACTGACTCTATGGCGACAATTCTTGGAAGGGTCTAAAGTCCCCTTTGAGGTTTGGACCGATCACAAAAATCTAGCTGCCCTCACGGGGTCCCATAAGCTATCGGCGAAACAACAACGGTGGGCGGAGTTCTTTGCGCAGTTCCGTTTCACCCTGAAGCACGTCCCTGGGAAACAGAACGTTCTTGCGGATGCCCTCTCCCGTTTACCACAATATCCGGTAAAACTCGAAAGACCCACCAACTCTCTGTTCACCCCTATGCAACGTGGGGCTCTACCTATGCTGGCTGTACAAACTCGATCCCAGCATCAGCACACCTTACCCAACGTACAAGCTCCGCCGGCCCAACCGGCTGCCCAGCCGCCACCGCAACGAACCGGAGTTCCCGCCCTTCCTACCCCTCCGACCGCCCAGCCGCCTGCAGTCTGCGCGCCGCCGCACGTAAGCACTAGCCCCATAACTGTTTCTAAGATCTCCATGGCCGACGGGGGGGCCCCCTCCAAAATCCCCATCTCCGAGTCCTTTTTAACTGTCCTTCGGGACCAGTGCCTTTTAGAACGTTCCGCTCATACCCTACCTCCTGGTGTTTTGGAACAAGGAGGATCCTGGTACAAGGACTCAAAATTATATGTCCCCAAGGCTCTCCGAAAGGACGTTTTACATTTAGCCCATGGAGCCAAAACAGCTGGGCACTTTGGGTTTCTGAAAACCCTTCACTTATTGCGCAGACAGTTCTGGTGGGGGGGAATGCGTTCCGACATTGACTCCTTCATCCGCAGCTGTCCCGTTTGTGCCGCTGCGAAACGATCGCAGGGCAAACCCCCGGGACTGCTACAACCTCTTGAAACGCCCAGCAAACCTTGGGAAGTGATTGCTATGGACTTCATGACTGATCTCCCTCTCAGTGGGGGTAAAACTGTGTTGTGGGTTGTTACTGATTTGTTTTCTAAGCAAATACATTTGATTCCATGCGCAGGGATCCCCTCTGCTCAGAAACTGGCCCGCCTCTTCGTGACGCATATCTTTCGTTTACATTCGTTTCCGCGTAAGATAATTTGTGACCGCGGCAGTGGTTTCGTTTCTAAGTTTTGGAAAGCTTTCCTCAAGTTGGTGGGAGTGGAACAAGGGTTGTCTAGTGCATACCATCCTCAAACTGATGGTCAAACTGAACGTGTCAATGCTGTACTTGAATGTTATTTACGCTGTTATGTTAACTACCACCAGGATAACTGGGTAGAACTGTTACCTTTAGCAGAATATGCCTACAATAATGCCATGCATCAATCCACAGGCTTTAGCCCATTTTTTGCTGTGTATGGACAAGATTTCAGTCCCATCGCTCCTACAGATGATATAGAGGGGGAGGGGAACCCCGACATTGCCTCCTGGGCACACGCCCTCCGTACCACTTGGCCCTGGCTCGTTAGCAACCTCGACCGAGCCAAACGTAAATACAAAGCACAAGCTGACAAACATCGCTCCCCCGGGGGTGATCTGCAAGTGGGTGCTTTGGTTTACCTTTCCACCAAAAATCTCCGTTCCACCCAACCGTGCCATAAGCTCAGTGCTAAATACATTGGCCCTTTCCCCATCACCCGGGTCATAAACCCTGTCACGGTGGAACTGGCTCTCCCCAAATCCTTGAGGCGTGTGCATCCTGTTTTCCACATTAGCCTCCTCAAACCCCATGTTGCTTCTCCACGGTGGCATCCGGACCCACCTCCTGCGCAACCCATCATGGTGGGGGGGGAGGAACACTTCGAAGTCTCCAAGATCCTTGACTCCCGTGTTCACCATGGCAACCTGCAATATTTGGTCCGTTGGAAACATTTCCCCCCTGCCTATGACGAATGGGTACGCGCACGGGATGTCTCCGCCCCCGACCTCGTCGACGCCTTTCACAGTGCTTACCCAGATCGGCCAGCCCCCTTGCGAACTGGGAGGGGGCCTTGAGGGGAGCAGAATGTCAGGCTGCTATCTCGGTTTCGTTATTGCCTCTGTCTCTGCGTTGTATTGTCTGCCCCCCAAGGTCGCATGCCTAGGCCTGGGAACCCAGCTCCTGGGAAACTGTATTCAGCCTGTACGTGTAATCTCCCGCCTTTCCTGCCTTATAATATCTCCCAGCTAGTGAGCCTCTCATAGCTGTCATTTTATTCGTTTGCACTGTATGCCTAATTGACCAGTAAAAGCCATCTGTTTGGACTCTATATGACTTTGTGGTGTTTTCTGGTTCTGTGGGCCAAGGGCTGACACATAGCTTCATTGCTACTGCACAATATTTTGCAACCTGGGTAGTGATTGGTGAGCTGTCTCCCAGCAGAAACCTTTTGGTCCATTCACCCTCATCACCAGAGCCCATTTCCTTAATCAAAGGGTCAATAGTATTGCAGCGGGCTGACTCGTAGAGGGGACATCTAAAAAAATACATGCTCAATGGTTTCCAGCTCCCCTGTGTTATGCGGGCAAAGTCTCTCCACCCTGGGGATCTTATTAAATCTCGATCAGACTATCAATATGCATCCACTCTCCAGTCCTAAGTGTAAGAACCAAAGAGCCTAAGAAGGGAGCTAAACTTTGAATAATGACAACTCTGGTAACTCCTACTATTTTTTTAAAATAAGATATCCCCAAAAGGACATACTAGTGACCAGTTTATTAGGGACAGGGACAGGCTACCCCTAATATATATATAAACATATAAGTTGGAACATATGCATATGTACATTAGTTTCCCGTCCAGCCACTAACCAACCTGAGACCTGCAGCATCATGCAGCCATCAGACAATTTCCACAAAGAACTTATCTTACTTCTAACATAGGGCCGTTTCAGAAAAGGAGCTCCCCACATGAAAACTGACATGATACAGCCCCCAAGAGGGTTATAATATCTCAGACAAAGCACATTGGAGTCTGGATGGATAGTGACAGTAGTGCTATTGTATTTTTTTCTGTGCATATACTGTTTTCAGTCCTTTTGCGCACAAATAACCCCCCTCTTCAGACTGAGAGTCTCCGTTCTGATGGATGCCGGATAAAGAGAATGTGTCTTCTCCCTAGCCTTTCAACTTTCACAGCATTAATTATGTGTTAGTGGTGGCAGCATGAAAATGAACGCAGCAGTCTCAGTATACACATAAGTTCATAATTGACTGAACTTTTGTTTTTAGATTGGAGACTGTTCCAGAATTTGTTCACATGTATGCTTCACTTTCTCACTACATTCCTCTTAGCCTTTAAATATGAATCCAATCACTTAAGCACAGTTATTGACATCTACAAAAGTAAGTGTAAAGGAAAAATAATTTTCTTTCTTTTGTTGTTGTTGTTGCCATCAAGTTGCAGCTGACTTATGGTGACCCCTTAGGATTTTCAAGGCAAGAGATGTTCAGAGGTTGTTTGCCATTTCCTGCCTCTGAGTAGCAACCCTGGATCTCCTTGATGGCGTCCCATCCAGGTACTAACCAGAGCTGACCCTGCTTACCTTTTGTGGTCTGGAGAGATCTTGCTAGCTTGGGCTATCCAAGCCAGGGATCTGCTCTGTGGGTTTTAATATTATTGGCAATTATCCAGCCATGCAGTTTCTCTGACAGAACAGCATTTCCATTAGCAGAAGAATGGGCAGTGATTGCTACCTGCTTCTCCCTCTTCCTTTGCTCCGATGCTGCCCCTGGAGATCCACTAATTTCCAGGAACAAAACTTTAGGGTGCTTAGTGGGCTGCTGTGTGGGGGGGTGAGGGGTAGGAAAAGGCCTGCTGATCACAGTCTGTAGGTGGTTGGATACCTGCCATGATTTCTCACTATGCTTGAAAAGTAGATATCACCAGTGACTGAAAAATGGCTGTACCTTATCTGCCTCCTCTTTCTGTCACCAGTTTACCCTGAAGGCATGATTTGATAGAACCGGACTCAAAAGAGCTCTTCTCAAAGACTTTGGCTGCGAGCCAGCCTAAATAAAGCACATTTCCCCTCCTTGGCTGTGTCAGCTCTGAGGGGAGAAACCTGGAGGTGTTGCCTGACAGAGCCTCCAATTCAGAATGGCTCTTTTCTAAGGCTTTGGCTGCAGCCTGTCTGACTGAAGGACTCCCTCCCTCTTAGCGCTGACAACCTCCAGGTGTTAGTTGGAGACCTCCTGGGATTACAACTGACCTCCAGGTGTCAGAGATCAGTTCACCTGGAGAAAATGGCTGCTTTGGATGGTGGACTCCATGGCATTATACCCCATTGAAGTCCCTCCCTTCCCCAAACCCTGCCCTCCTCAGGCTCCGCTCCCCAAATCTCCAGGCATTTCCCAACCTGGATCTGGCAGTTCTATTCCCCCTCCCGTTCCCTGGCTTCTCTGAGTTCTAATAATCTGGAGGCGTGGCCTGATGAGAACCTATTTTAAAGAATTCCAACATTCCCCTTTCTTTGGGATTATGCTTTGGCTGTTTTTAAAAATGCACGGCAATTAGGCTGGGCCATGTGAGGCTGCTGTATTGTTTTCCCTGCTCTGCTAATGGTTGGTTCTTGATGCTTTCTTGGGCAACCCATTTTATCCTACCAATTGAGCTTTCCTTTGCCTTTCTCAGTTTTTAGTCAATCCTTATTTTACTAAGATTGTTAGCTTTTTTGGCTTCCACAGCCAAATATTAATATTAATGTGGGCACCATACAGAATAGCCCTAAGGAGGATTCTCAAGAAATGAGGAGCCATCACTGAAAAGGCTCCTTGTGTGGTTGATATCTGGTGGTGGAAAGTACCATCATGCTTCAGCCAATTTATGGTGTCCTCACAGGGTTTCTAAGGCAAGAGACAAACAGAGGTGGTTTGCCATTGCCTGCCTCTGTGTAGCAACCTTGGCCTTCCTTGGTGGCCTCCCATCCAAGTTCTAACCAGGGTTGACCCTGCTTAGCTTCTGAGAACTGATGAGATCAGGCTAGCTTGGACTATCCAATTCATGGTGGCTGATATTTACCAAATCTTAATTTCAAAAAGCAGGTGTGCCCAGATAAGGACCTCTGTGGTAACAGGCAGGTACTAAATTGCTTAGAACTTTTATAAGTAAGAACCAGCACTTGCTTATCCACTATACCTGTTAAATTGCTTAACATAACTAGGTTAGCTTACTAATCACCAATTGAATGTCACTGTGTTTATACCTTTGAGTTTTGCCTAGAAATGTCTCAGCTCATATCTCTTGCATTTTATGGCCTCAATTATTTCTTCTTTCTTTCTATGTATCCATTTCTGCTGACTAAGAATAAATTTCAGTCAATAAATCCTTTAAGTGTTTAAGATGTCACAAGACTTAGTCTTATGATCATTTTTAGAAACCAAGATGTTTCTATGAAAATAAACTAAGGATTGGTTTATAGTTGAATTGACTAGAAAGAGTAAGAATTGATTTTCTTGTCCACTATCGCAAACCAGTCTTCATGCTGGGTATAAAAAATCCAGAAATAAAAAGCACATGAAATTATTGCTTACATAGACTACTGTCTTTGGATTTTTTCATGCAAAATAATAGCATGTTTTATGATATATTTTTCAAAGCTGCTGTGGAGCATTGTCCTTGACTATTTCATTTTATGTTGTCCTACATCACTGTTAGAATTGCCAGCCTCCAAGTGGAGTTTGGAGATCTCCAGGAACCACTACTGATCTCTAGACTGCAGAGATCAGTTCCCCTGGAGGTGGTGCTAGATAAGGAAATACCCCGCAGATAAAGTAGGTTTTGAGGAGAAATTTGGAAGGGGGCAATAGGGTTGCAAACCTCCAGGTAGGGGCTGGAGCCCTCCCAGAATTACAATTGATCTTCCGACTAGAGACATCAGTTACCCTAGAGGAAATGGAAATTTCAGGAGGTGGACTCTGTGGCATCCACATCCACTGAGCTCCCTCCCCTCCCCAGACTTATTCCTCCCTAGTCACTGTCCCCCAAATATCCAGGAATTTCCCAAGTCAGAGTTGGCAACATTAGGGGCATCATACAATTATTGCGGGGGGGGGGGCGCATACACACAACCTTGGCCATCTTCTGGGCGTGAAGTATGGGTCACTTGGGGTGTGGGGGGGAGGTAGTCTGGAATTTCCTGCATTGTGCAGGGGGTTGGACTAGATGACCCTGGTGGTCCTTTCCAACTCTACGATTCTATGATTCTATTCTGGCAAGGAGCTCCAGGCATAAATATAACCATCCCTGATGTCACCAGGCCACCACACAGGCACCAGAATAAATATGCTTTGTGAGCTCAATAGCTCCTGCTTCCCTGTATTAGAAATTATCTTTTCTGCCTGCAGTGCTAACTCAATTACAATATAGAATGCCCATTTCTTGTGCACTTATCCCTAGTAATAAAATCTCTTGCTGCCCTTCTCCAGTCCAAATAAAGGCACTGCTAAATGGTTTAGCCCACTGGCCCATCTCCTATTCTTTCTTTCAAAAAGGAAGCTCATTGTATGTCATGAGATCACCTTTCAATCAAGGTGACCCTTTTCTGCGCCAGTGGAAGATTTGAAGATATTTGAACGTGTGTGTGTGTGTGTGTGTGTACGCGGGTGTGTGTTTATGCATATGATCAATTGGTGAGTTGCATGAAGCCTAAAAAAAAATAGGTCAGAGGAATGACAGAGCCCACTGTTTTGTAATTCTAAAGTTCGTTCAATGCATTAAGGAGATTAATGATTGAGAGGGCTAGGAGCCAGCAAGGGACTGGAGAGCACCTTCTGAGGCTGGACCGTTAATGTAATTTCATGGGCAGAACAACGCAATGATACAAATACTTTCCTTCCTCCCCCTTTCCTTTCACTGTACTGTTTTGTATTCACCATGCCAGCTCTGCCACAACCTTTCCGGGCTGTTTGTCTGCATGACCGATACATCAGCTGGGAAATTTGTAAAGTGCCTTTTCCTCTTCCTGCCCTTCCAATCTTTCTACTCCACATCAATGCACCAAATGAGGAGGTCGCCAAACACTGCAGATGCTCATCAAAAAGGCCTATACGAAAAAGATGCAGTCTGCAGGAAAGAGAGACAGAAAACCATATATCGGCAGGGACCGCAACACGAGAGCAGAAGGCATCGCTGGATGATCACCTTGCAATTCCTATACCCTTTCCCCTAAATTCAAGAGTATGTGACAAAATATGCTGAGTGGTGGTAGCCATCATTGGGGTGAAGTAAAACAGCTGTGTTATGTCCAAAAAGAAACTATATTCCAGTTTTAGAAAAAGGACAAATATCAAAATATCTGGGAAACAGATTGCCTAAATCAAATATTAGTTGGTCAAATCCAGCAAGGCTTTTCTCATTCTCTTGCAGTTTTTGCCTTGCCTAATTTAAAGATAAATAGGTCACCATCAGAGGCTGTGTTGTTGCATTGACCCATTTAACTACTGGGCTTTATAGATGTTGAATTAACTTTTCATAAGGCAGGAAGAAAATCAAAAGAGAAGAAGCTTTAAGAATTTTTAAAAAAACCTCAACGACACTGTATGATCCTGGGTGAAAATGCATGCACAATAGCTTCTGGGACCCTGATTAAGCTGAACAACAGGGAATGCTGATAAAAATGCTCTCACAAAACTAGGCAAATTTCCAGTCAGGAATAGTCGCCCGCCCCCCAATACACACACACACACACAAAAAATATTTTGGGCTGGCAAAACAGAATTGGTGATAGAATTTCTGTTATGGTTTTTACCCCCCCCCCCACACACACAGATGTGCTGATGAGACCATTAAATGTCTCCTCCTATACAGCTATCCCTGATTGGGATAGCCCTGGCTAGCCTGATGTTGTCTAGATCTCAGAAGCTAAGTAGGGTCAGCCCCTGGTTAGTATTTGGATGGGAGACTACCAAGGAAGTCCAGGGTTGCTACGCAGATGCAGGCAATGGCAAATCACCTCTGAGCATCTCTTGCCTTGAAATCCCTATGGAGTTGCCATAAGTCAACTGCGACTTGACAGCAAAAACAAAACAAAACATTCCTCTGTCGGGGGAAAGGATGACAATCCTGTAACCGTCAGGACTGTTAAGTTAGAAAAGGGGAAAAGGACAAAGAAGCTCCCAGTAAAAATAGAGACGATTTGTAGAAATTACATTAGTTCTTCATATCCGGCTTTGTTTTATTTGTTTCTTTGTATCATTTATCCCACATTGTCCGGACCTAGAACTTTAGGGCAGGTAATAGCTTTATATTACAGTAAAATTATATTATTGAATGGTGAAACTCTGCATTGAAACTTAATAAAAACCTAATAAGGATAAAAATCAGCAAAAAATATATTGAAATAAGATAAGCTGGAGAACCTGAACCCGAAACTCCCCCCGCCCCCCGTTAAAATTTCAGCAGAGCCATAACAATTAGAAATAGCAAAGAGAATTAATCAACAAATTAAACAGTAAAGAGTCACAGAGGTCAGAGGACTTTCATCTGAGAATACAGTTCTTAAAGAATTCAGACATGAAATTGAAGAACTATTAACTAAAACACATAACATTAAAATCTGTCTCTTTACTGGCTGACTGGAAGGTGGCTAATTGACCACCATTTAAAAAAAAAATAGAATTCAGACAACAAATGGTTTGTCAAACCTAACCTTTTCTGGGATAATTGAATAGAACACTTTATTAAAGCTAGAATTGTTAAACTTGTCAATGAACATGTCTTTTGCAGAAGGGTCAACAATGCTTTTAATTAAAAGTTATTTTTTAAATATATCCCACACTTTGGCCTATAAGCTCATAAAACAGCAGACAAAATTTAAATTTTTAAAAAATCTAAAACCAGAAGAAAAATAATATCCAAAGACCCCTAAGGAAATCTAGGAATTGTGAACTGTGAACTGGGAGGGGCTGTGGCTCAGTGGTAGAGCATCTGTTTGGCATGCAGAAGGTCCCAGGTTCAATCCCCGGCATCTCCAGTTAAGGGACTAGGCAAATAGGTGATGTGAAAGGCCTCTGTCTGAGACCCTGGAGAGCCGCTGCCAGTCTGAGTAGACAATACTGACTTTGATGGACCAATGGTCTGATTCAGTATAAGGCAGCTTCACGTGTTGGACAAAATATTGGAAATTATGGATAGATGGACAGTCTTCACAGGAAAGAAATAGTGGGGTCCACCCAACAAATCTAACTAAAAAAATATAACCATCTTATTTTTACTTTGCTTCTTTAAAACAGGGTATATAATGAGGTTGCCAGGTTTATAATTTAATTATTAGGGGCAAAATCAAAAACAGACCATAATGATCTCCAAAACAGACTTTCCCAACTAGATTTCTGGCCAATAACGTGGCAGATGGCAGGCTATATTAATAATTACACAAATGTTCTTTGTGGGTGAATAATCCTTCATATACAATTACTCTTTCATATATCAGTATTTAGAACATTGCATCCGAGAAAGAACCATTGGTTTGATCAACCGAAGCCATTTGATTTTTAAGAACATAAGAAAAGTCTTGCTGGATCAGACCAAGGACCACCAAATCCAGCAGTCTGTTCACACAGTGGCAAACCAGGTGCCTCTAGGAAGCCCACAAACAAGACGACCGCAGCAGCAGCATCCTGCCTTTGTTCCACAGGATTTAATATACTTGGCATGCTCCTCTGATCCTGCATTTCCCTCCTCTGTCTGACTCCCTCCCCTTCTTTTTGTACAGGTTCCACGCTGGGACGATGAGTGGGAAGTGGTGATTGTATAGGAAGAGGTGCTAGTTGAGTTTCTTATACTGCAGGCGCTAAGCACGTTTGATCTGATGCATTTTAGGCATAAGAAACTCTCTCCCAGACCAAAGGGATGCTGTCTGAGTTACTGCTTCATCTGCATGATCAATTGAACCAATAATAAAGGGGTGCAAACAGCTTTCCAAGATTATGTTTATTCTGCAGGTAATGGTCAGGCTTTGTTGGGGATTTCTTCCTCCAAAACAACTCATTATTTGGATTATAAACTACATATTCCCCCCCCCCCTTTTGCTATCAAGTTGCAGCTGACTTATGGCTACCCAGGTTTTTCAAGGCAAGAGACAAACAGGTGGTTTGCCATTGCCTGCCTCAGTGTAGCAACCCTGGACTTCTGTGGTTGTGTCCCATCCAAGTACTAACCAGGGCTAGACCCTGCTTACCTTCCAAGAATTGACAAGGCTGGGCTGGCCTGGGCTATCCAAGTCATAGCAAACTGTCACTGTTGGGGGGAAAATACTTCCTGTACTAGCACTTCTGTTTCAGTTAAGAGTACTCAATGTAGTTGAACTTTTAATATTACTATCATGAATGTCTACTGACTAGTATCTGTGACATCGCTAGTTCTAGCAACAAATCCCCTCCCCTAATATTCTAAAACAATTATTAAAACTTAATTCTTAACGATGTTTCTTGTTTGAATGCTTCCCATTGTACCACTCCAGAGGGTGAACTCATCTAGCTTTGTGAAGTGTTAATTGAAATGCCTGGTGTGCACCAGCACGGTTCCGTCATCCTCCACAGCATTGTCTAACCATCTGGTGAACATTTCTTCCTCGCTTTTTCTTGCTTTCTGCCTAAGTTTGATTTTGTCTGTTCACACCCCTACCCAGTGTCAGAACTGCATTTTTGTTGTCAAGTCATAGCTGACTCATGGCAGCCCCGTAGGGTTTTCAAGGCAAGAGAAGTTCAGAGGTGGTTTGCCATTGCCTGCCTCCACATCACGTCCCTGATATTCCTTGGAGATCTCTCATCCAAATACTTGCCAGGGTCAAGGCTGAGTGTGACTGGCCCAAGGTCACCTAGCAGGTTTCCATGGCAGAGTGGGGGATTTGAACCTGGGTTTCCCAGATCCTAGTCTGACACCTTAACCACTACTAGGGATGTCAACCTCCAGGTACTAGCTGGAGATCTCTTGCTATTACAACTGATCTCCAGCTGATAGAGATCAGTTCACCTGGAGGAAATGGCCGCTTTCGCAATTGGACTCTATGGCATTGAAGTCCCTCCCCTTCCCAAACCCTGCCCTCCTCAGGCTCCACTCCAGAAACCTCCCACCGGTGGTGAAGAGGGACCTGGGAACCCTAATCACTACACCACACTGCCTCTCGGAACTGCATATGCACAGTTTTAAAAAATAAGAGGAAAAAATAAGTGTTTGATGATTCTCCATGCAAGAACACCTCCTACACTCACATCCATCGAGTGGACATGATACAGTACCACTGTAGCACCATTTTACCTCCTTCATATTCGTAGACTTGTTTTGTGTGTGTGTGAATTCCCTAGAGGTAGCATCTTCCTAATCTGTGTCCTCATACAGAAAACCAATTTTGATTAATTGTAATGGTCTTTCTCATCTTCCTGAAGGCTTCTTTTATTGCTGTAGCAGACCTCCTGAGTAATTTGATCAGCTGTAGCTTGGAAAGGATGAGGGAAGCTGGAGCTGTGGTCTGGGGAAATAGAAGGAGCTTAATCCCATTCAGAATTGGTGCCAAGACTGCAGCCAGGCGTACTTGGACAGAAACATAAATTATTATTTTCTCCCTACCCCTGGAAATTTCTAAAGGAAACTTGATGTGAAAGCATGTTTTCCTGCTTATCAGAGGAGATCCGTCACTTGCCTAAACGACTCAAACCTTCCACTAATGTAAATTGGGGATTATCTTATTTTCCAGTTAACTTGATGAATTCCACAGGGTTCTAGTCTCACAGTTGTCAGAATACTGCCTAACAGGAAATATCAGCTGCACAACCTATTATGTCTCCCCCCCCCCAAATTGTCTAGTGTTGCCAACTCTAGGGCTATGTCCGCACTTACCATTTGCGGCGCCGGCTTCCGCGGGCTTTCCTTGCATGTTCCCACTGCAACTCACCCGAAGGATTCCGAGGACGTCTCCAGAGCACAATTTCATCACGTTAAGCGCATCCGCTTATACGGTCGTAATTCCAGGAGATCTCCAGGCACCACCTGGAGGCCGACAACCCAAGTACAGCCATGCTTATGTATAGGGATTATTACAATATTATTATGTTTACCACATATGGATTCCGGAAGGGATAGGGTTGCCAACCTCCAGGTACTAGCTAGAGATCTCCTGCTATTACAACTGTGATCTCCAGCCAACAGAGATCAGTTCCCCTAGAGAAAATGGCAGCTTTGGCAATTGGACTATGGCATTGAAATCCCTCTCCTCCCCAAACCCTTCCCTCCTCAGGCTCCGCCCCAAAAACCTCCCGCTGGTGGCAAAGAGGGACCTGGCAACCCTAGGAAGGGATCATATTTATGACTTATCTTTCTTAAAGGTTGTTTACAGGACCTGGTACCAGGTCCACAATGACTCATAACAGACAACTAGTAAGACTATCTACAACATGGCTGGCTGGGTAGAAAAAGAAGAAAGTTGGGAGTATTCAGGCAGAAGCGGGAAGCGTGCTTGTGGCACCTTTCTTAAAGTTATAGGCACCCATATCACCATCACCTTATATGGTTGCATAAACAACTTTCCATACCTTGGTCCCAGATACATAATACAAGACGTGCAGTTTCCTACAAATAATTAATCAAAACTCTCTTCTGTGAACTTGGAATTTGTTTATAGCAAATCTGTAGAATGAAACCATGTATGATGGATGGCTGCTTAAAATCACACAAAAACCTGGCAACCGCTTGCCCTCCTAAACAGTAGTGTCAGGGTTACTGTTTTCATCTACTTTAACCTTCGGTCTTTTAGGATAGATGTATATGAATGGCCCTTACAGGTTTAGGAGGTTGTGTTGTCACTTGTATTGCAACCTTGAGACATGTCACTGTTCTCTTCAGATTTCTGCCTGGTGAAGGCAGTGGTCAGATAATCCAAATTGAAAAAGTATTCAGCTCCATATCTGAAAAAGGCCAGAAGATATAGTTAGTACCTGTACGTTTATGCAATTTAGAAACAGTTGCTGTCTTCAGCTAAGTGCATGCCACTAACACTGAAGTGAGAGGATTTGTACTGATCCTAGAATCATTGTAAAAAAAAAAACCCTGACTTTCCACACCTACTTTTCCAGTCATTACAGGCAGAAAAACTTCACTGCAAGGGAAGGAGAGCAGAAAAGGGACAGAAAATTTAATTGCTTGAGTACAGCAGCAGAACCAAAAGGTGTTACTCATGCAGGTTCAGTCTTGAATTTAGAGCTTGGCTAGGACAATGGGGCCCAGGTCATTTATGCATGGTCGCTTTAACCTCCTTTATTCCCTGTTTCAGCCAGGATCAAATTTTTCAGTATGCACGCTATCTCATTCCTTGGAAGCTCAAAGCTGTTTCGACGCAAAATGAACCCGTTCCTCTTCTGGCCCGAATTAAACCGTTGATCCTGGCTCATTCCGGAGTCACAGAGCGTGCATACTGCATTGGGAGAAACACAGAAGCAGTGTGTAAAGAGGCGGGGATTCAAGTGCTTCCTGCTTGCTGCTACCTCCGAGCTCTTTCTGAGCAAAAGAAAGGCCTTTTAAAAACGAGGCTTGGTTTCCCCCCCCTTCTTTCAGATTGCTCCATTTTTTGTTTTTTGTTCTTAAAATGTTTTTTTATGCAGCAGTTTTTATGCTCATTCTCTAGCCAATGACAAGCTGCTCTTCCCCTTTCTTGACATTCATTATTAGACATACATCAATTATACACACACATACTATTTTTCTACCAGAATGCATGGCATTCAAGAAAAGTGGATCCCCATTCATGTTGCTTTTTTCATTCACAGTGCAGTTCTGTGCAGCATTACTTTCGTCTAAGGGCCAAACTGCATGTTACATTTTTTTCCTGGACCCAACTCGCTTTTCCTGGGCTGTTTTCCTGAACTGAAACAGCTGGGGGAATGGGGGGAGTAATTTGCCTGTCCTTGGAGCTGTATGAGTATAGAATGCTGGGCGGGGGGCAGGAACCCCTCTTCCATCTTGAGCCCAATCAGACTCCTGGGGCCTTTAAAAATGCCTTTCCCTGTAGCCTCTGTGTGAAAGCAAGTTCCTCAGATCCAAGTCATGCAAAAATGTAATGTGTACTTTGGCACTAAGTGCAATGAAGTCTACGGATTTAGATTAGAGTGACTCTGCATCAGTAAATTAGGCCACTTTGAGTGGTATCCAAAGCAGAGATGCACCCCCTCTAAACCTATTGACTTCAGTTGACTTAGAAGAGTGTAACTCTGGTTAGGATGGCACTGTTTGTGTCCTTACTGTGAAACAGAAACTCCAACCCTCTCTATTCATTCTAACCTTTGAAAGATTTTATGAGGAAAAGGACCTGTCTCTTTTTCATGTGTTCGTCCTGTGCTCAGCTGCAAGGGCAATTAAGAACTTTGGAGAACAATAGCAGCAGGCAGCAAATCTACCCCAAGACTCTTTATTTTCATGCCATTGCTTGTTTTTTCATGGCAACTTTTTCTCATTAAATTTAACACAGTTTCCATGTAGTTTTTGTGTCAATTGCTTATAAATGGTGTGCAGCATCTACCAGCACAATCCTAAGGAGAATTACACTCTTCTAAATCCACTGACTTCAATCAACAAAATTGGGGGCGCCATCCATGAAAATGCGTAGACTGAAAAGACTCAAAACAGAAAAACAAAAATAAAGGGCATAATTGTATACCCTAAGAGCTTTCCCTTCAAAAAACACTCTCAGTTGCTTATTGGAATGGTCAGCTCTCAGCATAAATTCATTGACAATGGGAGGCCTGATGCTGCTGAACAATATGCCAACATCAACTCTTCGTTAGCTAATTTAAACTCACCTTTCACAGATTCTTCAAGCTCCCCCAGCTTTTCTTTGTTTTGTTTTTGTCAGGATACTCTTCTTTTCTCACTAATCTCCTGCAGTTTTCTTTCTTTAGCAATATCAAGTTGGAATTTAACTTTCTGGAACTATTAGGAAGCGCCCCTGATTTACTGCCTATTGCATGTTATATTTCTTTGCATGCAGCAGGTCTCCCCTCCCACCAACATGGTGTGATAAATGTAGTTTGTGGTCCTCACCTTCACCCCTGAATCAATCTTAAGCAGGAGAAAGAGCAAGTCTGGTATTGATGTGGGGGGTGAAATGCTTGGAATCTCTCTGATCTTTTTCCAAGGAACATTTCATCATAACAAGGACAAGGTACAAGGAAACCTTTCTTCCACTGTGTTTAATACAAGGCCTCCAGCTCTATGTACACTTTAAAAAAATACAAATTAAACACAATTCAGCCAGGCCTTCAGTATTATAGAAAAAACTGAGACTTGCTAGTAATTCTATTTGAGTTTGGATTCAAATGCTAAGAGAAAACACCTGCCTCTTCAGATATCCAGATGTGCCACGATGGTCTCCTGCCCTGAGAACATTTTGGAGCTTTGGCTATAAGCCAAAGTGGTGTTTGCAGCACTAAGGAAACATCTTGAAAAAATAAAGTGGGGATTTAAATAATTTAAATTGGCTAGGAAGGTTCTAGCCACACTTGGGAACGTTCCATTCCCCCATCTAGTAAGGGCTATGAGCACCACTTTTCTGAAGCCAAGAGGGAAGATCCATGTGTAGGTGGAATGAAACTGATCTTTCAGAATACTCTTATTGTTACTTGATCACTCCTGGGTAAGAACTGGTGTATGTAGGGCTGCCAACTGGCCTGGAGAAAAACATCCTGTCCCTTTAAAAACATCCTGTCCCATACATTATGTATGGAAATAGGCAGTTGACGCTTTTCATGGCATGGAAGTAAATAACATAGCCTGGCAAACAGCATCCCATTGAGTATCTACTAAAGGGACAGAATATTTTATCTAGAGGCCAGTTGACAACCCTACCAGCAGAAAAGCAGTCAAGGGTGGTGGTGCTTGGTTTCCACCTTGAAGGTTTTTTCCTTCCTTTTAACGCTAATGGCAAATGTTGGCTGCACTCAGATCCAGGTTCATAAATACAGTCTCAGTTCTCTGAAGAAAGTGATGTCAATAACATTAGCAACCTCATTTTGCACACAAGGGAATTTGTATTTGAATTACAGCTTCATTTGAGCCAAATTTACCCACACTCAGTCGCCAAATCTGTTTTCAATTCCAAAGCTTAACACTTGAACACGTAAAATAATAAAATACAATGCCTTTGGGCATATTCAAAATGCCTTTCCCTTTTCTCTGAGTAAATTGAAGCCTGCCCTCTAAAATTAGGGGTAGGACATCCAGATCAGAAGAAATGGATTCTAGGCAGACTTCAGTCTTATCAACTCTCTTGGAGCAAAAAGCGCAGAGGATGTTTGTTACAACTCAGTAAAAGCAAGCGGCATCTTTGTCCCCTGCTTTTTGCAAGGAGGTAGGTAGTTCTTATTGCTTAGCAAGGAATGAAGTTGAACAATTTGCCCCCTGTCAGTTCAAGCATTATTCTTTTTCCAGTCAGAGTTCAAACCCCCTTGCACAAATTGAGTCAGCACAGCTATTACTACTGTTATAGTTATAACTTTTGTTGTAGATAATTAGAGTTTACAGCTAAAGAGTGCTATTTATACTAATGCAGTATTGGGGTCATGAGTAGTAGTTAAAACACTTGTTTTCAATGAGTAAATATTGAACTATGAAATAAACCTGAAGCACAAATACAGGTTGGATTATGCATGAGAACAAGAGCATCCAACGCCATGCTACATGCCCTGCTTTTAACATTACGTCTAAATTTTGAATTTAAGTTAGCTTAGGGCAAGTTCATGTATGGCTTTTTTTAGGGATCACATGCAAATTTGCATCAGGCCTATATTAAGCTGGCAGAATACCCCACCTTCCTGCCTTGTAGGCATGTCTATAACTCAGTGTTGTTTTGTTTTTGCCATCAGGTCACAACTGACTTATGGTGACCCCGTAGACTTTTCAAGGCAAGAGATGTTTGGAGGTGGTTTGCCACTGCCTCCATGTCACAACCCTGGTATTACTTGGAGGTCTCCCATCCAAATACTTGCCAGGGTCAGGGCTGAGAGTGTGTGACTGGGCCAAGGTCACCCAGCAAGCTTCCATGGCACGAGTGGGGATTTGAACCTGGGTTTCCTAATTCCCAGGTCCTAGTTCGACACCTTAACCACTACACCATGCTGGCTGTCTTAACTCAGTGGTAGAGCATGGCCATTTGCATGTATAAGATACTAGGTGCAAACCCCAGCACACCTGGTTAAACCACAATTCTTAGTGGGGGCTATATGGGCCCGTAGGAGGTGATCTCCCAAATATTGGGGGCATTCTGAACTTTTGGGGCAAATGGGGGGGGTTGGGACTTTAGGCAGCCCCATCCTTCCACCATCAATGGGTTCTGACACAGTAGAGGAGAGTTGTTTTATTCTGCTCACCCAGCCCTGGAATAAAATCCTAGATTTCTCTTGCAAGGTCTTTAAAAAAAAAATGGCACACACCGAATTGGAATCAAACATGAATGCTGCTCCCTGTTTGGTACAAATACAAACAAATTAAAAATAATCCATCCATGAGACTAAACTATGTGCGATGAGTTTCCAGAAAGAAAACAACAAAGGAGACAGTGTAAAATGGAGGTAGGCCACTTTGGGTCCCTGTTGGTGAGAAAGGCAGGGTTTAAATGAAATCAGTCAATCAATCAATTAATTAAACAGCATGCAACAAAGATAAGGGAAAAATAATTTCTCAAAAATGGCAATTATGTAGAAATTTAAAAAAATCTCTCTCTTTTGGGAGCCTGTTTCTCCTGTGATTGCATATATCATAAATATCCATATATAAAGAAAGCTGACTTGTCTTGCCTGAAGGACCATCTACATCCTTATGAACCTACCCATCTGCTGTGGTAGGGTTGCCAAACTCCAGGTGGGACCTAGAGATCTTCCAGAGTTACAAGTGATCTTCAGACACAAGGATCAGTTCCTCTGGAGGAAATGGCTGCTTTGGAGTGTGTACTCTATGGCATTCTACCCTGTTGAAGTCATTCCCCAGGCTCTATCCCTGAAATCTCCCAACCCAGAAGTGGCAACCCTGCACTATGGTCACCTTGTGAGGTCCTACTTTGGGTGCCTCTGCCTTCTAAGATTAGGTGAGTGGCAACCCGGGAGAGGGCCTTCTTGGTCATGGCATCAAAACTCTTCTATTGCCATCTTTCGCAAGCGGTTGAAGACATGTAACATGGGCAATTCTAGTCACTGAGAGAACACAAATAATCGGAGATCACCAAAAAGACACTTTCACATCCCCTTAACCAATAGTTACCAATTCTGACAAAGATTTTCATTCAATGGAGCCTTCTATTTTAGCTCAGCCCTCTGGTGTTTGTATGCCCATCATCAGGTGAAGGGCAATGATGGAACCATTAAACATGATTGGCTAATGCCAGTACCATTTCCATTCTTTCCGTCATGTGTTCCTCATTCTCAGGCTATAGAAATTAATTATCTCTCTATAAGGAACAATTGTTCATACCAAAAATGTTATTGCAGAAAATAATTAGTTGTTTCAGACAACTTTGTGCTGGATGGTGGTGCAAGTCTGGTAATTCTGAACTTATAGATGCAACTGAGGTATAACTACGAAAAAAAACCTCCCAATAGCACTATGAACAACATTATTCGCAAAGGAGAAATGTGGAGTTTATATGGTAGGCTGTTATGGTATAGACTGTACACATGCCACAATTATTGTAGGCAATATGATTTGCGTTTGACTTGACAAATATTCCTCTATGTTACGTAATGGATTTTGAAATGTGATTTATAAATTTCTCCCAGTAAACTTTTCCTTAATTGCAGTACTTTCATTAGCAACCCTGCTCATATCTTGCTGACAACCCATTTTTTAAAATATATCTGATATGGCCAGGAGAATTGGGCTTTGAGCCCTCAGAGTATGGGGCCAAATGCTCTGAGCTCTCTAGTCAATGTTAAAATCTAGCTGTGTCAAGAGTAGAACAACAAGAGCATATTGAATGCAGTGGAGCTGGTCATATTGGATCTGAGATCTGCATCAATGCCAGCTGAACCAGAACAGTAAGCCATTTTTATACATTATATTTTGTTCTTGGGTGCAGATACCTAATATTGCCCATAAGTAATAAATCTAAGGGAATTTAAGGGAACTTGTGAATAGATCCTATTTTCCCATGTATTTTAAAGGAAACACTACATGCACATGTCCTTCAAAACTGCTAATTATTTGGTGCTCATATATCTATATAAAGAAGGCAGTCCCCTGTGCAAGCACTGGGTCATTACTGACCCATGGGGTGACATGACATAGTATCGTTTACTAGACAGACTATGTTTACGGGATGTTTGCCATTGCCCTCCCCCAGTCATCTACACTTTACCCCCAGCTAGCTGGGTACTCATTTTACCGACCTCGGAAGGATGGAAGGCTCAGTCGACCTTAAGCCAGCTACCTGAAACCGACTTTTGTTGGAATCGAACTCAGGTCGTGAGCAGAGCTTTGACTGCAGTACTCAGTTTACCACTCTGCGCCATGGGTTTCCTTTCCATATATCTATATATTGTATACTAAACTACTATTCCATATATCTATATATTGTATACTAAACTACAAAGTGTAATTGCCATGATGTGTACTAGAAGATGAGCTGAATGTTCATCTAAGAAGTCACATTGAGATATATATCCCATTACACAGCATTGGGTTGAATCCCACCAATCATTACCTCGAATCACTACGTACTGATCTTCATCAAATGCTACTCCAGAGGAGATCAGAGGTCTGCAGTGGGAGTGGGAAACTGGTAAAAATTGCATCCCCTTCCATTAATGGAAATGATCGGTGGGACCCAACCCATAGTTACAATTTTTAGGGCAGCTAAACAACTATGAATTGGCCATTGCAGACTCTTTACGTCTATATTTTAGGTGGTGCTTCCACAAGGGGATTATTCCCTGGATGGAGCACAGCACCGTGGTTTTTTTGGTGGAGCTTCCACATGATATTGTGCTTTTTCCAAGCAAAACCTGTGGGCTCCCAGGGATTTCCCCTGTAAGCTGGAGCAAAGGAAAAACCCTTTGCTCCAGTTTAAAGGGGAAATGGTGGAGAAGACACAGACAGAGCCTTCATGCGGAAGCTTGGCCCCTCAGTCAATCTAGGGAGGGGAACAAAGTGATTTCACATTCAGAATGGTAGAGCTTAGTTCCACTTTTCTCTCCCACTTTCACCCTTTTATCTGGCTTTTCTTTAGTTCACAGCTGAGCTGTGGAGCTTTGAGAACTGCAGCTCAGCTACAAAGTTGAGAAGGGGATTGCCAGGCCATGGGTGATCCCTGGCAAGATTCTCATCATTTTGGCACTTATGTGCTGATGTGCTTGAGTGCTGGGAGGAGTAACAGCAGCCAGCAGTGCAGGGATGGGGTGTGCGGATTCTGCCTCCAAGTGCTGATACTCCCACACCAAGGATGGCTTTTCTCACTCCCATGTGGAAACAGACAGTAGGTCCCTGTTGGTGGAGCAGTCAAGGGAGCACAAACACCATTGTTTAGGAATGACCAGCTATTTATTTAAAACAGTTATTAGCCACCTTTCTTCTTTATGGTGCTCAGGGTAGCTTACAAACTGATAAACCAAAATTTCAAATCACTACTTAGGACTGTGAGTAAACTCAACCAACTGCAGTTCTAAATAAAATTGTCTTCAGCTGCCTCCTAAAGATTAAAAGTGGGAGGGCCAGGAGCACCTCCCTAAGAGGTTGTTCCATAATTTTAGGGCAGCCACAGAAAAGGCCCTCTCTCATGTATCCAACCAAACAAGCTTCTTTGATGGATGGGACAGTCAGGAGGTCCACCCCCCCACCCCCCGTGACGATAATAACTCTGCAGGAACATATGGGAGAAGACATTCCTTCAGATAACCTGGTCCTAAGGGCTTTAACGATGAAAACCAACACCTTGAACTAGGCTCAGGAGTGGACTGGTAGCCTGTGTAATTGCTTTAATATTTGGGTCACATGTTCCTGACAGCTGGCCCTGACCAGTAGTCTAGCCACAGCATTCTGTACTATCTGCAGCCTCCAAACACTCTTCAGGGGGAGCTATTGTATTCCAAGGGTCTACTGCATTGTGCACACACTACTTGGGGATAACACTCTGATCTCTTCACAGATGCTCAGGCCCCTCATGGATTTGGCATTGTCTGACAACAAAGGCCCATATATATAACCATAGATCAGAGTGGGTAAGTTGTGGGCCAGCAGCGTGTTTCCTGTAGGATCAAGACCCTACCCCCCATCTCAAGAGGCAAATCACCAGGGTTTTTTTGCCTCTGCACAATGCACTTGATATAATAGTATGGTATACAGTTAATTTGTAATGCAAACACAGTGCTTCTTTTCCTTGCAACTGAAATGGTGACTGCTTCAGGGCCCAGTCCAGCTCATGGGCTGTCAGTTGGCCATCCATACCCTAGATTAATTGCTCACTCAGAATATGTATGTTCCATTATTGTATTGGTTTGTTACACCATTGGCAACCAAATCCCAGGACAGCAAGTAAGTGTGGTGTAGTGGTTAGGAGCGGTGGTTTGGAGTGGTGGACTCTGACCTAGAGAACCGGGTTTGATTCCCCACTCCTCCACATGAGTGGCGGAGGCTAATCTGGTGAACCAGGTTGGTTTCCCCTCTCCTCCACATAAAGCTTGGGCTAGTCACAGCTCTCTTAGAGCTTTCTCAGCCCCACCTAACTCATAGGGTGTCACTTGTGAGGAGGGGAAGGGAAGGTGATTGTAAGTGGTAGAGAAAGTCGGCATATAAAAACCAACTCTTCTTCTCTTCTTCTTTATTCCCATTTAAATACACATTCTGTATTAAAACATTGTCAATAAAATATACATAAAAACATTGAAACGGTGACATCAATATCTACACATTTCAGATAAACTAGAATACATGGGGGTAGATAAAAGAATGTTAACTAATCTAAGTGACCTTATGAATGTGCCCTAGTATTCTTTGAACTCCAAACACAATAGGTTTTCTATGAACAGCCATCTGCTTTCTTAAGTATGGGAAATTACTCTAATTAGCTCCAGGAATAACAAACTCCTACATATGTGTGGCTTTATTCACATATCCGTAGGTAAGGTTTCTGATTAAAAGGGAAATGAAATCACTTTGAAGAGTGATATTGTTCTTTGTTGTAAATTTTAAAATCAACCCCCTGAGATTAGATTCTTTGTTGTAAGTTTTAAAATCAGTCCCCTGAGATTAGATTCCTGCGTAAAATAGGAGTGGATAGCCACTTTAAATCCAAAGAGCATGTAGGTTTGTTGTCTTTGGTTATATCTCATCATTCACAGGAACCAGATATTACTGGCTGCTGTTACCACCACAAAAAGTATTTGCAGGGGCATGATTAAAATGGTCAGATCTGTGTGGTCAACAGCTCAACAGATGAAGCAGCTGGCTGCAGTTTGGGTTAAAGGTGGTCATTATGTGGTCACTTGTATATCAAATCAAATAGTCTTTAGTTCGATACAAGATCAGCTCTGAATAAAGATTAAAAGTTAGGTTAAAATAATTAAAAGGAGAAAAATGTGTTAATGGTTCTGGAAGAGATGATTTGAACAGGAGAAGGAAAGATCAGCTATGGGGTAAGATTTTCAGTCAGACGTTTTCGAATCCCACAAGACCAAAGGCAAAATTTGGCCACTTGGGTGGTTATCTCCTGAGAGGAGTCTGTATATATTAATCAGCCATAAGTGAAAGCCTAGCTAGTCTTTATGAATGGAATTTTTCTGACTTTGATACAACTACTCTCATACTTGACTAAATGCATTTTATTATTCATCATGTATCCAGTAGCCATGTATCCAGGGAAGATGGCTGGGGAACACACTGGCAAACCACCCCATAATTAAAGTCTGCCTAGTAAACGTCAGGATGTGACGTCACCCCATGGGTCAGGAATGACCTGGTGCTTGCACAGGGGACCTTTACCTTTTTTTAATCCAGTATGCAAGATCTCTTTACTATACTGTATCCTTAAAATCCTCTGCCAATGCTCCTATCATTAAATTAAAAAAATTCTGCAGTATCAATTTTCTTAGGAAGAAGTGTGTGTGTGTGTGTGTGTGTGTGTGTGTGTGTGTGTGTGTAATGGGGGTGAATGGGAGGATTTTGTCCTTGGAGGATAAAAAAGAGATTCTAAATTGCTTGAAACAATTCTTGTTCACTTTTTAAAAGAAAAAGAAAAGTCAAAAAAGCATAGTAGGTGATAAAACTATGAGAGATGTGATGTGTTGCATCTAAAATAATATTACTAAAATAATGTGATGGACGCATCAATAGATGCATCTAAAATAATATTACCTATCTCTGCATATTTATATATTCCCTTAGTAATGCTTGAGAAAGACATATTGTGAGGGCTGATTTGACATGCCCAATTTTCTCACATGATGACTGCAGCTGTGACACAAGTGGCTTGGTTGTGTTCCTACAAAGGGGGCCATCTGACAATGTGTACATGGTAACTGTCACTCAAAAGTAAGCTGTGACATAATGAGCATGTTATTATTTTATATATCCAACAGACATGTGAATTTGGAGACAGCCTCTGTAGTTTAGGATGCAAAAACTGTTCAGGGAGTAGTGATTGTTATTAGGATCAGCAGGCAAGTGTCAGTGTTCGCAGCTGATTACAGCTTCAGCTGGATTCATGCATGTTCTTACCATTCCTAACACTGGTTGTTTATGCACGGGAGTTTTACCTGAGGTTCATTGTCCGCTGGACCCACACTTTACTGTTGCGAGTCTATGCACCAGCAGCCTCCAAGCTCAAATCAGGAAGGATTTGAACCCCTGCCCCTTGAAATGCTGCTTCGTAATTGGCTGTAGTGAGAGAAAAGTTACCCCCTGAAACCCAAGCCTCATTTTTAAAAGCCATCTGATCAGAAAGAACTCCAAGGAAGGAGGAAGTATTTGAATCCCTGCCCCTTGACATGGTGCTTTGTAATTGCTGTGAGAGAAACCAAGCTTCTGTGTCCTGCGCTTTGCCTTATGCATGGGGATTTCAAGTGGGCTGGGATCAGGGGAGAGGGAAGATTCGGGTTAATAGAGGGATGAGAAGTCTTGGGATTTGTGAAGGCTGGCGGCGAGGTCATCTCTAATGGAGAGAAAACTCATGCATAACTCCAACGAACAACCGAGACAGACTAGCAGGTGTGTAGGTGTGTGTGTGTGTGTGTGTGTGTGAACATGAACCATTTGGTTCCCTATGGCAAAACATCTGATTAATTTAAAAGAAAACCAAAATAATGTTGATGAGATTCATTGTGTGTGTGTGTGTACAGAGTGCAATGGCTTTTGACTTACTCTGCATAAAGTCCAGCAGCAATTTAGATAAACTCCCCTGAGACAGTTCCTTTTTTAAATTGAATCGAACAAATGGCTTGGATGGTTTGACTTATAAAGCCTCCCCCCCCCAATTTCCCTCCCATTTTTCTTCAGGTGGAATTTTGGTGATAATTCTTCCCCAAAGGTATTCTTTGGTAGCTGTGTCAAAAGACCTAGCCTGCTCTGTAAGAAGCACATAATCAGGAGTATACATGGAACAAATAAATTGCATTAGTGCCGGCATTAGTGCTTCTTGGGGGCATAAATAACACCCTTTCGAGTACAGGGCTTTCAGTCTTTCCTGCCTTCTTTTTGTCAGAATGGAATTGATTTTAAAACTGTAGAGGAAAAGGAGCTCTGTTTCCCTACCTGCTTGTGTGCCTTGCTGCTTGTGGAAAGAATAAATAAAAAGCTTTGTGAGATCTCTTCCATCTTTATCTTGCAGAGGCATTGGTGTTAGTGCAGCTGGCTGGCAGTGAAGTTTACTGTTCTGGGTAAAGATGGCCTATAATTAAATGTTCATATGCTGTCACAACACTGACAGTTACAAAATGCTTCAGCTGCTAACTCATGGAAGAGCAAGCAGTGGGCAAAATGACTTCAACGTGTGTATGAAATTCAGATCCCTCCCAAGGGAATGTTAAAACAGACGCTGACTAATAATGATTAGTACTTGATTTATGGTGTGGCTACAAGTAACCAATAAGACTCATCTTGCATCAGTTCTGCCACTAGAATATTCAGGAGGAAGGAGTCTGAAAGCAACGTCATTTTTTTGCTAATGCAAGTGGTGTTGAGATACAACCTTTCAAGCCAAACTACCACCATTGTTGGGTTACAAATTAAATGGTTAATGAGGCTGTAAATAAATTGCTTTCTATTCTTCTTCTCTATGACTGAACTAGATTTTCCAGGCTTTTCCCTAGAGTCTTCCACATGCCTTTATCTGTGACTCTTCCACATACTGAAAATTTCCTGAATGGCTAAATAATAATATCATTCTCTCTTGCTTAAATCAAGCCCTTTAGCTCTTCTTATGTAAATCTGCACCTAAGCAATGCTTCAATAGTTACAAATGCTGCAATATGTTTGGAGGAAAATCTGGACATTCCATTCCTGAACAGGTATACCATGAGACGTCTGCATTCTAGGCACAAGGAGTTCTGGGATACATAGTCCGTCCGTCCCCGGAGTACCTCACATACATATTAATGACTCAGGCAAGCTGGAGAATTCAGGGTACCTGTCCCTTGGATGTTATTGTTGCCATGATCAAGGCAGGGGAGTGAAACGGAGGATTTCACTGAGGCCTTGTGGGGAGGTAAGTAGGAAAGGAACACTTGATAGCACTGGCAAACTGATTATTAGGTATGCTGAGAACTTTAACATGGACATGATCACCAAGTGAACTTACTTGTTCAAAGTGACTTGATTACATTCAGCTACTTTTGCCCAGTCTAAGAGCTTAATTACTGGAGAAGAGGCATGTATCCCCTTGGGTCATCGTCAGGTCATTATATTGACTGGATTCTGTTGTACACTAAGTACCCAACTGCACCTCTACAGTGAGATGAATCCTTGAAATGACTGCCAAGAGATAGACTCAATTGTCTGGTTTTTTGCAGTCGGTGGCATTTATTTGAGAAGTGATTACAAGGACTGATACAAAATTAATTGGGCTCATGGGCAGACACTGAAGATGCACAGAGGCTCAACTCAAAATCTGGAACTTTTTTTCTTTTTACTATGTTAATTTTAAAAATGAAGGACTGGCTGCTGTGGAAAAGTTCAGTCATGCGGTAAAACTATGTAATTGTGCAAACTAGATACACCTGAACATGCTCGAGTGTATCCATATAGCTCTCTGAACATGTAATCTTGCAGTTGGCTAGCAGGACATGAACTGAACTGATCACGCATGAATATGAGCCAAACCAAAATTTTGTTGGACTTTAATCTTGGCTTGTAATCAGCTTGGGGGAGACCTGTAAATTTACAATGATGAGTCTTTCATTTCCCAGGTTTGGTGCCATTACAGGGGGGGCTCAGTGGAAAAGAGAATCTCCCGTGGTCCCCTCCTCACTTACATGCATTGAACACATACCCTCCCTCCTGGAGGAGGGAATGGAATGTGACTCTTTCATTTTATGTTAAGCTGTGTCAGCCCTAGCATAGATAAAGAGTCTGGGACTTTCCAGTCTACAACCAAGATGGCTAAGGGGGCTCATGATAAAATTTTATAAAATTATGCATGAGAGACAGAAAGTGGATAGAGAAAACCTTTTCTCCTCCCATAATACTAGAACTCAGGGGAACCCAATTAAGTCGACAGGCAGTAGGTTTAGGACAGGGAAAAGGAAATACTTCTTTACTCAATGAGTAATTAAGTTGTGGAATTCACTGTCAGTGGATGTAGTGATGGCCATGAATGTAGATAGCATTGAAAGGTAGTTAGACAGATTCATGGTGGATAGGCTTATCAATAGCTACTAGACATAGTAAGTTAAGGGGGCCTCAATATAGAAAGGCAGCAAACCTCTGAATACCTATGTTGAGAGACAGTATTAGGAGAAGGCCTAGGCCTCTATGCCTTTTTGTTAACCCTCCAGGGCAACTGGTTGTCTGCCCTGTGAGACAGGATGCTGGACTAAATGAACCACTGGTCTGACCAGCAGGGCTTTTCTTATGTTCTAATACATGCTTCACTGTTGTGGTTGCTGTGTATGCAACAATAAGATGCATCTAATAAGATAGGTTTCTTTTAGTTCAGTGGATTAAAACAGGGTGTCGAAGTCGATTGTTACGAAGGCGGGATATGACATAGATGTCACTTGGTCGGGCCATGCCTCACCAGCCCAGATCAAGAGTAGGGAGGGGTTGGCTGCCTTGGCTGGCTCGTGGGCCGGATAAGAGCTCTCAAGGGGCCGAATCCGGCCCGCGGGCATTATGTTTGGCACCCCGATCTAAAACTTTGGATCAGGACCCCAAAATTGGTCACAACTCTCTCTCAAGTGGGTTGCAAGACTGGGATGGAGGAGGTGCCATAGGGAGGCCTGATGGCAGATTTGTGATTGCATAATGTGTGAAGTGGCCATGAAACACCTCCTGTTGCTCAATAGCTCTTGCATTGTATGTTGGGGAGGGAGAAAGAAGAGGGGAGTTGTTTTGCCAGAAAAAGGTGGTAATCCTACTTTTCTTCATAAACAGAATTGTAAGTTATTTCTTGGCAAGTCTGGTACATTCATCTTCCTAAAAACATATTTTTAAGTGAGGGGGAAAAAATCACTGAGTGCTGGCACCATTCTGGGAAGATTATTATTGTTCCCCAAAGTGTCAGTCTCTTAAACTTTAAAACTTTAAACTTTAAAAGCTTCTAGTAAAATGCATTTTTAAAAATGCATGTCTCTGTAATAAAGCTATATTGCCTTATGCTAAGAGAACGTGCCATTTTATATTGGCTGCATCATCAGATTCCCCGTACCCAAGTCATCATCATCATCATCATTATGGTTCTTCAGACAACCATCAAATCCCTAAGGTTTTTTCTCCAGTGGATCATGAAAAATATCTCTCAGATACGAATGTGCCAGATGTGCCTCTGCAGCCAGGTTTCATCTGCATCTGACCAAGTTTGCTGTGCCGTTTTTGTTCCCCCACCCCAGGTTTGCATGACCCACTAAGGATGATAAGAACAATAAAATTAAAAACAGTAACAATTAATTGCACATTTATTCACAATCCAGTTAAAACTTTTTAGTTTATTCAACAAAATTGTTGAATTTGATCCAATGATACCAGCTTTTCAAAGTCGGATAGTCATTTAGCAAGAATCTTAGATACCACATTTAGTAACTACTTCACTGCTTAATAAATCCTTAATGCAATGGATGGACTTGATGAAGCGATACCAGTTTCCCAATGTCTGATTTAAAGTCACTTAGCAGGAGTCTTAAATTGCCACATTTCTTTGCTTGGAGAGGTTGGATGACCACACTAAAACCACGTTCCACCAAATATGATGTTGGAAATGCAACAAGGAACTTCTTAACCCGTGTCCGTAGGGCAGGAGAGCAATCAGTAATTTCCTTCTGTAACCAAAATTCTTGGTGCAATTTTGGCTTCAGCTCAGTGTCATTTTGTAGCTCAGTTAGTTCTTCCTCTACTACCCCAACTTTCTCAGTATCTGAAAATGGATTTATCTCTAGGGTTGCCAACCTCCAGGTACTTCACAGTTCATTAATGTTCATTTTACTAATATATACAAAAGAAACCATTTCATTGTGTTGAATCACACAATATGCAATACCAAGTTCAATTCTTTTTATAAGCAATGCTCCAACTAAAATAAAGCAATGTCCCAAAATAATTATTCATAGCCAGAACCGTGAGAGGTCGACATACATCATCTTAAGAGGTTGAATACCCAATATCACTTGCAGGCAATTTCCCACGTAGAAACTAAACCTTAAAAATTAAAAAAGGAGGAAGACCAACATACTGACGAAGTTAGAAACGCGCACCAATCTAGGGTGGCACCTGAGTTGTACTTCTTTACCGCCAATTATTATTCTTTCTGCATGCTGTGGTGTCCCCTTATGGGAGATATCCGGGAGCTCCTGTCCACCAGGAGGCGCGTCTTTCGCCGTGGAAGACAGCGGATTCTGAGAGCCCAGGAACCTCTTCGCGGCGTTCTTCTTTCCTGTTTTTCCCTCGTTATGCAGCCGGCTTGTGAATCAACACATCGCGCTGTGGAAAGATGGACACATTGCGACTTTTCATTTGCTTTGAACTTTTTGTGGCTGTGTTATATTTCATTGGGACCACAGTCAACTCAGTTTGAGTGAATAATTATTTTGGGACATTGCTTTATTTTAGTTGGAACATTGCTTATAAAAAGAATTGAACTCGGTATTGCATATTGTGTGATTCAACACAATGAAATGGTTTCTTTTGTATATCTAAGTAAAATGAACATTAATGAGCTGAGAATTACATCTTGTATCATTATTACCAATTAATTGGAGCCCACGTGCTGACTTTGTTATATAACTGTGTTAATACAGCATAGGTATTTGTTTTGCCTAAGAAACCTCCAGGTACTAGCTGGAGATCTCCTGCTATTACAACTGATCTCCAGCTGATAGAGATCAGTTCACCTGGAGAAAATGGCCGCTTTGGCAATTGGACTCTATGGCATTGAAGTCTCTCCCCTCCCCAGACCCTGCCTTCCTCAGGCTCCACCACAAAAACCTCCCGCCAGTAACAAAGAGGGACCTGGCAACCCTATTTATCTCCCAATCTGGAATTTCCATAGAAAGAAGATCCTCAAATTGCTCAGACATATCTTCATGCAGCATATCCAAATGTTCACAAAAACTTGCTGATCATCATCTTGTATGCCACCTTTCTGTTCAAACCCAGACGGGCTCGGAAATTGGTATAGCTCACGATAGCCTATATTAAGTCAGAATAGAATTACCTTTGAAATAAACTTTGAGACAACAGATTTGGCCTTCATAAATTAAATGTGGCTTTCCAGGCAGCCATCAACAATGAAATGTTGTATGATGCATGGAAACCATCAGCGTTTTGTTGTGAAGCGTTGCAAAACATACTTGATTGACAGTGTTGGCTACTTTTGAAATTCAGTGATTGAAAAAAAAGTTGAGTTTATGTCTGCCTTGTCAGGATGTGCTTTCTTCAAATGGTCTATCAGTCTGGAAGGCTTCATTCCCTCATTAGAAAAGACCTTTTCAAATGTTATATAATGATATAAATCCATACTTCAGATATTCCAAACTGTATTGTATACATTTCTACATTTCGTTACCTCCACCACCTCCAGCACCCCATGCCGCCCCCTTGCCTCTTAGTGCCCGCCTAGGTAATCCCACCCCTCAGTGGGTGGTACCACCCACTTTGGGAACCACTGGACTTGGGTCTCAATTAGCCACTATACATAGAAAAAGAACTGCCCTCAGTCTGATTTTTGCCTCAATTAAATTGTTTCATAGCTACGTTTGATTTGCTGTGGGATGACATAACTGTTATGAGGTAGAAGAAAGCCTATTTTCAAACAAAAAAATGATGCAAAATCAGCAGCCAATTTGGATTGAATACCAGGATTTCAAAATAGCAGCTGCATATGTGTTGAGGAGGGAGAGTTTGGATTTGTGAAATCATGCTGGGATATTACCCCATCTTCTCTCCCCATGCATACCTAATCTGAATTGGGCTGACGAACAGCTGAAATTGCTCTTCAAAAGGCCCAGGCAGATCTGTATCTTATTTAGTCTGATGCTACATTTGAAATGAACTGGGAACAATGTTAATCTCAGCTATGCGCAAACTGAACGGAATTAAAAATTTCAGTGTGTCAACTCCGTTTATGGTGCTGGGCATAACTCTCCCTTTAGTTTCATGTGTTCATCGTTATACTAAAGCTGGCTTTAGAAGTCTCCTGCTATAATTGCATTCAATGATAGATTTCAAGTGAGGTCCCAAAATGGATTTGTTTTGCTAGTCTACTCCTCTGTGGCATATTAATGTTTTAATTACCAAAATTATCATATTACCTCAGCAATGAAAGAGAAAAGAGCAAAGGGACCTAGTAGATGTACAAATGAATGCACTATCAGACTTTAATTTGTTTATTATGTTATTATTTAAGAAGTCATTATAGCTTGCATTATCAGCTTTGATCTGAAGTATACTAAAATGTGCACACATAGGGCGGCGGGAAGAAATGGATGTTTGCTGGGAGGGGGGGTGAGTCAAAATAAAAGAGACAAGAACCTCAAACAAGCTTTATTTGGGGATCTTTCTGTGATCTAGCCTTAAGGCCTGATGTTTTCTGTCCTTTCTATGAAAAGGGAATGGAAATAGAATCCAAGTTGAACTTAGCCCAAGGAAAACAATTTTGCAAGCAGAGTTTTAATCATCCAGAAAATTTCTCATGGCTCCAAAGAGCAGCTTTAAATAGGAACTGTTTTTAAGCCATTAGATGCTCCCCCCCCCTTGCCGCCAAAGGGCTAAATAGAACAAACAGAGATGACACATCATGCAAACGAAGAGTACAGGAGAATTCTGAAAGTTTATAATATAATAAACATCCCATTTATTTTAACTAATTCTTCAAAGTAAATCAAACATGGAAGAAGGGTTGCCAGAAGAATCTCTAGTAGTCTGTGACCATAATTACACCAGGTATTGAATGTTCACAACAATGAAAAATCCTGGTGCTGATTAATTTTAGTCAGAACCATCATGGCTGATATCATGATGCCTAAGTTGGGAACACATTTTTTTTAAGCAGCAGTTTTCTAGCCCTTATAGTTTCAGAGGAAAACTTGAATACTTTTTGGTCATTTTACTAAATGTGTATGTCTGTCTCATATATTGCTTTTTGTATTTCCAAACAAATCATTTATGAGTGACAAGTGCAGGCCCAAGCTTTGGCAGGCTGCAGGTTGTTTGGCAAATGGATATGTGTTTATGTACCTATATCACTGGCATTTATGCACCATTTATACATGGCAGTGTTTGCATGCATTTGGTGTCTGAAATTACTTTCTCAGTGTAAAATGTAGAGTATAAAGCAGTCCCTAGAAACTAGAGAGGGTCTAAGAGGAACTTCCTATAGTCAAGGGATGAACACATGAAGCTACCTTAGCATTGGTCTATCAAGTTTACTATTTTCTACCCACACTAGCTGCAGCTCTCCAGGGTCTCAGGCTGAGATCTTTCACATCACCTACCACCTGATCCTTTTAACTGGAGATGCCAGAGATTGAACCTGGGACCTTCTGCATGCCAAGCAGATGCTCTACCACTGAGCCATGGTCTCTCCCCTTGGATGTTGAAGAAGAGTTGGTTTTTATATGCTGACTTTCTCTACCACTTAAGGAAGAATCAAACCGTCTTATCTTCCCTTCCCCTCCCCACAACAGACAGCCTATGAGGTAGGTCAGGCTGAGAGAGCTGTGACTAGCCCAAGGTCACCCAGCTGCCTTCATGTGTAGGAGTGGGGAAACCATCCCAGTTCACCAGATTAGCATCTGCCCTCACATGGAGGAGTGGGGAATCAAACCTGGTTCTCTGAATTAGAGTCCACCGCTCCAAACCACCGCTCTTAACCACTACACCACGCTGACTCTCCACGCTGGATTGGTATAGGTCCTTGTTGCTCTCTGAGCTTCTGTCCCTAAACCTCTATCCATCCATTGCTTGCTAATGCTTTATTAGTGTGGCTTAATTCTGAGTCAGTGGGTGGGAATCTGAATAGAGAATTCTACATTCTTAAAATCTCCTGCAAGCACATTTTGAAACCCAAAGCATCTGTTACATTGGTTTCCTTTATATGCAGCTTCCCCCCCTCCATCTATCTCTTTCAATCCAGACACTTCAGTATGGGCTGAACGCTTGGACAGATAATTATTTATATTGGTTGGATGCCATGTAGAGCACAATACCAATGCTAAAGTCTGTTCTGCCTTTTGGATTTATGTCTGCCATGAAGTTTTAAAAGCAGAAAGCCCCTGTGAGTAAAACAAAGTGACAACCTTTATTTAATCAACTTTCACTCTGATCTAGACTGTAGAGAAAAATAATCTCAATGCTGCTGTCTTTCTAGCAATGAATTATGCAGACCAAATCATATCGTATGATCAGAAGCAAGCAGGCTTCCTTTCCAGTAACCCAGTCCAGCTATGCTGATACATGTGTCTAAACAAACTCCCCTGTACATATTGCTGGGGTTGGGAACCACAGGTATAAATCTCATGCACATCTCTGTGTGGCTACAGACTGAGTATTGCATTACTTTCAGTAAAGTTGTGAAGTTCTCGCCCTATGCACAGAAAAGCAAGAATATGTTTTAAATTTCTGTGTCCACATAGTGATTGGTATATATTCCCCTTCTCAGTGTGCATGTTGTTTGCCATGTTCCACTATAGTTCAGTTGGATATAAGGACAGAATTGTGTTAATGTTCTTGCACACATTTCTGATGTTGCTTCTTGAAAAACTGGTGGCCTAAGGCTACTAGTTCCCATTTTCACTCGTTTAGGAAGTTTATGATCTGTATTTACTTTGTATTTAGCTTAGGATGGACTATAGAATTTACAGGGTCAGTTTCAAGTTCCATTTCTTTTGTATTTGGCCTTCCACCATTTGTGAACCATCAAACCAAGGCCAGGACACTAATTGTTGCAGCCTGGCAGGTATCTGACAAGCTCCCTGTTTTTATGGTCTCAGGCAGGCAGCACAAAGTTTATGGAGCCACATTGATGTGCTGTGTCAGGTGTGTTTTTTGCAGCCTAGTGGGCCACAACTTAAAGTATTTCAGATGTTGCGATAAAGCCCTGGAGCAAAAACCTGGAAATCTACCTGAAGCTGAATATGCGATTCCCGAAAAGCCGAATAGATATTCGGCTTTTTCGGGTTTCTGCTATTCACATTTGCTCAGATGCACAGCTCTGTGTTTTCTCCCATTTTTCTGTCGTTGATTGGTTTTGTTAGGGTCCCTTAGTTGGGGACCTTTTGAGGTAGGGGGTCGTGTAATCGGAACCAACTTGGTTTGACCAAACTATCCATCACCATTCAGTGGAGTAATCTGGATAGTCTGGAGGCAGAAGGGTCATTTAAAAGATGGGGCTCACCCAGTCCTGTCTGGAGGGATGCACATTGTTAAGGAGTTCAAAATCACCACCTTGAATTGTGCTCACAAAGCAATGTATAGCCAGTGCCAATCCTTTTTTTGAAGATTTACATAAATATTAACATGATTGTTGTTTGTTTATATAGAACTAAAAAGGTAAAGGTCCCCTGTGCAAGCACTGGGTCATTCCTGACTTATGGGGTGACGTCACATCCCGACGTTTACAAGGCAGGCTTTGTTTACGGGGTGGTTTGCCTGTGCCTTCCCCAGTCATCTTCCCTTTACCCCCAGCAAGCTGGGTACTCATTTCACCAACCTTGGAAGGATGGAAAGCTGAGTCAACCTTGAGCCGGCTACCTAAAACCAACTTCCGTTGGGATTGAACTCAGGTCGTCAGCAGAGCTTGGACTGCAATACTGCAGCTTCCGACTCTGCGCCACGGGGCTCATATAGAACCAAACATGTGCTTTATTACAGGTCTTTGCCTCAAATGGCATACAATCTAAAAACAGGCAAGAAAGAGAAGGAATGGGACAGGGGAATAAATAGGGAATAATAATGTATCTAAGCCTAAGGTAGTAAATACAATTTAAATTACAAATACGCTTGGTCCTAGCACCTTGCTAAGTTTGGCAGATGATTGGAGCCCATGGATTTTGAGACAGCCCATTAAGCATGATCCTTAGTCCACCCTCTCTCTTCAAGGGCATAGCATTAGTACTACTTCCATTCTAGTACAACCCCTAACCTGCTTTCCCTGCTACTCTGTTTGCAGCTGAGAACACTTTTAGCATTGAGACACCTGTGAGGAGGGTTGACTGCAGTGGCATTCTCTTGCTAGAGGAGGTTGGTCCCATGCCCAGGGAAATGCAAGAGCTCTTATTACTCAAGGAAATCTGGAAACAGCCTTGGCTACGAAATATATTTTCATAACTATTTTAAAAATGTAAGTAATCAGGGGGAAATCTTTAAAAAGAGAAATGATTTGGGAAGAGGGAAAGAAGAAGAAGAAGAGTTGGTTTTTATATGCCGACTTTCTCTGCCACTTAAGGAAGAATCAAACCGGCTTACAATCACCTTCCCTTCCCCTCCCCACAACAGACACCCTGTGGGGTAGGTGAGTCTGAGAGAGAATGACTTGCCCAAGGTCACCCGGCTGGTTTCGTGTGTAGGAGTGGGGAAAGAGTTCTGACACAGTTCTTACAAGAAGAATTGATAAATCAATATGTTCAATCAGAGCATTCCACCCATAGGTAGAGGCAAAAAGAAAACAGTTGGAGATTATTCTAAAGGAACCAGCTGCTTCCAAAGACATAGTAAAAGTACAAAATAAACACCTATGTAGTTTCATATATAATTATATATGTTTCTTCCCTAATTATGTGACGGGACAATGTTGTGGGTGAAGTGCCCCATGCAAATCATACATCTGGAGCAGTGGTTTGAGCATAACCTCAAAATGACCCAACTCTTAAACATCTTTTAAGCAGTAATCATGTGGAAATCCCAGTCCATTGACATCAAAAGAATGAGAAAAGGAAAGGAAGATTCTTAACACAACTACATGAAAGTCCTAGTATGTCTTTTGTGAGGACCTGATTGACATCTAATGTTTAAACTGAATGGTAACTTTAAGCTTTCTTCACAAACAATATCCTTTAGGAATATTTCCCTCTTATTCATTTTAAATCTGAGGCAAAGCTCACATGGGTTTAATGCTGTAGCTGCTGCTGTGGAAGGGAGGGGGGTAACTAGCAGGAGATGCTCAGTTAATAGCATTTTGTCCTGATTTAAACAAACAAACAAACCTTTCTTGAGAATTCAGCTGAATGAGAAAATACATCTGAGGAGGCTGATGAAATTAAACAGACTCCCATCCCAGGCTGGGATTTTTAGAGATGTGGATCTCAACTTGTTATTAAAATTAATTGGGCCCTTTGAAAATGCCTTTGTAAGACAATAGACGGAAAGAAAGAAGCCAGATGCCCAGCTGGATTTTAAAATTCACCTGATTGTTGCTTTCTTTGGAATTTTGGCAGCATGTATGTTAAAAGAATAAGATTGCTATTGGTATAGTTTGATTTGGTTTGTGTCACCAACATATTGTGAGTGACCTAGCAAAATTGATTGGTAGGAGGCTCAGGAGACACAAAGAAAATGTTATTTCAGACAGTGCTTTATTAACTTGTGGAATTGCTTAGAATTTGGGGTAGTGCTAACCACTGGTCTGGGTAAATTTAACAGGGGACTAGTGAAATATGTGCTAAATGAAACCTCCATGTCCAAAACTATTATCTTTCTGAATACCATCTGCTAGAGACAGAGAGAGTGCTGGAGGCCCACTGTCTTCATATCCTAGTTTAAAATCTGGAGGCATCTAACTGTCCACTGGTAGAAGCAGGATGCTGGATCCAAGGAACTCTTCATTTGATCCAGCATATCTCTTCTTACATTCAGATAGCCCTCAGAGGTAGGCACAGTACATTGTCTTTGGTATGATGTGCAAATTTGGCTACTACACTGCTCACCTCCAGTACCAGATTGTTTGTGAACTAATTAGATAATACCAGTCCCAACACCAGTCCTGATAGACCTTACTGTTTAGGAAGCAACATACAGTGCAGTCCTAAGCAGAGTTACCCATCCTTCTAAGTCTATGGAAGTCAATAGGCTAAGAAGGGTGTTAACTCTGTTTAGGATTGTATTGATCAGTTTGTAAGTGGTCACCTGTAGCCATTATCTGCCATGTTTTCTAGGATTGTCAGGTCTCTCTTCACCTCCGGTGGGAGGTTTTTGGGGCAGAGCCTGAGGAGGGCGAGGTTTGGGGAGGGAAGGGACTTCAGTGTCATAAAGTCCAATTGCCAAAGCAGCCATTTTCTCCAGGTGAACTGATCTTTATTGGCTGGAGATCTCCTGCTATTACAACTGATCTCCAGCCAATAAAGATCCTGGGGGTTGGCAACCCTAATGTACTCCCAAATGGTCAGAAGTATTTTACTACTCCCCCACTCCTCCAATTGATGGCTATAATAAGCTTTTGGAAAGTTATTTATTGTGCTTTTTCCCATTCTCTAACAAACGTTGCCTTTAGCATTTTCACTAAAACACAGTCTCTTGTTTTTGCCTTCTGCATCCACCTGACTTTGATAATTTGATAAAACGCAGTCTCTTGTTTGCCCTGACCTGGATGGCCCAGGCTAGCCTGATCTCGTCAGATCTCAGAAGCTAAGCAGGGTCAGCCCTGGTTAGTATTTGGATGGGAGACCACCAAGGAATACCAGGGTTGCTGTGCAGAGGAAGGCACTGGCAAACCACCTCTGTTAGTCTCTTGCCATGAAAACCCCAAAAGGGGTCACCATAAGTTGGCTGCGACTTGAAGGCCCTTTACACACACAGTCTCTTGTTTTTGCCTTCTGCATCCACCTGACTTTGATAATTTCCTTTTTCTGTATTACATCTGTATTAAACGCACATCTAAACCTTAGTTAACATCCTAACTGCATCCTCCTAAGTGTTCTGAGTTTAGTGTTGTAAGTTGATAAATATTTGACTGAGAACCATATTTGGTATGCTAAGCTTTTGAGAGTTAAATCATGATTATTAGCAATATCATACCAAAACAAAAATTAATGAACATAAATATTTAAAGCAGTGTATGAAAAAGACAAAGTGTTTTACCACATCAAGTAAAAGGCACTCATTGTTGCTTTATTATGTATTAATAATTACTATTATAACAAATGTGCATGTTTATCAGAATAAAAAAAGACTTCAAATCTACACAGAGCAACCCTCCACATCAGAGGACATCAAATACTTTCACATTGTTCCAAAGTACAAGAAAGTAAAAAGGTAAAGGTAGTCCCCTGTGCAAGCACCGGATCATTCCTGACCCATGGGGTGACATCACATCCCGACGTTTACTAGGCAGACTTTGTTTATGGGGTGGTTTGCCAGGTCCTTCCCCAGTCATCTTCCCTTTACCCCCAGTCAAGCTGGGTACTCATTTTACCGACCCCGGAAGGATGGAAGGCTGAGTCAACCTTGAGCTGACTACCTGAAACCAACTTCCGTCGTGATCGAACTCAGGTCATGAGCAGAACTTGGACTGCAGTACTGCAGCTTGCCACTGCACCACTGGAGTACAAGAAAGTACATGGGGATTAATCAAATTGATCACATATTGGTCAGTGATCATGCCCAAGTAGCCACTTCATATTGCTGTTGCTATCAAAAAGTCTGTTTTGGTAATGTGGAGAAATAGTCATAGTCCTTTAACAGAACAGTAAAGAGCTCATCTCAAGCACTTGCAGTTACAGAATATCTGATCAAATCATGAGGAAAAAACACAGTTTTACCAGTTCCACAAATGCAATGACAGTGATTAACAGAACAATCATAAGCACACCTACTCAGGATTTCTCAGGTCTGTTCAATGGGGCTTATTCCCAGGAGAGTGTTTTTAGGTTTGCACTGAGGGAATGCAAGAAAAAACACAAAAAAGTCTTTACCCCTGATGGAAAACTGTAAAAGAAGGAGACAGAAGAATATCCCTAGGGAGGGAGCACTATAATTTTGGTACCACAACCAAGAAGACCCTCTCCTTGTTTGCTACCTTTCTAGCCTCATTTACAGCCCTGCAAGAGAAAAGTCTCTGAACTAAGTTAGTCAGTATAGGTTTTCGTCTGAAACATCTTGGAATGGCATGTCTGAGCAACAAAGTTAGTATTTTCAGGACAATAACCCAGAATAAAAAATCTCTCAGGGCAGAACTGTTTATTAGAAGAGATATGGAGGTGCTGCCACTCCTCTTTTGCCACCTTCCTTATAATGTTTAGCTTAACGCATAATGTTGATGCAGAGCTGGGGCAGTGCATGGCTGGAGGACATCATGCCATGTACCATGTTACAAGGAATACATGAACTCATGAAGCTGCCTTATGTTCAATAAGACCATTGGCCCATGAAGGTCAGTCCATCTACTCAGACTGGCATCAGCTCTCTAGCATCTCAGGCAGAGGTCTTTCAGAACACCTCCCACCTGATCTTTTTAGCTGGAGATGATGGGGATTGAACCTGGGACCTTCTGCATGCCAAGCAAGATGCTGTACCACTGAAGAAGAAGAAGAGTTGGTTTTTATATGCCAACTTTCTCTACCACTTAAGGGAGATTCAAACCGGCTTACAATCACCTTCCCTTCCCCTCCCCACAACAGACACCCTGTGAGGTAGGTGGGGCTGAGAGAGCTGTGATTGGCCCAAGGTCACCCAGCTGGCTTCGTGTGTAGGAGTGGGGAAACAAATCCAGTTCACCAGGTTAGCCTCCACCGCTCATGTGGAGGAGTGGGGAATCAAACCCGATTCTCCAGATCAGACTCTACCGCTTCAAACCACTGCTCTTAACCACTACACCACGCTGAGCCACAGCCCCTCCTAGTTCAGCTAGTTCTGCCCTTAGTCTTGGATTTGTAAGGAAATCCAAGTGACATTGTTTTCTGAAGCTACAAGTAAAGTGAACAAGCAATGATTTTGAAAGTGAAGTGTGTTCTCTTTTTCATTTACTTAAGAAGGGCGTTCAGTGCTAGTTATTTACAATACTTCACAATGCAATAATAAGAGTTTCCAGACATATTTCAAAAATGTAATGAAGTCATTGTAATAGGAAAACTTGCTGCAGTGTTCTGCTGTTAAATTGTTGTTGAAAAGTGGAGAGTGGGATAAAAGGATGTTTCCCCTGTATAAAATAGCAAAATGTGCACCCAAGTAAGATTCCTTTTGTCCTTTAACAGCACTTAGAATTTTTTTATCATGCTAATTGAAATTCAAGAGTCTCAAAGCACTCATGGTAGAAGATATAATGGGATCTCTGCTATCATCACTTTGCCTCCATATCTGGAGCATATTGCCTTTGCTTGCATTGTTAGAAAAGGAAACTGCTGTATCAAACATGTGCCAGCCGCCACATGGAGGCCATTTTAACTGCTGTCTATGTGGTCTGTTTCTATGCCTCCACCTAGGGTTGCCAGGTTCCTCTTTGCCACCAGTGGAAGGTTTTTGGGGTGGAGCCTGAGGAGGGTGGGGTGAGGGGAGGGGAGGGACTTCAATGCCATAGAGTCCAATTGCCAAAGCAGCCATTTTCGCCAGGTGAACTGATCTCTATCGGCTGGAGATCGGTTGTAATAGCGGGAGATCTCCAGCTAGTACCTGGAGGTTGGCAACCCTACCTCCGCCTAGTTAGCAGAGTTGGCTCATTTCAAGTAACAGTGATTGCTACATGTTTGTAGCAATGAGAGTGGGCAGTTATTTAATCCTCCCCAGGACTTTCTAGTTCCCATGAATGATATTTTTATGTGAGTTTGTGTGTGTGTGTGTGGGGGGGGCGCTATCAAATCACACAGGGATTTCAGGCAGGAGACGTCCAGAGGTGGTTCACCATTGCCTGCCTCCGCATGGGCTGAGAGAGTTCTGAGAGAACTGCAACTGGCCCAAGGTCACCTAGCAGGCTTCATGTGGAGGAGTGGGGAATTGTTAGTGAGGCTGAAAACTTGGCACCATCACTGTGCACTCCTGACAAGATTGTGTGTGGGCCATCTTATGTCTGAACCAGCCCTATAAAATCATTATGTGATAGCAGCTATGAAGTGTTTGCATCAGTCCTTTTCTGTATACTAAATGAGTTCTGTAGGGGGGGGGAATAGATGTCAGGTACTGTGAGGATACCAAAATTTTTATTATTGAACTGCCTATGTATCCACAAAGAGAGATAATTTAACCGAAAGTTGCTTGAGTGGAATCATGTCTGGCCTGTCCCATTATCAGGTGCCTCAGAACTCTATTTCACACCAGCTAGCACTCTTAACCAGTGGCTCAGTGGAAAAGTACATGGCTTGCAGATATAAGTTCCCTGGGATTCCCAGTCAAAGATCAGGTAGCAGAACTGAGAAAGACCTGTGCTTGAGATACTCTGGAGAATAGGACATTAAAATGTCTATTTATAAATTAGGCACAACAGAACAGAAATTTCCAGATGTGATAGGTAAACAAAGAGTGCTTTGGGAAAAACTGTGGTGTTTAATGGTTTTAAATAAAAAAAATTAAGACCATTGCTTTTCTCAGTTGTCCAGTCTTTTACTGTATATCCAGGGCACTCTTTCTATATAAGGTATCTAACAATTTTTATACAAGTCTTGCAATTTCATGACTCGGGAAACTGATTTGCTGGGCACAGTTCCACCATTTGTGGTGTTCATATGGTGCCATGCGGTAGTCATATGGCAGACATGTATTTTGTGTAATTGCTCAAAGACTTTACATTTCAGTGGGACCAAAAGTTCTTTTATCCCCGACCTGGTCTGGCTTACTTTGTCAGATGGAAGGCTGCTTAGTCTAATTGGCAAATAGTCAACTTGGCATATCCAGATCTTAACAGACTGCATAAGATCTCAACAAAAATTTGATTAAAAACTGCCTTTTACTACATGTATCACTCTGTAGTACACATTGTAATGTCCAGGTTGGATCTGTATATTAGTGCTACCTGCAGCTGTCAGCTATGGTTCCCGGGCAGTCCATTCCTGACCTCCAAGGATGAAAGACCTTTGGAGGCCAGGAAGGGGCTGTGCCAGCATTTGGCCTCCCTGCGCCAGTGTCGGCATTACTTATGCCATCCAGGATGGGCCGGATGCCAGCGGGGAGGCCAGGACAGCATCCTCCCGGCACTGCCATGGCAATGCTGCCCAGGGATGCCAGCTGGGCCTTCTGCCGGCATCCTACTGGCACAAAGGCCCGTGCCGGCATGCCAGGGGGTGTTCCCAGGGCATGCCGGGGGGCGGAGCTGCCAGTAGGAAGCTTCCTGTCCCCTTTCAGCCTGGCATGCCAGCAGGGAGAACGGCGTTGCTGCACCTGCTTTTTTGCAGGTGCAGCCTCGCTGTTTTCAATGGGGCAAAATGCCCCATTTAAAATTTTAAAAGCCGGCAAAAGGTTTGGAGGTGCCACCCCGGTGCTTCAGCCACGCTGTCCCCGGCTGCCAAAAAGGTGAGGAATGGGCTATCCGTGCAGCATACAAAAACAATACTCTTTCTAACACTGTAAGAATAAATAGACAGCACAAAACCAAGTAGTGGATTGGTTATATGTATGGCATCTCCCATGTGTTGTTGCATACACAAACATTCAGTTGTTAGTATTCATAATGCAGCCCCTATGAATGAGAGCACCTGTGAACAGAATAGAATGGAGGAAAGAAATAATACTTTTCTGAGTGCCAAACATAAATAAAAGTACCAGGAGGCCTTTTAAGCACAAAAACACAATAAAAACGATAGATTTTAAAAGGTCAGTTTCCACATTACATTTTCTTACAGGCTGCTGCTCCATGTTCAGGTACAAAGATGAATGTGCTTTATAACATGGCATTGGCCCTTGTATGGAAAGAAATCCGAGTTGCTTGGGGGAAATGATTTGGAGAAGGAAATCCCCCTGCCTCACGAAGCCTGCAGCTCACTCATATGAAGAACTGAGGGGGGTGTCAGCTCCTAAATAGAACGCTGTTGCACAGCAAAAATCAGGGATGAATGTGACATATTTTATCTTGTCACAGGACCCCTGGGGAGTGACAGCCTGTTTGATCAACAGTATATGGGAGCATATATGGAAAATTAAACACAATCCCTTTCTAGTAGGCCTAGCTAGACCTGACAGAGGATCCGCATGTCCACTCATTCATCGCTTAAGAATGGGGAGGGTTTTTTTTAAAGCAAAAAAAATGGAGTGTGCAGGTACAAGAACACTAGGTTGGAATGTGCACGTTACAGCAACCTGGTTGGAACTAAGCAGATGTGCGTCAGGTCGCTGCTTTAATGAGGGATCTTCCGGGAACCCTCTGCATGCTTCCTTTTCCGTGATGGAAGAAACATGTGCATGTTTTAATAGTTGATTATTTTTATATATCATTTGTTGTTATCTTCCTAGGCTCCTGATTGTGTTGGGAGAAAGGCAGGTGTATAAATACCTTAAATAAACCCCACCCCTTCCCTTCTCTCTTTCCTCTTGGTTTGATTTCAGCACTTTTCCCCCCAGCGCATCTTTGATAATGGAAGAGAGCTGGATTAGAAGAAAAGTGCTGAAGGCAACCAAGCACAGTGAGATAAGTCAGAGAAAGGAGCAAAATTTAGCTCCATTTTGTTTTGTTTTTTATAAAAGCCTTTTCCCTTGCTTTAGATATATAAACAGGTAGAGAAGTGTGTATTTAATGTGTGTGTATGTGTGTAGATCTTCCTGTCCCGTCTACTTTAGCCCTTAGAGACCATTTGTCCCTTACCATGTGGCGCTTGAAAAATATATTGCTCTGCGGAGCAGAACAATAGAGTTTTTATGGGTCGCTTGTCTTGAATGCTTACAGAACACAATTACAGATTGACATTAGGAGCCCCCAGATGTGTCCTCAGTTTTCATAAAAGCTGAAACAGGATGTCACCAGTGGAAAAAATATTCATTGGAGCAGACTCTGCTAATTTTGTCCTAGCCAGGAAGGACTGTGGCAAATCAATGTCCTTATGGAAGCAGCTGTGCCATATGGAATCACCATGGGTGTTGTGTTTGATCTGTAGAGCAAAGAGCTGGGAAGCTTTTGGTATGAAACTAACTGCAGAACCACGGACAGTTCCTGGGCTGACAACTGACCCTAAATGAGAACGGACTCTGACTTGAGTCTTGAATTCTGCAACAGACCCTGAAGATCCAGCAATGTCCCACCTTTCTAGGACCAGGGATGTTTTCTTAAAGGGTCCACATTTGCATCTACAGCCTTGGATTCCTGCAGCAGTCTGTGGCCCTCTTGACAGGTCTTTCAGCAACTCTGATGAAGGAGGCTTGGTACCAGTGGCCCCTGAGATACGTTTTGGGGCAGGCGTTCTCAGGGGGCTCAACTTTAAGCATTTGGAGAAGTTGGGCTACTGGCTTTGAGGTTCAGGTCTAGAGGTTCTGCTCCCCTCCCTGGCTACTCCTTCCTGAATGTGGTTGCTGCTTCAGCCAGGCTATGTAGGTCCTTCACAGTTGTCTTATCTTAGTCAGTAACACAGTCAGTACTGGGAATCTCCTCCTCAGAATCTGTGTCTGGCTTGCTGTGAAGTCATTGCAATGAAGCTTAAGCAACCAAACTTCCAACTAGTACCAGAAACCAGCTTTTCATTCAGTTGTTTTATTGATATTGAACTGCCTATGGCAAAATCAGATTTGGAAAAAGTAAATAATATGTTTATCCAATGCAACCTGTCTCTTTTGGCTGAGATTATGTCAGCAGTTTTATTTGTCCCCTGCAAAATATGTTACTTCATTTCGCTGATTTTTTGGGAGGACCTTGCAAAATAAGGTAAAAATGTTTATCCACTTGGAAAAGGGAAATCACCTTAGGAAGAATCTCATTCTTGAAAAATTGCATTGAAACTGCAGGTTGAAGGGGGGAAAGGCTACGGTGAACAGGTAGTAAACAGCATGCAAAAAAGGTAAGCAAGAGAGTACTTTCATAAAACTTTTCCCTCTGAAACCTTCAACTTCTGTGGGTGAAAATTTAGCACAGCCTCAATAAAAGTGCGACAACACCGGAAGAATAATATGGGATTTTGGATAACCAAATTGCCAGCATAGCTTTATAGCCCTGTGTTATTATTTTACTTGGGGGTGGGGGTGGGGTTAAAGGAAGGAACTATTTTCTTTTCTATTAGAGTTGTGTATGCAAAAAGGTTGGTTCAAACCACATAGTTTTGGCTACTGGGAGTCTGAGTTATTAAAATGATTAGAATAATGTGAATCCATTGCATTTTGTTCTGAGCTGCCCAACAAATTATACAAAGTATGCAGTTTTGTCTCTACAATATTTTACTGCAAAAAATGTTGGGAAGAACAGTTTGTCACAAGGGTTATAGAAGGTAACAAAGTGTGTTTTCAGAAGACAGGACTTTTACACAGCAGTCTTCTTTATTCAAAGTGTGTGTGTGTGTGTCTGTGTGTGTGTGTGTGTGTGTGTTAAGTGCCATCAAGTCGCTTCCGACTCATGGCAACCCTATGAATTAAAATGACCTCCAGACTGTTCTATGGTTAACAGCCTTGTTCAGGTCTTGCAAGCTGAGGGCCGTGGCTTCCTTTATTGAGTCAATCCATCTCTTGGGTCTTCCTCTTTTCCTGCTGCCTTCCACTTTTCCTAGCATTGTTGTCTTTTCCCATGACTTCTCATACTAAGATCAAAGTACAATAGCCTAAGTTGTCTAATTTTAGCTTCTACGGAGAGTTCAGGCTTGATTTGATCTAGAACCCACTGATTTGTCTTTTTTGCAGTCCACTGTATCCGTAACACTCTCCTCCAATACCACATTTCAAAGAAATCAACTTTCTTCCTGTCAGCTTTCTTCATCGTCCAACTTTCATACCCATACATAGTAATAGGGAATACTATGGCATGACTTAACTTGATCTGGGTGGCCAGTGACACATTCTTACACTTAAGAATCTTTTTTAGCTCCTTCATGGCTGTCCTTCCCAGTCTCAATCTCGTTCTGATTTCTTGGTTGCAATCTCCCTTTTTGTTAATGACAGCGCCAAGGAACAAAAAAGCTTGAACAATTTCAATTTCTTCATTGTCAACCTTAAAGTTGAGTAATTCTCCGGTAGTGCGGAACAGTAAAACACAGATTGAAAGCTAATTATAATGCATCCAGAAGAAATTGAAGTAGTATGTGTCTGTTAGCTCACTGTTGATTTTTTTGAAGGGGAGAAGAGGAACAAAGTATTGTTGGAGCATTCAAATTGAAAGCCAATTTTACCAAATGTAGATATGAAAAATGCAGCTTTTTAGACAGTTGAAACAATATAACACAAAAAAAATGCCTCAACAGCTGGTAAGACATCTTAAAGAAATAAAAGAACAGAAGGAATCCTTAACAGGTGCTAGGAAAAAGTCTATTGTGGTATGCCCTGGGCATGTTAGGTACGAAGCTGTTCTTCAAAGCAACTGTCCCTTAAATTATTTCTTCTTAGAGCAATTCCTGTCCACAATCTATTTCCCAGTAGTGTGGGGCTTACTGCAGCAAGCTGCTTACACTGTTCTTCCATTCTTGTTTTTGTTCTGCTTTTTGCTGCTCCTCCCTCCAAGTTTCTTCTTCTTCTTGGGAATGCATTCTAAATACTCATGTAACCAGAAATATTTTAAACAGGAATACTACTTCAATTAGAGAACACTCAGTAGGGCTGGATGATAACTGGCTGCATAACTAAGTATCAGATAATTAGGAAGGAAATAATTTATAGAACATTTAAGACTTTAAAATAAAGGTTTACAATATTTCTTGCAAACCAAGGACAGCAAAAATTCTAGCACCACCTACTGGTCTAGCAAAGATTAGTTTTGCTGAATTATGAAGAAATCTGCGGTGTTGGGATATTTGCATATTCTCAGAGATACTCTTTTTCTATATTTGTAGACATTCCAAGCCTTCCAGCTGAATAAATATGTTTACAGTAGTATATTCTAAGCCTACATCCAGTAAATGGGTAATCTGCTGTTATGTCGTTATGTGTGTGTGTCAAGTGCCGTCAAGTCGCTTCTGACTCATGGAGACCCTATGAAGGAAAGTCCTCCAAAATGTCCTATTTTTGACAGCCTTGCTCAGATCTTGCAAATTGAAGGCTGTGGCTTCCTTTATTGAGTCAATCCATCTCTTGTTGGGTCTTCCTCTTTTCCTGCTGCCCTCAACCTTTCCTAGCATGACTGTCTTTTCCAGTGACTCTTGTCGTCTCATGACGTGACCAAAATACGATAGCCTCAGTTTAGTCATTTTAGCTTCTAGGGTCAGTTCAGGCTTGATATGTCATTATAAGCCTGTGTAAATCAGGAAAGGTTCACAGTACCTTTGGCTACCCTTTTAACTGCTCTGACGTAGGTACCCTTGGATCAGCTAAGTGACTTGGGAGGCCGGAGGATTTCTGAGAAAGTTGTTAAATCAAACTATTTAAGAATATCCCATGCATTATAAGATTTTTGAATGACAGTTTGTTGGTGCAAATTGGTTGAGCTATTAGAGGCCTTCATGTAGAAAGCCATAGGTGACCGGTGGAGTTTATATATGCATAATAATGCTGTTAAAATTGGTTCCCAGAGCAGCTAATGTTATAAGATGAATCATAGCAAGATTTTTTTTAACTCCTAATTTTTAATGAAATTCCTAGAGAGTGCTTGGCTTGTATGTGGAAACCCTAAGTTCAGAACCTTGTTTTCCTCACTGGGGCGTTGGGAAAATCACTAACACTCAACCTCTTATGTACCTCCTAGGTTGTTATTATGTAATTTCGCAACAAGCCTGAGTTCCTTGGAGGAATGGCAGGATGCAAATGAATGTGACATATAAAGAGTATGAGAGATTCATATGATGGAAACATCTACTTATGTGACTTGAGTGATCTTCCAAACTCTTTGGAATGGGTTATATTGACATAAAGATACCCAAGAGAGATACACTTTTCATTTAATGTTTCAGATAATGGAAGTTTTACTATGCAGCTAAAACTCTTAAATATCAGCAGAATCATCAAGGAATTGTTTTATACATTTTACATATGGTCTTTTTCAGCGCAACCCTAAACAGGATTACACTCCTCTAATCCCACTGAAGGCAATTTGCTTTGAAAGATGTAGTTCTGTTTAGGTTTATTGTTCGGTTTGCAAGTAAAATATATCATAAAAGATGGATTTTGTCTGAGGTATGCAGATGAAGATTCAGAAACACATTGTACCAAAGAGCAATTTCAGTTTTTGTCTATGTCTATCTTAAACTAATGCTGAATTATTGGGATTGGGGGACACATTGTATTGTCATGGATAGATAATAATGAGAAGCAACATAAAATATTTGTCTGTCTTCCCGTTCTCTCACCTTTCCTTCCCTGTCTGAAGAATCTCCTTGGTAACACTTACTCTTGAAAAGCATTTGCAGTAAGTGTCAGCAGTTATATCTTGTGGGATATATTTCTGTTTTTATACATTTGACTCTTCCGTGTAGTGTAATGCGCAGGAGAAGGGGTGGGGGGACCAGCATTCCTTGTTGTGACAGAAGTTGCACTCAGAAGCTGTCTGGGTGGTCTGATCGAGATCCATTTTGCATGACTATTTATTAGATCTGAATGCCATCCAGTTCTGTTGAGCTCAGTGGGCCTCACTGCAGCAGCACATAGTCCTATTAATAAAACCCACTTGGCACAAGCCTGAGGCAGGGAGTGGTAAAGGGCTGCTAAACTAATGGCAATTTGTCACCTGATATCAGCAGCATTAAATAATGACTACCCCGTGTGAATGAGCCATCCTATAACACCTCAGTTTCATACCTCTCACCATACTTAAATGCAAGGCTTTTCCATTTTCTTCTCATAGTGGAGGGACCCACTTGCCCACTTAAATCAAAAATCGCTTGCATGTACAGGTAAATGGTCCCAAGTTCTGACCTTGATGTCTCCAGTTAAAAGGCTCCACATATCCAGAATGAACAAGTGAAGTAAGAGTTTGATCATACCCACTGACCATCCCCTGAGTTCATGCATTCTCCCAAAGGTCTGTACACCTGATTATGGGCCCCAGCTTTGCAGGGTTCCCGGCTAGGAGCCCATAGATGTGTAGGCTCCACTTAGGCCTTGAAATAAATGATTTCTTTCTACATACATTTTGTCTACTTTACAATGCTATTATGATAGAATGAATGCCTTGCAACTTGCAGATAATAGAAAGAATTAGAAGGTTAATATAAAGTATGTATGGTGTGTTGGAATATGCAAGGCTGTCATATTAGCTGTGACAGACAGACTTAGATGGAAGGGATCTAACTGTCAACCATAGGCTGATGTAATGGCCTGGAAAGCCCCTAGGAGGCCTGATTATACTGGCCAGATCCAGTTGAGACCAGAGGCTGTGTGGTGTTGCACCTGGAAAGTGACTAAGCATGTACTGCTAATTAATACCTGGTGGTGGCATTGTATATAAGTGTAAGACTCTATGAGTCTGTGTCGAGAGTTAAGGTGGAGAGAGTGTGTATATAGCACTGTAAATAAACAACTAGTGGTTCTGGTGGTCATTCCTGGACGTTGGCACAATCCGCTAGCTCTCGCGTCATGGTGGTTTTGATTATACAGTTACAGTGTTAGCTTAGCGGTTTTGCATGGAATAAGTAATAGATCATAATTAATCAGTTTAAAAGCAGGGCAGTGATATATTGTCTAAATCCAGATCTAGCAGTACTAAATAACAGGTTCCTGTTTTGTATGTGTGAAATAATTCCTTTGTATCCCTGGGTTAGCTACCTAGGCCAGAAGATTTCAAGAGGCAGCTCTCATTGTTGTGTTATCGTAGCAAAATGGCTTTAGAATCATTGTTAGATTGGAATTAATGCTGTATTGAATTTTTGCGGTGATTAAATTTGCCTAAAGCAAAATTTTGGCATTTTGGAGATATGTCTGAAATATAATAATCTTTCAGGCATCCTCCCCCTTCAGTTTACACCCATAGATCTTGTGATCTGGTATTTCAATACCAACAGTTTAAAACCTAAATACCCTGTTTAAAAATTTAACTTAAAAAACTTGATTAAAATTTGAAAGACCCTGTGACCACCAGCATCAGCAAGAGAAGCAGAGCGGCTAGCCAGAGGAGGCTAGCCAGGGGCTTCTCATCCATACCCCATGGTGGTGGATGAATCAGCAGCTAAATCAGATTTATTTACGTAATTTATAGTCCACCTTTCTCATAGTGAGCCAGCACAATCAACAAAATGGGACATTCAATAACCAACGCATTAGGATTTTAGAAGTCTGGAACTACGAGAAAGAAGTGAAGCATGGCATAAATATTAATGTGACATGTACAGGATGGGAGATAGTTGGCTTGACAACAGTACATGGGAAAGAGATCTGGGAGTCTTAGTGGACCACAAACTGAACCTGAGTCAACAGTGTGATATGGCGGCTAAGAAGGCCAATGCAATTCTGGGCTGCATCAATAGGAGTATTGTGTCTAGATCAAGGGAAGTAATACTACCACTGTATTCTGCATTGGTCAGACCTCACTTGGAATACTGTGTCCAGTTTTGGGCTCCACAATTTAAGAAGGATGTTGACAAGTTGGAGCGTGTCCAGAGGTGGGTGAACAGAATGGTCAGAGGTCTGGAATCCATGCCTTATGAGGAGAGACTTAGGGAGTTGGGTTTGTTTAGTTTGGAGAAGAGAAGGTTGAGGGGAGACATGATTGCCATGTTTAAATATTTGAAGGGATGTCATGTTGTGGAGGGAACTAGCTTATTTTGTGTTGCTCAGAGACTAGGACACGGAGTAATGGATTTAAACTAATAGAAAAGTGATTCCTCCTAAACATTAGGAAGAACTTTTTGAAGGTGAGGGCTGTTCGATGGTGGAATGCACTGCCTCGGAGGGTGGTGGAGTCCCCGTCTTTGGAGGTCTTTAAGCAGAGGCTGGATGGCCATCTCTTGGGAGTGCTTTGATTGTGGGATCCTGCATTGCGGGGCGAGGGTTGAAGTCACTGGGGATGTGAGGGGGAGGTAGTTGTTAATTTCCTGCATTGTGCAGGGGGTTGGACTAGATGACCCTCGTGGTCCCTTCCAACTCTATGATTCTATGTTAAGCAGTACATAAATTAAATAATAGGATTCTACTTACAATAAACTATACACTGCAGTATAGACCACAGTCCCAGTCATTTATCCAAGTAAGTTTGTGAACCATTTTGTACAGTGCAACCCTTCTAAAGGTAAAGGTCCCCTGTGCAACCACCAGGTCATTCCTGACCCATGGGGTGACATCACATCCCGATGTTTCCTAGGCTGAATTTTGTTTACGAGGTTGTTTGCCATTGCCTTCCCCAGTCATCTTCCCTTTACCCCCAGCAAGCTGGGTACTTATTTTACTGACCTTGGAAGGATGGAAGGCTGAGTCAACCTTGAGCCGGCTACCTGAAACCAACTTCCGTTGGAATTGAACTCAGGTCGTGAGCAGAGCTTGGACTGCAGTACTGCATCTTACCACTCTGCACCACGGGGCTCTTGCAACCCTTTTACCTGCACATAAAAGCCCTCTTGAATAGTTCAGTTTTGCATAGTTTGCGGAAAGGCAGGAGAGTGGGAGCTTTCCTGACCTCCCTGGGCAGGCCATTCCACAAGGCGGGAGCCACAGTGGAGAAGGCACGTGAACGGACAGTTGTTGATTTTGTCTATTTGCAGGTTGGCACCTGCAGAAGCCCCTGATGATGAGCAAAGTTGTCGTGGTCATCAGATGCACAGGAGAAAATGCTGTGGCTTCATTGAGAACAAAAAAGCACCTCCATGTTCGTTCCTTTCCTAGTTGACATCCCAAGGATGTTTCTTCTCTCCTCCCTCCAAGCCCATCTCCTGTCAGACCCCCTTTTAAAGGTCTTTCGGAGCAATGTACCATTGTTCCTCCCACTGACTCCTTGCCTTGATGTTCCCTTTGTCCCCTCCCTGCTGGTCCCCTTCCTCCCACATTTCTGGTGGTACCCCCCAAAGGCTAGCCACCTGAGCCCCAAGTGCCCTGTTAAATGGCCTGTCCTTTGCAATCAGCCCCCCTTTTTTCTTTCCCTGTGCTGCAGTGCTTTCCACCTCTGCCAAGATGTCTTCCCTTGTTTCTGTCCTCTGGTCCCAGAAGCCGTCTAGCTATCCTGCCACAGACCCAATCAGAATTTATTTATTTGTTTATTTAAAATTTTCTACACTGCCTTTCCACCCAGATAGGGTTCCTAAGGCAGCGAACATCAAAATGCTAAAACACTTCAACATGAAAACAGTGGTTGAAATAAAGTATGTATAAAATAATTCAATAAAAACATATAAACACTCATAACACCAAAACCAGGGAGGAGGGCCAATAACAGTTATTGGGGGTATGCCAAGCCAAGCAAAAAAGTCTTCACCCTCTGGCAGAAGACAACAATACAGGGAAACAAACAACCCTTCCTGGGGAGGGAGTTCTAAAGTTTTGATGCCATGACCGAGAAGGCCCTTCTGTGTCATAAACATGCTGCTTCACAGTGCCAAACACCCAGTTTACCACTGAGGGTAAACAAAGCTCATGTAGTAACTTCACTCTGAAAGCCGAGGGAAACGAAAGACATCCCCACTGCCATAGTAACTGAATTTATTCTCATTTTCCTGCTCTATTATGCTGGGGGTTTTATTCTCAGTATTGTTTTGTCAGATTAAAAAAAAAATGATTCAACTCAAGTGACACATCACAAGTGACTAGTTATTGCAAAATGTATATGAGGATTTGCGTTTGGATTCATATGTATTCAAATGCTTTTCCCATTTGAAACAATAAGTGCATTGATATCTGCATTCCGATGAAGATTAGGTGAGGTTACAGGTTATAAAACAGAGAGATGGTCTGTGTCAAGTTCCCATCTTCCTGTATGTATGAATAGCTTGTTTGACTTCTTCATATAGTGGTTATATAAAGTTTCCTCTCTGATATGCATAATACCACATTCTTGGGATTCTAACTTCATTATGCTGTGTCTCATTTCCCTCCAGCAGCAATCAGAGATGTGGAAAATGGATGGGGAAACAGTGAGTTGACATCAGGATGTTAGTAAGTGCTACCAGATACTCCAGAGGGACAAGGGAGGAATTAACAAAGAGCTGGCAGCAGCCTGGGTCCTCTTGTCTCTGTTCCACTCTAACGCCCTGCCTATTATGTATAGATGCCTTTCCAACATTTTTTAGAGCCTTCAGGGAAGGAGACACTTAACTCCCCCAAGCACACTGTTCCTTTGCTGACCTTTTTTTGTCACATTTAGGAAGTTTTCCGTTGCCCTTGTATTAGCAAATTGCCTGCAGCAATTTTCATTTTAGAATTCAAATATGGAAAGTCGCTTCCGAGGTGGCCTTGTATCATTATGTAGGTCAAAAAGGTGTGTAAGAAATGCATCACTCTGATTTATCCAAACTTCCATTTGCTAGTTAAACATTTCCCCCCACAATGTGTGAATTTTGCTCCTACTTTTTTGTTACTTTTAGGTGGGAAATAACACCTAGGGCAGAGGGGGCTACAATGAAGGTTGTCCAGTCCCCATAATGGCTTTGGTATCAAAGGATGTGAATGAGCTTGCATCTCCATTCTCCATTGACCCAGAAACCATTACAGGTTGAAGTGCTTGAGACCAGAAGTGTTTTGGATTTTGGATTATTTTGCATTTTGGAATATTTGCATATACATCATGATATATCTTGGGGTTGGACCCAAGTCTAAACATAAAATTTATTTATGTTTTATATACACCTTATACACATAACCTGAAGCTAATTTTATACAATATTTTATACAATAATTTTAATAATTTTGTGCATGAAACAAAGTTTGTGTACATTGAACCATCAGAAAGAAAAGATTTCACTATCTCACCAGAAGTTTCAGATTTTGGATAATTTTGGATGTTGGTAAGGGGCACTCAACCTATATTTGTTTCTATGTTGGCTCAGAGATTAAAAATGGCCAGATGTGTGCATCCCCTGAGTTTAAGGCATTCAAACCCCAAGAAATCATAACAGCTTGCTCCTTTTCTCCATTTGGTTCCGGGGCATCAGAATTTACTTCTTCATGGCCTGTTCTCCTCCCTTACTCCATGATCTTTTAAATTGCACAGCATTCCCCTTCAAGGTGTGTGTGTCAAACTGAGTTTCAAAGAGGTTAACTTTCCTCAGCCCATGTGGTAAGCCTCTAGTTTCCCTACTACTGGACTACCAGCCTGAGAGCCAGCTTGGTGTAGTGGTTATGGTATCGGACTAGGATCTGGGAAACCCAGGTTTGAATCCCCACTCTGCCACAGAAACTTGCTGGGTGACCTTGGACCAGTGACACACTCTCACCTTCGACCCTGGCAAGTATTTGGATGGGAGACCTCCAAGGAAGGCAAGCAATGGCAAATCACCTCCGAAGGTCTCTTGCCTTGAAAACCCTATGATGTCACCATAAGTCAGCTGTGACTTGATGGAATGATGATGATGATGATGATGATGATGATGTCTCCCAGCCTAGTGCCCACATGCTGATTGGTACTGCAATTATTCAAGGCTGCATAAGGGCAACAAAATGAGAAAATTTCCCCTCATACCAAGGGGGCCCCTCCAATATGGAATTGCCAAATGATTTAATGACTGCCGTTAGTTTAGTAGACATTACTGACTAAATGAAACATCTGTACAGAGGCAGTAACCCTTTGAATACCAATACTTTGTAGAAACAGCAGTGGAAGGCGTTATACTCTGTGCCCTGCTTGTAGGTTTTCTGGGGTCATCCGGTTGGCCACTGCGCATAACAGGATGCTGGATTAGATGGACCATTGGTCTGATCCAGAATGGGGGCTCCTATGTTATTTTCTCTGCATAGCTAAAGTTATTTTCTCTGCATAGCTAAAGGACGTTTAACTTTGCATGAGAGATTTAATGGAACATATGCTCCTAAGCTAAAAAATGGCATGGGATCATCAGACTGAAGGCTGTAGAATTATCTATAGCATTAAGAAAGTGGGGTATAGTATAGTATAGTAACTAAATAATTTTGAAAACATAACTCTCATTTGGGTTCAGGGAGAAAATCTGGCATGAACTATATGCTCTCACAGAGCTGGTATACTTCTGATGCTAAACATAGCATTTTGCTTTCTTGGTCTGAATAAGGACTGTGACTGTTCTTCGGTGAGAACAGGCTGTATTGGTTTCTTAGATAAATGAGTTTACAAATGTAGAGTACGCTCTTCATTTAGGAAGAATGAGTACTTTGCTGGCCATCTGTGTTTGCTGGTCAGTCTAGGAACTGTGATTAGATTTTTTTAAAATTCATTCATTTGTGGCCTGAATCTCATGATTTGCTTAGCTTTTGAGGTCCACTGTAAAAATGTATTTATACCCCCTGTATCTCTAGCAGCCTGAATAGCCCAGACTAGCCTGAGTTTGGAAGCAGGGTTGGCCATGTTTAGGAAGATTAGGGTTGCTATCGATGGTAGGCAATCTATGGCAAACCACCTCTGCTCATTTCTTACCTTGTGGGGACGCCATAACGCTGTTGTGACTTGATGGCATTTAATTAATTATCCCTACCAACTTCAGAGACCACCTCATGCCTTTTTTAATTACATACTTTTATTGGCATAACATCATACAAACAACAGCTAATCAGTTTAACATCTACAGTGAGGGGAAAAAGTATTTGATCCCCTGCTGAATTTGCCCGTTTGCCCTCTGACGAAGAAATGACCAGTCCATAATTGTAATGGTAGGTTTATTGTAGCCTTGAGAGACAGAATAACAACAGGAAAAACCCCAGAAACCCAGAAGACAAAAGTCAGAGATTGATGTGCATTATAATGAGTGAAATAAGTATTTGATCCCCTATCAACCAGCCAGATTAGGGTTAGGGTTAGGGTTCTGCTGTCGACAGAAGCAATCAATCCATCAGATTCCAAACTAGCCATCATGACCAAGACCAAAGAGCTGTCCAAGGATGTCAGGGACAAGATTGTAGACCTGCACAAGGCTGGGCTGGGCTACAAGACTATTGCCAAGCAGCTTGGTGAGAAGGTGACAACCCTAACCCTAACCCTAACTGTCAACCTCCCTCGGTCTGGGGCTCCTTGCAAGATCTCCTCTCGTGGAGTTGCAATGATCATGAGAACGGTGATGAAGCAGCCCAGAACTACACGGAGGGAACTTGTCAATGATCTCAGGGCAGCTGGAACCATAGTCACCATGAAAACAGTTGGTAACACACTACGCCGTGAAGGATTGAGATCTTGCAGTTCCCCTTGCTCAAGACAGCACATGTACAGGCCCGTCTGCAGTTTGCCAATGCACATCTGAATGACCCAGAGGAGAACTGGGTGAAAGTGTTGTGGTCAGATGAGACCAAACTCGAGCTCTTTGGCATCAACTCAACTCGCCGTGTTTGGAGGAGGAGGAATGCTGCCTACGACCCCAAGAACACCATCCCCACCGTCAAACATGGAGGGGGACATATTATGCTTTGGGGGTGTTTTTCTGCTAAGGGGACAGGACACCTTCACCGCATCGAAGGGACGATGGACGGGATCATGTATCGTCAAATCTTGGGTGAGCACCTCCTTCCCTCAGCCAAGGCATTGAAAATGGGTCGAGGATGGGTATTCCAGCATGACAATGATCCAAAACACACAGCCAAGGCAACAAAGGAGTGGCTCAAGAAGAAGCACATTAAGGTCCTGGAGTGGCCTAGCCAGTCTCCAGACCGTAATCCCATCGAAAATCTGTGGAGGGTGCTGAAGGTTCGAGTAGCTACACATCAGCCTCGAAATCTTACTGACTTGGAGAGGATCTGCAAAGAGGAGTGGGACAAAATACCTCCTGAGACGTGTGCAAACCTGGCGGCCACCTACAAGAAACGTCTGACCTCTGTAATTGCCAACAAGGGTTTTGCCACCAAGTACTAAGTCATCTTTTGCAAAGGGATCAAATACTTATTTCACTCATTATAATGCACATCAATCTCTGACTTTTGTCTTCTGGGTTTCTGGGGTTTTTCCTGTTGTTATTCTGTCTCTCACAGCTACAATAAACCTACCATTACAATTATGGACTGGTCATTTCTTCGTCAGAGGGCAAACGGGCAAATTCAGCAGGGGATCAAATACTTTTTTCCCTCACTGTACTTCATGCCTTTGATGAAGTGGACTCTGGTTCATGAAAGGTTATGTAACAATGCCCTTGTTATTCACAGATCTCTTTTGTTATTGTTCTTTAAATTCTGTTAACGTTTCAGGCTAATTTTGTTGGTATGGTGCATAAACATGTGTGGAATTATAGTTTTTTTAAAATTTTATTGACTTTAATAAGATACAACAATAGAGGAAATACAAAAAAGAAAAGAAATTAAGTTACAGTTGAAATCCAAAATAAAACAATGAAACCCAAAATCCAACCATGTCAAAAATTCTTCAATGAAACTTTAAAACTATACAAAAAAAAAATAGTCATGTATACTCAATTTATTTTGACTTCCCAAGCTTATTCTGGTTGATATTCTTCTGTCTCAATTTTGTCCCACATTTTGTAAATTACTCTATATTAAAACAATTGTAAATGTAAAAAAAACTCATAATAAACCAATATCTAAATAATATTTGTCTTAAGACTCATAAATTTATGTAGTCCAATCATATTTTCATACCATATTTTAATTTGATATAGTCTTGAAATGGCATCCATGTTGACTCATGTTTGTCCAAATCTTTGTCCTCATAAAGAGCAGTCAATCTAGCGGACTCTTTGTAATCTAAAAGTTTAAAGATCCAATCTTCCTTCTTTGGAACCTTGCTGTTCCTCCATTTCTGAGCAAAAGTTATTCTTGCTGCTGTTGTAGCATACATGAGAAAGACCATATTGTCAGCATATACTGCTTTATCAATAATATTCAGAAGACATAAAGGAATGCTCTTTTTAATATTAATTTTTAATATCTTACTTAATTCTTGACTAATCATTGACCAAAACTTTTTGGCTTTTTTACACTCCAACCACATGTGTATATAATTTGCTTCTTTTTTCTGCATTTCCAGCAGTGCGATGGAATTCTATTATTAAACCTATGTAGTCTTCTTGGCGAATAATGCCACCTATAAAACATTTTATAGTAATTTTCTTTTAAGCTAATACTGGGAGTGAATTTTTGTGTTTGATTCCAGCTTTTTTCCCATGGATACATATTTGTATTTTGCCCTGTTTCTTGGGCCCATTTCACCATGGTATCTTTTACTACTTCCTGCTCTGTCGCTAACATAAGAAGAAATTTATAAAATTTCTATAGAAATTGTTCTTCTTTTTCAATTATTTCCTTTTCTAACCATGATTTTTGAGTGTTAATGCCTCTTTTTAAATCTGATTTGAATAATTCTTGAAATTGTCTGTATAAGTACCAATCTTTGCTGCAACAAATTATATCTTCTTTAATTTTTAGGATAATTTCTTTATTGTGTACATAAAGTATGTTTCTGTATTTCAGATTATATGAGGTGGAATATATATTTAATCTATTTATCCTATCTATAGGATCAGTCCAAAGTGGTATTTTATTTTCGAAATTTAATTTATATTTATCCCAAATTTTAAATAAGCTTTTTTCTAATGAAATGTTTTTTAAAAAAATTGTCAGCCAGAATTTTGTCGTCGAAAACATATGCATGCCAACCAAAACTTTTCCCTTTTCCCTCTAAATTAAGTAGCTTTTTATTTTTTAGAGTAATCTATTCTCTTGCCCATGTCAAACAAGCTGCTTCATAATGAAGATTTAAGTCAGGAAAATTTAAACCTCCTCTAGATTTGTCATCGATTAAGTTCAAGTATTTTATTCTTGCTCTCTTATTTCCCCATACAAATCTTAATAACATCTTAGTCCATGTTTTAAAATAGACTCTATTTATCGGTATTGGAATAGTTTGAAATAAAAATAGAAATTTAGGGAGAATATTCATTTTTACAGCAGCAATTTTCCCCATAAAGGAAATCTTAAGGTTGTTCCAAGAACTTAAGTCATTTTTGATTCTATTTATAAGTTTAATATAATTATTTTTGAATAAGTCTGTATTATGCTTTGTGAGCCAAATTCCAAGGTATCTAATTTTTTTAACTATGTCTGAGTTTGATAATTGGGATAATTTTTGTTTTTCTTTGTTACTAAGATTAATTTCCATAATCTTAGATTTTTTGTTGTTTATTTGGAGACCTGAAATATGACCAAAATCCTGTAAAGCTTGTTCAATATGTTCATAATCATCTACTGGATTCTCAGTAAATAGTAATAAATCGTCTGCATAGGCTCTTGCTATTTGTAATTTGAATATTCAAACATTCTAAGGCTAGAATAAACAAAAGGGGAAACAAGGGACATCCCTGTCTTGTACCTCTCCTTATCATTAAGTTTGTAGATTTTTCACCATTAATTATCAAGTTAGTCATCTGATTTTTATATATAGCTCTAAAAACATTCAAAAATTTACTTCCCAATTCAACGGATGTACTCATTCAGATAACGGATGTTCTCATTCAGATTTCTTTTAGAAAGGAATTATAGTTTGTTTTTAAAATGACTTAACTTGCAGGAGAACCTCAAGTTCTTGATCATACGCCACCTCGTAGCATGGAATCCTCCTGGATGCTACAGGATCCTCTGGGGTGGGGGGATTGCATAGATGGAATGGGGTGTGTGTTAGTGAGTGAGTGTCTATCACTCCTGCCATGTGGAGAAAGATTGATAGATGAAGACCTTTGATCTTTACAATGGAATGTTCATTTGTTAACATGCCTTAAGTAATATTGTAAAATTGTAGGGGTGCTTATATTTTTGTATTATGCATCTCTTTATCACTGAGGAGTAGGATTGCCAGGTCCCTCTTCGCAACTGGTGGGAGATTTTGGGGGTGGAGCCTGAAGAGGGCAGGGTTTGGGGAGGGGAGGGACTTCAATGCCATAGAGTTCAATTGCCAAAGCAGCCATTTTTCTCCAGGTGATCTGATCTCTATCGGCTGGAGATCAGTTGAATTAGCAGGAGATCTGCTACTACCTGGCAGTTGGCAACCCTACTGAGGAGTCTAAACATACTGGAAAGAGAAGGGGGTAGAAACATCACAGCTACCAAAAGGACCAAAAGAATGAGTAACTGTCGTAAGAGCTAATGACTTAAGCCTTACATCTTAAAGCAAGCTTGAAAAATGTAGGCAGAAATGCCTGAAGGAAAAAAAACACATCAGTAAGAGCTACAGAAGCAGGAATCTCATCTTTGCTAATTGGTGACAACCTAAAATCTTAGATAATTCACAACTTGGGTTATGGAAAATTGCAGATTTCACCTGTGCCTACATTTTGATGGGATTTAAAATCTTACCGTGGCTCATAATAAAATAACATTAAGCTTTACTAGGGAGCTGAAGCTAAGTAGTACAGGTAGCATCTGAACTAGCGTATCATGGCTGGGTTGGACAATTGCTGGGAATATCAGATTCTTTTCAGGCAAAAGCCCAAACTGTATATACTCTGTACAATCATAAACAGAATTAACCCTTCTCAACCATCTGAAATTAATGGACTTTGAGGTGTGTGTGTGTGTTTAGTGCCGTCAAGTCGCTTCCGACTCATGGCGACCCTATGAATGAAAGTCCTCCATAATGTCCTATCTTTGACAGCCTTGCTCAGATCTTGCAAATTGAAGGCTGTGGCTTCCTTTATTGAGTCAATCCATCTCTTGTTGGGTCTTCCTCTTTTCCTGCTGCCCTCAACTTTTCCTATCATGACGGTCTTTTCCAGTGACTGTTGTCGTCTCATGACGTGACCAAAATATGACAGCCTCAGTTTAGTCATTTTAGCTTCTAGGGTCAGTTCAGGCTTGATTTGATCTATAACCCACTGATTTGTTTTTTTGGCAATCCACGGAATCCGTAACACTCTCCTCCAACACCACATTTCAAAGGAATCTATTTTCTTCCTATCAGCTTTCTTCACTGTCCAGCTTTCACACCCATACATAGTAATAGGGAATATGATGGCATGAATTAATCTAGTCTTGGTGTGTACATTTGTTTAAAATTGTAGAATAAGCAACCTGGCCTGTTATTCAACCAGGGACCTGGTGTTTCTGAAACTTGACCTTTGCCTCTGCATTTCACCTCTTAAATACTGTTGTAATTTAGCACAGGGGAGGGGTGGGTGAGAAGAGGTTATCATGTCTGTCAGCACTACATATTCTATTATTGATAAGAAGCAATTGCCAGATGCAGTTATGGCTTGCTTGTTTTATCAGATATGTTGGCTGTGCTTTGCAAGAGATATATTATTCTTCCACGTAAGTGAAATATTGACAAAAATGAAGTCACCGATTGAATGAGAGCTTCCATTAAATTAGCACAATATGAAAGGTGTTTACAATATTTTAATGTTGCTTCTACTGAATGAAGGGGGGTATCATCCCTGCTGTCTCTTTCTGTGAAGTAGTGGATTATGCAGAACCGTACCTTGTGGGATGACCAATCAGCACTAAGATAGGGTTCTGGTTTGGCCTAACTTGGAATCCACTCACATTTGTTAAAAAGGTAAAGGACCCCTGTGCAAGCACCGGGTCATTCCTGACCCATGATGTCACATCCCGATGTTTACTAGGCAGATTTTTTTTACGGGGTGGTTTGCCAGTGCCTTCCACAGTCATCTTCCCTTTACCCCCAGCAAGCTGGGTACTCATTTCACCGACCTCGGAAGGATGGAAGGCTGAGTCAACCTTGACCCAGCTACTTGAAACCGACTTCCGTCGGGATCGAACTCAGGTCGTGAGCAGAGCTTTTGACTTCAGTACTGCAGCTTACCACTGCACCACGGGGCTCCTACTCACATTTGTTAGGTGGATATATATAGATGATTCAAGGTCAAGACATTTACTGTCTGTGCTTTACTGCCTTTACAGGGTTGAAATAGCACCCCATTCAACTCATAACCCTCTGTTTCTGAAGGATGCAATGTTTATTTATTTGGCCTTTTAGTCCATGTTTACCCCTAAAATAATAGTATAATAATTAAAAACAATAAAATGAAATACTGGCTAGAAGCATAAATATTACCTTCTACCAAAGGTGTGGACAGATATAAATAGATTAACACTGAATTGCACTCTGACAAAGGCACTGTTACATTTCATAAATGTGGAACAGCCTCCAAGAGTGTCTCTAGGTATGTCCTGGGTGTTTGAAATTGCTCAAAGAGTGTGTATTGTGTTCTCTGTGAATGTTTGACATCACAGTGGTACACAAAGAAAGTCAGTTTCTGAGCCATGAAGGGTTCAATCTGTTTAGAGATGTATATAAATAGATTAGTAGGGGGCAGTTTTCACAGAAGTGCTATATTATTGTCAAATAGGTTTGTGCCTTTCCTATAACTGCCAGCCGGCTGCCTAATGAATACATTGCTTATTCATTATCTAATTGCTACTTTCCTTCACAGTGTGAGCACAAGGGGAGGTTAAGACTTCTTTTAACACAAGGACTTCTTCTAAAACTCAAAACTTGGTGCCCTTGCTAAGAATTTCTGGGGACTCAAAATGACTCCCAAATTCCCTCCAAAATATTGACAATCACATTGTATTCTATTTATATTCACCTCCAAGGCATTGGGAGAAATCTTCTGATTACAGAAGACAGCACGCATGTACTAACTTGTTTGGGGAAGTATTGTGTTCCACTTCTACTCAAACTATCAAAAGCCCAGGCCAGCTGAACACATGGTACATTATAAAACAGTCAGATCTTGCTTTCATGTACACTGTGAAGGACTAGTTCACACTAGTTATGCCTATCAGTGCTGCACCGTGTGACAAAGGGATCTGGGCTAAACATGGTAATATCCAAAGCTGTAGTTGTCTGACAAAATGTCATCAATGTATCTTATACATTTTTAAATGACGTAATAAAGTGTTTGGGGATTGAAAAATAAAATGCTCCTCAAAATTAGCCATGAATAAATTGGCAATAGTTGGTGCAGTCGATGACAATATGTGACATGATGCAAACCATGTTGATATGCTTTGCTGTGGGAGCAGCATTTAACATATACTGTCCTCATGTGAACATCACTCTGGAGAAGCACCTACAGTTGTGATTAGTTGGTCTAGGGTAAGAAATCACCCCTGTGTTTTTATCATAGTGGATCAATATGGCAACAGCATCAGTGTCAAAATCAATTGTTACAAGGGCGGGATATGATATAAATGTCACTTGGCTGGGCCGGGTCATGCCTTGCCAGTCCAGATCGAGAGTGGTGTGTGTGGCTTTCACACCAGATAAGAGCTCTCAAGGGGCTGGATCCAGCCTGCGGGCCTTATGTTTGACACCCCTGCTTTAGCTGGTACGAGTATGAACCACATAAAAGATCAGGACACAAATCTGATAGGTAGATGACAGACAGAATATAAGTAAATAATGAGCATTTTTCCTCTCTGGTCAAAATGTTTAACATACAGGGTTACCTTGGGCCAGTCATGCGCTCCCAGCCTAATCTACCTCACAGGATTCTTGTTAGGGTAGAACAGGGGAAGGGAGACTGAGATACACTGTCCAGAGCTCCTTGGAGGAAGAACAGGATAAAAATGTAGTAAATAAATAAATATCATTTCAGCAACCCTTACAACGACATAAGGTAGAACCAGCATTATTATGAACACATTACAGAGGTATTGGGGGGGATAGAACTGAACCTCTGTGATAACATCTTGCCTAAGGCACCCAGATGTTCTTCTAAATTTGCATACACAAGTGCCATCAAGTTGGAACCGACACTTAGAGACCCCAGCAAAGGGCTTTCAAGGCAAGTGAGAAGCAGAGGTGGTTTGCCATTGCCCTCCTCTACAGTGTCTTCCTTGGTGGTCTCCCATCCAAGTACCAATCTTGCTTAGCTTCTGAGATCTGACGTGATCAGGCTTTAACATGCTCCCTTCCTTATGGCCTTCTAAATTTACCCCTGCTTATTCTCAGCTGTAATTTTTAAAGAGAAAGAGAGAAGATTATACCACCAGACTTGGCCAAGATCATCCAGACTTGGCCAAGCCATACTGACCCTTCACATTTGACATGCAGAATGGAACAAACACTAGAACAGCAAGCTCCCTAATAGCACTTTGAAAGTGCCAAACCCTTAACCTCATTTCATACTAATTGCTCATGCTCACCCTCTTTTAACTTATTATTTCAGACATTTCTAAGTAGGCTAAAGTACTTTTAAAACCCTGCTCTATATACACAGTACAACATTGTACATTTTTTCTGATCAAATCCTCTAGTGCTTTTAATATTTTAATTGTCCTTAATTGGCTTCCCTCCATGTAACAACGGGGTCCTTCTCCCAGTTCCAAATAGCTAATGTCACAAAATTATTTTCCAAAAGAGATTTAGAAAACTATGTGAGAAATGGTTCAGCCCACATCTAAAAGGGTTATACAACAGGTTACCTAAATCAGCTGTGAAACAGTTACAAAATGGTTCCCACAACCTTGTACTACATTGGGAAGGTTCTTTTACCCTGTAACTAGTTTATAAAATATTTCAGTATCCATTTCCTACTGTAATGCAGGTTTGTAGGACTTAAAGGTGGCATGGGGATTCAAGCAAAAGCAGTGGAAGAACAAAGACACTTTCTAAGCTATTTAGGTCTTAGATCTGGGAAGGCCCTGAAGGCAGATTGGTAGGTGAAAGGCAGGAAAACAGCAGGCTGGCAGGCCAGGCGGAACAGAAGGCTAGCAGTGATTCCTTTCAGCAACAAGTTTCTTATGCTGAAGGGCAGCAGCAGCAGATGATCTAGGTGCCTTACTAGCAGACAGTAGCCTGAATTGGGCTCTCGGATATCACCTGACTAGCAGGAAAATGCTGGCCTGTGGTGATAGTATGCTCGAGTGAGCTACCTTGAAATTCCTCCACACATACACTTGGATAGCAGCCCCAGTGGTGCAGAGAGCAAGGAACTTGAACCTGGCCAGTATGGTTCCTTAAATTGGGTCTGTGGTGTCAATGACACATTGTTACTTTAAAATACAATTCTGACACTGGAAAGTCTTTTTCCACGGTTTGAGCTCTAGCCCATCATTGCTGAATAGTATTTACATTTTAATGATTACTTAAGATTATGTCAGTAATTCCATGCTTGTCCAAGATAGGTATCCCCCACTTTCCTTCTGAGAAATTACTATACTAACAGCTAACAGGGTGGTGGTGGTTAAGGAGCGCCCAGCTGTCTCCAGAAAAAAAGTAATCTGAAGAAAACCCTGTGGAACTCTCCACACCAGGAAAACATTGCTGGTGAGGTTATGCCAGCACCTGAGACTTGCACTGCCATGTAGCCTCCCCACGGCTGGCATAAGTGCCCCTGCGCCGACTTAATGCCACTTTAGCCAGCACAATGCCAGCACTGGGGTCACACTGGCTCCTAATGCAGTCCCCCCCCGTTAGGATTGGGCTGCCCATGCTCTATAATACTAAGGAACAACTCTCTTTTCGCAGAGTGGTAAACTGTGGTACTGCAGTCAAAAGCTCTGCTCATAACTGAGTTCGATCCCGACGGAATTCGGGTTCAGGTAGCCAGCCAAGGTTGACTCAGCCTTCTGTCCTTCCGAGGTCGGTGAAATGAAGATAAAGGTAAAGGGAAGATGACTGGGGAAGGCAATGGCAAGCCACTCTGTAAACATAGTCTACCTAGTAAACATTGTGATGTGACGTCACCCCATGGGTCAGTAATGACCCGGTGCTTGCACAGAGGAATACCGTTACCTTATTTTATTTTTGTTGGCTGTTTTTAATTTTTTGTTTTTTTATTATTTTTAAAGTTAAATGGTTTTATTTTGTTACATGTCTTGGGGCTCATTTGTTTGGAAGAAAGGCAGGCTTACACATATTTTAAATATAAATAAATGTGAGTTCTAAATCTCTTTGTACACATGCAGATGAGTGCATAAGCACATACACGCCCCTCTTTGCAAAAAAACATTGCTAAAGAGAATTGAACTGAGAAAAACTCTCCACTGTCGCCTAAAATTGCTCACTCTTCATGAGTGTTGTAGCATTATAGAGTGGCAGCTGCTTAGTCAACAGACAGCACTCAAATTAACCGGCAAAGCAGACAAGCTCTCAAAATTGAAATGAGCTTAGGAATGGGATCACTGATGCTGTAGATAAGAGTATAGGAGGCAGGACAAAGCAGAGCCATATTGGTTTGTGCGTCATCGGGGATGCAGGGAGTCAATCAATATTTGCCAAATGGAATAGAAAACACTGGGCAGGGATGAAATGTGTCTTTTACGTGTTGCGGGGAGGAAGCAAGTGAAAGATTACAAATTCATATTGCTTAACACACTAGGTAGGGGAAGTATAAATAAATAGCTCAGGCAATACACATGGAGTTTGACGTCTGAGCCATGGGTAGTTCCAGATTGTATTTCCCCCGCAAAGCTAAAATGTTTATTATTGTACTGGAGCAATTCCTCCAGGTCCTTATTAGCACAAGAATTTGATGCAGTGGTAACTAACCCACTGTCTTGTGCACCAGTTACTCACCCATGCGGATTGTTGCTCATTCTTAAGCCTTTCTTTGCATGGCTTGAATACTGTCTCAGCCTGACCCTCATAACATCCAAATCTTCCATCTGGAAGTGTCTGAAGTCCACAGCTCTCCAATGCTTGAAGTACAAATATGTAATGATTATGGCCCCAGTTGCAAACCGTGTCACGGTCCGTGCCGTTAAGGTAGCCCAGCTCCTAGAATTGACCCCATCCTAAAAAGTGATCTGTATCTATTCAGCCCGTTACCCACTAAGCAGGGATCAACACTTTCCATCTCTCTCGAAATAGACTTTCTATTGAATTGTTCCAGTAAAAATATGAAAAGAATATATAGATTAAAATATTATTTATTTCACATAAAATATATGCATGTAAATAATTACAGAAATAAAAACTATATTAGTTAGTTCAACAGGAACAAAATATATGCAAGCAATATTAGCAATATCAACAATCTCTATGACTCTATATGAGAGTTTCTCAAGTATATATTTCATTCAGGAAATAATACAGTTTACAGAAATTTTGTAAAATAATGGTTAGTGTATTGAATAAGTATTCTACTTCAAATTATTTAAATATAAGACATACTTTACCCAGTTATGTCATTGCAGGGTTTCTGTAAGGATTCTATAAGTTCATTTAGAATAGTTAGATTTCCTTCAGGTATTCTCTAAATATTATTCTGTTATTTCAGTGCCTTTTATAGTTATGAAAATAGGAGAGATCTCTTTGGTTCCATAGTTTCATGTTAAAGCTGGTTCTATAGCTCTTAACATCAGTCTGTTTGTGACTGAAGTCATGAAACCATAAAGTCTCTATATGTTTGAGGTTTCTGGGTCTGAAGCCAATGTTCAGATTAGAAAAAGCTAAGTGAAAGCCATTTCTAAGAATGCATTTGATATAAGCATTGCTGTATAGCTAAGAGCCACTTTGATGGTTTAACTATACTGTAATTAATCAGTATTTGCTGTTACTATGTGTAAAGCTTAACATTGTGTGTAGAGTATAAAACTCTATTCTACAGTCTCTCTGGCAGTGCCAATCTTTAGAGAGATACTGAGTATAGTTCAGTTTAAGAGCTTAAGGCTCCATGGATCTCCATCCATGTATTTCCAATTATATGTATTCCAATTAGAGTAATTCTATGTATAAGCCATTGTTGGCTGTAATGCATGTATATGTATGCATGTGTATGTCAGACAGTTCTGTGTCAGACCTCAGTCTTAGAACTGACTGCAGAACATATTCAGTGCTCTCACCTTGTGTAGAGAAACCCCTGAAATATGCTCTGGTAATGGGCTTCTTAGAGAAGCTGCATTTACATCTTGTCTATCAGAACTAGGAAGTCTGTATATAAGATAGATCTTATGAGAAGACATAAGTCTTGTTAGAACAAATGAGTTCTCAATGTCACCATATTCAAAGATGGTAAGATCCATACCCTCATAATCCTTAGAATATAAGAGTCTTCATCTCAGTCAGGATGAAGCATTTGTACAGACAGTTATTCCAGACAATCAGTCTTCAGAGAGACAGACTGTGTGGCATAATATCTCTTTGTGAGAGTTCTCCAGAATCAAAAGACAAGTATAAATGAAGTTCTGATTCACACAAGAATCAGATTTCCCAATTCACGCAAGAATTAGGCTGCCAAGGCTTTTACATCTCTTGGTAGATGGAGGAAGTCCATAGGTCAGCATGTTCAGACCATCAGGATCTTCTCTAACCTGTAGTCAGAAAAAGGTCTCTATTTATATTTTCCCAGTGTCCTTGGATTGATTGATCTAGTCAACAGTAGGCTTTACAAGCAGTGCTTGACTTGTAGCTTACCTACCTGGCTTGTAGCTTGCCTACCACCAACAGCCAGTCGGCAGATTAGACTATGCACTTAATTGACATCTGCATTGTTTGTCTAACTGAATGCAGCTGAGTTTCAGTTGGGACCTTCAGCTGGGACAATAGTAACCAGACTTTGAATGGTATAATAGGTTACCAACCTTGAGCTTAATATTATCATAGGTATGTTAGTTTATTTTAGTTCATAAGAACCTTGGATTGCTCCTATATAGAATGACTATAACAACAGTATCTGGCTTGCTACTTCTAAATGGCAAGTAAGCCTTAAGCTTATTCAGTCCCAGTCTGTGGAGTGATTACATCTTTTCAATACATTTAATCCTTATGCAAACTAATGGGACTTGCTTTCATATCAAAATCCTGGCTATATTGTCGCAGCCCATGACAACCGCTGTGCTGAATGTACCTGGACATGTCAACTTTGGTAAACTCCAGTGCCCAAAGACTGCAAAGCCAAGCAGCCATGCCAACAACCAGTGACCTTCTAGTTGCTTATAGGAGTAAGTATAATAACTCTGGCAAACGATGTGTCCTATTCCCTGGAAGAGAAGGAAGAGACCATTGTAATGCTGTGCAGAGTTACTCCAATCTAAGCCCATTTATTTCAATAGGCTTAGACTTGAGTAACTTTGCACAGGATTGCACAGAATGTTACTAGATTGATTCCACACTCCTAGACCATAAAAAATTACTTGAAAGTGTCACCTTTCTCCACATGGTTTCTCTTATTCTCTGGGACTAACATAGCCACGAGTTTCTGTACTGACTTTAGGGTTGCCAGGTCCCTCTTGACAACCCGCGGGAAGTTTTTGGGCAGAGCCTGAGGAGGGCAGGGTTTGGGGAGAGGAGGGACTTCAATGCCATAGAGTCCAATTGCCAAAGCAGCCATTTTCTCCTGGTGGACTGATCTCTATCGGCTGGAGATCAGTTGTAATAGCAGGCGATTTCCAGCTAGTACCTGGAGGTTGGCAACCCTAACCTACTTCTTTGTACCAGTGAACAAATTAATGTTTCATCGGGTGAATTCTTGTATATGCATAGGTTTAAATAACAAATCTCAAAACAGGCTCAGTCCTATTTTTAGCACCTGGAACATGTTGGCTTTTACATAAGATTCATCCACTATATATAAACTATTCAGTAAATATCTCCACATACGAAGAGATGATTTTTTTTAAGTTGACGTTGTTTCTGTCTTTCACATTCTAAAATAGGATATGGTAGCATTTTGGATAAATTTCAATAGTGGATGCACTAAGGGTGACAACTATGACTTTGATCTTGTGTTGTAGCTTGCAATGGCTGTGCCTTTCCATCTAAACAAGAGGCATGAAGTTGCTAAGAGTACAAGTTTGATAGATATTTGAAAGACTGACTGGTGAACTGCTCACTCTTTCTATCCATTACACTAAAACAATTAGAAAGAAATGTTGTCAGGGGGCGGGCAGTATCAATACTAAGGAACACTGACTATATGAAACACAGCCCTCCCCCATTATATAGGTAGGAAATGGACTTGCTTTTTCTCTAATGCTAGCCCTCTACAGAAAATAGTTTTTTAACATTTAAATATACAGTCTCCTGCAAGTACATGTTAAGGCAATACAGTTTGTGAGAACTGAACCACATGCCCACTGAGTGTTTGGATCAGTTCAGTTGCATACTCTCATGAGCATTATTTGGACCATGAATCAAAAGCGACTCCACTGGTACTGCGACATTATAAGAAGTCTCATAATAAGCATAGTCAGAATAAATTCCTTCTTTTGGAAAAAATGACAAATTGCAAAGATTTCAAGTAAACTTGTCATCAGTTATATCAGATTGATTGTCTTTATGTCTATTTGTAAGCCACCTTGAGTGCTCTTCAGAGCAGAAAGGCAGGATGGACTAGTTTTGAACATAAATAAATAAATAGTACCACAAAACTATAACTTATAGTTGAGGTCTGAGGAAATATTGACTAGCTGTTTTTTTTTCTTGTGGTCCAGGTTAAGATGAAAATGTTGCTTCTTTGAAACTTTTCATTGGTTTTATATAAGTGTATGTGTAAAGCCTCAGTTTTTACTGCATGTAGAAAGTTTGTGTATCTGATTTGTGTTGTAAACTTATTTTGTTCACATAAGATCATTTTTCGTACACGTGCTTAAGGAAACTCAATAAAATGCATATATTTTTTAAAGTGGATGTAAGTTGACTCAGATCATTTAGTGACTTCTGAAAAGCAGTCAATATGGAGATGGCTGGGAAACAGAACTTTTCCTGTAGATGTTTTCCAAGCCTATCATATTGATACCAGTTTTTCCATGTGTTCATTGACTCCTGTGTTGTAAAAGGGCCCTTTCTTTGTTTCTATCATCACAATTATGCTATGACGAATATACCCCGTTCCTTCCTTGACTGCCTCTGTTAGTACAGCTGCATTAATGTTTGCTTAGAGGACAGAACTGCTGGAAACTGGCTTGCACGGTATCTTGTACTTCATTAGAGAAGTCCAGCAGCTGAGATCACGATGCAATCCGTCATTTGCTTTTTTTAACAGTAAAACCTGGCTCTGTACCACTGACCAAGAAGAGGTTTGTGCTTTGGCTGAAGGCAACAAGAGTAATTTTGATACTCAACTGAATTAGTTCTGAAGGACTGAGATGCAAAACTAGGGTTGCCAGGTTCCTCTTCACCACTGGTGGGAGGTTTTTGGGGCAGAGCCTGAGGAGGGCAGGGTTTGGGGAGGGACTTCAGTTCCATAGAGTCCAATTGCCAAAGCGGCCATTTTCTCCAGGTGAACTGATCTCTATTGGCTGGAGATCAGTTGAAATAGCAGGATCTACTGCTACTACCTGGAGGTTGGCAACCCTATGCAAAACAAATTGAAAAATCTATAATGTACAAATTGCAGAATATTTAAGGCTTTCTCAGTACCAATCTCAATTTGTAAAATTATATGGCGAGATTATATTTGTTGCCGTACCCAAGAGTATAACTCCAAGAAAGGAACCCTTACTTATCTACCAAATAGTTAAAAAAAAAAAAAAAAAACTGGTGGTGATACTTGAATTTTCAAGGGAGAGATGTCATGGATCCCTCCCCTCTCACTTTCTGCTTCTCTACCACGACAAGTTTATCTCATCAAAAAGCAAATGCTCCGACGTCTCTATAATAGCTAGAAGATGGCAGATGCCAGTGGCCTAAGTAGAATTTTATTTCCCTAGAAGCTTCTAATAATTTGAATTGCACTTTGAGCCGCGAATGTTTGACATGAACATAAACACCAGAAGGCATGTGCTGGGATTAATTAGAACCACCCTCTGTTTTCCAAAGCCTTTAACAGTTTACATTAAAACCCAGCCAGACTACAATATAAAGCTAGTTTAAAATACTTTCGTTCTTTAACTTAAGGGCCAACAGATCTGTGACTGGATCATCCCTGCATTTTAAAAAGGTTGCCATGTGGGGCCCTTATTCAAACAGATGTGGCATTATGGGGAGAGAGGCGGTTTAACAGATCATGGATCTCACAGTGTTCTGCTTTGGCCCTGAGAACTTGTAATATATTGAGATATACTACTATCTGATTCTGTCTGCTGCATGTGCATGGCACGGACTCATATGTTCTCCTAAATATGTATAGGTGTAAAATGTTGGTATCCAACACTGCAATCCTAAGAACGCTTTCCTGGAAGTAAGCCCCACTGAATAGACTTGAGTAAGATTCTGAGTAGACCTGCTTAGGATGGCACTGCAAGTACACTAAGATTGAATTGAGATTGTTGTTGTTTTTAAAGAAAAACATTAAACTGTAGTACATTAAATGTTCTATCAGAAAGTGCCTTAGAGGCTCCAAAAGCTAGAATATAAACAGCACAGTATGTTTTAGTAAAGAAAATGCATAATGGCTAATGAGGCTATTTATTGCTATATTTGTCTATTTATTGTATGCTTTTTACCCTGCTTTTCTACCTAAATGTACAGCTGCAGCCAGTTCTGCGTGCTTTATGGTTGCTAATGCTAAGTTTGCAAGGATGGAACCTAGAGAGAATGGGGTTTGGAGAGGGAAAGCACCTTAGCAGGTCATAATGCCATACAGTTCACCCTCCGAAGCATCCGTTTCCTCTAGGGGGATTTCTGAAGTCTGGAGAAGTAGATCTGTGAGATCTCCAGGACCCATCTGGAGATTGGCAACCCCAGCTGTGCTTTTGGACTTGCAGTTCCCAAACAAGCTGACAAATGATGGGAGTCTGGGGTGGGTGAGCATGAGGGGGGTGCCATCAGGTGACAGCAGGATGTCACTTCTGGGGTAACCCGGGAATTATGATTCATCTCTCTAGGCATTAGAAGAAACTCTCTGGTAAACCCATAGAGTTTTCGGCAGTTCTTAGAGAGGACTAGCATAGCTTCCAGGTTTTCCCCAGGCATGAGGTCATGAGGTCACCTGATGGTTTTTTTGTTTGTTTTTTACATTATTTTTCTCCCCGCCAGCTGCAGGAAGCAGTGGCAGGAAAGGAGATATGGGTGTGGATTATTTCCCACCCCCTGGTGGGAAAATGGCAATCCAGCTTGAGATCCTTCTATTCAGAGATGAGGAGGCGGGGATGTAAAAGTCCCCACTAGCTTCTTTCTAGTATTGCTTTCATCCACAGGCTGCCATGTGTCATTGAAGCAAGGGGAAAGGGAGCAAAAAAAGGGTTTCTAAGCATCCTTAACAGTTGTTCTTCCCTTCTGCCTATAAATTTCAGCTAGGCCTGAAAATCACAAAGGAAATGTCATTGAAGCCAGGGGAAAGGGAGCAAAAAAGGGGTTTCTAAGCATCCATAACAGTTGTTCTTCCCTTCTGCCTATAAATTTCAGCTAGGCCTGAAAATCACAAAGGAGATGGGCATCCAGCAAGCAGCTACTCTTGTAAAACCAGCCTCTTCTTCCTTTAGTGAAGTTCTCATTTCTAGCCTTGGAGCTTTTTATTAAAGCAAACAAGTGATTTTGCTAAGCAATTCCAGGAGTCCAATTGCAGGTCAACTCTTCATTGGAGTCAGGTAAACCAGCAATTTATACACTGTTCATCCAGTTTACAAGTGGAATATTTTGGCCCGTTTATCTTTCAAAAGCCATTTTTAAAATGTGCTTAAGGGATGATAGGCCTGCCTGAAGAGTATATGAGGCACTAAAATATATTTTTGTGGGTGATTAAACACCAAAGAGAAGCTGAAATACCAAGGCCATGAACATTATTCCTCGTTATAGAGCAGGAATACAAAGGAATCAAGAAACCAAATCATGGATGGATGGATGGATGGATGGATGGATGGATGGAAGGAAGGAAGGAAGGAAGGAAGGAAGGAAGGAAGGAAGGAAGGAAGGAAGGAAGGAAGGAAGGAAGAAGGGAGGGAAAGGTTTTAAGCTACTAGTCCACCTTCCCCCAATCTAGTTTTCTGCATTGACATAAAGGAGGCTGTCAGTAGCATTGTTTAATATTTTTTTCTTTTCCTCTCTGAAGAGTATATTGGCTTTGTAAAAACATGTATGTTTAGGGGTGCCAGCTCTGGGTTGGGAAATACCTGGAGGTTTTTGGGCAGAGCCTGAGGAGGGCAGGGTTTGGGGAGGGGGAGGGACTTCAATGCCATAGAGTCCAATTGCCAAAGCAGCCATTTTATCCAGGTGAACTTATCTCTATCAGCTGGAGATCACAGTTGTAATAGCAGGAGATCTCCAGCTAGTACCTGGAGGTTAGTATGGAGTCGGCTAGTTAATTTCAAGTCAATCACAGACACAAAGTACTCCAGAACTTAACAATTTATCACATAGGTGCAAAAGTGCAAATGTGCAGTGAAAGACTTACAACATACAATTCTATATACAATCCTATGTTCTCAATCCTATAAGGTAACAAGCTCCACAATTTTCTTTTGAGTAATCTTCACAAAGGTAGCTGGAGAGCAAATTTCAAAAAGTCCCGTGAGGGTAAGGTTTCAATAGTATTTCTAGAAGAATGAAGAGGGGGACGATCGTTTCAGTTCTTCTTCAGCCCCTTTTCAGTTTAATTCAACTGCTACTCTGAGTAGCAGTAGCAATTTGTATCCATTTGGGAACAGATAACAGCATCTGAGCAACCACGTATGTGAAATGATATACCCTGGGTGGGAACTTTGAAAAAATATATACAGTATGTGGCTGCAGCTTTATCCTGAATGGAAAAATGGAGATAAGTTGTGAACATATACAACTGAATTAAAATGAAAAGGGGCTGAAGAAGAACTGAAACGATCGTCCCCCTCTTCATTCTTCTAGAAATACTATTGAAACCTTACCCTCACGGGACTTTTTGAATTTTGCTCTCCAGCTACCTTTGTGAAGATTACTCAAAAGAAAATTGTGGAGATTGTTACTTTATAGGATTGAGAACATAGGATTGTATATAAAATTGTATGTTGTAAATTGTAAGTCTTTGACTGCACATTTGCACTTTTGCACCTATGTGATAAATTGTTAAGTTCTGGAGTACTTTGTGTCTGTGATTGACTTGAAATTAACTAGCCGACTCCATACTAATTTCCTGACGGTGTGTAATAGTGTGGTGGTGTATATTTGATTGCTCAAGTACCTGGAGGTTGGCAACCCTGTTTATGTTGTAGATTTACCTAGCATGACAAATATTCCAATGAAAGAAGGAAAGAATCATGAGGGTACTGGAATGTGAATGCTTATGTTTATAAGATGCCGAGGGTCTCTTGAAAGGTACTGTGTGCTTAAATTTTTGCATTAAAACGAGACTTATTCAGCTTCCATAAAGGTTAAGAGGAAACTTTTCCATGGACTTCAATAACAGTTTATATTTTCCAACTGAAAAATAGCCAAAAGAGCAAGTTCAAAGAATTAGTAAGTACGTAAGCCTGAAGCTAAAGAATTGAAATATCTTAATCAAATGCTTCATGAAACCCTTTGCTCAGTTTTAGTGCCCTTGATTGTGGACAATGGCTGATTTTTACAGGTGGTGAGTCTGTTTTTATTTACTGCTGCTGAAATTGTGTTTTGCGTGTTCTGATTGTATGCTGCTTCGAGCAAAGGTAGAGGTGGAACATATTTTCCAAAACAAACAAAATAAATATATAAATAAAATGAACTTTTCAAATAGCTTCTCTTGAAAATGCCATTCTTACCAACTTTGAAATACGGTTGTCAGTTCTCTGAGGTTGCTATAAAGTTGATGAGCAAAGTGACAATTACCATGAAGTTTATGAACCAAGCTGTTTCTCTTGAGAAATTGTCCAGATAAACTGAAACTGCAGTGATATCCTCCAGCAAAGAAACAGCTGCTTGAAATTGAATAGCTAAAATCCAAGCAGTGAAATTTAACCAACAATGAAATCGGCAGCTTGTCTGCATTGCTGCTTCTCATAAATTAGTACCACAGTAGAAGTCTAGCTATGGCAAGGTTACATCAAATCATACACAGTTTTTGAATGTTGTCATATGTTTCCTGGTTGTGGCACTACATTTGAACAATTATGTCCCATACATACAGCCATATAGGTCCAAGACCAAAGCCCAGAATGAATAAGAACTGCATTCATGGAGGGACCATTGAGTCAAGCTCAATTCCTTGTTATGAAATGATCATATATATTTTTATTTTGGAAGGAGAAATTGATATCCATTTATACAGAAAAATTGGTTTTTAGCTCCATGTAGTGTAACAGGCTATGGCAGATTATTATGATCTGAAATATGCTTACATTATTTTATATTGGGAAAGAAAACTAAGCTAAGTTTAAGCACTTGGGAAACCTCCAGGATAGGAGGCATCAGTTTGGTGATTTAAGAAGAAGAGCTGGTTTTTATATGCTGACTTTCTCTACCACTTAAGGAAGAATCAAACCGGCTTACAATCACCTTCCCTTCACACAACAGACACCCTGTGAGGTAGGTGAGGCTGAGAGACCTCTAAGAGAGCTGTGATTAGCCAAAGGTCACCCAGCTGGCTTCAGGTGGAGGAGTGGGGAAACCAACCCGTTTCACCAGATTAGCGTCCATCGCTCATGTGAAGGAGTGGGGAATCAAACCCGGTTCCCCAGATTAGAGTTCACCGCTCCAAACAACCACTACACCACGCTGGCTTAATTACCATCCCCTTGAGCACAGTGACTACGTACCAAACATTTTAAATAACATTTTAAATTAAACAAAAAATCTGAAAACAAGAAAAGAATAACTCTTCTATCATTATGATGAATAAATACTAAAGTAATTTGGCACAATATTTAATGTTTCCTGCATATTTTAATGGCAGTCTCCATGGTCTCTCTGCCCCCAGTTTACCATTCTTGAATGAAAGCAGCTATGGAGGACCACTAGGGCCCTGTAAACCCCATATTCTGAGAAAATCCTTCAGCAGTATGTTTCTAACATATTGTGTACCACCTCTGATTACATTATTACATTAATGGAATATGAGAGAAGTAAAGGGCTTGATCAGAGTTAGGGGGGCGTCCCCACACTAGAACAATCCTATGGCAATGGCAAATGCAGTTAATCCTTGGTCACCATGTGATATGAAATTTGTTATATCAGCTCTCACTTTCATGTTTTCTGTTCCTTTGCAGCAGTACTTTTTTAACCTTCCTTCATCGGGCAAAACCAAGACATCTGTAAGCTTTTTGTTGTTGTTTTTAGAGTGATAACAAAACCACTAGCAGAACCCAAGTGCACAGATCTTTCCTTTCAGTGGAAAGTGGCTGTTTTGTTGGTTATCACACCTTTAATGTAGAGTAAGACACTGTAAATATATGGTTAAAAAGGTAAAAGTCCCCTGTGCATGCACCGGGTCATTCCTGACCCACGGGGTGACGTCACATCCTGATGTTTCCTAGGCAGACTTTGTTTGCAGGGTGGTTTGCCAGTGCCTTCCCCAGTCATCTTCCCTTTACCCCCAGCAAGCTGGGTACTCATTTTACCGACCTCAGAAGGATGGAAGGCTGAGTAAGCCTTGAGCCGGCTACCTGAAACCAACTTCCGTTGCGATCGAACTCAGGTCGTGAGCAGAGCTTGGACTGCAGTACTGCAGTTTACCACTCTGCGCCACGGGGCTCCTTCGTTACAGGCTCTAAAACTGTAAATGCTTATCAACTGGAGTCCATTATTATTCCTAATGCCTCTTATCCCATTACTAGGTTAAGCAGCAGCTCACATCAGAAATGGAAAAAATTCAGTAGCCTAAGCAAACAGCTTGGGCACTAGCTGTTGGAACAATCATCAATATGTACAATGAAATGTCTGTATCCTATATTTTCTTTATAAAACTTCTAGTCAGGAAGTTTTGAGGAAACTATTTTGTACATTTTATAAATGGCACAGTACATTATTAGACTCATGGATTTTTTAGTGGAATTCAAGCTGCCTTGCCCACCTCAAGTTGCAAAAACAAGAGTTGTTCAGTAGTCCCATGCCAAACTCTCTAAATCTCATTCTGTTTGTAAAGTCAATTAATCCCACAGACATGAAGCTGCGGGTTGCATGATTTTCAGGGTAATCGCTTGTCACCACTGTGACCAGAACACCTCCCTTAATGAGGCAGTTTGAGGATCCCTGCTGAGATGTCAGATCTCCAAATAGAAACCATAATGAGCACAGCATCAGAAGGAACACACAGAGTCAAACTTCTTTCTACACTCTACTTATACCATTACAGATGGTACCGCAGTCACTCATACACTTTCAATTATATATTTCACTTATTGAGCTAGGGTCTGATATTCTCTTTCCTGTCCAGGAACAGGAAGGGTGTGGTTTGGAAGACTGTTTCCTCCTGCCCCCTATCAGGATTTTAGACAGGGACAAATATCTTTAATCCTAATATTTACCGTAATTGAAAGGGATGGGTTATTTTCAGGTTAGACCTTTCCTAAGGAAGCCTTCACAGTGTCTAAATTGTTTGGAGAAATACTGTACATTCATGGATTAACCTTAATTGGGCAAGTTTGTTGAACTAAACCGCAGCTTGTTGAGCTCAACCACTGATTTTATTGGATGATATGTCCTTGGTCCATTTGTCAGGCTTTATGAAACTACTTTAGTTGTCATAATAAATGTTCTTCATCTTGGACTTTTGTGTTGAGACAGCTGGCCACCAAGTACTACTACCCTTTCAATCTAGGGCATTAGGTGGGATCATGTTCTGCGCTATAGTGGTTCTAATTCTGTTTGGTGATTTCAGAAGGTTATTTTTTCCTCCATGAAAGTTATATCCTCCAGGATCTCATAAAGTTGTCTTTAGTTACAGATATTATTAAAGTTACAGATATTATTAAATATTGGATACTAGAACACTGGTGTTGGTCATAAATCAGTGCCTAGAAGTCATCGTGCAAACAAAATATGACTTCCTCATTAACCAAATTTGGAATTACATTCAGGTGTGTTATTTATTAACCACCACCTGTGGGCAGATGCCTGTTCAGTATTATTTATTATTTTTTAGCTGCATAACACTTTACCAATGGCTAAAATGTATCTATATTGCTTCTTAATAAAAGAAGAAGCACCAAAGTTAAATTATTTAACGTGTAAGTTACTTACTAAAGGTTCTTTCCACTGTGGCTCATGATTCAATGTTCTGCTAGACATCTTCACAGAGACTAAGGCCTAAAACGCACCACCACTTACCGTGGTTTCTGCCCAGGCTCCTCCCTGTTGATTCCCAATTTCACCCAGGATCAAATCCTCGCAAATGAACAGCACTTGATTTGCTGCTGGCCGAGCGATGTGTCGACCCAAAACGAACCCGGATTTGCTCTCGAGGAGCCAAAACGTTATCCCTGGTTCGTTCAACTTACCCGGAAGCGGGGCGTGGACACCAGAGGTTGTGGTTGGTCAGTGAGAGTGAATCAACCAATCACCAGGGGGAGGGGGCGTTGTTGGACGACAAGGAACTTCGTTGCTCCCGCGTTTTCTGTTTGCACAGACGGAGCAGCGCACAGTTTCGCCATGGGTCATGCGTACAGATACTCCCCCCGCCCGGGTTCATTTAATCCTGGCTGGAACGGGAAGGAGCCTGGGCAGAAACCGCGGTAAGTGGCCGTGCGTTTTAGGCCTAGTTATTTCTACCAGTTCTTCGTAGCTTCAAAGGTGTCTGTTAGCACTTTATATTCCCAGTAATTCATGTAACACAACCAGCATCTGCCTCCACAATTCTCTCTTTTAGTACCCTGAGCTAACAAGATGCAGAACTGAGTACTTAGCTTATTGGACCAATGGAAATCTATTGTGCCTGGGTTTAAGTTTTTTTTACAAAACATATTTTCCAAAATATCATAGATATATAACACAAATGTATGTCAATCAATGCAAACTTTATTGTTAAACCAAAGATCATGTCAATCATGAACATTTACAAGATTGTACAAAAATGAATAAAGATGTGAACCAATAATAGTTAACAAAGGCATCTCAGTCATAACCTTGACAGTCATCATCCTTAGTTTTAACTAACCAATGAACAGTCAATGTTACACTGCAGAAATGAAACAGAAGAGTGAATGTTACCATAATTTGTGCAATAAGTGAGTTTGTTTACCTATATAGTTTTAGAGCAGTGCCAACCTTTTTTTGACCAGGGTCCACTAGGACTTTTTTGTTTGGTGCAGGGACCCCAAGGTTCAAAATAAAAATTCCGAGAATTTGAAAATAAACTTTAATCATAACTGTTAGTTAAACATTAAACTTAGAATAATATTTGAATATATATTTTATAATAGATAACTTTTAATTGAAAATATTAATTTATTATGGGTTTATAACTTTGTTTCGCGGACCTTAATTTAGTTCTTGCGGACCCCTGGGGGTCCACGGACCCCCAGTTGGGAACCAGTGTTTTAGAGAGAGAGATTTCAGTTTGTTCCTCCTTTTGGAGTTTATTTAGAATTTGAGGATATTGCTGGTACTTAATAAGTTTAGCTCTGACCTAGATAGCCCAAGCTAGCCTGATCTCGTTAGATCGCAAAAACTATGAAGGGTAAGCCCTGGCTAGTACTTAGATGGGAGACCACCAAGGAAATCTAGGATTGCTGTATGGAGGCAGGCAGTGGCAGACACCAGTCTTGTCTAATGAGTGAAGAACATACTCAATGCCACAGAATCCTGTTATTTGCTAGAACTTCACCTTCCTTTCAGGTTATCAAGAAAGTTATAAAGGACTATAAGTCTTCATGGATTAGCATAGTCAGAGTTCATGAGAGGAAACCTGCTTCCCAAGTTGTAAGCTTCCTAGACAAATCTAGTTGGTCACTGCTAGAGACAGAGTATTGTACTAGATGGACTTTTTCTGATCCAGCAAAGTAATTTAATGTAATAAGGATATTAAGAAATAATAAAGGAGATGAATGTAAAATGATCCTATTGCTGTTGAGATTAGAATTGCCACTAAATTTTGTGGGTCCCACGTGTGAGGCATCTGTAGGAATTTCAAGAAAAGTGAAAAGGAACTCCATAATATCATAAGAAGTAACATTTCTCCAGGGGAGTTTCGCACATCTCAGAAAGAAAAAAGCCCTCTGAAAATAACTAGAGAAGCATAATTACTTCATTTTTAGCCAAATGTTCTCCTGATCATGCAGAATCTGAGGAGAATCATTTATTTCTGTCCCTTCTTCAGTCTAGGGTATACAGTTCCTATTTTTAGCAGCCATGCAGTATTCCTAATCTGAAACTTTGACTATCTAGTGAGTCAGAAGGTCTGACTGCCCAGAGATACATGAGTCAGAGAAGCAGGAATAGTCTGTTCTTCAAAGCATCAAGGGAAGCAGAGATTTAAAGAAGCTTTACCTTTACAACATGTACAAAAGAAATCATAATGTATCAATACAAGTCTTCATATCCTTTAGGGAGAATCATTTGTTGTTGTTTTTCCTCTTGAAAATTCTTGTCCCAAAGTGATCACACAGTATTCTCTGTATACATGACAAGGGCTGACACGTCACCCATCCCTTGATATTCTCATTCCTTGGATGTTAGCTATGTAATGCAAAGCTAGGTCATAACACCTTGTCATTGTGACATAATCTATTCCTCTGGTACAGGAGAAAATGGGGAGGCAGGCCTAGCCTTAGCCATTTCACTCAGCTTCAGTGTAGGGCTGGTCTTGGGTGAAGGTTAGACCAGAGAATTTCACAACTCTATTATAATTTCTATTCTGGTATTGAGGGAGGTCACATCATAGAAAACATCGAAGCCAAAGAAGTTGACATATTCCTTAAAACTTCAGTCATGTGAAGCTAAGGGTGAAACCAGAGGTGAGGACATGCTTGTGGTTGCCGTGAGAATGCTGCCGTCATTTTAAAATGCCACAAGGGCTCGGTCCTGATCTAGCCTGCAGCATGGTGGGCTGAGGTGCTCTTGTTCCTGCCCCCCCTTGCCTTATCAAGTACTGAAATGGCTGTATCCCCCCCAAAAAAAAACTGTTTTGGCTCTTCAAAAGGTGTGTGTGCATTTTCCTGCACAGTGCAGGGGCTTGGACTAGATGACCTGGTGGTCCCTTCTAACTCTATGATTCTATGTGTGTGTGTGGGGGGGGGGACAAGAGCACCTCAGCCTGTCATGCTGCAGGCAGGCCCTCGTAGCATTTGGCAGCGTCATCCTTGCGGCAGCCACAAGGATGCCATCATGCCTAGTTTGGCCCTCACTTGGCACAGATGCAGCAGTGTGTCGGATCAAGGGCACAGTTCCTAGCAGTGTTTCAACTAAATAAGTTGTCCTCTTGTTGTGGAATTTGGAGCTATATCTTTCAAATAATGGGTTCCCCAGCACAAGCATAATCTTACACTCTCAGAAAGAGGGGTTATCATATGATTAAATGTAGGATGTCACATTAAACTCTTCCAGCTAGTATTGCATCCTCTAGATGCACCTAGGAGATCATCTAGGACACCAGAGGTGGAAGAGCACCTTCTAGCCCTGTTGCCCCCTCCACCTGCCCATTGGTGTGGGTCTGCTTCGTCCTTCCCATGCTCCTCACTGAGGGGCCAGTGGTGGCAGAGTATTGCCGAGGTGTTTTGGGGTGTGATGGGCAGGACAGGTGGGTGGGGGAGGCAGGAGCTGCATCACTGTGCCTCGCCACTGTGCCTCCTTGCTTTGATTTGCCTTACCTCCCTACAGTGGTGGTGGTGAACGCAGCAGGTGCCACCTCACTATAGTGCCCGTGCGGTGGGGGTGAGAGGGGTTGGTGGCAACTTCTCTCTGCTTTGGTGCAGGGGCAGGAAGGCGAGCAGTTGCCTGAGGTGCCAGAAATCCTTGGGCGACCCTAGTTCCAGCACATGTCCTGGGAGAGTTACAGTCCTCATTAGGATCATTGTAGTGACTATATTTGTTCATTTTGAGCAACAGGCTCTCTTTGATCTCTTCTCACGCCTTTAGCATTAGAACATAGCATTCCTTCTTAGCATTTTTCCTTTTATAAGTGGGTTTCTCCTATAACATTTGTTTTAGTTTGTGATTACTTATTCAGAGTACTCCCCAAGAAGAACAACAACATGCCTTTGAGTCACAACTGACTCATGGTGACTCCATCCACAGGGTATTCCAAAGTAAGCCCATAATTGTGATCCATCCATCACAAAAAAGGGGTGAACAATTTGTGCAATCAGAGCACATACGCATATAGATGTGCACAGATACACCCTGGCATTCTACAAATGAGAAGGAGGATGTATCTGAATCCAGGAATTCATCCCAGTATATCTAGAGGAGCCTACAAACTTGGGCTTCTGTGACCCTGCAGTGTCTTTTTGTTGTTGTTGTTGTTAAGAAATCCTGTTGCTTGCTCTTTCCGGCATCCGCCATTCTGCGAACAGGAAGTTGGTGTACATGACACCGACAGCTGTGCTTGATCTTCGTGAAAACCATCATCCTTGAGGTTGAACCCTATGATACTATAGAAAATGTCAAGGCCAAAATCCAGGACAAGGAAGGAATTCCTCCTGACCAAGAGCGACTGGTTTTTGCTGGCAAACAATTGGAAGATGGGCGCACTCTGTCTGATTATAACATTCAAAAGAAGTCTACCCTTCACCTTGTGCTGAGACTTCGTGGTGGTGCAAAGAAGAGAAAGAAGAAGTTTTACACCACCCCTAAGAAGAACCAGTGTAAGAGAAAGAAGGTGAAGCTTGCTGTGCTTGAATATTACAAGGGGGATGAGAATGGCAAAATCAGCTGCCTGTGGTGAGAGTGTCTCTCTGAAGAATGTGGGGCTGGAGTGTTCATGGCTAGTCACTTTGACAGGCACTATTGTGGCAAGTGCTGTTTGACATACTGCTTCAACAAGCCAGAAGATAAGTAAATATGTCTCTTGTAATTAAAAAAAACACCCTTTAAATGTCAAAAAAGAAAAGAATTCCTGTTGCTTGTCATCTTACATGGTAACACCAGTCCCCAGTCAGTTAAAGGAATGTTTCTAATTACAGGGGTCTAAATGGGTACTTCCCTTTTTGGGTGTGCTACTGATGGTCCAGATTGTATTGTTTTCTCCATATTGCTTAAATAAAATAAAGTACAGTATTTATGGAGAGGGATCTGATATTCAAATTGTGATTCTTTGGCAGTCTATATGAACATCATTGGAAAATACTAGAAATACTTCACTCTAAGAGAATGTTGCTTGAGTGGTAGAGGAAACACTGTCCCTGCAGCAATACTAATAGAGATATTTGGAATCCAACTACTACTTAAGCCTGGCCTACACATGCAAGAGAATGACCTAATGGGTGAGGATGATTTTGAGATGGAAAGGGAAATAAAGGGGCAACTAAAGTGGAAAATGTTGTAATAATGGGTGACTTCAACTATCCTCACCCTAACAAACATATAAACGTGAACTAGAGTCATGCTGATACACAAAGCTGCTGGATGTGATAGTGGATTGGAACAGTCACTGAGCTGATCAGAGGGTAGTGACTTGATTCCAAGTGGGGCTTGAGACCTGTTGTGAGATGTAGATGTTGTTGTACCAGTTGCTGCACTGATTGGAACAATGAACACAATGCAAAGTTGCCCCAAAGGTCCAGAACAGTTACATTTGATTTCCAAAGAGGGAACTTTACAAATATGAGGGGACTGATCAGAAGGAAGTTGGAACGAAGGCTAAAAAGAATGAAATCCCTCCAGGATGCTTGGAAACTATATAAAACCACATTAATTGAGGTCCAGAGAGAATGAATACTTCAGGCTAGGAAAGGTTCCATGGCAGCCCAAGTCAAGCAAGCCATAAAAGTCAAAAAAGCTTTATTTAAAAAAATGGAAGGTTTATGTAAATGAGGGGAACAGAAAGAAGCACAGATTCTGGCAAAACAAATGTAAGCTGACTATAAGGCGAGCAAAAAGAGAATTTGCGAAGCAGATTGCTAAAAACATTAAGACAGACTGTAAGCCAGGAGTCTCCAGCTCATTTGAGCCTGAGGGCACCTTTGGAATTCTGACACAGGTGGTGGGCGCAACCACAAAATGGATCTGGGGCCACACACATAGAGGAAGCCCAAGTGCAGGTGAGAAGAGAGGTAATTAAAAAATACATTGGAAAGAGGGGCGAGAGAGAGAGAAAAATAAACACTATGGTGGCATCTGCTGCTAAAGAATGTTATTTTAATCTGCATAGCCGATCGTATTGTCAGTGGCCAATCAGAAGCCCTGCTGGGTAAAAGCCCCACCTGGCCCTACTCACTTTCTAAATACACTCAGTAGGTGCTCAAAAAATGGTGTCAGTGGGCACTATCGTGCCCATGGTCATAATATTGGGGACCCCTGCTGTAAGCATTTCTTCAGGTAGATCAGGAGCAGAAACTGTACAGGGAGGAGGTTGGGCTATTGTAATGAGAGTTTTTTTTCACAAGGAAGATGTGGAGATGGTAGAGAAACTGAATGAGTTCTTTGTTTTCACTGTGGAAAAGGTGGGGCGCATACCCATTATATCTGAAAAACTGAGTCAGATTTTGGTGGCAAGAGATGGTCCAGATGGCATATACCCAGTGGTCCTTACAGCACTCAAATGTGTGTGAAACACAGTGCTGGACTAGATGGACCACTGGTTTGATCCCCCAGGGCTTCTTAGGTGGTAAGCTAGCCTGATCTCGTTAGATCTCAGAAGCTAAGCAGGGTCAGCCCTGGTTAGTTTTTGGATGGGAGACCACCAAGGAAGTCCAGGGTTGCTATACAGAGGCAGGTGATGGCAAACCACCTCTGTTAGTCTCTTGCCTTGGAAACCCCATAAGAGGTCGCCATAAGTCGGCTGCGACTTGACGGCACTTTACACACACAATGATGTTTTAGGTTACTGAGGTGGTGGAATGGGTTGTACTCATTCAGACTGAAGGTGAGGAATTACATTTTTCAAAGGTCTCTGACATTAATAATTCTATGTAAGTGGAAAACTAGAACAGTATACAAGGGGCGAGATTAGAACTTTTTCCCCTGCCGTGCTAACTTTTACTTGCAGAGAGTTTTCATTTGATGGAGCATTGAAAATACGTTGCTGCTAAATGAAATGATGTAGCTTCCATTATGCAGTAAGTGTAGACAAGACTCCCTTTACAGAAACTGTTGAAGCATCCTTCAACATTTCTCAGAAGTTTAGCCCAAGAAGAAACTCCTCAAAAATTCATTTCAGGCAAAATCTCATGACTTCGTAGCATCATTGATTGTGTCCCTTTGCAGGACTCACATGATCACCTTGCGAATGTTGCTATTTTAACTTTCCCCTGATCAATGAAGACTCTAATATTTACCCTTTATTGAAGTAAAAGCTACAGCTGAACTAAAACTGCTGACAAAATACTTTCGTGTTCACTTTACAGCAATTGCTTGCTGACCAGTGTTGACACTTTTGAAGCCTACAACGATTGTCTTTAAACATCCACCACATGTTAGTTATGTATGGAAGACTATAGAGATGACAGGGCTAGGATATTTGTTCAAAATCCAGAGGCTTTTGTTGTTGATGAAATGTCATCTCAAGTTGATCTTTCCCCCTTTTTTTAAAATAGCTAAACTATTGCAGATTCCTCCTTGGTAGGTTTTCCTCCTGTCATCCTCTTCAGTTAATTTAAAATATGCCAGCGAAGAACAGAAGTCACAATAAGAAATTAGATGGTGGCAGCACACATATAGAAGCCATGTGAGCCACTTGGAAGTGGCCAGGGCAGAGCGGGTCTGGGCAGGCTGCAAGCAGATAAGCTTCAGGGAACTCCACATAGCCACCTTCTATATAAGTGGGGGAACCAGGATGGAGGAAGTGAGCTGCCAGTGAGCCTCCATCTGCCAAGAGTACCAAGTGGAGACTGTGAAAAAGCTAAGAATGCTTTATGCCTATCTCCCATTGAAATCCTTGAATATGATGCCTTAGGTAGAATGTCCCAAAGACCCTGCTGGAGAGCCCACGTGGTGTAGTGGTTAAGAGCGGTGGTTTGGAGCGGTGGACTCTAATCTGGAGAACCGGGTTTGATTCCCCACTCCTCCACATGAGCGGCAGAGGCTAATCTGGTGAACCGGGTTGGTTTCCCCATTCCTACGCATGAAGCCAGCTGGGTGACCTTTGGCTAGTCACAGCTCTGTTAGAGGTCTCTCAGCCTCACCTAGCTCACAGGGTGTCTGTTGTCTATTACAACTGATCTCCAGCTGATAGAGATCAGTTCACCTGGACAAAATGGCCACTTTGGCAAAGTCCCTCCCTGCCCCAAACTTAGGCTCCGCCCCAAAAACCTCCCACCTGTGCTGAAGAGAGACCTGGCAACCCTACTTGTGGGGAGGGGAAGGGAAGGTGATTGGAAGCCAGTTTGATTCTTCCTTAAGTGGTAGAGAAAGTCAGCATATAAAAACCACCCCGTCTTCTTCTTCTTCTTCTCAAAACAAAGATTAATTGGTTCAGCTGGAACATCTCAGCCTGCTAAAAACATTTCACCTTGTTGTCAACACAGTCTCTGCCCTTGTTTCCCCTATATGTTCTTTCTTACTCAACATTCCTTTGTTAAAAGTATAGTTACTATGTATACCCTTGGCAAAACTGTATTCCTCAAGCCATAAATAAATACGAACCAGGAGAGGCGATGAAGTTTGGCTATTTAATGCTTTAATGCTTGAATCATTAATATATTGTTCTTGTGTACTTCATGTGAAGACTTGTCAATAGAGTAAGTATTTTTTGTTGTTGAAAGAAGTAGTAATCCAGAGGGGAAATCGATATTGACTAAACTACAGCCTTATTCGTCTTTTAATTAGAAAGATTTGCTATTATATCATCACGTTTATCCCATTTGATGTATATTTGACTAAAAACTGAAAGGTTGCCTAAATAAGGACATTGTACTAGAGATCAGAATGCAGCAGTGCTGCTAGCATTACAGATGAAGATACGGTTAGCCAAATCTTATTTTTAATCTTACAACAGTAGAGGCATCCATATGAGAATTTTGGACACAAGTCAGCTGTCTCCATCAATAAAATCCCTAAATAATAATCATAATAAACTTCACTTTGAATGGTTTATTCACAGTACTATCCTAAGCAGAGTTATACCCTTCTACAACCATTGACTTCAAGGGATTTGCAGGGGTATAACTCTGTTTAAGATTGCACTGTCAGCTTCTTCAGTGTAATGGGTAAGAGAGACTAAACAATGGATCAGGACATCTCCAGTTCAAATGTTGCCTGTCCATTGAATTCACTAGGCAAGCGACTTTCTCTGTCCTCATCTGCAACACGCATCTAATAATAGCAACCACACTTGGTGGTAGGAAGTGCTAACAAGTCACAGCCAATTTATGGAGACTCTATAAGGCAAGAGACGAACAGAGGTGGTTTGCCACTGCCTGCCTCTGTATAGTAACCCTGAATTTCCTTGGTTGTCCAAGTACTAACCAGGGACAACCCTCCTTCACTTCCAAGATCTAATGAGATTGGGCTAGCCTGGGCCATCAGGTCAGGGCAACCAACCTTATAGGGCTATTATGAAATTTTCAACAACAATATATGTGGAGGATTTGGGGGCATTCTATTAATACTAATTATTATTATACTGTCATGCAATACCTGATAATATAATCAAGCGCAACAGAATCATTTTTGGGTATGCAAATTATACAGTTGACGCAGATACTTCAGTTTGCAATTCATCTATGTCAGACTTTTTAAACATGGGCCCCCTTCCCTAGCTAGCTAGTTTCCCCAAGGAATTCTTGTATGTGAACCTAACCTCCCACACTCCCCAGCCCAGCGATTCTCAACAAACAAGTACACAAAATCCTTATATAGAGCCATGAACAGGCTGTTTCTGAGCTGGAGAGATTAATGCCCGCCTCACATAATTCAGTGGATTGAGGACATTACAATCTTATCAAAATTTGAATGTATGGCATATAGACAACAATTGCATAGGGACATATTTTTATGGATGCTTATGTGTAGATTGAATGCCATTGTAGTCATATTTTCTATTACTTTTCTGTCTGAATTAAAAATATTTTTAAAGGCCACTTCTGAGTTATGCATTGTTAGACATTAACATAATACTGGCATTAGAGGAAAACATATACAAATGCTTTCTTCTGAATCAAACCATTGTTTCTTCTAGCCCTCTATTGTCTGCGTTGCCTGGTAGTGGCCTCAGGCAGAGGCATTTCCCAGCCTTGCCATCTGATATCCTTTAACTGTAGATATCAAGGATTGGATCTTGGATGTTCTATATGCAAAGCATTGTTTTTAATCAGAGCATTTAAATGTTGCCTTTCCCCTCAAAGGCACCCAAATTGGCTTATGGAAAATACAAAATTACAAAACCATTGAAACAAATAATACGATGAAAGAAACCACAAAGATATGGGCTGGTCGTGGTCCATTGAGATACTAACCACAGGCCCCAAGCTGTGAACCACAGACTAAGAGCCCTTTGGCTGCTGCCCAGAGTACCTCTATCCTTGCCCTGGCTAAGTGTCTATAAGGAAAGGAGAACAAAATCAGCACATGTGCAACTCAGCTGGGGTTGACTTGCTGCCAGCAAGCCAACATGGTTTTCATCTCTTCCTTACTTCTACCGCTGAGTTGTGATTTGTGTTCACTGTAGAACAGGATATACAAAACTCCCTCAGGGAAACTATCTAGATAGGGAATTAGACAAGACGGAATGAAGTTTATGTGGCTAGGAGTCTCCCCCCCCCCCCAATAAGTTTTTTGTTTATTTCTGTAAAGCTTCCATGCCTAACTTAGCTGTTTGGGTGTCCGCAGTGCTGAGGATCTCCATCTGAGAGGAAAGCTTCTCTGGCTGTGTTTGCTGTGGGATTTTCTTCCTTCCTGGCACCTCCCATACCTTCTCCAAATGCCTTGTGCTCTTGCATAGATACACACAAAGGCCGACCTCAGAGTTTGAGAACCACTGATCTACTTGACTGTTCATTATATTACTGTATGTTTCATAGGTTGTATATTCTGCTGTGTTGGAACTGGATGATATTCTCTGAAGTTTCAACTTTAGTTAAGCGGCATGAGAGGGTGGCGGTCATAGAACAGTCTTTTTTTCTGTAAAAGTCGGCACTTGATGTTTTGGTTAGTTTTTTTGTTTATGCTTTCTTCATTAAAATGTGGTAAACAAAATGACGTCGAACCTGCATGCCAGCTGTTAATTAAATCAATATATGGCACCCTGTTCAAGTAAGACCTGCACAGAAGGAGCCTCATCCAACACATCTAGGGAGGCAGTGAGTCTTTAAGCAGCGTCTGGACAAACACTTGTCAGGGATACTCTAGGCTGATCCTGCATTAAGCAGGGGGTTGGACTAGATGGCCTGTATGGGCCCTTCCAACTCTGTGATTCTATGATCTGTTCTAACCATGCCTGATGAGTGACCAATCATAGCCCCCAAGCCACTGAACTAGATGCCATGGAAGTGATGTATATGTGTGGATGAACATGCTCACAGATATGCAAGACTGATTACAATTTACTAAATTGATCACAGATGGTCCACCGAGAAGCAAGCCAGGCTGGCCAATTCCACATACTGGGTCATACTACAACACTGTATAAACAATTACGGCCTGCAGAGCAACAACTTGGTCATAGCTTGAATTTTGTATGCCTTCTGCATGGGGATTTCACCCAGGCTGATCTCAAAAGAGATTGATGAATTGGATTAATAGAGGAATGGAAAGTCCCAGGATTTGTGAGGGCTGGCCACAAGGTCATCTCTAATGGATGGAAAACTCATGTGTAACTCCAAGGAACAACTGAGACAGACCAAGGCCAACACAAGCAAAAGTACCCATGCATAAGCGACCTGAGGAGTATCTGCTTGACATGCAGAAGGTCCCAGGTTCAATCTTTGGTATCACCAGTTAAAAGGATCAGGTAGCTGGTGATGTGAAAGACTTCCACCTGAGCCCCTGGAGAGCCTCTGCCAGTCTGAGTAGACAATACTGAACTTGATGGACTGATGGTCTGATTCAGTATAAGGTAGCTTCATGTGTTTATCTGACCTTTTGCCATCACCAGGTAGGTCAGTTTGCTACTCTTTCCCATCAGTGTGATGCAAGGAAACTATGCAGAGGAAGAACTGGTTGCCTTTGTAAAACTCAAGTTCTTTGAGTGGTCATTGTGCAGTCATGCAACCCACCCACTTTACCCACAACAGATGCTTATTTTTCTCCGGCTGCATCTTGGAAAGAAGAACTGAGTGGGAAGCGCAGCTTTGCCCTCTCTAATCAGTGCTCCTAGAGGTTGGAGATAGTACTGAAAAATCCTTTCAAGTTTAGCTCCAACAGTTTCTCCAGATTGATTCTGCACATGCTCAAATCCCCATCAGTGTGACTGCAGAGATGACCTCTTGAAGGACACCAGTTGCAGGTAAACAACCTGCTCTTCTCTTTATTGAGCAATACAGTCTGACAGTTACGGTAATTGCTCAATTTTATTTAAATTGCAGTCCTAATCCAGCAGCACAAGCCACATTTTCATTTAACTGCCTAAAGCAATTCTGTAAAAGGAGAAGCGTTCTGTTTAACCGTAATTTCTTGGAATTTTCTGCTCCCCCCCCCCCCTTACACACATACACACTTTGTACTGCAGGAAATGGTTGTAGATGCAGGACTGGCTCAACTCCTTTTGCCACCCCAAGCAGTGGAAATGTGGTATGGTGGGAGGCATGCCAGCATGGTACAAACCTGCTCCAAGAGACTGCAAGCAATGCCTGTCACCTCTTCCCCGCGGCACCACCAGCCTGTTTGGCACCACAAGCTAAACTGCTTAACTGCCCCTGACTAGATGACATATTTGTCGAATTAAAGAAAAATTAGGCATGCTATTCCAGATTTCTTGAATCATTTGTATAGATAGTTTGTGTCTTTTAGAAGCTGCGAAGCTATTAGTTATTAAGCTTTCCACATTTTCTTAGCTTGACTATCACTCAGTTTATTCTGGAATGGTTCCACCAAGCCTACAGTTGTGATTGTGTTAATAACAAGAAATTACTGCTAGAACGTTCCTGGTTTTGTTTGCCAAGCACATACTAGCTTCTTTATAATTATCTTTTTGTGTTCCACTTAGGGATGATATTACAGTGAGGCCTATAAAATATATGGCACAATGTGTGGTTTGAATGGGCTGCTGACTCTGTTGCTTAACATGTAGATAGATTAGCTCCACAGATTGAAGGACTTGGGGAGGGGCCGTGGCTCAGTGGTAGAGCATCTGCTTGGCATGCAGAAGGTCCCAGGTTTAACCCCCAGCATCTACAGTTAAAGGGACTAGGCAAGTAGCGGATGTGAAAGACAGCCTGAGACCCTGGAGAGCCACTGCCGGTCTGAGTAGACAATAGTGACTTTGATGGACCAAGGGTCTGATTCAGTATAAGGCAGCTTCATGTGTGTTCATGTGACTGCATATGTAGAATAGTTTTCATGGAGCAAGAGAATCCCTTCTTAATGAAAGCAAAGTCAATGTTATGCTTATTTGGAAGGTGTTTTAAAGAACAAACAATATACTGAAATGTATTCTGGACTTTCCCCTACAAAGTCTGACCTTATAAGTCATATTTTGTCATCCAACCATATATGCAAATACTGTCATGTCCCCTGTATTGCCCTGCCCCAGAAATAATCTACACATGCATTCCACCCTGAACTAATTATATTGCAGCTGTTTCTTAATTTGGAAACATGGTCATGGCTGCTTTCTCTTATGACAAAAGGGAGGGCATTCTGATCTGATCGGCAAATATTAGGGGAGGGGCTGTGGCTCGGTTTGTAGAGCATCTGCTTGGCATGCAGAAGGTCCCAGGTTCAATCCCCGGCATCTCCACTTAAAGGAACTAGGCAAGTAGGTGATGTGAAAGACCCTCTGCCTGAGTCTGCCGGTCTGAGTAGACAATACTGACTTTGATGGACCAGGGGTCTGATTCAGTATAAAGCAGCTTCATGTGTTCATGTATTGTTTCAGGGAACTTAGCTATAGGAGCAATGTGGGCACAATGCGCACTCCCAACTAATTGTACTGGTCACCACACCTAAAAATGAATATTACAGAGCTTGAGAAGGTGCAGAAAAGAGCAACCAAAATGATTAGGGGACTAGAGCAACTACCCTATGGGAGCGGTTAAAACATTTAGGGCTGTTTAGCTTGGAAAAAAAGTTGCTGAGGGGAGACATGATAGAGGTCTATAAAATTATGCATGGTTTTGAGAGAGTGGCCAGGGAGAAATTTTTCTCCCTCTCCCATAATACTAGAACGCGGGGTCATTTGCTGAAGCTGGAGGGTGAGAGATTCAAAATAGATAAAAGGAAATATTTTTTCACACAACGCATAGTTAAATTGTGGAACCCCTTGCCCCAAAATGTGGTGATGGCTGCCAACTTGGAAGGCTTTAAGAGGGGAGTGGACATGTTCATGGAGGAAAGGCGTATTCATGGCTACTAGTTAAAATGGATACTAGTCATGATGCATACCTTTTCTCTCCAGGATCAGAGGAGCATGCCTATTATCTTAGGTGCTGTGGAACACAGGCAGGATGGTGCTTCTGCAGTCGTCTTGTTTGTGGGCTTCCTAGAGGCACCTGGTTGGCCACTGTGTGAACAGACTGCTGGACTTGATGGGCCTTGGTCTGATCCAGCAGGGCTTTTCTTATGTTCTTATGTACTGCTGTAGACCATCAGCTTAGGTAGAGGAACTGTTCAGCAAAATGCTTATAACAAGTTAGCTCTGAGGTTGTGTGAGATCTGGATGGTAGACAATGCAATTTTTCTTGTGTCTCAAACAGCTGAAAGATATAGTGAGAATGGGTCAGAGTTATTGGTTGTGGTTTGGCAAACCCCATTTTGATCCTCTTAATTTTTGCAAATGTACTGAGATAGTATATTGATAGTAATTACTACTAAAATGTATTTGACTATGAAGTGACTCGAAGAGATCCAAAGGAGGCTACAGACAATCAGGAAAGGCTTAATATTATTAAACCTGATCCCTAGAGAGAAATAAATAAAAAAGTGAAATTGTGGTACGTGCATGTTCCTGAAAAAGGTGAGGCAATGACATTGCAGATCTGACACTTATATAATACCAATTTATGTGACCCTCCCTACAGTGCAATAAGCAGAAGGACTAAATCTGATCCTCTTGTAATTTCTATCGTTCCCAACATATCAAACCATTTTTCTTTTGTCTTTTGAGAGCCAGCTTGGTGTAGTGATTAACAGCGGGGGTTTGGAGCAGTGGACTCTGATCTGGAGAACCGGGTTTGATTCCTCACTCCTCCACATGAGCGGCGGAGGCTGATCTGGTGAACTGGATTTGTTTCCCCACTCCTCCACACGAAGCCAGCTGCGTGACCTTGGGCTAGTCGCAGCTCTCTTAGAGCTCTCTCAGCCCCACCTCACAGGGTGACTGTTGTGGGGAGGGGAAGGGAAAATGATTATAAGCCAGTTTGATTCTTCCTTAAGTGGTAGAGAAAGTCGGCATATAAAAATCAACTCTTCTTCTTCTTAATTGCACCTCAAAGATAACAAATATAATGTATTAAAGATGAACAAAATTTACCCTTCAAGTTGCCACTGGGTTCATGTATCATTTTTCTGCGGCACACTGACACAACTACCATCTGTAATTACTATAAGGGAGAATGCTTAAACTGTTTGTGCCATGTGTGCATGCACACTTTGTGGATTGTGCCCTTTCCTCTTTGAATCAGCATTCAGATCCCTTCTGCTGGAGGTGGAATGCTGAGTGAGCCATCTACCTATTTTTCTATCTATAGCATACGGCCGAAATAGACACCGCCAGCATTTAAAGCCCTTCACAAGGTGCAGAGTTAGCATCCTGAAAGAACAAAAAGCTGGAGTTCAGTATACAGGGTGCTTAAATCTCATTGACTTAAGCACCCTAAGTGTATCTACAAGGCTGCTGCCAAATAATAACTTAATAAATGAAACAGATGAATCGACGGGCAGACAATGGAATTATTGAGATGAAATCTATTTAATTTGTAGTGGTATTACAGATTTTTTGTGCAACAGTGCTATCTTATTGTTATTTCATAATGTTGCTTTACTTTTCCTGTTTTGCTACATTCACCCTAAAATTAGCCACGACAAAGTCCCATTTCAAAGGCAGGTGGTGATTAATATTAAATTGGGTGAGTGAGAAAATGCCAGAACTGGACCTGAACTTGCATGGACTCCTACTGCCAGTTGCCTCCCCCAAGCAACCTTTCCTCTTCCTCATGCTGCCCCTTCTCTTCCCTTTTCTTCCCTCAAACTTACATTCTTAGTTGCAGGGAAGGGACAGGGATAGAATTAGCAAGAAAGACTCCTTTTTCTTTTTTCTTTTGCTGCCTACATCCCTTCCTCCATCAAGGGAATGCAGCAGCATTATTCCATGCACAAGCAGCCCTGGAAAAACAGTTCTTCAGGGCTCTTGACCCCAACAGAATGGACGTTTCAGAGGGTAGCCATACCGGTCTACAGTAGAAGAGCTAGATTTGACACCAATAGCACCTTAGAGACCAACAAGATTTTTGGAGTATAAGCTTTCGAAAGTATCTGACGAAGGGAGCTTTGACTCTCAGAAGCCTATACACTGAAAATCTGGTTGGTCTCCAAGGTGCTACTGGACTCGGATCTCGCTCAACAGAATGGAAGGTACAGGGGAGAGCTTCTCTCTCAGCTTGTTATAGGAGTGGAGGGGACATGGGGCTTGGAGAGTTTGGGAGAACTGGGTTTTAGCTTGACAAACTTGAGCTGGGTCAGGGCCTTTAAAAGTAATAAGAATTCTTTCAATATGCTACTATGGTGCTGAGAATTTTCTATGCTTCTTACTGGAAAAACTCTAAAATCCCAATGAACAACGAATGGATTTACAAATTATTAGACTATGCCACAATGTCAAAATTAACCTGTTTGATAAAGAAACAACCAGACGATTTTTGGCGTAAATTGCAATCTTTTTATGATAAATATGTATAACGAATGAATATAGCTAATTCCATTCAATAGGATTAGAACACCAATTAGCATTAGCTACATAAGTTACACTAGATATATTAACAATAGTTCTTAATGAAAGAAAAAATTTATATCTGATACTGCCAAAGTACATACCTACTGGTAAATGTAATGATTATTAGATGGAACACCATATACTCTAATGTTATACTTCAATAATAGAGGAGTGTTCGGGTGCAATGTACTGTATGACAAACTGTTTTGAAATATATAATTGTATTGACTGGACTTGATCAAGAAACCCAATTTCCCCCCTCGCTTTTCCCTTCCCCATTCCCTTTTTAAATTTTGTATCCCAAAAATCTAATAAAATAGAGGCACCAAAAATCTAATAAAATAGAGGCACCAAAGAGACACTCCCTTTCAGTGCAGACAGTGTGGAAGAGAAGTACAGTCCCAGTTCAAATGCGACGTAAATGAATAGCGTTGTTATCAAATGGTTAAGGACTAAACATAGGAGAAATGGACGTCACTTTGTACTTCTTCCTCAGCATGTCAAATTCCACACCCACCTCACTATTATGAACTACAGAATTTATTTTCCTTTTCCTCTGCACTCTCCCAAAAGAAATATAGTGTCCAGCTACTTCCTCTGTCTTGTTTTTTAACTTGGTGAGCGTATCTAGATGGTTTCTCACAATTGCTTTTAGTTTTCTTCTTTAGCTGCACTTTATAATAATCTCCTGTCATATTATGTCAGGCTGCTATCTCGGTTTCGTTATTGCCTCCGTCTCTGTACTGTATTGTCTGCCCCCCAAGGTCGCATGCCTAAGCCTGGGAAAACTCAGCTCCTGGGAAACTGTATTCCTGCATGTAATCTCCCGCCTTTCCTGCCTTATAATATCTCCCAGCTAGTGAGCCTTTCATAGCTGTCATTTTATCCGTTTGCACTGTATGCCTATTTGATCAGTAAAAACCACCTGTTTGGACTCTATATGACTTTGTGGTGATTTCTGGTTCTGTGGGCCAAGGGCTGACATTATGACAGCTATCTCATCTTCACATCTTCACCGTTCTCCTAGCCAGGCTGGAGCCCAGGGGGGTTCGCCTGCCACTTGGATGGGAGCTGTGCAGCTCTCCAGGTGATCTACTACCCTGGAGCCCTTCTCAGAGGACCCTACTCTGTTACAGGACTTAATCGCTGAACTTTTCCGGACGAACCGAGAGGTTTGCCGCTTGAGGGGACTGGTGCACGCGCAGTGGCAATCTCTTACAGGACGTCTCTGGATGTTAACATCGGAGGACACTGATGCTCGTTTAGATCTTCAGGACTTGGATCAATTACTGGACGATGCCCGATTGGCGACTGAGGATTTACAAATATTAACTGGACTTTTGGATACTCTTATTTCTCGACAAACTCTTTCTACCATGGCGGGAGCCCCGCCGGAGGGTTTTTCCCTGATCCCGGATGCGGCCAGCTGCCAGGCTGAGGCCAAGCGAGTCGCTGTTAGCACCGCTCTTCTCCTTGTGGAATGTACAAAGGACACCCCGGTAGCCACCTTGACTCAAGTTTTGACCCCGACGTTTGGAGCCGAGGCATCCGCACTAGCGGTTCGAGTACAACCTCTGCTGGGCGGGGAAGCTGACCCTATACTCTTGCTCCTCGAGACAGAACTTTTGCCGCGCATTACAGCAGAGGCTGCCCTAAGACTTGAGAACGCCAAAGTTCTTGCGGATCAGCAAGCCGCCGAAGCGGCTAGGGTCGCAAGAGAGAGAGAGGCGGCGGAAGCAGCCAGGGCGGCTGCAGCACGAAATCAGGCGAACGTGGACACGCGCCCCAAGGACTATGTACTGGGACTATCAGGTCTAACTTTTTCCCCGGCGTTTGCCCCGTCGCGTGCGACCCAACGCGCACGCCGTTTGGCTGACCGACGTCGAGACTCAGATGAGTCTGAAGACGAGGATTTATATGGGGATAGCTCTCAATGGGCCACGAGCTTCCGAACCAGTAAGCCTCATCTTACTGGTGGCCCAAGTGAGGAGGTTCATCTTTTACGAGCCCAGAATCGGGAGCTCTCCGACCGTGTTGATCGACTCCAAGAAGTAATGGAACTTATGCTTCACGAGAACAGGCAATTACAACAAACCCTGATAGCTCAGAGACAGCCCGTTCCGATACCGGGTCAAGGGGTACCCGTACAACCACCCGCTAATGTGCCTGCTCCACCCTTACCTCCTGGAGCTCCTGTTGCTCCTCCGCTCAGACCACCTGTGCAGCCACCGGCTAATGTGCCCGCTCCACCCTTGCCTCCTGGAGCTCCTGTTGCTCCTCCGCCCGGACCACCCGTGCAACCGGGTCAGCCCGCACCCGGCCCTTGGAAGCAACTCAAATTGAGGACTACGTATGACGGATCTCTTGAGACTTTGCCTTGTTTCTTGCATCAAGTGGACAGTTATATGCGAGAACAAGGTCAACTTTTCCCCACGGAAGATAGCCGGGTGCGGTACGTAGCTTCCCTCCTGACAGGCAAAGCGGCTGACTGGATGGTTCTCCAGTTTGACACCCGCTCTCGTGCGATTCGTTCCCTCAACAACTTCATGACTGCCCTGAGAAGGAGGTTTGAGGACCCCTTCCTGGGAGAAAGAGCCAAAACGGAACTCTTACAATTAAAACAAGGCTCTGCTACAGTTCGAGAATTTGCCGATGAATTTCAGCGACTGGCAAGTAAAATTGTAGGTTGGCCCGAGACCACCCTAATTCATCATTTCAGGGAAGCCTTGCATCCTGACATTCTGAACTGGTCTTACATGCGGGGCGATCCCGATACCCTCGAAGGCTGGATCCTATTAGCCGAGGAAGTGGAAAGCCGCCGCCGTTTTATTTCTCTCGTCCGTCAAAAGCACAAGGAGAAGGGCACCCCAAAGCCTCAACCCAAGGCACCACTGCTCGTCCCACGAAATCCCCCACGTCCGCTCCAGGAACGTGAAGCCCGATTTCAGAGGGGTGCCTGTCTTACATGCGGAGAAATGGGCCACTTTGCAACCGTTTGTCCACGCCGCCAGGAATTATTTCGTCCCAGCACGACAACCCGCGCCCGAGGTCGTCCACCACGCAGAGGCACCGCGGCCACCCGCAGCGCAGCTCCGGGAAGACCCACACCCTCTGCACTCCATGCCGGGGACCCAGCCTCCCTGCCTGCTTCCAACGACCCCGCCGGGTCTCGGATTACAAGTGCCCCATTGGGGGACAGCTTTCCCTCTTCGGATGAGGAAAACCCTTGGATTTCTCCAGCCTTAAACCTGGAATCTCCCCTCGACTTGTCAAAAAACGGCTCCGGTCTGTGGTGAATGGAGCATCTCCACAGACCTCTCAGGATCTTCCTATCAAACCGAATGCTCCTACCAAAATCAAAGAAGTGGACTCCACCGTCTACGTAGATGCAGTTTTACAACAGCTTAACGGAGGTCCTCAAATCCCCGTCAAAGCACTAATTGACTCCGGTTGCTGTCGCACTCTCATAAGCGAAGCCACGTTTGCTGCACTCAGAGCCGACTCAGAGGCTTTACCCGCCCCCGTCCAATTTGCTCAAATGGACGGGAGCCAATTCCAGGGGGGTCCAGTTGATCATCGCACCATAGGGGTGGCAATGGGAATTGGTTCCCACTGGGAACAAATAGACTTCACTATAGCCCCTATCCGATTTCAAGTGGTCTTGGGGATTAACTGGATTAAGGGACATAGTCCCAGTATTGATTGGGACACAAACACTATCTCTTTTGCTAGTCCCACCTGCGACCAGCATCGGCAAAACTTTGCTCTGCCATTTCCGCCCGTTCCAGCATTAACATCTACTGCCCCAGTACCACCGGCTCTACCCACTGTGTACCGGGACTTTGAAGATGTCTTCGACCTTAAGGAATGTGATGCCTTACCCCCCCACCGGGCCTCAGACTGTGCGATTGAAGTAGTAAAGGACTGCACATTAACCAAAAGTAAGATTTACCCTATGAGCGCTTCCGAGCGCACTGTCCTCCGGGACTTTTTGGACAAAAACCTCGCCAGAGGGTTCATTCGCCCTTCGAATGCCCCAAACTCGGCCCCCGCGTTTTTCGTCCGGAAAAAAGAGGGCGACCTTCGCCTGTGCATTGACTTCAGAAAGCTCAATGCGGTTACCCAGACCAACGCCTATCCTATCCCATTAATATCGGATATTTTGGGACAATTACAGGAAGGCCGTGTGTTCTCTAAATTAGACTTGGTGGAAGCCTACTACCGAGTCCGTATCCGCGAAGGAGATGAGCACCTCACTGCCTTCTCTAGCTGTTTCGGAATGTATGAATTCCTTGTGATGCCGTTCGGATTAAAAGGGGCCCCGGGGGTCTTCATGCAACTCATCAATGAAATCCTACATGACCTTCTCTATCGTGGGGTGGTGGTCTACTTAGATGACATTCTCATTTATTCAAAAACTATGGACGAGCATGTGACTCTGGTCAGGGAAGTTCTACAACGCCTGCGTAACCATCAACTGTTCGCTAAACTAGCTAAGTGTGAATTTCACCAAAGCCAACTCACGTTTTTGGGATACATCATCTCCCACCAAGGTCTTCGCATGGACCCCGCCAAAGTCCAAGCCGTCCTCGATTGGACTCCCCCCACCAACCGCAAGCAAGTACAGCAATTTCTGGGATTTGCAAACTTCTATCGGGGATTCATCCCTAACTTCGCCCAAGTGGCTCTACCCATTACGGACCTGCTGAAAACTAAGGGGAAAGTAAGCTCGGCTGCCTTGCCCTCCGCAAAAATCCTATGGACTGAGCAATGCCAAGCCGCCTTTCTGGCCCTCAAACGCCTTTTCACTTCGGAGCCGGTGCTACGGCACCCAGACCCAAATCAAATGTTCATTGTGCAAGTCGATGCTTCCGATGTAGCCATGGGAGGGGCTCTCCTCCAACAAGGACCGGACGGTCTTCTTCACCCTTGCGCTTACTTTTCAAAAAAATTTGCGCACGCTCAATTAAACTGGCCCATCTGGGAGAAAGAGGCCTCTGCAGTTCATCATGCACTGACTTTATGGCGGCAATTCTTGGAAGGGTCTAAAGTACCCTTTGAAGTTTGGACCGATCACAAAAATCTAGCTGCCCTCACGGGGTCCCATAAGCTGTCGGCGAAACAACAACGGTGGGCGGAGTTCTTTGCTCAGTTCCGTTTCACCCTGAAGCACGTCCCTGGGAAGCAGAACGTTCTCGCGGATGCCCTCTCCCGTTTACCACAATATCCGGTAAAACTCGAAAGACCCACCAACTCTCTGTTCACCCCTATGCAACGTGGGGCCCTACCTATGCTGGCTGTGCAAACCCGATCCCAGCATCAACACGCCTTCCCTAACTCGCAAGCTCCGCCAGCCCAACCGGCTGCCCAGCCGCCACCGCAACAGACCGGAGTTCCCGCCCCTCCTACCCCTCCGACCGCTCAGCCGCCTGCAGTCTGCGCGCCGCCGCACGTAAGCACTAACCCTATAACTGTTTCTCAGATCTCCAGGACCGACGGGGGGGCTCCCTCCAAAATCCCCATCTCCGAATCCTTTTTAACTGTCCTTCGGGACCAGTGCCTTTTAGAACGTTCCGCTCATACCCTACCTCCTGGCGTTTTGGAACAAGGGGGGTCCTGGTACAAAGACTCAAAATTGTATGTACCCAAAGCTCTCCGGAAGGACGTTTTACATTTAGCTCATGGAGCCAAAACAGCTGGGCACTTTGGGTTTCTGAAAACCCTTCACTTATTGCGCAGACAATTCTGGTGGGGGGGAATGCGTTCCGACATTGACTCCTTCATCCGCAGCTGTCCCGTTTGTGCCGCTGCGAAACGATCGCAGGGCAAACCCCCGGGACTGCTACAACCTCTTGAAACGCCCAGCAGACCTTGGGAAGTAATTGCTATGGACTTCATGACTGATCTCCCTCTCAGTGGGGGTAAAACTGTGTTGTGGGTTGTTACTGATTTGTTTTCTAAGCAGATACATTTGATTCCATGTGCAGGGATCCCTTCTGCGCAAAAACTGGCCCGCCTCTTCGTGACGCATATATTTCGTTTACATTCGTTTCCGCGTAAAATAATTTGTGACCGCGGAAGTGGTTTCGTTTCTAAGTTTTGGAAAGCTTTCCTCAAGTTGGTGGGGGTGGAACAGGGATTGTCTAGCGCATACCATCCTCAAACTGATGGTCAAACTGAACGTGTTAATGCTGTACTTGAATGTTATTTGCGTTGTTATGTTAACTACCACCAGGATAACTGGGTAGAACTGTTACCTTTAGCAGAATATGCCTACAATAATGCCATGCATCAATCCACAGGTTTTAGCCCGTTTTTTGCTGTGTATGGACAAGATTTCAGTCCCATCGTTCCTACAGATGATGTAGAGGGGGAGGGGAACCCCGACATTGCCTCCTGGGCACACGCCCTCCGTACCACTTGGCCCTGGCTCGTTAGCAACCTCGACCGGGCCAAACGTAAATACAAAGAGCAAGCTGACAAACATCGCTCCCCCGGGGGTGATCTGCAAGTGGGTACTTTGGTTTACCTTTCCACCAAAAACCTCCGTTCCACCCAACCGTGCCATAAACTCAGCGCCAAATTCATTGGCCCTTTCCCCATTACTCGGGTCATAAACCCTGTCACAGTGGAACTGGCTCTCCCCAAATCCTTGAGGCGTGTGCATCCTGTTTTTCACATAAGCCTCCTCAAACCCCATGTTGCTTCTCCACGGTGGCATCCGGACCCACCGCCTGCGCAACCCATCATGGTGGGGGGGGAAGAACACTTCGAAGTCTCCAAGATCCTTGACTCCCGTATTCACCATGGCACTCTCCAATACCTAATTCGCTGGAAACATTTCCCCCCTGCCTATGACGAATGGGTGCGCGCACAGGATGTCTCCGCCCCCGACCTAGTCGACGCCTTTCACATTGCTTACCCGGACAGGCCAACCCCCTTGCGAACTGGGAGGGGGCCTTGAGGGGAGCAGAATGTCAGGCTGCTATCTCGGTTTCGTTATTGCCTCCGTCTCTGTACTGTATTGTCTGCCCCCCAAGGTCGCATGCCTAAGCCTGGGAAAACTCAGCTCCTGGGAAACTGTATTCCTGCATGTAATCTCCCGCCTTTCCTGCCTTATAATATCTCCCAGCTAGTGAGCCTTTCATAGCTGTCATTTTATCCGTTTGCACTGTATGCCTATTTGATCAGTAAAAACCACCTGTTTGGACTCTATATGACTTTGTGGTGATTTCTGGTTCTGTGGGCCAAGGGCTGACATATTACTAGTCTCATCCAGAGGCCTACTTCAATTTCTGGTAGGAAAAACAGAGAGATTTTAGTAGAGGATTTTTTTTTTATAGCAGAGTACTGTAAAAAAAAAAAAAAAAACAGGTTACCCTGCATGAAACCCTGCCTCTTAGGGATTATCCATCGTGCTTCTGCAGACATGAAAATTTATACCATGATAAATTTGTTAGTCTTCACAGTGTTTAAGTGTATTTGAAGAGTGTTTACTTTTTATACCTCATAATAATCCAGGATATAGATGCACCTGAAGAAATAATCACATGTAACATTCAGGAGTGGGGCTGACTGTTCTCTGCCTTCTCTAAATGAATTCTGTGCATCAGTTTCACACAGATGGGAAGCTAGGGAAGCCAGGCCTGCCAGCATGCTGGTGCTTGGGAGGAAATAGATGAAAAATGCATGTGTCCTAGTGTTATGCCAGTTCGTTGATATCACTTCCAGTGAAAACTGTAAGTGCCATAGCAGATGCTCTAGAATTTGCAAAACCTCTATGGTAAAATCATAAAAGTTTTGTAAATTCTAGAGTTTCTAGAGTCAGGTAAAACTGGTAATTCTAGAGTTACCAGTTTTACCAGTTCAGTGTGATGTTGCGCACCAGGCCCCGCCCCCAATTTTTTTCCTGGTAGTAGCTGGCTATGGCCTGGCAACCCTATGGGAAATTGAGCTCCAAGCAAATTCACAGCTCATACAGAATATTAACATCCACTAGTCCGATGGTTCTCAGCAACTGGTACATGTACCACTGGTGTAGGGTTGCCAGGTCCCTCTTTGCTACCAGCGGGAGGTTTTGGGGGTGGAGCCTGAGGAGCGCAGGGTTTGGAGAAGGGAGGGACTTCAATGCAAATATGTACAAAGTAATAGTACAAAGCAAATATGATATAATAGGCATTACAGAAACCTGGTGGGACGAGACTCATGATTGGAATGTATTAATTGAAGGGTATAACCTATTTCGGGGAAATAGACCAAATCGGAAGGGGGGAGGAGTAGCATTATACGTTAGGGATGATTACACCTGCGAGGTCTTAGATACTAGAACCCAGCTTGAAACTATCTGGGTAAAAATTAAAGGGGGAGAAAAATAGTGATGTCATTGTGGAAGTATATTATAGACCCCCAAGCTAGACTGAGGAGTTAGATGATGCTTTCCTGGAACAGATGTCCAGACATTCAAAAAAAGAAATGTAGTAGTAATGGGAAATTTCAATTATCCTGACATCTGTTGGAAGGCTAACTCTGCCAAAACGACTAGGTCCGACAAATTCCTCACTTCCCTTGCAGACAACTTCATAGTCCAAAAAGTGGAAGAAGCGACAAGGGGAACAGCCATTTTGGATCTGATCTTAACCAATAATGATGACTTGGTTTATGGGTTAGAAGGAGTGGGATCTTTAAGTGGGAGTGGCCATGTTCTCCTGGAGTTTGTAAAACAGCAGAAAGGAGAAGCAAGAAATAGTCAAACATGTATTCTAGACTTTAGGAAAGCTGATTTCAATAAATTTAGGGATCTACTGGGTGTGATCCCGTGGGTGAGAATATTGAATGAGAAGGGAGTACATGAGGGATGGGAAATTCTTAAAAGGGAGATATTGAAGGCACAATTTAAATCAATTCCCACAAGGAGAAAAAAAGGTAGAGGTTTGAAGAAACCAGGGTGGATGTCTAAAGAACATTTGGTTGAGATAGGATTTAAGAAGGGAATGTACAAGAAATGGAAAAAAGGAGAATTCAAGAAAGAGTAATTCAAACAAGTAGCCAACACATGTAGGGAGAAAGTCAGGAAGGCTAAAGTGCAGAATGAGCTCCGACGAGCCAGGGAAGTTAAAAACAAAAACAAAAAAAGTTTTTTTGGTTATGTCCATAACAAAAGGAAGATCAAGGTAACAATCGGGTCATTGCGTGGAGAGGACGGTGAGTTATTAACAGGGGAGGCAGAAAAGGCAGAATTACTTAACTCCTTTTTTGTATCAGTCTTCTCCCAAAAGGGGAATAGTCCTCAACCTGGGAATAATGGAGCACAGGTTGCAATAGGGGAATTACAGCATAGTATAGAACAGGGGTGGGGAACCTTTTTTCTGCCAAGGGCCATTTGGATGTTTATAACATCATTCGTGGGCCATATAAAATTATCAACTTAAAAAATTAGCCTGCTATATTTGGTCAGACATTTAGCCAAGAGGCACGACCAGAGACAGCTCCGAGTGTCTGCCACATAGTTTCTCCATGGCCTGGGTGGGAAAGGGTTGACACAGTTTCTTGGGCAGGCCTAGCAGCTCCATAGCTAACGACTTTTCTGCACGGGGGGGGAAAGGTTCTTTTTCTCGGCAAAACAAACTTACATCCGCCTTGAATAGAGGCTATTCCTGTCTGCGGGAGGGGGCGGATCGCCAGTCTTAGATCCTTCTGAGCTAGAGATCTGCCAGGACCCACGAAGGGCCAGACCAAATTATTTTGCGGGCCTTATACGGCCCCCAGGCCTGACGTTCCCCACCCCTGGTATAGAATCTGAGATAGTACGGGAATACCTGGCTACTCTTGATGAATTCAAGTCTACGGGGCCAGACGAACTGCATCCAAGGGTGTTAAAAGAACTGGCTGAAGTGATTTCAGAACCATTGGCAATAGTCTTTGAGAATTCATGGAGAACAGGAGAGGTTCCAGCAGACTGGAGGAGGGCTAATGTGGTCCCCATCTTTAAAAAGGGGAGGAAAGAAATCCCAGTCAGCCTGACATCAATACCAGGTAAAATTCTAGAGCAGATAATTAAACAGACAGTCTGTAAGCACTGAGAAAGAAATGCCGTGATCACTGACAGTTCTCAAAAACAGTTCATGCCAAACTAATCTCATATCTTTTTTTGATAGAGTGACAAGTATGGTAGATGAAGGGAATGCTGTAGATGTAGTGTACCTTGATTTCAGTAAAGCCTTTGATAAAGTCCCCCATGATCTTCTTGAAACAAAGCTAGTAAAATGTGGGCTGGACACTGCTACTGTTAGGTGGATTGGTAATTGGTTGACCAACCGAACCCAAAGGGTGCTCATTAATGGCACAACTTCATCCTGGAGAGGAGTGACCAGTGGGGTATCACAGGGGTCTGTTCCTGGGACCGGTACTATTTAATATTTTTATAAATGACTTGGATGATGGAATAGAGAGCATGCTAATCAAATTTGCAGATGACACCAAGTTAGGAGGGGTAGTTAATACCCCGGAGGATAGGGTCAGAGTTCAGAATGACCTTGATAGACTGGAGAGCTGGGCCATAAGTAATGAAATGGATTTCAATAGGGAGAAGTGTAAGGTACTTCACCTAGGAAGAAACAGCATAAGGCACAGGTACAGGATTGGAGATAGTTGGCTTGACAACAGTACATGTGAAAGAGATATGGGAGTCTTAGTGGACCACAAACTGAACCTGAGTTAACAGTGTGATTTGGCGGCTAAGAAGGCCAATGCAGTTCTGGGCTGCATCAATAGGAGTATTGTGTCTAGATCAAGGGAAGTAATTCTACCATTGTATTCTGCATTGGTCAGACCTCACTTGGAATACTGTGTCCAGTTTTGGGCTCCACAATTTAAGAAGGATGTTGACAAGTTGGAGCGTGTCCAGAGGTGGGCGACCAGAATGGTCAGTGGTCTGGAATTCATGCCCTGTGAGGATGGATAGTCCACATGCTGCTTTCCATGTAAACTTGTTCCCGGTCACATGTAATATTTAAAGATCACTTCCAGTGTTTCTTGCTCTGTTGGTGAAAGGCCACATGAATTACCTGAGACAATTGCTTTTCAGTTATTCAATTGCCCTACTTCTATTGTTCTGAAAATGGGGAATGGACCTTTTATTTGTAGTTCAGTCGCCACAGTCCATTTTGTAGACCACAATTGGAAAAAGTACTTAATTTGGCAGAGGGGATTCAAACAATGAGAATTTAAAAAATACACAGTAAATGTCAAGTTAAGTGGAACTGAAAATCAAAAGAGAAATTTGGCCTTTGTCCTTCAGTGAATCTGCAAGCTAGCAAAAGTTTACATAAGAGAATATGCTGATTGGACAGCTTTCTGAAACCTCCCATTGCTCCATACTGCTACATTTCCCCAGTGCCTTATGTTATATTTGCGCTATCCCTTTTCAGGAAAGTAGAACAGAGCAAGACAGCAAGGGGAAGAGTCACAGAACTATTCAAACCAAACTGTATTCTGGTTTTCCATCATATTATGTAAGATGTTTGTAGCTGCTTCAGCGGACTTGTGTTGTTTTTATCTTAAGAAAAAGAGAACCCCCATCAGCTACAACTATTTCTAAAACTTTCAGCTGTTACTGGGGAAAGAATAACCAGACAAGGCAAATATTCCATAAGGCCTAGTTATAGGGTTGCCAGGTCCCTCCTTGCAACCAACAGGAGATTTATGGAGGCGGGGTTGAGGGTGGAGATCAGCATCATCTATGCAACGATGTCACCTCTGGTTTGGCAGGGCGGCCCCACCTGGGGCGCCAGAGAAAAAAAGCAGCCCCAGACGACCACGGGAACGAGGGAAGCAACAAAGGTAAAAAAGACTGCGAGCAGGCAGGAGGATGGGGCGGTGCTCGCAGCCTTCCTGCAGTGATTCTGTGGAATTTATTGTGCGAGACAAATCATGCAAGGGATACTCTTCCCTTTGTACCCATCCCACCCCCAAGTTCTTTTTGTGCCTCTCCTTTTTCTGTCTCCTACATGGAGTGTAGGTATTTTCCCCTCTTTTGTTTCCCATCCCTCATGACTAACTAGCTGCCTTGGCATCTTGTACTGTTGTATTTTTAGCATCCCTTGAAAAACTCAGAAATGGATTCCTGCATCTGATCACCCAATACTTCCTCTTCCAGTAGCATCCAAATTCTATTGCCTCCCCCTTCTGTTTTCCTCTCCATTTCTCTGGTTGGCTCTCTCTCTCTCTTTTCATGTATTATCTAAACGTGTTCTTGGTGCCTCTTGTATATGTGATCACAATGTTCTCATTTGCTGTTTGAGGCAAAGGCTATGAATTCTAGATTCACTAACGGACACCTTGCTCTGAAAGGCTCTTGACTTGCTATTTTAAAACACGTAGCAAGAAACTTTCTGTGTTGCCATAGCAACAGCAGCATGTTTACCGTGGTCCCTGTCTTAGGCTTTTGTATGCTAGAGTCACCATTCTCATTTACCCATCCTCCAGTACTGTTAAATTAATTCTGGCAAAATAACCTGTCTGTGTATTCAGGACAGTGTGATATTCCTTTTAAACAACTACAGTACATGTGTGTGAGAGAGATTGCTTTTTGAACAAGAACAGGCTGCAGGGTGCTTTATTTTTATTTTTGTAGACTGGCACAGCATATCTTATCCTGATAGAGTAAAGGCCTCATATAGAAAGTTGGGCTTGCAAGCTTTCACGTGCAAAACATTATCTCCAATTTTTGGAGCAAGTTTGTTTTTCTCCATCTTCTCTCTGCAGTAACATACGCTAGGAGAATACAGGGATAGGATGGGTCTAAATTCCTCAGTTTAAATACTACTTCTACTGTATTCTAATGGAACTACTCTCAGAGAGGAGGGGAAACTTTTGTGGAAGCTCTTGATAGAAGGAGCTTCAAATAACTTAAATCACAATTAATATTTGCCCCTGAGTCTTCTGAAGGCCTTTGAACTAGGATTGTCAACTAATTCAATAAGTATTAGTTGATTAACAATCTATGCATTAATTAAATTTAAGTATGTTTGCATATTAGGAAAAGCTCGATATGGGTGCCTTTTGAGATGCTGAAGAAAGTGTGTGAAATGTTCCAGTTTAACAAAAACCTGCTAATCATTGTTAGAAGGAAAAGCCATCTTTAATATTTTCCTGTTCATTTCCTTTAAAAGTAACACATTTGTTTGTTTGTTTGTTTGTTTATGTATATATTTATCTGATTTCTATCCCACCCCTCCCCAGCTACAGCTGAGCTCAGGGCGGCTTCCCCAAACAGAGGGGAAGGAATAAAGGGAAGGGAAAACAACAACAATAATCATTTCAATCAGAATTTAAATGAACCATATATGAGCAATAATATAAGCAAACAGAAAAAGGGAGGGGGATGGGAGGCCAGCTAGGTGGAAAAAATGTCGCTGCCCTCAACCATAGGCCTGGTGGAACATCTTAATCTTACAGGTAGGGTTGCCAACCTCCAGGTAATGAGATACAAGCAGCGAAAACAGCAAAAGCTGTAACTATATTACAAGTGACAACAAGTGCAACGAGGTACACCAAAGCTAAACAACCAGGGTTACAAAGCAGAAAAGTGACAGTGAGCAAAAAAACAGCACGTAGCTGATGAAAGGTATGAAGAATACGTTGAGTGACCGTCTGGTCAGTTACAATTCGTCTTCAGGCAACGGAGATGCAGATGGTAACGCGGCTCCGGACGTTTTCCAGCGTTTTCGCTACAAAAGTAGCTTCGTAAGCCAAAAAGGCTAAATATTTCTATTCCTAGGATTAATATGGAGCTCCCTCACAGGCTGCTATCTTGATGAATCATGCATGACCAGACGGTCACTCAACGTATTCTTCATACCCTTCATCAGCTACGTGCTGTTTTTTTGCTCATTGTCACTTTTCTGCTTTGTAACCCTGGTTGCTTAGCTTTGGTATGCCTTGTTGCACTTGTTGTCACTTGTAATATAGTTAAAGCTTTTGCTGTTTTCGCTGCTTGTATCTCATTGTCTATTTCCTCATTATTCTATTCTTTTCAGCCTACTACTGTTTTATTTAAGCCTATACTTTTTACAGTAGAGTGAGTTATTTGCATAACCTCCAGGTAATAGCAGAAGATCTCCTGCTATTACAACTGATCTCCAGCCAATAGAGATCAGTTCACCTGGAGAAAATGGCCGCTTTGGCAATTGAACTCTATGGCATTTAAGTCCCTTCCCTCCCAAACCCTGCCCTCCTCAGGCTCCACCCAAAAAATCTCCCGCCAATAGCAAAGAGGGACCTGGCAACCCTACTTACAGGCCCTGTGAAACTGCATCAGATCTTGAAGGGCTCGGGTCTCACTAGAATGTGGGTAAAAAATCAGTGAGCGTGAGACTGTATATTCATGCAAAACCAAAAGAGTGTAAAAAATAAAGTGTCCCCTTAACTTTAACTTCACTGATTAAAAATTTCCCTTGCCAATTGGTCCTCTTCAACTAATCACCTCAAACTTCATTACCTCCCAGTGAAAATGATTAAAGCTTGTAACACTTCTCTTTGATTTCTAGTCCTTCTTCTGAGTTTGGCAACAAAGTCCATCCCTAGTTTAATTTTCTGCCCACCTTAATCTACCCATAATCTTATCTTCACCAGGGGTAAATTCATATGAGCATCCTGTTCAAGCATTTTGGTTCATGCCCCTGGCCATTCCCAGACTTAAGAACCTTCAAGCAGAGGAGATGACTGACTCAGCGCAGATGATATTTCGCTGCTGCTAGCAAGATCTTTCCTCATTCCTCCTCTGGCAGAAATACCTCTGGCCATAGCCAGACCTAAGTACTCTTAAGTGGAGGAGAAAACTGACTTCCTTTGATCGTGGAACTCAAGGTGGAGTAGATGCTGGCGGTCTTCCATCCAGGCACATAAAACCAGAGTCAAAGCTTACGGCTAGCAAGGTTGCTATATCTTTGCCTTCAGATTATGGTCCTTTCCACCCAGGTTTACCCTGGAAGTGTTCCATTTCCATATTTATGTAGCCTTGGATGTTAGTCTGCTTTTGTATGCAGCAATGAGAGCAATGAGCGGGGATGGTGACCTGACCAGTGTACTAGTGAATCTAGATCTGATATCTCCCCTTTCTAAGTGGTCTTTGGCTGCAACTGAAGGTTGGGAAAGCTGGAGAGGAGGTCATTCTTGCAATAAATGGCATATTTGCTTTAACAGCTGACCATATGGGATGTACTGAATGGAAGCTGTTTTTGGTGTCCCTCCTGCAGACGTTCTGATCTGGCCATTTTGCCTTCTTTGCAATTCTGTGGATTCAGCAAGAAGTGACTCTCACTGAACTGTGTTGGAAATGGCTTGAACGCACTTTCACTGCATTTTTAAACCAGTTGGTGTTTCTGTCTGTCTTGGAGAGTCATAGAATCATAGACTGGAAGGGACCACCAGGGTCATCTAGTCCAACCCCCTGCACAATGCAGGAAATTCCAAACTGTCTCTCCCCCCCAACACCCCTACTCCATGCCCAGAAGATGGCCAAGATGCCCTCCCTTCTCATGATCTGCTGAAGGTCATAGAATCAGCGTTGCTGACAGATGGCCATCTAGCCTCTGCTTAAAAACCTCCAGGGAAGGAGAGCTCACAAACTCCTGAGGAAGCCTGTTCCACTGAGGAACCACTCTAACTGTTAGAAAATTCTTCCTAATCTCTAGATGGAAACTCTTTTGATTTAATTTAAACCCGTTGGTTCTGGTCCGACCTTCTGGGGCAACAGAAAACAACTCGGCACCATCCTCTATAGGACAGCCCTTCAAGTACTTGAAGATGGTTATCATATCACCTCTCAGTCATTGTCACCATGCTTAGAATATATTCTGTTCCCCACCCACCCCCGGTGAGAAGGGGGTTGTTTATGATAATATCAAATAGTCTAGAAGGTTGAGAAGCTGGGTAGCTGAAACCAAAGCACAGGGTTAGGGTTTCATTGGGGTGGCATGTGGGTAGCATTGTTGAGCATACGGGTAATATAGATCCCCTTTCCACTACATTCCAAAATATTTGAACTATCTGCACCTAAAGGAAGAATGTAGGCTAGTAGTGCTAGCCCATTCTTTTGTACGTTATCCTGGAAGACACAGGCTAAAAAGTGTCCCCAACACTCCTCCTCATATTTATATGAACTCTGGATTAAACTCCCTGACCTTTCTTTGATATATGTAATGCTTGAAACTTTCATGGGGGTTTTCATGTCCTCTGCCAAACTTAATTACCCTTGGTAGGGAGCTTAAAGGTTTTTAGGCCATGGATCATGCAGCTGAGGAAATGTTTTAATTAGTCTCCTTCACGCCCTTCCTCCTGTCTCTGCCCTCGAGTGCTGCAGGTCTGGTTTAGCATAGTTTTGTACAACAATTTGCTGAACTTATTCATGTGACCACTTGGTGGTAATTTTTGAGCCATAAACTTATCAAATCTCAGTTTGTTTCCCATTGACAAGTGCTGCATTTAATGGACAAAAAATCCTCAGCCCATGAGAGTTTTTCTCAAGAAGCAGCTTTTCACTTTCTAAGCTATGACATTATGTTTGCAAAAGAGTCGACAGACTGTCGATGCAGAACTGCTTTGCATTTTACATGGAATCCATGACAAAGGATTCTTGAGTGACTTGTGCATCCTTTCCCCGCCCGCCCGCCCCACTTTGGGCTACCTTGTGAGATGCAAGATTCATGGGAAATGCACCAGTTCCCTTGTCAGGAAGTTTTTAAAGATGGCAATTATTGCTCTGTCTTAAGACAACTGACCTCAATGACATCACACTGCAAAACTGGCTAGCTAAGATTCCAGCTACATTGTCCGTAGCTCCAATATGTTCTGACTTTCGGGAGGCAGTAGTGCAAATTCGCTTGGAGTATCTATGACTGTGGTATTAATAGGGTTGCCAACTGCCAGGTAGTAGCAGGAGATTTCCTGCTAATTCAACTGATCTCCAGCCGATAGAGATCAGATCACCTGGAGAATAATGGCCGCTTTGGCAATTGAACTCTATGGCATTGAAGTCCCTCCCCTCCCCCAAACCCCGCCCTCCTCAGGCTCCCCCCAAAAAATCTCCCGCCAGTGGCAAAGAGGGACCTGGCAACCCTAGGTATTAAGCTCCAGAAGAAGTGTATTGACGGGTCCTCTTAGCCTATGACTGCTAAGCCGACTGAGGAGTCTTTGGTGAGATACCTTATTTTTTTACTACTGACTTACTTACTCAATTTCTATCCCTCCCTTTCCTGACCAAGTTGGGCTTAGCTCAGGGTGGCTTACAACATATTCCAACAATTCAAACATATCAGTTATATTCCCACAACTTAAAACATACATAATAAATTACATCTTAAAAACCATTAAAACCAACAAAAACACATCATTAAACAATTAAAGCCAAAGCTAAAATACATACAAAAATATAAAAACAACAATTTAAACACTGGGCAGGAGTGGGGGTGGCAGTAACTTACCAGGGAAAGTTAAATTGGACCTTATCAAAAGCCTTTTGTATGTCCAAGCATATATCTACTGGATCACCCTTGTCGACATGTATGTTAACCTTCTCTAAGAACTCTAAAAGTCTGGTAAGGCAGGACTACATTTTGCCTAATGGGAGAATCCTATAACAGCAAACACCCATTATGCTTGTATCTATCTGGAGTCAAGATGGGACCAGTATCAGCTGACGGTAGGTGTGATTTGCACAACAGAGATTTGGTGTTCATCTATTCTAACACTTAAAAACAGTTCTCGTGGTCTCATCTACCTGGTGATAAGGCCCAATCCTGAACCTAATGGCACACGTGGTGACAAGAGAACATTTAATTAGGCAAGAGGTTTTGTGCCACAGCAAAATGTCTGAAGCTTTGCCTTTGTTGCAGGAAGCCAGTCTGTTCCTTTCCATTGCGTTAGCCTTTCTTCTCTCTATGTGTATTTGAAAATGTTTAAAACTAGGCCCAAGGACCTATAACTACATTATTTCTAATGCTAGTATTTAAGATAATTGAACATCAAAAGGTCAACTCCTGCTATTCTTTGTTACCCGGTTAACATTAAAGAACAATTCATATCAGAGAGAACTGGTATAATGTGATGCTACTAAACTTCCAGCTTGCTTTGCCCACAAATACAGTCTCCAGATATTACTAACTTTGTGGGGTACTCCTGTATTTTAAAGGATTTTATCTTATTATAACCTGGCAATCTCTTCTTCTAAAATACACCTGTGCCCCCCAAACCCCCCTCAATAATTATGTAGAACATCTCATTCTGGAATCAGGGAGTACCCAAGTTGGCTGGTGTGCCTGGCTGGCTCATGAGTGGGTGGGAGCAGCAGGCTGGCTGGTCGGGGATGCGGCCCTGGAAGGGCTGGCACTAAGGAATTCATGTCATAGGGAACTGGACCACCCAGGATCAGAGGGAGAGAGCCTGTTTTGGTCTCACCACAATAGCATCTCTGAATTTTACTTTTGCCCGCTGAAATGAATGGCAATAATTCCTTTAGCCAGCATGGTGCAGTGGTTAAGAGTGGTGGTTTGGAGCGGGGGAGTCTCATCTGGAGAACCGAGTTTGATTCCCCACTCCTCCACATGAGCAGCGGAGGCTAATCTGGTGAAGTGGATTTGTTTCCCCCACTCCTACACATGAAGCCAGCTGGGTGACCTTGGGCCAGTCATACTCTCTCAGGCCCACCTACCTCACAGGTAGGGTTGCCAACCTCCAGGTACTAGTTGGAGATCTCCTGCTATTACAACTGATGTCCAGGTAATAGTGATCAGCTCCCCTGGAGAAAATGGTTGCTTTGGCCATTGGACTCTATGGCATTGAAGTCCCTCCCCAAACCCCACCCTCCTCAGGCTCTCCCCCAAAAACCTCCCACCGGGGGCGAAGAGGGACCTGGCAACCCTACTCACAGGGTGTCTGTCGTGGGGAGGGGAAGGGAAGGCGATTGTAAGCCAGTTTGATTCTTCCTTATGTGGTAGAGAAAGTCAGCATATAAAAACCAATTCTTCTTCTTCTTCTTCTTCTTCTTCTTCTTCTTCTTCTTCTTCTTCTTCTTCTTCTTCTTCTTCTTCTTCTGTGAGAATGTTAAGAGGTGTATCTGGGGCACTGTCAGGCCTATTCCTACCTGCCTAATATGGATACCTTATCCATTGTTCCCTTTGAGATGTGCATATCCAGGGGTTCTACTCTATTCCTGCTTATGGCAAGCGATCACAAGAGCTGAACATTCGGCAGACAGCCTGAACATGTCTGATTGTGGGAGAATGACAACTGCACGTGCACGATTACATCCTGCTTTCTTACAGCTGCTGCACCCCCCACCCCTCCCTGCTGTGTCTGGTGATGCTGCTGCCTCCAACTTTAAAACCAGAATGTTAAACAAAAAAGACAAAACATTTGACATTTTGTGTTGAGCCTCATTCCTTTGGTGTCTCTATACTTTATAATACCTTTTTTGTGAGTAAATCACATTGATTAGGATTTAGGCCTCAGTAGGTAAGATACCTTGATGTTCCCGCAACTGTTTTGTATAGAAGTGGTGTATTAATATCTATATTAATGCTTTTTAAAAATAAAACATGGAAATAACTTTTTATCTCAAGAAATTATAAAAACAAATAAAGAAAATGTAACTTGGTGTAAAGGGGGAGTGGGAGTATTTGATATAATAGGGTCTGTCCTGAAAGTACCTCTGTTTAAACAGAAACTAATTTAACTGAATTCTAAGTTCATTGGTTATTTTAAAAACAGTCCTCCACCATAGGGTATGCAGGAGGTTTTTCATAGCACATACTGGAATCAGTTACCATGGCATTGCAAAAGAAGATTTTAGTCTCTATAGCAACATTTGGTCGACTTGTCACACCTTAAATCTAATGCAGACAGAAGCAGCAGCTTGTTTTTATCTTGTGCTTAATATGAATGCTGAAAGATATACTTCTAGCCTCCTTGAAGAAAGGGGGCCCTGTCTATTAATTATTACTAGTGATGTTAATAGCATTAGACTGAACAGTAAAGGGTGGAATGGAGCTGACAGAGAAACTCCTCCTCTTTGACTCAACTGGAGAGAACAGCTTGTAGCTGTTTGTTTATTCAGTACAAATGCTGCATACATTACACATAACATTTTCAGTATAATTTATTGTTGTATAGTAGATATTTCTAGAATGCTAATATTTCTCTGGAGGCCCAGTGATCAGAATTGCCCTTGTAAACATTGAGAAGTTTGTTGCATCAATCCATACATTCATTCACTACCTGCCACCTTTCCCTCATTTTTACCTTCCAGTAAATTGTTAATTTAGTATTGCGCCCATCCTCCAAAGATCCAGGTGTAGTGTGTGTGCCACATACGTGTGGGCCTATCTCATTTTATCCTCACAACCACCCTGCATGGGTAAGCTGAGAGACAAATCCCAGGGCCCTCCAATGAGCTTCATGGTTGAGAACAAACTTAATTCTGGGTTTCTGGCATCCTAACTCAATGCTGTACGTGCTGGTTGTCATCAACACGGTGGAAAGGCCCATCTGGGACATGGTAGCTCTGACATAAGGTAATTAAACATTTTGAACCCTTCAAAACCATACCATTAATTAAGGTTTAGAGCCCCCTTCAAAAACTCTGCTGACGACCTGAGTTCAATCCCAACAGAAGTTGGTTTCAGGTAGCCGGCTCAAGGTTGACTCAGCCTTCCATCCTTTCGAGGTTGATAAAATGAGTACCCGGCTTGCTGGGGGTAAAGTGTAGATAACTGGGGAAGGCAACGGAAAACCACCTCATAAACAAAGTCTGCCTAGTAAAAGTCAGGATGTGACATCACCCCATGGGTCAGGAATGACCCGGTGCTTGCACAGGAGACTACCTTTACCTTTAATTAAGGTTTAAAGGCAAACTAACTAATTTTACTTTTGTTTTTGAATTAGCTCAGATGACTATATAGTGGGCTTTTTAAATAATTTTATTTTAATTTGTATTTTAATAATTATTTTATATTAAATATGTGTACTTGCTGTGACTCAGTTTAGTTACAGGGCAGATCAGTCCCAGTCCCTTGGATGCTGGTGCATTTCTGATGCTGATGTTATGCCAGCGTGGCTAGTCAGTATCCTATGCTGTCTCAGTAGAGTAAAGAAATATTCCCCCCCCCCAAAAGCTCCAATCCTAAGGAGCTGAGAACATAGCTACTGCACTGGAATCCTTAACATCAATCCTAGAGCAGCAGCCCAATGATGGCCCCATGACCTGCCAGACATGGAAGCAGCCAGCCAATGCAGGGTGATGTTGACATAACTCCCTGTGGTAATCCTTCCCTGCTCCTTTCGGAGAACAGACCAAGGAAGGTTCAGATTCATTTATTAATATTGCAAATGCCATTAAAAACATTCATATCAGTTACAGCATTAAAACTGGAGAATACAGCAACTAAAAACTATAGGATGTACGATTCATAGACAGTTTATATAATTTAAACAGACCTTGAATTAATAAAACATTCTGCCTTTTAAATTAAGTTACCAAGCCCCAGTTTTATCTGACGGATCTTATATATCGCGGCACAGAATTTAGCTACTTGCTTCACCCTCTGGCCTGATCCTTCCCATAGGAGACTCCTCAGTCTCTCTTCCTCGGAGCTATCCTTTATTAGATTAAGGAGAGGGGGACCAAGGAAGGTAACAAAGGCAACAAGTACCTATTGCTGTATGGAGGGCTGAGCCATGCCCAGAAGGGTAGGTAGAGCCGTCCTTGTCTTGGCATGCCCATGATAGGTATAAATGTATTGGTCAAACAGTAGTGAATTAAACATGGTAGCTAAAAAGGCAAATGCGGTCTTGGGTTGCATCAACAGAAATATAGTGTCCGGATCACGCGAAGTGATGGTATCGCTTTACTCTGCTCTGGTTAGACCTCACCTAGAGTACTGAGTTCAGTTTTGGGCACCACAATTTAAGAAAGATGTAGACAAGCTGGAACGTGTCCACAGGAGGGCAACAAAGATTGTTGGGGGTCAGGAGACCAAGTCCTATGAGGAAAGGCTGAAGGAGCTGGGTATGTTTAGCTTGAAGAGGAGAAGACTGAGAGGGGATATGATAACCATGTTCAAGTACTTGAGGGGCTGCCATATAGAGGATGGTGCCGAGTTGTTTTCTGTTGCCCAAGAAAGTTGGACCAGAACCAATGGGTTGAAATTAAATCAAAAGAGTTTCCGTCTAGACCACTGGTTCCCAACGAGGGGTCCATGGACCCCCAGGGGTCCGCAAGAACTAAATTAAGGTCCGCGAAACAAAGTTATAAACCCATAATAAATTAATATTTTCAATTAAAAGTTCTCTATTATAAAAATATATTCAAATATTATTCTAAGTTTAATGTTTAACTAACTGTTATGATTAAAGTTTATTTTCAAATTCTCAGAATTTTTATTTTGAACCTTGGGGTCCCTGCACCGAACAAAAAAGTCCTAGTGGTCCCTGGTCAAAAAAAGGTTGGGAACCACTGGTCTAGACATTAGGAAGCATTTTCTAACAGTTAGAGCGGTTCCTCAGTGGAACAGGCTTCCTCGGGAGGTGGTAAGCTCTCCTTCCCTGGAGGTTTTTAAGAAGAGGTTAGATGGCCATCAGTCAGCAATGCTGATTCTGTGACCTTAGGCAGATGATGAGAGGGAGGGCATCTTGGCCATCTTCTGGTCACTGGAGGGGGGAGTTAGTTGTGAATTTCCTTCATTGTGCAGGGGGTTGGACTTGATGACCCTGGTGGTCCCTTCCAACTCTATGATTCTATTCTATGATTCTACTTTGTGTTGCTGCTGGAGCCAGACTAGAAAAAGAGAGCTTAGAACCACACAGCAGAGCAGTTTGAGGCACGCCAGTTACATCAGTTGTTGGTTGTGTTGTAGCCTCAGCAGACGGTTGGTACCAGCACTGTGAATGTCATTGAACCTGGCCTCTATCCCTGTGGGAGGGCTGCTTGTGCAGAGCTGAAAAGAGACCCAGGGTGGTCATGAGTCTTTAAGGTGCTACGGGACTCGAATCTTGCTCTCACTTAATCGGATACCCTGAAGCAACAGGTTTCTTATAGAGCGTTTCACAACATGCCTTCTAGAAAGCAACTGCTTTAGAAAAAACGTCTCCTGTATTTGATTAGAGATGACAGCAGTTAAGCGGCTAAGAGGGGGCCTTTACCTCGACGAGCATCTCTGTACATGTTGAATTTGGAGATGTGCTTGCAGTGACGGCGGCAGAGGAAAGGAGCAAAGATGGAGCGCGCTTGGTTTTCTGCCCGAATTTATATGGATGACAGTAATCACAGAGACAGTACTCTGGCCTTTTCGGCTGTGCCCACCTACTGAGGATGCTGTCACGTTCTGCACCAGGCTGCCATCCCCCTTGACAGAGAAGCCCCCATTTTGTCAGCATTCAGAATAATTAGGGGTGGCATAACTTCACAGCTGGTTTGGTGTTAGCGGAGTGTGTGGGTGCAGACAAAAGGGGGAGGGGGGCTGAAACAAAACCAACAAAAGAGAGAATTAAATGTGTTGTCATTAAAACAAACCGTTATTGTTCCTAGCTATGGTATGAGCAAAGGGTATAGGACAGAAGAAAAATTTATGCCTGCAAAATTGGTTGGTTACTAAGAAGTATAAGATGATGAGGTATTAAAGAGCCCCAAATTGTAACTGATAGAGTAATTCATAACAGATTGGACTGAAGGCCTGGATTTTTAAAACCTATCTTCAGACACGCACACATTGAACATGCAATTAAGTGTAAAGGAAGTTATGCTTCACCCTGACCAGGATAGCCCAGGCTAGCCTGATATTGTCAGATCTCAGAAGCTAAGCAGGGTTGAGCCTGGCAATTATTTGGATAGGCGACCTCCAAGGAATAACAGAATCGTGACACAGAGACAGGCAATGGCAAACCACCTCTGAATGGTCTCTTGCCTAGAAAACCCTTCCAGGGGTCACCATAAGTCAGATGTGACTTGACTGCAAAAAAAGAAAAGAAAGGTTATCTTTTAATTACAGAATAACTCTTTCATAAGTAGGATGCATATGCATGGTTCAGAAATAGTTCTTGTGATTCAGATGATCAACAGCTAGTTCAAGTAGACTGAGAATCACAGTGTTGAGGTTATCAGCCACAGGCAGACTTGAACACAGGCTTGGATTGAGCCATTGTATCTTTGTAGCAAACCACTAGTGTGTGTTTTTCTCCCATGTCACATCATGCTATTTTGAAACGGGACAGTATATACTGTTCCAAACTGCATGAAAGTGTTCCTTTAAGAAGATACAGATGAAAGCAAGGATGCAGTGTACATTTTTCTTCATTTTGACTTTTAAATTATTGTGCATTTTCAGTGGACTCTGACATGCAGTACTGTATCTGTCCTTAATGATGATAGTCTATTATGAGTTCAGTCATAATCAACACCTATGATCAGATTTTTCAGGCTCTTAGCAAACTTTCAGTAACAGTATTTACTTCTGCCAGCATTGTCCCATGTTCATTTCCATGTAATATAACTAGCTTAAATCCTGAGAGTTTATTTGATAATTTTTACAAGCAATAATCTTAGGACAGGATGGTGAGAGAAGAGAGGTAATAAGCACCCTTTGAAATACCAAATTGTCTTTGCTCATCGCAGTAAAATATAGTTAATTAATTGAAATCTGAAAGATAGTAAGACACGAAATGTTTTTCTTCATTCCCTCCAGAAGTGCAGTGGTTCTGCCTCTTTTCTGAAACAGCAGATTAATTAATTAATTTACAAAATTTATAACTTGCCGTTCTACAGTCATCAGGGCCACCAAATCAAATAACAGATTAAAAACATACATACATAAAAAAATCTTAAACATTAAAACCAAACAAAAACACATCATCCAAACAATTAAAACGAAGTCAAAATACAAATACAACACAATAAAATGCATGTAGTTCAAAACAACAGAACACCAGGCAAAACAGTAATCTAATATAGATGTATCCAGGATATGGATTACAATGGCTAGACCTTTTCTGGCCAGGAAACTCTGCAGTTGGCTAACCAGGCCAAGCTGGTAAAAGGCATTCCTGGACACAATCACCACCTGCTTATCCGGCAGTCCTAGAGCACCCCCAAACTATGGATATGTTACTTCAAGGGGGAGTGCAACCCATCCAGAATGGGTGACACCTTAAGCTCCAGGTCAGACTTTCCACTCACCAAGTAGGATGCCCATCTTTTGGGGGTTAATATTTAGTTTATTTACCCTCATCCACTCCAAAAGTGCCTACAGGCACCAGTTCAGGGTTCTGCAACCTCCCTGGGATTGACAGGAAGCATAAGATAGAGCCTTATGTCATCTGCAGCCTTGTGGGGCCCCACAGGCCAAAGGTCAAGGGGCTGAGCAGCAGTCCCCCAGCACCACTTTCTGAAACCTACCCCCCAGTTAGGACTGGAATCACCGCAAAACAGTCCTCCCCACCACCATCCCAGCCTGGAAAGGTGGTCCAGAAGGATACCACAATTGATGGTATTGAAATCCGATGAAAGATATAGGCAGGGGAATCTACTTCTTCTGTCCATCTCCTGGTGCAGATCATCCACCAGGGTGACCCATAACTAGGCTTGATACCAGGTTGGAAAGGATCTAAACAGTGAATTCTGGTGTCTAGTGTTTTGTATTTAAATTACCATTTTATAGGTAATTTGATGGCTTGCTTTCCATACTGAGCACTCAGGATGGGAATAGAAACTCTAGATAGGGATAGGTTAATGAAATACTATATATATGCTGCACAGGTTTTCCAGGCATTAATACATTTACTCATTTAATGCTCATTTACTCATAATGTTATTATATTATTAATGGACAAGGCAATTTAATGGTTGTGTGTGTGTGTGTGTGTGTGTGTGTGTGTGTGTGTGTGTGTGTGTGTGTGTGTGTGTGTAAAGTGCCTTCAAGTCGCAGCCGACTTATGGTGACCCCTTTTGGGATTTTCATGGCAAGAGACTAACAGAGATGGTTGCCAGTGCCTTCGTCTGCACAGCAACCCTGGTATTCCTTGGTGGTCTCCCATCCAAATACTAACCAGGGCTGACAATTTAATGGTTAAGATACAACAAAAACCGTTACTTGCTGCATCAAGGAGTCTACAGTATAAATTTTGAGAGAGAATACAAACCTTTTGCTCAAACATATTGTAATTTCAGTGTTGTAACTGGAACATTTCTGTCATGTCCTTATGTGGCAGCAACAGACACTGCAAGAATTGGAAAAAGGGGATTTTTCTGACTACATAATGTGGCACTTTGGATATGTCTATACCGGCAGAGTTACGACTCTCTCACATCCTTGCTTAACATAGAGGATGGATGGTTCTTTGAGAAGGAATGATGTGACGCAGGGAACCCCACTCCAACATCATTCCCATCTTCGTCCATGCTGTGTGGCTCTTGCCCCAGTTCCATGTTGACTTCTCCCTAAACAGAACATGGAGTAAACCACAAAGACTGGTTGTTCCTTGAAATAGTTCTGATGTAGAGCTGATTTTCTGATTTCTAGATATGGGCATTGTTTAGCCCAGAAGCAAGTGAGAATGGCTAGATGAGCAAGAGATTTGCAGTGACAGGTGTAGACCATGATAGTACTGGGCTTTTTCACACATTACATGTTTAGATGTACACCTAAGACATTTTGTGTGAATACCTAAAAATGTAGACCATGGATATGAGAAGCATGTGCTAGCAAATACATGGGTCATACAGTATGTTAATCAGGTACCCAAAACTGGCTGCAGCCCTGTCTTGAGTGTATGCTTATGGGTGAGTGGTGTTTATCCTACATAATGGTATGGCACAAATAAGAACGTCAGTTATCACTGTCCTTTTCCTTATTTTGTTTCTTTAATTAAGTTACTGTGTGATACTATGCATGTTTACTCAAAGTAGTGTGGAACAGAATTCTTTCATGGACAAGTGTCATGGACACTAGATTCCTGACACCCATTTACCCCAAATTTGCTTAGGATCAGATCAGGACCTCCTAAGATCTTTTCCAGCCTGTTCCCATGGTTCTCTCTTCTCAGAACAGGGATTTGATCTTGCTCCATAACAAAAGTGGAGGCCAGATTGTCATCAGTGTTGTCATCAGCAAATAACCCAGGTCCCTTGGTGTAGTGGAGACCCAAATTCAAGCCCCCACTCTGCCATGCAGTTTGCCGGGGTGACGTAAGCAGGCTAGTCACACTTGTTCAGCCTTACCTACCTCACAGGGTTGTTGTGAGGGTTAAATGGAGGGGAGAGACAAATGAATTCCTTCCTGAGCTCTTTGGAAGCAGGGTAGGGTAAAAATGGAGTGAGTGAGTGAGTGAGTGAGTGAGTGAGTGAGTGAGTGAGTGAGTGAGTGAATGAATCAGACCTGGGGAGGAGTGTGTACTCCTCACTACTCTAGGGAATCCAACCCTGGCGAATCCAATAAATCTTACTCCCTTGTAAGTTAATTGAGGAAGAAGTAACTCCCACTTAAAAATATATCTAGTAACAGACCAAGACTTCTAATGTTATATGCTTGTAATAAATGGTGATAGAAATGTATCCATGATGTATGAGAGATCAGTTATGATGATGATCTCTAATGTTTTCTTTTAGCACTTTCTGGATGATCTCTAATGTTTTCTTTTAGCACTTTTTAGCAACAGCCAGTGTTGTTGCCTGGTTCACACAGTAGCCAAGCTGTAGTCCAAGTGAAAACTGTTCTGAAAAAGGAAGGGAAGTCTTGTCATTTGAGGAGGGAAAACCTCATGTTGTTATTCCTTCTGGCCATATTCTGACAGGTGCCCCTGCTCCCAGTAGGAAGGTAGTTAACGTCTTCATCTGAGACATCACAAATCTCTCAATGTGATGTTTTGGTGGCAGCTATTAATTCACATTATAGGCTGAACAACTTTAAACGATGATGATAAATGTCAGAAATTATTTATGTCCGACAATTACCTGTACACAACTATATTATTGTTGTCATTTTGTTCTGTTAATTAGCTGTCATGCACGCACAGTAATAACCTGCCATTAAAAGCATGTTAAGTGCCTACTGTAAAGGCATACCTTGCATCTTGGGTTCAGACGGTGCACTGGTATTTGTTAATATGACTAGATGCTCAAGGGAGAGGCACTAGCCATAACTAGGAAGCATTCTGTGGGGCAAACTCTGCTGCCTATTTCAGTGTTTCAGAGCCTAAAGGCTCATAAAGTTCAGCATATGTAGCCATTGTAGCACTATTCTCCCTTTTTCTAGCTGCAATTCTATGAGTTGCTTAGCTTAGCTTTAAAGTGGGATAGAAGGGGCAGCTAGAATGGGGTAGAATCATAGAATTGGAAGGGACCATCAGGGTCATCTAGTCCAACCCCCTGCGCATTGCAGGAAATTCACAACTACCTCCCCCCCACACCTTCAGTGACCCCTACTCCAAGTCCAGAAGATGGCCAAGATGCCCTCCCTCTTATCATCTACTTAAGGTCATAGAATCAGCATTGCTGACAGATGGCCATCGAACCTCTTCTTAAAAACTTCCAGGGAAGGAGAGCTTACCACCTCCCGAGGAAGCCTCTTCCACTGAGGAACCACTCTGTTAGAAAATTCTTCCTAATAGAAAGGGGAATAGAAAATACAAATATAGATTCCTAATAGAAATATAGATTTCCTAATAGAAAGGGGTAGAAAGGGAAAATATAGATTGTGGGCAAAGGGGACAGGAGGGTGGAGGCAAGGGCAACTGAGTGCCTGGCCTCTCCATTATTATTTGCAAGGCTAAGCGATTCTATAATCCCAATTTTTGTTTTAGTCCTCATTTTCCTTTTAAATGGCATTTAAAGTAATAAGGCTACCTGATGATTTCAGGTCTCTCATACAAACTTTCCAGCTAGAAAGCCGACTTCCAGACAGACGCCAAGTAATTCCCGGGCACTTTTCAATAATCACTTAATGGCGCTCCTGATTGCTTTGAGAGAATTCTTGCTTTTGTGTCTGGGCTTGAATTTAACACGCCATGAAATAACTGTAACGTTTTCCAGTGCTTGAAGCTTCTGCTGCTGTGTCTGTTCCACAAGAGTAGCAAAGCTAATGAGGAACGGGTTTCCTCCCTCGCTCCAAGTGGAGTATCTCACAGTGGTATGTATTGCCACAAACTAAAAAAAAAGGTGAGGAATCTTCTCTTAAAGTTTATTCTGATGATGCAGCTAAAGAAAAAGATATTCTTGCCCTTGAGGTCATTCATAGTCACAGAAAACTCCAGTAGTTGCAATTTGATGAAGATATTAGAATACTCAGTGACTCATTAAAGCCCTGCAAATGTCCTGCTGGTTGGGAGATTTAAATAGTAGGGTTGCCAGCTCTGGGTTGGGAAATTCCAGGAGATTTTAGAGGTGGAGCCTGGGGCGGGACCTCAGTGGGGTATAATGTCATAGAGTCCACCTTCCAAAGCAGCCATTTTCTCCAGAAGAAGAAGGTTGGTTTTTATGCCCCACTTTTATCTACCTTTAAGGAGTCTCAAAGTGGCTTACAATCCCCTTCCATTCCCCTCTCCACACAGACGCCTTGTGAGGTAGGTGAGGCTGAGCGAGTTTGGATACAACTGTGACTAGCGCAAGGTCACCCAGCAGGCTTCATTTGTAGGAGTGGGGAAACAAACCTGGCTTAGATTAGAGTCCCCAGTACTAAATGACCTTTGGGGCCCGGAAACATCACCCACAAGGATTCTGTTGGCGACTCTGCCCTTTTTATGGTTTCTAGTTTATCAGAACTTGGATGAACTTCTCAGGAGTTGATTCTGCCTTTTCACTTTTACAACTAATGCTCAAGTGGCACCCTGTGTTTCTAATTGCTGTGGGGGAAAGGTTTGCATTTAGATCTAAATGCGATACACAGCTGTAAGAGTGAGAAATCCTTTGTGTATTAGCATGTGGTATATTGTCACCAGAATCAAATGAACAGTGTTGACTTCTGACAATATTCTTTGATCAATGTTTTCATGCGATTTAAGCATAAATATTTTGGTAGACTTTGATTTCTGTCAACGTTCATTAGACAAAATATATATTTGTTCTTTGATTAATTGAAAAGCAGTTTGCATGCTTGTTATCTAAATATGATGCTTTCAAATACAACTTAGTTACAGATATCAGGGATTTATAGTTGCAGATGGTTGCAGATGGTTGCTAAGGGAGACATGAACCCCTCCCAGTTCAATGATTCTTGATGTGTCAGGAGATATAGAATTCAATCAAAACAATATTTGCAGCTGTTTGAGAAGCCAGTTGTAGAAATACTGGGATGTGAATGGTAACTATAAAGTCAGGGCCAGCGGAAAAGATATCTTGACAAGTACACAGCCTAGGAGTTGCCAAGGGTTTAGTATATACATCAAAGACAAAAACCAATTTATAGAAGAATTAAGTAAGAGTATGAGTAGGACAGCATGACTTCAGTCCAGTAGTACCTTGCCCTGATTAGTACTTGGGAGACCACCAAGAAAGTGCAGGGTTGTCACACAGAGGCAGGTGGAGGTGAGCCCCCTTGCCCTGAAATTATTACTTTGTTTACAGATAAAACCAAGATATATTTTGAGTTTTTGCCAGTTTTGGGCTTGCCTGATTAGCATTCATCTGTCTAGGCAGCTGAGAGTAGCCATTGGTGTGTATTCAGAAATTGATTATTTTAACCCATTCTTCACTTTCAGTGAAACTGTGCTGTTTGCTAAAATTGATTTAAACTTTCAGTAAATGGAATATAATTTACAGGACAATACAATACACTCATACTAGCAGTCAAAGAATCATCAAGTTCTGGAAAGTCTGTCCCAAAGCATTTTAGTGTGATGATTGGAGTGGGGGTGGAATGTATCTTTCCATCTTATATTTAGTTATAGCAAACAGATATGCTTTGTGTGATGCCAAATGGTGGTCTCCTAATGCTACAGAGGTTTGGTGAGCCTATACTAACTTTTGGTTAAGTAAATAAGGGGGATTGTGTTGTGTTTCAGAGAATCTGTACACAAAACTGGAATCCAATAGAAATTCAGCCTCTCCTTTTTTCTAGACTGCTATAAAAGGCAGGCATAATTCAGTTCATGACCTTTGGGAGAAAAATAATCTTCTATGCTTCTGCATGAGTCAACATTATGGATATTAATTGATTGTTGCCTGAGGCAATAATACTATTTCCTTGATCTTCTTTGAAAATGATGATTTGCTAGTATTATAGCTTGAGGATCAGCAGTGGGTATATTCATGTGAGAAGGGAGGGAAAGGTTCCTGTGGACCTGCAATGTACAATTATATTTTTAAAAGTGAACTTTATTAAAGATGTGAGCAGAAGTGCCAAATCACATACTAAAAGTTCTGTTTGAAACCCACCCACCAGTGTGTTAAGAGCTGCAAACAAATGTGGGAAATAGACTGGAATGAAGAAGCAGTTCTGTACATCTAGCTCTGAACATAAAGCAAGGAGCCTCTGGTATTGCAGTTCTCAAGAGAACCAAATCGGTATGAATATAATTATAGGACTATTCAGCTATAATTAGTTTGGTCTCTGCAACCCTCAAATATCGTTGTCTCGTTGTCATCACATAGTCTGTTCCAGGCTATTGCAATGTGCCTTGTTCACTTGTCTTCTCGGAGTAGCTAACACATAGGACATTCATCTGACTCCTACAGGAATAGATAATAGCGACTGACAGGGTTTAACCCATCCTGCATGTCTAAATTGTTTAAAAGCCACCTGGCCATTTTTTAAACCTTAGCCTTAATTCTAAGCTTTAAACATACCTAAATGCACATGCATCTGTTCTTCTGGGAGTGGGAGAAGCTTTTATCTTCTTTTCCCCTTGTCTGTCTTGTATTTCAGGAGAAAGAAAGGTTTGAAAGTACAGCATCATCACGAGTGAACGGATCTTAACTCTTTGAAGATAAAGCATCACTTAGAGGTTGTTTGGCCCTACTCTGGTATCACGAGGGATGTCATTACAGACAGCTGGGACAAGAATAGCCTCCATATTTTCTCCATAGTCACAAAAGCCCTTTCCCACTATTATAAAAGACCATGCCCCCAGACCTAAGGGGGTTGCAATGTGTCCACTCACCCAGTTCTAAGGTCTCTGAGGCAAATGCCAATATCTTTATATTATACCATCTGGCTTGTAGGGGCTCCTATCTTTGTAGGAGATATCTGGGTATTGAATTATCTGTTTCCCTGAACCTGCATAAAGACCCATAGTGCCTTATTGACCTTCCTCCAAGTCTCATCAATCTTCCTGCAGTATGTCATCTGTCTTGAGCAGTTCTGACCGGATTATCTGGACAGTCAGACAACCATTGCAAATACCAATCCAGATCAGCTTGTGCCACACACCTTTCCTTTTCCCCAGGCTATTCTTGCCCAGTTGACAATGATGACATCTGGGCAGGCGTGCTCTGTTGCTTTGGAAAGTGCTGAATCTGGAAGGTGGGGATTCATCCTAAAGAACAGGTGGACCTATTTATCTAGTGCTGGTTTTATCCAGCTATACATTAAGAGGAACCAGAATAATCCACATTGGCCAGGACAGCAATCTCATTTGGCCTCCATTTGTTGCACTTCTCAAATTACTCCTTTCATTGAGACTGAGCACCTTCTTATTGAAGGACTCCCAGATGTGATTTGGGTTGTTACAAGCCAGTCAAATCAAGAATGAGGAAAGCTAATTAATCTAGATCAGCATTATGTCGGAAGTATCTTGTAGTTGTTACGTCATAGCTTGCCTGTCTGTCCCTCATCAACGACAAGTAAAGTACACATAGCAGATGTCATGTTGTTTGTTATTGGTAACACTTCAGGAAGCAGAGAGCAGATAACAGATTTTCCATGGGCTGTTTGGCTCCAGTGAACAGTCTCTTTGTAGAATGTTTGCTGGTGATGTGGGCATATGACACATACCAGAGGAAACAAGGAGGGAGGGTTATTTATGTAACACAGTGGTGAGAAATATTTGCCTGAAAGGATTAGAAAATAGTCTATATTACTATGGTAATAATTCCAGAGAGATAACTATGTTCATCTGTTGCAGCAAAAATAAACAGGAGTCTTGTGCTATTCTATAAACTGGAGTCATGTGGCATCTTAAAGACTAACAAGTTTTTATTCCAACATCAGTTTTGTCATGGACAGAACAAGAGCAAGTCAAAACAGGTTTCCATAGAGTTTTTTGAGGGACGTGTTAGAGCGTCCCCGTCAGTTCTGGGTTTACCTCGGAAGGGATATTATTGTGTTACCCTTTAGCTAACCTGTTTTCCCAGCTGGCCAGCTGAGAGGCAGCAGGCAGGCCTGTTAATTGGTGGGTAATTGCCCTCCATTAACAGGCACCTGGCAACCCTACTAATGCCGCTAGCAGAATATAAAATTACCTGCCCTCAGTAAGCCCAACCCTGCATTTGTGTGTACCTGGGTGGGCAACTCCTTCTACCTGCATGTGGGTGACCGACAGTATAATCCTAAACAGAGTTACACCTTTCTAAATCTGTTGAGTTCAGTGGATTTAGAAGGGTGCCACACAGTTAAGGACTGCACTGTGAATGATCTAGTGATCCAGTTCAGAAACAATTAATGCCCCTGCCAGTGGAAAATAATTGCAAGGAGGAAAGTCCAGGGCAATCAGTTATTCAGATGCAGCAACTTACACCATCTCTGGGTAGATACTTTGGACACATGGGAGCATTTGATTATAATAATAATGTACTTGTGTTGATTTTCTGAAGGCTCAATAGCGTGCCCAGTATACTGTTTGGGAATCACGTGTCTAGTTGCAGGAAGTCTACAACTGTCTCACTGTCTGCTGTTCCTAAACCCCTGAGTATTGTGCATACAGTAGAAAAATACACTATTGTATAGTTTTGCATCAGAATCAGTCTCTGCATTACACAGAAACACAGTCTGGCAGCAATGCACATCTCACTATGCCATTTAGTGGTATGTATCACTCCATGCTGTTTCTTGATGGCTAAGAATTTTCACTGTGTTATTATTATTATTAATATTATTATTGTTGTGATGCTGAAGCATGCAGTGTCCAGCTAATAAAGTTAGTCTGCGTTATTAGAATAAGCAACTTTTTTGCCTTTACTCATTGCATTTTGCAGTACTCTTTATTAATTTTAATATTTCACCACCCCAAACTGCTCTTCTCAAATAACAACACTGAGATTTTCATTTAAACTTCTGATAATAGAATCAGTTATGGCCTGGTGGGAAAGTGTATAATCATAAAAAAGGTCCCCAAGGCCCTTAAACATAGTCCTATAAATGAGAGCAACTGTTTTGTACAAAAGTTCATGTGCAGAAATCTGAGCCACGATTGATTCAGTGGTATTGTGAGGCCATAAATGAAAGCCTTTGAAAGGTCGGGCTTGCAGCACTGGCTGCTGCATTAGTGATAGGTCTCGGAACACTTGCCTTTGTATCTATGAAAGATGGAGTGGTTGGTGAGCCTTTATCCAGCGGTGATGATCCAAGGGGAGTACTGAATTTCTTTGTCCCATAAAATAAAAGTGCCATGCATCTATGCAAACAATATTAGATGTATCAGAGTAAGGAGTAATACCAAGGTTTATAAATATATGAATGGTGGTTGTTGGCAGTTTCGGAATTTTAATAATCCTTAAAGCAGAGGTACTCACTCCATAGCAACTCTAATAGCCCAGACTAGCCTGATCACTAGGAAGCTAAGCAGAATCAGTACTTGGATAGGAGACCACTTAGATAGGAGACCACCTCTACTGTGCAGAGGGAGGCAATGGTAAACCACCTCTGCTCCTCTCTTGCCTTGAAAGCCGCAAGAGGGTGGAACTTCATGGAGTCGCCATGAGTTGGTTGCAACTCAACAGCACAATTTGCCCTCACCCGGACAGCCTAGGCTAGCCTGATCTTGTCAGATCTTGGAAGCTAAGCAGGGTTTAGTGTAGTTTATTCTATTTTAACCTGCCCTATCAGCCCTGGTGAGTACTTCGATGGGAGACCACCAAAGAAATCTAGGGTTGCTATGCAGAGTTAGGCAATGGCAAACCGCCTCTGAACATCTCTTGCCTTGAAAACCCTACAGGGAGTTGCCATACGTCAGCTGTGACCTGATGGCAGAAAATAAAAAAATACAACCTCACTCCATGGCTCACAGAGAGCCATGTTCACAATTACCATCAACCAGAAGAGCCACATTACTACTCTCTGTCCTGAGTGCCATCCCAACAAAGACACATCCATAAAATATAAGTATTAGTATTAAATTTATAGCTATAACCTTTTAAGATACCAGTGGACCTCTGAGCGTGCGGGGTTGTCTCCCCTACTACTGTTGAACTTTACATACGTATTGTGAGTGAGGGGAAGGGCTCTCAAGTCAGACATATGAGCCTGTACGTATTGTGAGTGAGGGGAAGGGCTCTCAAGCCAGACATATGAGCAAGTTTTCAGGTCCTCTGGAATTCTTGGTTAGGCTGACTGTTAAAAGAGAAATATTTCCCTATGTTAAGAGTGCCCTTCAAGCTGAATTCTAGTTTTGCAAGAGACAAGGTGGTTAGAAGCTCTCTCTATACTAACTGGGAAACCACCTGCCAACCACAATCCCCACTGGGCGATTGCCTTGGCAGTGTTCCTGAAAAATGGGGTGATTGCCATGTTGGGAAATGCTGCTCAGAAGAGCCACATGTCAAAGAGCCACATGTCAAGCTGTGGTGGAGTATGTCTTTCCTTTAACTGGGCAGAACGTTGTCACTAAAAAAACAAAAAGGAATACACAGTCTGGTTAAAAACTGAAGGAACTAAGGGCTGTCATATAGAGGATGGTGCCGAGTTGTTTTCTGTTGCCCCAGAAGGTCAGACCAGAACCAACGGGTTGAAATTAAATCAAAAGAGTTTCCATCTAGACATTAGGAAGGATTTTCTAACAGTTACAGCGGTTCCTCAGTGGAGCAGACTTCCTTGTGAGGTGGTGGATTCTCCTTCCCTGGAGGTTTTTAAGCAGAGGCTAGATGGCCATCTGTCAGCAATGCTGACAGGGAGGGCATCTTGGCCATCTTCTGGGCATGGAGTAGGGTCATTGGGGGTAGTTGTGAATTTCCTGCATTGTGCAGGGGGTTGGACTAGATGACCCTGGTGGTCCCTTCCAGCTCTATGATTCTGTTATTCTATTTAGCCAGACTAGGCAGAAACTTTTCAAAGAGCAAGTAAGACCACGTTTATTATAGTGCCCCCCCCCCAAATTCTTTTGTATAGGCTTTTTAAAATTCCCTTCCCCATTCATGCCCATCACTGCAATTAAGACAGGAAGAAGCTGCTGAAGTGATAGAATTCTGCGGGTTTTTTAAAAATAAAAATGACAGCTTTTTATCATTCTTACCAGACATTCTGTGACAAGATAATTTATAGATGCTTTGTCATTGTACAATTAGAACAAGCACAGCAAATAACAGATGAAGAGCTGATATTTTTTTAAAAGCCATCCCCACCCCTTCCCCAATTTTTTGCGTAAACTCATTGTTTAAGAAGAAAAAATTGCTGTAGATTCAACCAGCACAATACTCTGCTGATGTAAAAGTAATATGGCACCTAAGCAAAGATCCAGAAAGTAAAACTCTAGCAGTGCCATCGCAAAATCACACCTTTCTAAACCCACTGAAATCAATAGACTTAGAAAGGAGTAATGCTACTTTTAATGCAAATCTAAGCAGAGTTACACCCTTCTGAATCCATTGACTTCAATGGCCTTAGAAGGGTATAGCTCTGCTTAGCATTACACAGTTAGAATAGGGCTATAAAACACTCCAAGGCTTGGTTCAGATGTCATGTGAAAAAATGGTTTAATTAAACTATCTATGGTTAGTGTACTCATCGGAACACACTCCACTCATCTGAACACAGAGACAGGGTGGTGTAGTGGTTAACAGTGGCGAACTCTAATCTGGAGAACCAGGTTTGATTCTCCACTTCTACACATGAAGTCTGTTGGGTGACCTTGGGCCAGTCACCATTCTCTCAGAACCCTCTCAGCCTCACTATCTCATAAGATGCCAGTGGTTGTGGTGGTGGGGAGGAAAGGCAATTGTAAGCCTCTTTGAGACTCCTTATGGTAGAGAAAAGCAGGGTGTAAAAACCAACTCTTCTTCTGCTAACTATGGTTAGTTAGAGTATATCAAACCTGGATAGGAAACAAAAAAAATGAAGTTGATTTGTTGATCATAGTCAGTCCTAACTAGTACTGCCAAGCCCCCACAAGGGGAGGGGCTCCCCGCTCCTGCCTCCTATTTCCCACCGTGACTGGTAGGAGAAAAATAATCTTTAAAAATTGTCACTGGATGATGTCAGTCCTCTCTAGGAATACACTGGAAACTCTATAGTTTTATCATAGCGTTTCTGGTAGTTCCTAGAGAGGCGTGACATCATTTCTAGGTTCCCCATAGAAGTGATGTCATGGCATTGCTGATAGCACCTTCCCTTTTTCCACTCTGATCTCCTGCTGGTTGCCAGGTCACTCCAGACAACCCTAGTCTTAACTGTGGTTTTGTGTGACATATGAATGTGGACATCCTGGCAAGGTTGTTGCATGGAAAAGAGCAAAAAGAATGATCCAATAATTTGTTTAGGCAAACCAGGATTTTCTTCTGCCAGCTGAATCCTGGTTTCACAAATGAAAAGTTAAAAGTTAATATATGGGGTTTAACTTTCAAAAAATTAAATAAGGTTAAATTTCAATACAGCTGGATTCGGTGACCAGATAAATGCCTCAGTATTAATTATTATACCTCAAAGGGCCTAATCGCACTATAAACATATTATATTTATACCATGTTGATCTCCCTCAAAGAATCCTGGAAAATCTAGTTTGGTGAGGGAGCTGAGGATTCCCCATTAGAAGTCCCTAGCCCTCTTATCAAACTGATAGTTCCCAGGGATCCCAGGAAAGTGGGAATGTACATTAGACCAGTTCATATATTTAATATATAATTTGTATGGTTCTGTGGTTCAGTTCAGACCTAAAATGAAACCATGGTGCAATATTTTAACTTTTGTCGAAGGCTTTCATGGTCAGAGTTCATTGGTTCTTGTAGGTTATCCGGGCTGTGTGACTGTGGTCTTGGTATTTTTTTTCCTGACGTTTCGCCAGCAGCTGTGGCAGGCATCTTCAGAGGAGTAACACTGAAGGACAATGTCTCTCATATATTAACATCAGAGTTTGCATCCCTTGGCATGAGATTCTTAACGCTGCCTTTATTTTGCTCAAGTTTTAGTTTTTTATTTAGAGAGAAAATTACTGAAGTAAAAGAGATTTCTATAATGGAAGACAACTTAGGTGAGATGGCCCTTTTAAACCGAACAGGTTCCAAATTAGTACACCTTGTTCAATACAAATGGGAAAGTTAAAAAAATTATTTGATTGACTCGATGCTTCAAATATACACGATGGAAAATTACAGAAACTTCTCTCTGGAAGGTTTTGTTCCTTTCTCTTTTAGTAGCTACGTCTTTTTTATAAATTAAAAAGTTCTTTTAAAGAAACAGGAAAAGCCATCAGGATGTGTAAAACAAGTTCATCCTTTCTTTTTTACACTTGTGTCCTATATGTTAAATGGAAATGCACACTCATACCCAAATGCCTGGTATAGCTTGCAGCACATACAGAGAGATTTGCATTTGTGCTTCTGTGATTATAACACATTGCTCTATTTGTGTTGAGCAACAGGATGATAGCAGGTTCTTTTTTAAATAACTGCATAGTCCATGAGAACAATGGGGGAAATGAAAGGGAGTAATAGCTTTCTTCCTGGGGTTCTAATTAACACCAGACAATCCTAGTTGGTGTAAAATGTCATACATATAAATACACCAGCCTTGATTCTGATCCCAGTAACAGCTAAGGAATATCTTTCCTCTTAAGCATGACTGAGCCATATCAGGCTACTCAAATCAAATCAAATCAAATCACACCTTTATTGGCATAAAAGTACATACATATTGAGGTTAAAAGGAGATTTATAAACTTTGAACGGACATCTCTTCCTTACAACATTAAAAAATTAAAACTTTAATATAAGTCCCAGAAAGCTAGCAACCCCTTTAGTAACCTGGGGATAAATATCACTTAAAAGAAATAGAACTAACTCCTTATCAGTGCCACCAGGGCAATCTGTCAGAAGGGGTTCAATAATCTGTTCCTCGTAAAGGTGAGCCATGCTTGCAGTGTAGTATCAGGCCGCTGTGAGGAGTCTCTTAACACCGTTAATTTGCAACAGTCATGTTCACTGCAGGAAGCAATTCACTGGATGTGAAGCTTGGAACCTGTACTCCTTCCCAGTGGTTATAGAAGAAGTTCAGCATTTTATTTTATTTGCTCATCTCTTGAGAGTACATGCAAAACTAGAGGACCTAAAGTAAATAACTATAGTACAGAAGCTATTGTGTACAATTGACTTCAGTACAGTGTAAACTGAGGGGAGAAGTCATCTTTCAGTCTGTCAGGTCCTCATTCAGAAGAACATAAGAAAAGCCACGCTGGATCAGACCAAGGTCCATCAAGTCCAGCAGTCTGTTCACACAGTGGCCAACCAGGTGCCTCTAGGAAGCCCACAAAGAAGATGACTGCAGCAGCACCATCCTGCCTGTGTTCCACAGCACCTGACATAATAGGCATGCTCCTCTGATACTAGAGAGAATAGGTATGCATTATGACTAGTATCCATTTTGACTAGTAGCCATGGATACCCCTCTCCTCCATGAACATGTCCATTCCCCTCTTAAAGCCTTCCAAGTTGGCAGCCATACTAGCCGTGGCAGGTAGTTCCACAATTTAACTCTGCGTTGTGTGAAGAAATACTTGCTTTTGTCTATTTTGAATCTCTCACCCTCCAGCTTCAGCAGATGACCCCGCATTCTGCTATTATGACAGAGGGAGAAAAGCTTCTCCCTGTCTACTCTTTCCATATCATGCATAATTTTCAGTTTCAGTCACTTTTATTGGCATGATACATGCATAATTTTTAGACCTCTATCATGTCTCCCCTTAACCACCTTCTTTCCAAGCTAAACAGCCCTAAGCTTTTTAACCGCTCCTCATAGGGCAGTTGCTCTAGCCCCCTGATCATTTTGGTGGCAGAGTGCCACCACTGCTTGATGGTAGAGTGCATATTCTATATATACACGGTTGCAGTTCAAACTCATGTATCTCTTTGAAGAGCATCTCGGATAGCAGAGGTGGAAATGGCTTGCCTGAAACTCTGGAGAGATGGGTAGGCAGTGCAGGGCTACATGAACTATAGGTCTCACTCACTGTAGAGCAGCTTTCTTTGACATCAGAATCACAATCACTCAGAAACCAGTGGGATAACATTTTAATCTTCTAGGATATTCCATTGCTGACCTAAGAGTAGCAGTCCACTAACAGAGAAGTTTCAAGGGGAGATTACAATTTGAGATTGCTGAACCTGAGTTCATTCACAAATTCAGATCAATGGACCCCCTCCCCAGGGCTAAATAGGTACATAGGATTCTTATCACACTACAGATACTACTTTTCTGCCCCTAAGCATTTCCCCCCTGCTCTAATACAAAGCTTCTTAAACTGTGGGTCGCGACCCCATATGGGGTCGCATAACTGAATGTGGGGGTCGTGAAAAATTTGGCAACAGTAAATTTCTTTATGATTTATTATCAATAAATGTTTGATTTATATACCTATATTACATTCCTATATACCCAGGGTCGCGTAAGAGTTTCTTGGGCGAAAAGGGGTCGTGAGTGGAAAAAGTTTAAGAAGGCCTGCTCTAATCAAGCTGATTCCATTTTGCATTGTTCTTCTGTGTCCTGACTCCTTTCTTTACAACACCCCTCCCACATTCAGACTGGGATATAAGGACTCAGGGATCTACTTGTATCTGAACTCTCGAAAATTCATACCTCCCAAATTCTTGTTCGTTTCTAAGGTGCTACTGGACTAATATATAGCTGTTTCTTTCAAATATATATTCCTATTAAGAGCCTGGCTGATTCAAAACAGCAGTCGTTTTTGCTTCCTGTCGGATTGATGTATTGTATAAGTCTATCTTCTGGAAGAAATAAAGACTCATTTGTACATTAGTTCATGATAAGTTACCACCTTGGTATGTCACCTTACAGTTTTTTATACAATTATGTGCAACTTTAAGGCTTTTTAAAAACCAAAGGTTTATCTCATATAAACAGCTGTAACATAACAGAAAAACCAGAGGGTTTCCTTGCAGATTACTATGAGAATATCAACTACAAATTAAACATGAGCGAGGGATTTTATTTCACAGATGTTGCATACGTATTTGAAGAAATGGCTCTTTGGCTCTGTTTTTCTTTTAAGTCTTTAAGTGAAATGATCCCCCACAGTTCGTCCTAGATATATTTTCAGATAGCCATATCGCGAAGCTGTCATGACCCTGGAAGATGCCTTGTTTTAAAAAGAACTTGTGCGTCCTCAATCTATATCTTGTTTTCTCAGTAAGCTTCTTTGCCACTACGCTGTAGCTGCTTCTGTTGATTTGGAGACAGAAAGACACTCGATCAGCCATGCCTGGAAGGAGTGTGTGGGTGTATTAAGAGAAAGTGTTTTGGAGAATATAAATCCTAAAACCCTGTGGGGTTAGAATCATAACAGAATTGTGGCATATGAGTGAGTTCTAGGTACATTCTTCTGAGCACAGTGCTAGCAGACTGGACATGGGCAACAATTTCAAGCAGCTTCCGGTTTCCATTTCAGGTTCTTATTCTCTCTCCCTTAGCCAGGGAAGTATTATCTTGAAGATCTTCTTTTTTCTGATCAATTAGCACCTTCTTGGGTTCATCAGTTATTACCCTCATTGTTGCATCGCAACAAATGTGCACAGATACACAATACAATGTGCCTTGTAGAAGATCTGACATCTGTACATTGCAGGTAGGCTTATTATTTATTTGATATGGGTCTGCTGCTGCATTCAGTGATATTTACAATCAAAGTAAGTGCCTACAATATAATATTAGCTGTGGGGGTTTTTTAATAGTAGGTGGAGTTTCGGCTTGCCTTGGAAAAAAAAGTTCTGCTGTGCCTCTTTACAGGAATACTCCAGGCTCATAGCCCATGCTCATTCCAAAGCACTGCCTTCTTCTGGTTTGTTGCACTGTTTTTGCACTGTCTCTTTTTATTTCTAACCGTAATACCAGAAGTCAGTAGGAACACACGGCCACCATATCATTTCTGTGTCTGCAGCCAGAGAAATGATGTGTTGAATGCTTTTCCCTTCCCCACTCCTTATTTTACCATTCGAAAAAAAGGAACAGACACAAACACCAGAATGCTGCTGGCTTCTCCTATCATGGGAACACGGAAAGCGCTAAAAGAATAAAGTAATTTGTAAAAAGTCATTCATATTGTGTTGGAGCTGTGATCCTCCATCTCAACTGTTTCTGAGGCCAAATATGAAGCATTTGGAAATGGTGGAAAGTGTTGCTAAGTTGCAGCCAACTTATGGCGACTCCATATTGTTTTCAAGGCTAGAGATGAACGGAGATGGTTTGCTATTGCCTGCCTCTGCTTAGCAACCCTGGACTTCCCATCTAAGTACTATCCACGGCGGACCCTGCTTAGCTTCCAAGATCTGACGAGATTGGGAGCCAGTACTACTCCACTAACAAAATGCAAAATTCACAGTCTGGAGTAGTTTTCTCTTTCACACTTTTCAGCTGGTTTTCTACTGCGAACTGTTTCACTGCCAGTCAAAGATTGAGAATGAGAGAGAGAGAATTAAAATACAACAGATCTCAGAACAGAAAGTTGAGAGGGGAATATGTCTCATTCACTTTGCCCCAAAGGAAGACACTGTGATTCTACTATATTTTTAGATTTAAAAATGGTGGACACCATGCGGCATCAAAAAGTAGACAAAAAAGAGAGAGCCTCAGTGGGTGTTAAGAAATGGTTCTTGAAATAAGTTTATTTAAAATAAATTCCCTTTTCTCCTATAAATGAAACATTACAGTCTGCTGGGATGTGCATTATTCTTTCTGCGTGCATGATGGAATTGTACAGGAAGGCTTCCTTGCAAATCAAAACCAGTCAGATGCCACCTTAAAAAAAAAAGACCTTCCCATTCATAAATCTGTCCAAAAACCATCCAATGATTCCCGTGACCAAATAAAGTTGGCCTTGGGAGATGACATCAGAGGCAATTCTTCCATCTGACCTGCTTGTGACACGGCAATTTCAGCTTCTGAATCCTACTGTGTTAATGGCTTGAGAAGCTTAGGCACGCTTTGAATTAATTTGTAAACAGAACTTCCATTTTTCTTTGTGAGGCTCCCCCATGGAGTCTGTGGGATAAAGGGAGGAAAAAAAACACATTTCATAAAACAGTCCAAGGTCAGAAGCAAAGAATTTTTAAGTAACGATCTGTGCTCCTTGGTGAGGTAAAACCTTCTCTTGAAAATAGGTGAAGTCATTCAGGCTGTTTTAGAGGGTCATATAATTCTCTGCAGGGTTGGCATTCCCTTACTAGACTAATTAAAAAAAAACTTCACACTCTTTTGCATCATGGCATTTGTTCTAGAAAAGTTGTACAGGTTGCTTCTATGTTCCTTTCTGCGTCTCTGTAACCACTAGGGTACATGCATATCTGAACAGAAGAAGAGTTGGTTTTTATACCCCATTTTTCTCTCCTGTAAGGAGTCTCAAAGCAGCCTTATAATTGCCTTCCCTTCCCCCACCCCCCACAAAAGGCACCTTGTGAGGTAGGTGGGCTGAGAGAGTCCTGAGAGAACTGTGACTAACCCAAGGTCACCCAGCAGGCTTCATGTGGAGGAGAGGGGAATCAAACCCGGTTCTCCAGATTAGTCTGCTGCTCTTAACCACTACACCAGAGGATGGAGATAGACAGTTTTTTTAAAGAGCTGAGATTGGAGAGAGGTTTTGCTCCCCATGATGTACACACATTCTTTTTCTCCCACTCTCACCAGATCAATCACATTTTATAGGTTTTCAAAGCAGGACAAACACCTGCAAGCCTTGTTTATCAGAGGTAAAAGTGACAGGAATATGTAAACCGTGAGGAACAATCCCTCTTTCGAATTTCTGGAAAAAAGTTCATGTCTGTCTATAAACAGTGAGACCCAGAACAGGGTATGAGTCCCCAAGGGGGGGGGGTCTTGTAACCCCCACCCCAAGTTTCCTGCCGTTGCTTGGCATGGCAGTGGGAGAAAAAAATGGCCTTTGGGCCAACAGCGCAATATCACTTCTCTGAACAATCCAGAAAACCATAGAATTTCTGACAATTCCTTGAGAGGTGTAGTGTATCTTCCAGTTTTTTCCTGTCATCACACCATCGCCTAGTGCCACCCCTCATATCTCCACCCCCACATCTCCCACTGGTTGCCAAGCCCAGCCTGGTAACCCTGCCCAGCACCTTATTACCTGTACCGCTGCAGCTGCAAAGAAGCCAACCAACCTGACCCTCAAGTGAGCCACAGTGGTGTCCTACAAATGGCCTCTCCAGATACCCTTGTCTGGGCTAGCCCAGCAGAGGTATGTGACTAGAGAAGCCTATCAGAGCAGAGCAATGATTATATAAGCTCTGCCTCTGACATAGCTCCTCCGCCTTGCTAACCTGTTTGTTGTGGAAGGATCCAACTTGGCTGTGTCTGCTTCTTGGGCCTGTTGCTGCTGTGGACTTGCCTGCTGGCTGCATCACACTTGGCTGCCTGCCTGCTTATGAATATGCCCAGCTTCCAGCTATTGAGAATTATTGTTGCTGTGTAGGGATTTGACTGCTGGCCTATAACTACTCTTCTTACCTCTAGTCATAGAATCATAGAGTTGGAAGGGACCACCAGGGTCATCTAGTCCAATCCCCTGCACAATGCAGGAAATTCCAAATTACCTCCCCCCCACATCCCCAGGGGCCCCTACTCCACGCCCAGAAGATGGCAAAACCTCCAGGATCCCTAGCCAATCTGGCCTGGAGGAAAATTGCTTCCTGACCCCAAAGTGGCGATCAGTACTACCCTAGGCATGCAAGAAGTAGGGTTACCAGCACCGGGTTGGGAAATACCTGGAGATTTTTGGGGTGGAGCCTGAGGAGGGTGGGTTTGGGGAGGGGAAGGACTTCAGTGCCATAGTGTCCAATTGGCCAAGCGGCCATTTTCTCCTGGTGAACTGATCTCTATAGGCTGGAGATTAGTTGTAATAGCAGGAAATCTCCAGCTAGTACCTAGAGGTGTACACAACACAATTATATACAATATGTACAGTTCACACAAAAAATGTAGAGAAATTTCCAAAGGTCTCAACTGAGTACCAAAAATATATAGAGGAAGTTCCAAAGGTCTCAACTGAGTACCAAATGAATGCTAATATTGTAATCCTTGTGTAAAGTTCATATAGAGCCACAATCATCGATGGATACGGCCGTTTCAGATCCACAGCAGTGGAAATCTTTCTTCAGTCCTTAATACAAAAGTGCTATTACATATTCATCATTCCTTCCCACACAGGGTAAGTATAAGCAATTACAATCAGACGTCAGTAAAGTACATCACATAGTGCAGCTAGATACGGCCGTATCCATCGATGATTGTGGCTCTATATGAACTTTACACAAGGATTACAATATTAGCATTCATTTGGTACTCAGTTGAGACCTTTGGAACTTCCTCTATATATTTTTGGTACTCAGTTGAGACCTTTGGAAATTTCTCTACATTTTTTGTGTGAACTGTACATATTGTATATAATTGTGTTGTGTATATGTCACATATATGGTCTATGTTTCACCTCAGTAGCTTATAAATATTTGCACCTTATGTATATACAGTTTCCTGTACTGTTTTTCTAAACCTTTTGGTACGAGTACAGAGGTGCCGTTTTTCTCCCCAGTACCTAGAGGTTGGCAACCCTATTTATGCTAGGCCTGCCCTTTGCCTGCTGGGTGTGGGTGATCTCCTGCCCCCAGCTCCTGTTGCCCATGGTGTCTGGAGAGAAGAGAAGAAAATCACCAGTGGGCAGCAGTGTTACGTTACTTCCAGGGGAAACCTGGAAGTGACATCACACCTCTCTAGGAGCCGCTGGAAATGGCATGAAATTGGCTTTGCCCACTTGCTTAATTCTCACAGTAGGATTGCTTAGTGGCGAAGCATCTCCCATATCACTGCAGGTATGTGATTAGGAAGACAAGGCCATTTGTGTATTTTGGCTGTAGCACTCCATTTTAGGATACCTTTTCACTCTCCAGATGTCCTGAGAAGCCTAGTCATATCGTATTACCATTTAAAGGAGCCAGGATTTTGTTTCATCTCTGCAGGGTAATGTTTGTTTTTAATTGATTTACCTATAAGCACCGCTGGCAGCTATTACTTAAGTCTAGCCTGCAAGTTCAATGAATAATTAAAGACATTCCTGGAAATTAGAAGTTGCTGCTTCCAGCCAGGTTGCCTACAGGGCAACAGCGACTCCCGATAAGAGAATATGCACCCTGCTTGCTAAGGAGCAGTCTCTCACAAGGCAAGACAAATGTATTGCCACCTGCAATACAAGTTAAAAGGACTTCTCAGTAGGAAAAAAGACACAACAGCAACTCATCCACCACCACCTTCATCACCATCATCAATAGCATCACCATCACCATGGGCGCACATACCTCCAATTTTTCATGGACAAAAGTCGGGATACAAATATGGCAAATAAGTGAAATAATATATTTATTCCTATAAGCATCCATTTTGAAGTTGCACACACAACTCAAATGACCTTGGTTAGAAGGAGAAGGAGAAGGAGAAGAAGAAGAAGGAGAAGAAGAAGAAGAAGAAGAGTTGGTTTTTATATGCCGACTTTCTCTACCACTTAAGGGAGACTCAAACCGGCTTACAACCACCTTCCCTTCCCCTCCCCACAACAGACACCCTGTAAGGTAGGTGGGGCTGAGAGTGCTCTAACAGAGCTGTAACGTGCCCAAGGTCACCCAGCTGGCTTCGTGTGTAGGAGTGGGGAAACAAACCCAGTTCACCAGATTAGCCTCCGCCGCTCATGTGGAGGAGATGGGAATCAAACCCGGTTCTCCAGATCAGAATCCACCACTCCAAACCACTGCTCTTAACCACTACGCTACGCTGGCTCTCTCTAGTTAGCAGGTACTGTAGACAAAAGGATCAAACTTTGCTGGTTTGGAAAGGGTGCACATAAGCAGATGAGTAGCTGAATCAGTGAAAGTTCCAGAATGGCTAGAATAAGGATGCCTGGACAGAGCACAGCCTCCCCCCACCTTTTTTTTTTTTTTTTGCACTCCCTAGCCGGAAAAGGGCTGTGTGTTGTGGGACTGGTTATCACACTGTCAGTCCCACATTCTTGCCAGCCTCTCGCTTCTGCATGTTTTCCTTCTGAGGAGAAGTCTAACAGGCAACACCAAACCGTACAAATGACTGCATAGTGTTACAGTTATAGCCCGACCATGCTTTTGTTAGGTAGATTGAGGGTTAATTGTCCTGGCTGGTTCAGTATCAGCCAGGGAGGACCTGATTTGGAATGTAGCAAGGAAGGAGGGCCTCTCCTCCCCTGTCTGCACCTTTCCCCCCCACCTTACATGTCTCCGCTGGAGTTGCTATTTTTTCCATTGAGAGAAATATACAGGAAGTCTATGGGCGAAAACGCATGGTCGCTTTAGCCTCCTTTATTCCCTGTTTCAGCCAGGATTCAGCCAGGATCGAACACATGTTCGGCGAAATGCATGTGTTCGATCCCTGCTGAATCCTGGCTGAAACGGAATAAAGGAGGCTAAAGCGACCATGCGTTTTCACCCTATATGTTTTCCCTACAGGGGCAAATAGCAGGTCTCTAGATGATCATTTGAAGTCACAAAAACGGTACAGGGAGAAAGAGTGAAACTACCTCCCCCAAGCCATGGTCCCAATCCTATCTGAGACCTTCTGAGGCTTCTATTTACACACACACACACACAAGCAGCAAATCTGATCACAGATTGTACAGGATATGCAGGATATCATCTGTTTGGCTCAAAGAGAACTGTGGTATGGCAGAAGGTAAAATATCGTGGGGTGCAGAATCCCTTTCTATGGAATCTGCTGCAAAGTAGTCATTCTGCATCATGAGCCTCCAGTGTTCTGTCTTTTGTAGGCTGTATGGAGCTAGCCCCGTGGCACAGAGTGGGAAGCTGCAGTACTGCAGTCCAAGCTCTGCTCACGGCCTGAGTTCAATCCCGACGGAAGTTGGGTTCAGGTAGCCAGCTCAAGGTTGACTTAGCCTTCCATCCTTCCAAGTTCGGTAAAATGAGTACCCAGCTTGCTGGGGGTAAAGGGAAGATGACTGGGGAAGGCACAGGCAAACCACCCCGTCAACAAAGTCTGCCTAGTAAACGTCGGGATGTGACGTCACCCCTTGGGTCAGGAATGACCCGGTGCTTGCACAGGGGACCTTTACCTTTTTACCTTTATGGAGTTAGCTCTGGTCAAACTATTGCTTGAGGATAGGGAGGCTGCCATATCCCAAGCAGTGGCAAAATTCTGCTTTTTAGCCATTAAGAAGAAAAACGCACTCACAAGTAAGGAGGTGGATTAATGGTCTTATTTACACAGTACTAACTTATATTGTACCTGAGGTTCACATAATTCACTCATGACAGCTACATAGTTATCCTTAGCTTATTTATTCAATCAGGGTTTTTAGTTTTTGCTTTTATACAGTTTTTCTCTTTTTATAATAATTGACTGTAATTTGTATATATGCTGGTCTTTGACTGTAACAATAAAGATTGATTGATTGTACCTTAAGATGCGACTTGTGGCACACTTGTCAAAAACTTTGCCATGACAGATGTGGAAGGAACATGGTTTTGAGGGGGAATTACCAGTGTGAGACAGATTTCCTGGGGAGGAGCTTTTCTGCTGTGCAGCTACAGAACAGATGTACTAGGAGTGGTTTCATTAGGGAAGCAAATTCCAGTGTCCAAGCAAAAAAAGCCTATGATGCAAAGGTACCATCCCCCCCTGCCCCCCAATATCCTACTTTCAACCATGTCTGTGATCACGGAGGCTGTATGTCATATGTGACACCTCTCCATTGTGATCTAGCTGAGCCAAATGAAGAAGAAGAGGAGTAGGAGTAGGAGTTGGTTTTTATATGCCGACTTTCTCTACCAGTTAAGGGAGATTCAAACCAGCTTACAATCACCTTTTCCTTCCCCTCCCACACCAGACGCCCTGTGAGGCAGGTGGAGCTGAGAGAGCTCTAAGAGCTGTGACTTGCCCAAGATCACCCAGCTGACTTTGTGTGCAGGAGTGGGGGAACAAATCCAGTTCACCAGATTAGCCTCCACCGCTCATGTGGAGGAGCGGGGAATCAAACCTCCAGATCAGACTCCACAGCTCCAAACCACCGCTCTTAACCACTAAGTCATGCTGACTCTCTGGACATGCAGTCTGCTAAAGCTCTGTGCTTCCAATGAAGATCTGCCTGTTTCAGAATTTCGGCCAAAAACTACTGCATATCTGTTTTCCATGGGGATGCAGCTGTTGCATGAAGCCTCAATCAGAGCCACACAGATACTGCGTGGTGTTGCATTTCCTTTTCTAACCTAATCCTTTCATCCTCTTTAATTAATTCCAGGGAGATCTAGGCCTTTTCTCATCAGCCTGCCCTGACCCCTCAGGTTATTTATTCTGGAAGCTGATAACTGATTAATCATTAAGCCTTTTAAAAGGAGATTTTCAGAGCTGCAGATCTCATATTAATTCACCAGCCTGGCTTCCACCGTTGCTAACTGTATCTGCCTCTCAATAGCATAAGGGCCATTTACAAAGTGGGGCCTGCTTGTCATCATGCTGTGCATACAGGTGCAATAACTCTCCTAGGTAAACAAGAATTTAATTACCAATTTACTGTTGTGTGCACTCACCGCCTTTAATTCTTTCACTTCATGTGCAAGGGCAGTGGAGTTGCACAAGTCATAAGCAGAAATGACATCTAACTCCACCCTGGTTATTCTAACAGCTTAATGAAACATATCCTATAAAGGGATTTTCCAATATACGCTACCATCCTCTTGCAAATAAGTGAAAAATCTAATTGCGCTTACTGTATGGCAGGGAATTAAACACCGGATAACAAGAAGTAAATATGTGCATTGCAAATGCAGTTATGCATATTTATGGCCTAACTAGATATTACATGGGAGATGTGTCATAGTCTCACAATTTTATTAAATGAAAAGCAGTCATACGAGGCTGCCTTCAAGAGCTGACAAATGATAGGTAGGGAAGGGCTACTCAACTCTTTTTGCTCCAGCCATTCCCCACCCCCCATTCAACACCTATCCGCTGATTTTCCACCCACAGGGGGAAAATTATGGTTATCAGTATTTTTTTTCCTTGACAGGTAGAGAAATATTTGGATACTGTGTGTGAATAGAAAAGCAGATGGAAGGGAAAGGGTTAACCTGCCACTGTCATAACTCAAAGTTACAGCTTCCCACTGCTGCTTTCTATTTTAAAAAATGCTGGGAAATTGTTAGACATTACTCCTGTATAATGCATACTTTGTACCTTAGAATTTGCTTCAATTGAGGGCTAAGGTGTTAAGCTGGAGGCTTCATAGAAGGGGTAGATTTTGTAGAGGTTAGGGTTGCCAGGTCCCTCTTTGCTACCGGTGGGAGGCCATTTTCTCCAGATGAACTGATCTTTATCGGCTGGAGATCAGTTGTAATAGCAGGAGATTTCCAGCTATTACCTGGACGTTGGCAACCCTATTGGCAACCGTAGCAGAGGTAGATGGCAGAGGAGAGTTGTGGCCCCATGTAGGCAGGGTTGCCAGGTCCCTCTTCACCACCGGTGGGAGGTTTTGGGGGTAGAGCCTAAGGAGGGTGGGGTTTGGGGAGGGGAGGGACTTCCGTGCCATAGAGTCCAATTGCCAAGATGGCCATTTTCGCCAGGTGAACTGATCTCTTATCGGCTGGAGATATAGCAGGAGATCTCCAGCTATTACCTGGAGGTTGGCAACCCTACATGTAGGTGATCTGAGGGAATTCCAGGCAGAAGATCATAGCCATTTAAGGGAGGACAGCAGGAAACTTGGGTGACTGACTGGAATGGTAAAGGGCAGGGGTACAAAATATAGATAGAAACCTAGCCCAGGAGAGCTTTAAAGATAGGGGGAAGGGATTTATGCTGGATGTAAGGATGTAGTAGAGGATGGAGAACCAGGAGAGCCATTTGTACGGAATTTTGAACAGAGGCAAAAGGCCTAAAATATGACAAGGGTAAGTCAAAGAGAAGAAGATTACAGGAGAGAAGATGGCAGAAGCCCAGAGCAGAGTTTTAGCTTAATGGGTGGAAAAGGGACAGATTTTCACAATGTTATAAAGGGAGAAATGGTGTAATTTGATGGCAGGTTGGACATAGGGAGCAAAAGGGAATCAAATATAAAGCCAAGGCTTCAAGCTGAGTTAAGAGGATGAACAGTGGCATTGTCGGTGAATATGGAGAGTAATTGAGGAGAAGGCAGCTTCACAGAAAATATGAATTCAGTCTTCGGCATACTGAATCATTCTACTAATCCACCCTCAGTCTTCCATGTAAGCTAGATTTAGGATCAGTTTATAAGCACCAGAAGAGGAATGTCAAGTCTCTTTTTGATAAATGGCCTCCAATTTATTTCTCAAGTGGTCTGGAATGCAAAAAAGGTGCTGGTTTATAGATGAACTATTTGGTATATCAGTACCCAGAGCCTACTTTGTAGGGGAATGTGTGCTGTTGTATGTACTGGATTCAATTATAAGCTAAGACAAGGCTAAGCGGAATTGCTATCACAAGGCTAATTCTGTTACAAGGTGCAATTGAGCCAAGGTGAATTTATTTTGAGCCTAATTCACTTTTGAGTCTCATTTGTGCTTTCCATGCGCTAAGGGACATAATCAGTCCCCTCTGCCCCACTCCTGACTTAAACAATCTGTGATACCATATGCTTATTTTTGTAGTTCTTGTTTTCTGCAATGTGCTGGGATTTGAAAATTAAACATGGACATTTAGCTTCTGAAACATGCTTTTTGCAAGCTACAGATGTATTTCTTGTTTCACCAGAACATTCAAGGTGGGTTTTTCTACAGGTGCCACATTAATAGTTGTTACAAACTTTTCCTATTTCAGGATCTCTGCCTTTAGTAAGTGGAAATATGGGTCCCTCCCAGTCTGGCTTCCAGACGGGTTATGGGATTGAACCTGTCTTGGTCACCCTATTAGATGGTCATCAGTGGGCTACTGACTGGGGGAGGGGGTACTTCTAGACTTCTCATTATCATAATTTATGGGATCCTTATGTTGAGACTGTGATGAAGTTGGGGAGATCTGTCTTACAATGGCCTGTGGAGTTCCACAAAGTTCCATCTTATCACCCATTTAATATTTACATGAAACTGCTGGGACAGGTTGTCTGGAAGCTTGGTGTACAGTGTCATCAATATTCAGTCCTTAAAGGATTGAGTGTGTAATGTGGGTGGGAATGTTCCTGGACCCAGCCCTACTTGTTGAGATAAAAATTTTTGAGGTATCCCGAAGCACGTTCTATTAGCTTAGTCAGGCTGGTTTGCCAGCTGTGGCCATCTGTGTAATGAGTTGATCTGTCTACAGTCAGACATGCCCTAGTTGTGGCTAGGTTATATTACTCTACTTTAGGCTGCCCTTGAACACTATTTGGCTGACTGGTTGGTTCATTTTTTTATTTAAACAAAGTTTAGAAATTTATACCCTGCTTTTTTCCCCAATGGACATCCAAAGGGGTGATCACATTGTTTCCCCCTTTTCCACTTTATCCTCACAACAACAACCCTGTGAGGTAAGTTAGGCTGAGAGAATGTAATGGGCCCAAGATCACTCCGTGAGCTTCCCTTTCCATAAGGAGGGTTTGATGGTAGAGCATCTGGGTCAGTGGCAGAGCATTTGCTTGGCATGCAGAAGGTTCCAGGTTCAATCCCTAGTATCTCCCGTTAAAAGGATCAGGCAGTAGGTGATGTGAAAGACCTCAGCCTGAGACCCTTCAGAGCTGCTGCCTATCTGAATAGACAATACTGACTTTGGTGGACCAAGGGTCTGATTCAGTATAAGGCAGCTTCATGGGTTCACAAGGTTGGAAGAGACCACAAGGGCCATCCAGTCCAACCCCCTGCCATGCAGGATCCCACAATCAAAGCACTCCCGACAGATGGCCATCCAGCCTCTGCTTAAAGACCTCCAAAGATGGGGACTCCACCACCCTCCGAGGCAGCGCATTCCACCGTCGAACAGCCCTCACCGTTAGAAAGTTCTTCCTAATGTTTAGGTGGAATCGCTTTTCTCTTAGTTTAAATCCATTACTCCGTGTCCTAGTCTCTGGAGCAACAGAGAACAAGCTAGTTCCCTCATCAACATGACATCCCTTCAAATATTTAAATATGGCTATCATGTCACCCCTTAACCTTCTTTTCTCCAGACTAAACAAACCCAGCTCCTTAATTCTCTCCTCATAGGGCATAGATTCATTCAAACCCTGTTGTCCCAAGTCATAGCCCGACACTCTAACCACTGCTCCCTGGCTTCTCAATTAAACAATTGGTTGTGGAGCAGCATGAAGCGACAACAGGTCTCTCTCTCTGTGTGTGTTAAGTGCCGTCAAGTCGCTTCCGACTCATGGCGACCCTATGAATGAAAGACAACAGGTCTAGGAAGATTAATATGGTTCTAATTGGGCTGTGTGAGAATGCACATGCATAGAATAGTACTGACTGCATTGTACTGTGCTGTCTGGATACACCGAAAGTAGCCTGCCAAACAGCCCTGAACTGCTTGGAGCAGGCAAACTGCCTGGTGATAAATCATCTCCCTGCTCACAGAACATGAGCTGAAGCAGGGGGTGCTCAAGCATTGCTGGACGGAATCTGTAGGGCAATGGTTTTAAGACTGATCTTCCGCTGTAGCCACAAGACCTCACAAGGCGCATGGTCACATTCCATACATGTAAATAGAGTAAGGTGGTACATTAGTCGCTGCATTACTCAGGAACCTCATTTGAAAAACCCATGCCCTATAGTTTCTGAATACTAGTCGGCAATTATATTACACAGAAAGCATTTGCTGGTTCCTTGCAGTTTCAGGGCAACCAAGTGTCATACAACCACTCAGATACTCCAGTGAGTTCAATCGATGAGCATATAGATGCAGACCCTGTCACTTCTGGTTCGTTTTCTTGGTGCAGAGGAAGGGCGCACCAAGGGATCTGTCAGAAAGGATCTTGGAGACTGAGATTTATGGTATGTGCCACGGCCTGGAATCATTACAGCTTTGCAGTGTCATCCTAAGACATGTTTACTTGGAAATGTCCTACTGAGTTCAACAAGACTTCTCAATAGGTGGGTTTAGGATTGCAGCCAAAATGAGAGCATGAGAGACATACATATTTATTCTTTATATATTTTGACAGTCTATGTGAAATCCTATTGTTTCTTGCTCCCCTTTTTATCTTCATCAGATACATAGAACAGCTGTCTGCTGCACTTGCTAGCTATAGTGCTGCCGAATCCTACTTCCCCCCCATTGCTTGCATTTGTGTGTTCTCTTTTTTTCTTGTCTCCTCTCCCCCAGGCCAGCTTCTCCCAGTTGCCACTGTTAATATATGTGAGAGATTGGGTCTTAAGAAAATCAAATCTTTAGATCACAAGTCCCAGTTCTAATGACAGAAGTATGCAGAGGCATTACTAGCCCATTCATTAGGTGGCACAAGAATTCATTTTAGTGAATGTGAAGTTTTTCATTCAGAGGTTTATATTGCCTCCCACCCACCCCAGTTCAGCCTCTTTTGTCAGATGTGTGTGCGGTCCAAGTGATTCTTATGGGAAAGGTTCAAAATTGTTCTCTCTGATATAGTTTAATTTCATAGGTATGATCACCAGAATAAAATAAAACACACTCTCTGAAATAGATGCATCTTTGTAGCAAAATGCCCCTATTTATCTTTTAAAGTCTATTTTTTAAAATGAATACATGTATTGAAGATTCAAAATGGACAAACTATATATTTCAGACGTTAACATAACCAACAACAACAACAACAAGAGTTGGTTTTTATATGCCGACTTTCTCTACCACTTAAGGGAGACTCAAACCGGCTTACAATCACCTTCCCTTCCCCTCCCCACAACAGACACCCTGTGAGGTAGGTGGGGCTGAGAGAGTGTGACTAGCCCAAGGTCACCCAGCTGGCTTCGTTTGTAGGAGCAGGGAAACAAATCCAGTTCACCAGATTAGCCTCCGCTGCTCATGTGGAGGAGTGGGGAATCAAACCTGGTTCTCCAGATCAGACTCCACCGCTCCAAACCACTGCTCTTAGCCACTACACCACGCTGGCTCTATAAGGCAAAGAGCAGCATTAAATAGTCAAGAAATGGGTCTGTCAGTTGCTGCCGTGGCTGCCTTCCCCCATGATATCCAATAATAAAGTGATAAATTACATAGGAATATAGCCCACCTAAAATGCTGCTGTTTCATTTTGACTTTTAAAAAAGAAGTACATTTATTATGTCCATTTATTGGTTACATGTTTTCTATGCACCTGATAGAAAAGCTGCATATAAATATCTTAAATAGATAAAATTTAAAATCACCATTTATCGAAATCTAGCATACTCAGAGAAACATTTATTCTTACTATGTATCTGGGAATTCTGCTCCCTATGTGTTTAAACAAATGCTTTTGCCAATACAAAGGTCATTTTATAAAACAACGTGGAGTAGAAACTGAACTCGGGCATGGTATTTTGATTTTCAGATTTTAGGAATGGAAACCTCTGGATGGGAAAGAGTGATGTGTGTTTGAAGTCTAGACATATTTGGCTTATAGGAGAGTACCTGTAATGAGCCACGTGTTCAGTTGCTCTTTTCACAGTTCACTCTGCTGATACAGCTTTTCTTATGCTGATGAGACAAGCTGTTGTTTATTTAAAAGCAGCTTGCTTCTTTGGCTTTGGTTGCAAAAACAGTAAGCAAAGCTCCAGCTGAGCGTGATGTCCTTTTCTGCATGTGCATTTGCTTTTCTTCCGGTCTTGGTCACTTGGCACCCTGGTGCCTAGTGCTTTTTAAATGGGGCATCACCAATACCACTATTGAGTTTGGTTATTTGTATTATAAGAGAAAAATTAAGGAGGGTGCTATTCTCAGGTGGCTTTTTAATATCTGCCAGTGTTGGTTATTGCAGCTGTGGCACTAATTGATCTGATATAACTTCCTAAATCAGCTTGTGTATGCGTGGCAGACTGCCATACAGATAGTTACAATTTCAATGCTGCAGCAGTTGTTACACTACCATTTTAAATCCTTATTTGGCCAGTGCAGAAGCCTGTTAAACATCTCACTCAAAATTAAACTTTCTTGCTAGAAAGAACTGGGGCACTGTTTGTGTTGCTATTGCATGGTAATGTGAAACAGAGCAGTTTGAGAATATAGCATTGATTATGCATAATAATGCATCCACTTAAAAGTATTTGGATATTTATTTTTCATTTAAACTATGTTCAGCATATCTGTATCTATAGATAAGAAACAGCTATGGATGATAGGTCTATCAATAGTTATTGTACTTAACTAAAATGTAATCTCCATTTGCAAAGGCAATGTAATCTGGAATGTTAATCTTTTAAAAACCTACAGTGGGGTGTGCAGGAGCTCACTCTTCTAGTTTGGTTTCATTTGTTCTCATTCTCCTGGAACCTGTCTTGAAATAATGCCATTAAAATGAATTGAGATATTTGAAATGACGGTGTCATGACCCCACTGAGCAGGCTCGGGACTCTAACAGCCTCAGAGGAGGAGGGTAGGGAGCCAGAAACATGGTCTGGGGGAGTGCAGGAAACTCAGGGATATGCCTGCATGGTAGCTGCTGCTGCTGCCACATCTGTTCCAATGGCTGCCCTGATGATCCTGCAGTTGAGGCTCCTCCACCAGAAGTTCCCTCTGTCTCCCCAGATCCTGGAGCAACTCAATGGCAGTTTAGGACACAGCCCATGAACCCACCAGAATCTGCCTCCACCCAGCAGGAGCAGCAAAGGCAGCAGGCTTGTGCTGGCATAGCTGAGAGGAGGTACAATGCCAGCTTAGCAGGCTGTGCACTACAGGCTTGCCACCCCCCTGCTGGGTAGAGCCAGCAGGTGCTTTCCTACCACTGGTCAGCTGGCTGGCTGGCAGGGGGAAAGATGGCAGGAAGTGGGGAACGTCAGCAGCATCCCGACATCACTCCCCCATGCGCCCTGAAATGGCCGCATCACCGGGGGACATTGGGGGTGCTCTGACATTTGGGTTCAATCCTATGGTTGAGCATTATGTAAGCATGTTGCCAGTGATATTGTGTCACCAACGAGGGCTACCGTCACTACTAAGTCCTTCTGCTGGTTGCCAGGTCCTGCCTGGTTGCCAGGTCCTGCCTGGCAACCCTAGTGAACCAGCTGTGGAACCAAACTAGCTCTAGTTCTCTGCAGGATTCTGGCCTAATTAAGACCTTGCCAGGAAAGTTCTAGAACCTCCCTCCAGAACAGCTGGGGCTGCCTTTCCCCAGTCTATTTCAGCTCAGGGCAAGGAAGGAAGCGCTGCTGGATCAAGCTGTTTACAAGGCCACAATCCTTGGGTGCTGGATCCTGCTCCAGACTGTGCCTGCTCCAGCCCCTGAGAAGTGATCTTCTGCAGGGTGAGTCCTGGCTCTCAAGCCAACCAGAAGGCCCAGGGACAGAACTAGGATTGCCAGATCCCTCTTTGCCACCAGCAGGAGGTTTTTGGGGCAGAGCTTGGGGATTGTGGGGTTTGGGGAGGGGAGGGGAGGGGAGGGGAGGGACTTCAATGCCATAGAGTCTAATTGCCAAAGCAGACTTTTTTCTCCAGGTGAACTGATCTCTATCAGCTGGCAATCAGCTGTAATAGCAGGAGTTCTCCAGCTAGTACCTGGAGGTTGGCAACGCTGGACAGAACAGATACAACATGGGGGGAGGGATTCCCTCTCTTAGCCAGTTTTGAAACTACTTTGTCATACCATTACAACTAAACAACACAACAGCTTTACACAGACTGAAATGCAGGCATGTGTACACATCCTTTTAAATTTTATGGTAAATCTGTGGGAAGCTGTGGGAGGTGGGCTGTTGCGTGGTTCAGCTGCCCCACCTTGCATTTTGTGTTCAGAGCTTGCCATATGTGTGAAAAACTGATCTTATTTAGAATGTTTGTTCTTTAATGCTATCATAGCTGAACAGGAACATAGAGCCTACTGAGTAAAGTACAGTCCCGACAAGGACAAACAGAGAAATAACTCCTTCTCCTTTACCACGTAGATAATGTTTCATGTGAGCTAGAGGCTCTATGCAAACAACTGATTGTAAGGAGGCACAATTGTGGGTGATTGTCCCCTCTCCCTCACATCTTCTCTGAGGAGGAAAATGCTAAGAAGAAGAAGAGTTGGTTTTTATATGCCAACTTTCTCTACCACTTAAGGGAGACTCAAATCAGCTTACAATCACCTTCCCTTCCCCTCCCCACAACAGACACCCTGTGAGGTAGGCTGAGAGAGCTCTAACAGAGCTGTAACTTGCCCAAGGTCACCCAGCTGGCTTCGTGTGTAGGAGTGGAGATTAGCCTCCACTGCTCATGTGTAATCATATGAAGCGCCCACCCCGCAGGATGGAGGCAAAGATTGAAGCTTACTGTTTCACCATGTGAGGATAGCAGAGGCCCCAGGGAATGTCTGGTCTAGGGCAGAAAGACAGTCTGACAAAGGACCTAGCTCATCATAGCTGTGATGAAACAGGGACAGGGATGTTACCCGAATTGCTCTATAAATGGGGAAATTAGCTTGAGCAATCGGAAACTACAATATTTATATAGCAGGGTTAACCTATGTATACCAGAGTCGATAATCTGTGACCTTTGAAATCAAGACAGAGGCAAAAGGATTCCAAATTAAATCGTGTTTATGTATTCAAGCATTCGGTGGTGCAACACAAGCATACACAGAGAATCTAAGAAATAAAAGGCAATAGAGTAGCGACAGATGCCAATGTGGCAGGTATCGTTGGTTGGGGAATACTTTACCGATCTTGTAGAGGAGTTGTCCAAACTCCAGTATACTAAGATAGCAGAAAGTAGAATAAAGGCGAGGGCGAGGGGTTCCCGTAGACTCGGCCAGCGAGGCGGGAGGGGAGCGTGGTCAGGCTGCACAAACCAACAGAGTAATGGCGAGTGTGCCAGGAAAGACCTAAGGTAACATTATGGGCTGTGGGCACCCCAGATATACTGTTTTCTGGGGGCGGGGTTGATTGGATTACCCCTCCTAGGTTCCCAGGTGACAAAAGGTGACAAAAGATTTAATATTCGGCTGCCGGGGTGGGGTAGTGAGAATTTAGCAATCTATTCTAATTCCAGTGGCTTGCACAACCCGGGAGGATCTCGCTGATGTGTGAACAGGAACATGGAGTCTCTCAGGTTCTCTGGAGGTTGCCCTTGCCTCTGTCTCTCAGCTGCTGGCTGCTCAGAACACACAGGAGCGGTTGTGTCAGTTTCAACGGTAGCGTGTGGGGCCCGCGCGCACGCTGCTGGAACAGTAGTCGTGTGCCTGCATAAACGGGGTTGCCATGACCAGTCCGGGAGTTGGCGACCCGTTTGGTAACAGGGACCTCTCAAACCTAGTGTGTGTTTTGTTAATTATTGTGAGGTTGTAGTTTTTTTAAGGGGGCTAACATTAAACATGATAGTCTTAAAGCCAATTTGGAAGCATTCCCCTCCATTTGCTATTTCATAATTAGCCTTCACCAATGCTAATATTTCAGATATGTTACTCAGAAAAATGCAGTATTCATAGTTACGCTTCTCTAAAATGAAGTAAAATACAACTCACTACATTATTAGCTGATAAACATGATTTCCCCCCTTGAAACACATGACTATGTTCATAGTGAGCTAATTAAAGTACCGCACAAATTAATATGCAGAATAAAGACATGTCGAGCAGCTGAGAGGGAAGCGGGGGTGGTTGGGGGGGAAGCCCCTAAATTGTGATATGCACAGACGTCACTTTCTTAGGTAATGAGTCGTTCCAGAAGAAACAACTTGTGGAAAATTATAAGGAAAAGAGCAGCAATTAGCTCAACGACTGTCTGTTACACCAAACCCACCTCTTTTGTCTAGTTATCAGAAGGCTGCATTTGAAGGAGGGCATTTGGCTGTTTTTCCAAACCACTATGGGTAATATAAGCTGGGTTTTCTGATGGCTAAAGCGAGTTCTCTGAGCCCTGTCCTGAATTGAAAACTTGCCTTCCAACTGCCCAATTCAGCAGGGACAGCCATAATTTTCAAAGCTCTAATTCAGGGAAACCCCACATCCCAGTTGCCCTGATTTTAAAGAAGTAGACAAGTTTGCTTGCATTTTTGCTCCCCAGTTGGAGGGAAGGAGAAATGGTATAGTCCAATTTCATCAGATCTCGAAAACTGAGCAGGGTCGGTACTCGGATGGGAGACCACCAGGGAAGACTCTGCAGAGAAAAGCAGTGGCAAGCCACCTCTGCTTCTCACGTGTCTTTGAAAGCCCCTTGCTGGGATCGCCAAAAGTCAGTTGCAGTTACGTATGTACCTGCCTCTGGTAACTGAAGCTGGCAAGCAGAGAGCTTCACAAAGGAAGTGCCTCCCAAACTTGAGTAGATAATTAGAGATGCAAAAAAAGATTTTGAGGGGCTTATTGCTAAACACATCAAAACAAACAATAAGAAATTCTTTAAGTATATTAGGAGTAGGAAACCAGCTAGGGAAGGGGTTGGACCATTGGATGACAATGGAACTCTAAGGCAAGATAAAGCAATTGCTGAAAAACTAAATGAATTCTTCTCATCTGTCTTCACTGTTGAAGATACAGGGCACATTCCTTCTCCTGAACAGAGATTTTGGAGAGGGGGAAATGAGGAACTGAGGCAAATAGTGGTAAGGCAGGAAGTCCTAGAACGTCTAGACAAACTGCAAACTAACAGGTCACAGGGACCAGACGGTATTCATCCTAGAGTTCTTCAAGAACTCAGATGGGAAATTGCTGAACTTCTAACAAAGATATGTAATATGTCCCTTCGATCAGCCTCTGTCCCAGAGGACTGGAGAATGGCCAATGTAACACCCATTTATAAAAAAGGTTCCAGGGGGGACCCAGGAAATTACAGGCCAGTTAGCTTAACATCTGTTCCGGGTAAATTAGTGGAAACCATTATTAAAGATAGAATTGCCAAGCATATAGAAGGGCAAGGTCTGCTGGGCAAAACCCAACATGGCTTCTGTAAGGGTAGGTCCTGTCTCACTAACCTATTAGAGTTTTTTGATAGCGTCAATAAGCATGTGGACAGGAATGAGTCTGTGGATATTGTGTATTTGGATTTCCAAAAAGCTTTTGACAAAGTCCCCCACCAAAGACTGCTAAGCAAACTTCATAGTCACGGGATAAGAGGACAAGTCCTCTTATGGATTGAGAGCTGGCTGAAAAACAGGAAGCAGAGAATAGGAATCAATGGTCAGTTCTCACAATGGCGGGATGTGAGCAGTGGGGTGCCTCAGGGATCTGTGTTGGGACCGGAGCTTTTCAACAGTGAAGTAGCCAAGTTTGCAGATGACACCAAATTATTTAGGGTGGTTAAAACAAAATCGGACTGTGAAGAGCTCCAGAAGGATCTCTGCGTACTGGAAGAATGGGCATTAAAATGGCAAATGAGATTCAATGTAAGCAAGTGTAAAGTGATGCATATTGGGGCAAAAAATCCCAACTTCACATATACACTGATGGGATCTGTGCTGGCAGCGAAAGACCAAGAGAGGGATCTTGGGGTGGTAGTGGATAGCTCAGTGAAGATGTCAACCCAGTGTGCGGCTGCTGTAAAAAAGGCAAATTCCATGCTGGCCATAATTAGACGAGGAATAGAGAATAAAAGTGTTGATATCATACTGCCCTTGTACAAATCTATGGTGAGACCACACTTGGAATACTGTGTACAGTTCTGGTCACCACACCTAAAAAAGGATATTACACAGCTTGAGAAAGTGCAGAAAAGAGCAACCAAAATGATTAGGGGACTAGAGCAACTCTCCTATGGGGAGCGGTTAGGACGCTTAGGGCTGTTTAGCTTGGAAAGAAGGTGGCTAAGGGGAGACATGATAGAGGTCTATAAAATTATGCATGGTTTGGAGAGAGTGGACAGGGAGAAGTTTTTCTCCCTCTCCCATAATACTAGAACACGGGGTCATCTGCTAAAGCTGAGAGCGAGAGATTGAAAACAGATAAAAGGAAATATTTTTTCACACAACGCATAGTTAAATTGTGGAACTCCCTTCCCCAGAATGTGGTGATGGCTGCCAGCTTGGAGGGCTTTAAGAGGGGAGTAGACATATTCATGGAGGAGAGGGGTATTCATGGTTTTTAGTTAGAATGGTCATGCTGCATACCTATTCTCTCTAGTATCAGAGGAGCATACCTATTATTTTGGGTGCTGTGGAACACAGGCAGGATGGTGCTGCTGCACTCGTCTTGTTTGTGGCTTCCTAAAGGCACCTGGTTGGCCACTGTGTGAACAGACTGCTGGACTTGATGGGCCTTGGTCTGATCCAGCAGGGCCTTTCTTATGTTCTTAAGAGTACTCTTTGTTATCCTTCATCTTAAGGTGAAGCAAAAACCTATCATTGATAATCACATAACTGTAATTTCTTACTAAAGTAAATGAATAATCTAACATGAAATGTATTCTTCTGAATGCAATTGCTAGTGGAATTCTCCTCCCCCTCCCCCTGATCTTTCCTTCCAAAAGCCTCCATGCAGATTAGATGATTTTACTATTTGCTAGTTCTGTTGTCTTCTTCTGGTCTACTAAAGTTTGGGAAAACCTGTAACTGAAATGTACAGGAATAGGAAATGGAAGGTTGGAAGAGCTTAGGCAAGGGAAGTACTTGGTTCAGCCACTTCCGTAATTTATTGGTAAGCATTAGTCCAAGCTGAACATCACAAAATGGGAGGGGGAGCCATATCCTGTGTGCTGGTCAATTGCTTTTAGAGGAGGGGGTGCCTTTATTTTGTGAACTGGCATTCTGAAATGGAAAAGTTCGAGGAGGATCAGGGTGTGGGATTTTTTTTGGGGGAGGGGCTGGGAAAGGAGTAGACTAGGTTCAAATCTCTGAAGACCTTGGGTTGAGCTTGTGTTTTCCACTGTGGACTAGTCACATTGCTGTACCTCAGCTCTCTTTATCTGCAAGAATGGGACCATTGTCCCATTTTAAATATGAATGGAATATAGTGCAAATACATGTCTTGTATGTCCTGGACTTGTTACAGTTTTCATCTGTGAACTGTTGGAAGGTACCGTATTACATGCAAACACTGGAGCTGAACTCCAGTGCATTTTTAAAAAAACTGAAGATCTACTTTGGGAAGGAAGAATTTAGAGTGGAGAGGCACTTGGCCAAATCTTTTCTACCTGAATGATACCTGTACCATTGTTTAGCAATACAAGACAGCCTTTCCCCAGTAATTCTTTGTCATTTGGAATACACAGTAAATCTTTTCTTCCCCTGGGTTATCACAGATGCTTCAAGGCAAGCATTTATCTTGTTTTTTATCGTCTTTGAATGGTTGTCCCATGTTCCAGTACATAGCAACCTTATAGAGTTTGCCTTGTATTCTGCCCAGCACCTCCACAGGACACCAGAGAATCAGCACTACAACGCTGCAGTGTCCTTTAGCATTGAAATCTGTGAGAACAGCACACTGTTTCTCAGGGGAGAATAGAACAGAAGAGAGAGAGAGAGAGAGATGGGAATGTGGAGGAAGGACTATTTTTATACTCCCTTCTGTCATCTAGCTAGTTATGGTGTCACAACAGTGTGTGCTTCTCATCAATTAAATCATGACAATGTTCTCTTTTTTTCTTTTCAAACCTCCAGGAAGCAGACTTGAGAGCTTGGTGGAGTTTTTATTATTTGCTGCTGGTGTTATTGTTTGCTCCCCCCCCCCTTATGGTTAATTGGACCTTTCAGACAGTCGTAGACTATCGGTTAGAATCATAGAGATGTAGGCTTGGAAAGCCCTTTGAGATTATGTGGTGGAACTCCATGAACTGAGAAGGATGCTTCATGCCTTAACCCTTTTAACAGATGGCAAACCTGCCAGCATTTTCTAGAGCACAGGTGCCCTTCAGAATAAGAGTACATCAGGAGAGTCTAGGCTTTCACGCATGTTGACGAATGCTCTTTCAATCCACTTTCAGTGTACTTTAGTAATTGTTTACAAGTGGATTTTGCAATTTCACACAGTAAAATCCAGTTGCAAAGAGCATTGACGGTGCATTATTCAGCCTGTGTGAAAGATTAGGCACAGCCTGGCACATGGATCCCGACTCTCAGGTGTGCTGGGATGCTTTGCGGTGGAAGGATGTGGCTGCTTTCTGGATCTGGGTCACAGTTGATAAATGCTGCATTCTTATTGTAGCTACTGTACAGAAAGTTTCTCCAGCTCCTTCCTTTTTGTACAGATAAAATACGTGTCTGAAGCTGTTCACACCAAAATTGCTGTTGTCAAGTCCTTTTACCTGGCTAGACAAGTTTCTGTACATAGACCCAAATACCTTCATTAGGAATCAGTTCAATAATACTGCAGCAGCGCAGTCAATTATTTTTGCTATGTCAGCCTAATGTGGAAAGATACAATAACTCCAGGTCATTCCATTGGACCCATTTGAAATTTCCAGGATGGAATGGTTGAAACAAGGACCAAATTGTTGTGCATTTCAAATACGCCCATTTCTATTTTGTTTCTCCTGTGTGAAAAATGAACCCATGAGTCTTTTATTTTTGAACTAGTCTCTTTCCTCATCACTTAATTTTCCCCATTAAAATGAATGCAACTTTACTTTGTGTCAGTTATTTATCAATGACGTATGAAATGCTGCATAAATGGCATGAATTGGCATAAAAGAAAGAAGTAAAGCATCACAAAATAGTGTGAACTGAAGCAGATGCCAATGACCGCATATAAAATATTTTTTAAATGGCCTTATCTCATTCCTACTTATGATCTAGGCTGCACTGAAAATAGCAACAAGACTGTCCTAGTCATCTCTTCCTTGGCATCTAGTGCGGGCTTGGCAGTGAGCCTGGCGTTTCCTTATGGGGTGAGAATGTAATTTTCATGTTGAATCATCCGGGGCCAACCAACTGCATAAGGACCAGTAATGAAGCAGCATACAGTCTAAAAGATGCAATCTGGGATCCCTTACAGTTTCATAGGGGATAGTCTACATGATCTGAGAGTGTCATGCCACTCCTCTCTGTGAAACAACAAGGGAGCTTGTGGCACACCATTTGGTTGGGAAGGAGGAGATCTTGATCAAGATTGTGCTTCTCACTTTTGATGGGGTTCAGCTGACACTTGCTGATTCGGTTAAGAGCCTAGGGGTCATACTGGATCCAACATGACTGCGGGAGAAGCAAGTTAATGTAGCTGAAAAAACCTGCTCTCTTCTAACTCAGTTTACCCTAGAAGATGGCCCTACCCTTGAAGATGACCCACACCGTTTTGACTATTGTAATGCACTCTACACAGGTCTCCCCTCAAAGCTAACGCAAAGACTCCAGTTGCTGCATAATGCTGCAGCTCAGCTATTATCAGGAACTAGATGGAGCATGCATATTACTCCCATCCTGCAAACACTTTATTGGCTGACCGTCAGTTACCAGGATCAATTGAAGCTATTGCCTATTCTTCATGCCCTGGACCCTCATATCTGTGGAACCATCTCTCCCACTGTGTTCCACCATGACAGTACATCTGGAGAAAATGGCTGCTTTGCAGGGTGAACTTGGTGGCATCACATTCTTGCTGAGCTCCCCCCTTTCCCCAAACTTTGCCCTCCCTAGCCTCCATCTCCAAGATCTCCAGAAATTTTGCAACTGTGCCTGATCAGTGGCTTTGGGGGACATGCTAAAGGAATGTTCAAGATGTAATAGTGTCAGATTTTGTGTGCTCAGCTTGTAGTGGTCTTTAATATAAAAATTAGCTTAGCTAGTATTTTGGTTGTTTCTTAGGCATCTTGCCCCTGGGCTGGTATTCTGCAATCATTTGATTGCCTGTGAATAGTAGTTTCAAGTTAAGTTGTTGGCTGGCTTCTGCCTATTGCTTGGTTCTCTCTTGCTCTCATTCTCATGTAGAGCCCTTATGATTCATTGTAGTAGATTAAATGGAGCCTAGGATCCCATTTAAAAGGTTAGATAGATTAACCCTTAATTTTACATATGTTTTGGGTATTCAGCAGACCCGTCCTCACAAGAATATCAATGCAATGAGTTAAACCATCCCAGCTGATATTTATATGGTTATCTACATTTGTCTCTTCGTAATCATCAGTGTGAAATACTAGTCTATTCTTTTTGCGTCTGTTTTCCATGTGACATCCCCAGCTAAACTGAGTTTCTAATACAACACAGCTAATGGCATCCATTACTTGTAATTGAACTTTTTATTAAAGGAATGATTGCAGAAAGAAAAACTAATTAGAATTAAATAAATTTGTCTGATTGCTCTGTTTTATGGTCTTGTTGTTGAAGGCCAATTGAATGACAGTCTAAATTGTTTATCATGCGTCAGCATCTCATCGCTGAACATGGAGATGGGAAGACAGACCAAAAGTGTGGGGAAAAGAAGCAACAGCAGATACAGGTATAGGTAAATACTGTGACTGAAAGATACACAGTGCCTTCCTCCCAATAGCCAGTGTAATGTAGTGGTTAGATAGTGGTTAGAGTGCTAGACTAGGATCTAGAAGACCCAAGTTCAAATCCCTGTTCTGCCATGGAACCTTGCTGGGTGACTTCAGTGGGCTAATCATAGTTTCTCGGTCTAATTTACCTCACAGGGTTGTTGTGAGCGTTAGGAGAAGGGGAGACCAATGTATGCCACCTTGACCTCCTTGGAGGAAGGGCAGGATAAAAATGTAGGGAAGGAAGGAACAATAAATAAATGAATGCCGTGTCCTCAAACAGCCCCAGAGGCACAATAAATATAACAGCTTTAACTGCTACAGAAATGGGATTAAAGTAAAGGTATTACATTTATCTGATCCTCCTAATCTATTGGAGGGATTCAACAGTTTGAAATATAATAACCATTGTATGTTTGACTTGGAGACAACAGTGTAATAAAAGAGTGTTGTTCTTGCCCTGGCAACAAGACAACTAGCTTTGATGTGCATAACCTAAAATGTACAAAATGAAAGGGTATAACACTAGCCAGAGAATGTCACAGGGTAATACTAGATGCAGTTTTCTGGGTCAGACAAGGGATATACATCAAATATAAAGTATCTGAAGGTGTTTCAATAGTGAATGTTGATATTTTTCGTTAGTGATTTCCCTATGATGTATTTCTATTAATCAGTTGCTGAGATTTTCTAGTGCAGTTTCTCACTCTGCATGTCATTAGTTTCCTATATCACAGGAACAACTCAAATACAAAAACAATTAGGTATTTTTAAAGTTATGTAATTGCTCTCTAACTGAAATTCTAGTACAATCTTATTGTTTGGTACTTCATAGGTTTGGACTGTACATGTTATAGGGGTGGGCATTCTTGAGAGTTACTGAATAATGTTCTCACTTCCAAGCATGTTGCAGTTTAAAGACAGAGTATGCATTGGAAACTAGTTGCTTACTTTACTGAGCTCTTGGACATATACAGTATATGGACTTGGGGACCACGTGTGACCTGTTAATCACCCACTATATTGCTGGTTCGAGCAGTGAGGTACAGTGAGAGCCAGTCTGATATAGTTGTTACACTGTCAGATTTAAAAATTGAGAAGAACCAGATTCATGTTGCCGTCTGTTGCAAAGCTCACTGGGTGACATTATCCAAAATAGCTTAACCTACCTAAGAATGGACAGTGCCCTATTTTGGAAGAAAGACTGGTTAAAAGCTGGAGAGAACACAGTTTTACTAGTTGATCATATTGCGGTTTGAAAAATAGTAAATCAGTTCTTCATAGGTTCTGCCTATGACTTGCAGGACTCCACCCATAACTAAACAGGTATTGCTCCAGCCCTGGTCCTGACCTGTAAGATTCCTCCGGCTCCACCCTTGAGTTTCCTCTTGGTTCCCAGTAGCTAGCAATCCAGCAAAACACTATATATACCTAAAACACTATATAGACCTTATTTATTATGGAGAGAATTATCCAATAGATCGGCGCAAATCTGGTTTGATTGGAGCTTAGAGGGCAGGTTGGAGGTTGAGGTCAATACAGTTGAAAAAAGGAATGCAGCACTTTATCGTCAACAGAAGTGAATGTGAAGTCTTTGAAATCTCAATCCATTTGCCAAAGCATTTGTTAGCCTGAAGGTGTTCGTTCAGTTTGTTGTAAAGGAAATCTGCCAGAATTCTATGTGCAAGTTTCTCCAGCTGCGAGTACCCTCTTCACCCTGTAGTGTAATTGCTGGTTTTCTTGCAACATTGCCAATTAACATGGTTTGTTTAGAATCTGCATCTTGAAATCTAATTTTTCATAATTCAGAGTTTACACATTGGATGGATAATATTACTAAAGGTATCTGTGGATGAGGGAGGAAGTATTCTGTGAATCAGCCTGAAGATAGTAAGATGATTTGATTAGTAAACTGTGAATCATAGACATTTGGCCTGTCTGATCACCAATATTACTAACCTGTTAAATATGAGAACCACTATAGCATTTGTCCAGGCTTCAGGTATCATACTTGTCCTATTGATAACATTGAAAAGTGTAGCTAAAAACGGGGCCCACCACTCCGGAAAAGCTTTGATTACTTCAGGAGGGATAGCGTCCAGCCCGGGGGCTTTCCCTGATTTCATTTCTGTTATAAACAGCGCAACCTCTGCCACCTGTACAGGGGGCCACTCAGGGCATTCATCCAATCTAACATCCAGTTCTTCTACCATATTGCTACTATTTCCCTGAAAGATCTTTACAAAATATTCATACCATGAGTTTGCTGTTATTGGGCTGGTTACGGATTTTGAGGGTAGGAATAGTTCTGTAATCAGGGCCCAAAACTTCCGTATATCATTATTTAATGTAGCTTGGACAAGGGGTTCCCAACATTTCTGTAAAAAGGCCTTTACTAACCTATTAAAATCATGTGTTTTAATTTACACTTTAATTTTTCAAGGATAACAACTGAAAAAGATTTACAGACGTTTAGTGCATCTAGAAAAAAGAGAGATCAGAATCTTTATTATCCCCAATTTCTACTTATATGAATTCATATTGGGTGCCTATGCTCTAACCTTGGGTCAGTGAAATCTTATTAGCATCCTCATTTACCTAAATGTCTATTTTTTAAAAAAATTCTCGTTTGGTTAAATGAATTTGTGTTATATACATATTCACAGGCACTATATATCCATTATGAAACATTCACGTCCATAGTCATCATATTTTCCATTGAGTTTTTGCAGTTCTTATCTTTGGCATCCTCTGATGTTGTGAGATGTCTTCCATCCAAGGGAATTAACAGTTTCAAAATTTCAGTTCAGTCATCCATATTTTCATAAATATTCTTGATTCAACTAGCCCCCTTTTCTGTATGGTGTCTTCCATAGTATACCACTGATTGCATTACTGATGCCATATCCCAACGTACTGGTACTAACTTATCCATAAGGTTTCTTAGGGTGTTGGAGGGGCCCATTCTCAACAACAGGTCTCTCTGCCCAGGTTCCCAATATAGTATTGTACTGTATGCCTTGGCCTGGCAAGTAGATTGATATAAACAGTAAGAAGTATAGTCAAAGATGGTCTGCCTAATTAAAGAGCGACTGGGATTGTGATGGCGAATCTTCTAATTTTTCATTCCCTCTAGTTCTGCTTTTCCCCCTATCTGCAATGAGCAGAGTGTACAGAATGTTAAGCATGTCTTCATATTACTCACAGAATTAAAAGGTCACTGGAAGGAGGAAAAAAGACCCACAACCCTAATAAAGAGTGAATGAATGAAGGTTTATAGGGGCTCTAGGCTTGCTTATGGATTTCAAGAAAAGGGAAGCTACCAAAAGCATACATTTTGTTCTATTTATGAATCACCTCTTGATGAGACATATGTTCCACTGCACAGAAATACTTGCTGGGAGCGGGGGGATTCTCAAAGATTAAAAACCATGAAAAAATCATAAAATACACAGCATAAGACATGCCCTGATTTGGATGGCCCAGGTTAGCCTTATCTCATCAGATTTCAGAAGCTAAGGAAAGTTGGCCCTGGTTAGTACTTGGATGGGAGACCACCAAGGAATACCAGGGTCGTTATGCAAAGGAAGGCAATGGCAAACCACCTCTGTTAGTCTTTTGCCTTGAAAACCCTACTGAGTTGCCATAAATTGGCTGCAACTTGACGGCACTTTACACTCACACACACGCAAGACATGGGACTGCCTCTTAGCAATCCAGAAATTGATGGCTTGAACTGCATATCCTATAGAATAGGGGTAGCACATCTCACAGGTACATGTCCAGAATCAACCTTGACTGGAACTAAATTATGACATCACGCCATGTGAAAGTATAACATCACCCCATGTCATCACTGGGCTTCGCTCCATGAGTTTTGGGGTTTGGGATGCTGGGAATTTAGCAATACGTAGGACACAAACAGACAAAGTGAAGACTATCAGTTTGCCTCAGGATTGAGCTGGGAAGGAAGAGGAAGTTTAATCTTTCAACCTCCCCTCAGTTTTGCTATTAAAAACGTAGTTACCTGCTTTGTTAGAATTTTTAAAATGTCCTGAATGTCTGCGCCCCCTGGCAGCTTACCTCGAATTTGTTGCCCATCTTTTGTGGTGCTGCTTCGTTGACCCTCAGCAGTGCTCCAGCCAGTCAGGGTCCCAAGTGTCTATTAGATTTTAAATTGCAAACCATGCTGTGAGTACATTAGCAGTAAGGCAGCATATAAATGTTGCTGAATAGTGTTATGTGTACCTTTCTTCTCCAAGCAGCAAGAAGAATTGTGAACAGCACGTACCTGGCTTAGTTTCCTTTGGCAGAAGGGCTTATGGTGATGTAATATATTTGCTTTAGGAACATCTTATACATGTAGAGCACAGGAGGGGTTCAAAAAGGTACACTTGCAGGGCAGTGGATCCACTCCCCCAAATCAGAACCCCACCAGGGGTTCTGCACCCTCAGTGGGCTTCACTCAACTCCCAGCAGACTTTGTCCGCTTCTGTCTCTTGCAGACTCCAAGCTGTTTGTGTCTCTCTCTGTTTCTTACGTGCATACATACACAAATCTTCATGCATTTACCTCCTCCCCTCAGCTTGGGGGGGTTTACCTCCTCCAAGTCCTAATGGGTGCTTGCTTGGACAGAACCTAGAGGTTAAGAGCAGCGGACTCTAAACTGGAGAACTGGGTTTGATTCCCCACTCCTCCACATGAAGCCTCCTGGGTGACCTTGGGCCAGTCACAGTTCTCTCAGAACTCTCTCAGCCCACGTGGGGGCAGGCAATGGCAAACCACCTCTGAATGCCTCGTTCCTTGAAAACCCCAAGGGGTCGCAACGAGTCAGCTAAGACTTGATGGTACTTTCCACCACCAGGGCCATTAAGGCAATAGCTACAGCTATTAACATTGCCATAGGTTCTGTTTTCCCTTTCCCAGGCAAGCACCTTAGGGCAAGCCCAGAGAATAGCCCAATTTGCGGTAATCAGACTTCCAACTCACAACTTCCTATCACATAAGGTGTGTGGTGCCCAGAAACACTGATTCTTTCAGAATTGCCTTCATGATGCTGGCACTTCTTATTTTGTACATTTCATTACCTAGGTAATTTAACTCCAGCATGTTTACTACGATATTTTCAATTTTTTTGCAGTTTCTTCAAGTTTAATTGATAAAAATGTTGAGCCAAAATGGCTTTTTAGGGCTCGTCTGCTGAGTGAACCCAAATATCAGCCAATTAATTTGAGTTATTTAAGGAGGTGAGTGGGCAAAAACGCATGGTCGCTTTAGCCTCCTTTATTCCCTGTTTCAGCCAGGATTCAGCCAGGATCGAATGCATGTGTTTTGCCAAACGTGCGTTCGATCCTGGCTAAATCCTGGCTGAAACAGGGAATAAAGGAGGCTAAAGAGACTATGCGTTTTCGCCCACAGTAGCTATCACACCAAGGCAGCCTTGATTTAAACTGATTCCTCTAGTATTCTCTCCTGTAAACAAGAGTAGGTGTGGTAGGCCATCTGGGTGGGGCTGAAAATTGTTCTAAACTTGGCATATTGTCAGAAAGATGTAAACAAAGGCCTTTTATGCATGGGTTGTTCGCATCGCAGTAACCCCCCTACTACTTTGGGGCTTTGTTTTAATTATGCATGCATTTTCTGACCTTTAGAAGTCACTGATTTGTTGCCCTGCCCCCCCATATACATCCTCTTATAGGCAGGAAAGCTTTTTTTTTCTGTTTGCGAGTGCAAGACTGCTGATGGAATGATGCAAGTATTTTTATGTTATAACCCTGCATTGAGATAGCCAGGTAACCTGGGGGAGGTAACCGGACTCTTCTCTGCTTTGGCTGTAAAATGGCTGCTCGGTTCAGATCAAATGAAAGAATCCTTCTGCGGGGCTGGTGATGTGTTTAAAAAACACACCACAGCCAATTAAAATGCAGCGTTTTCAAGGGGGAGGGACTCATGTCATTCAGAAGCTTTGTATTTTCGCTGGGGATGCATAATTTATCACAAGGTACTACTGGAATTTCTTCAGGGGGAAAAGCCCCTGTGCATAGTGTTTTGAGAATTTGATGGCAAATACTGTGCAGTTAGAAGAGCAGCAGGTCCAGCGGAAACAGACTGTGCATAAAAGGCCATAATCTCTTAAAATCCCTTCAAGCATTTGTGCATGAGGTTTCCCCACACTACTGCTATGGTGATTACTGCACAAGAAATGATAACATGAGTATCATATAGTCATACCGACTGGTGTGAGAACCCTTTAGAGGAAATTGATTTGACTGAAAGGGCTGTCTCCTTGGGAGCCAAGACTCCACTAAAAGCCCAACTACCCATTACTCATCATTGCATATTGGTGGGATCAAAATCAGTCAACCAAACTTTCAACCTATGTGGAAAATTTAAGCAAGAAATGTAGCAAGAAAAGCTAGGATCTTTCCTGAGCCAATATTGCAAGAAGGGTCTGTTGTAAAGGGGCCATCTCATTCAGCATTCTGTTTCCCACAATGGCTAAACAGGCACTTCCGAGAAAGTCACGGCTTTAGTCCAGTGCTGACCTTTAGTACACCATCTATGAACATGAAGTTTTCATTTAATCATTATGGCTAATACCATGGAGCTCCTTCCAGCCCTACCCAATGGTGGATACAAAATGGTGGATGCTGCTCAGTGCACTCGGACTATGAGATGGGTGTGGAGATTGCCAGTTACATACCAGTGACTGTTCCCCCCCCTAAAGAAGCCATAACAGTGACTGCTCCCCCCAGAGTGGTACCACCTCTGCCTTTAGCATAGCTCACCATCTTCCCCTTCCCTTTTGTTTGCTAGCATACCGATATTTTCACAGCCAGATGTTGCATTTCATGCAGCACTCAGACTGAAAGTCTTGTCCAGCCCTGGTTTAGATGTTTTTGCTCTCTCTTCTTTCCCTAGTGGGTTCTATTGTCCCTTCCTCTTCTCCTGTCTGCTATGGAAAATGAGAATAAGTTCTCAGTGTCTGCATTTAGAGCCAGTGTGATGTACTGGTTAGGAGTGTCAGACTAGAATCTGGGAGACCAGGGTTTGAATCCCCACTCATGGCATTGAAGCTCGCTGGGTGACCTTGGGCCAGTCACACCCCTTCAGCCTAACCTACCTCACAGGGTTGTTGTGAGGACAAAATGGAGGAGAGGAGAATGATGTAAGCCACTTTGGGTGCTCATTGGGGAGAAAGGTGGAGCACAAATGAATGAATAAATAAAACGTTCTGCATCCTTCCCTTTTGCCATTTTTTCTGCTCAGAATCCCCAGCTGTTTTCTGCTGGCCAAGGAAAAAATACGTGTCCCTATATATTTTCTTCTACAGAGAGAGCAAGAAAGATGATGTGGCAGATAATCTGGCAGATAATTTGCTGGCCAGCATTATAAGGAACATATTTACCTCTCCAGTTCTTAAAGACCTGCAATGGCTGCCAGTTAGCTGCTTGGCACAATTCAGAGTGATGGAACTTTAAATCCATGAAGTATCTGGAACTTGCAGTATTCAAAGCACTGCTTTTCCCCACATAAACCAGCCTTTGTCAGAGACTGTATATGATGTGTTTTCTGAAGTAACATGGGTGGGTATTAGGGCTTTTTCTTTTGCTTCCCCAGGGGCACTTGTCTTGTTGTGTTTCTAATACGGTCAGGATTGTTAGACTTAGTTGGTATACTGATGGAAGGGCATAGCCTCTTCCCTGCAGTCAAGGTGGCTGGTAGGGTAAACCCTTCAGGTCTCACTTTAGCCAATGCCACTCCCATGCCTAGGATGGTCTGTATAACATTTGATCAAAGATTGTCATTACTGTACTTCCAGTGTAGCAATTAATAAGTTTGCTTGAGTTATCCAAAGCTTTTTTCCCTTGGGCACTCTTTGGAAGAGCACCTCCTATTTCTTGCTATGCCAAACAAACTGTGGTCTAGATCATGTGGACTGATCTGGGGGGTGGGGAAGGCTGGTTGGGGCTGGTCACAACAGGAAGTTTGATCCTGATTAATTTTTTGTGTCTTCATTTTCTGGGTATTATGAAATAAGCATACTGATTTCAAAAGGTCTGTTATATATATCATTTACTACTGTGAGCGTGAGAAAGAGAAAATTCTTCATTCAAAACTCATGTGAACTACGAAGCTCACTAGGCTGCCTTAAGCAAAGCTCTCCACCTCTTTCCCTCTCACCAAGCTTGCAATATGGGTTGGGTGGCCAGCTCTAGGTTGGGAAATAACTGGAGATTTGTTGGGTGGAGCCTGAGGAGGGACTTCCATGGGGTATGCCATAGAGTCCACCTTCCAAAACAGACATTTTATCCAGGTGAACTGATCTCTGTCACTTGGAGATCAGTTGTAATAGCGGTAGATCTCCAGCCACCACCTAGTAGAGGCTGGCAACCCTTAATATGGGGCTACTGTTACTAGCTTCCCTTACCACATTGCTTTAAAGCTTACTGATAACTGGGCTAAAGTATGTGAAGTGCTTGAACACTGATAGAAATAAAAAATTATTACTTTCCAGAGAACCAATTTTCCCATTTAGAAGCCACAAATGTTACAGTGTTATTATTGCTCACCATTTATCCTTCCAAATGTTCACAGGCACAATACTGAGTACAGACTAGCAGAACTGGTAGGTGTCATTTTTGAGTAAAAATAGGACATAGAATGCAAGCTTTGGTACTGGGTACAAACGTAGTACCCAGCAGTACCTGGTGCAGTTCTTGGAAAATAAGAATTTTTATTGGAAAATAAGAATTTTTATTGATTTAATAGGTCCATTTGGGAAAAAATGAAGAACTCTACCCAAGCCAGCAATGCTAGAATCCTGCTTTCCCAATGCTGTGGTGCTTGCCAATGCTTCATCAATCCAGCTGTTCCCCCCCTTTTTTTTTTGAGGTGGCAAATCTGTGTCTGGACTGTTCCACTTCAGACAGCAGGTGGGAACAACTGATTGTATTTTCCTCCATATAAAATATCCCTTTAATATAAAAAGCTAATGTCAGGAAGAAGGGTTCTAACGTAGCTTTCTCCTTGACATGTTTATTTTCTGGGTGGAGGGATTTAAAAAAAAATAGAGGATGATTCAATTATATGAGCTTCTACTTCCCTTCTGATGTAGTATTGTCCGGATACAGGCTTATTAGCTAGACCATCATTCTCCTCATTTATTCAGATGCAGAGTAGATTTGGCATGGGACTCTCCAGGGCAGCAGAAGTTCAACATGTTGTGACTGAGTTGTGATTTGGAGGATCAGTTCTCACCTCTGCCATGAATAGGGTTGCCAGGTCCCTCTTTGCCACCGGCGGGAGGTTTTTGGGGCGGAGCCTGAGAAGGGCGGGGTTTGGGGAGGGACTTCAATGTCATAGAGCCCAATTGCCAAAGTGGCCATTTTCTCCAGGTGAACTGATCTTTATTGGCTGGAGATCAGTTGTAAATAGCAGGAGATCTCCAGCTAGTACCTGGTTGGCCACCCTAGCCATGAACTTACTAGGTTGCCTCAGGATCTCTCAAATTCAGACTTGCATTTTTTTTTTTTTTGCTGTCAAGTCACAGCTGACTTATGGTGACCCCATGAGGTTTTCAAGGCAAGAGACATTTGGAGGTAGTTTGCCATTGCTTGTTTCTGCATTGGGACCCTGGTATTCCTTGGTGGTCTTCCATCCAAATACTTAATATGGCCGACCCTGCTTAGCTTCCGAGATTGGGCTAGCCTGGACTATTCAGGTCAGGGCTTCACATCTTTCCTGTGGGGATAATCACACTGTTCTACACTACAGCAAGATCCTATGTGTGTGAAGTGTGCTTTTGAACAATGAAAGTACGAATAGTGGTGGCGGTTGTTTTAATCTGTGGAGGAAGAGGCCTAATGCTCAAAAACTTTCTTGGAGTGCAACAAGCTGTCTGTAATGGGATTGCAGACACCATAGCAGAATTCCTCTTGCAGAAAAAAGTGATCCATTTTCTGCAGCGACAGTCTGTTCTGGTTTTTAAAAGGAAAACAAGTAAAGAGTCCTCCGCAGGGTTTTATTTCGCTTCACGATGGTGTATGCTCAAGTGAAATGTCTCCTTAGCAACAAAGTGTGTTTTGGACATAACCCAAGATCAACAAATCTGTCTTCAACATCTGCTTTATACAATTGAGCCTATAAGTACACACATCTGGATCTGCAATGCTAAAGGTCAAAGTTATTAATGCTAACTGCAGCCTCAGGTCAATATATTCACACAAGTAAGGATATCCTTATCATGGATTTGTTGATAACCTATAATCCAGAAGCACAGAGACATTTGCTTCAATTTTTTCCCCTTAGGCAGCTGTATCACAAGTTTCTTCCCATTTACAGACTGCTTTTCCCAGAGAAGGAAAATCTATGTTGCCTGCCTTGAGATTTTAAAAAAATAATTTGTGTATGAATTTATGCTGCTAAATCGTACAAATTACCATTACATTGAATAACTAAATTGATAATTTGTGACATTCCAAATATCAAGCATTTTGTAAAGAATTGATGAAGAGCATGAATACTAGTTTAAAAAGAAGATGGCTAATTGAATAAGCTTTACATGATCATGGTGCCCCCTATATGAATTCTGCCAATAAGGTGGCTCATAAACAATGTAGTTCTGAACAATGTTGTATGTTTCTAAATCTACTGAAGACAATGGGCTTATAATGTCATAACTTTGCTTTGGATGGCACTGATAATGCAGTTCTATTGTGGCTTGACTTCCAAATGCACAAGAGGTAGAATACTGCACATGCTTAGCTGAATGTGGCAATTGCTATATTCAGCAGTTAGTTGCCAACGTTTAAAGCTCCAGTGTTCCTTATTATAAGCACTTGTCCTTTATTTCAGAATATGGGTTGGATAGGGTTGCCAACCTCCAGGTAACAGCAGGTAATCTCCTGCTATTACAACAGATCTCCAGCCAATAGAGATCAGTTCACCTGGAGAAAATGGCCGCTTTGGCCATTGGACTCCTGCCCCTCCTCAAACCCTGCCCTCCTCAAGCGCTGCCCCAAAAACCTCCCGTTGGTGGCAAAGAGGGACCTGGCAACCCTAGGAATTGAATATTTTAACTCTAGAGCAGGGGTGTCAAACATAAGGCCCAGGGGCCAGATCCGGCCCCTTGAGAGTTCTTATCTGGCCTGCGAGCCAGCCGAGGCAGCCGCCCTCCCCCATTCCTGATATGGGCTGGCAAGGCATGGACTGGCCCGACCGAGTGACATGTATGCCTTATCCGGCCCTCGGCACAATTGAGTTCGACACCCCTGCTCTAGGGTGTAACTATTTTTTAACTCTAGAATGTAACTGTTTTTTCACACAGCCTTTTGAGCCTCAGTTTGTAACAGCCTTGACATGTGGGTTAACATCTGCAGCCACAAACTGAGCTGGCTGCATTGCTGTGTTAAGTTCTGCTCACCCTGCACTCAGCTGAGCCAAGCTTAGATTTGCCTTCCACAGAACATTTGTGAAGGGCTCCAGATTCTGTGATTGTAATGATGCGTGAAATGCTGATCTGAGCTCATCACAATGGGTGGCTTTTGCAGGACTAGCTGGGAGGCAAAGCAGCTGAAATGTCACCAGTGAACTCCGGCAGCCGCTGCTCTAACAATTAGACGAATGCTCCCTTTTTTTGGGGGGGGGGGGTGAAACTTAATTCAGTAATAGTGATGTAGAGGATGACCAATATGCTATGCATGTTACAATAAGTTTTTTACTATAAACTTTTCAGGGTATTATAAACAAGCTTACAGTAGGGCAGGTTAGTGGTTGTATCAACTGATTGTCACAGTGTGCGAATTTTTGGACAGCTGCACCATCTTTATTTATTTATTTCAATAAATAATTTATTTCCAGTCATAGACCATCAAATAAAGCAAATTTGCATAGTTAAATAGTATAGGATAAAAACAAATACAAAATGGATTTACTATTAAAATGGTTAAAAATGGCAAGATTATCAAGATGCATGACTAATTAACAAATACGAAATGTGGGTAAAATTAGAATGCTTGCTAATATCTTAAAGTTACAGAGGCTAGAACTAGAAAGAAAAATAAACAAACAAACTTGCATTCAATCTGTAGGATCAAATTTATTTATTTACATTTCTGTGTAGCCTTTCCACCCAATTCAGGGTCCACGGGGTGGTAAACGTTAAAACAAAGCATCAAAACATTTCAAACATTAAAAGGCACTAAAATTATGTAGTTACACTCATACATATATACGCACTTACACACATATATACATATATAATTTTAAAAACAAATAAAACATGATCTAAACACATAAAACACACAAACAGGGAGGAGGGCTAATAAGAGTTAGTGAGGGAACACCAAACAAAACAAAAAACTCTTGATTTGCTGGCGGAAGAAGACGATTAAGGGAGACAGACAAACCTCTGTGGGGCTGAATGAATTATTTATTTATTATGGTCATAGACCAACACAAAAATACACACAGTATCAGAAATATTTGCTTAAAAATGTTACATAGATTATATAAAAGTAGCATTATAATTTATGACAATAATACAGAACTATGACAAACTCTAGCGGCTGCACAAAATCTGGCAATTCAATCTGTAATCCAGTGCCCATAGAATCTCTCTGGGAAAGGAGTTCCATGACCAAGAAGGCAATTTCTTAGGTTGCCACCCATCTAGCCTCAGGTGGGGTAGGGGCACCCAAAGTAGGAACTCTGAAGATGACCAAGTAGAAGTAGGTTCATATGGGAGTGGGCAGTCCTTCAGGTATGATGGCCTCAAGTTGTATAGGCCTTTAAAGGTCAATACCAGCACCTTGATTTGGGCCTGGAAGCAAATTAGGAGCCAGTGTGGATGGAACAAGACTGGAGTGATATGGGGCCCTATGACCCACTCAAATCAACGTTCTGGCCACAGCGTTCTGTACCAACTGCACTTTGCAGCAAACTTCAAGGGCAGCCCTGTGGAGAATCATGCACTGCACTAAGCTAATCTAGATGTTACCAGGGCATGCTATACAATGGTAAGATTTTTCCTGGGAGCTGGCCCACCAACAGAAGCTGATGAGAGACATACCTTGCCTTTGCTTTCAGCTGTTTATACACCAGGAGGCCTGGATCCAGCAGCACCCCCAAGCTATGAACCTGCTCCATCCAGAACAAGAGATATCCCAGTTGCTGGGACAGACCTTCTCACCACCAATATCATCTCCATTTTGTTGGGATTTAGTTTTGCCAGGATACAAATCTTTGCATTTGTACAGTGCCAAAGAAGAATGGAAAGACATTATCTTATGTTCCCTGGAGATTTTGGGGGTGGTCCCTGGGAAGTGGGTGGGTGGGCAGGAAAGGGAGCTCAGCAGGGTATAATACCATAGAGTTCACCCTTCAAAGCAGGAAGAAAAAACCTCCTGCCAGTGGCAAAGAGGGACCTAGCAATCCTACTCCACCCGCCTGCACAGTCAGGTTTCTTCTAGGGTTGTCAACCTTCAGGCTGAGCCCGGAGGTGGAGCCTGGAGATAACAATCAGTTGCCCTGAAGAAAATGGCTTCATTGGAGAGAAGACTCTATGGCATTATACTCCAGTGAGGTCCCTCCCCTCCTCCAACTCTACCCTCCCCAGGCTCCACCCCCAAATCTCCAGGAATTTCCCAAGCCTGAGTTGGCAACCCAAGCCTCTGTTAAACTATATTTTAGCTTCACATCTTCAGTTCATTGCAGCAAGGCTTCCAGATTGGTAGCATGGTCAGTTGGATAACCAGCTGTCAGGAATAATTAAGATTCAGATGACTGGTGGCAAGGTTCTTGATCTTGCAATAATCCCTGGAAAGACTTCAAATGTCATATAATTAATCAGTCTACAACTGCAGCGATTTTAAGTACAGACATTTAGACAGCATTGAGGAACAGTATTTCTCAGTTATGGACAGTGGAGTATATTAATGTATTTGAGTGAGCTATTCTGGGTAGCCCAGAGCCTTTTTTGGGAACATGAAGACTTTTGATAGCATCTTGTTGCATTTGTGCACTCTGGAAATTACCCTAACTTTTCTCTAAAGGTAAAGGTCCCCTGTGCAAGCACTGGGTCATTCCTGACCCATAGGGTGACGTCACATCCCGACGTTTTCTAGGCAGACTTTGTTTACGGGGTGGTTTGCCAGTGCCTTCCCCAGTCATCTTCCCTTTACCCCCAGCAAGCTGGGTACTCATTTTACCGACCTCAGAAGGATGGAAGGCTGAGTCAACCTTGATCCGGCTACTTGAAACCAACTTTTCTCTAGTCTTTCTTAAATCTGCTTTGCTCCAAATTTTTGTGAAAGATCGTAGTAAAGCCTGGATGGCAACTGTGGGCTAGAAAATTCAGATTTTCTGACCCACATGACATCCATTTTTCCTGACCCTGTGACCCCCCCCCCCCACACACACACACTACTGGAGGAGCTTTTGTTTTTAAAACATTGGTCCTAGGATATCGTTGTATCGATATACCGATGTATCAATAGGGGTAGTAGTTTCTCTAAATTCTTAACTTTCATTTTTTAAAGTCAGTCTCTAGCCTCCTCCCTTGCAGAAATGTAAGGCGAAAGGCCGTGTAATGAACATATATGTATGGATTTGTTTGTATAGACACACAGCTACTAAAAACAGAAGAGGGAGAAGCAAGAAAGGGGATGAATGGGGGCATGAAGGCAGACTCAGATGGAAATGTAACCATATTCTTCATGTACACACATGAAGCTGGCTGATTCTGAATCATACCATTGGTCTGTCAAGGTCAGTACTGTACAGTCTTAGAAGCATTTGCTGTCCAGAGTCTTAGGTGGTGGTTTTTTAGATCACATGCTACCTGATACTTTTAACTGGATATGCCAGGGATTGAACCTGGTTCCTTCTTCATGCAAAGTAGATTCTCTTCACCTAGCTACAAACCCATACTGGACCAATAATACTTATAAAATTCCAAAGAATTCTGTTTAATTTTTAGCCATCATATCTATTTTTTTATGTTGATTTTTTCATCCGTAGTACTGTGCCTGCATTTCCAATTGTGGAAACACGTGGAAAAATTAACCTTCCCTTTCCCCAGATCACACAAAGCACAGGTTGTGTGTCTGTAGTGAATCATGAAATTCCAAGAGTCGCATGTAGTTTTGCCCTAAGGATCAGAAAATGTTTTAAATCTTACACAGAAATTGTCATAGAGAATAAATGGTCCATGCCTTTTAGGAAAGACTCTTATCAACCAGGAGCTTCTTCCTAGCCAGCAGGCGAAAATCACTGTGCTCAGCTGGAAGTTAGAAATGCTGGTCAGCTGGAAGGATTACAGCATTCGGTTAGCAAAGGAGTTGGATCGCTGAGCTGAGTTGGGTCACTGAATAATGCGGCTCTTCTGAATAACACTACCTTGCCATCAGGACTTTTTTTAGCAGCCTTGGCTTTACTGCATGTGCTCAGTAGTCAGGAAACCTCTTCCCACTAATCTTACTATGTGTAGGGTGCCCAAAATGGTGTCTTTAAGAGAAGTTGGCTAACCTTTCAGTGATCCAACTCAACTCATTGGTTCCCTGTTCCTCACTGTCAGCATGTGACAGATTTTTACCTGCTCCTTGCCTTGCTTTCGAAGACAAATGGAGTGAGAATCAGCAGGCACCAAAAATGAGCATATATTTCTGTATGTTCCTGCATGCTAAATTCTTGTCACAAAATATTATTTATCGGTTTCCTGTTTTCAAGATTTCCTTGACCTGGATAGCTCCAGGCTAGCCTGAGCTTGTCAGATCTCAGAAGCTAAGCAGGGTCAGCCCTGTTAAGTATTTGGATGGGAAACCTCCAAAGAATACCAGGGTTTGACCTGGAGACAGGCAATGGCAAACCACCTCTGAATGCCGCTTGCCTTAATACCCTATGGGGTTGCCATAAGTCATGTGACTTGATGGCACACTCAAAAAAAGTTCCAAGATTAGAGCTTTCATCCAATGTGATACTGAAACTTTTGGCCAAACATCCATGTTTCAATTAATGAGAGTTATAATCTTTGAAACACACAACACAACTTTCATCTCTAGAAGTGAATCTTGGGCTTCTGCTTGCTTGGAAAGGAGTGGAGGCAATCACTGTAATGAATTCTTCTTCCAAGCGCACAAGAACTAAAAGATTTTCCGCACAAGCTTATGCGTGTGTGTGTGTGTGTAAAGTGCCGTGAAGTCACAGCTGACTTATAGCGACCCCTTTTGGGGTTTTCATGGCAAGAGACTAACAGAGGTGGTTTGCCAGTGCCTTCCTCTGCACAGCAACCCTGATATTCCTTGGTGGTCTCCCATCCAAATACTAGCCAGGGCTGACCCTACTTAGCTTCTGAGATCTGACGAGATCAGGCTAGCCTGGGCCATCCAGGTCAGGGATGCATGTGTATGCAGAGGTAAATCCCATTATGTTCAATGGAGCTTACTCCTGGATAAGTAAGTATAGGATCATAGCTTTGGAGTGCAATCCTATGCAGAGCTACTCCAGTCTAAGCCCATTGATTTCAAGTGACTTTCATGTGACTATGCATGTTACTTTGGCCTTTAGCTGGGACTTGATGTCTGTAGTGGGCATGTTATACCATTTTAGGCAAGTTTCTGTAGATGTGACGGAGCTCTCCTTTATGCGTCTTTTTTATTCACAGATAAAGTGGGAGTTTGTGGGGGTCTTCTACTGCATTTTCTCCCAATATGCTGAGTTAATTGCAACATCTCTTGTTTTCTTTTGTCTTCTCTGCAGGAACGAGTGGAATATCTCTTTCTCATAATTTTTACAGTGGAAGCATTTTTAAAAGTAATAGCATATGGACTTCTCTTTCATCCTAATGCTTACCTCCGCAATGGCTGGAATTTACTAGATTTTATAATTGTGGTAGTAGGGTGAGTATTGTTGTCTCTTTTGTGTGTCTATTCTTGCTCTTGAACCAGAGAATTTCCATTGCTGGGAATGGAAATTCCCTTTTTAAGATGCAAAGGAAGAGTTCGTGGATATCCTTCTCTTTTCTTCAAAAGGAAGACTTATAGAAATTTAGCAGATGAAGTTTGTCTGACTTGCAGTGCAATTCTAAACAGAGTTTCACCCTTCTGAGTCCATTGAAGAGGGTTGTAATTTTGCTTAGGACTTCATTGTCAGCATACTGACAGCATACATGTGTCTTTCAGATTGTTGCAGAATTAAGAACCACACTCACATTAGTGAACTAGTAAAGAGATCATAGAGTTCATTGATAGTGGCCCCAGTGGGCCTCTCTAGATGTATATGCATTGATCTCTGTTTGGCTGCTTTGCATATTCCCTCTTAAAACAAAGGAAGGAACATTAATCAGCTTCTCAGGTGTTTCACCTGAGGAAAAACTTCCAGATATGCCAGGGGGAAGGCTGCGCTGGAGTAATTCTCCAAGACACACTTATTTTCTATGTAAAGGGGACCTTTTTTTGGTATGGAGCATGCATCCAAGTAATCCTTCTCTTCCAGTCTGAAATGGCACAGCCTAGTTGCAGCTTTACTACTTCGGTGAGAAACTGGCCAGAGTCTAAAATGTCTATGTGAAATCCTATGAGAATATAAATGGACGAAATGAAGACACAATAAGTACTTTAGGGTTGCCAAACTCCAAGTGGTGGCTGGAGATCTCCTGGGATTGCAATTGATCTCCAGGTGACAGAGATCAGTTCAACTGGAGAAAATGGCTGCTTTGGAGGGTGAACTCTGTGGCATTATATCTCACTGAAGTCCCTCCCTTCCCCAAACCCTGCAATCCTCAGGCTGCACCCCCCAGAATCTCCAGGTATTTCCCAACCCAGAGCTGGCAACCCTAACTTTCTTCCTTGCAAGAATCACAGTATTCCAGAAACTCAGAAAATCTCTTCTCTATGTAGTTTTTTTAATTCCCTCTCATATCCTTACAAAATCATAGTTTTCTGCTATGATTTTACCTTCTGTTGTCTTAATACATCCATATTACTTTTCTTTTCCTGTTATCACCCAACATTATGTAAACTGACACTCAATAGAGTATTCTATTTCTATTCTGTTTGACCTCCCTTGGTAGTGTTTGATCTTAGTACACTATGTTCTTTTCCACACTGTCTTCCTAAAGGCAGACACAGTACATAATACACGAGAAGCAGGAGTCTTGTGGTACCTTAAAGAAATATATTTCTTAAATATATATTTCCATATTCTATGGAAATATATACTGGAATACAATTTTGTTAGACTTTTAAGTGCCACAAGAGTCATGCTGGATTTTGCTGCACTAAATTAATATAGATACCCCTCTGGAATTATGGTACACTAGGTTTATTTCATTTTCACTTTAGTTGTTTGAGAGTGGTGATTTGTTCAAAGCTCTTACTCCAAAAAATGTATCTGAAAGTACTGAGTTTTGTGATGATTCTCAGGTCATTTATGCATGGGAGCTTTACCTGGGGTTCGAAGCTTGCTCGACCCAGACTTTTCTGTTGCAAATCCAAAAAGTTGCTATGCACCAGCAAAGTCACCAAGCTCAAATCAGGAAGCATTTGAGTCCCCGCCCCTTGAAACACTGCTTTGTAATTGGCTGTTGTGCTTACTGAGAGAAAAACATCATCCCACCCCCAGCTCTCCTGTCCCGCGCTTTGGCTTATGCATGGTGATTTCACCTAGGCTGATTGAAGAATCAGGTTATAACAGGAATGGGAAGACCTGGGATTTGCAGGGGCTAGGCACTAGGTCATCTCTAATGGATGGAAAACTCATGCATAACTCCAAGGAATAACCAAGACAGTCCAAGGTCAAACGTGAGTGAAAGTACCCATGCATAACGGACCTCAGTTTCAGTGGAAGACTGATTCTCAGCCAGTAAACTAATAGATCAGCCTTTGTTTTTCATCATTTCTTCTAACTGTGAACTTATCACTCTTGTCTGTCAATAGGACAGAGAAGCAGAGCCACAAACCATAAAGTTTTATATTTATTCAGGGGATTATCCAGGTATGCAGAAAAATATTAATTTGTCTTAGTAAAGACCTCCACCTCAATATCTCATCCTCAGTAGCCCAACAAGCACTGATAGGGTTGTCAGCTCTGAACTAGGAAATACCTGGAGGTTTTGGGGTGGAGCCTGAAGAAGGTGGGGTTTGGGGAGGGACATCAATGGGATTATAATGCTATAGAGCAGGGGTGACTAACTCATTTGTTATGAGGGCTGGATATGACATAAATGTCACTTGGCTGGGCCATACCTTGCCAGCCTAGATTGAGAGTGGGGAGGGGGTGGCTGCCTTGGCTGGCAAGCCCACAGAAGGCTCACCAGCCCATACCAGGACTGGGGGGGGGTGGCTGCCTTGTGAGCCAGATAAGAGCTGTCAAATGTCTGGATCCGGTCTGCTGGCCTTATCTTTGACACCCCTGCCTTAGAGTCCAAAGCGGTCATTTTCTCCAGGTGAACTGAACTCTGTCATCTGGAAATCAGTGTAATAGCAGCAGATCTGCAGCTACCACCTGGAGGCTGGCAGCGCTAAGCAGTGAACAGGAGGGGAGGGAAACTGGCCTGCTTGAGCAGTGTCACACTATGCAGGAAAGAGATTTGCTAATCTTTATCCGCCTCCGCAATTTATCATGGGCCTGCTATAAATGAAGTTAATAAACATGTGATGTTAGATGGCCATTAGTTATGCTAATGGCCTCATTTCTAGTGCTCCCCCTTCCCCAATCAGAAAAAGTAAATGTAATGCATGATGTTGCCATGCCCATGCATTGCTTCCCCTTTCCCCTTGACATACAGTGTATGGAGAAAGAGCCAAGGAAATGCATAGTGAGATGACATTATATTACCCTTTTCATGACTACCCATTATGAAGAGAAGGATGAGGAAGTAAACGCAAGGTTTGCATTTTTGGAAAGGATGTTAATTCTGCCCTGTAGCTGAGTCTTGTGCTGCTGCAATTTGTTTACGGAAGCTTGAGGCTGTACTGAATAAATATCTAGAACGGGTTAACAAGGGTCTTGACCTGGGCCCTTATTGCTATATATCACTTTTTCTCAACCATAATTCAGGACAAATGTTCTGTAGAATATGTGGACTGCATGTTTATCCACCCTTCCTCTAAGGAGCTCAGGTTAGTATACATAATTTCCCCTTACAGCAGCCAACAGCCTAGAGGCCTAGTGTGTGGAAATGGGCAGCTGAAGCTTTTCATGGCATGGAGGTAAATGACATCACCTGGTAAGGCTTTGAGAGCCAGTGTGGTATAGTGGTTAGACTGTCAGACTAGGATCTGGAGACCTGAGTTTGAATCCCCACTCTGCCTTGGAAGCTTGCTGGGTGACCTTGGGCCAATCACACATGCTCAGGCTAACCTGTGAGGATACATTGGAGGAGAAAAGAATGGCATAAGCCACTTCAGATCCTTGTTGGGGAGAAAGGCACGGTATAAATATAATATAAATTGTTTAGATCCTTTCCAGTTTTTTTTTAGGACTGGTTATGGGACTGAAAGCTGGTTATGGGACTGAAAGCTGGACAATGAAGAAAGCTGATAGGAAGAAAATAGATTCCTTTGAAATGTGGTGTTGGAGGAGAGTGTTACGGATTCCGTGGACTGCCGAAAAAACAAATCAGTGGGTTATAGATCAAATCAAGCCTGAACTGACCCTAGAAGCTAAAATGACTAAACTGAGGCTGTCGTATTTTGGTCATGTCATGAGATGACAAGAGTCACTGGAAAAGACAGTCATTCTAGGAAAAGTTGAGGGCAGCAGGAAAAGAGGAAGACCCAACAAGAGATGGATTGACTCAATAAAGGAAGCCACAGCCTTCAATTTGCAAGATCTGAACAAGGCTGTCAAAGATAGGACATTTTGGAGGACTTTCATTCATAGGGTCGCCATAAGTCGGAAGCGACTTGACGGCACTTAGCACACACACACAACACACACACATGGGACTGAAACAGCCTTGTTACCCTGGTGGTGAATGACTTTCGCTAGGAAGAGGGAAGAGGGAGTGTGACTCTGTTGATTTTCCTGGATCTCTCAGTGGCTTTTAGGATCAGGGGGCACTGTTTTGCAGTTCTGGTCCCACCTGGAGAATAGAAGGTGGTGCTATGGGGACTGTTGCTCAGCCCTTTGGCCTGTTGGGTGCCACAAGGTTCCATCTTGTTCCCAATGCTCTTTAATATCTACTTGAAACGCTGGGTGAGGCCATCTGGAGCAGGGCTTCTTAAACTTTTCCCACTCATGACCTCTTTTCACCCAAGAAATTTTTATGTGACCCCAGATATATAGGTATATAAAATAGGTATACAAATCAAACATTTACTGATAAAAAATCATTAAAAAATTATACTGTTGCCAAATTTTTCGCAACCCCCACATTCAGTTAGGTAAAGGTCCCCTGTGCAAGCACTGGGTCATTCCTGACCCATGGGGTGACGTCACATCCAGACGTTTACTAGACAGACTTTGTTTGCGAGGTGGTTTGCCAGTGCCTTCCCCAGTCATCTTCCCTTTACCCCCAGCAAGCTGGGTACTCATTTCACCGACCTCGGAAGGATGGAAGGCTGAGTCAGCCTTGAGCCAGCTACCTGAAACCGACTTCTGTTGAGATCGAACTCAGGTCGTAAGCAGAGCTTTTGACTGCAGTACTGCAGCTTACCACTCTGTGCCACGGGGCTCCTATCACATTCAGCTACACAACCCCATATGGGGTTGCGACCCACAGTTTAAGAAGCTTTGATCTAGAGATTTGGGCTGGGTTCTCACCGATACGCAAGTGATACTCGTTTCTATCTCATGGTTTTGGCTGATCCTAGGGAGTCTGTAGAGCCCCGAACCGGTGTCTGTGGGCAGTTTTGCAGTGGATGCGGGCTAATAAACTGAATTGTAATCCTGACAAGACAGAAGTGCTACTGGTGTTGTCTGAGTCCAAATTTAAGGTGTCACCCATTCTGGATGGAGTTGCATTCTCTTTGAATGAACAGGTCCAGCGTTTCGGGTGCTCTTGGACCAAGGCCTGTTCTTGGACAACCATTTGGCAGCTGTGGCTAGGCGTGCCTTTTACCAGCTTTGACTAGTTAGCCAGCTGCGGCCTTTCTTGGGCAGAAAAGGTCAGGCCACTGTGGTGCTTGCCCTGGTTACATCGAGATTAGATTATTGCAATGTACTCACTCTGTGAAGGGCTGCCCTTTAAAATTGTTTGGAAACGTCGGTTGGTACAGAATGATGCAGCCAGGATATTGACTGGAGTGGATTGTAGGGATCATATCACTCCAGTTTAGGCCATCTACACTGGCTTCCAATCTGTTACCGGGTCTATTCAAGGTGCTGGCACTGACCTTTAAAGCCCTATGTGGTTTGGAACCAGCATGCCTTATGAACCTACTCAACCTTGAAAGTTGTCTTCTAAGGCTGTGCTTTGGGTGCCTCCGCCTTCTGAGATTAGGTAGGTGGCAACCCAGGAGAGACTGTTCTTGGTCATGGCACCAAAACCCTGGAACTCTGTCTTCAGGGAGACTCATCTGTCCCCTTCGGTTTTCCTCTCCTGCCAGCTGGTGAAGACTTTTTTGTTTCGTTTGATGTTCCTTCAGTTCTCCCTCCTTCCTGCCCAGTGTTTTAATTGTTTTTGTTTGTTTTAGTATGTATTATTACATACGTTTTAATTTGTTGGCTGCTTTGGTGGCCCATATGAGGGCAGAAAGGCAGTCTATACATTTTGTGTGTGTAAAGTGCCGTCAAGTCACAGCCGATTTATGGCGACCCCTTTTGGGGTTTTCATGGCAAGAGACTAACAGAGGTGGTTTGCTAGTGCCTTCCTCTGCACAGCAACCCTGGTATTCCTTGGTGGTCTCCCATCCAAATACTAACCAGGGCTGACCCTGCTTAGCTTCTGAGATCTGACGAGATCAGGCTAGCCTGGGCCATCCAGGTCAGGGCATACATTTTGTAAAATAACATAAATAAATGAATAATGATATAAGTATTTTTTAAATTTCCATGAAGACTCTATTGAAGGGATAGGTCATTTTTTTCTCAGGGTCATTAGCAGGCCTATTTCACCCTCCTTTATTTTATCCTCACAACAACTCTCTGATGCAAGTTAGGCTGAGAGACAGTGACTAATCCATTCTCACCTACTGAGTTTCAGGGCTTAACAAGGGTTTGCACCTGGCTCTCTTAGCTCCTAATCTGACACTCTACCTACTATGGTACTCTGGCTCTACAAATTGAAAAAGAAAAAAGATGCCTCAAAGCATGCTGAAAACATTTATGGCAGTCTTTACTTCAAATACAAGAGCTTACAGTAGACACTATGCTGGGTGCAAAAAAGATCTATAATTGTACCAAATGCTACTGTGAGCAATATTCATAGTTTAAAAAAAAAATACACAGAAGCATGTTTGAGACGTATGCAAGATAGCTGTAAAAAAACAACCATACATTAGTTTTGGCACATGTGGAGAGGTAACGCCCTGCTGTTTTGAAGCTAAGAAAATTGTTTTCACGTGATGATTTGGGTTCAGGGTTGCCAGTTCTGGGTTGGGAAATTCCTGGGGATTTGGGAGTAGAGCCTGGGGAGGGTGGGGATTGGGGAAGGAAGGACCTTAGTTAGGGCATAACGTCATAGAGTACATCCTCCAAAGCAGCCATTTTCTCCCAGGGAACTGATCTCTGTAGTCCGGAGATCAGTTGTAATTCCAGAAGATCTCTTGGTAGGGTTGCCAAGTCCCCCCTGGCCACCAGCAGGGGATGGGGTTGCTAGATCCAGGATGGGAAACTCCTGGAGATTTTGGGGGTGGAGCCAAGGGAGGGGATGGGTTAGGGAAGGGGAAGGACCTCTGTGGTGTACAATGCGGCATACTTCACCCTCCAACGCAGCCATTTTCTCCAGGAGAACTGATCTCTGTAGTCTGGAGGTCAATTGTAATTCTAGAAGATCTCCAGGCCCACCTGGAGGTTGGCAGCCCTTGGGTCTGGATGGCATGGAGTGTTCCAGTCTTTGCTGGGGGCTTTCTGTGGCTGTGCCTAGTTCTTGTATACTGGGCTTGCCTCTGCTTGGATCAAGCCCATTTTGGGGAGTGCCTGAGGGCTGTGCCTCCCACTAATGTAAAAAAATATATTTGAAAAGGCGTGCCAGAATGGGAAGAATGATCTGTTCATTTCCTAGGCACATGCCGACTTTTCATGTATAAAGAAAAGAAATTAATCTCCGTTCATGTGAGTATTTGCTAGCCAGACATTTGTATTAACTGCTTTGACAGGTCATTTGCCTGCTTCTCCTCCACTTCTTTCAATTGCGAAACTGCCATGAACTATTTGTAATTAAGCAATCCAAAAGAAATCCCAGACTTCCCGAAACTCTACAGCGAACAGGATCACAGCAAATGAGCTTGTGAAGAATGGAAGCAGGTGGTCAGGAAAGGGTGGGATTAAAAACAACAACTAAGTATAGATTTGGGGTTTGCTTCTAATTAGGTCAATTTCTTCATTTTCTTTATTAATTTGTGTTTTCCTATTTCTTCAAAGGAACTCAGAAATGTCTTAGTCAAGCAATCCTGTGATGAAACCACATTGCTAATATAATTTGCCTAGAATTAGCTTCAGTTAGGTTAAAGTAAATTAAGTGGCAGCTGATTTTCAAAGCCAATTAAAAATATACATTTGTCCTCAGAGATAAAAGGCACAATAATTAGAGTAGCAAATCTATATAGCATTATGAAAGAGGAAGTCTCTTAAGAAAAAAAAGTATAATACCTGCTGGAAGTGGGCCTCTTTAATCGTATGAATGGCTGATCCTTGCACATTTCACAGCTTCTCAAACACTCCCCCCTCAGTGTGGGTATTTCAAAATGGTAGTTCTTTCATTTATAGGTGTTATATATGTGTAGGTTATACTCAAAACGGGAGACAGAGTTCCAACATCACCCCTTTATTGAACTGTGGAGAGAGAAACAAGGCTAACTGCAAAACACCCCAACTTATATACAATTCCCAACCACCCTGAGCCACACCCCCAAGTCCAGGATTGGATGGCCCAAAGTCCCCAGTCCAATAGGAAAAACAGACGGCGGAGCCTGGAGCAGGACCTCAAGCTCAACACAGTTCAGCACAGCTGAGTTCAACTGTTCAGCAGTTCAATAGTTCAGCATAGACCTTGCACCAGCTAAATATATTCCAATAGGAATGCTAGTTGCCTGCTTATAGCAGGAGGCTCCCAACCATTCATATGTGGAAATGGTTTGTTGAAGTAGGGTTGCCAACTGCCAGGTAGTAGCAGGAGATCTCCTCCTAATTCAACCGATCTCCAGCCGATAGAGATCAGATCACCTGGAGAAAAATGGCCGCTTTGGCAATTGGACTTTATGGCATTGAAGTCCCTCCCCTCCCCAAACCCTGCCTTCCGCAGGCTCTGCCCCCAAAATCTCCCACTGGTGGCGAAGAGGGACCTGGCAACCCTAAGTTGAAGCCTTTTATGTAGGGTTGGCAGCTCCCCGATCACATCTGCAGGAGTTTTGTTTGCCGTTCTTGTGTGCGTGTGTTTGGTAAAGCGACCCTTAGTTTGAGTGGTCTAAAGCTCCTCACAAGGCAGCACTTCTGGTTGTAAACCGGAAGTGCCGCGTTGGCACACGCGTTTGCCCGCCAGCCCTCAGCTGGCTGGCGGGCAGAGGGGCACATTACCAGGGGTTTGCCTACTGGCAACCCTACTTTTATGGCATGGAGCTGAATAACATAACCTTAAAATGGCTCCAGATCAAACTGATTTTAAAGGGACAGTTAGAGGGACTAAGTGGGCAATCTGAGTGTGCACGCTAAATAATTAATAAAGTAGTTTGGCTTGCCTCTCCATTTTTCCCCAGTGAGTGTGAGAAGACATATCTGTTTTGTCTGGCACTCCCTTACAGACCCGCCTTCCTTTGTATGTGTTTTAACTGTATATATGGTTTGTTCAGGTTCAGGTTCTTTATTATTACAGTCCACAACCAGTATATAAATAAAGGAAACATTAATTACAAAAAGGATAAAAACAATATACAAAAATTAATGTATGGTTTGTTTTGTTTTTATACCATGTATTTTAAGAGCATGTTTGAATGTTTTTGATTATTGATGCCTTGGGGACCCTAAGCTGGGTAGAATGGCAGCATTTAAAAGTTTTAAATAAGAAAGAAGAGTAGCTTGCAAGTCAGGGGCTTGCAGAAGAACATAGTGGCATCTACTTAGTCTGATCTGGCTGTAGTGTTTTTGCCTTTTGAAGAGCAGGATATTAACCAACCCCCAATCTTGGCCTTTCATGACTTGTGTTTGTCTGCTTACTCATAGGAATGCCTAAAGATTTTTCAGACCTCTAGGTATGGAAAGTGATCAGGGTTGGGCATATTTTAACTTTCTTTACCCCCTGGCTAGATTGGAGGCACCATGCATTTACCTTGCCGCTTCTGATCTAAATGTGCCTGGGCTTCAACAAGTGCACAGTGTTGCTGATCGTGCCAGCCATAACATAATATCGCAACAGCTGTGGCTTCATCATTGAACCTGTCTGCGATGATGCATGGGCTGCAAGTCATGTTTGGTGAAGGAGAGCTGTTTGCATACATGAGCTGCACGAATCCTTACGAAGCAAAGGGAACAGCAGTAAATGCCAAGAATGATCTCCAGTCAGTGAAACCCTTCTGAAGAGGGAAACATTTAAATATCTCTAACCGTGTGGTTTTCCTTTTGCTCAGACACCAGCACTTTCTGGTAAAACTTGATCTAACGTCCTCAAATAGCCAATGAACGCTTCATGACAGAGCCATTAAATTCTGTTTGGAAGAAGAGGTCCCTTTGTTCAAATATTCTTCATAAAGCTGTATGGATAGAAATGTTGCTGGTAGCATGACCAAATGCTGTTTGTCTAATGGGACAGAACACCTTCAACGGCTTACTTCTAATCAAAATGATGCTCTCCCCCATTCATTTGTTTTTCCTTCCTACTGGCAAATGAAAATTTTCTTCCATGTGAAGCATTCCCCTTAAGTCTTTTTTGCATGGTTGTTTCACTCCCTGTCACCTCTGTGATGACTTCAGGTCTTTGTGATGATTATGCATGCCATTTCCGACCGTCAGAGGTCACCTCACTTTCCCCCTGCATTTCCCTGTGTTTTGCCCGCGTTTTCAAATTCGAGATAAAACAGGTCTCTGGGATAACCCAGCCAATCATCAGGTTTTAGGATTCTGTGGCATCTGATAAAGGGAAATTTGACTCTTGAAAGCTTATACCCCTTGGTCTCTAAGGTGTTACTGGACTCGAATCTAACTGTCCTATGGCAGATCAACACGGCTACCCTCTGAAATTATGTTATAGTGTATTCTGAAGACGTACACAGAATGAGCATGGTATTATGGATAGCATTGGACTTCAAAGCTTAACTTAGCTGTGAAGTTCATTAGATCACCTTGAGCTATCAGACACACCCTAAACTGCCTTATGGGATTGGCATAAAATGGGATAATCCTGGTCTGAGCAGCTTGAAGGAAAGGTGGGATACAAATATAATTCATAGGATATGTTTCATATTGTGAAGGACATTTGCTTTTCAAGAGATGCTTGATGAGGAACAGGCTTCATGTTTACTGATGTAAGATGCTATACTGAAATTTTGTGCAGAGAGTAAGATGAACATAATGGTGTGACGGATAACAAGCCTTCTGTGACTTTTCCATACAGTGAGAGATGCAGGAGAGAAGAGAGATGCACTATAATTATACTGTTGCAAGGGCCTTCAATTTAACACAGACCCTTTGTATGTTATGTGCCGTCAAGGCACTTCTGACTTATGATGACCCTATGGATTAGTGACCTCCAAACATTCTATAATTCACAACCTTGTTCAGCTCTTGCAAACTGAGAAACGTGGCTTTATTCAGTCAATCCATCTAATATTGGGTTTTACTCTTTTCCTACTGCCTTCAACTTTTTGTAGCATGATTATCTTCTCCAGTGAGTCTTGTCTTCTCATAATGTGGCCAGAGTATGATAGCCTCAGTTTAGTCATTTCCTCTTCTAGGGAGAGTTCAAGCTTGATTTGATCTAGAATCAACTCGTTTGTCTTTTTGGCAGTCCATGGTATCCATAAAACTCTCCTCCAACACACATTTCAAATAAATGTCAAACTGATCATAATCGTTATTATCGCTTGCATCTTAGCAAGCTTTCTTCAATGGGTGCTGGGTTCACAATTTATTTTATTTTGCATGATTATGGTTTTTTGTTTTGTTTTTGTGGGGAAGAATGCACTTAAGCTTTACAACATTGTCAGGGAGCATTTTTGCAGTGAACTCTCTTTCCCATACTCCCAAGGGAATGGGATTGCTGGGCAGACATGTCACTTATCATCTGGTGAGAGGATTATGTTTAGCAGACAGACAGAAGCATTTGAATAGGAAGCAGAACATTTTCCTAATGTTCATTGACTGGAACTTCAGGAAATATTCAAAGCCAGATCTGATATCTCGTGTCTTTATAAATATCATCCAATTACACAAAGAAAGAATATTTCTCTGCAAGTTTCATCTAATAAATCATTAAGGCGTTTTATGATTTTCAAGGAGATTTTCATGATTTGAGGGTATTAGTATTTCCTTTTTATAGATGTTAGCTCAAATCATTTTAGCACAGTCTTAAACATGTGTACTCTGCAGTGTGTTCCTTCTGAATTCAGTGCAACTTTTTTCTGGGATGTTATATTCAGAACTGAAGCCCAAAGCCGAGCAAATTATCACAACTTCATTTTATACTAGGTTTCCCAACCTCTGGTGGGACCTGAAATTCTCCCAGAATTACAACTGATTTCCGAACTACAGAGATCAGTTCCTCTTGAGGAAAGGGCAGCTTGGGAACATGAACTCTGTGGCATTATACTGCGCTGTGGTCCCTGCCCTGCCCAAACCCTACCCACCTTAAGCTGTACTCCCAAATTTCCAGGAATTTCCCAACCCATAGTTGGCAACTCTAGTCTAGGGGTCAAGGATATGTACATTGGATGTCATGTTTGTAAAATTAGTTTCAAGAAAATCCAGTGCTTGTGTGCAATTTAAGGCGTTGCTGTTATCAATCATTTTAGTTTGTACATGAATATAATGTGTACATAGACATGACCTGTGGCATAATTCCCAGTTTTGCGATTATTCTCATTCTGCTTGACTTGGAAGGCTGAATACATTCTTCCCACCTTCTGTATGTGTAATATGCAATATATAAACTAGTGATAATCAATTTTTTACTCTTATCTCAGCTATCTGTTAACAATGTTTCCTCTGTCCCTTTGTCCCTCCTCCCCAGGCTTTTTAGTGCAATTTTAGAACAAGCAACCAAAGCAGATGGAGTGAATTCAATAGGAGGCAAAGGCGCTGGATTTGATGTTAAAGCACTTCGGGCTTTCCGAGTATTACGCCCCTTACGGCTGGTATCTGGAGTTCCTAGTAAGTAATCGAGTTCCTGCCCGTCTGTCTCTTTAACAAGCGGAGGGTGCAACAGAAAGCAATGTGTAAAACGATGTTCACGGCCTCGCCTGATAACTGATTTCAGGGTGGTAAGTAAGACAGATGTTGTACATGGGTAGTGATTACAGGTTTCATCAAACATTTAAAAAATAAGAAGAGTCCAACGTGAGATACCAAGGTAGAGAAGCTTTGTAAGAGCAGAATTGCTTGTTGCGATCATTGCGTGATCAATGATCTGAGATAATACTTCCGTTTAAAACAACATGAAACTAATACGTAATCACTATAATGAGTCTAATATGAATTAAATCAGTTCAGCGACTGTGCTGCTGGCTCTGAAGTTGATGTTTACTAATACTCACATATGGCTGGTTTGATGAAATAACCCTCCAATTGCCTAAATGCCTGTTTTGAAAGAAGCCCAATTTTATTATCCTCTTATGCCTCTGGAAGCTGAGCAAGACCGGGACAATCGTTTTTAATATAGCTGCATGGTTGCAAAAGGGGTATAGTTTTCCTGCATTGTGCATGTTTGCTTCTTTTGGTGTAGGGTTGTCTATCGTCAAACCGAGTTTTGCAGGTGTTTGAAAAACCTGCAAAACCTGTGTATGGAGAGGATAGCGGGACAAATGTGCCAGAACTTTCAAACTATGCGTAGAAGCTATTGTCTGTGTCTAGAGAAGTAAGTGTGCAAAAGAACAAGAGGAGAAGCAATTGTTGCATTATCAAAATATAGGGTTGCCAGGTCCCCCCTCTCCTCCAGCGGGAGGTTTTTGGGGCGGAGGTGAGGGAAAGATCGCGTGTGTGGCTGCCCCGACACAATCGCTTCACTTCCGGTTTACACCCAGAAGCTCCGCATCACAAGGGGCCTTTACCACTTAAACTGGATGAGTAGTAAAAGGCCCATTGCAATGTGCTGCTTCCAGGTGTAAACCAAAAGTGATGTGGCACGGTGGGTAGGCGCGCGTTGCCCGCCGAACCTCGCTGGTCTCCGGGCAGCCAGGTGGATTGTTGGGGGTTTGCCCGCCACCACCTGGCACTTGGCAACCCTAGCAAAATAGCACCAGATGCTGTGTAACAAGCGACCCATCTCCTTTTGGCTACCAAATGGCAGTGTTAGGAGCTGAGCATTTGATCAGAACTGTAACAGGGGTAGGTTTGAGGTTTAAGGGTACCTAGTCTTTTTCCTCAGGGAGTTTTTTTCTGATCAAAACGTGCTCCTAGCTGTCATTTCCCCAGCCATGTGGGAAGAGATATCAATTCTTATGATTTCTTATAGAAGAAAATTATTCTTAGAAATGCTTTTTTAGGATCATGCAGTAGTCTCTGACTAGCTTGTGAAGTCCCAATCTTTCACAAGCTAGTCAGAGACTACTGCATGATCCTAAAAAAGCATTTCTAAGAATAATTTTCTTCTATAAGAAATCATAAGAATTGATAACTCTTGAATTACAACTTTGCTGATCTACAAAGTGGAAGTGGACACAAAATGGCTAAGGGTGGCTGAAGAAAACTATGAAACAGTGCTACTTACAGGAAAGCTGTCCCACCTACCATATATGAACTGTTATTGTTGAATCCATTGTATGTTAGAAACAGATTGTGTATGAAAATTCAGGAACACAAGTTGAGTGTATAATATAATTGACTGATGTAGCAGCAATTATTATTTATGTGGGAAGAGATGGCACAACCTCCCGCCCCACAGCTACCTTTCAGTAATACAGGCCGCAGCACATTGATCAAGTATCTCCCAATGTGTTATCAAGGTTAGTCTCTTCTCAAAGAGTTCGTGGTGGCTTAACAAATTAGTTGCCTTAGGGTTCAACTTTATCATACTCCCTCCCCCAATAATAGTTGTAAGAAATGTTATTTTCTTTTGCAAATGCAGCCTCTTGAATTGCTTTATCAAGTAAGAGAATAACAAGGGGGGATTTTAATCCTTCCTCCCATGCCAGTTTTTTACTAGGACAAAAAAAAACAACCCACACCTGAGCTGATTTTACATCTGCTGTGGACCAAAATACAGCTACCTGTAAGTCTTCCCCAGCAAATTTAAAAGCGGCTCAAGGGTGGCTTTTTGAGAGAGAAAACAGGAGAGGAAAGGGTCAACTTTTCCTGTTGTGTCCCCATGCCGTTCTCTTCCTTAATGAAGCAACCCTGAAGGCTGCATTTGCAAAAGAAAAGAAAAAACAAGGCAAGGAAATCTAGCCCCTAGAAGGGAGTCTTCAAGGTAGCTTTCTAACAGAGTAAAGCAGTCCTGTCAGTTCCCTCTTTTGTCTTCTTTTGAATGCCTCCAAGCAAGAAGGTTCAGTGGCCCCTCTGCACATCTTATTATATTGCTGAACGTTTTTTATAGCTGTGAAGTCCTTGAAAATGTACATTTCATACTACTACTTCAATCATTCTGGATACCAGTATTATTGTATAGACTTTAGGTCCTTCATTACAGAGCAGAATTTTTCTTTCTCTGATTTATGTAAACTATGGTATTTCTAAAAAAAGATGTTTTAAAATTGTTTACGTTTCATTGCATTTTGTACCATTGGAGGGCAAACTGAAGCTTTGGAAGTTGTTTGACAATGGGAGAGAATGATGCCATTTAAAATAAAAAAAACACTCTCCCTTCATGATTGGAAAGGGCAGTCTTATTGTACACCCACATGCACTAAGCTGACTAACACATTTAACTTATTAAATTTCATCTTCATTAGCTTCTTGCTGGAATTAATTAATACTGCCTGGTTGCACAATCTCATTGGGGTGAGTGTTCTGCCTGCTCACTGCATTTACAGAGCAAAACCACTTAAAATTCTTCATGCATATATGGCATAAACCTGCCTGCCTTCATGTGCCATCCAAAATCCACAAATAGGCCACCAAGCTCAATGTTTAACAATTTGCATAAGTTTGAGCTGATCGGTTGTTGTTGTGTTTTGTGTCAGTGTAATCAATGAAAGTGTTTGTGGCACTCGACCTTTTTAATAAAGATGGAAGTTATTAACAGTAGCTGCTGGGAGAAAGACAAATAATTTGCCTCTGAAATGCAGTGGTAAGATGGGCAGAGGCAAGGAAATACAGCATGGTACGTCTCTGCATTTATACTTATGTGCATATAAAGTCTGTATTTATTTTACATTTATTAATCTTAGGGATGCCAACCTCAAGGTACTAGCTGGAGATCTGCTATTACAACTGATCTCCAGCCCGGGGGCAAAGAGGGACCTAGCAACCCTAATTAATCTCTTCCCTTCTCCCCAGTTATGAAGGAATGTTTCCCATTGCACAGAATAGCTTGGGCTTGTACTGGCATTGTGGCTATCAATGATACACAGCCGGAGTGGGTGATCTCACCACATGATGGTTTGAAATCATGCAGTGAGCAATGTTTAACATTGTGTCTGTGTAGTAGGAAATTAGCGCAGGACACCAATCCGAGTTGTGAAGGTAACATACAGAGGAGGCCTGAGTCTTAGTCTCTGTTTTCACAGACAAGAGTTCGCATGATGGAACTCTTGCTAACTGTGCTAATTCAGACAGTAGGTAGAGGAAAATACATCGAGGAATGCCTCTCCACCCCCCCAAAAACCCCTCCCTGCTCATAGGAAACTGTGGACTTGGGAGGAGTTTTGGCCTAGCCATCTCCCTGACGTGCTCATTTTCTGTGTGTAGGCCTTTTCCTCCCATGGGACAGTGTTCAGACATGATCTCCGACCTGTGTTGGGCAGGAGGAAACTGTACCGCAACCAGGAGGCTGCTCCTCCTAAGCACGGGAGTAATTACCATATAGTGCAAATCTCAGTGCCATGTACAAACTTTATGGCTAGGGTTGCCAGGTCCCTCGTCTCCACCAATGGGAGGTTTTTAGGGTGGAGCCTGAGGAGGGCGGGGTTTGGGGAGGGGAGGGACTTCAATGCCATAGAGTCCAGTTGCCAAAGCAGCCATTTTCTCCAGGTGAACTGATCTCTATCGGCTGGAGATCAGTTGTAATAGCAGGAGATCTCCTGCTACTACCTGGAGGTTGGCAACCCTATTTATGGCTGATACACTTCTTTATTTTTCATTTATTGATCTCCTCCACCCCAGTTCTGTAGGAATGTGTCCCGGTGTGCAGAATAGCATAGGCAGGTGTACACAGCATGACTATATGAATATACTTTTTGATGGATGATGTTATATGACAGACTTCCTGTTGTCACTTTGATATTTGAGGAATGCCAACAAACCGCATTATTCAGCCTTTCCCAAGGCTGATCTTTTTTTTAAAGAGTGAAACCTAAGAGTAGGATAACATTATCATTTTCATGCATGTGATTATTAAAACTGCATGTTCTGGTTGAATTTTAAAAGGACTCTTGGGTGGGCCCCCGTTCTGACTTTACTAACTAGTTACTATTCATTTAAACTTTTCTGTTTAGAACACAGTCCTGTCACTAAACTGAGGAATATCTAGAGCGCCACGTGCTACAGTAGACAGCAATAGGGAAGGTGGATGCAGTGTGATGAATGGGGGAAGAGAAAGGAACAAATCTATCATTTGGTGGAGGATGTTCTCCCTGCCAGAATGACCTGTTAGAAAGTGACAATACCACTTCCTCCTGAATGTGCTGCCTGTCAGGGTTGCTGCCCTATAGCAAGAGTATAGTGAAATTTGCTGCAGATAAGCTCAAAAAGGCAGCCATTCAAAGGCACCTCTTTGGTATGGCACAGAACAAGGGTTATGCAGTTACCTAAGAAACAATAGGTCTTCCTCCCTACCAGTCACTGCAGTTCCAATAACTACAATTCCAGTGAGGCAGTGCATTTTTGAGATATTTTGATGTGAACAGCCTGCCTGCCTTTTGCCTTAAACACCTGGTCACGCAAGTGGTGGGTCAAGAACATAAGCCACCCACCTTGAAACATCTTCTTGTGAGTGAACAATAAGAATTTGGTAGACGTAGAGCTACTATTCCCATGAAGTACTGTGTGAACGCTCGCATACAAAGTCATCCACATCTGACCAGTTCATCTGACTGTGCATTGACTAATTCCATGTCAATTCCATCATAAGGGTCACAGATATACCTCATATTTGTGAATCACTGTGAAACCACTATGCATTTTTTTACTTTAAGAATGGGCTGAACTGCAGGAGGGGAGGAGAGGCAGTGGGGGGGGGGATGAATCAGCAGAGAGGCTGGAGGGGGAAACTGTGGGAAAGATCAATGACCAGTTTGTCAAATGTTTGACTGGGCCGATCCCAACTAACAAGCAGAATTGTAAAGGAAGCTGAACCAGAGGCTGATCAAGCACCCCTAGCTGTGAGGCACTATCCGTTGGTCTACTTTTATCATTTTGTATTTAATCTTGGATTGCTGTTTAATGATTTATTGTAAGCTGTCTTCTGTATTTTAAAATAGAAAGCTGAGGTGGAAAAAAATCTCCTAAATAAGTATACCGTGGGGGAAAAGAGCAACATTTTCTTTAAGCTGGTGAATGGGAATGTGGTTTGTTTACTTATTTAAGAATTTCTACCCCACTTACTGGGGACTCAAAGCAGCTTGCAAGACACGCAAAAATATAATTTAGACAAACAAACAAAATGTACAACTTCAGTTTCCTAAGTCGACTGATGCAGCTCACTCAAGGTGGGAGCCAGGGGCTCTTGCCAAAAGGCTTGCATCTCTGGCCACAGGCTTAAATATCTGTAAGCAAGGAGGGACCAGAAATTCAGCCCATACATCACTCACCTGGCAGAGATGTTCCCAAGTCTCTCCTCCCCTGCCCCCCTCATATAAATGAAATATTTCATCTGCAGCAATGGCATGCCATTGATTTCTGCTGTCACATGACTTCAGATGAAATACTTCATTTATATGAGAGAGAGACCGGGGGAGGGGAGTCTTCAGGAACATCTCTGCCAGGTGAGTGACGTATGGCCTGAATTTCTGTTCCCTCCTTGGTTACAGATATTTAAGCCTGTGGCCAGAGATGCAGACTACAGACACTAGTTCCGCAGGGCATGCAAGACTGAGATGTTCCACCAGGCCTACAGTTGAGGACAGCAACAGCTCCATTCTAGCTGCCCTTCCCTTCCCTGTTTTCCTTCCCCTTTTCTTTTTCCTTTTCCCTCCTCCTTGTTGTCCTCCTTGTTTGATCTCTCATTATGAGTAGGGGCGCCACTTGGTATTTTAATGTTAATGGCGGGAATTATTTTAAATGTTGACCTATACATTGTATAGTTTATCTATTTTAAATTGAATGCATTTTATTGGTTGTTCGCCACCCTGTGCCCAACCTTGCTTGGGAATGGGTGGGCTAGAAGTCAAATAAACAAACAAACAAAGGAGATGGCAGCTTCAGAGGGTGGACTGTATGGCCTCTCATCCACACAGATCTCTCTCCCCCATTCCCAAACTTCTCCCTCCCCTGGCACTTCCCCCAGATCTCCAGGAATCTCTGAAGCTGGAGTTGGCAATCCTAAGTAGTTGGAATGACCCAGAGTTGTCCTGACATGTTGCTTTTTGTATTGACTGAATAGAAAACATGTGCACTGCACTCAGCCAGTGTAATTCTTTCATCATTTGCTGCTCAAGGAGTAGCATCTGCATACTATCTTTTGCTAGTTGCTTGACAGTATAATAATAATGTGTAGTCTACAAAAAGGGCTGGTTGGAAGTTTAGAGGGCAGGCAGATAGCTCCTTCCCACTGTTAAGGTAGATAGCAACCCTCTTCTAACCAGACCCCTCCCGAATTTAGGCCCCAAGATATCTGCAAGCAAGTTCCTCCTTTATCAGTACAGGGAGTGATGCTCTTCTAGTTTTCACCACTTCAGTTCTTCTACAACAAATGTGGAATTCTCTCCACCCACACAACAGTTGATTAATATGTGCTGAATAAATTCAAAATAAACATAAACAACTTATATAAGTACAGCATATCAAGCCTACATAAATGTGTGATGAGCATTGAGTGAGGATGGTTTCAGATACTGCCTTGAACTCGTGACAAAATCTGGGAAAGCCACTCAGTTTCATTCCCTGTTGGAGGTGGTTGTGTTTGCAGTTTTATTTCCCACGAAGACGACAGCCTTTCTTTTAGTTCTGACAAAGTGGGTATACTAGACAAAAATTCAAACATTTAATTTTCTTAGCTTCTTCCTCTAGCCACTGCTTTTCTTCTTAATTAAGAAAATAAGATATTAGGGCTGCATGAAATGTTCATATGCAAACTTTTTTTTTTAATTTACTGAGCCAAATGTGCATCGTCTTTAGCGCCTGTTTGCAGCCCAGTCGACTGTAGCTCTGGTGCCATTTTTCTTCCTTGGTTAGGACTTCCTTCCTTAGCCATTATGTAGTCCTAGTGAATCATGTAGTGATGCTGCTATGACTTCACACGGCCACCACAACATCACTGACGATATCCAAAGCCAATTTATACTTAAGTCGATAAATGGGGGTAGTCTAGGGTTGCCAGGTGTCCGGTGGTGGCGGGCAAACCCCCGGCAATTCACCCGTCTGCCCGCCAACCACCTGAGGGTCAGCAGGCAAACGTGCGCGCACGCGTACACACTGCACACACGTCACTTCCCCTCGCGAGGGTAAACGGACGCTTGCAATGCCTGTATCAAACCTTGCCTCTGCCATAAGCTCAGTAGGTTTCTGAAGAGAATGAAGGCTCAGTGCTGTATAGATGATGGAAAAGATCCAAACAGCACTACAAGGTAATATAAACGCAAGATAAATTTATAAAGGTGCAAGTAAGTGCAAGGAGTGAACATATGTACAAAAATTAAGGGAAACACAATCAAGGTTTTTTTTAAACAATTAGCATAAATAGTCCAGCAAGATGTGCAATATGACAAAATGGATCACATAAAAACAATATAGCTGTCCATGAAAGACTTTCCTGTACTTCTCGGTAGCTGGACACAAAATGTCAAAAATGAGGACCACAGCGAGGAGGTGCCAGAAGAGCTGCCCGGACGTGTCGTCTAGATCATGCACACGTTTCGCACATGGCTTCATCAGCTACACATATCTGCATAACATGATCAAAAAAGTATACCATGCTAATACAAAGATATCATGTCAATAAATAATTGTTTAAAAATATTAAGAGTTAAGCTCAAGGTTTGCAGTAAAATCTGAAATCTTCAACAAAAACAACAACAACAACACTGGGAACAAAAAACAACAACCTAAAATAATAGAAGAAGAAACAAATGCCCTCTGCAGTGGCCACTGTGGGAGTTGCTAGGCAACCACAACTATATTGCCAGCCTTCAAGCCTTGGTTTCTGTCAATACAAGGCCAGGAGGAGGGGCAGGGCAGTTTCCAAGCCTGTTTTGGCCTTTGAGGGAGGAGCTATTGGGATGAGGCATGGCAGCAACCACTGGCAGGTCCAGCTGCTCACTATTATTCAACAGCAGCCACCACATGAAAACCAGTGCGGTGCAGCAGTTAGAGTTTCAGACTAGGATCATGGTGACCTTGGGTCAGTCACGCACTTCCAATCTAAACTACCCTCACAGGTTGTTGGTGAGGATGAAATGGAGGACAGGAGAATAATGCTTTGGATCCCCATTGGGGAGAAAGATGGGTATAAATAAAGTAAATAAAATAATAAATATAGCTGAAGATAGGAACAGATAAAAGGTAGGTTGGATGGTGGGTGGAAGCATGGAAAGGGGAGAGATATTAGGTTGTATTAGTATAGAATCAGGGTAGTTATTTCAGATTAATGACCAGTACAGGAGTGTGATTTTATAGATGAAGCATTAGATTCCCAGACTGTATACAGAAAGCATTGTTATTTCTACTGTGATTTTTATTGGCAGACAGTAATAAAGAGAAGAGTACAAATTGTGTGCATTTGTTAATTTCGTCCAATTTAATAACGATGATCAAAATTACAAAGTACATTTTGTAGGTTTCTAATAACACTGTGCGATATAGAGAAATTAGGCACAAGTCTACAAGGGGAGACAAAACAGTAGGAAGGGCTATAATCACACATCAATTAGGCATCTGCTTATTGAGGCACAATACCTACACTTGTGCCAGAAGATGATTGAGAGAACACCATGCTTGCTCACCATCGGGAATTTCTGAAGTATGGCTCTCCAGCTGCAAGGATGCCAGATGGCTGATCGTTCTAAATGATTATTGGCATGTCTCTTTGATCACATATAGTGGGCACTTAAATGTGGCATTGCGGCATTTTAATCGGCAGCTGTTGTATCTTTTTGAAGGTGAGTACGGGGAAGGGCCATAGCTCAGTGGTACAGCATCTGCTTGGCATGCAGAACGTCCCAGGTTCAGTCCCCAGCATCTCCAGTTAAAGGAACTAGGCAAGTAGGTGATGTGAAAGACCTCTGCCTGAGTCCCTGGAGAGCTGCTGCTGGTCTGAGTAGATGATACTGACCTTGACGGACCAGTATAAGGCAGCTTCATGTGTTCATGTATGTGTTGGTGTTACCAGTTCACAGGCTTCTAGAGTCAAAACCTGAGCTGTTCACTGTAGAAAGATGCACATGTTAGAAACTGGTAAGGAATGTGATCATAAGAGTATGCCTACTCTTAGCTTTATTGTCCTCAGCGCTCTGTTGGTCTGGCACCTGAACTATACCTGAAATTGTCTCCTGTAGTCCGCACAGAAGAACCACAAGGACAGGTCTGCTGGCAGAGTCCACAAAGGCACATAGATTTCTATATTTTATAATGCTGCTTTTGGAGTACTGTTCCCTCTCATTTTGATGTTGTGTGCAAGTATTAAAATGGGAGCAGAGGTTACCCATGCTGTCTGAGGGAGAAATGCCACATCTTGATATTATTATAAAGTAGGAAAATACAGATGTGACAGTGATTCTGAATCCATGCTAAAAATGTTCATTACCTTGAAGTCTGGTGCGCACAGATTGGATCATATGTGAGAGCAGTGTGTCACATTGCATTTTTAGGGATGTCCTGAAATGGAATTGATTCTTGATGTGTAATCACTGTTACAATGTGAGATTGATCTCAGACTTTACAAGCAATCAGTAATAAATAATGGGCACAACCCAGGCAAAGTCAAGCGATCTCAAGCCCCATTAATTTCAGTGGATGAGATTAAAACACGTCCTTAAGTCATCAACTAATGAGATTTAAAGGGACTTAATTTTGACTGCATTGTGCCCAGTGCTAACTGTGTGGAACAAAGAATGATGTGTTCAGAAATGCTCTATAATGCTTATCACTGATGTGGTGATAGCATATGAAAAGGACTATAAAGTAAATAACTGTGAGTGGACGTGTTTTGAGACAGGTTATTGCGGTAGATGCAAGTAGCCTGTGTGGGTGGTATAGATATACTAGGTGGCAAACCTATCCCCCCCACACACACACACTAGCTTTCCTGATGATATATTCTTCCATGAATCCGTGCACTGCGGTTTTGTTGTGAGCTTGGCCTGTAAAAAATGTTTTGGAGTTTAGCCAGTGCTTCATTATAGCATTTTCCAGTGAAGGGAAGCAAAGCAGCAGCAGCAACTGATGATCTTTGGTGTTAGATCCATAGTTAATAATCTCAAGAGTCCCTTAGAAAGATCTATTTCTGTATTTTGCTGACATGTGTCAATAATAAATCTTGCGATATTTTCTCAGAAAATAAAGAATGCTGTAGTATACTGATCCCAGGATGCACTTTTACATTTGCAAGATCACTGTCTGAATTTGTCATCCTTTTATGTCCTGTAAATCTCTGAGCAAGTGACACGTTGAAGGGCTGGGGGTGGGGAGGCTTGCTCCTAGGAAAAGGTGATAAAGCTAGACTGGCATCAGCAACCCAAAAGGTGTCAACTGCTCTGTAAGCAGTAATTTCCACATAGTAGGAAGCAGCACATGCCGTTACAAATGTTGCCATTTGGCCAGAATCCTGCTGCCATAATGGACTTTTGTAGAACGCTCCATTCCAAGGGCAGAGCTGGGTTTGTACACAAGCTAAGTAAGCTTCAGTTTACTACCTTCAGTTACAAGGGGCCTCTAAATACTAAATTTACTAAATAAAACACAAATACTAAATAAAGTCCCAAATACTAAATTAAAAATTACTTTTTAAATTACAAAATATGTTTGCGTAATGCCTCTTGCCCTGACCTGGATGGCCCAGGCTAACCCGATCTCATCAGATCTTGGAAGTTAATACTTGGATGAGAGACCACCAAGGAAGTCTAGGGTTGCTACACAGAGGCAGGCAATGGCAAACCTCCAGTGTTCATCTCTTGGCTTGAAAACCCTATGGGGTCACCATAAGTCAGCTGTGACTTGATGGCACTTTCCCCTACCATGGGGCCTCTTAAACCTGGGTTAGTTTAGGGCCAGACCTGTACAAGGGTCTTACAGTGTCAAGACTGTGGGTGACCGTAGTTGAATCTAGACTTGAAGGGTTTGCTCTTTAGCATCAGGGTCATTGAGGTCAGTGATTGGAATTAGAGTTGGGAACATGAGAAGCTGATGAGAAATCAGCCAGAAACCATTGATCAAGCAAGGGCAGAAATTCAGGCTCTAAATGTTTATACCAGCCTTGCTCAATCCAGATGTTTCATACTGCCTGTCAATCAAACTTCCTGATTTTACACACTCCTGTTCCTTTAGGTTCCTAAAGAAGATTCTGAGGTTCGATCACACAGTAGTTCACTAAGTTATATGCTAGCTTCAGTCCATAAAGTTTCTGATTTAAGCCCTAAGGCAAGGATGTTATTCATTATGAGGGCTAGTTCTGATTTAACTGTAACTTGGGTTACAGTTATATCAGTGTACCATAAATAACCAAAATGAAAATGTACTGATGTTTTAATACTAATTAATTTAGAATTTATATTAATTTTTTAATAACTTAATTAGTTTTGCCTTTAGCTGATGGGCACTAGGAGATAGCCTTTCTCCACCTTAGGCTCCAGAGTTGCCCGGGAACAGGCTCATCTTTCCATCCTCCCTCCACTCTCTTAAAGGCCCAGCAGTGCAGCACTCTCCTTCCATGAGAGCGGGGTGGGGAGCAAGGCCACTGAGCTCTTTCTTTGTTAATAGCCTGTGTTCCAGAAACCAAACAATTTGCATGAACACCCTGTTACTCTTATTCATGAGAGACAATGGAGTGGATGGGGGCTGGATGGAGGGCAGCTTATCTGCATATGCCCCCACTCAAGGCTTCCTTCTGCCTTGTCCTTTGTAGATAAGACATGGTATCTCTGTGATTGTTCACCCTTTGGATGTTCTTCCCCTCACCTTAGAAACTACCTTTATTTATTTATTTAGGAAATTCATATGCTGCCTCTCCAAAATAGCTTGAGGGAGCTCACAACTAAAAGAAAAACAGCAATAAAAACAATAAAATGAATCCAAGAATAAAAACATAAAAGTCAATAAAATAAATCAAAGTATTGGCTGAAGGCCCCTTTGTGGGGTGACAGACAGACGTGGCCTCTTATCACCCCCACACTGGCCAGGAACAGTAAGTACTGACACCACCCCTGTAACTAAGATGTTATTAACCTAGAAGGCGCTGGAGGTGGTCTTCCCTCTCCTTGTGTGTCCTCTAGCAGTATGGCCTTTATTCTAGGGTTGCCAACTTCCAGGTAATAGCTGGAGATCTCCTGCTATTACAACTGATCACCTGATAAAGATCAGTTCACCTGGAGAAAATGGCTGCTTTGGCAATTGGACTTTATGGCATTGAAATCCCTCCTCTCCCCAAACCCCACCCTAATCAGGCTCCACCCCCAAAAACCTCCCACCGGTGGCAAAGAGGGACCTGGCAACCCTACTTTATTGTGAGGACAGCGTGGCATGGGATGACATGTGAGTCTGAGATGTGTGATCACTCCACCAGAGTTTTAAAGCATTTAAAAGATGTGATTCAAAACAGAAAAGCAAACCAACAATTGCTGGTAACTTGCATAACAGACAACAGTGGGAAGCGATGGAGCGTGAATGTAATCAGGGCAAAAGTGACTGGAAGTTTGCATAAAAGTCAGTGCAACACTATTGGGAGTTCTACGCAGAAGTGCAGTCGTGGCTTGCTTAAACAGTTAGAGTAGCAGCTGGTTTAATGGGATTTAAACAGTGTTCATGCTCAGCAAGAAGAGAAAGAATGGGTTTGGCTGAGCCAGAGCTGGTATAGAATTTCCTAACTCAGTTCGGAGGAGGAGGAGAAGGAGAAGAGTTGGTTTTTATATGCTGACTTTCTCTACCACTTAAGACAGAATCAAACCGGCTTACAATCACCTTCCCTTCCCCTCCCCACAACAGACACCCTGTGAGGTAGGTGAGGCTGAGAGAGCATGACTAGCCCAAGGTCACCCAGCTGGCTTCATGTGTAGGAGTGGGGGAACTAATCCAGTTCACCAGATTAGCCTCCGCCACTCATGTGGAGGAGTGGGGAATCAATCCCGGTTCTCCATATCAGACTCTACTGCTCCAAACCACTGCTCTTAACCACTACACCACGCTGGCTCTCTGTACTTATATGCTGTACTGCCCTTGGATCCAGCGGACATGGCATCTCCTGTGCAAAGACACATCCCGTCAGTAGCAGCCATGGCTCTGCTGAATGAATCCAGGAACCCCGGGCCCGAGTTCCTTATAGATTTAGTAAGTGCCCATACCCTTGCCTGTGATTGTGGTGCCTGATCTCTGGACTTGGGTTTTACTTGGGATGGTGAAGACAGAAAGAGAACAATTAACATCTCTCCAAGAGGGGAAAAAACTCCATTAGCCACATGCCTACTGACTGAGTCAAAAAGGAAAAACACCATAAACAGTAGTGTTAAAGTGACATGAAATGCATCTCACCTTGTATTTGCTGAATTTCATGGCACGTCTTTGCTGATGTAATTTTTTTCCCTTCACCATATCAAATACAAATGACTGCCTAGTGACAGATCAACTCTTTCCATTGTTGATAGTTTCAGAGGGTAGCCATGTTGGTCTGCGCTCTGCAGTCGAGCAGTTAGATTCGAGTGCAATAGTTCCTTAGAGATCAACAAGATTTTTGAGGTATAAGCTTTTGAGAGTCAAAGGGGGTTACCACACTTTGTATCCCCAGCGATGTATTAAGAGTTGGAAAATGTTATAAAAAACACCGCTTTAAAAGGGTTTTTGGATACCATGGCTTATAAATGGTTGGAAGACATCTTCACAGCTAAAGGGGCCAAACAAAGTGCGAACAGTGTTTTTTATAACGTTTTCAAACTCTTAATACATCAATGGGAATACATAGAAAGTGCGAACAGTATTTTTTATAACATTTTCAAACTCTTAATACATCGCTGGGAATATAAGTGCGGTAATCCCCAAAGTTTCATCTGATGAAGAGAGCTTTGACTCTTGAAAGTTCGTTCCCTGAAAATCTTGTTGGTCACTAAGGTGCTACTAGACTCGAATCTATCTGTTCTTTCCATTGTTGCACGCCATTCTGTGTAGCTGTAGAAACCCAAAATGACACCTATTTTTTTCTCCATAATGCTGACATTCATGCTTCATTTTTGGGAATTTAAAAGGCCCTTTTGGGGAAAAAATGTTTTTTAGATTTTTTTGCAAATATCACTGTCCCCCCGGTTTTAGGCTTGCAAAAACATCTACCTTAGCTCATGATGGCCCCATTGGGTAGATTTTTTTATTTGCATGGTGGACTCACCCATGGGATTTATGCATATGGTATGAATGCATCCCAAATAATTAGACTATCTGGATTATCCCTTTGCAGGCTGGTACCATCATCATTCTTTGATGTTAACTCATGGTAGGGTTGCCAATGTCATTGTTTTTTTATTTACAAAATTTATATCCCACCTTTCTTCCCGTACAAGAGCTGCCAACATACATGATAAAATACATTATAAAACCATTACTTTGGTTTATTCTTTTGCTTGTCTTTGAGCTATGTAAACGAGAAGGGTTACCACAAAATGCCGATGTTTCCACAGAATAAATATTTTATACATGGTATCAATGTAAATAAGCACTATTGTCTATGAGATCTGTGAAGTACATTTTGCTTACTAAAACATTTATGGAGTCCATTTCAGCTGGCAGTAGGCAGCCACAGCTTTCTTTTTCTGTGCTGTCTTACTTTTTAAAGTTGAAATGCTTTTTTAAATGAATGTTGAAAGCTGTTGAAGTCCCGAAATTATTAACATTACAAAGGAATCGACTGAGGGCTTCAAATAATGCTCCTTAACAGCTCTGTTTCCTCAGTTTTTCTATCACTTGTGCTTCTTGGACCATCTTATACTTGACGTGGGTACAATATTCTACAAGACGTGTGGTGTATGGAATCTCAGCTCTGTTTCTTACAGCCCATTCCTGTTAATTGGGCCGAAGCTCTTTAGGAGGAGGCCTGACCTCGCCACCCGCGTAAGTACGTGTAATCGCGCGATTACACATACTTATGCTGGCGGTGAGCCCAGTCCTGGCGGCGGCCGAGCACCGCAGGACCACGCCTCCCCCCTCCGCCGGCACGGCCTCTCCGTGGCGCCAGCAATGGCAAGGAGAGGCCACGCCGGTGCAGGGGGGTGTTCTGGAGGCAGGGTGGGGGGGAAGAGCCGCTGGTTAGGCAGCTCCCTATCCCCTTTCGGCCACTTCCATCGGCGCCGGGAATGGCGGTGCTGCACCTGCTTTTTAGCAGGTGCAGCCTCACTATTCCCTATGGGGCGAAAGGCCCCAGTTAAACAAAAAAAGCCGCGAAACGGCTTTTTTTTGGTTTAACGGCTTACGGGGAGCAGCTTAGGAAGAGGCGCCGCTGCGTCTCTTCCCCACCATCCCCGTACACCTCAGCTCAGGAATGGGCTGTTAGTTACCTCACCCATATAAAGGATGTGTAGTTCATCCACACAATTAAGTAGGAGAATTTTCCCATGTTTCTGCTGATTTTTTTTAACCCTAATCCACCTTGTTCATGTAGAAGTGCTATAATCTTTTGTAACAAAACTTGACTAGAAATTTTAAAAGATATGTCTTCTAGTAGGATACTTGAAAGGAGGACTGTTTATTACTGCTTTGCTTTGGAGCCAAAGGACTATTCATCATGAGAACAGTGGTGCTTTCCCCCCTCTCCTGCCCAAAAAATTAAAATCAGCATATTTGCCAACAGGTGAACTTTTAAGGTGCTGCTTTGGTGAACAGGGCCAGTTCTAGGTTTTGACAGAAAGAGAACAATTAACGTCTCTTTCCAAGAGAAAAAAAACTCACACCTAATGACTGAGTCAAAAAGGAAAAACACCATAAACAGTAGTGTTAAAGTGACATGAAATGCATCTCATCTTGTAGTTGCTGGATTTCATGGCATATCTTTGCTGGTGTAATTTTTTTCTTCACCACATCAAATACAAATGACTCTCTGCCCTGGGCAGAGAGCTCTCAGGGTCCGTTTCCCATCTTCTTCCTACCACCAGGTCCGTACACATGCCCTCCTTCCTGTCCCCCTACCTGCATGCCTTCCACCTGCCTGAGCATCCTTCCCCTGACTGTGTGTGAGATCTCCGACTGCCCATGCCCCCCCCCATCTTCAAGCCCTTTTCCCAGTGGCATGGGCAGTGTGTGTAGCTTAGAGGAGAGTGAAGCACTAGCAAATAAGTGAGGGGGTGCAACAGCAGTGAGCCCTGGACCCTGGCAGCTGCCCCACCCCAGGGTATGTTGACACTGGCCCTGCTTGTCACATTTTAGAACTTTTCTGAATACCCGGACCAATAATTCTACATGCATTCATTTTTATCCCACTCTTCCTTCAAGCAGTTCAGGGTGGTGTACATTTTTTGTCTCTTCCCCATTTTATTCTCATAACAACCTTGCGAGGTGGGTTAGGCTGACTGGCCCAAGCTTCCAGGAAGAGTAGGGATCTGAGCCCCGCTTTCTCAAATCCTGGACTGACACTGTAATCACTGTACAGTGTTGTCTTTAATTTCTTTGCACTACTGGGTCTTAGCAAAACATCCCAATTTTGCAATCATATTTCTCCTCTTCATTATCTTAGGGATTTCCCTCCCTTCTAATCAGCGTTCTCAGAAGTCCCCATAAAGCTTTTGGTGGGACCAGTTGTTCCTGGCTGTCTTGCCTACAATTCCATCACCTTTTAATAGCTTTTGACTCGTACAACCACCAGTTTGTAAGCCCAGGGGACCATGCTGGTGAGCTGCAACTGTCTGTCTCCTGCCCCTGTGGTACACTTCAGTGCTTTAATGGAACGTTGAATAATGAACATCCATTTGTGTATCTGAAAAGCAAAATGTCTTTCTGTGTTCTTTAATACCCATTCAAATACTGAGGAGAGATATGATCATAAATACTAAATCAATCATGAAATCAAGCCCTTGGATTGATTGATGTCTGTATTATGGCTACATTTAAGATTGATGAATTCTCCAAAACACTTTGAAAACTAAGAACATCCTAGATTTATTTCTACTGTCTTATTAAGCAACAAAATACCACAGAGAGAGAGAGAGACAGAGACAGAGACAGACAGACAGACCTGGGGCTTAAATTTGCTACTCCGCTGAACTAACTGGGGGAATCAGGTCTGCTCTGAGTCCACTTTAAGCACAGCATGGAGCATGGAGCTTCCCAATTGGCTATGCCTAGTATAGATATTGGAATTTTCATCTTCTGGTCTTGCCTGGTCAACAGAGCAGTCAGTTCCGCTTACTGGGGTTCAGGCTCTTCAGAGCACTCTTCAGAGCACCCGTGGTCACATTTGGGTCTTACCTAAGGAGAACTGTACGTCAAGTCATTTCTTGTTCTGTAGTGAACGCAACACATCTCAGTTAACTTTTCACACTACAGCTGGGCAAATGACAGGAATCAGTTTGAAATGCCATATGGCATTATATCAAGCAGTAAAATGATTAAATTGATGGGGCTTTTTTGGTTATTATTGTTCATAATACACCATAAGTGTGGATATGAGGTTCTCGTCTGAGGGGCTTCCAGTCTAAAGAGCAGCAAGATCCTTCCTTCCCCATGTTTCAACTGTCATTTTTATCTTTTGTACTTATTTTAAGCTTATTTCAAGCTTTGGTTTTAACTCGTTTTAATGAAGTATTTGCATATGGCTTTTAGTGGCTTCTAAGATATTCTAATTTGTTTGTTTTAATTTGTTAGCCACCTTGGTGGCCCTTCAGGGGCAGAAAGACAGGGTAAAAATCTTGTAACTAAATAAATAAAGGCGAGGCAACTGGGTGAGGGAGATGGAAGGGTTTATGCAGATTGCAAGCAGATGCATTTGTGTGTACGTTGCAGTACAATGAAGTCAGGCACTAGTGCTATTACATTGTGTGTGTAAAGTGCTGTCAAGTTGCAGACAACTTACCCCGTATTGAAGTCACACGAGGGAGAATTAAAGGAAGGCCACTGCAAACGATGGTGGTATTTGGGCAGGACTAGGAAGATAAGAAAGTGAAAGATGACAGTGTACGTGCTCTGAGAGCAGTAGAGCTAGTGGCAGAGGTGGACTAGCAGCAGATACTACACTTGAGGCAGCTGGAGGCAACAGAAGACCTTGGGGTAAAGAAGGCTGGTACAGCTGTGTAAAGAAGGTCTTCAGCAAGAGACGTGTCAGGTCTAAATCAGGGTTCAATGAGGCCATGGAGGGTCTTCAGGGAAGCACTCATGAAAATCTTATGTGCTCGGTTAATGAAAAGAATATCCAAAGGTTGTACTATCTATCCAGAAGTATTAAAGCATTAGCTAACTATATCAATATGTCTACTGTAATCATTGTGATGTTTTTGGTGGTTACAGCAAATGTATAATATCTCAGGATCAGTAATCTAAAGAATCTCAAGAGCAATTTTTTAAAATTAGGAGAATTCAAATACTAGTTGTCACGCATGCCTGGTGGGTCCTGGCTCACCTGCAGGGCCGAAGGTCTCAGCAGGCTGGGTAGGGGTCACCCATTGTTCCCCCAAACCAAACCCAAGTCCAGTCGAACAGTTCTCAACCAGGTTTATTGGTTCACGCCACAAGTCACTTGTCCCGGCTACAGCGTAACCAGTCCATGCCTAATCATGGCTCTTAAAGCCCGAACCAATAACTGGCTTCTCCTCTGAGCATCACTCACCAGTCTTTCCTGGGCCCAATCTGGGCCATGCGTGCCCAGCAGTTGAGGACATGATCCATTCCTGGCCAACCCATATGCATGTCAGGCCACAGCTGTGCTACTGGCTGGTTCCGTCCTGCCACTCCTTCACCATCCCCTCTGCTCACTAACTAGGCATCCAGACCAGCATCTCCTGGGTCCTCGCCTAAACCCCATTCTCCCTTCCTGTACCTCAGAGGCCCCATTGTCACACTCATTCTTTAAACGGTGTGTGATTGGTGTGTTTAGAAAATGTATATGCTGCCTCTGCAGAAAGCTACTTGAGGCAGCTCACAAGGTAAACATATAACAACAACACCTAAAAACAACAGACATTTGAAAAGCCATAAAAACAGCCCTCAGGCTAAACGGCTTTCAAAACTATTGTACTTGAAGCATCCCTGGCACCTGAGTTGCAGTGAACGCAAGCGATTTTTTCCATAAAACGTGCGAAAGAGTCGCAGCAAGCCTGCATGTTTTCTGGGTCTTATACCCTCAGGTGCTTGGGATAAACCCCCTCACAACCCAAACATGCTCGGCGAGATGGTACTGCATGGACACAATGGTGGCAGAGAAGTGAGCTTACTCGCAATCACTGCCACAGGTTAGGTATGGTGATAATGCACTCACTCCTGTGTTTCGTTGTATTCACTTAAGGTTTTCTCCCCTTGCATTGCCCAATTGTTTCATTGCCCCGAGCTCCATGACAAGCCATGGGACATTCCGGTATCTGCGGGAGGGGAGAGGATGCTCCAGAGAAATCCTTCTCCATCACCTGCATCATTTCTGTTTTCCAGAGGTCAGCCAGGTTTTGACCCAACCTGTTTAAGAATTGATTTTTTTTTTTGGACCTGTTTTGTCTGATGATGAAAGGCATACAAAAGGCCATACTTTTTTTGATTAATAAACCCCCTATCTTACCATGCACAAGTGAAACATGTATAAGATGTGTGTGGGTTGATCAAACGAATAATTATATACTGGAAAATGAAAGCGATTCCCCTCCCTCCCCCCAATAAAAAGCATATCCAAAGCTGAACTGATTTGTTAATTTGGGTGGGAAGGAAAATCTTACCAAGGGAGTACCATACGGGTACCAAATTGAAACCAGGGCTTTACAAAAAGTATTTAACTTCTGAAATTATAAGGCATTGTACATTTTTTTTACATCAAGTCATAGCTGACTTATGGCAATCCTGAAGGTTTTTTAAGGCAAGAGACATTTGGAGGTGGTTTGCCATTGCCTGTCTCTACTACACGACCCTGGTATTCCTTGGAAGTCTCCCATCCAAATACATGCCAGGGTCAGGGCTGAGAGTGTGTGACTGGCCCAAGGTCACCCAGCAAGCTTCCATGGCACGAGTGGGGATTTGAACCTGGGTTTCTCAGGTCCTAGTCTGACACCTTAACCACTACCCCACGCTCGCTCTTTCTCAGTGTAATATAGAGGTATGAAAAAACTGAGAATTATGTATCTTGTATTAGTTGTTGCATGTAACTCTCATAAAGTTTTTTAAAATAAAGTTTAAACAACTAAATTCTCTGAAATGTGAATGTTGAACTATGTAAAAGTAATATTTTCTGACAGGAAGTAAAAGTAATTGAGGGCAGTTAGTTCTTGTCCAACAACCCATTCCTGAGGTGGGGGGCTGAAAGTGCTCTGAAGGAAGCGTGACCCCTCCTACAGCTTAAGAGGCCTCTTATCATGGAATAAGAGGCACTTACGCTGGCAGCAGGGGCAGTTCGGTTGTCGCTTGGGTGCCGCAGAGCTGCATGACACTTGTCCGACACCACAGTCCCTCCGGGACCTACATCCTAGGAGAGAAATGCGGCGCCGGTGCTGTATCCAAAGCCCCTCCAGCCTGGGAACGCCCCCTCCAGCAACAGAGTTGCTGCACCAGGTTTTTCCTGGTGCAGCATTGCTGTTTCCAATGGGGCTTTTTTCTCCATTTTTTAATTTATTTATTTTTGGGAAGGGGTTTTTAAGCCTAGCAGTGGCTGGGAGATCTCTTCAGAGGCACTGTGGCGGCGCCTTGGCCATGCTGTCCCTAGCTGCTGCAATGCTCAGGAATGAGCTGCAAAAGCTGCTGCAAAAACTTCAGAGAAAGGGAGCTTGTGATTCTTGGCCACTTTGGAGCCTATTAGGGGCTTCAATTGATGCCTCTCTTAGCACTCCCTGCCCTAATGATATAATAATGTGATGTTTATTGCAATAGTACTTCCATCGGTTGCTCTCTATAACTTTTGCAAACAAATGCATTTACAGTAACTTTGCGCATTCTGTAATGCAGATTTATCCCCAAAGGAGCACTTTAAAACTGGCTTTCTGGAACCAGCAAAAGTAATGTCTGCGTTGCATTCCAGAAGAGATTGTTTTTCAAGCAAAAGAGCAAAAAGGTCTGTTTTGTAGTGTACAAACAAAAAACTTGTTTCATAAAACTTACTTATAATAGCCTACCATCATCAGACCTTGGCCTTGAAAGTGTGGGCAGCAGGAGGAACATGACGGAGGCAGGCAACTAGCAAAGAATAGACTCTGCTAGTGGTTTAGAGCAGCAACCAAGCTTGACCCAGAAGCTTTTAGAATGATCATTGGGTATCACCTCACCGGCTGTTGGTACAAGGAAACATTTGTGGTTAGCGTTGATGTACACGGCTGCTTGATAAGGCACAGGGCAAAACCCTGCCTGGGATCCCTCTGAGTGACCAGTTCAAGACTCTCTGTGGGACTTCTGACACAATCGCATGCATTGGATCCCAGGCAGGGGAAGTGGGGATGCCCAGGGATCAGCCCCCATGACGGAGGTAGAAAGGGATGTCAGGACCGATTGGGCTGTCTGAGAGAAGCCAGCAGGCTTGCCTGCCAATGAAGCTGGTTGAGTGTGTCTGGCTAGGATGAGGCTGGTTGGCATGGAGAGTCCTCCCAAGTGAAGTGGCAAGCGCATTGGGAGGTAGGGCTCAGGGCAGCGGGGTCGAAAGGGCAAGTAGGGTGGGGCCAGAACAATTCATGTCGGAGAGAGACCTAAAAAGGTAGGTTTGGCATGTCCCTCTTCACCACCTGCGGGAGGTTTTGGGGACAGAGCCTGAGGAGGGCGGGGTTTGGGGAGGGGAGGGACTTCAATGCCATAGAGTCCAATTGCCAAAGTGGCCATTTTCTCCAGGTGAACTGATCTCTATCGGCTGGAGATCATTTGTAATAGCAGGAGATCTCCACCTAGTACCTGGAGGTTGGCACGCCTATAAAAAGGGCTGCCAGGTATAGCCTGGGGTTGGCAGGAGGAGTGAGGAAACTCTTCCTTCCACAGGAGTAAAAAGGGTTATATTGTGTCTACTCACACAACAAATAAAGAACCCCCACTGGGAGTTGTTGTTGCATCCTCTTTCTTTGCCCCATAGTTCTTTTCTGCTCCTGTCTGGTAGGATGGAATTATGCCCCCCTTCCCAGCCTGCTGTGGCCTGCCATGTCAGACCATCCGGAACCGGGCTCATGGTGGGTTTGGTGGCCTGTTACAGTGGAAGACTTCTTTACATATAGGTTTAATTTGTAGACCAGGTTCTAACAGCAAAGCCACGTAGTCACCATTTTATTGACAAGGAGTAACACTTGCATTATCCGACTGTCAAATACCAAAGACATATCAAAAGAAGCACTACAATAAGAGCACGTAGAGTGTGCTCACCACTATACCTAGATCTAAATTTGCCGCAATCCTTCCCAATGTATTTTGATTTTCTGACAATCCTGCGATACAGACGATTATTTATGTTGGCTATACTGAATGCCATCCCATCAGGTGAGTTAACGGGTCGTTTAAATAGGGTACTGTACTGTGAGAGAGTATGTCAGTGTGGTTCTGGCCAAATAGACACTCTTCAGCATTCCTTGTTTAGCTGTGACTTGCTCAACGAGGCTAGAGACAGATAGATAAAGCCTTTTATTTGGGAATCTGACTCTGAACTCTGAACTGGATAATTTGCCAAATTTCTTTCCCTGTCAGTTAAGATTAAAAAATACTAATTTCCTTATGGGCTATTCAGATAGTTCCTTTTCTCTTCCTTTTAATTTTGATCTCAGTGTGACAGGGCCGAATTGGCCATATGAACAACATCATTAAAGTAAAGTATATCAAAAGAAGAATTTTGCCACCCACACTTGTTATCCAGTAGGTAATTCAACTTCAACCTCTTGTTGCCTTTCTCATTTCAGGCCTCCAGGTGGTTTTAAATTCTATTATCAAGGCCATGGTCCCTTTGCTGCATATTGCCCTGCTGGTGCTGTTTGTCATAATTATCTATGCCATCATTGGACTCGAGCTCTTCATGGGGAAGATGCACAAGACTTGTTACATGTTAGGGGTAACAGGTAAGTGATATGCTCTAGAAGCAGCATGTATTGGTTTACCTTTTGGAGTCTGATGTCAGTTGCTTCCAAATGTAATAGCTCGTGTAATCAACACCTAACCCGTTTTGCTTGCTCAAGAACCTATCTATTTTTTTATTTTAATTTGTTTTTAAATAAAATTGGTACAGAAGGAAAAAGAAAGGGAAAGGGAAAAGACAAGATATCCAGTTTATATTTGAAAAAGGGGGGGGAAAGCACAAATTCAGAAACAGATCAAGCAGATTGGTTCTTGTAGGTTATCCGGGCTGTGTAACCGTGGTCTTGGAATTTTCTTTCCTGACGTTTCGCCAGCAACTGTGGCAGGCATCTTCAGAGTAGTAACACTGAAGGACAGTGTCTCTCTTCAGTGTTACTACTCTGAAGATGCCTGCCACAGTTGCTGGCGAAACGTCAGGAAAGAAAATTCCAAGACCACGGTTACACAGCCCGGATAACCTACAAGAACCAATGAACTCTGACCGTGAAAGCCTTCGACAAGATCAAGCAGACTACATCACTTTGTTTTTCAACACCGTTTTGCAGTCAGATGATTGCCCAAGTGATAGAATAAAAAAAGAAAATATTTGGGCAAGTTGAGCATATAGTATAAACAGAGGATGATCGCCTTTTGTATCTATCTATGATCAAATGGGTTTTCTGGTCTAAAGTTCCCCTGGCTGGGACAAGGAAGGGAGACAAGCATCTCTTTTCCTTACCTGGCCTATCCAGTTCATGGCTGCAATCTCACAGCAGAGAAGGACAAGAAGAGAAGGGAAGAGTAAAGTGTTTTCTTTAAAAAGCCCCCAAAAGAAAGCAGCAACCATAATTTTTATACAACTCCTCCAGAATCTGGGGGAAAAAAACCGCCAACCCAAGAGCAGATGTTAAAAGAAGTCAGAAGGCGGGGGGGGGGGGGGGAAGCTACCTTTGGAAATGGCAAGCCTCAAAAACATGGAGGAAATTAATCTGACACTGACTCAGGAAAATGCCCAGATGTTTTTATGTCCAATTGGGCAGCAGGTGTGAGTGCGTCTACAACCAATTTACCTGCTGGTCTTACTGGCTCCTGTTGTCTCTCTTTCCTCCAGTAGCATTGGAAAGAGCTACTAGTTTTGCAAGTTGTTTGCTTGGTGAGAGCAACATATTGTGTCTTATGCTGTGTATATCTTTTATTTGGATTGCTCTACTGGCATTAGAATAGCTTGGACTGGAGGCTATCGGAGAAGGCTGTAATCCATACCTGTTTCCTTGTTCACCCCGCCAAAGAGCGATAGTAGTCCATGATCAGGAACATATTGTGCAAATTGAAAAGCAGAAAGAGAGTGATTGAAAAGGAAATAAATTGCTCTGAGAATGCCAGTTTACAATTTCTTCACAATAGCCTACTCTTTATTCATTTCATTGTACTGTTTCTTTATTCATGCCCTTTATGGGACCTATAATTTTGTTCCCTCCCCCCAGTTCTAATTCTTCAGAGTTTAAAGGAAAGCAAAAGCAGGCAAATGGAATGTAACCTTGTGAATAAAGGAACAATAATAGTTAAGCAACTATACACCAATTGAGCTTCACTGTTAGGTAAAGTCTTGTTAGAGAGTCTTTGGATGAACATCTCTAGAAGCTTATGGGAGCAGACAGAATACTAATAATTAGGCTTTCACATGCTCTCTAGCAGGAAGCCTGAAGGGGAAGAAATGGAATGCAAACAGTTTATTTAAGAAGAGCTTTTCTCTGCACATTATAGTTTTTACATTAATGAAATAACATTTTTAAAAGAGAAAAGATTGGCTGAGATCCAGTATAATGTAGTGGTTAGAGTGTCAGAGTAGGATTTGGGAGACCCAGGTTTGAATCCCCACTTTGCCATAGAAGCTTGCTGGGTGATCTTAGACCAGTCACATACTCTTAGCCTAGCCTACCTCACAGGATTGTTGTGAGCATAAAATGGAAGAGAGGAGATCAACATGATCTTCTTTGTGTCCCCATTGGGAAGAAAAGCAAGATAATAATGAAGTAAATAAATAAATGAGACTAGTGCAATGTTATGTTAGAATGGAGTTACAGGGAGGACTATACACACTTAGCTCACAAATTAAATATTAACTTGCCCCCCTCAAAAAAGGGAGCACAGAATGAAGGCCCATGTTTCCATACTTGCCCAGGGACCAGTGCAGATAGGCATGGTTTCTTTAATGCAGATGGAATTTTGAGCTTTTAGACTTTTATATTCTACCACTTTTGCAATATAGAGGGTACAAGGTGGGAGTAAAGGACAGAATCCTTTCTGGTGCTCCAGAAGGAATTTCTTATTCATAAAAGTATAAAAAAGTCAGCAAAAGTTTGCTGTCCTTCCTCTCTACCTGATCCTTAGCACCATATTTGACCAGTTCAGTATAGTGGTAGATGTCAGTCACTGGATGGTGTATAGCATTTTCCTGTTGTGGACTGTTGCCACTGGCAGAGATGAAGCCAAGGTCATCACAAGCTGTAGTAAAATGGTGTTGACTTTGTCAGTAGTTCACTAATCTGAATAAGAGCCCACAGTGCTGAGAACCTCAGCTGTTCTATACTGTTACCAGTGTGTGTGTGAAGTGCCGTCAAGTCACAGCCAACTTATGGCAACTCACTAGGGTTTTCAAGGCAAGAGACTAACAGAGATGGTTTGCCATTGCCTTCCTCTGCATGAAAACCCTGGTATTCCTTGGCGGTCTACTCTTCAAGTACTAACCAGGGCCAACCCTGCTTAGCTTCTGAGATCTGACAAGATCAGTCTAGCCCAGGCCATCCAGGTTAAGGCACTGTTACCAGTACAGTCCGCCAAATTACTCTGTTGTAAATTTGCATGAATGCTAGCTCAGTAGAGGAGTAAGTTTCTAATCCAGCTGTATTGCTATGTTAAGAACTGCAGATACTTTAGTCAAGTAGAATCTTGTATAACATATTTTTCCATTGTGCCTGGCAGGAAAAAGAACTGCTGAATAGGTCCACTGGGACTGTCATTCTTTTATCCACCTCTTAGCACTGTAATATTTGCTTTATGTGACCGAAGTATCAACAGATCCTTAGGAAATGCTGGTTACTAATGGACGTGACCCTGTTCTGTTTGCATGACAGAGGAATATAAAAGAGGAAGTTGACACTGGAGCCTATTCTCTTCTGCCGGTTTTGGAAGATGTAGTAAAATGGTAATAACTAGCCATGAAACCTTAATTCTTTCCCGTAAGGGATATTAATAGAAGGCTCCAGTTTTAATATTGCATTGATTTCTTCTATAGATTTCACATAACTTGGCTTTTAAAGTTCTTCACTTGAACTTTCTAGCCTTATCCTTTGCATCACGATACCACCGAATAAATGTAGCAGTCAAAATTAATTTTGCGTTCATTGAAAAGCTAGGCATTGAGTTGTGTTAAATGGATCATCTGCCCTCATCGGATGGGGGAAATAGTAGACCACGTAATCCAGCAGTACAAACTAGGCCAGGAAGATTTAAGATTAATTAAAAGTGTGATTCATGGAAGTACCCAGGTGTGAAATCTTTACCACATTGTAAAGTCAGTGAAAGTTCTGTCATCCACTTTAATTCAGCCTAAATTGTATACTGTGTGTTCCTTATTATTTACTGGTTCAGAAAGGGCTAATACTTTATGTGCTCAAAAGAGCGCTATGTTTACCTGTAAGAGAAGATGAATGGCTTTTCTGGGCACTGCCAGTAGATTTCCCCCCCTGTGAAATCTTTGCAGACCCAGAAGCATCAACCTTCCCTTTCTCTTTGAAGTTATCTGTTCACAGAAAACGTGGTTATAGCACAGCACGGGTATGGTCCATCTTGGAACACAATCACTGTACTATTTAAACCCTGAGTATCTTACTCCAATCATGGTCCTATTTACCATTAAGCAAGTCTTTCTTATGCTGTAGTCTCACCATGATACATATCTCAGCTTTATAAAATATAGTCCCAGTTTTTATTCCAGGCCCACCCTATCCCAGAAGCAATATTGTTCTATTATTGTTCTATTTGTTCGTTTGTTTACTTAATTTATACCTCACCTTTCTCCCCAATGGGGACTCAAAGCAGCTTACTTCGTTCTCCCCTCCTTTGTTTTATCCTCACAACAGCTCTGTCATGTAGGTTGGACTGATTTCATCCTGCAAGTTTCCATGGCTCATTGGGAATTTGAAACTACTAGAAAATGTTTGGCATATAGAAATACATATCCTTGTGTGTGTGTGTGTGTGTGTGTATCTGTGTGGGATACATCGACATATATTTAGGATGAATTTATATATAGTAGGCTATGGATTTAGATGCTAAGAGACATTGTTCCCCCCTTTTCCCTGTTTTGCTGAGTTATTTTACATTTCTAACAGTCCCAATTTTTGGTCCACTTTTTTCCCTTGGCTAGAGTAAATGCTTTACCACTTGCAGAACTGTCAGTTCTTGCTCTGGTAAGGAGGGCATCTTGCAACATTGGGTGATTTCCACTGGTTGCTTAGGGAGGCAGGCCACTTGCAGAACTGTCAGGTCGTTGTAAAGGTATTCGCCACCCCCAGAGACTCTGCCCATGTGGTAGAGCTGTAATTGGAACTCTACCTCATTTTGTATTTAGCTGTTATTTGTATTCATCTGTAAGAGCTAAATATATACTTGCCTTTACTGAGCAGATCTCCTTGCTGTACACATGATTTTCATCTGTTATATATCTTGCCTGGCAATGATAAGCGTGTTACGTTTTCTACAGTAAAGTTTATATTTTGTGCCCTCAGAATTAGACAGGCGTGTGTTAAAAATCTCCCTGGGGTTAAGTGTTAGTGGGACTGTTGTTTGTTAGTTTCGCCAAAGTGCCCTGGGGCACGCAGACGCTCTAATTTTGAAAAAGGAACTTCCTTTATCCAGGAAATTACATTTCTATTTGGATAGTTTTCCAGAAAAAAATATTACTTTAAATTAAAATGCACTCGTGTGTTTTTAGGTTGTGATTGTTTTGTTATTTTCTTTTGTTTTATGTTGTAATATTTGTTTTATTTGAATGTATTCTTTCTTTTTATTTTCTTTCCACAATTTCTTTGCTGCCACTTAGCCATATGTTCCCATGTTGGTATACAAACATAAAATACATAGACAACCATTAAATACCAATTAGATCATTATAAACTAATTAAGGCAACAATTGTTATAATCAATTTTGGACATTTATTTTGAAAGGCAGGGTAGAAAGTTATATTTGTGTGTGTGTGTGCGCGTGTACTGTTTTAAAGTAAAGAGAAATAAGTTTGTAGAGGAACATTACAATGTTATCCCAATGTTGCTGGTATTTTCTGAGGATACATTTTGTAGTCCTCAAGGATTAGGAGGTCCCCAAGAAAAACAAAGCATGAGACAAAACCACAATATGGGATTTTATTAGAACTATATCCGTTAATTTAGGTTATTGATTCACTGGAATACAGAACTGAATTTCATAATGGAAACTCTTGCAATTAATATAGTATTTACTGACATATCTGCTTTCCTACAAATCCACATTGGTTGTATACTGTTTTAGCTGTCATGGCTACCTCCAAAGGATCCAAGTTCCTTTAACAGAACTGTAGTTTGCAGGGTTCTATGATCAGCCAGATAACCATTAATCCAGTTTTTAAGACTGTGGTATATATAAATATATAATACCATGTATGAGCTCATAGAAATATATGCAATAAAAATACAAATAATCTGTTCTAGCCTATTCTAGGGCCACAATCAGGCCAAAAGTCTAAAAATACTGGAGCATCATAGTTTCCACAGTGGCCTACCAGATGCCTCTAGGAAGCCAACAAGCAGCTCGTGAAGGCAGTAACTATCTCCCAGTGTCTCTCTCCCAGCAACTGATGTTTTGTGGCACATTTCCTCTGAGCTTTTCGTCATCGTGACCAGTAGCCAGTTGATGGATGTATCGTATCATCCATGAATTTGACTAGTCTCCTTTTAAAGCCCTTTAAGTCAGTGTGTGGATACATCTTAGTCCTGAAAATACTGTGCATCAACTTCGGTAGATTCAAGCCAGACATGAAGAAATACTTCTTCACACAATACACAGTTAATGTATAGAGCCCTATGTCATAAGGTGTAGTGATGGGCACTGGCTGGAATCTAGTGGTGTTGGTGCTTCCTCAAGGAAATCTAGAGGCAAGATATCCACTGGTGTTCAATTGAATAATACAAATGCCTTTTTAAGGAAGCTTCATTTATATTTAAAATCTGGTCACTGTATTTGGGGTTGGGAAGAAAGTTTTTTCTGCTTGTCAAATTGCTAGTATCTTTTAGAGACTTTTGTCATCCCTGTAGCATACAGCTTGATTCATCTGCACTACTTGAAAGTATTTGCCTGTCTACAGGGGGCCATGGGTCGGTGGTAGAACATCTGCTTGGCCTGCAGAAGGTCCCCGATTCAATCCTCAGAATCTCCAATTAAGGGATCTGGCAGTAAACGATGTGAAAGACCCCTGCCTGAGACCCTGGAGAGCCGTTGCCAGTCTGAGAGGGCAATGAGTCTGATGGCCCAATGGTCTGATTCAGTATGAAGCAGCATCATTTGTTCATGTGCGCAGTACAGTCTTACCAGCTTTTTGCTTGTGGCATATTATGTGGTTTAGAGTACCGGTACATAGGCTGATTTGTGAGTTGTTTCCTCTTACAGCAGATGATCTTTTGGACTTAACGATTGGAGGGTTTTTTTGTATGTCATTATCTGTATTCAATCTGAGTACAAGATGAAATTATAATATAATATAACTTTCCCAAGTTTAATTGTCATTGATTATGAGAAAAATCATTAACTATTTATATTGAAATAATGGCTGTCTTTTCACAGTGCTTTAAAGGTAACCTGTGGCTTTTGCCATTCTTGGGACATGCTCCTGCCAAAGTTAAGCAGTTCTAATTACCATTGCTTTGCATTCATGGCAATCATTCCATTTCAGTTCAGTTGAAATTAATAGGAGCTAGAAGTGCTTATGTTTGA